>NC_066620.1:153083054-155483054 GCF_025201925.1 Gopherus flavomarginatus | reverse complement strand
ATGCACTATCTTTACAAATCTTATATGGATCATTGTAGGCTAGTGACTGTATTCTACTCAATGAGTCGGGGTTATCCTATGTTCTCCAGGAACTAAAAACAGTGTGGGATTACTACTGCAGTCCCCGGGACTATAAACAGAACCAGAGAAGTTCCATACATTGGGGAAACTTGCATATAGGCTTCAAGAAACACAGGAGACAAAGAAAGAACTTGGGGTAAAAAGGGCCAGCTTAACCCAACAGGGGGGTGATTCTTTTTGATTCAACAAATGAACAAGGCCTTTTGTTCAAAGGGGAGCACATCCATGCTGAAAGGTCTGGAAACTGCCAGGATCTCCATAGGACTGATGGCGGACAGTGATGAAATATTTAGATCCTTTTACTGTTTTATATGTTTTTTCCTCCGTATTTTTGTCCTTAAATAAATGTACTTTGTTTTGAAAGAGCTGTTTGGTTACTTATAACCATTGGTATTTCCTGGTCATAGCCCTGGAGAAAAAGTGCAGACATAAGTTGTCACAGATCTTAGTCACAAAGGCAGACAAAGCCTGTTTTTCCTCTCTCTGTGTGGTAGTACCACCTCATGCTTTTACTTAAACTTTGACCTAATCTACAGTACAAAAAGTTTACCAGTAATAGCTATCCAGGTATTACTATACCAACAAACCCTCCCAGAGTGCTTTTGCCAGTGTAACTTATACCAGTTCCCTAAACAAAACAAGTTATAGTGGCAAAAGCACTTTAAGTGCAACCCCGTTCTTTGCCTCTGTGTTCCAGAAACGTATCTAAGTCCTTTAACATAGGTCTCTAGAGGCAAGGCTACACCTGTGAGTTAGAGCGCATTAAAGTAGCCTTGTGCGCTCTAACTCATGACACATCCACAATGGCTAGGCATGTAGAGCGCTCTGACTCTGCAGCTAGAGCACTCCTGGTAATCCACCTCACGAGTGGAATAACCACAGTGCCAGTGTGGACACCCTTGTCTGTTAAAGCACTCTGATCAGCCTCCAGAAGTGTCCCACAATGCCTGTTCTAGACACTCTGGTCAACAGTTTGAACTCTACTGCCTGGTCCTCAGGTGACCAATCATCAGACCTGCCCTTTAAATTCTCTGGGAATTTTGAAAATCCCCTTCCTGTTTGCTCAGCCAGGCGTGGAGTGCTCTTAGCGAATCTTTCCAGGTGCCCATGTGTCCACGCGCCAGGTGATCCCTGGCATGGAGCAATGGCAAAGTGCTGGACCTCATCAGCGTCTGAGGGGAGGAAGCTGTCCAGTCCCAGCTGTGCTCCAGCCTTAAGAATCACGATATCTTTGGGCAGATATCAAGGGACATGACGGAAAGGGGCCATGACCGGGATGCACTGCAGTGCAGGGTTAAACTGAAGGAGCTGCAGAATGCCTACCACAAAATCCACCAGGCAAACTGTCGCTCCAGTGCTTACCCCACGACCTATCGTTTCTACAAAGAGCTGGATGCGATACTTGGGGGCGACCCCACCTCCACTCCGAGTACCATCATGGACACTTCAGAGCCCAGCTTAAGAAAGCAGGAGGAGGAGGAGGAGAAGAAAAGCGGGAGCGAGGGTGCTGAGGAGGAGGAAGACACGCTGCCATCCCTAGATGCATGGAGCCAGGAGGAAGGTAGCCAGTCGCGGTGGCCGGTGCTTGGGGAAAGACAAATACCAGAGGTGATGCCCAGTAAGCGGCTTTTATTTTGGGAAGGAAGTTATTCGGTGCAGGCTCTTGGGGTGAGGAGGGTTAGGGCTGTATGCATGCCTAGATGTGGAATAGGGCATTGATGTTCTCTCTTATCGCAATAATTGGTCTCACTGATCTCTTCAAAGGTCTCATCCAGAACTTGGGAAATGTGCCTGTGCAGGTTTCTTGGGAGAGCCACTGTGGTCCTTGCCCCAGTCAGGCTAACCTGTCTGCACCACTGTGCCATGAGGGGCGGGGAGACCATTGCTGCACACAGGCAAGCTTCATATGGGCCAGGGCAGAAGCCGCATTGTAGAAGAAGACCCTCCTCTCTTGCTTTCCAGGTCACTTTCAGCAGCAAGATATCTTCCAAGATGAACTCCTGTGGAAAATGTGAGGACACTGTTCAGCATAGGAGCCCCCTGCAGCTGTTGGCTCTCCCCAGGGCACAGAAATCCAGAGGACAGTACGGCCGTGAAACAATCAGTCCCCCCTGACCCTGTGCCTACTCACCATTTTGGAGCTCTCGTAGGTTACGTCTGCTAGCTTTGGGACGGGCAAATTATGCTATTGTGTAGACTGTGCTTGCCCTTAAGTTCAGGGGAATCATTGCTCTGTCTGGTGTGAACGATGCTGCCTCTGTTAAGTGTTGCATTTTGCCTTTACAAATGCAACCCTGAGATCTCAGCCGTCCATGTTATCACTGGCCAAAAGACTCCAAAGAATTAGGAAGAGGCCACGTAGAAGCAAAGACGACATGCTGCATGAAGTAATGCAGGAGTCTACTGATGAGAATCTAAAAGTGCAGGAGTGGAGGGAGAGTGAAAGGAGGATCTGCCAACAGAATGAGAATTGCCGGCAGGAAAGCATGGATCAGCTGATAAGCATCATAGAGTACTAAGCAGACTCGATCCAGGCGCCCGCCCCTCGCCCCCCTCCCTCCCTCGTCTGCAGCCCTTGTCCCATAACTCTCTCTCTCGTGCCCCCATGTCCCCTCCAACCCACTTTCCCCAACACCCGGGTTCTTATCACCAGCAGCTGCCTCCAACACCTGTAGCTTCACTACCCAGCCCTGAAAACTACGACCCTTACCCACTGCACTAAACGCCCAGCACCATGCATTATAGGTATTCTGAAGTGCAGCACTCATTGCACAGCACTCCAGACAGAAAGGCTGAGTATGATAACAGGACATATGCAAATCTGTGATTGTACCATTCCCTACTCCACCCCCTTGCCCTTTCTTTCTCCCAAGCAGCTGTGTTTCTTTTCAATAAATGTATTTTCTTTTCGGCTTTGAAAACATTCTTTATTATTGCATACAGTAAAAGATACCTTAGTCCAGGAAAGAAACAGGCACTGCAAGTCAGCGTAGCAAACACAGATTCCTACTAACATTTGAACCACTGCACTTCACTCCCATGCAGGGCACCAAACATTACTGGTGGCTTTCAGCCTCAAATTGCTCCCTCAAGGCAAACTGCTCCCTCCCTAATCCTTGCAGCCCTGCGCTGGGCCCCTCTAATAGCCCTGCTCTCTGGCTGTTCAAATTCAGCCTCCAGGAGTTCAACCTCCAAGTTCCATACCTGAGCGAATCTTTCACCCTTCTCAAATGTTATGGAGGGTCCAGCATGCTGATATAACTGCAGGGATGCTGTCATCGGCCAGGTCCAGTTTCCCACACAGATAGCACCAGTGGCCCTTTAAATGGCCAAAAGCACACTCCCAGTCATTCTGCACCGGCTCAGCTATTGTTGAACCGCTCCTTGCTGCTGTCAAGGCTTCCTGTGTAGGGTTTCATGAGCCACGGCATTAAAGGGTAAGCGGGGTCTCCAAGGATGACAATGGGCATTTCGATTTCCCCTACAGCAATCTTCTGGTTTGGGAAAAGAGTCCCAGCTTGCAGCTTCCTGAACAGGCCAGTGTTCTGAAAGATGCATGCATCATGCACCTTTCCAGGCCAGTCTGCGTTAATGTCAATGAAACACCCATGGTGATCCACAAGTGCCTGCGGAAACATAGAGACATACCCCTTCTGATCAACGTACTCGGAGGTTAGGTAGGCTGGTGCCAGAAATGGAATATATGTCCCATCTATCATTCCTCCGCAGTTAGGAAAGCCCATTTGTGCAAAGCCATCCACAATGTCCTGCACGTTACCCAGAGTCACTGTTCTTCTGAGCAGGATGCGAATAATGGCCCTGCAAACTTGCATCAACATGATTTCAACAGTCGACTTTCCCACTCCAAACCGGTTCGAGACCCATTGATAGCTGTCTGGAGTTGCCAGCTTCCAGACTGCAATAGCCACCTGCTTCTCCACCGGTAGGGTAGCTCTCAATTTTGTGTCCTTGAGCTGCAGGATGGGGGCAAGCTCCTCACACAGTTCCATGGAAGGGGCTTTTCTCATCTGAAAATTTTGCAGCCACTGCTTGTCACCCCAGACTTGTAGGATGATGTAATCCCACCACTCAGTGCTTGTTTCCTGAGCCCAAAAGCAGCGTTCCACGGTGATGAGCATGTCTGTGAATGCCACAGCAATCTCGTGTCATATGCATTACTCGAGTCAATATCATCGGAGTCCTCACTGTCAGTTTGGAACTTAAGGAGTAACTTGACTGCCAAACATGACTTGCTGGCGAGACTCGTCAGCCTACTTCTCAGCATTTTGGGCTCCATTCCCACAGACCAAAAGGGAAGACAGAGTGCGCAGTACAAAAAAAGTTGAAAGATGGCGCCAAAGTGGAAGGAAGCACAGGGATTGCTGGGATGCAAACCGATGCATCACGGGGCATTAGGACAGGACCCAAAATGCCCTGCACCCCTCACCCTCTTCCCACAAGCCACACTGCCAGAATGGGAAGAGGTGCTTTGTGGGATAGCTGCCCATAAGGCACTGCTCCCAATGCTGCTGAAAGTGCCACAAATGTGGCCATGCCAGTGCACTTGCAGCTGTCAGTGTGGACACACTGCAGCGCTTTCCCTATTGCACTTGCCGAAGGCTGGTTTAACTCAAAGCGCTCTACATCTCCAAGCGTAGCCATGTCCTAAGACATCACCTGTATGCTTTGCTAGCTTTGTGGCTGGAAGATTTTAGCAGCAGTTTTCCTTTGACCTCTTAATGAAACAGTAGTGCAAACAGGAGTTAAGGGGCATCTGAGAGGAACTAGCTTGAGCAGCTGAATATGTAGTCAAATATATTTAAAAAATAAAGTTGAAATCCAAAACTGCTCAAGATATTTAAGACCAAAGCAGACCATGAAGAACTTCAAAAAGATCTCACAAAGCTGAGTGATTGGGCAACAAAATGGCAAATGAAATTTAATGTGGATAAATGGAAAGTAATGAACATTAGAAAAAAATAATCCCCATTATACATACAATATGATAGGGGCTAATTAAGCTAAAACTAATCAGGAAAGAGATTTTGGAGTCATCGTGGATAGTTCTCTGAAGACATCCACGCAGTGTGCAGCGGCAGTCAAAAAAGCAAACAGGATGTTAGGAATCATTCAAAAAGGGATGGAGAGTAAGATGGAGAATATCTTATTGCCCTTACATAAATCCATGATACACCCACATCTTGAATACTGCGTACAGATGTGGTATCCTCATCTCAAAAGACATACTGACATTAGAAAAAGGTTCAGAAAAGGGCAACTAAAATGATTAGGGGTTTGGAACGGGTCCCATATGAGGAGAGATTAAAGAGGCTAGGACTTTTCAGCTTGGAAAAGAGGAGACTAAGGGGGGATATGATAAAGGTACATAAAATCATGAGTGGTATAGAGAAAGTGAATAAGGAAAAGTTATTTACTTGTTCCCATCATATAAGAACTAGGGGCAACCAAATGAAATTAATAGGCAGCAGGTTTAAAGCAAATAAAAGGAAGTTCTTCACGCAGCGCACAGTCAACCCATGGAACTCCTTGCCTGAGGAGATTGTGAAGGCTAGGACTATAACAAGGTTTAAAATAGAACTAGATAAATTCATGGAGATTAAGTCCATTAATGGCTATTAGCCAGGATGGGTAAGGAATGGTATCCCTAGCCTTCGTTTGTCAGAGGTTGAAGATGGATGACAGAAGAGAGATCACTTCATCACTGCCTGTTAGGTTCACTTTGGGGCACCCGGCATTGGCCATTGTTGGCAGACAGAATGCTGAGATGGATGGACCCTTGGTCTGAATTAGTATGGCCATACTTATGTTCTTATGCTTCAGAACAATATGCTTTATATTTAACTCCTCTTAAGTTATTAGGTGCTATGTCAGTAACTAGCATTAGGGTTGAACACACTTCAAATTTGCACGATTTGATGTAGACCATTTGAAAGCAGACCATTTGATGTTGCTTACCCTGTTGGACGAGTAGCCATATCTAACAAAATACTCTTCCACTCTCTGCGCTTAAATTGCCATATGCGTGCTGTCCCGTCACGGCTTCCACTCACAAATCTACAAAAGAAAAATTAACACTCAATCAATCAGAGGTAAGACAGTTCATATGAAAATTGATTATGGAGAGAAAATGCTATTAATCATTATGTTTTTATTCTGTAATGTACTACACAAGTGCACCAATATATCTGTTATTTCAAAAACTCTGCACTACTCATTTTGGGTCAAATGTACTTCAAATACACAGAGAACATGGTGAAATTCACTTTCCAGCCCCAGCACTACAGCCTACGGGCTGGAATAACTCCCAATACAAATAGTCGTATGTGGATCATGTGCCCCCCTCCATTGTTTTGCCCAGTTACCACTTCTTGCTCTGTTGAATGTGCGACCACAGTGGAGACATCAGGGTAACTCTATACAGATGCTAAGCCAAAGCCCCCTCTCTTCATACAGTTCCAGTGCAAAAGCTAAGTGGTGCAAAAGGCCAAGATGCCAGGAAAGCAGAAATTAAAGGTAAAGACACATCTTATTTAAATAAGCAAAACCTATCCCTGAGGTAATCTGGAACTGTGTATTTTGCCACAGTTGCTATGATATCTAAATTCAACTTTTTTCTCCCTTATGGCTTAAGTTTGAAAAAACTGGTGGTACTCTCCCAAGCTCAGTTTAGAGCAGTTTATATCATGATAAAATTGCATATTAGAGCACTAAATGTTAGTGGGGGAAATGGTTGCTTTCCTAATGAATTTAAATTTCTTTCTTTATCTTTCAAGTCAACCATCCAGAAGAGCTTTACAAATTATTGTGATATTTATAAATAAAGAAATATCTACTCCTCATAAATTTCAGACTAATCAGACAAACACTGGCCAGAGTGCTCTTCTTTACCCTACTTGATCATTTTTGCTGTTAATCAAGTTGCCACTTACTAAAAATGCTATTTAAATAGCCTTTTAGGACAATTGATAAAGTATACTGCAAATATTTCCAAAGTGTACCAATGCACCTTTCATCTCTTCATAACCTACAAAAAATGTGGTCATTAAGTAACTAAGCATTAGGCACTTGTAATGAAAGTGATGATAAATAGGAAGCCATATAATTATTTTAAATAAATCTAACGACAACCCATAAAAATTACTAAATATTGCAGGTTACCTTTAAATATAAGTTAACACAGAATGCTTCAAAACGTTTATTTCTAACAAGCTCGAGAAAACAATTGACATTTGGAAATTATTTTCGTGAGGCTGCAAAAATTGTCCTGAAATAAAAATATACAAATATTCGCTTGCTTACCTGTTACTAGTGTTAGAAAACTGAATGCTGTCAACTTTGTCCTACATAAAGAATACAGAAATTACCAATGAATTCAATCTATCAACATATTTTAATCAAATACTTATGTAATTTTAAAATAGTATTTACAGTATGAAACTCCAACTCTGATATCTTCTCTGGCTGACCTGATCCAAAGAAATAAACCCTAATGATGTGATCTGTACTTCCAGTGGCCAGAAACATTCCACCTAAAATAGATAAGCACAAATAAGCAATAGTCATGAGGAAAAACACAACATTATTTGAAAGCTGTCAATGACCTTAAATGAATTAAAGTTTATTTATTACCATAAAAAGTTTGTAGCTATGTTGACTCATCATTTTTCATTGTCTGTTTATTTAATATTCAAAATTACATGAAAAATCTGAGACACCAAGCATGCTAGAAAATTTTACATGTACACAAATGATTCCTAATTTCTCTTAAAACAATATTATGCAATTGTATTTTTTATAGTAACTTTTCATAAGCAAAACAAATGTAGGATTTTTTTTTATTTTTATTTTTTTAAAAGAGGACATGGACAAAGGGAGTTGGTTTCCAAATTCAACAGAAGATTTGAATTCTCTCTGGTTACTGGAAACAAAATTTTCAAAAATGCCTAACTTACTTAGAAGCTTAGGTCCAGTTTTTAACTCTACTTGTCCAAGTCTCTTATAAAAACTTCTGTGCATGATGTATAAACAAACCCTTTGATGCTCTCCCTTATGCACAGTACACATTGTTCTTAGAGGAAACTAAAATCACAAGAACATATTAACTAGATTTTATATCTAATGATACCCAAAAAAGTCCTATATAGCAAACATCAATTGTCTATGCACACAATATGAAAATCCATTATTATTAATAATTCTAAGCTCTTACATAGCATGTTTCTTCAGTAGATCCCATCCAGCTAAGTACACACACTGTAGTAATAGCACTATATTTTACTAAGCTCCTTTAATGCCTTATTACAAATCCTTATATTAAAAAGGTAGAAAAGAAAATCTTTACCAGCACTAAAAGAAGAACAGATCATTTGAACTCCAGGGCGAGGACGTTCCATAAATTTTGTTGGCCTCTGACTAAAAATAAGAAAATAATTAAATTTAAAAAATCATTTTCTTTGGGATATTATCATAATCAGAAGCAAGTCTGTATCTCAAAAATAAGTACAGAAGAACAAAATTAAACATGAAGTAACAGATGGCTAGCCATCTTCAAACAATTTTATGTCACTAAGCTTCATGATCTGATCTTGTGGAAATTACAGAACCTCTAGATGGACTACAGTATGCATGCATCACAGATTTCTAGCACACTTAATGAGTTGCAGTATATTTTCACACAAAACGATGCCCAAAGTCACTTTCAAAAAAAAAAAAAAATGTGGACATCCACAGCACTGTGTTTTAAACCAATGAATACATATGACCTCAGCTGTACCACTGTCTTCTCAGAGCAAAAACCTGCTTACACTGCACACAAAAAAAGAAAGCTAGAAGTTATTTAATAAAAAAATATGTTGAATAAAGGAACTGGTATTAAAAATAGACCAGACTTTGCAGAAGCATCATGATATCCTATGTAACTTCCATATATTTTTTCCCTTTTGGACATTTCAGCATCTGATATGAGTAGTAGAAATGTCAGCTAGAGCTTTAATGGTCTAATCCTGTGGCATAAAAATAAAAAAATAAAAATCAAGAAAATCCAAATGTCTGCTCTTTTAATCATTACTCTCTGATTTTACATATATACTGAGGCAGCCACAAAACAGGTTTTGCATAATATACCATCTGCAATCTGAGAGCTCAGTGGCGAGCAGCATTTACACATACAAGTGTCCCTGTTGCAGTTGATTTACACTAAACTCTTAATACTCTCATTACAATTATGTAGGCTTTCCTTTCATGTAAGAAAATAGGAAAATGTATCCATACCTTACTGAAAATTTCATTTCTAAGAGTAATGAGGTCCATAGATCCCTGATACTAGGTTTCTGCTCTGTGCAGCCTTAGAGGCAAACTAGACCAGTCAATCAGTGGCTTCACCTCCCAGAAGAAAAGGCCAGCTGCAACACTTCCTCAGCCAAGCAAATCTCTAACCACGACATATTGCTCTATACCAATACTACCAGTCCCCATACTAAGCAAAGATTGCATTGAAGAAATACATTTTAAGTAACAACTAATAATCCCGTATCTTTCACAAAGAAACACCTTGTTCAAGGTGGGCTAGAACTATGAACCTCATTATTCCAAAAGTAAAAAATATTTGCATTTTCCTATTCTTGTTTGTAATGAGGGCCACAGATCCATGACACTGGGATTTTCATAACAGCATCTACTCAGAGTGGGAAAAATAGAATAACTCCTTCTTAACTGTTATTGGGACACTACAGCATGGAACACCCATTTACTAAAGGTGGTATCGACTGATGATTAAATGCCCAGCTTGGAGAACTTGGAGAAGGTATTCACAGGTGGCCTGCTTTACAGATTCTCTCATATGACATGACTCTTTCTGTCCACTTAGTTACCACAGACCTGCAAAAGAACAAGCATGTGTCCAAGCATAAACGCATACACTGATTTTGGAAGAGGAAGTTATATTTTGACTTTCAGGCCTCCAAGATACAATAACTTGGCCAGCTGGAATTGGAAGATTAAGATCTTCTTTTCCCTTTGACACTGAATAACAGAGCAAAAACAGCGTATTTCTGAACTGTAAAATTAATATTTATTTAGAGAGTTGTGCAGACATCCAAAATATGCCACAATTTATTTTTGGGGTGAGAGGGAGTTGGACAGACAGATGGAATGACAATTTCCTGTACTCTATGCAACTATGAGTTAATCTTTGGTATGAAGCCAAGGTTGGTTCTGAGTACCGCTTTATCTTTACAGAAAGTGTAGCATTAAGGTTCCCAGGAGAAAGATCCCCTGTGAGCAGAGGTGATTGCTATAAAAAAGCCATTTCAGTTGTTTAGAAGCACTAAAATAACTTCACAAATGATTCAAACAGAGGGCCAGTAAGGTCATGAAGAACCAGGATAAGATCCCATGGAGGAGCACTGTGCAGAGATTTAGTTCTCCAAAACGGGATCACCAAAATCATCAATGCCGGTTCTTGTCTGATCTTTTATAACATTCTAGTGGGAAGATGAAAAGGAGAGAAGGGGTTTAGGAGTCCTCTTGACCAATTTTTGATAAGACATCTTGTTGCCTTGGTTTTGTGATCCTGCCAATGAGAGAAGAACATGTGAACATTGTGATTCAGGTGGAGAAAACACAGATCAACAGGAAAAATGAATAAATCTGCAAGTAGTTTCCATTCTGAGTAATCTATCTTTTCGCTGCTTAGCCAATTGCCTGTAATATTTTCCTTTATATGTGAAGGAAGCAGGCTGACAGTGAATTCTCCTCCACCCAAGGCATCAGAAAGTGAGTTTCTCTTTATTGAACTGTGCTGTGCATGTTATTCCATCTTGTCTGTTGATGTGTGACATGGCTGAGATGTTGCCTGTCATGACCAGCACATTAAGGGGAGTCTAGATACGGAAGCTGAGCCTTGATACCATATTGAATTGTGCTGACTTGTAACCAGTTTTTACTGTCTTTGCTGTTGTTTGGACCATAGTCTCCAGACAATCCTTCCCTGTGTCTACACACCTCATCCCTCCAGGCTGGTATCTGTGGCAATAACTTCCCTGACTGGTTCATGTGTGGCAAAGCTCAACTAATTTGCTTGGATTAAACCAGTATCTGAATAATACAATAGTCTCCTCAATAGAGATACTTTCACTGATGAGTTACTCCTGAGGGAATTCTGTGCCAAAAATTAAAAATACTTCACACAGTATTATAAAATTCTGCAAAAATTTTTGAAAGTTTTATTTGTCAATAAATAAATGTGGAGGCTCCAGCATGTCAGTGGGGAGCACAGGCTGCGGGCTGCAAAGAAGACGGCGATCACCCTGCAGCCCTCCCTCCCCCTAGGACATGGACTTGGTAGTGAAGCTGCACTCAACCCTGACACAGCACAAAGCTGGGCCTACCCCAGAAATGCCACAGGGCCCTGCCCCTCCATGCCAGGTGTGGGAAGGCAGGCTCAACTCAACAGGATCCAAGTGTGGGGGGATCCAGGTGTGGGGTAAGAGGGTTCTGTGTGAGACAATCTGGGTCTGGATGGCTCAGTGGGGGGTCTGGGAGAGATCTGGATGGGCAGCGGCTCATTGTGAGGTTCCAGGTGCAGGGGCAATGGGACTTTGAAGGGGGGGTCCAGGTGAAGGTGGCTGGGCTCAGCAGGGGAATCTGGATGAGGGGGATGGGACTCAGCGGGGGGGTCTGGGTGTGGAGGGCTTATCAGAGGGGGCTGGAGGCTTAGGTGCAACTGGTTGGGGGGCTGGAGTGCGAGGGGCTCACCAGGGGGGTGGTCTGGGTGAAGGGGGTGGGGTTCGGGGGGGGGGTCCAACTCGTGGAAGTGAGGCTCAGTGGGGTGGGCGTTTGGGTGTGGGGTACTCAGTGGGGGGTTCTGGGTGCTGAGCAGGTCTGGGTACATGGGGGTCTGGATGCACAGGGACTGGGCAGACATTGAGCAGCTCCCCATACAGTGACCCCTCACCGCTAGGGCTGAGGAGCGATGGGAGTGGAGCTTCCTGCAGCCAGGGGAGGTTTCTGGGCGTGGGTTTGACCTGGCTCAGGCCTCTCCTTTCAGGGGAAGAGCAAGTCCTGTTGACCCCAGCCTAGCAGGAACTAGCAGCCGAGCCCAGCACAGGGTAGGAGCCACTGACTGAGGCATCCCCAGCCCTGCATTCCTCCTCCCCCCCAATGATTTCCCTCTCTGCCAGCTGCTCCAGGTGTCCAAAACAATGTGCCCACATTGCTGAAGAGGGGCGCATGACTGCTCTAGCAACTTCCTTTTGTAATTTTTGTGAGGGGAAGCAAAGAAATCTGCAGGGGACATGAATTCTGTAAGCACACAATGGTGCAGAATTCCCCCAGGAGCACTGAATTAAGAGACTGAGGGAGGAATAGGAATAAAGTCTGTAGTGACTTCATAAGAGCACAAGCCCACTGAGAAGCATCTATATAGGAGTCTATGGAATATCTATACAGGAGTGTACTGATCACAGAAGCATGTGAACATGGGTTGGCCATTTTGATAAGATTCCTCAGCTTCTCCCATCTTTCCTACTAAATGAAAACTTTTTAGAGAGACGTATTTATCTCTACTCTGAGGTGCGGAAACTGCTGAGATACTAACTAACTACCCACAGCTTTGATAAACTGTGTTTCTCCAGCATCATTCATCTATGGCCCTGCCTCTGGATGGGACTTGAATAAGGTGGTTATTAAGGAAGGGACAGACACAGAAACTCTCCTGTCTGAGAGCTGCTATTAACACTATCAACATTTTCATAAACACTTCCAAGGCTGTTGGTAAACCAAAAAAGACAAGGACCTGTGCTAGTAGTGTTGTGCTCCTAGAGCAAAACAACTGTGTCACTGCTGAATTAGGATAGGGAGCTGGACATCCTTCAGCTCTACTGATGTCATTAGGTGGGCCATGCTCATGGAAGCTAATGTGGATATTAAAAGACTCCACATTCAGTTTTAATTTCTTCATTAATCTGTTGAGTTATTACAAATAAAGAACTGACTTACTGCCTGTTTTGACTAAGAACAAGATATAGTAAAGGGCTCAACTCTTTTCTGGAAAAAGGGACAGGGATTCACATTCATGGAAAATGAAGGATGGCTGTCTTCATATTTAATCTCTTTTGCGGATCCTTTGACAATAAGATGAGGTAAATCTGTGCCCTGTTTATGCATCCCAGGATTGCACAAACTTTTGACCACAGTATTACACTGGGAGCTAGTGTTCAGCTGATTATTCACCATGACTCCCAAATCTTTTTTCAGGAAGTCACTGCTCCCCAGGACAGAGTCCCCATCCAGTAAGTATGGTCTACATTCTTTGTTCCTAAATGTATACACTTAGATTTAGTCGTATTAAAACATATATTGTTTGCTAGCACCCACTTTAGCAAAAGATCCATATCACCCTGAATCAGTGATCTGTCCTCTTCATTATTTACCATTCCCCCAGTTTTTGTGTAATCTGCAAACTTTATCAGTGATGATTGTATGTTTTCTTCCAGGTCACTGATATAAAATAGCAAAGGGCCAAGAACCAATCTCTGCAACAGCCTCCTGGAAACAGATCTGCTTAGTAACTTGCCGGAGATCCACAACATACTGACAGACCTAGAATTACCTGGGTCATCCCATTTACCTTTTTAAAAATTAGTGTAACATTAGCTTTTTTCCAGTCTTCTGGAACACCCCTAGTGCTCCAAATCTCACTGACAACTAACATGAATGGTCCAGCAAGCTCTTCAGCCAACTCTTGCAACACTCTTGGATGCAAGTTCTTGCCCTACTGATTTTAAAATGTCTGACTTTAGTAGCTGCTTAACATACTCCAGAGATACAGTGGAATGGAAGGAGTATTATGGCCACACGATGAGAGTATATCTGTTTTTCCCCCAAATACAGAACAGAAATATATTAACCCTTCTACCTTTTCTGCATTATTGATAACTCGACCATTTCCATATAGTAATGCATCAATACCATTGTTAGCCTTCTTTTTGTTCCTAAGATATTTAAAAAGCCTGTGCTTGTCCTTAGCTCTGGTGGCCAAGATTTCACTTTCTGTCTCGGCTTCTCTTATTTTTCTACAATTCCTAACTACTGATTTATATTCATCAACAACAAATTCCCCATTGTTATGTTTTTATTTTTGTTTTTACAGCCTTCACTTCCCCTCTAAACCAGGTATTTTTTTTAACCCACACAGCCTTCTTCCTCGATTGTAGGATTGTGACTTTTGGGGCATTTAGTAAGATGTTCTTAAATAATTCCCAATAATCATTTACATTTTTCTGATTTAATCTTCCTCGCACCTGATTTGGATAATAATTGTTTTCAGCTTTGTGAAATTGGCCCAAGTGTATATATTACTGGTCTAGATTTTATTCTGCATACATATTATAAACACGATCAAGCTACCATTAACCTTCAGTTCTGAGATCAGTTCCTCTTTATCTGTTAGGAAACCGTCATCTATTAAATTCCAAGGATGTTTCAGTACTGGTAGCATGAGACCTCCAGCATATGTCACTCAAATTGAAGTCCCCACATGACCATGCAGTATTTTTCCCCTATATGTTGTAGGTAGGCGCACAAGGAGACAGTCCTACTGTGATTCTGTGGCCTGTAGCAGACAACAGCTGGTACCCCATGTGTCCTTTATCTGTTAGGACATTGATCCATATGCATTCAAGATCATTTTCTTCCAAGTTATTAGGGACTCAGAAACAGGTAATGCAATTTTTGACAGTGACACCTCCCATTTTCTTTTGCTCACACAGTCCTTCCAAAATAGATTATAACCATTTAACATTCCAGTTGCGCAAGTCATCCCACCAGGTTACAGTAATACAAGCTAGATCGAATTTAGGCTTATAAACCAACAGTTCTAATTCCTGATGTTTACCCAGGCTCCTAGCACTGGTGCACAGGCAATTAAAGAATTTCCTTCCTTCATGTCCTTTGGTTCCTTGATTAATTTTCTTCCTAACATGTCCATTTTATATTGAGTGCTCATACAACCCCTCTTTTTACCCTCCCCTTTGCAATTAGTTTCCCCCCTTTCTGACTACTCTAGCCAGTCTGTCCCCCAGGAGATTGATCCCACTTCTACTGAAGAGGCGGCCATCCAAACTATACAGCTCCTCTCCCATAGAAGTTGGACCCATGTTCTACAAAACCAAAGCCCTTCATCCTACATCACTTTCCTAGCCAGTGATTCTCTTCCAGAATCTTCTGCCTTCTGTCTTCCTTTGCTTGAGGAACAGCAAGGATCACAGAGAAGATGGCTTGGACATTTTTCTTCTTCGGCACACTTCTGAATTCTCTAAACTCATCTACTACCTGCGAGATATGCCACGACGCAATGTCATTTGTGCCAATATGAACCATCACCACTGGATCCTTGCCCATCATCTTCAAAAGCCCATCCAATCTTAGAGTGACATCTCGTGCCCTGGAAACAGGAAGGCAGCATGCCATCCTGTTGTCCAACTGCCTTGTGCAGAACCTTCTTCTGCTTCTTCTGAGTACTGAATCTCCAACAAGGACTGTCTCTCTATTTTGGACAGTTTGAGAACTCTTTGCGGTCAGTTAGATTTTCTTAAAAGTTGGGCCAAGCTGCTACTTGCATGTACTTCCAGACTGACTTCTGTTTCCATGTCACTGCTGTCCAACCGTACCAGCAGGATGGGTGGGACTATCATGAGGGGAATGTGGCTGGGCAGGCTTTGGCAGCTGGGCAAAAAGTTTCTCTGGTCCTTTAATGTTGCACTTCAACTTCCCTTTTTTTAGTGGGGAAAGGAATGGCTGTTGTGCCACAGCAAGAGGATTTTGCTGCTTCCTGAGAAATCTCTTGCTTGGGGGAGAGAGGCTGCAGGAAACCCTGACGCAATCTGAACATTTGGGAGAGACCTGAATCTCCCTAGAACCAGAACAGATCTCCAGACTAGGCACTCAATCAGTTGGGAGGTACAGGAGACTGCATCTGGCTTTCCCCTTCTGTCTCCTCCACGCTGCACTCTGTATGGTTGAGCAGGGAGTTAGAGGGAAAGTCCCAGTAATTATGAGGAGAAAAGGAATCCCCATGCCAATAAAGAAAGAGTGCAGAAACCTGGAAATCTGAAGCCAATTGAAAAGAAATTGTATATATTTGCTCTGTAGCAAGGTGGAGCTGATCTGCCTCCCTCTTGGAGCTATAGAGACAGATGCAAAACTGACAGGCTTTTCAGAGGTGGAGCCAAATAATAGTTCTGGTCAGCTTCCAAGGTTGCCTAGAGCAGAGATATCTGGCTGCCTAAAACAAATATGTCTAATGTTATGGATCTGTGGGCCTCATTACAAATAATAAGTACAATGCAAGTTCCCATTCTCATGGAAATACTTAGTACAATTTCAGTCAACAGTTTAAAAAGTGGAAAAACTTTTCTGCTTAGAAGATCCTTTGGCCTCAACCAAAATTCACTGAAGCCATTAGAATTCCAGGGCATTAGTTTTTGAACTTTAAGTTCTTATGTTGAAAAAAACTGCATTAAGACATTTCTGGGTTCCCAACTGTCTCTCTACCCCTATCAATTTATATTATGTACTAAGGCTTTTAAAAACTACTTGGGGTCCAGAATCTCAGCGATCCAATTTATGCCAGCCAAGTAGCTAGTCCCTTGATAGTTACACGGTTAATGTAGCCCACTGTAATAATGCCAACAGATTTTTACAGATCTAAGTGTTGAGGTAGAGGACATAATAATAGCAAAAGACCATAAGACATAACAGTAAATACAGAAAAAACGAGAAAAAAATGTAAGACTTTTGAGTACTAAAGAATTAGCAGTATGGATGTTTGGAGGAAGAGAAGAACAGAGTGGAACACAAGTGAGGACCCAATATTAAATGCAAACAGCAGGAAAAAAGGCACCAAAGATAACTAAGACAGTTAACATAATATGTGAGTAACAATATAAACAAAAATCAAATCACACAAGTACAATGATAAATCAGAAGGAAGGACTTTAATGTCAGATGACATTTTGAACTTGACGCATATCTAGGGTGGAGGCTTAGTAACTGCAGATATCTAAAATACATGAGAAACTGGGACTGAGAATTTATTTAAAAATTGACAAAAAAATTAAATCAGACAAGTTGCACAGTTCTATGTAGACTATTACTTAGAACAGGCTTGAGCTTGTCTCTCTCACCAACAGAAGTTGGTCAAACAAAAAATATTATCTCACCACCTTGTCTCACTCAGAGCAGTAGACCAGTAAGGCAACTACTGCAATAATATGGCCACTGGTATGTGTACACTGGAGCTGGAAGTGTAATTTCCAGCTCAGACTGATATAACTGTATTAGCTTTGATTGAGCTAGCGTGTAAAAACAGCAGCATAGCTGTGGCTCAACATGCAGTGGGATGGATTAGCTGCCCCAAATACATATCTAGGATTGAAGACGGAATTGTAGTTAAGGCAACTAGTCCATCCTACCAACCATGGAGCTGAAACTACATGGCTATTCTTAGCATACTAGCTTGATCAAAGCAAGAACGGGTACATCTGTCCAAAATTAACCTCCAGCTCCAATGTAGACATACCCTATGAGAGAATCAAGGTGTACTCCAATTCTAAATGTGGTCTTTGTCAAATAATTACATTGTTACATACTCAGAAAATCCCTAACCATCAACTTCATGTCCACCCATAAGGCCCTATATACTCATAGAACTTTTGATATAACATTTTTCCTGAAAACGAATCTTCCCTGCCTTCTTCCCTCCATGCAGATTTGGGATGGAGGGGAAAAAAAGTTCTTGAGAAAAGTGTGAGGGAAAGCAGGATCCCTCCCTGACGACAACTATCCAAAGATCTCTCTCTGAGAGAAGGGAGGACCTGCTTCTGGTACACCATGAGAGGGAAGCATTCCTCCCTCCCTCTCATACATACTCAGTTTATTTGTGCTTATTCTCCTTATTCTGTTTATGAGCTACACCTGAAGGGGAGAGAGCTGGAGCTAAATTGACAGGAGGGCCAGGGTGCCGGGCAGGCAGCCGCTGCTCCAAGGAAAGAGTTAACACACCATGCCTGACCACAAAGAGGTGTCATGCAGTGAGCTGACCCCATTCACGCCTTCTTGTTCAGTCAGCAAACTATGGACAACAGAGGGGTGGGTAGGAAGTGGTTCAGGGAGGGCAGACTGGCTGCACTCTTGGGTGTTGGACCCTTTTGTTATCCTCAGAGGGCCCTGGGCCAGAGCCTGGGGTGTGGGAAGGCCGAGGCTCCCCTACCATAAGCCCCTCTGCAAGCTGAACTACCTAATCCCTGACCACTAGGTGACACTCCCCATAAGCAAAGATCATCACACCCCCACAGCAGCACAACATGTTATAAGTTAATATCTTCTATTTCAAACTACTACAGGAAAACTTCTACTGTGCTGGAGTGCTGCTGAGATCATGCTGCTTAGGTATTGCAGAAGAATCTTCTAGAAAAGCAAGAGGCCAGAGAAAACCCTTGATTCTTGCAATTCCATCTCCAATGTAAAGAATTAAAATGGAGGATCTCAACTATTAAATGGGAGAGGAGATTACAATTTTCCTCCTTTGAGGCTATCCACTGATACTTTCCCCATAATGTGCCTACCAGCTATTTCCCACCTATTTTTCCCAGAGACCCACTACTTCAGTATTCTAGACATGATCACAACATAATTTCTAATCCTATAAGACATACTTTATACCTCCTCCCCAAAAGACATGCCAACTAGCTAATAACTACTTTATACTACCCAAAAAAAGTTAAACCAACTAAAAAAAGCACCTATTCCCTTCAATACTTGTCCCCTAGGCCCATGACATGTCACAAAAAATTTCTAACTAAACAGATATGTACTGTAGATATGAATGAATGAAAAATAGTCAAAGATCCCATAGCCTAAGCCGCCTCAACGTCCCCACTCCACTGACCCTTTAGTCTACATTCAATAGACTTGCCCTTTCTGTCTCCCTGTTCCTTTACCTCAGCATTCCCACATCTCCATCACTTCAAAAGACTGGTCCTTTACTAGCACCCATTAATATATATGTAATAATCAGAGCCCCATATAGTCCACAATTCTGTCACTACAGAATTTGCCTGAAAACGGAGCTCCATAATCTCAGGTTTGAGAGGGGGGGAAAAAATGTTTCTAGTTCTTGTTCATGGTTTCCAGTGTGATTTCCTTGGTTACAACTGTAAACTGATGTAGAGAAGTTTGCTTGATTGTGCAGACAGCCAGAAACTATAGCTCAGAGGTGTGAACTGCTTAATTCATCTCAATCAGGATCTCGTGAACTGATCCTGTGGTGGTTAGATTTGATATGCTAAAATACCACAGAATTAAGCATTCTTGCCATGTAATCTGGAATTCTGATGCAGTCAACTACCCCACATTTTATTTTGTCTCAGTATTGGCAATCCAATGTGTTAAAAAATCATGGGGTAGGCCTCCTAGAGTCATATGATTGTCTTAAAATTAGAAGATTTAACTCTCAACCTACCAACCCACCCATATACTCACTCTTCTCCAAGTTTTTTATTTGCCTTCTGGTTTCTGAGCCATTAAGTGTATGCTCCAGTCAGATTTCTGAGCTTGTCTCCACAACAAGGACTAGAAACCTTGTTTCTTAAAAGGAAACACTGAGATTCCCATCTAAACACTTGACTCCAGAAGCTCTGGCTTTAAGAAAAACTTCATGAAATCATTAAAGTTGGCAGATATGCTTCAGTTTTCCTAGTAAGGTGGAGTTAATTGGATTAGTGCATGCTCCCATAGCAGAGGGTCAAGAGTGAGATCTGTAGTACATCTTGTAGCCAGGAAACAAGGGAGCCAGAAATGTAAACTGGCAAAACGAACTGCCTGGAGAACAGTGCAGCAGTCAAGGCCTGGAAAACCTGAAAGATAAGATGAGGAATCTGGCTACAAGCTCCCTGGCATACAGAAAAGAAGGGTTTGAACCAGACTGCTTGGACAAGATAATGAAAGTCCAGGCTTCGGAATTGGAGCCAGTCCACCTGGAGAGCACAGCAAAAAAATCCCATCCTCAAAAATAACCAATGAATTTTATGTTAATAAATATTTTCAAGACTAAGTCACAGATTTTGTGGGGGATAGCAGAATGAGAATGAATATTATTTCATGTTTATAGACTAAATTAATGTTTTCATAAAAGTTAATTCTGTTGTGTTGCAGAGTACATTGTATCTTGACAATGCTTTCAAGAAGATGACATGCACCCCACCTCAAGTTACTCCTCAGATTCATTTTAGACACCAACACACCTACATAACCTTCCAGAAATACTCAGATGTGCTGCTACCTAGCGGGAGGGAAAGAAAACTGAAACTCACCTCACTTTAAGTAGGAAAATGGGGGAGGGGGGAGAGAGAATAACTGACAGGCAAAAAGTCTACAGGAAGGTGAGAGAAAGAAGTGTCATTTATTTTAGAGTTAAAATGCTTTAAGATATTTCAGAATTTTAGTAGGATGACATCTTCTCCCACCTAACATTTGGAATTAAGAACCTTCTAGTTCTACTGCTTTCTTTAGCACTACTCCCATTTCAATTGGAATTAGGAACCAGATATCTATCAATCAATCAATAAAAAAAATCCAGCTTCTGTGCCAGGCCACAGAGAGTCTACCTGAACAGAAATGTATTAAATTGAATACAGTGAGGTTGGATGCTATATTTATTTGCTTCACCCTACAAAACCCTAAGTACATTGCTGCACTAACTTAATCCTTAAAGGAGGCAGACAGACAATTTATAACTTTATATCAGAAAAAACTATATTCTGTAACTATATAGAAAGTTAACTGATGAGTTAATTTTCAATTTGTTGACAGTAGTATCCAACTAAATTTCTCTAACACTCATTACTACTAGTTTTTCATGACATATAATTAAGAACATGTAAAATACAACTAACTTTATTTTAAGGGTGCCAGCATCCCACAGCCAAAAACATATTGTTCCATCTGCTCCAGTTGAAGACAGATATCTCTTTGATCCACTGCATAATGGAGAAAACTGGAGGGAAAAAAAAACAAAAACCCCCACAGGTTAAAAAAAAGTATTTGTTCAACTGCTGTCCCAGTCTCTCAAACAGAAATAAATGACTCTAATTATTCAGTCTTTATTGAAAACTTAAGTAGTATCCAACACTACTAAAGGAAAAGTCACATGGTAGGGGGAAAAAAATCACATAGTAGCAACACCAACTGGTAAAACATTGTACAGTTCGTCAGAAGGATTATCTTCCCACACTAAAACAATCCTCATGGATGAATCCCCTAGTCCTACAAATCTACATGCAAACCCAAACATAAAAAAAAGTTACTTACCTGTACAATAACTGGAGTTAAAGATGTTTTGTCCTAAATGTATTCTAGGTGCGCATGCACCAGAGATTTCTGCTAAAGAGCAGTGTGTGACCAACTGTCACTTGAGCCCCTTTTCTACCACAGATCTCGAAGAGTACAGAAAGAATTCAAAGCAGAGAGGAAGAAAGACTGATCACAGAATACACACAGCTCATTGTTCTTCTCTGAGATATATTGTCTCTATCTACATGGGGGTGGAAGGCACTAACAGCCATCAGTTGTACCCTAAGAGAGCTGAGTGAGTTCTCCAAGGTCTTTGGCAAAAGGATATAGTTCAAAATACAATGTATTTAGGACTCTAGATGCACAAGTTCACACTAAGCCACAAATCTCTACCACTTTTTGCATTGTACACTTTTCTTGTAGAATCTTTTCTCCTGTTGATCAGAATAGTTTGCTCTTCTGAAGAACATATATTTTCTAGTTCTGACATCCATCGAAAAACCATGTGGTTAGGTTGAGATGGATCAGGATTACCGAGGATTCCCATGTTCTGAGTCAAGAGGCTTACTGACGATGTCCATGTTCTGAGTCAAGAAGTCCAACAGCAGAAATAATTGAATCAGAGGATAAGCGGAGATGCAAAGTAGTTCTGGGAACCAATACTGTATGAGCCACATAGGAACTACTAAGGTAATTACTGCCTTGTCCTGTTTGATTTTCCTTAATGCCCTCAAAAGCAAAAGAATTGGTTGATAAGCATACATTAGCATCTGTGACTGCAAAAATTAAAAACATATCAACCAGATAGTTTGGATTCTGACCCCCTCTGAACAAAAACTTTTGACATTTCTTGTTCCTGTCTATTGCAAACAAATCTACTGCTGGTCATCCCCACTGGTGGAAAATGAACTGAACAACCGACTTCTGAATCTCTCATTCATGTTCTGTGGGAAAGTATTTGCTGAGGTTATCTGCTAATGTGCTCGGCAGACCTGGCCGGTTATAGACATTGATATATATCAATATCCTGGAGCTCAGAGGAGTTTACAGCGTATTGCCTATGAGCACAGAAGAGATGATTGTGCTCTCTGCAGTACATAAAATACTGTAATCATGTTGGTCATGATCCGACTAAGCTGGCCTTGAATCATTGGCAAGAAGTGTATGCATATGTTGTAAACTCTTCTGAGCTCTGACATATGTAACAGTGACTCTTCTAGACTCTATATGCATCTGTTGCTATTGTTCTTTTCGAAAGAGATAACATAGAATCATAGAATATCAGGGTTGGAAGGGACCTCAGGAGGTCATCTAGTCCAACCCCTGCTCAAAACAGGACCAATTCCTAACTAAATCATCCCAGCCAGGGCTTTGTCAAGCCTGACCTTAAAAACCTCGAAAGAAGGAGATTCCACCACCTCCCTAGGGAACCCATTAAAGTGCTTCGCCACTCTCCGAGTGAAAAAGTTTGTTAATATCCATCCTAAACCTCCCCCACCGCAACTTGAGACTATTATTCATTGTTCTGTCATCTGCTACCACTGAGAACAGTCTAGATCTGTCCTCTTCAGAACCCCCTTTCAGGTAGTTGAAAGCAGCTATCAAATCCCCCCTCATTCTTCTCTTCTGCAGACTAAACAATCCCAGTTCCCTCAGCCTCTCCTCAGAAGTTATGTGCTCCAGCCCCCTAATCATTTCTGTTGCCCTCCGCTGGACTTTTTCCAATTCTTCCACATCCTTCTTGGACACAGTACTCCAGATGAGGCCTCACCAATGTCGAATAGAGGGGAATGATCACAACCCTCAATCTGCTGGCAATGAAACTTCAATACAAACTGCATTCAGGTTTTCCACAAATTGAAAGGGAAGAGAATCTTTTGTGGAACGGATACAATCATGTCCAGACTGTGTGCGCTCAGGGCATACATTGTCCTCCACCAAGCTAACATCCAAAGTAGATGCAGTTTCGCATGCAGTGTCATAGAAGCGCAAGAGGCCATGAGACCCATTAGACTCACACAAGAACTTACTGTAATTTGCACAAAAGGCAGTTACCTTTTTCCGTAACTGGGGTTCGAAATGTGTTGCTCATATCTATTCCACAGTAGATGTGTATGCTCGCCACGTGCACCAGTGCCGGAAGTTTTCCCCCTAGCAGTACTCGTGAGGGGGGGAGCACCCCCCACGATCCCTGGAGTGGTGCCTGCCTGGCACTGTATAAGGGGAGCTGCACGCTCCCCCTACCCTCAGTTCCTTCTTGTCAATCAACTCCAGCAGCAGGGAAGGAGGGCAGGATGTGGAATAGACATAAGCAACACATCTCAAAGAACACCAGTTACGGAAAAAGGTAACTGCCTTTTCTTCAAGTGATTGCTCATGTGTATTTCACAGTATGTGATTCCAAGCTGTATCTGCTGGAGGTGAGCAGGAGTTCACAAGTTCTCGGGACAGAGCACCGTCCTGCCGAACCCGGCGTCATTCCTGGTTTGGGAGACTATCACATAGTGCGAGGTGAACGTGTGAACCGAAGACCACGTGGCGATCCTGCAAATGTCCTGAATAGGGATGTGGCCAAAAAGGCAGCCGACGAGGCCTGCGCCCACATCGAGTGTGCCCTAATGGCGGCGGCTGGGGGGGGAGGAGGGGAACACCCTCCAGCAGCGGGGAAACACCCTCCAGCTCATAACTGGAGCAGATGTACAAAGTGATCCAGTTGGACAGCCACTGAGTGGAAATCAGCTGGCCTCTCGCGCACTCAGCTGAGGCGACAAACAGCTGTGACGACTTTCTGAAAGGCTTGGTTCACTCGAGGTAGAAAGCCAGAGCCTGCCTCACATCGAGTGCGTGGAGGCAGTGGTCCTCATTAGTCGCATGGGGTTTGGGGTAAAGGAATGATAGAAAAACGTCCTGAGCCATGTGGCAGGCGGAGACCACCTTCGGTAGTAACACGGGGTTTGGGCAGAGCTGGACCTTGTCCTTATGAAACACAGTATATGGCAGCTCTGAGGTCAGGGCCCTGAGCTCCGAGACCCATTTGGCCAACATGACAGCAACCAGGAAGACCATCTTCCATGAGAGGTGAGACCAGGAATACATGGGCAGCAGCTCAAACGGGGACCTCGTAAGTCGAACCAGCACCAGATGCAGGTCCCACTGCGGGGCCAGGGGCTTAGAATACAGGTAAAGCTGGTCCAAACCATTAAGGAACCAGCTGGTCATAGCATGGGAGAACACCGTGTGTCCTTGCACCGGGGGGATGGAAAGCCAATATGGCTGACAGATACACCCTGACTGATGAAGGCGCCAGGCCCTGCACCCTCAGGCGGAGGAGGTAATCGAGGATAAGCTGGATCTGGGAAGCCGTTGGGGGACACACCTTGGTCCGTCGCCCACCTAGCAAAATCAGACCACTTCGCCATGTAGGAGCGGTGAGTGGAGGACTGTCTACTCTCAAGGAGGATGCCCTGAACTGGAGCTGAGCATGTCCTCTCCTCGCCACCTAGCCACTGAGCAGCCACGCCATGAGGTGAAGAGCTTCCAGGTTGGAGTGGAGGAGACGGCCCCGGTCTGGGAGAGCAGGTCCGGACGGAGCAGCAATGGCCACGGCGGAGTCACTGTCAAGCCCAAGAGGGTCCCGCAGCAGTACTGCCTGGGCCACACGAGAGCAATGAGGAGGACCCTGGCCTTGTCTGCCTTTATTTTCTCTAGGACCCTGCTAATCAGCAGGAACGGGGGAAAGGCGTGTAGGAGTTGGCCCGACCAGGGCAGGATAAAGGCATCGGAGACAGTGCCCCTCCCCAGGCTCCCCCAGAGCAAAATCAAGGGCATCATTGGTTCTGTCGGGTGGCAAATAGGTCCACCTGGAGAGTTCCTCACCTTCAGAAAAGCTGGAGGGTCACTTCCAGGTGTAGGGACCACTACTGCAGAGAGAAAAAATCCCTGCTCAAGAGATCTGCCTTCACGTTCCCGGTGCCCGGCAGGTGAAAGGCTTTTAGGTGGATGTTGTGGGCTACACAGAAGTCCCACAGACTCAGAGCTTTCTGGCAGAAGGCAGAGGATCGGGTCCTGCCTTGTCTGTTAATATAGAACATCGAGACCATGTTGTCTGTGAGAACCCTATCTTGCCCTTCAGGTGCAAGCGGAAGGCTGTATACGCCAGCTGCACACGCCAGCTGCACCATCCTGAGTTCCTTGATGTTTATATGAAGGATCAGGTCTTGCAGAGACCACAGGCCTTGGGTCTGAAAATTCCCCACATGGGCTCCCCAGTCCAGGTCCGATGCATCAGACATCAGCTCCACAGATAGGGCCCTGTCCCTGAATGGGACTCCCCAGAGCATGTTGCTCAGTGTGGACCACCACTGTAGGGAGGCGCTCACCGAGTTTGGCACAGTGAGGACTTTCCAAACTGTCCATGGCTTGGGAGAACTGCGAGGCCAGACAGAGCTGGAGGGGCCTCATCCTGAGCTTGGTGTGGTGGACCACATACATGTACACCAACATGTAACCAAGCAGCTGTAGGCAGGACCTGGCTATCGTCACCGGGAACCTTATCATAGAGTCGATGAGCCCTTTTAGGATCTCAAACCTGTCTGGGCGGAGAGAGGCCCTGGATGACGTTGCGTTCAGGAACGCCCCGATAAACTCTATGCGTTGGACTCAGACTAACGTGGACTTGGTGTTGTTTACCAACAGGCCCAGGGCAGTGCATGTAGACAGGTGAAGAGCCACCTGATCCCTCACCTGTGATCAGACCCACCGGCACCTGAGATAGGCCGCTACTACCAACATACATTTTGTAAACATCCTGAGGGCAGTGGATAGACCAAATGGGAGGACCGTGAATTGGTAGTGATTCTGTCCCACCACAAAACTGGAGGATGCGCCTGTGCCCCTCGAATATGTGGCTGTGGAAGTATGTGGCCTGTAGATCAAGGGCTGCGTACAATCCCTGGGATCCAGGGAGGGGATGATGGAGGCCAAGGAGACCATGCAAAACTTGAGTTTTACGAAGTACTAGTTCAGACCTCGCAGGTCCAGTATGGGTCTGAGCCCCCCTTTGGCCTTCGGGATAAGGAAATAATGGGAGTAATACTCCTTGCCCAGGAACTCCTTGGGCACCATCTCTATCGCTCCTAGTTCCATGAGCCTCCCAACCTCCTCCTCGAGCAGAGCCTTGTGCGATGGGTCTCCCAAGAGGGACGATGGTGGGGGGTGGTTGGGTGGGTAGGGAGTAAACTGGAGGGTGTAACCGCGGGAGATGGTGTTGAGGACCCAACGATCAGAGGTGAGCCACGACCATTCCAGGAGGAACACACACAATCGATTGGAAAAAGGGAGCTTTATTGCAGGTGGATCCCTGCTGAAAACTGTCGGGGTACCCCCGAGCATCCTGTCAAAACTGCCTTTTACCAGCCCACTTGCCCTTAGAGGACTCAGGCTGGGGGGCAGGTCGGTATTGGTTTTGCGGGTGTTTCTTATAGTCCCATTGCTTCTTATGGACAACCTCATATTTTCAGAGGGCAGCCTGGATGGTAGCCTGCTGTGGTTTGAACTTGGGTTTTGCTGAAGCAGGGACATAGAAGCCTAGGGTCTGGAGGGTCATGCGGGAGTCTTTCATGCCGTGCAGCCTTGTGTCCTTTTCCTCCGCAAACAGCGCCTTCCCGTCAAAAGGGAGACCCTGCATCAATGACTGCACTTCGCTGGATAACCCAGAGAGCAGAAGCCAGGATGGCCGTCTCATGGACAGTTCAACTGTGTCCGCTGCATCCGAAGTGGCCTGCAGAGACGCCCTTGTGGCAGCTACCCCTACTTCCACGAGCGCCTTAAACTCCTTTCTATCTCGCTCCCGGAGGCAGTCCTCGAACTTGGGGAGGGATCCCCAGAGATTAAATTCATAGTGACCCAGGAGAGTCTGATGGTTTGCGCCTCTCAGCTAGAAGCTTGACGACACAGACATTTTTCTCCCAAAAGCATCCAGCCTCCAAGAGTCTTTGTTCTTTGGGGTCGGGGCTGGCTGCCCCCGTCACTCCCTGCGGTTGACCAACTCGACCACCAAAGAGTTGGGTGCCAGGTGAGTATACAAATACTCGTGCCCCATAGTAGGTACAAAGTACTTGTGCTCTGCCTTCTTAGAGATGGGAGCCAAAGAGGCTGGTGTTTGCCACAGGGCACTTGAAATTCTCACCACCCCTTCGTAGAGCGGCAAGGCCACCCTGCCTGGTGCCGAGGGGGACAAAACATTGAACAGGGAGTCTGAGGGCTCCTCCATTTCCTCTGCCTGGAGATGGAGGCTCACTGCCACCCTTTTTAGTAATTCTTGATGGGCCCGGTAGTCCTCCTGCAGGACGGAGGGGCTGCAATCAGCTCCTCCAGATGGGGCAAGGAGGCCGGTGTAGTGCTTTGAGTGTCAGCCGGCACCAGAGGGTCCACCACCAGGTCAGACTCTGTGCACGGCACCGAGGAAGTGGGTCCCATCAACTCTTTCCTCAGCAGACTAGGGATGGAGACCAATAATGCAGAGCTCAGGCTGGCGTACAACACGCTGCTGCCTCCAGACCGGGAGTGGCAGTGGTGCCGGGATCTACATCGACCACGGGACCACAACCTCGAGGCAGGAGAATGACACCAATGGTAGTGGCTGCTCCATGAGCAGTCTCGATGGGCGTACCCGCGACTTTGAGGAGCCAGTGATTGACACCCGGAGCTACAAGTGCTTTGGCGGAGACTCTGCCCTGCGACTGACTGCAGTACTGCCTTCGAGACAAGGACTATTGGTGATGTCCGCCGCAGGCCTGTCTGTGCTTGCTCCATGAAGACAGTCTAGCTGGCATCAAGGGCGATCCACATGGACTCTATGCGTTGGACTGGGAACGTTCCCCCGACGGAGACCGGTACCGGGCCGGCGGCGACTGTGGCAAACCAAAGGCAACTTGCCTCTGGAACACGGGACTGACATTGGCAGCACACCCGGCACCGGCATGGACATGATGTCCTTAGCCAACTGGAGAGCTTCGGGCGTAGTTGTCATCTGGACATCCGGAGAGGCCTGCTCCGAAGGGGCCGGGCTACTCCGCTCCGCGTGAGTCGGAGGCCTAGGGCCTGATGGGGACCGAGGACTATCCAACATGGGCCTAGTCTCTGTCCCAAACTTCCCTCAGTGCTGTTATGAAGAGGGAGTCTTTCCGGTCCTCTTTGTATGCCCTGTTGAAGGGGAGCAGTGACGACTAGTCAAAGTACCTGAGGGTCTCCACATATCAACGCCACAGTGCCTGGTACCAGATCAGAGTGGCGTGCCGGGGTCGAGGCCAGCACCGACTCCATCAGGATGGCCCGGAATCTAATGTCCCTTTCTTTTTTAGTCCAGGGCATAAACGACCTGCAGATCTTGCACCTTTCGCTGATACAGGTTTCTCCCAAGCAGTGCAAACAGTCTGTGTGCAGGTTAAGCCTCGGCACTGAACGCCTACAGGAGCCAAATGACTTAAATCCCGGGGCACGGGGCATGACCCGGCCCAGGCTCACTAACTAATTAAACTTCACTGAAAACTAAACTGACTCCAGAATCAACAGTTCTCGGGACAAGCTGCAGCAAGGCTGGAGCTAAGCAGTTCCGACGCACTTTCACTGGCGGCAAGAAGGAACTGGGGGTGGGGGGAGCATGCAGCTCCCCTTACACCGCGCCAGGCAGGGGGCGCTTCCCCCCTACGGGTACTGCTAGGGGAAAAACTTTCAGCACCAGTGCACGTGGCAAGCAAACGCACCTACTGTGGAATACACATGAGGAATCACTCAAAGAAGAATCACTTGGAAGTTGGATGATGAGGTTGGATATAGTCTGGAATCTGCTGTGAGGTAAGTATTCTTTTGCTGTCCTGGAATACAGTATCAGGCCAGTAAAAAGATGGTTACTCCCCTTTGTAACTGTTGTTCTTCGAGATGTGTTGCTCATATCCATTCCAGTTAGGTGTGCGCGCACTGCGTGCACGTTAGTCGGAAGATTTTTATCCTAGCAACACTCGGTGGGCCGGCAGGGCGCCCCCTGGAGTGGCGCCGCTATGGTGCCGGATATACACCCCCTGCCGATCCATCCGCGCCTCAGTTCCTTCTTGCCGGCTACTCTGACAGTGGGGAAGGAGGACGGGTTTGGAATGGATATGAGCAACACATCTCGAAGAACAACAGTTACAAAGGTGAGTAACCGTCTTTTCTTCTTCGAGTGCTTGCTCATATCCATTCCAGTTAGGTGATTCCCAAGCCTTACCTAGGCGGTGCGGTCGGAGTGAGACGTTGCGGAATGTAAGACCGCTGAGCCGAAGGCGGGATCGTCTCTGGACTGCTGGACCAACGCGTAGAGTGATGCGAAGGTGTCGATGGAAGACCAGGTAGCCGCGTGACATATTTCCTAGATGGGAACATGGGCCATGAAAGCGGCAGATAAGGCTTGAGCCCGAGTAGAATGGGCGGTGAGATGGCCAGTCGGAACGTGAGCCATATCATTGCATGTCCGGATACAGGATGTCACCCAAGATGAAATCCGCTGGGAAGAGACTGGCATGCCCTTCACGCGCTCTGCGACAGCTACAAAGAGCTGAGGCGAACGTCGAAAGGGTTTGGTCCTCTCAATATAAAAGGTGAGAACCCTGTGGACATCCAAAGTATGCAGCTGCTGTTCCCGGCGCGATGAGTGCGGCTTCGGGAAAAAGACTGGTAGAAAGATGTCTGATTAACGTGGAAGGCAGAAACCACCTTAGGAAGGAATGCCGGGTGCGGTCGCAGCTGTACCTTGTCCTTGTGGAATACCGTATACGGGGGATCTGCAGTCAAAGCTTGAAGTTCCGAGACACGTCTAGCAGAGGTGATAGCGACTGGGAAGGCTGTCTTCCAGGAAAGGTACAGCAGCGAGCATGTGGCTAAAGGCTCAAAGGGGGAACCCATAAGCCTAGCTAACACGAGGTTTAGATCCCAGGTAGGGGTTGGGCGCTTGACCTGCGGGTACAGCCGCTCCAAGTCCTTGAGGAAATCTGGAAACCATGGGGTGAGAAAAGACAGAACTGCCAGTTTCCCCAGGGTGGAAGGCAGAAATAGCTGCAAGATGCACCCTTAGAGAAGAGATTGCCAGTCCCTGCTCCTTGAGGGACCATAAACAGTCCAAGATAATGGGGACCGATATACCTTCAAGGATAAAGCTACGCTGAGTGCACCAGTGGGAGAAGCGCTTCCACTTGGCAAGATATGTCGTCCGCGTGGAAGGCTTTCTGCTTCCCAGCAGCACCTGTTGTACTGAGATGGAACAATGCAACTCAGATTGGCTCAACCAGACAGCAGCTATGCTGTCAGATGAAGGGACTACAGGTCTGCGTATTGAAGCCTGCTGAAGTCCTGCATTATGAGGTCCAGGCATAGCGGAAGGGGCATGGGGTCTGCCATAGAGAGGGCAAGCAACAGGGTGTACCAATGCTGTCTCGGCCATGCCAGAGCAATGAGGATTAGTTGGGCTCTGTCCCTGTGGAGCTTGAGCACGACTCTGTGGACGAGAGGAAAGGATGGGAAGGCATAAAATAGGTTCCCCTTCCACGGGATTAGGAATGCGTCCGAGAGGGAGCCCGGGGAGTGACCTTGCAGGGAGCAGAACACCTGCATTTCCTGTTCTCTCGGGAGGCAAAGAGGTCTATGTGGGGAAACCCCCACTTCCGGAAGACAAAATGGAGAATGTCCGGACGGATGGACCACTCGTGAGACAGGAAGGATCTGCTCAGTTGATCTGCCAGAGTGTTCCGGACTCCTGGGAGAAAGGACACTACCAGGTCTATTGAGTGGGCTATGCAAAAGTCTCATAGTTGTATCACTTCTTGACAAAGGGGGGGGAGGATTGTGTCCCTCCCTGCTTGTTTATGTAATACATGGCCGTTGTGTTGTCTGTGAACACTGCAACACAATGACCCTATAGATGGCGCTGGAACGCTTGGCACGTCAGTCGGACTGCTCTCAGTTCTCGGACATTTATGTGCAACGCCAACTCCTGAGATGACCAAAGGCCTTGAGTGCGAAGGTGCCCGAGGTGAGCACCCCAGCCGAGAGATGACGCGTCCGTTGTTAGGGACGTGGAAAGCTGTGGTGGATGGAAAGGCAGGCCTGCACACACCAGGGATGGCATCAGCCACCAGTCGAGGGAGCTGAGGATGCTCGGTGGAATTGTGATTACAATATCTATGGCATCTCTGCCTGGACAGTAGGCTGAGGCGAGCCACGTCTGAAGGGGACGCATGTGCAGTCTGGCGTGCTTTGTCACAAATGTGCATGCAGCCATGTGACCGAGGAGGCCAAGGAAAATGCGAGCTGAGGTCATCGGGAAGCTTTGAAGTCTTTGTATAAGTGAGACTATTGCCTGAAAACGAGGTAGAGGCAAACTGGCCGTTGCAAGATTGGCGTCCAGAGTGGCCCCGATGAACTCTATCCTTTGCGTCGGCACTAGAGTAGATTTTTCCAAACTGATTATCAGGCCTAGACGCGTGAATAGGTCCTTGATGATGTTCACATGACTGGTGACCTGTGACTCGGAGGTCCCTCGAATAAGCCAGTCGTCGAGGTATGGAAAGATATGTATTCGACGACGACAGAGGGAGGCGGCGACTACCGCCATACACTTCGTGAATACCCGAGGGGCTGTGGAGAGGCCAAAGGGAAGGATCGTAAACTGATAGTGTTGAGGGTTCACCAAAAAGCATAGATACCATCTGTGCAGAGGGTAAATTGCAATGTAGAAATACGCGTCCTTCATATCGAGAGCGGCATACCAATCTCTGGGACCCAGGGAAGGGATGATAGTCCCCAGGGATACCATGCAGAACTTGAACTTTTTCATGAACTTGTTCAATCGTCGCAGGTCTAGGATAGGCCAGAAGCCCCCTTTCACCTTGGGGATTAGGAAATATCGGGAATAAAACCCCTTGCCCCTTAATTCCTTCGGTACCTCCTCTATAGCCCCCATTGCAAGGAGTCTCCAAATCACTTGCAGGAAGAGCTGCTCGTGAGAGGGGTCCCTGAAGAGGGATGAGGATGGGGGTTGAGAGGGAGGGGGTAAAGTAAACTGAAGATAGTATCCAAACTCCGTGCGCAGAACCCAAAGATCCGAGGTTAACTGGGACCATGCAGAGAGGAACGGGGAAAGGCGGTTGTAAAACTGAAAAGGATCCTGGAAGATAATTGGTACACTGCTCTCAGGCGTACCCTCAAAAGTTTGATTTGGGTCCCACTGTGTGCTTGGTGGGACCAGAATTGTTACCCCCTTGAGGTCCAGACTGACGTCTGCGGTTGGTACGACCTCGCCTTCTGGTAAAGTCTTGCCTTGGCCTAGGCGGGGGTAAGGGCGCTGAGGTTGGGAGCAGAAGGATCTTTGAGTCTGAGGTGTATGCATTCCGAGCGAACGCATGATCACGTGATTGTCTTTCAGATTCTGTAGCCTAGGGTCCGTCTTCTGTGAGAATAGGCCCCGGCCATCAAACGGTAAGTCTTGTATAGTGTGCTGAAGTTCAGGTGGCAGGCCTGACACTTACGTCGCATGGCGATTCCAGAGGCGACCGTTCTAGCTGCCAAATCTGCAGTGTCCAGCGAGGCCTGTAGAGAAGTCCACGCTACTTTCTTTCCTTCCTCCAGTAGCGCTGTAAATTCCTGGCGGGAGTCTTGCGGGACCAGCTCTGTAAACTTCCCTACCGTCTCCCAGGTCTTGTAATTGTTTCTACTCAGCAGGGCTTGTTGACTTGCCACCCTGAGTTGGAGGCCACCCACGGAATAGATTTTCCGTCCCAACAAGTCCATACGCCGAGCCTCCTTTGATTTAGGTGCAGGGGCTTGTTGGCCGTGACGCTCCCGCTCATTGACGGACTGTACAACCAATGGACAGGGAGGGGGGTGCACATATAGGTACTCATACCCTTTGGAGGGCACCATGTATTTCTGTTCAACATCTCTGGCTATGGGTGGGATGGATGCCAGGGATTGCCAGATGGTGTCTGCCCTAGCCTGGATCGAATGAATGAACAGCAGGGACACTCTGGTTGGTGCCTCCACCGACAATATACTTATCACTGGGTCTTCCACCTCTGGAACCTCCTCTATTGGCAAGTTGATATTCTGGGCGATACGCCACAGGAGGTCCTGGTGTGACCTGAGGTCAATTGGAGGCGGGCCTGACGATGATGTCCCCGTTACTGCTTCATCCAGAGAGGAGGAGGATGAAAGCCCAGGAACGAGTGGATCCTGTACCGATTCCTGATCCTGGGGGAAATCCGGAGCCAACAGATCGTGGGGGTCTGGTGCGGGGGCAGCAGCTTCCTCCGTACCAGCGGGGGAGATCGGCTGACAGTGGCCTCTGGCAGGCGGTGTTCTGACAGACCGGAGCGTGATGGCACAGTGGGTTCACCTTGGGCTTGGTGATAAGCCCAAGGCATCCAAAAGGACCACTGATGAGGTCCCTGGTCCAGGCCGTGGGTTCCTTGGGTGAACCTGCTGTGAGTGTCCGAATCCCCATAGGAAGCACTGTCCGCATGGGATGATACGGATGGGTGCCAAGAAGGCCACGGAGGAGCTGAGACCGTTTGGGGAGGGTCTCTGCAACTAGCTGAACCGTCTCCACGCGGCACCAGAGAACGGTACCGGCAGTCGTACCAGTACCGAGAGTGAGACCAGGACCTGCTACCAGCGCGGTGCCAGGAGGTCGACCGGTGCCTTGAATCCCTGCGCCGGGGTCAGCTGCGAGATGTGCGGTGCCGCGAGCGGTGCCGGGACCTGGATCAGTGCCGAGAGTATCGGTTCAGCGAACAGGATCTCGAGCGGTGCCGTGAGTTCAACCGGTACCTAGATGGAGAGCGGTACCGGGACTGCGATCGATGATGGGACAGAGTGTGTCTGCGGGACCTGGATCGTGACCGGCGACGTTCGGAGGTGCCAGGCGAGGATGGTCTCAGAAGGGCGGGCTTGCCTAATGATTGGACAACCCGCATCGGCGGTGCCGGGGGTTGAGGCAGCTCGGGCTCCGTCAAGGCAATCAACTCCCTTGCCGTAGAGAACGTCTCCGGCATGGAGGACATGATAAGCTCAACCACAGCGCATGCCGGGGAGCTGGTAGGCACCGGACTCGACGGCTCTTGCGAGACCGGAATCAACGGTGCAGAAGACGTCGGTGCCGCGGCAGTTGATGGTGCTGGGCGGTCCGACTTAGTTAGGCGCTCTGACTGCGGCATAGGCACGGGAGCCGCAGCAGTCTTATGCTTCTTGATCCTCGGGGAGAGAGAGCGGTGCTGGGCAGGAGCCTGGGCCGGTGATGGCTGGTGTCGAGGAGCCTTCACAGTGCCCATGCGCTCCGGTGCAGAGGAGGCACTTGTCCCCGGTGCAGCAGTCGGTGCTGAAGATGGAGGAGTCAGAGCTGCCTCCATCAGGAGCTGCTTGAGACGAATATCCCGCTCCTTTTTCGTCCGGGGCTTGAAAGCCCTGCAGATGCGGCACTTGTCTGTGAGGTGGGATTCACCCAAGCACTTGAGACAGGAGTCATGAGGGTCTCCTGTGGGCATCGGCCTATGACAGGCCGAGCATGGTTTGAAGCCCGGTAAACCGGGCATGGGCCCCCGTACCGGGTGAGGGGAGGGGGCTAATCCCCGATCCCTCTTAACTATATACAATAACTACTACAAAGAACTAATAAAACTAACTAGAAATATAGAATATTGAACTATATACAGAATAATGATTAGAACGAGCGAATAGCTAGGGAGGTGGAGATCAGCTAAGCCGCGCTCCACTGTTCCAACGACCGACATGGGCGGTAAGAAGGAACTGAGGGGCGGATAGGTCGGCAGGGGTATATATCCGGCACCATAGCGGCGCCACTCCAGGGGGCGCCCTGCCGACCCACCGAGTGTTGCTAGGGTAAAAATCTTCCGATGAACGTGCATGCAGCGAGAGCACACCTAACTGGAACGGATATGAGCAAGCACTCGAAGAACTATACATTCTGTTGGTATTAAAACTGACTTTTCTTCTTTTACTCTCATACAGAGTGTGGAAAAGCTGGGGAGTCATTCACATGGAGTTTTGAACTTCTTGATAGGACTTTCGCTTGAGAAGTCAGATGTCCAGATATAAACAGACTATCATACCCCGTTATCTTAGGAAAGCAGCCACCATTTGGTAAATATCCCCGGGGCCAGTGTCAGGCCAAAGGGAAAGAACCCTGAATAGGTAATATTTGGACCAATCACAAATCAGAAATCTCTTGTGTACAAGATAATATATTTATGAGGAAATAATCCTGGAGGTCAACAGCTGTAAACCCATATCCCAGATCTGACAACAGTATTATGGAAGCTAAGGTAACCATGCTTAAATTTCAAATGGTGAATGAAAGTGCTGAGCATTCTAAGGTCCAGGATTGGCCTCCAACCTCTCATTTTCTTGGGTACAAGAAAATATTTTAAGTTAAAAAAAACTTTGCTTTGGTGTTAATGAGGCACAGCTTCTATTGCTCAGCAAGGAAGGAGAGAATCCTCTTTCTGGACAAGAAGTCTCCTTTGGGAGGAGTTCCTGAAAAGGAATAGGGAAGGTGGGTGGAAAGCGGGAAAAGCATGGAATTGAATCGCATGAACAGTTGTAATAATTTTTAAACATCCTCTTGTCTATTATAGCATTCTGTGCTCTCCCATACTGGAAAAAAGAAAGTTTCCAATAGGAGTCTGGGGAAAAGGAGCAGAAGCAAGATCTAGATGAATGATTATTTTGCAGCTCTCCACAATCCCATCAAAAGAGATGCTTGCTGGTCAGCACAGACTGCAAAGAGAAAGCAGACAGATTTCTCTTTTGTAGTTTCTGACTTTTCCTTCGAGGCTCTGGAGGCCTCGGCCAGTAAAAGGAGGACGGAGCTGTCCTCTGTCTAGGGTAAGACTGAAGTTTACCATATTTCCTTTTTATTATTGGAGCATAAATGTCTAAAGAACATAAGGCACCATGGGAATCCTTAAAAGAGCGGAGGGACCCATTTGTTCTCTCACTGAAAAGATCAGCGTGCCCTAATGGAAGGTCATTCACTATGGCTTGGTCTTCTTTCAGAATACTCAAAGACTTAAGCCACAATGACCAACACATCACGATAGAGGTTACCAAAGAGCATGAAGTGGTATCTGCCACATATAAGGAAGCCTGTAATGAAGATCTTGCTATTAAATGACATTCCATTATCAATGACAACTTGTGAACAAAATTTGTGAAATTATTATAGTTGAGAAAATCATACTTTGCCATGAGAACTTGGTAATTAGAAATTTGAAACTGCATACTTACAACAGAATAGTTTTTGTCCAAAAAGTCTAAATGCTTTACATTTGTATTAAATGAGACTCTCTTAGAATAGTACTGTTTATTTGCCTCATTAGCTGCCGCTACCAAAAGATAGCATGGTACTGGATGGAAGTACAAGTATTCAGTTTCTTTTGCAGTAAAATATTTCTTCTCAGTCTTTTTAAAAGAAAAATAAATAATAGCAGGAGTATGCCATACTGTCTTGGCAGGCTCAAAGTGAGCATCATTGCTCAGAATCATGATTTGCCCAGCATAATAGCAAGAACGATGTCTAATAGTTTATAAAGAGCCTCTCAGGACTTCCTCTAACATGATTTGGAACAAATTCACTACCCTCTTCATGAGTTCTTAAAAGCTCTTAAAGTAGTCAGTACATAATAGTCAGGCTGGTATCACTTCCTCATCCACAGAAGACAAGAAAAGGACTTCGGAGGCTGAGCTAACTTCCTCTCTGAGCTGGTCTTTTCCTTCAGAAAGTTGCTCCTGATGTTGAGTATACACAGAAGACCCACGAGGCTTAGCAGACTTCTGCTTCTCTCTCTTCATCACTCTCTTTGAGAAGAGACTGGAAAGGATGTGCCCTATAACAGTCCCTGGGTTCCCAATAAGGCCACTGAACAGCATTGTACCGGTAAAAAAAAAAAAAGGGGGGGGGGGAGCTCAGAGAAATGGCTATCAGGACATCTGAGGAGACTGATAATCCCTTTATCTGGAATAATGGGACATCTTGGACCACCTTTCTGAGACAAAATTTGAGGCTGGGACTGGATCACAGGGGATGGATCAAATGGAATTGCCCACTTCTGTTCATTTGGCACTGGTCCCTGTCAGAAGACAGGATACTGGGCTAGATGGACCATTGGTCTGACCCAATATGGCTGTTCTTATGGTCTTATGAACAGGCTGTAGGGAAACAGGTAAGTGAATCACTCACTCTGTTCTGGAAGTCAGACAATGAATATGATACATCTGACTCCAGATAAGGAATAGTGGGAATGGGACTGAACTGTCCCTCTCTTAAGGTTAGTAGCATGGAGGAGACTGGTACTGAGGAACTAACTGAGTTCTGTACTGGAGATAAATGTAAGTCTCCTGACAGCAATGGGGATTTGGGCTCAGACATCTGCAGTGAATCAGTACTGTGAAGCTCGATCATTCTCTTTACTGTTGATGAACCACTTTCTACAATGCATCAATTGGTATCAATGATGTGGTAGCAGCTGATGCTGATGGTGGGTACTGTAACAAGAGACTTAGTACTGGGCATGATCATAGGGCCCTATGACATCAGTGCCGCAGTGCTGGTTCAACACTCTTGCAATGCTCTCTGTACCTGCACCAGCTTCACTCATCTTGGAATGAAGAGGCAATTTCAACTTAAAAAAAAAAAAAAGATACAAGGGGAGCTTTGTCTCATTTCCTTGGGAGGGTGTTTAACTTTTCACTTCTACTTTCCCCTGGCTCCTCCTATCCTTTAACGTAAGCTTAACTGCATGCGCTCTGGAGCTAACCAATGCCAAGCTGAAAGAAGCACACTCTGGCTCTTCTGTCCATTGTACAGGGGTGGCAGGTGGGCCCAGATTTGAGGCTGACCACATGATTGGGGGGGGTGCCACATTTTTAGCCTCATCTCCCTGGAACTGCTTGTTCTTCCAGAAAATAACCTACAGATACTGCATTTTAGGCGAGTCTCATGTCCCCTCAAACAAAAAAAGGCATCAAGTAAAGTCACTGAGAGGGAAGTGCTCACTTCACAATATCTGAAGCTGGGAGATTTTAGCATAATCAGTTCCCATAATACTAAACAAAAGAAGGAAGGGTATGGATTTTATTTTGCGCACACACATTGAAGTTCTCTTTGAAAAATCCAGTCCAAAGATACTGTGCATGCAGTGCCAGCTGTACTGGGGGGGAATAAAAAAGCGCTACACCTCAGGCCAAGTATGCACAGATGAAACAGACACTGCTAGCAAAAGATCACCAATCTTGGGTGCATGTGCACCTAGAGTGGAACACAATAGGGACAAGCACCCAGGGAAAGACCTTTACAAATATAAGGAATAGAAACAGCCTTACAATAAGCTCTCTTTTACAAATGACAAGTGCTGTGAATTATTAAACAAATCAGCTAATGAACTTGTTCTTTTAATGCCTGACAATCTTATTTCTATCACACCCAATATTTATCATCACTTGTGCATAACTTAGGTGTTGGTCCTGCAAAGACTTACGTACCTAACTTTATATACAAGTAGTCCCACTGACTTCAACAGGACTATACATGTGCATAAAGGGAAGCACATATTTTTGCAGAATCAGAACAGAATCTTTGGGACAAAAATCATGTCTCAAGTCTGTCACACATTTATGACATTATTAAAAAAAAACTAAAGGGGCCACTTAATTTTTAAAAGCTACTTGTCCACGCTTTACAATTTAGTTACCTGTTGCACATTACTTACTAAAACAAACTTCACAGAACAAAAAACTGTTATTGCTGCAATCCACTTCCTCACTTATGTGATTTGTAGAAAGATAAAAAGATTGTTACCTGTAGTGATGTTATGGATGCACTGTGACCTTGCAAAACTGCTAATGGTGCACATGTTCGAAGACACCAAACTCTGATCATTTTATCACAGCTCCCTGCTGCAATCATGGTGTTCTCATAGTTCACAGCCATGTCAGATATTTCAGCTGCATGTCCTCTTAAAGTTGCCAACAACCTTCCATCATCTGTTGCCCAGATTTTTACAAGGCAATCATCAGAACCCTAAAAACAAGGCAGCAATCATCACAACCATATAATTATCTCTTCTGATGTCCCATACCTATGTTATTTAACTAAAACAACAAAATTAGTGACATTCATTGTAAACCATTTCTCACTACAGTCTGAATATATTGAGGAAAGCTACAGAAGAATGTGCAAGCAGAATACAAAGTATGCTAAGTGCCAACAGTATATACAAATTATGCATCTATAAATGTACACACAAGCCCTGCAGCAAGCTGGATCTAAATTCTTTAGCAAGGTCTTTTAGTTTCTGCAAAACGCCAGGGCAACAAACTGTAGATACTGCAAACAGCCTAATTTATATTTTAAAACTGAAGTTATATTTAATATGAAAATTAATAATGAATCAGTACAGTGTTCCTTGTATTTATTTTATGTTAAATTTAATATTTTATGCTATATGTGTATTTCTATTCTCTCCCTGAGCCAGCTAGTCCTTCATGCACTCTCAACTTAAGAAATGCTAGCGTATATCTTCAGAATATATTTCCTCACCTTTCCGGCATGCTTTAATAAGGAATGAAACAGATAACTTTCAAAGAATCAAAAAAAAATTTTTTTTTATTAATGCCCATTGAGATGAATTGGGCAATTCACAACACTCAGAGCTGTTCCAGGTTCTCTGCAAACTCAGGAGACATTTCTGTCCTCGATACAGTAAATTCACATTTTGACGGTTTCCTTTGAAACCATAACAGATTGTTTGGTTTTTGTTTTAAATGAAATCCAAGACCCTGGGAACAAATGAAAGGTCTGTTCATACCTCCTCAGAGAGCACAAAGATGTAGATAGGTGACTAGTGTCAGACACCTCAATGCTTTTGAAAATCTCACTAGATGCCTATCTGCACATTTGGGCACCTATATACTTTTTAAAATTGGGCCCTATATGGCTTGCTTAAAGTCACACAGGAGGTCTGTGACAGAGCAGGGAACTGAGCCCATATTTCCAGAGTCACAGGCCCTTACCACTGGGACTATTCTTCCTCTCCATAGGGATATACACCCCAGCAAGTTAAAAACTTCACCCCAGAAAGTTAACAACTAATGTTTTATGAGCTCTAATCAGAGACCATGGATCAGAGTCAGACATCTGTCATCACCACTTTTTGTAAAATTGAACAGGTTCCAGTTATAACTCAACTAAAAAAAATCCATTTTGTTGCAGCACATCTATGAGGCCCAGGTTTATGATGGCATGTAAATATAATTCATTAATTAAGAGGGACTGCAGGAGAAGAGGGGATTCTGGGCCTTGAGGTCTGGTATCACATGATATGTGCCATGCCTACAAGTTAGATTTACAGAATGACAGTAGCCTAGAAAGAACCTACTCACTCTTCCCATCCAAATAATATGCAAAGTATAATGTAATATATATGGGATGATTTTTTTCTTTCTATTATTATTAAAGCAGAAACTAGAATGATTTGAGTGATGTCCTAGAGAGAGGAGAAAGGATGAAATATTTTAAGGAAGTTCCTTGACAGAAAAGGAGGATACTTCAGGAACAACAACAGTAGGGGGCCTTGAAGTAGTGGCAAGGGAGGAAAGTTTAATATGGACAGGAGAAAGTCTGAGAAGAATCTAGTCAAGGAATTGAGATAAAACTAAAGAGAAAAAGGAGAATGCAAAAGAGATCAGCAGTACCAGGGAGAGCAGCTCTGTCTACAATGAGTAAATAACTAGAGTACCCTGGTCCTCAAATTCACAACTCCTTTGTCTTGGTTGAGGGATTCCAAAGCCCTCCTTTATGGGGCCGTGCTGTGATACAAGCATACTTCCCCGCCCACCAATATCCAGATTCCAATCCCGTTCCACACAGCCTCCCCTGGTCCTTGAACTTGTGCCCTTCTTTCCCTTGGTTCTGGGGCCTCACAGAACCTCCTTGGGTTGTGCTGTGATTCAGGTAGGCTTCCCCAGCCCACCAGTCTCCCCTTCTGGTTCCCAAGCCAGAGAAACCCTGATCTGACTTGATGCTCTCCTACAAATTCTCTTCTCCAGGCTGTCTACCCTGTGACTCTTGGAGACACCCAACACCTGAGATTTATCACATTATGGCGGTAAATACATGATTAACATCTGACCCCACAGCCCAGTTAGTTTGCTATTCCCTTGAATAGCAGTTTCCTTAAAAGGGGCCACGTCATGGAACAGTGGTGGGTTTGTCTCCAAACCCAATTACACCTTAAAGGGGACAGACCAGCCCGCTGCAAAGGGTCACCTTCCAACATGCTCACATATGACCAGTGGCATAGGTACCACAGTTTGGGAACTCATGCACTAGAACACTCTCCCCTCCAGAACCAAGATTCTCAAATTTCGAAATTCTTCTGATGCTGTCTTCAAATAGCTGTAAAAAAATCGCTGGCAAAATGTAGGTTTTATCTCCCTCTCTAGTGGTTGGTCCACTCACAGAGATTGACAACCTACAACTGTTATCAGTTATTATGAGCGTAATGGTAGACATCTGTTTGTAAGTCTAAAGGTTTCAATCCCGCTGAGCATGTTTAACTTCACTCCACTGTAGTCCATGAGGCTGTTGCAGAAGTTGAAAGATGTGCTGGACAAGTCATCTAAGCAAATTTTTCACATTCCTTATGTTCTGAGTGCCCAAACTGAGACCCTGGGGTCTGATCTGCAGAAGTATTAAGCACTCACAGCAAAATGAAGTCAATGATAGCTCTGCTCTGAACATATGAAGCATTTTATAATACTAAATACTCTGAAAAAAACAGGCCGTAGATATCTCAAGTTGGGCACCAAAAATTTTGTTAGTCTCTCTGTGCCTCTACTTCCCATCTGTGAAATGGAAAGAATACCATCTTATCTGACAACACTGTTATGAAGATAAAGTCATTACATTTGTGAAAAATTCTGGCGTTGACCACCATTAAAATGTCAACAAGAAAATTAGTAATTCTATTCAGAGCTCAGTTTGAAGGTGGTGAAATAAATAAAACTTGGGGTCACATCCTAAATTCTGAGGATAAAGCAAGATATTCTAAAAGATTATCAGGATAATTCTTCAGATTTGGAAACACTGGTCTGATACTGGTTCGCTAACTATCATAAAAGACAGAACTGAGCCATCTAGAACTTCTGAAAAAAACAACACATATCCAGGCTCTGTTCTTTACGAAACTAGTTTTGCAAAGACAGTTTTTTCATATCTATTCTTAAAATATTTATTTTCTGTTTCTTTCCATCAAGATACTGTTGTTCTATTAAAAAGATATTAACAGGCACAATTTTTGTAGTATAAATATAGAATTAGCATTGTAGTGAAATCTAATTAGCATTTTAGTGAAATGTTAAGTAAAGCTTGGCGCAGATACAAAACGTATATCCACGGATATAAAGCAGATATCCATGGAGCTGCAGAGCTCTTGCAACAATGATCAAGACTAGCAGGGTGGGCCTTGGCAAGTGACCAGGCTAGGAATCGCTATGGCAAAAGCAGCAGCGTGTAAGGCTGCTACTCGCAGCGGTGTGAGACTACTGTCTCAGAGCCTGTGAGCCGCTTGCACACACGACCAGTGATAGTTGCCAGTGAAGCAGTGAACACATCGTGCACCAGCCAGGCCCACTGGGCAGGGCTTGAGGAAGCACAGCCATGCTGGAGCCACCCAGGATGGATGCTGGCTCCTACGAGCAGTGGTCCAACATGCTGCTGCTGTTGCCGTTGCAGTTCCTGGCCCAGTCACTGGCTAGAGTCCTGCTGGTCTCGTTCATTGTCACTAGAGCCCTGCAGCTCTACAGATATCAGCTTTCTATCCGTGGATATAAATTTTGTATCGCTCAGGGCTCCAATTCTAAGACGCAGTCTAATATGCATATTCTGTATATACAAATTATTATAATTAGAACATGTGTACTTTAAATACAAAAATTACTATTAAGTACATTCTATGTATGTCACACACAAGGAAAATAAAGAAGCTAGTTATGAGACTAAATTAAATAAGAATGAAAGTCACAGAACACAGTTACATACATTTAAGTGTAAAAGGCCGAATGTACAAGTTTAAGATAGTAAGACAGTTTCTGCTTGATTTTACCCAAAATAAACAGAGATGAAGATGTTAACTTATCAAAATACATACTAAAGTATTTAAATAGGATGGAATCTGACAACCTAAAAACCAAGTAGCAAAATCTGAATGAAACACTGAGAAAAGAGCAGAGCAGCACAAACAAAAAACTATTTTTAAAAACAAACTTAACTATTACAGTGTTGCTTCTCCAAACTATGTCCCAATGTGAAATTAGGGCTGTAAATATTTGAAATTGTACATTCCAGTTTTAGTAGCTTGATGGCATGTGATCTCTCTGAATATTGTGTACTATTTCGATCTGGAGGGCTATAATATACCACATAGTTTGCTTTTTTATGCACTGGGATTTGCATCCCAACATATTCTTCTTCTTTATCATCCATTCAAGTTTTACTTCTGTAGTACTGAACTTCCCCACGTATGTGTCTCTCCAGGATAGTTTCATACCCCCATCACTGTGGAGCTATGGTATACTGCAGTAAACTGAAAAGTCTAAAGAGGGTCAACAAAACATAAGGATGTGCATGTGATAGGGGTCCCCTCTTTAAAGAAGTCTAAATATTTAACATGGAGACAATATAAGAATGAGTGGTAGAGAAACTATTTGAATACACACTTGTGCGCACTTTATAAAATGAAACAGCAGCACTGTTCAAATACATGAAGTCTAATACAACATAATTAACTTAATAAAATTCAGAAAAGAGTAGATATATGAAATAAATATATCATCCGCTGTTCACTACTACAGCTAGAACAAAATGCGGGTTATCAGCCTTGATGCTTCAGAAAAGAACCAGATTGTTTAGCTAATGTCAAGAAAAGATTCCCCACTCACCTCTGCCCAATAGGAAAGTATTGCACAATTCACTAGAAGTATTATAAAAAAAGAGAAAGAAAGGGCATTTCACATTTCTTTGAAACACTGAGCAAACGTCACTGTCAAAAACATGAGAGCACACTACTCAAACCATTTGTTCATTCCTTTGTAGCTATTCCTTGTTAACTTTACGAACATTAAAATCAACACTGCTTGTAGTTAAATATTCTGAAAAGTAATTTCTCTATACACATGTCAGAGATTTCTCCCCCTCTCATTTACACACATTAGGTATTTCTTGTAACTCGTAACTATGTCATGTATAGTTACTGTCAGGTACAATTAGTGTTATGGTAGTGCTGGAAGTGATGCCCATAGCTAAGGCTGCTTAACACTTTCAATTACAGTAACTCCTCGCTTAATATTGTAGTTATGTTCCTCAAAAATGCTACTGTAAGCAAAATGATGTTAAGCAAATCCAATTTCCCCATAAGAATTAATGTAAATGGGGGAGATGGGGTTAGGTTCCACGGAATTTTTTTTCGCCAGACAAAAGACTATATATCTATATCCATATATATATATATATATATATATATAATATATATATATATATATATACACACACACACACACACACACACACATTAAGTTTTAAACAAATAATTTAATACTGTACACAGCAATGATGATTGTGAAGATTGGTTGAGGTGGTGGAATCAGAGGGTGGGATATTTCCCAGGAACTGCCTTACTGCTAAATGATGAACAAGCACTCGGCTGAGCCCTCAAGGGTTAACATATTGTTGTTAATGTAGCCTCACGCTCTACAAGGTAGCAGGAATGAAGGGAGGAGAGAGAGAGAGAGAGTGTGTGTATGTAAGAGGGAAAGACAGAGACACACACTCTGTGTGTGAGAGTGACACGCATTGCCCTTTTAAGTATGCTGACCCCACTCTAAGTACACTGCCTTTTTAAGTAGATCAGCAAGTTGAGACAGCAGCTGCTGCCAGCAAGCTTCCTCCATTCTGAGCCCTGTCCTGTCCCATCTCCATGCCCGGAGATAAGGTACAGCAGCACATAGCACTGGGGGGAGGGACAGCTGAACTGCCCGGCAACTGCTAGCCTGCTGGTAGCTGTCACACAGGGAATTTAGCAGTGGACAAAGCAGGTGCTTGCCAAACAACGTTAAAAGGGAGCATTGTACAACTTTAAAAGAGCATGTTCTCTAATTGATCAGCAACATAACAATGAAGAAACAAAGTTAACTAGGACAACGTTAAGTGAGGAGTTACTGTACAGACCTAGTTTTCACTTTCTTATCAACTTTGCCAAAATTAAATTGTTCAGTCTGAAATTTTCTATGGCACGTATCTGCTTCAAGTTGAAAAAAAAAAAAGGTTCAGCAAAACCAGGTCAGCAATTTCTGGAAATGAAATTAGGGAAAAACAAATTGTGCTGAGAGGCTCTAGCTTCTCCATGATTTGGAGCAGGGGCCTGAATTTGGGCAAGAGGTGGGTGGCGGTGGGGAAGAATCACCTGGGTGTCAGGGATGTGCCTTTTGCCATGCCTATGAAGAACCACCCAAATCTGGCCAAATTATAATTCTCTGAGAAACCTCAGCTCTCACAGGCTCAGTAGAGACTTGTTAGAATTTGGCAGCTAAATTAACAGAAGATGTCATCTGTACTAAGCATACACCATCCCTGGGCTACGGGAGCTGAGCAGAACTTTTCCTGTAGTTTTTCCTTCCAGCAACCAGAGGCTCCTGTGACATGAAAGAAGTGCAAACTAACTGTGAATACTGTATCCAAGTTGCTGAAGATATGACCCAAAAAATGCAGAGAGAAGTATCATATGGAAAATTTTGCCAAGTGCTCAGACTAATGTAAAAGAAGATTAAAGTTTATTTTGTGCAAGTGTTCCAGATTTCTCATGCACAGTTGTTGAGCATACTAAAAGTTAATAGGGGAAAAAAGACAACCTAACCATCCTCCAATGTGACTTACAAGTTCAAAATTTCTTCTGCAGCCACCAGCTGCCTCCTGGTGAGCTGACTGAAAAGGGCCCCTCCCCCACTGTTCCCCCTCTCCCGCAGCCACACCGCTGCGCAGGCAGCGCTCTGGGCAGCAGGGCCACCCAGAGGGCAGTTGGATGGGGTGGAGATTCGGGAGGGGGGGCAGTCAGGGGATGGGGAACGGGGGATTGGATAGGCCTGGGAGTCCTGGGGGGCCTGTCTGGGAGCGGAGGTGTGTATAGGGGCTGAGGCAGTCAGGGGACAGGGAGCAGGGGTGGTTGGGTTAGGGTCAGGGAGGAGTCTCAGGAGGAGGCAGTCAGGGGACAAAGAGTGGGGGGGGTTGGATGGGTCGGGGTTCTGAGGGGTGTAATCAGGGGGTGGGAAGTGAGAGGGGTTCAGATAGAGGGCAGGGGCCAGGCTGTTTGGGGAGGCATAGCCTTCACTACCCAGCCCTCCATATAGTTTTGCAACCCTGATGTGGCCCTCGGGCCAAAAAGTTTGCCCACTCGTGACACATGCTGTAAAATCAAAGGCTGCTAAAAATTATCCTACTTGATATTCCCATTTACACATCCAAAGATTGCATTAACTCTTTTAGCCACAGAGGATATACCGATAAATGGGGGGGATCCCCACACCACATGGCAGCAAGACTGAGAGTCAGGATCGAGCTCTGGGACTAAAAATAGACCAGAAATAGCAGTGCAGATGTTTGGCCTCCACAATCCTTTCCCCTTGTTGGTTTTCAGGGCCCAGTGTGGAAGTCTGGGCTCAGGTTTGAGCCTGGGCTCTGAAAATCAACAAGGGGGAAGGACTGTGGAGCCCAGGCTCCAGCCCAAGCCCAAACTTCCCCACTACTATTTTAGTCCTGTAGTACAAGCTCCGCAAGACCAAATCAGTTGATCCTGGTTCTGAGGCTCTCTGCCACACGTCTTTTTTTTTTGCAGTGTAGATGTACCCAGAGTGACACTTCAAGCTCAGATTCAGCTGATTACCCACTACGATCCACAAGTCTCTTGCAGAGTCACTGCTTACCAGAAAAGGGTCTGTCATCCTGTAAGTATGAACTGCACTTTTTATTCCTAGTTACATTTGGCTGTATTAAAACACATATTGATTGTGCCCAGTATACTCAAATGATCTGGATTTCTCTAAAAGTGACTGGTGTGTCACCTGAAAACTTTATTAGTAATGTTTTTATGTTTCCTCCAGGTCACTGATAAAACTGTTAAACAGTACAGAGCCAAGAACCAAACCTTGCAAGACCCCAAGAGAAACACACCCACTGGCTGATTATCCCTTGTTTACAATTACATTTTGAGACTTATCAGCTAGTTTTTAATCCACTTAATGTTTGAAGAATAAATATGCTTAAGTATATAATAGTGTATGCATTTTGTGTTTAATCTCAGCCAGAATTAGAGCTCAAGGCCTCCTGACTCTCAACCCTGCGCTCAGCTCTCAAGAATATCCTACTGGCAGAAGTGCTGGGCATCTGCAGCTCCTACTAACTTCAGTTGCAGTCCTCCATGCTCAGCACTTCTGAAAATAAGGCTCCAGGTCTCACACTGAAAACCTAGAATGAAATACACCAAATAGTGGCCAGCTGTGAACATGTGTTTAAGTGACTTGCCCAGAATTGCACAGAAAGTCCAAGACAGAGGCAGGGATAGAATACAGTTGCCTTAACCACTACTCATCCTTTCTCTTCTTGTAGTCCCCTGCCACATTCACTTTCTGCAACAAATGAGGTAGCTGTCATACAAATAGTCTAATTACCTATACAACACCAATTCATTCCATTTTATTGTCTTGTTAATTACAAGCAAGATTAGTGAGAGAGCAATGGGAAAGGAACAGTTGATTGTATAAGTGTATCCTCCTGGGAACTGGGGAAAAAGTTACTTATAAACTGGGCAATGGATATTAACATTAGTGAGACAATTAATATTGAATCTATTACCATAAAACTGCATTTTAAGCAATTATGCTTCCTCCTTCATTTTCTTTCCCTCCACCTCACCACCAGTTTCTCTCTAAAAGTGTGGCATAACTTCAGACACGGTCATTACCAAAGCTTCGTCACTGGATCCCATCTAGCTGTAACCAGCCTCCACCACCGCTCCATGTTCTGTAGGTCCACTTACAGTCTCATGCCTAAAATATTTCAATAGCTGAGCCTAGAGATTCATTCTTCCCACGTTACCACTACGTTATCACGTACTTCAATAGCAATTTTCTTTTTTGAAAAAAAGATGAAAATGTTGCTATAGCAACATCACAAATTTTTGTAAGCCACACTCTTCTAACTTTCATATTGTTTAGTTTCTTACTTTTTAGGCAACTAACATTCACATGATCTCAAAACTAGAAGCCCTGTCAAACAGACATGCACAATAAATGCTTTTATTACGAGAAATGTGATTAAAATGACTGGTTTAAAAAAAATCAGACAAACGTGCATCCTTGTCATTTTTTGCTGAGCTTTGGACTCAAAACAAAAGAAAGAATCAAGTAAAATCATGCACTCATCTGTGTACAAATGCAACAGCTAGCTTTCTATGAAGCAAAGTAGTGATTATCAGCAAATTTATGAGAAGTATCATTACCTGTATTGCAGTAATGTAAAGGGGGTCCCAAATCACAGACGAAGCCCTTAAGCTACTGGGCACTCTATGAACACAGAAGAGTTCCCTAGCTTATATGCTCTATATAATTTGTATTCATTTCCATTCTTACAGAATATGATTGATGTCAGTTATGACTTCATTTTCTGCCACATTACAGTTTGACGCTGCACCCATCTTACTGTCTAAAGAGAATTCTAGTAGAAATTCCAATTTACAAGGCAGTGTTATATGACATTTTAAAAGCAATCTGTAAAACCACCACTATCTTTTGAATAAAAATACTTATTAACTGTCAACTACATTCTGTGACTTAGCTCTACAAATACAAGTATAGGGGCTTATAGATATCCTTTACGGGGGTTCCAACTTCTGGTTCATCTGCACGGGTGGAACTGAATCGCAGGAAACAACTAGCAAGTGAAAAAATTATTTCTGGGACTTGTTGCCACCAGTGCAGACTGCAGGTGTCTGTTTAGCAACGTCCAATCCAAGGAGGAAGATAAACACAAAAAAGAAAAGACATCTGAGGGAAAAAGCCCCTGGAGCATCATCACCTTCTGACTTACACAGGAAATGCTGTAGACAAATGATGCAGCCATGAAGACCATTATGTTTATCTTTCAGTAGCTTCTCATCTGCATACAAATTCACACTGGATCAGTCAACACAAAGTCCAAGTGGCAATACCTATTAAAAATATTAAAAGCGCACTGGACAGCTTTGCACAGCTCCTATGAAGAAATAACTCACTTTGTGCAGTAATGATGGTTCTTTGAGATGCGTCCCCCTATGGATGCTCCACTACAGAAGTGTCTGCATCCCTGTGCTGATGATCAGAGACCTTTGGAAGCACTGTCTGTTGGGCCCACACATGCGCTCTCTCTCTCCTCATGCTGTGTCACGATGCTAGCTGGCTAATCAATTACAGTTCCTTCTCTATCACAGAGTCAGAAGCAAGAGCTCCAAGAGGAGAGGAAAGTAGGTAGTGGAGCACCCACAGGGACATGTATCTCAAAGAACCATCTTTACTGCCCAAGGTGAGTAACAACTTCTTCTTAGAGTAGTGTCCCTATGCGTGCTTCACTGTAGACGACTCCCGACCAGTACTCCTTTTGGAGGGCTGGGACTTCGGAGTCGGGTCAGTCACAGATGACAGTACTGTGGAGCCAAAGACAGCATCAGAGACAGAGTCCTCAGTGATGGCATAATGTTCTGAGAAGGTGTGGACTGATGCCCACACAGCTGCTCTGCAGATCTCTGAGATAGGGACACTCTTAAAGAAGGTGACAGATGAGATCAATCTAGTGGAATGTGCACAGATGGAGTCTGCAAGGGTCGTTACAAATCTGGTAGCAGTCTGATGCAATTTGAGACTCATTTAGAGAGTCTTTGGGCTGATATTGCTGAGCCCTTAGATCTTTACATCATAGAGAGGAACAGTCTAGGGAAATTCCTAAAGGCTTCTGTCCTATTGAGGTACAATGCTAGGGCTCTCCTAACACCTATGGTATGTAGCATGGCCTCCCTACTGTCTTGGTGAGGTTTGGGGTAGAAGATGGAATGGTGAATTGACTGATTCATGTGAAGAGAGGAGGTTACTTCAGGTGCGGCCTGAGAGTAACCCTGTCTGGGAAGAACACTGTGTAAGTTGGGTAGTTGGGTGCGATAGCACTGAGTACTCCTGCTTGGTGAAATGCTGTACCAGCTGCTAGATGGACCTTGAGAAAGCTCAGGGATAAACCCAATTTTTAAGACATATTCGGACATATAGACATATTCCAGAATACGTGAAAGAGTTGCTGACACTGGAGAGATTTTTTGGGACATGCACCAAATCTGAAACCTGGACCATTTCATCAGGTAAGTGCATCGCGTGAAGGACTTTCTACTGTGTAGTAGAACCTCTTGTACTTCCTTTGAGCATGAGCTTTCTAGGTGCTGGAACCACGTAGGTGTCAAGCTTTGAGGCGGAGAATCCCTGAGTTTGGATGTATTGTTTGCCCCTTGTCCTGTGAGAGGAGGTGCGGAGTGGCTGGAAGGGAAATTGGTAGGCACATCACAAGCTGCATCAGGCAACGGTACCAGATCTGTCTTGGCCAAGTAGGAGCAATCAGGATTATGTAAGCTCCGTCCCTCTTTATCTTTAGCAGAACCTTTAGCAGAAAAGGAAACGGAGGGAAGGCATAAAGAAGGTCCTTGTCCCAGTGGAGGGAGAGAGCAACACCCAGAGAATACCATTCCCACCCAGGAGCAGTACTGTGGGCACTTCTTGTTCTGGATAAGTGGTGAACATATCTGTGGACAATCTTCCCCATCATGTGAACATGTATTAGCGTAATGACAAGTGCATCTCCCACTCACGTTCACGTGGAAGTTGTGACTGAGCTTGTCCATTATCGAATTCTGTGTGCCCAGGAGGTAAGCCACAGACAAGATGACCAGAGATGCACCAATTCCACAGACTCCGTGCACACGGAGGTAGACTTGGCCCCTCCCTGGCAGCAGGCTATGTTGTCTGTTAGGATCTTCGTATGTGATCAGTGGGAGGAAATGGGCGAAAGCATTCCTGACCAGTCTCAATTTGAGGAGACTGATGTGTAGGGATATCCCCACAGATGATCATTTGCCTTGTGGTGTGAGGCTGTTTAAATGCGTGTATCAACCTATGAGCGGTGCGCATCTGTAGTAAGGAGCAACGATGCTGACACCTGTAAAAAGGGGATCCTTTTGCATGCTTTGGTTGGGTTCTTCTACCATGCCAGGCAGTTTTTGATCCTGGGGGGTAGTGACAGGGTTTGTCTAGAGGGTCTCTGTTCAGTCTGTAAACCGAACTGAACCACAGCTGGAGGCACTGCATGTGGAGTCTGCCATGAGGTATCATCGCTGTGCTTGCTGCCATATGCCCAAGGAGTCGGAGGCAGAGACTGGCTGGTATTTGAGGACTGCATCTGAGCGAGACCAGGGATAGGAACCTTCTTGAGGTACGAAAGCTTTGGCCTGTAGCACATCTAGGTCAATCCCTATGAACTCCAGGCTTTGCACTGGTCTGAGAGTCGACTTTTCCATGTTGATCTGTAGGCCTAGTTCTGTGAAGAAGCATATCATGGTCTCAGTAGCTCGATGAGCCTCCTGAAGTGACCAGGCTCTGAGAAGACAATCATTCAAGTAAGAGTAGATCATTATCCTTTATGATCGTAGATGAACTGCTGTCACTTATAGAACTTTGGAAAATACTCTCAGAGCCAATGCAAGTCCGAAGGGAAGGATTCTGTATCGGTAATGGTGGCATCCCAATGTAAACCTGAGAAACTGTCTGTGAGTCAGTAGTATTGAAATATGAAAGTAGGCGGCCTGTAGGTCGAGGACTGAAAACCAGTCTCCCTGTTCCAATGATGGAGTAATAGTCAATAAGGTGATACCTTGAACTTCTGAGCTTTGACAAACTTCCTGAGAGTTGTGAGGTCCAGAATGGGTCTCCAACCTCCCTTCCTTTTTCCTATTAGAAAGTAATGAGAGTACCACCCCTTGTCTCATAGATGTTGAGGTACTGGTTCTATAGCTCCTAACTGCGCGAGTCAATCTATCTCCTGATGTAGTAGATGCTCGTAAGAAGGGTCCCTGAAAAGGGATGGGGACGACTGTGGTGGAGCGGGTAAGGAGGTGAAGCAGAGGAAGTAAACTGATCTAACGATCTCTATGACCCATCTATCCAACATTATGTGCTCCCAGGCACTGCAGAGCACTGACAAATGGTGGCCAAATGGGTGCATGATCACAGAAAGTAGTGGGGAATAGTCTTGTGGAGCCTTGACCTACCCATCAGAAGTTAAAGCAGCAAAGAGTCCTGTGGCACCTTATAGACTAACAGACGTTTTGGAGCATAAGCTTTCGTGGGTGAATACCCACTTCCTCAGATGCATGTGGTGGAAATATCCAGGGGCAGGTATACATATGCTAGCAAGCAAGCTAGAGATAACGAGGTCAGTTCAATCAGGGAGGATGAGGCCTTGTTCTAGTAGTTGAGGTGTGAAAACCAAGAGAGGAGAAACTGGTTCTGTAGTTGGCAAGCCATTCACAGTCTTTGTTCAATCCTGAGCTGATGGTGTCAAATTTGCAGACGAACTGAAGCTCAGCAGTTTCTCTTTGAAGTCTGGTCCTGAAGTTTTTTTGCTGCAGGATGGCCACCTTAAGGTCTGCTATAGTGTGGCCAGGGAGGTTGAAGTGCTCTCCTACAGGTTTTTGTATATTGCCATTCCTAATGATGTTGGAAGTTGTTCTTAGGGGTCAGAGGTTGTACACTGTACCTGTACACATCAGAAGTTACTCTTCGGGGCCAGAGGTTGACTCAACAATTGAGAACCAGGTTTTCGTTTAGTGATTTTTTCCTTTGTCCTTTGGGGTGCATGTTGTGATGGGAATTGTGACGAATACAGCCTGGACTCCGATTAGGGGCTAAAATATCTCGTTTGCCCTGGTGTGCAGATTCCCAGTGATCTGAAGATGGCCCTGGAATCCTTCAAGGAGTGGAGAGTGGCATTAGTCTTCTCAGCGAACAGCATCACACCCTCAAAGGGGAGGTCCTCCACAGTGGCCTGCACCTCCTTCGCAAATCCCAAGAGGTAGAGCCATGACTCCAGTCTCATGACTATAACAGTGGAGATGGATCTGGCAACCATGTCGGTGGCATTGAGGACCAACTGCAATGATGTTTTTGCCACCAGTTGCCCCTCTTGGATGATGACCTTGAAGGAATCTTGAGAACTCTCTGGTAGCTTGTCAATAAAGTCATTTAATTTATAATTTGTGTAACGGTATTTTGCCAGGAGTACCTGGTAGTTGGAAATATAAAATTGTAAAGAGGCTGAGGAATACGCCTTCCTACCGAACAGATCAAGGCGCTTCCAGTCTCTGTCATAGGGAGTTGCCCTTGAATGATGTTGTCGGCCATGAGAGTTTACAGTGTCCACAATGATGGAATTGGGTGGCGAGTGAGTGAAAAGGAACTCTGATTCCTTTACGGGGAACATATATTTCTTGTCTGCTGCTTGCATATCGGGGCTACCAGTGCCGGGGTTTGTCACACCGTCTTAGGTGAGTCTAGGATAGTCTTGTTGATTGGGAGGTTGATTTTTGAGGAGGACGAAGAGTGCAGGATGTCAATGAGCTGTTGGTGCATCTTTGACCTCCCTCCAATGGTACGTGGAGGATGTCCGCTACTCTTTTCGCCAGTTCCTGAAACAAGCAGAAGTAATCTGCCATGGAAGGTAGTGAAGGCAGGACTGCTTCTTTCGGGGAAGAGGAGGATATAGCTTTTGCTGTTATCTCCTCCTCCGTGTCCTCTTCTTGATCCACCATTTCTTGAGGCTCTGAGGCCCTCGATGATGTGGCTAAAGATGAATGCCTGGAAGATTGTGAGGCAATGCTTGAAGCTTGTGAGGCAGTCTGTTAAGTGTGCCTCCCAGGGATCCCAGTATGGTCACTGCAGTGGCATAGGGCCAAGTGGAAGTGGAGATGCCCATGGATGGCCATACCAAGATAGTGGTGATCCCATCTACTGGTACATTCCCGGATGCTGTTGATAGTGGGTCACTTATGGAGCTTGGGAGGAGTACTGTGAAATGTCCTCCAGTTCACTTTCTGAACCCTCACTTAATAGCGGAGGGCATGGCATGATGTGGGGAGATTAACCTGTGCCTGGCAATGGCTCAGTGTCATGATCTCAGTACCAAGGGGCAGTGTGTCAGGTGCTTCTGTCATGCCCAACTCATCAGTCTGATGTAATTCCACCAGGACCAAGTGCCCCAGTGTTGGTGCTGGGGGAGATGTAGATCCCATCTGTACTTGTCTCTCCAGTACTGAGCGGGCTATTAAAGCTCATGGTACTGATGTCAACTCGTGCACTGATGTCAGCTCACATACCCATTTTAGGGAGTTGCCCTTATTTGTTGGTACCTGTACACAAAGAATCTGTGAGCCGATCAACGGCACCAGATACTGACGACCACCATGAGGCATGGCCACCAGATTGTTGTCTCAGTGCCAGCAGTGCAGAAGATACCGAGAAACATGGTGATCGCTTTCAGTTATCCCTGGACTTGCTGAGAGGACTACCTGCTCTCCTTTAGAACTTGAGATGAGTCCCACGCCTGTTTCTTCCATCTACTATCCTTCAAAATTGAAGGGAAGACTCATGCCTGCCTGAAGGCTTATGTCGGAGAGCAGCCTCTATAAAGGCTAAGCTCTTCTATGACTTCTTGGCTAAGCTCTCTATCCTTGTGGATAGGAATTGCTGGCAAATGGAACACTTCTACTTGATGTGGCCTTGACTGAGACAGTGGATGTGCTGAGAGTGCTTGTCTGCGATCAGGATCACCTCGCTGCAAGTGAAAAACTTCTTAAAACCCGCAGAGCCAGAAATACCCTTCTCCAGGGGAGTCCCCCGGCATGGAGAGTGGACAAAAGAACAATATCCTTTTGTCATCTTTTTTTTTTCTTAAAGGCACAGCCAAATAAACAGAAGAAACATGAGAGGCTTCTAAAGAAGCTAAAATTTAGTAAATGAAAGCTTTAATGATCCAAGTGCACAGCTAAAGGCTCAGTCTCTAGCAGGGGCAGTTGAGAAAACTGAGGACGGTTAACCCGCGCGTCCTTCAAATCAAGGGCAGTGTACCAGTCTCCTGGATCCAGGGAGGAGATGATCGAGGCTAGGTAGACAATACAAAACTTCAACTTCTTGAGATGTTTGTTGAGGTGGCACAGATCCAAGATGGCTTTTATTCCTCCTTTTGCTTTTGGGATTAAGAAACAGCAGGATTAGAACCCTTTCCCCTCCATGTGTCAAGGGACCTCCTCTACTGCCCCCAGTTGTAGAAGGTTCTCTAACTCCTGAACAAGGAGTTGCTCATGAGAATGATCTCTCAAGAGGGACAGGAAAGGGGGGTAGGAGGGAGGAGTGGTTGTGAACTGCATGGTGTAGGCTAAAGAGATTATACTGAGTACCCAATAGTTTGAGGTTACTCGCCACCATGATAACAGGAAGAAGGGTGATGGTGTTTAAACCCTGTGTGTCTGCCTTTTCTCCTGAAGGTGCCTCTAGGACCTGGGCAGCAAAGGGGGTCTGAACTGCCTCCTCGCTACCTCTGGAAGCCCAGCAAGTGCAGAATGGCCCAGGAGTCTTTTAGACGATGCAGCCTCACATCTGTCTGCCCTGAGAGCAGTTCATTCCCTTCAAACAGAAGCCTGGATAGAGGACTGCTTTTCCTTGGACAGACCTGAGGATTGGAGCCAGGAACTGTGCCTCATTACCACAGCCAAGGCAACAACTCTGGAAGCTGAATCAGCCGCATTCCAGGCCATCTGGACCACCTTGCCTTCCTCCAGGATGGTCGCAAACTCCTGACTGAGGTCCTGCTGAAAAGTGTCCTTAAACTTGTTGAAGGTGTCCCAAAAATTGAAGTTATACCTCCCCAACAAGGTCTGGTGGTTGGACACCCTAAACTGTAGACTGGCCGCTGAATAAACTTTTCTTCTGAAAAGGTCCAGCCTTTTTGCATCCTTATTTTAGGCATGGCGCTCGCCTGACCCTGCCTGTCCCTCTCGTTGGCTGCTGATACTATCAGCGACCCAAGTGGCAAGTGTGTAGGTATTCAAACCCCTTAGTGGGGACATAATATTTCCTTTCGCTCCTTTGGAGGTGGGTGGAATAGATGAAGAGGTCTCCCACAGGGCCTTAGCAATTGGCAGAGCAACCCATGCCAGTTTGCCACCGTGAACACGTCAAAGAAGGCGTCCAACTACATTACCAGGCCCTGGTCCTCCAGGCCTAGATTACAGGCCACTCTTCTAAGCAGGGCTTGGTGCTCCCTGAAGTTATCAGGAGGGCTGGCATGAGAGGGGCCTGCCATCACTTTGTCTGGCGACAAAAACCATGATGGCAGCATGGGAGAAGGCTCACTCGGTGTTGGCACCTGTGCTTCCAACTCAGTGTTAAAGTCTGCGCAATGTTCCGGGCTCAGTACCGGCGTTATGGGGGGGTTGCTTATCTGAGGCAGCCAGGGAGGAGAAGTGCGAATAAGGCACCAGTATCATCGGTATGCCCCATGGGATTCCAGTAGAACCATTGGGCTGACCAGTGGCCCGATGGTCACGTGGTCATCAAGGGTGCAGAACTGGCCTCCAACGCTAGAGGAGACAGGTGCTTCCTCAGCAAGGGGGTAAACTCCTGTTCCAACTCAGACCAGGCGGGGTCATGGAGACTTGCGTCTGGCAGCTCACTTTTGGTGCAGGGAACCAGTACTTGGAAGGTGGTGACCAATGTCTTTCCGGGGAATAGCGCTGAGGTGACAAGAACACAGACTGTGCCGGGGCATCAGCTGATGGGAGACAAACTGGTACCAGAAATGTGGAGACCGGTGCCTTGATGTGGGTGATGTGTGCCGTGTCGGTGGGGACCGTGAACGCAGTGCCAGTCAACTGGGTCATCCTGCAGGTGACCGAGGTTGTGGTACTGGGGTTTGTGGTCAAGGAGTTGGGGAACTACGTCTCTGCTGCAGGGACCGATGGCACTCCACTGTCTTTGAGACGGCCCATAGCCAGCTTGTCCTTGGGTTGGGAAGCCTTAACCAGATCTACTGCTAGGAACGTCGTGGGTGACACCAGAAGGGCCATTAGAACCTAGCCGCCTGGAAGTCCTCAGGCGTTGAAGGCACCAATAGGTGCCAGGATCCCCTACCACTACCAGGAGTCGGATGCTCGATGAGCTGTGGGGGTCCAGCCAAAGCGATACTCCATTGGGGCTCCAGGGTGGGCTTATGGTCAGAACTGCATCCTTTGCCTAACACCTCCTTCCCCTCTTTATTCGGTGCTAGAGAACCATGCTGCTTCTTCTGGCATTTCTTGGGCACTGGCAAGGTGTAATGGTGCCGAGTGGGAGCCAGTGCTGGAATTGCACTCCACACCGACGCCGATGTACTGGGCGTTGAATTGGAGCGTGATGGCTCCAACGCCAGGCGAAGTGCAGCCTCCATGAGGAGGGCCTTTAGGTGGATGTCTCACTCTCTCTGAGTCCTGGGACAAAAATTTTAACAGATTCTGCACTTCTCCTTTATGTGCAACTCTCCCAAGCACTTAAGCAGCTGCCATGGGAGTTTCTAACAGACACAGGCCTGTTGCAGGTTGAGCACAGTTTGAACCCCAGTGACTGGGGCATGCCCCACCCCAGGGCAAAGTCCCTGCTGAGACTCCAACTACTAACACTTAAACACCAAGTACTAGAAACTATATACAAAGAGACAGTCAATAGGTTGTTAGAAAACCACTATCCACTTGGGAGACGAGTAAGGCGTTCCAACCAACCGTCACTGGGGGTCAGAAGGAATTGAGAAGGCATAGGGCCAGTGACACCTCATATACCCGTGCATGAGCGCGGCACTACAGAGGTCTCTACAGCCGGCAAAAAAATTTCAACAACTCTGCAGGTGGGCATGGACATACCGAGAATGGAATCGACATGTGCAAGTACTTGAAGAAGAACAGTTTTATCTACCTTTATAACTGACTAAATAAAGGTGTACCAATATTTAAAATGGTGATGGCTGAGGATAACTGCGTTACAGACTCTCTTACATCTGAAGTTTTGCAAAGTCAAAATGCCTCAAAGTATTTAGGAATAAAAGAGTTTACAAGTAGCAGCTCCATCAAGGTCAACAGAGTTACAGAGCAGACACCCAGAAGTCACTTAGTATCAGAAGGAAACCAAATTATTTTGAAAGCATTCCATGAAGGCATTAGCATCCCTGAGTGCTATAAAAGGCAAGAATATAGTACCAAATGACTTACGTTCCTATATGCCTCTGGGATTTAGGGCAGTAACAAAGCTCCTCCATTCCTGTCCATTTCTAGCAAGTCTTTCAATGGTTCCCGAGCCGTACCACAGGTTTTTCAGCTCAGTTTCCACCGCTCTTCATCATGTTGTTTTCAGGCGGCCTCATTTTTGCTTGTCTTCAGGTGTCCATCTTATTGCTACTCTGGTGATGGAATCAGTTGCCATTCGAAGCACATGACCAATCCATCTCCAATGCCTCCTGGCAATGATGGTGCTCACATCCTCTTGGCTGCACTGCATCAATAGATCATGGTTTGAGATTGTTCTGGGCCAAAAAATACAGAGGATTTTTCTGAGGCAGGTTGTATGGAATGAAGAGAGTTTGGACATCATACTTTCTCATTCCCCAGCATTCTGCACTATAAAGTAGTGTTGAAAGTATAGAGCTCTGATAAATCTTAAGTTGGTTTTGGTGTATTTTGATAATTTCCAGACTGTATTTAAGATCCTGAAAGTGTTCCTAGCTTTACTGATTTTGTTCTGGATGTCCTGGCTTGTTCCACCGTCCTGGCTGATGGTGCTGCCCAAGTATGTGAATGTTTCTGCATTGGTGAGAACATAATCCTCTATCCATATAGGTATTGGTGAGGCAATATTAAAGGTCATGATATCTGTCTTATTGTGATTGATCTTCAGTCCAATTTGCTGGCTGAATGTGTTGAGTCGAGTTGTTTTTACTTGTATATGATGTTAGGTATGTGATAGGAGAACAACATCAACTGTCAAGTCCAGGTCTTCAAAGGATGAAAAGAAAGTGTCCATTTAATGCCTCTTGGCATGTCTTCTGTTGTATGCCACATTACCAAGTCAATAGCAATTCTGAAGAGGACTGCAGACATGACAAAACCCTGATGTACTCCTGTTCTGACTTCAAGACTAAGCTCACTGTGATCAACACTACACGTGAAGTTGAAATAGAAGCTTTTGACAACGTTGATTATACAGAAAGGAATTCCATATGTCCGCAGAATGTGCCATAGGCTGGTCCTGTGAATGCTGTCAAAAGCATTCCCAAAGTCTATGCAATTTATGTAGAGTTGCCATTGCCGTTCTAAGAGCTGTTTTATGATGTTTCGTAGAGCAAAGATCTGGTCTGTGCATCCACGCCCTTTCTGAAAACCAGCTTGCAGTAAAATGACTTGTAGTAAAAGTATAAACCAATTTTAACACAACATAAATTTTATGAACAAATACTACTAAAAATACACAGAGCACAAGTACCTTGTGAATAGAAAAAAGAAAAATGAATTTCTAGCCCTTAAAATTCTGAAGACAATCTACTAAACATGAATCAATGTAAAATGATGCAGAGCTGTCTTCCTAATTCTTCAAAAAGACAGCTTTAGCACCTCTGCTGATGCTAACAGGCAAAAGTCCCTGTAAAGTGTGGCAGCATTAGTTTATTCCAGCACTATAAAATACCCTGAATTCTCCTACACCCACACAGGTATGGCTTGTAGTTGAAAATACTCAATGGAGGTAGTTTAATTACCTTACTTCATTTTCAAGGATTTTTTTTTCTTTTTACCTTGCTCCTCTCCAGGTGCCCCAGCCCCATACCCTGCAAATCAATTTGTACGATGTTGTACAAGTGGTCCAGCTAATCCTTTCCCCTATAATACAGGGCCAATGTGAGGAGGGAGACGAGAACCTGTAGCTATCTTCAGATACTCATCTTCTTGGCTCTGTAGGCATCAAGCTGTTAGGCTGTTCTCCAGATACTCTACCTCACTACAATACGCTTCTGGCAAAGAACCAACATATCAAATTAAATACTGGTTAGAAAAGCTATGAACAGCAGCAAACAAACAATCAGCTGAATTACTCCCTGGGGAGGACCACTCAACATGTATGAAGGCAGGGAGAAAAGCACAGTAGGCACAGGAGACATAGCAGCAGTCAGGAAATGAGGCTATTCTTTTCACAAGTCTGATAACTCGTGTAAAAAGTACAAACTGTGTGATCTTCATTAGGATTTTACTTGAGTTAAGTACACCCTTTTTACCCTGGTGAAGGCAATGCCTTTCATACCAGCTGATCTCTGCAGAATGTTCTAAGACAACTCTGATCACTGCTAGAATTGGTTTATCTGCAGCAGAATGTTTCACTGATGTAGTAGTTAGTATACATCAGTGATTCTCAACCTATTTACCATTGTGGGCCACATATGCAGCTCTCTGTGTGTTACGTGGGCCGCATCCACACAATATAGATACTACTATTATGGCCGTGAGGATGTCATGTGGGCCGCAGTTGTGTGCTGATTGGGCCATGGGTTGAGAACCACTGATTTAGATGCTTTTAAGGCACTGAAACTTAGAAGAGGCGAGAGGAGGAAGAGAAGAACGGCAATGATGCATCTTCTACAAGTGTCTCTGAATGTTCCCAAGGTGAGACTACAAAAGGAGGCGCTGCACCCTCTACCACCTCAACTGCTTTCACTGCCAACCTAGATGACCACGACAGATCTCTGGGAAAAAGGGGAAGATCAGAGTCCTAACTGAATAGTGATTGTAACACTGTTCTGCCAAATGTGGCATCCACTCTCGAAGTAAGATCCAGCACATAATGTTTAGTGAATGCATACACTTATTTCCATGTAGTACCTTTGCAAGTTTCCCTCATTAACTCATGTATCATTTTAACTCATCTTGAAACAGTCTGAGTGGACACAATATAAACCATATGACTCTTGGCAGAAGAAACAGTCTAGATGACTTCCTAAAACTCCTACAGTCATATTTTCTGTTGTCACATGGACCATATTCCCTTGTATATGAGGGAGGAACGATCTGAGACACAGAAGGATAGCTCTTAATTCCAACACACTGCTGCGTATGGTCCTTTCTTGGAAAGTCCTGACCCTGAATGCAAACTGAGCCAAATGGTCTCCCCATCCCATGCTGGATGCCTCTCACATTATCACCATCTATAGGGAAGGGGGATTGAATAGCACACCTTGGAAAACATTCAATTTGTTCATCTACCATCTCAGTGAATCCAGAACTTCCTGAGGCATGTTGACAAATATGACAACTGTCTTGATTAGGTGTGTAAACTTGAGACAACCAATGATGCATTGTCTGCATTCTGAAAAGAGCAAAAGGGGTCATGTAATTGGTAGCTGCCAACCCCATGAGTCCCAAGAAGAGGATCATCTTCTGGTAATGACAGACTTAAAGTTGGGAAATCACTTCTTATATTTTTAGAAACCTCTCTTCTGGAATAAAAGCTCTTCCTGCCGCTGAGTCCAGTACGGAACCTATAAAGCGAATCCTCTGAGCCAGGCAGAGATTTGACTTTTTGATATTGAGAAGCCAACTGTGATGGGGTGGAACTCATCACTCTGGCATCTGTTGCCAGGTGTCATGGGATTTAGATCTTCTTGCCAGTGTGTCCTCTTCGGGTGATGCCTCACCACTATCATTCTGCTCTCGGACCCACATCACTCCCAGGATCGCAGCGTCCTCTTCAGTGACACAGCCCTCCAGCTATGCCTCACTCTGTGCTCCCCCATTACAGGGGGCCTGCAGTCCTCTATCCAGCCACTTGCCTCAGTGGCAACTGCAGCCCACTGTCTGATCCACTTCCTCAGTGGCAAAGGGGGGAAGGGAACCCAGGCCCATCCACTACTCCAGGTCACAGCCCAGGGACCCTGTAGAAGGCTGCTGCCTGTGGCGCCCCCTCCAACTCTTCAGTAGATTGCCCTGGGCCACTTCCCCATAACCCCAGCACCCTCTTTGTCCTTGCCTCAGGGACTCAGCCTGCAGATCCTTTAGCTTTTAGCTCCCCAGGTCTCTTCCTGCAGCACTGCTCTATCCAGGGTGCTTTCTGCCTTCAGCCTGCAAGACAGCCAGTCCACCTCCCTCCTCAAGCTCCAGGGAGTCACTGAAGCTGCTCTGCAGCCCTTCTTATATGGCCAGCCCAGCTCTGATTGGCCACTCCTTGCAACCCCTCTCTGATTGGCCACTTCCTGTGCAGGATCCTAAGGGCTGCTTTTAACCCCTTTTCTGCCAGTGTGGGGCAGCCGCCCTATCACACCATCCCATATCCAAGATGAAGGAGATCATAAATTCAAATGTGAAACAGAACATTGTGTGAAACTGCTTTAAGCAGACAATCCTCTGAGTATGGGTAAACAACACCTTACTTTCTCAGCTGTGCCACTATCACAGAATGGCACTTGAAAAAACCTCTTGACAAACCACGTGACTATCTTGTATTGGAAATGGTATTTGGCTACCATGAACCTCAGATATTTTTGATGACTGTGCCAAACAGAGATATGAGCGAGGAAATTATGGAGCCTAATGTTAACATTCTAAACTGGAATTTTTGGATATACTTGTTTAAACTCCTTAACTCAAAATATTGAACGTAAACCCCCATCTTTTTCTGTATTGGAAAATATGTTGAATAGAATCCGTGACTCCAAAGACATTAGTGTACCTCCTCGACAGCTCCTATCTGCAGTACCCTGTGAACATCTATAAGTAAAAATCATCTCATAAGACGAGTCCCTGAAAAGAAAAGGACGGAGAAATTGGAAAAGGGCAGTTGTTTCAATTGAATGGCACAGACCTTTTCTATAATTTTCAGTATCTGTGTGTCTGATGTAATTCGCCTCCATTGGCTGACAAACTGGAGTAGCCTGTCTTCAAATAACACCATTCACTGATTGGTCTACAACTCTCAAGTGTTGCCATCAAGTCTGTGGCCTGTCATTCACTGAAGATGAAGAAGAGGAAATTGGTTGCTTCATCCCAGGTCTAGATCTGAAAAACCTCTTCTTCTGTTGAGACTAAAATTAAGTCTGAGGTTGCTGGTGTGGATGCATCTGGATAGAGAAAAATATGATGACGACAACAGCAGGTAACACTATCTCTAGTATCTTAAGGATGAAGCAGAAGGCTCCTTCTGGTCCATGGATACAGACTGTGACGTCTCGGATCTTGAAATGAGGCTTGAAAGTTCCCAGATAGCTGCTGTATCCTGGCTTCCACGCAATATCTGCTGAAAGCTGGTGGATCAAGAAGCTAGGAACACTGCAACCTCAGCCAATTGAGAGCCCCAAATGGAGAATTGCCCGGCTCTAGCAATTGGATCAACCACACTAAGTCAGGAGGCAGCACGGGAAGTTTGTCCAAGCAACAAGGTGATTTCCTGTTGTGCCTGCCTCCTGCACCAAACTCTGTTCTTAATTCTGCTCCATTTCTGCCTCACCTCTGCCTGTGCTCCTGCTCTGTGCTTGATCCTTGCCCCTCTTCCAGTTCCTGCCTCCAACCATCAATTACCAAATCCTGGCTCCGGCCGCAGCCTCTAACTTTGGACCCTGATTCTGACTTGCCCTTTGGTATCTGACCTCTGCTCTGACCCTTGGCTTTGATTTCTGGTTCTGACTCTGACTTGATCCCTAGCTCTGGTAACTGGCAGTTGATTCTGCTGCTGACTCTTAGCTTCATTCCCCAACCTGGACGCCTACTCCACTCACCAGATCTGACTCCTGGGCCAGACCATCTACATCCCAGTCCATAACACAGACCCAGAGAGCAAGCCTATCTAGTTGTCTTTATTTTTTCCAAGAAATGGTCTTAGAACTGAAAAAAACATCCCCTGCAATGGGGACATCTTCCACTTGAACTCTCATGTCCACTGCCAATGAAGCTAACAGGCTATATGCATGCCTATTCAACAAGACTGCAGATGCCAAACCTCTGTTACAAGAGTATGAAGCATCAAATGATACCCTGAGGGCATACTTTGTCACATTCTGCCCTTCTGTAAGAAGAGCATTAGCTTATCTTCATTTGTCCACTGGCAAATGCTGCAAGAATCCAGCCATCTTCTCCCACAGATGGAAATGATAATAGGTCATTACTACCTCATAATTATCCACGCTAACACCCAGAGAAGAGGAATAAAACACCATTCTCCCTAGTGCATCAATCTTTCCCATTCTCTATCTATCTGTCAGGGTAGAAGTGAGCCGGGCCAGATCTAAACCTTCTCCTACCAGCAGTCACTATCAGTGAATTCATTATAGGATGGGTGTGAAAATACAAAAACCTGTGGCACCTGATAAAGTTGCCTGCTTTCTTCAATACAGCCTGATAGGAAGCAGGAGTTCAACAAACAGCCTTTGCAGGCTGTAAAAGTCCATCCAAAGTAGGAAGTAACCTCCTATTTCTAGAGGTAGCTCCCCCCTAAAAAAGTCAAATACAGGGTGGGAGGTCTCCTCCAGAGTCACCAAAGGTAAATTCAATGCGGCTACCGTAAAATCATGGAACTGTAATGCATTCTCAGAAGAAGAAGAGGCTGAAGCCACATCCACATACTCTTCAGGTAACAAGTCTGGACTGAAATCTGCATCCAGTTATTCCTGTTCAAAAAGAGGAGCCAGTTCTTTCTTGCCTTCCTCAAATATTGTGTCCAATACCACTGTTTGCACCAATGGATCCAGAGAAACCACATCCAAAGACTGGTAAGCTACCAGATCCTTATAAGAGAAATCTTCATATCTCCATCAAAAAACTGTTGCGGCTGAACCCAATAGGGCCACAAAGACCATGGCTGCTAGTCTTTCCAGTATGTGGGATCTGGGAATATATCCATGGGAGGAGCAGCAAAGGGAATACTCCAGGATGACATAGGTCTCCTGACTTTTCCTCTATCCTCTGCAGACAAATGTAACCTTGGAAAAGGACGATGGAGAGATACAAAGGATGAGAAAGATCTACATGGAGATTGTAAGCTCTCCATGGTGATGCCAGAGCATGAATATCAACAGCAGGGCAGACAGTTAAAAACCAGGGCACAAACCCCAAACTGGATGCAAGTTCTCAACTGTACTATGTGCAAACTCCTCAGGCAGTTAAATAGCTTTTAACATGGAGTCACAGACAGTCCTCTTGTTACTCCAATCCCTCTTGCCATCCAGGAGAGAGTATCTCTGTGACAGATGGCGCCATATACCAAAATTACCAGTAATATTCAGGTTACTACTTATCCCAAAGGACCAGTCACTTCGGCAAAGTCAATTGTGCTTTAGCTCTCACAACACTTGTAGTGAATGCCATAGTAAACTATATGAAGATTTATTAAACAAGAAAAGGAAATTAGAGAGTTATTTACAAAGTTAGAGTAAGCAAACAGACACTGGAATGAGTTATCTTAGGTTTCAAAAGGTAATATAGGCTTTTATATTCAGCAACCTCTATTTGACCTTCAGGGTTTATCCAGACAAGAAGCTCGGGATCTCTTGCTCATGCTTAGAAACACCTTGCCGCATCCCCCCCACCCCCAAAGAGTCCAAGCAGCATAGAGATACCTATTTCCTTTGGTTTGGGGCTTTTTATCCCCCCTCTTGTCAAGTACTCTAAGCTGAAAACTCAGCTGGTGGGAGCACTCCACATGCATGACTTGCCTTCACAAGAGCAGAAAAGAAGGAATCTTTAGTCCTTTAGCTGATGGTTTCTCAATCCAGATGCAAGGAGTTTCCAGTTGTAAGATCCAACTAGAGCCCATCTGGTATAATGGATCTCCTCTTTCAGGAGGGACACAATTTCTGCACAAGAGCAGCTCTGCACACTAATTAAGGTCCCTCTCCTGTATGGTAATTAATACAGTCAGAGGCTCACACTGTAACCACTCAAATATTACAATACAATATGGAAGATGGATATGACAAATAAGAATAATGCATGCAGCAACTCACAGACATTAAATTAATACTAAACATTTTATCACAATAATCTTATTTCATCAAATATTAACTCATGTGAGCCAGATAGATTACAACTATGTAACTATCTGTGTCCAGCTGAGATATGGGAACCTTGCATGAGCTGGTACTTGGCCTGCCAGTGTCACAGAGACCCTGTAGGAGTCTTGGGAGGAGACACAGAAAAGTCCAGAAACAGGCTAACAATTTACTCTACTCTCCTGGAACTGGAAACAATCTTCTGGTTCAAATTCAGCTTCTCAGCACTGAACCCTTCATTTCTACATGGAGTGCTCAACTGGATATGCAGTCAATGCTCATGTGTATTAGCTATGGCCAGCAAGTAGTAGTCATTCTGCATCAAGTGCACTGCTAGCTCATGAAAGGAATACAGATGGATTCAGGTTAACCTTTGGTGAGAGGCAAGCAAGACGTTCTACTTGAGCAAGCACACAAGAAAGGATCATACCTACAAAACTATATCCAAGCAGCTGTAAGCATGGGATTGACCAGACAGCAGGACAATGCAGAGAGCAAATCAAGTGACTTAAGAGACTACTGCAAAATCAAGGGTGCCAATGAGGACGACCACATCTTCACATCTGGTTTATGACGAATTCAACCAGATACTGGGAACTGCAGCAGGCGCTGAGTCCAGTCAGGGGCGGCTCTAGGTATTTTGCCGCCCCAAGCAAGGCAGGCAGGCTGCCTTCAGCGGCTTGCCTGTGGGAAGTCCCCAGTCCCGTGGCATGCCTGTGGGAGGTCCGCCGAAGAGGAGGGACCAGCGGATCCTCCGCAGGCATGCCACCAAAGGCAACCTGCCTGCTGCCCTTGCGGCGACAGGCAGAGCGTACCCCATGGCTTGCCGCCCCAGGCATGTGCTTGGCGTGCTGGTGCCTGGAGCCGCTCCTCTCCACAGTTGTGTATGACAACTGGCGGAATGGGAATAGTGCCCTTAAACATTCCCACCCACCTCCCGGCACCACCAGAGAAGAGTCAGCCAGATGTAGGGCAAGAAGTGATCCTGTAACTGAGGCCAATTACGGAAGACACTATGCCGCTGGAGTATCTACAGCACATTCTAGGTCCATACTGAAAGGAGCAATTTAGGAGTAGCTCTGGAGGAGGGTCTGCCTGCTGCAGAAACAGCATCAGAACAAGCTTCTGAGCATGTTAAGTTTCTACCACCATGTTTGAATTTATTAATATGTGGATGGAAGGGATTCCCAGCTTATGGGCTATGAAGTTATTAATTCATGCCAAGGTTTTCTGTGCTTCTGTTCAGTGTGAAACCCACATCATTCCCCTAGTGACCCCACTTCCCTCTCCTGCCATGTGGGATTCAAAATGAGTATCATGAAATGTTCAAGAATTTTTTTTTTTATTACTTACTGATTGTTAGGAGTTTGGCTTGAGGCTATCAGCCACCCCAGCTCTGTTTTATCTTCAGCAGGACTGAGAAACAACTGGAGAGGTGGAGGGAGGGAAAACATGAATACAGCAGCATTCGTGGCAAAGAATGAGGAAGTCATCTCTCAGGGAATTTTGACCACACACTCCCTTCGAGCAGAACTTTGACATTTCTTGTTGGATGCTGTCACAAAGAGATTTATCTCCAGGAAGCCCCAGATCAGAACATTTCTCATAGGATTAGACAGCTTAGCTCTCATTCATGGCCCTGACAAAAACGCCTGATCAGTATGTCTGCTAGTGTTCTGCAGACCAGATAGGTAATGCCACTGAGATGTTGATCTGCTGAGGTATGCACCAATTCCACAGTTTACTCCTGGGGGAATTCTGTGCTACTGTGCATGCGTACAATTCATGTCAACCGACGATTTCTTTGCTTCCCCATAGAAAAATGACTTTCTGATGGAAAGCAAAGGGAAGTCACAAAAGGGCACCACATGAAATTAATAGACAGCAGATTTAAAACAAACAAAACGAAGTATTTCTTCACACAGTGCAGTCGACCTGTGGAACTCTTTGCCATATGATGTTGTGAAGGCCAAGGCTATAATAGGGTTCAAAAAAGAACTGGATAAGTTCTTGGAGAATAGCACTCTCTATAACTATTCTCCAGGATGGGCAGGGATACAAACTCATGCTCTGAAGTGTCCCTAGCCTCAGTTTGCCAGAAGCTGGAGATGGGCAACGGGGGGATGTATCACTTGATGAGTACCTGCTCTGTTCATTCCCTTTGAAGCATCTGCCATTGGCCCCTATCGGAAGACAGGATACTCAGCTAGATGGATCACTGGTCGCACCCAGTATGGCCATTCTTATGAGCGGTCACACGCCCCTTCTCAGCAGCATGAATGCATCATTTCCGGTACCCAGAGCAATCGGCAAAGAGGTAGATCACTGCAGGAGGGCAGGATGGGTCAGACCAACCCTCACCCCCATCCACCCCACCCCCATGCATCAGTACCTGCCCATACCCAGATGCCCCCACCAAGCCTTATCCCTCTGCACCAGAATCCCCCCACACCCAAATCCCCATTCCGCCAATCCTCACCCCCTGCATCCAAAGCGCACACACACCCCACACTGACTCCCTCCCCAACCCCATCCCAGCCGGTGAATCTTACTATGCACCTCGTTCAGCTGCTAGTCCTGGCTAGAAAAGCAGCATACTTTCCCTGCACGGAATGCCTGGGGCCCCACCCCGCTTCCTGACCCCTACCCTTATCGTTCCTCAGCTGCAGGAGAGGGTCACACTGTATGGGGAGCTGCTTCCTCCATTTGCCCAACCCCTGTGCATCCAGACCCCTCCCCCATACCCAGAGCCACCAGCCAAGCCCCATTCCCTCTGCATCCGGACTCCCTCCCCTGCATCCTGCTGAGCACGACCACCTCTGCACCCAGACCACCACACACCACTGAGCCCCCTGAACTCAAACCCCCACCCTGATAATCTCCACCCCCTATGCACCTGGAGCACCCCATGCATCCCCAACCTGAACTCCCACCCCACTAAGCCCCAACCAGCTACACTCAGACCCCCATCCCACCAAGCCCTACTCCCCAAGTATACAGACCCCTCTGCTAATCCCCATCCCCCCACACCCAGACCCCCCCTGATGGGCCATAACCATCTTCAGCTAGAACCCCATGCAGAGTCCCAATACCCCTACCTCTGGAACACATCTCCCCCACTACCACCACCCACCAAGACCCTGTGCATCTAGATCCCCCTACTGAGCCACCTGCATCCACAGTGCCCCAAATAGAACCCTCTCACCCCACACCTGGATCCCCCAACACTAGGATGCTGCCAGTCTGAGCCTGTCCTCCCACATCTGACACAGGGCTGCTAACCCCGGAGAGTTGCTTCATTTGCTACTCAGAGAATTCGACACTAAAAAAATTAAATTCTGTGCACAATATTTTAAAACTATTGAAAAATAAAATTTGCAGAAATAAATGGGGAGTGGGGAACATAGGCCACTGGCTGCATGAAGTTGGGAGATCACCCTGCCATGCTGGAGCCTCCACATTCATTCATTGACAAATAAAATTCGCAGAATTTTAAAATACTGCATACAGAATTTTAATTTTTTTGAAACAGAACTCCCTCAGGAGTAACAGTTTTACTCCTTCTGTGCATAAGGATAGCAATCTTGTGTACAGACGCAGTAAAATATATGGTTGCTTTGTCAGTCACGATCTACTTAACACTTGATTACGAATAAGAAATGGCCGCAGATGTCCTCTAAGGTCGATTAGATCAATGTGAAGGACAGACTCTTGATGAGTCCATTTGCCTTGTGTAGTAAGGCATCCCAGCCTATCAAGGAAGCATCTGTTATAGTCTCTGTGGTGCATGGTTGATTGGGGTCCTATTCAACACAAGTTTTGTGAGGATCCTTCCATCACTTAAGAGGCCTTTTGGTTGTTCAGGTTGTGCTTTTGGGGTATATAGACAGTTCTGAGCCAGGCCTCAAGGCAACAGGAATGTAATCTAGCATGATGTATCACAGATATACATGCTATCATATGACCCAGTAGTCATAGGCAAGTTCTTCCCATTGTCTGGGGGCTTAACTGAAGGTGAGAAATAAGGCTGGACATTGTGACAAGTCTGTCCATCAGCAGATAAGCCCCGGCAGCCATGGAGTTCAGGGTAACCTCTATGAATTAGATCCGCTGGATGCGTGTCAAAGTAGACTTTTTCTATATTGAGAAGTAGACTCTGAGTGGAAAATGGCTAGGGCCTTGTTGACTGCCAACTATACCTCGAGAGAGGTGTGACATACCAGGGTACCAGACTAAAGAGTAACCTGGGAGTGCCCTTTACAATGCCTTGCTGCTGTTGCATCCAGCATGGATTGCTCAAGAACAGCCTCCAGCTACGTCCGCGCGTGTGCTGCAGCCAGCCCTTGGCTCTTACCAGCTTTTGTTATGCTGCAGGGTAACCCCAACACACACCCCAGTCCCAGATTTCCCCCCAGAAACCTATATCCTGTACTGCTCAGCCCTCTCTTGGACAGTACAAAAATAAAGAATAATGGATTCAGTAAGGAAATAATATGCACATAACTTGTTATGCCAAATGGAGTATCTAGACCGGGGTTCTCAACCTATTTATCTTTGTGGGCCGTATATGCAGATCTGTGTGTGTTATGTGGGCCACATCTGCAGAATATATAATATATGATATACAATACTTGGCGTGGGAGGGCCGTGAATCAACCAGTTTATGTACAATAGTCAGGACTGGAAAACATGCATGTGTGTGTTACAGGGGGTATGGGGCAGAGGTGTCCATGATAATCCCATCTGAAACAAATATACCTACATTTGGTAGGGCAGTGCTTAAAGTGTATCCCTCAGTGACCAGATTCCATTTTTAATTCTTTTGCCAGGACTGTGACCCACTGTGACTCTGCCCACTTTAAGCCTTGCCTGAGCTGGGGACACAAAACAGCTGCAGTGTCAGCAGTGTCCCCTCCAAGCTGCTGTGCTGTAGTATAGAGGAGTGTGTGGGGAACATGGCAATTTTGTTCCCTGGACACCTCATACCTGGAGCCTGTCTGAGGCAGGGGGCACAGCCCTGCTGGAGGCTGCCTACCTGCTATCTCTATGTATGAATAAGCAGGCACTAACCTTTGGCTGGCAGTAGTGCTTATGGAGGGGGTGCAGTTGGGATACAAAGTATTGCTCCAATTAGCTCAGTGCAGCAGGCACAAGGAGAATGCACTCAGCCCCATGTGGGGCTCAACACTAGCTCTCTCTCCAGGCCAAAGAGTCACTGCTGCAGCAGATAATAGAGCCCTGTAGCAGAGACTGCACATAAGGTGGAGAGGGCTCCTCCCAACCCCGCCTGCTGTGGCTTCCCGGAAGGGCACACGTCCTTCTATGCCTGCTCCCGCGCACTCAGGGGAAGGGGTGATCCTACCCACCAAGCTATAGGGGGGGACCCTTGCTGGGAAGCTGCCCACAGGACAAAATTTCCACCCCCACAAGCTGTTGCTTACAAATAATGGTACACATTTTAAAGTAATGACTTACAGGGCAGTCTCCTGCTCTGGTTGTGAGCTCTGGCTCTGGACATGGCCAGAAGGGGATGGGCAGGTGGGTGCTGTCTGCTGCAGGCAGCTCAGAGCGCGCTGCAGCCTGGAGCATGCACATCCCCACCACAGGGAACATCAGTTGCGCTAGTATGCAGGCACAAATGAAAGGTTCTGGGGGGAGGTCATATGCCCCCAATTTATCCATACACCTCTGGTGCAGACACCTAGCAGTGAAAAGGCAGCATCCCACGGCAGCAGCATTCTCAGTGTCTGTGCAGCACGGGGAGGGAGGTAGCAACAGGCCGCCAGCTGGTTGTTGGCTGAGCTCTTCCCTTGTCACAGGCATTTGCTTTGCCTTCCCTGCTAGCAGGGAGTGCTCCAGTACGGCTCAGTGGCACTGTCTCCCCCTCAGCTGGCCCCAGCCGGGACGCAAGAGTCAAGTAATTGGCACAGCAATTTTTATTTTTTTTTAGCACACGGCTGGACTGCAGCTGTGTGCTAAGTGGGCCATAAGTGGCCCACCGGCCACAGGCTGAGAACACTGATTTAAACACTTCAACTTGAACACACTGGATTAGATAAAACAATAAAACAAGTTTATTAACTACAAAGAGATTTCATGTGAGTACAGGTAATGAGGCATAAAAGTTAGAAATGGTTACAAGATAAAATGCTTACTAATGTCTAATCTAAGAAACTACATTAAATTCAAAGCAAACGTTCTCACTACGTCCCTTCAGCAGTTTTACTGACCAAAGACTTTAGAGCAGAATCTGTCCCCCAGAGTTCAACAACTGCTTCATCTTTTCAAGTGCAGTGAATGCAATGGGTAGGGAGAGAGAGAGGGATCCTGGGGTGTTTTTCCTTCCTTTTTATAATTTCCATTTCCTTCTTGAAAAAGATTTCCACCTGAGACCCAGGAGACACAGTCTACATGGAAGGATATACCCTAACGGGTTTTTCCACCTATTTAAAACTTTCTTTGATTTCCGTCCCTGCTTGATTACTCTGTTTACTGCTTAAGTGCAAGTTAAGGAAAGCACACAGTCCATCATTTGTTTAGGACAGACCCACCTTCTGCTTGGCTGTGGGGTTTGGAACATGGTGTTAACATCACAGAGGGAAATCTTATAACTTCACATACAACGTTGCCACACATTTTACCTGGACAATACTGACCAGCAAATTATGAGTTTTTAAACGATACCTCACAAGGCATACCTTGTACAAACATTACTGCAATAGTTTGTAGGGTGTGGACACAAGGGTATATTATGTCACAGCAGGATCAACCTTTGATGCGCCAGTTGTCCAGGTAGGGAAAGACCACTACTCCCAATTGACTTAGCTGGGCAGACAATAAAAAGGACCTTTGTAAACACTCTCAGGGAAGCCAAGAGGTCAAAAGGAAGCACTCAATACTGATAATGTCTGTGGCTGACCACAAACCGTAGAAAGCCTGTGACCTGGATGCATCACTACATGAAAGTATACACCCTGATGGCAGAGGTCCACATACCAGTGTCCTGGATATAGAGATGGTACTGTTGTTAAGGTTACCACCCTGAACTTTTGAGTTTGGATGAATGTGTTCAGAGTTCTGAGGTTCAAGATCAGTCTGCATACTACTTTCTTCTTGGGCATCAAAAATATCTGGAGTCTAACCCTTTCTGGATGCTGAAGGGGGAATTGGTTCTATCAACCCCAGTTGCAGGGTGGATTCCACTCGTCATCGTTTTGTCCCACAATAATTGTATTAGGCCATGAAGTTCAAGAATGAATTTGGTGACTTTTACAGGGTCATTGGTAAGGGCTTGATCCATAGTATCAAATCTGAAGAGCACCACCTTCCATACAATAACATTACATTCAAAAGCATAGGCAAATGTCAAAGCCTGCCCCTCCCGAAAACATAACTTGCAAAGTTGGACATATCAATCCCATCTCTACTGATTTTCATTCCTGTGGTGTGCCCTGTCTAAAACGTCATGATAGTGGTTGCAATTTTCCAAGATGCTTTGATATCAGGGATCTTTTATCTTAACCATTTACTTCAGCTAATATTTTTCTTGATAGGACTTCAATATCCTCAATCATTGAAAATTTAGGTGGGGATGGCAATCTTCCAACTTCAATCACATCATTAGCTATCTCATTCCTAGCCATACCAATGTGTAATAGAATCCACTGAACAGTCTATTTATTGCTTCTCTCTTTCATTCTCTGAACTTACTAATGAATTGCATTGTTGATAATGTTCTGGTTTCTTTCAGAAGGAAACAAGGATTGCCACCTGTGAGTAAACAAACATTACAACATCTGCCTTTATTTCTGCTGTTTTCTTCTTGCAGGTCAGTTTATTACAGCCATATAGTTTAAGATTGGGATCAATCCCAATACTTTCATCATTAGGCCACTGGATACAGACACCATTCTTGAAGGATTTATCTGACGAAGCATCAGGGCACACGTGAATCTGTTTCCCTTGTGATGGATATCGTTGGATGGTCTTTTCTGCAATTTTCCTTAGTATAGCCAAGTATGCGTGTTCCTTCAAGCAAGAATCCAAAGAGGAGAGTCATTTACTAAAATAAAAAAGGTTCAGATGGAATTACTGAGCATACAAGTTTTATATACTCTACCCTTCTATCATTATCAATTCCTCAGTTTCTTCAGTAGCCTTTACGTATCTTTCAAAGCAAGATGATTAATTCAGCATTGATTTGGTCTTCCCATTCCCAAACAGATCTGAACAATGACTACATTCAGGTAGGAACTGAAAATGATTTCCATCACTGAAGAGCTTGGAGCCCTCAAATGAAAGGTCCTCCACTGCGTTCTGGACCTCTCTGAGGATCCCACAATTGCAGATGTGATAAACGGTGCATTACCATAGTTGTTTCTGCAGACCAGAATGCCATATCTCCTGCATCCAGCAAGGCCTATAAGGAGCCTTTACAGCCAGTTGGTGTTGAGTAGAGAGAGCCTGGTCTTGATTCTTTTGTTCCTGCAGTAAATAGCCAATATAATGAGTGAGTTTGATAAACTCTGTGTAGTCATATTTGGCCATCAGACCATGGTAATTAACTTCCCTAAATGGTAAAGCAGCCTAATAACTTTTATGGCAGAGGCAGTCAGCCACTTAAGTTCCTTGTTGTGTGGTGCGGAACTGGAATGGTACTTGTTCCTTTCATTCACAGCATCAGTCACTTGGGAATCTGGGACTGTGTAGGAAAACAGATATTCTGAACCCCAGTGAATATATTAGCAGGCGTGGTGTAATCAAGTCATGCTAAGTAATTCTTCCACTCTACTCCACGCTGGTTAGGCCTCAACTGGAGTCTTGTGTCCAGTTCTGGGCACTACACATTTCAGGAAAGATGTGGACAAGTTGGAGAAGGTCCAAAGAATAGCAACTAAAATGATTAAAGGTCTAGAAAACACGACCTATAAGAGAAGATTGAAAAAATGGATTTGTTTAGTCTGGAAAAGAGAAAGAGGGGACATGATAACACGTTTTCAAGTACCTAAAAGGTTGTTAAAAGAAGGAGGGAGAAAAATGTTCTTAACCTCTGAGGATAGGACAAGAAGCAATGGGCTTAGATTGCAGCAAGGAAAGTTTAGGCTGGACATTAGGAAAAACTTCTTAACTGTCAGGATGGTTAAGCACTGGAATAAATTGCCTATAGAGGTTGTGGAATCTCAGTCATTGGAGATTTTTAAGAGCAGGTTAGACAAACACATGTCAGGAATGTCCTACCTAGATAATATTTTGTCCTGACATGAGTGCAGCGGACTGGACTAGATGACCTCTCAAGGTCTCTTCCTGTCCTATGAGTCTATAATTGTATGATATATTTTTCAGCTCTTTTTCAAGTGGAAGGGACAGTGCCTAGTACCTGCCATACTGCTCCTGCTGTTTCCAGCAAGGCATCATTTATTACAAAAACAATTCTGCCCCAAGAGAGGTGGTATGATCAAGAACATCCACTAATCTGTGTTGTGGTTCCTGCACCTCTTCCAAGAGGATCTGGAAGGACTCAAGACACCAGACACTAGTCCACTGAGGACAGCAAGAGTTTGGGTTACCAGAAAGGTAGCACTGAGACCAAGTGTGGAGTACACTCGGAGCAGCAACTTCTGAGAATGACGTCTAAATTGAGAACTGTAATAAGACTATCTTATGCTTGAAAAGGTAAAGAAATCACCTCTAGTTAAACAGTAAATGAGTTCACTTGGGGGTTTTACTTGTAATCATTAAAGAGTGTTAACAAAAGTCTGGAGTAGCGCTGTGATGACTCAGTTTTCCTGACACTTCGCAAGCAGTTTGGTTGGAAAAAATTCTATGTCTGGGTGATTCTACTGTGCAAAGATTTTGTCTACTAATGTTTGTTAGACCACTTGTGGTTGTTCATATATTAATGAAACTGCTTAGGTGATCCACCAGATTGCTGTCTCCCCCTGCCAAATGTAGTGCTGTAGAATTCATGTTGGGAAGAACAGAGAAGGTACTTTGCTGCAAAGCTGAGAAAAGTGGGAGTCACACCTTGCTTGTTCACATGAATGTTGCTGCGATGTTGTCTATAACTACCTGGACCACTCTGGGTTGAACCTGAAAAAATGCTTTTAATGCAAGACAAATCATTCTGAGTTCCAAAAGGTTTACATGCATACTTGACTCTTACATGGATGACAGACTCCAAGGTATAAGGTTGCCATAATAAGCCCACCATCCCAAGCTGGATGCAACCATTGTCACTGTGACATATTGTACCGGAAGACTGAACGTTACTCCTTGACTATATAATCCCAGTGACATTAACACCCTCTGAAGAATGGTTAACTTTTGATACATGCAGTCTATGCCCTGTGGCTGGATGCCAGCCAGCATTGTAGGAATCTCATCTTTAGATCGGCATACAGGGTCACTTAAGTCAAAGTCAGAAGACCCATTAGTTTGAGGTAGAAGATCACTTAGAGAAGGCTGAATATGTAGCATGTCTATAAAAGCCTTGATGCTTACGAATCTTTCCTGAGGGAGACGCATTCTGCTTATTTGAGCGTGTAAGATTAGCCTTATGAAAAGGATTTTCTCTGTAGGTTCCAAGAGTGATTTTCTGTGTATCATCAAACCTAGCCTCTTAAAGACAATACATGTTCAAGAAAAGGCACTGAAAAGGTAACTCTTTTGATGATGCTTTTATTGGCCAATCATCCATATACCGGGGACTGGTAGGAGAGAAAGAGAAGGGGAGGACCTTTTATTGATGATTGTTTCTCACTATGAACTGGAGGTATTTGTGATATGTCTCATGAAACTATTAAAATAAGCACTTTGGAGCAAATGAAGGACTGGGAAATGGCAGGTGTTGGAAGAGTAGTAGTGTTCCTGGGGGGAGAGAGTTACTGTCTCAGGAAAAAAAAAAAGAAAACAAAAAAGCCAAACAGGTTACTGTTTCCTTAAAGACCCAGAACCTGGAGCACAGTAGTGTAAGGCAAGAGTTCCCTTTGTGACAATCACCAAACCAATAAAAATCATCTGTGGAGATGGAAGAATGGCGCAAAAAGGTCAATATGAAGTGGAGAGGAAATAAAAAGGATCTATTTATCATTGAGCCTGAAAACCACCAAGAGAAAAAGGGTTGACAGTCTCCTTTCCAGGCTGGAGAAGAGGGACAGAAAACCACTGTGCCAGGAAACACCAGGGAAGGTTTTTGCCATTAAAGATTTTTTTGTGTTTCAGATAACTTTATTTTGAAAAGTGGCCAGCCCTACTAGAAATGAACTCTTTTAAATTTACTGAACTGCAGCATACAAAGTGTGATGGAAGCGCTGAACTTCTTAGATCTAAAATGGGACAGAGACTATCACCTTCCTTGGGAATTAGGGAATATCTCCAATAAAACCTTTTGGCTATTAATTCCCTTAGGACCTCCCCTATAGCCTTTATTTTCAGCAGAGTCAGAACTTCTAATTTCAACAGGCTTTCGTGAAATGGAATAACTGAAAAGGGAGGAGAAGAAGGGTTTAGGAAGGAAGAGCCTTGAATTGTATCAGATACCTGTTTTGAACTATTGGCAAAATCCACTTGTCTGTTGTAACACAAGCCCAAGGGTGGGAAAATTGGTTCAAGATAGTCTCCAAGTAGTTGGTAAAGAAAAATTAGGTTGCAGCTCTTGGGTAAGTTGTCCATCTTGGATCTAGGGCCTGGCCCACAGATGTTGAAGGTGTATTGCTTGCTCCTTGGTCTCTGTTTAAAACTTCTCTTTTGCTGAGAAGAGTGTTGGGGAGGATACTGTTGATAACAATGCTGTCTCCTCTTTCCAAACTAATATAAAGTAGAAGATGAGGGTTTTTTGATATCTAAAACCTGCAACTCCTGGTTTTCTCCTTGGAGGATGATACATATATCAAGTGACCTGTGTCTCGTTTCTTTCATTTTTCCTAAAATCTCACTAGTCCTAGCACTAAATAGGCTCTCTTTTTCAAAGAGGTGGTCTTCCACCTTTGCCTTGGTATCTTGAGGAAGACCTGAAGAATTGAACCACATAAACCGAGATAGCAGAAGCCACAGAACTAGACATTGAATCTGAGGAATCCAAAAATGTCTTTAGGGCATGCCTTTCTACTTGGCTGGCTTTCTCCATTGATGGCACAGGCCAACTATCCTGGATCGTCTGGGAGATTCAAGATTTCTCCCCTCACAGATGGTACTGGTAGCAAGCCATTAAGGTTTGATAGTTCTGTGCTGAGCTGGCAAGGTGTTGCCTTCAGAGCTGGGCGCCAGGCCAACAGCCGCCCCTCTCTGGCCACCCAGGCCTGAGGTCAGCGCAGAAGTAAAGGTGGCAATACCATGACCCCCTAAAATAACCTTGTGACACCCTCCCCCAACTCCCTTTTGGATCAGAACCCTCAATTTGAGAAACACTGGTCTCCCTCATGAAATCTGTATAGTATAGGGTAAAAGCATTTCAAAGACCAGATTTCACCGGGGGGGGGGGGGAGCAACCAGATTTCACGGTCCATGACGTGTTTTTCATGGCTGTGAATCTGATAGGGTCCTAATTATTAGTACAGCAGTACCATCTAGGAGCTCCCACTGTACAAGGTGTACCATGTACCCCCCCACACAGTTTATTGTAAGCTTACGCCCCCAAAACCTTACAATGTAATAAGATGAGAGAGACTACAGTTGAATACAGATAGGCTGAGGCAAAACACAACAGTGAGATGGTTATTAGCGTAATAAGCAGCAGTCACATCATACCACTCTAACACTTTGAGCTTTACTCATGTGAAGAGGAAAGATTTTGGCATATCAGTGTTGTTCAACACCACTTATTACAGCTTCTCCCTGAACAAGATTCCCAAGACTATTGTAAGACAGAGTATTTCTTCTGAATTATCATTCACCCTCTAGGGTTTAAATCCCTGGATCTATCTTCCAAGAGTGCCATTACTAGGAGTAGTTTATTTGATATAGGCTTGAATTGACCATGGTCTGATAGTCCAAGTTTTTCAGGTTGTCACAGAAGAATACTGCGATTAGCAGAGCACTTTGTTGCCAGTGAGGTTCTAGGGCTTCCAAAGGTGTTTTGAAGTTCCTTCTAAAGGCAGTTTCTGTCTACTTGTCCGTTCAGTTTTTTGGGGGAAATGACGTTCTCAGCAAAAACGATGACGTCTGCTACTAGGGAAATTGTTGCTATAATTGTCCTTGAGGAGTGTGAAGAGAGAATCTTTGGCTCTAAGACCTTGCAGAATTTTAAAATTTGACAAATAAGCTTCTTCCCTTCATCAGCAATTTCCTCAAAGGAGGAATGAAGGGCAATGGTAGATACTCTTTTGGTTTTGAATAAGATATTTGCCCTTCATGGTTCCAAACAAGCCTGGGGGAAGAGAATGCCTCCTGCTTCTCAGATTCAAGGATAGAATAATCCAAAGCACCAAGTCCCCTTCACTAGTACCAAAACTAGAACTCAGTGAAAATTAGGATTCTTGTGTAATTGGTGTTTTTCTCCTTGTGTTTTCTGGTCTGTGTGTTTTAATTTTGCCTTCTGGAAAAAAGATGATTGCTGTAGGAGTAGGGTGACCAGATGTCCCGATTTTATAGGCTTTTTCTTATATAGGCACCTATTACCCCCCCAACCCATCCCAATTTTTTACACTTGCTATTTGGTCACCCTATGCAGGAGAATTGCCTCTTATTAACTGAGGCCTGGTCTACACTATGCGTTTAAACCGATTTTAGCAGTGTTAAACTGATTTAACTCTGCACCCATCCACACAATTAGACCCTTTATATAGATATAAAGGGCTCTTTAAACCGGTTTCCGTACTCCTCCCCAACGAGAGGAGTAGCGCTGAAATTGATATTACCATATCGGATTAGGGTTAGTATGGCCACAAATTGAGGGTATTGGCCTCTGGGCGGTATCTCACAGAGCACCATTGTGACCACTCTGGACAGCAATCCAAACTCGGATGCAGTGGCTAGATAGACAGGAAAAGCCCCGCAAACTTTGGAATTTCATTTCCTGTTTGCCCAGCGTGGAGCTCTGATCAGCACAGGTGGCAATGCAGTCCCAAATCCAAAAAGAGCTCCAGCATGGATCGTACGGGAGATACTAGATCTGATCGCTGTATGGGGAGACAAATCTGTTCTATCAGAGCTCCGTTACAGAAGATGAAGTGCAAAAGAATTTGAAAAAAATCTCCAGGCTATGATACAGAGTCCACAGCACAGTGCTGCGTGACAAGCGTAACAGAAAGCCAAAGAATCAAATGGACACTCATGGAAGGAGGGAGGGGGTACCGAGGACTCCAGCTATCTCACAGTCCCCACAGTCGCTGTAAATCATTTGCATTCTTGGCTGAGCTCCCAAGGCCTGTAGGGTCAAACACATTGCCCAGGGTGGTTCAGAGTACAGCTCCTTAATTTACCCCCCGCGAAAAAAAAGGGGAAAAAATCATTTCTTGACTTTTTTCAATGTCACCCTATGTCTACTGCATGCTGCTGGTAGACGCGATGCTGCGGCAGTGAACAGCAGTATCCTCTCCCCTCTGCCTCCCCGGTGGCAGACGGTACAATATGACTGCTATCCGTCGCCATCATCAGCCCATGAGTGCTTCTGGTTGGCCTCAGGTGAGGTCGGCCGGGGGCGCCTGGGTAAAAATAGGAACGACTCCCGGTCATTCCCAGTAGATGGTACAGAACGGCTGGTAACCGTCTTCATCATAGCAACTGGGGGCTGAGCTCCATCAGCCCCCTCCCTTTCATGTGTGAAGATAAGATTCTGTACTGCCTGGACTATCATAGCAGCGGGATGCTGGGATCCTCTCCCCCACACCGTTTAATGTCCTGCCTGGACTATCATAGCAGCTGGAGGCTGCCTCCGCCTCATTTTATCTCACTAACAAGTCAGTGTTTCTTATTCCTGCGTTCTTTATTACTTCATCACACAAACGGGGGGACACTGCCACAGCAACCCAGGAGGGTTGGGGGGAACAGGGAAGCAACGGGTGGGGTTGTTGCAGGGGCACCCTCTAGAATGGCATGTAGCTCATCATTTCTGCGGGATCTGACACAGAGCGGATGTGCTCTCTGGTTCTCTGGTACACTGGTTCTCTAGTACACTTGCACCATATTCTAGGAAGGACTGACTCTATTTTTAGATACCATAAAGGAGGTATTGACTCGGGGAGTCATTCCCATTTTTATTTTTGCGCCCCCGGCAGACCTCAGCCAGCGGCACCCATGACAGCAGCAGACAGTACAGAACAACAGATAACCGTCATCTCATCGCCAATTTACAATGGCATGGCAGACGGTACAGAACAACTGATAACCGTCTCTGCTATCTTGCAAAGGCAAATGAATGCTGCTGTGTAGCGCTGCAGTACCGCGTCTCTTAGCAACATCCAGTAGACATACGGTGACAGTAAAAAAAAAGCTGAACGGGCTCCATGGTTGCCGTGCTATGGCGTCTGCCAGGGCAATCCAGGGAAAAAGGGCACGAAATGATTGTCTGCCATTGCTTTCATGGAGGAAGGAATGACTGACGACATTTAGCCAGAATCACCCAGGACACTGTTTTTGCACCATCATGCATTGAGGTCTCAACCCAGAATTCCAATGGGCGGGGGAGACTGCGGGAACTATGGAATAGCTATGGGATAGCTACCCACAGTGCAACGCTCCAGAAATGGACACTAGCCTTGGACCATGTCCGCACACCACCGAATTAATGTGCTTAGTGTGGCCGCGTGCACTTGACTTTATAAAATCTGTTTTACAAAACCAGTTTACGTAAAATCGGAATAATCCCGTAGCGTAGACATACCCTGAAGCTCTCTTTGGACCATTAGCTGCAGGGCATTATGTTCTGAGCCCCACTGTTCTTCATCCAATATGTACTTGGAGAGAAAATGTAATGATAAATCCCTGAAAGAGACTGAGTCTTCATCTTTGGAAGATGGAGGGTGTGACCCTAGCAGCATCCCAATGCAAGAGACTCAGTGATATCAGGTAATAAGTTTCAGCTGGCCTGACCAGTTCAGTGTATCAAAAGAAAGCTAACATACTGATCATTAATATTTCTATGTAGTATATGTACAGAGGACAAATTCAAAGTTATAAGCATACTAGAAATTATGTCATTAAAATATATCTGCCCAGCAGAGCTGAAATTACCCCATCTAGACAAAGGAATGTGGTTCTGCCAGATATTACCAAGGTACATTAAAAGACAATGGGAATGCAAAGAAACAAGGTGAAGAGATAACCACTCCTCATCACAGCAAGGAGAGGAGACTTGCTAAAATGCAGATTGCTCTGTTTCCTACAAACATCAGCAGGGGAAGAAACCAGCATGGAATCTCCTTCGCCACCAGACTCCATGTCCCCTTTACCTTGCTGAATAATATTCAAAATAATCCATTTCAAAGGTGCACTAGACTGTAAAAGAGCGGACCAAAGAACCCTACTTTATCTTTCACTTAAGACAACAAAGGAACCCAGCACTTTGGACTTTATGGGAGATCCTGACCAGAGGAGTGGTCAAGCCATCTTGCTGGAAGTTGGACTGGTAAGCAAACTATCTTGAACAAAAACTATTTGTTTTCTACTTGTTTTGTTAAGTCAGCCTCTAGAAAGCATTTTTTCACTTTTATTTGCTTGTAATCACTTCTAACTCTACTCTTTATACACGATTTTAAGTGAGTTCCTATCTCCGTTTGTTTTTAATCTTGTTTTACATTTAGTCTAAACCAACCCTGAGTTGTGTTTGATTAACTCCAGTTAATGTACCAAGCTGATGGGTATTGTATCTTTAGAGGAACCAATGAACCTTAATATCTCTTTTAATGGTCCAGGACAGGCCTGGACATTGCACAGCACGTGGTTTGTGGAAAATCTGGAACTGGGGGTTATTGGGGTCATTTTGCAAGGATAACTGAGGCCAGAGTGTGGCAATGGTGTAAAAAGCAGGCTTCTGGAATCAGAATTGCTTAGAGCTGCTTAACATGTAGACAGTGCATGACTGTATGCTGGCTGGAAGTGTCCAGACAAGGGAGCTATAGCAGAAAAGCACTTTGAGGAACTCAGGCTACAGGGCAGACAGTGACACAAACCCCAGTAGTATGGATTGCAACCCAGAAGGTCACAGATGGTCAGAAAGAATAAGAGATTCCCTGCCACTTGATTATTACCCACTTAAAAATTTAGAAAAAAGTGAGCCTGACATTTTTTACTTCTGGAGGTGAACTTGACCAGCATGGGGGGATTTAGGGACTTGCCCCTAAAGAACTGCTAATCAGTAAGGACTGAGCCTACTGAGTGGCATGTGAAGAACACAAGTCATCCAGACTGAGCTTCTTCTCCTATCCAGGGCATGGGCTGGAGGGGGGAGCAACTATGAAAGAACTCTGCTTCTGTGGCTGCTGACAGAGCCCGCTCATCAACAAAGCAAGCTGAAAGAAGACCAAGTGACTGTCCATTTTGCCTGCTCTGCCATGAAGCTGACACGTGAGCAAGATGAACAGACGCTTCATCAGAAACCTGGAAACTTTCATCCCTTAAGGAAGTGGAGAGTGTGGAGTGAAAAGATAATGTTCATTGCTTTTAAACCAAAAAGTTTTATGAGCTAAGATTGCAACAGTTAAAGAGCACTGCACTATCCCTCCGCTTGTATTGCCATAATACCTGGCATGCAGGCAAGCCTCAGAGTTTCACAGACTAATATCAAGCTGTTTCAGATTGGGAGGTAAATTCTAAGGCCAGAAGGGACCACTGTGATCATCTAGTCTAACCTCCAGACTAGCACAGTTCCTAAAACTTCCCTGAACTCCCATTTGAACTAGAACATATCTTTTTAAAAAGCATCCACTGTTGATTTAAAAATTTCCAGTGATGGAGAATCCACCACAATAAAGTTTTCCAATGATTAATTGTTGTCAATGTTAAAAAAGGCATGCCTTATTTCTGGTCTGAATTTGTCTAGCTTCAACTTGCAGTTATTTGATCTTTTTATACTTCTGTCTGCCTATACCTAGATCCCTTATCAAATTCTGTTCTCCACACAGGTACTTACAGACTGATCAAGTCAATATTAGACTCAAAGAACTCAATTTGTTTAGGCATCAAAGAGGTGGCTACAGCATAGTGTATAAAGCATGTTTTCTATTCCTTCAATCATTCTCATGGATCTTCTCTGAATCCTCTCCAATTTATCAACATCCTTCTTGAAGTGTTGACTCCAAAACTGGACACAGTATTCCAAACACAGGGCCATATAAACTCCCTTCTATTTGATATCCCAAGGTCTGCATTAGCCCTTTTAGCCACAGCATCACACTGCTAGCTAGGATTCAGCTAATTATGCACCACGATGCTAAAGTCTTTTTCAGTGTCATTGCTTCCCAAAAGGGCTGCCCAAAAGGAATCCCTCATCCTCTTTGATCCATATTCTTTGTTCCTAGATGTATGACATTACATTTGACTGTACTGACATGCATATTGTTTGTCTGTGGCCAGTTTACTTAGCGATCCAGATTGCTGTGTCAGCTAATTATTTTTTCCATTATTTACCTCTCTCCCAATGAATCTGCAAGCTTTATCAGGTATATTTTCTTCCAGCTCACTGACAAAAGTATTAAACAGCATAGGGCCAAAAATCAATCCCTGTGGGACATTTGAAACATGCTTGCTCAGTGATTCCCTGATTACATTGAGACCCATCAGTTACCACTTTTTAATCCATTTAATGTGCCATGATGATTTTGTATCCTTCTGGTTTCTTAAATTAAAATGTCATGCCTTATAGAAGTTTAAATATATCACATCACCACTATTACCTTTATCAACCAAATTTATAATTTCATAAAAAATATACATAATTACTTTGACAGGATCTATTTCCATAAACCCTTGTCAATTGGCAATAATTTTAACACCCTCTAAGTGCTTTATTAATCTATACCACGGTTCAATTACTTTTCCTGTGTGTATGCTATCTAGGAAAATTTAGGGGAAAAAGTGGGGGGCAACCAAGATTTAACATTCATTAAAACAACCAAAATTTACTTAAACCAAAATTACCTTTTAAATGTAGCTGTGGAAAACCTGTATGTATGTCTCAAATGGTAATTTTAAAAAACTGTGATTGTCAAGACAGATATTCAGTAATATTCTCTTTAAAGAAATCTACTTTAAATGTCAAAGTCAACAAGTCATGCATTTAGTTATCACTTATCTGCTCTTAATACATAAAATGAGTACAGTTTAGGATTCCTGAGAACAGTGGTTATTTGCCCATATGTTCTGAGCTATATTTAAAAGAGCAGTATGAAAATAAGGAATTTGTACTTACAGTAAATATCCGTCTGCCAGTCCGATCAAAAGTTACACAGTATACAGAAGATAAGTGTCCTAGGATTCGTTTGTGCATTTTCATATGTTGATACACAGCAGTTGGAACAAGTTGTTCAAGTCTGTATTTTCCATTTAGTTTTCTTGAAAAAAGGGTGTCCGCTACCAAAGGAAAATATAGTAACAGTGATTATATTTTGTACTACAGCTAAGCTGCTTATCAAAAAAAGGAAAGTTACACACAGTATTTGATCACTTACAGTATGTGCAACTTTTGCAATCATTCTCCAATTTTATAACAACACATAGTTTAATCAAAATCCATAGCACACTTAATGGGGGAAAAACCATAGGGCAAAAATACTTCAGATGATCTTGTCTAGTGTTTCCATCACATGCTCATAAATCTACGTTTTGCTTTTGAAAGATACAAAAGGAAAAATAATCAACTGGTTACATACAAGTTTGGCATGAGTCTAGTTCTCTTCTGCTTAAAGGTGAATTCTAATTTTGACTAGTGAAGCTTTGTAAACAACCCTTTTAAAATGCAAAAAGGTTTGTGAGGAGGAAAGAAGTTTGCTCCTTGTTCCTGTTTTGATTCTTGTTACAGAAGTCAGGAGTGCTAGATCAACAACCTCCAAGAAAAATAAGAAGACTGTAAATACAGCTCAGCATAGTGATATTTAAGATCACTTACCCCTACAATAAACTCAGGTTTAGCAACAATGAAACTTGACATACATACACCCAAGTTAACGCTAACCAAATAGTTCCTAATCTGTGTTTAGAACCTTTATGTTGCAGAGGCAAAGGGAAGCAATGTATTTTATTCACAGTGAAATTGTGATAATGCAGATTATAGTTTATTCGGCCTCTGATTTTTCTTCGTGTTTTCAATTGCACATAAACACATTAGATGTTTTGGTAATGTTTACTCACATTATAGGGACAGTCCTGGTTAAGAATTTAATTCATTTATTAGCCAAATTCATTCTGGCCAGCACAGGCTACACCTCACTGCCCCAGCAGAGCCTGCAGGATTGTGGGAGCAGAGTTTCTGTTCTTGTTTTTTTTAAAAAAAGGCAAAATTGCTCCTTGAAGAGAGGTGGTGTTTCCACTGCCCACACTTGCCAAGGAGAGGCAGCTTTAGACTTGACTAGGGATCCATTGGAGTCCCATTAATTCAAGTTGCTTGTTGGAGTAGCTGAACCCCCAGCCACACCAGCTAGACCTCTCTGCCAGGTCTTTCACTTTTTAGGTTGCGCAGAACCAGTGGACCTCCATGCAAAGTTGCTGTGTATCAATTTTGCCTCTTTTTAGCAAGTTAACTCTAGTTTAGAGCAACAGAACCCAGAGTGCCTCTAGCCCTGTAAGTGGAAAAAACCCAGCTTCTGCTTTTAACAATTCATCCTACACTAGGCAAAATGAAATCAATATGTAGATTAAATAAAAGAATCCGGGACTTCCCATTTCTAGATCAGCTATGATACAGAGTTGCATTATATAAAAACCTTGAACACTTAAAACGAAAGATTTTAATTTGATTGGACTAAAAGGTTAAATATCTAGAGGTCTGGCTGGTAAAAAGTTTCTAGTGAAATCATACCAAACCCATCAATAGTGAAAAACAAAATGTTTACTCTAAAACTTTTTGTTTGCAGGGAGACTCTCAGCTGTCAATACGCTCAGAAACAAGACAGTGCAATTTAGCAGTCAGAAAGTAAGAAACAGCGGTGCAATTTAGCAGAAAAGCATAAGACCACCAAAAAAACAACTCGCTTTATAATTACATGTAACTTATAAGGATACTTAGGAGTTTATAACCGTTTTACATAACAAAAAGATGTAAGTCAGATCATTATTTTACAAAATGAAATACCAAGCATGTGTTTTTAATGTAACAACTCTTATCATCTACACAGCAGAACACAGAGGACTACACAGGCAAAAGAACACCACTCGAATGCAAGTATCCACCACCAAGATACTGGGCGCCTCTCGCATCAGGTTTCAGTTTAGGACAATGGTGGGCAAACTTTTTGGCCCAAGGGCCCCATCTGGGTATGGAAATTGTATGGCGGGCCACGAATGCTCACGAAATTAGGGGCTGGAGCGCAGGGGAGGGAAGAGCTCTAGCTAGGTGTGCGGGCTCTGGGGTGGAGCTGGGAATGAGGGGTTGGGGGTGCAGAAGGGGGCTGGGACCGACGGATTTGGAGGGCAGGAGGGGGGCACCAGGGTTGGGGTACGGGAGGAGGTCAGAAGTGCAAGCTCCGGGCAGGGCTTACCTGAAGCAGCTCCTGGAAGCAGCGGAATGTCTCCATTCTGGCTCCTACGCAGAGGCACAGCCAAGAGGCTCTGCATGCTGCCCCGTCCACAGGCGCTGCCCCTGCAGCTCCCATTGGCCACAGTTCCCAGCCAATGGGAGCTGCAGGGGCAGCGCTTGGGGTGGGGACAACGTGTGGAGCCCCCTGGATGCCCAAATGTGAGGAGCCTGAGGGGGGACATGCTGCTGCTTCCGGGAGCCACGCTGAGCCACAGCACACGTGGAGCAGGGCAAGCCCCAGATCCGCTCCCCAGCAGGAGCTCGAGGGCTGAATTAAAACGTCTGAAGGGCCGGATGTGGCCCCCAGGCCGAAGTGTGCCTACCCCTGGTTTAGAACATGGAATGGAAGTTTCAGTAGTCATGAAAATGGATGACCACTTGTTCATTCATGAGGGCCCCAGGAAAGTACTGAGCCAGATGAAATCCTTCCTTTTGGCTCTCACACAATGGGCAACTTCCCTCATACCAATTTGCTCATCTGTGGAGTCCCTCAGAGCTCTATTCCTACATCCATCCTGTTCAATATCTGTATCAAGCTATTGGAGAACCTAGTGAGATATCATACTGTCAAATGTCAATTAGTTTTATGTCTCTCTCACTTCCACTGCCGGTAGTGCTATGACCCAACTATATCAATGTCTGGCCAAGATCAGCAAGCAGATGAAAATAAAGCTGAGGTTACCTTGGTGGGGAAAGAGAAACATTTTAAAGAGCTAGCCACCGTCATTTCATCATCCACTGCTGAGGCAGTCTGTCAATATAGAGAGAATTATAGTACTCCCAAGCTGTTTCGCTCAAATAAATATTTCCACCTGAAACTGGCAAGCAGGTGGTGCCCCCTACTTTCCCAATAATGATCAGACCACAGTGATCTAGCTAGTCTGATTTCCAGGGTAAGTTATTGCAATTCTCTATACTTTAAAATGATTACATAAAGACACAAACAAAAAATATTTCAGCTGATCCAGAATGTATCAGCTGTCATCCTGAACAATACTAGTTGCCCAGCACACAACATCCTTGTGTTCTGAGCACTGCACTCTCAACAGAATGCCAAGTTAACTTCACAAATTTTAAGGCCACAAGGGACTACTTTGATCATCTAGTATGACCTCCTGCAGAAGAAAAACCAGGACAAAGAGCCTCATCCAATAATTTCTGGATCAAATCTATAACTTCAGTTTGAGCTATAGCATGCATATCTTTTAGAAAGATATTCAGTCTTGATATAAGAACTTCAAGAGATGGAGGATCCACCACATCCCCAGAGAAATTGATCCAATAGTTACTTAATCTATTAAAAATTTGCACTTTATTTCTAGTATGAATTTGCCTAAATTCATCTTCCAACCATTGCATTTTGTTATGCCTTTCCGCTAAAGAGCCATCCATTATCGGAAATCTCTTCCACAGAGGTACTTGGAGACGATGACCAAGTCACCTCTTAATCTTAAGTAAACTGAGCTTTTAAGTCTCTCATTATTAGTGCATGGCTACACTTGCAAATGTAGAGCGCTTTGAGTTAAACTAGCCTTCGTAGAGTGCAGTAGGGAAGGAGCTGCAGTCTGTCCACACTGACAGCTGCAAGCGCACTGGTGTGACCTCATTTGCAGCACTTGCAGCGTCCACAGAGAACAGTGCATTGTGGTAGCTATCCCAGCATGCAAGTGGCTGCAATGTGCTTTTCAAATGGGGGGTGGAGTGGGGTGGGGTGGAGTGGAGTGTGACAGGGAGTGTGTTGTGTGTAGGGGGGGGAGAGAGAGAGGGGGTTTCTGGGGGGCTGAGAGTATGTCAGCATGCTGTCTTGTAAGTTCAGACAGCAACAGATTCCCCCATCCCCTCCGCCTCGCTCTCTCATACAGCATTCCACAGTAATGGTTTGCTTTGATATCCGCATTCCTGCAGCGATTCCAAAACAATGACAAGAGCGGCCACTTGACTTAAGGGAATTAGTTCACATTTCTGGAGGTCAATCAGAGTCCAGTAATGCAACACTTGGTTCACACTGACGCCTGGGCATTTCACCTGAGGTGCACCAAGCGTTACGCTTCTCACCAAGGTGGATTACCAGGAGGACTCTAGCCACGGAATCAGAATGCTCTAAGTGCCTTGCCAGTGTGGACAGGTCATGAGTTAGGGCGCCAGGGGCTGCTTTAATGTGCTCTAACTCGCAAGTGTAGCCAAGCCCATAGGCATGTTTTCCAAACCTCTAATAATTCAGAGTCACAGATTCCAAGGACAGAAGGGACCATTTTTATTATCTACTCTGATTTCCTGTATAACAGGCCACAGAATTTCCCCAAAATAAATCCTAGAGCGTTTGTTTTTTTTACGAAAACCTCCAAATCTGGATTTAAAAATTGTCCGTGTTGGAAAATCCATCCTTGCTAAATTGTTCCAATGGTTAATTACCCTCCCTGTTAAAAATTTACGCTCCATTTCCAGTCTGAATTTTTCCAGTTTCAGCTTCCAGTCATTGGATCATATTATACCTCTCTCTGCTAGGTTAGACTGAAGATCCCATCATTAAATATTTGTTCCAGAGGTAGATGCTTATAGATTGTAATCAAGACATCCTTTAACCTCTTTGTCAAACTAAACATACTCAAGGGGCTCAATCTCTATAAGGCATGTTTTCCAATCCTTTTATCATTCTCCTGGCTCTTCTCTGAACCCTCTCCAATTTATTAACATCAGTCAGCACTATTACCTTTATCAACCACATTTATAAGCTCACCAAAGAGAGATATCTAGCTAGACAGGATATATTTCTTATTAACCCATGCTGATATGCATTAGTTACCCTCTTTTAATTCTTTACTAATCAGCCACTCCATTATCTTGCCCGAGCTCAATATCAGGATGACAGGCCTATATATGGATTACCCAGGTCATCCCATTTACCCTTTTTAAAAATTGGCACAATGTTAGCTTTCTTCCAGTCTTCTGGAATTTCCCCCGTGTTCTAAGACTTACTGAAAATCAACATTAACGGTCCAGAGAGCTCCTCAGACAGCTCTTTTAAAACTCTTGGATGCAAATTATCTGGGCCTGCTAATTTAAAAAAAAAAAAAACAAAAAAAAACCCTTACTTTAATAGCTACTGTTTAACATCCTCCTGAAACACTAGTGGAATGAGAAGTGGAATCTGTGACCTCCATGACAAAATTGTATCCTTATTCATTACTATCAACTTCCCCAACTTCCATTTCTTATACATTATTTTTTAATTGTTGTTTATAGCTGCCTTCACTTCCCCTTTAAACCAGGTCATTTTTTTAACCAGTACAGCCTCCTTCTTCAATTGTGGAATTGGGGCCTTTAAGAATACTTTACTAGATGCCCCAAATGATTCCCAATTATCATTATCACTAGCATCAACTTCCTGGACACCCCAATCAGCTTCAACCATGGAACCCTCCAGACAACTATATATAAGAAATCCAACCACCACACCTACCTTCACAGATCCAATAATCACCATATACATACCAAGTAATCGGTTATCTATAGCCAGGCAGCCAAATACTACAGAATATGCTCCAAGAAGAAAGTCCAGGACACATACCTTAACGCACTTAAAACTGCCTTAACCAAACAAGGACATTCCACTAGAAAAGTAAATCACATCATTGGAAAGGGCCGTGCAAATACCACGACAGAACCTGCTACAGGACCGAAATAAAACGCCCTCTGACTGCACACCTTTAGTTACCCCTTATTACCACGCAGTGGAACCCATACGAGGTATCAAACAATTATAACCTATATTCGATGGGGACTACATCCTGCAAGAAATTTTCCTGAAACCCCTCTTCTGGCATTCAAACCTCCCAACCTCACCAAGCCCATCACCAGAAGCAAAATCCCCCAAAACCAGGACACACCAATTGAAAGTGGCACCAGAAAAACAGATGCAAAGCCTGTAGACATATCTCCACTGCTGTGATGCTTAACACGCTCCACACATCTCTCAAGATCCTAGGATCCAACACATGCCTATGAACATCGTGTATCTCATCTAGTGCACTAAATGCCCCATCATCATCTATGTGGGTAAAATCAGACCATCGCTACTCTCTCGAATGAATTCACACAGAAAAATGATAAAAGATAAAAACGCCCTCTCACCTGTAGGTGAACACATTTCACAAAGTGATCACTCTACGTCTGACATCCCAGTCCTCATCCTCAAAAGGAAACCTGCACAACATCTTCAAAAGATGAACCTGGGAGCTTAAATTCATAACTCTGCCAGACACTAAGGCCATATCTACACAACAGACCTTACAGCAGCACAGCTGTACCACTGCAGCTGTGCTACTGTAAGATTTCCCGTGTAGCCACTCTATGCCAATGGGAGAGAACTCTCACGTCAACATTATTAAACCACCTCCCATGAATGGCACTAGCTATGTAAACGGGAGAGCATCTCCCGCCAACACAGTGCTGCCCACACCAGTGCTTCTGTGGGTGTAATTTATGTCACTTTCACACCTCTGAGTAACATAAGTTATATCGACAAAAGTGATAGCATAAACATAGCCTAAAAGTCATGGACTGAGATGGATTTACAGCTTATTACAACAATCTATAACCCGCTAAACCTGCCTCCTGCCCCCCGCCCTCACATGACTGGAGAGGTGTTAACAGGCCACTTAGCTTAAATGTTTCCTTGAAATACTTATGTTAAACAATCTGTTCCACCTTGTATTTAGCAATGACACTCTGAGGCGTGGTCTACACTAGAAACTTGCATTGGCATAGTTACATCTCTCAGAAGTGTGAAAAATTCACATCTCCGAGAGAAGTAGCTGTACCAACCTGACCCCCGGTGTAGACAGCACTAGGTCAATGGAAGAATGCTTCAGTCAACCTAGCTCCCGTCCCTTGGGGATGTGAATTACCTACGCTGATGGGAGAACCCATCATTTTCTTCTGAGATATTAGTGATTCGGAAACAGGTAATGCCAACTTTCACAGACTGCAACTCCTTCCTTTTTGCCCACTTCCTAAATAGGTTATAAACATTTATTTTAATATTCCAAATATGCAAATCATCCCACCAAGTTTCAGTAATACCAATTAGAATGAATTAATGCTAAAAATGAGCCATTCCAATTCCTCTTGTTCATTATCTAGGCTCCTAGTTCTTTTCTGAACATAATTTTTCAACATCTTTTTTGAAGTGTGGACAATGGAATTAGACATAGTATTCCAGTAATGGTATCAATAATACCATTCCACACATATAACAACCCCCTCTCTACCGCTACTAAATATCCTTGTGCTTTTGCATCCAAGAATTGCTTTTACCCTTTTAGCTAAAGTCTCGAAATAAGAGTTCATGTTAAAATTGATTATATGCCATTACCCCTAACTCCTTTCTCACTGTCACTGCTTTTCAGGATATAGATCCCCACACACATCACCACCTTATAAACATGACCGTCTCACTTTGTTCCTAGATGCATAACATTGCAGTCAGTGTTAACAACCCTATTCAAAAGAACCCACTTTACGAAGTGATCCAAGTCAGTCTGTATAACTGAACTATCCTCATCATTATATACCACTCCAACTTCTATGTCAATTGCAAACTTTAACAGCAATGATTTTATTATTTTTTTACAGATCACTGATAAAGGTATTGAATAGCATTGGGCCAATAACAGAAGGTTCCTGCAGTATTGCACTAAAAACACCTCTTCTGGATAACTATTGTCCAGTTACAGTTAAGTTGCTTTTCACAGTACAATTTTTATTTTTCTTAATGAGAGTCAGCATCACCCAGTGGCTAGGACACTTTACTGGGAGTTAAAAAAAACAAAACAAAACAAAAAAAAACACTATTTTCAGCTCTTCCACTTGCTCTCCATGCCTTAGTTTTCCAATTTGTAAAATGTGAGTAAGGATACCTACCTTCCATTATAAAATGCTTTGAAATCTACAGATAAAGTACTATAAACAGCTAAATATTATTCACAGCAGCAACGTTACCTATATTAAATTAGTATACAGCAAATGTGACTAGTGACCAGCTACAATCTGTACTATAAACAGCAACATCCAGTCTTAAGTGACTGGCTGCACTACACACAGGAGACTGTGTACTTGCATTTTTCTGCATGTGGTTTTAAGTGTTTATACTGCAATACTAAAGAGCAGTTAAACAAAAGTTTACATTTTTATTTCAGAAATACATCTAAGAAAACTAGGAGAATGTAGGTTTCAGCTACAAGTGAACTTTTTGGATTTTTAAAGAACTACTTTAAGTAATTGTACTTCAAACATGAAAAAACTGAAGTGCTGATATTTTAAGGTTATTTGTAAAATAATATTTTCTTATATCAGAAATTATGCATTTCTTTTATGCAATTCCTTTTGGCTTTAACTAAATTTTTCAAACTTAATAAGAGCAAGTTACTCACTTTGTGCAGTAATGATGGTTCTTCTTTGAGTAGTGTCCCTATGGGTGCTCCACTGTAGGTGACTTCCAAGCAGTATCCCTGATGGAGGGTTGGGGCTTCAGAATTAAGTCCCTTATGGATGACAATACTGCGAAGCAGAACATGGCATCGGAAGCAGAGTCTCTAGTAACCACATAGTGTTCTGCAAAAGTATGAGCACACGCCCAAGTTGCTGCCCTGCATATTTCTGAAATGGGGACATTTTTAATGGACGCAACAATTCTGGAAACTGATCTCATGCCTAGGGATTCCAGGCAGAGGTAACGAAGAACAAATATGACAGCAGTAGTTAATTGAGTTCAAGACCCATCTGAAGAGTCTCTGAGATGCTATTCCTGCACCTTTTGACCTTTCCGCAATTGAGAGGAACAGTTTAGGAGATTTCCTAAAGGACTTCATCTGAGCCAAATAAAAGGCCAAGGATCTCCTAACATCCAGTGTATGTAGTACAGCCTACCTGTTATCATGGCGAGGCTTTGGTTAAAAGGTAGGAACATGAATGAGCTGGTTCATGTGAAAAGACAAGGTCACCTTAAGGATGAACTTTGGGTGTGGTTTGAGAGCAAATCTCTCTTTAAAGGAAATTGGGAAGGAAGGGTGTGCCATTAATGCTGCTATTTCTCCTATTCTTCGCACCACGGTGATGGTTACCAGGAATGCTGTCTTCATTGACAGATGCACAAGGAACAGGTGGCAAAAGGTTCAAAGAGCAGTCTAGTCAGGCTGTTTGATTCAGCTCTCATGTTAGAGAGGGGTGTCTGGGTTGGGGAAAGAGATCTCCTATGCCCTTGAGAAAGCTCTTTGTCATTAGATCAATGAAAACCAAGTACCCCCTCTATCTGCTGGTGGAAAGCCACTATTGCCGCAAGGTGTACTCTGAATGAGCCAAAAGACAGTCCTGCCCTCTTGAAGCCTAGTATGTAGTCCAGCAAGACAGGGAGGGAGGAAGATATTGAGGCAATCTGATTGGAATTACACCAAACCTGGAACCTTTTGCTTTTTTGCAGGTAAATGCGACAGGTGGCTGATTTCCTTCTTTGCAAGAACACTTCTTATACCTCCTTGGAGCAGCAGTTCTCTATCTGGTGGAAGGAGCCAAGCCTTGGGCCACAAGATCCATTGGTTGAGATGGAGGGTTTGTCCATTGTTCTGTGAAAGGACATGAGGAATGGGCTAAAGAGAGATTGGAGGACGTCACTAGCTGTGTCAGTATAGATACAGCCAGGTGGGAGCAATCAGCACAACTTTTGCTTTCTCCTTTATTTTTATCAGGACTTTCAGCAGTAGAGGTAACGAGGGAAGGCGTATAGGAGGCCTGTGTCCCATGGAAGATGGAAAGCATCCCCTAATGAGTGTTTTCCAAGGCCTGCTCTGGAACAATAGAGTAGGCATTTCCTGTTCAGGTAAGTATCAAACAAGTCTATAATTAGGGTTTCCCCACTGATAGAATATGCAGCGGAGTACTGTTGCCTTCATTTTCCATTTGTGGTCATGTGAGAATATGCGGCTGAGACTGTTCACTGTTATATTCTGTACTCCTGGCAGGTAAGTGGCTGATATGAGGACATTGTGGCGAATGCACCAATTCCATAGTTTTAGTGCTTCTGTGCACAGGGAGGATGATCTGGCGCTCCCGTGATGATATAAAACATGCATGCTATGTTGTCAGTCATGATTTTTGTGAGAATGTCCCTGATTAGTGGAAGTACATGAGCACTCACATTACTGACCGCTCTTACTTCTAAGATGTTGATACGGAGAGTCGACTCCATGAGGGACCATTTGCCCTAAACCTTGCGGTTGTTCAGACCCGAACCTATTACGGATGCATCTGTTGTGAGAAGCAATGTTGGGGGAAAAGGGAGGTCGCATAGACATTCATAGGGTCTTTCTACTATTCCATGGAGTGCTTGACCCTGGAGGGCATAAACAGAGGTTTGTCTGATCTGTCTGTTTGATGTGTAGACAGATCTAAGCCATGCCTGTAGGCACCTCAAGTGTAGTCTGTAATAAGAGCTCACAAACATGCATTCTGCCATGTGCCCGAGAAGTCTGAGGCAATATCTGATTGGCATCTGTGGGCTGGCTTGAACTGCATCTCAGAGTGGTCAGAGTGTGAAATCTGTGTAGTGCGAGGAGTGCTCTCATTTGCACTGAGTCGAGATCAGCCTCTGTGAACTCCAAGCACTATACTGGAGTCAAGGTTGATTTCTGAGCACTGATTTGCAAGTCTAAATGAGAGTGTATGTCTGCAGTCAATTGGATGGCCCAGAGGGCACCTCCGAAGCAGTCAGCTCTGAGGAGACAGTCATCCAAGTAAGGGTAAATCATGATCCACAGAGTACACAGATGAGCTGCTACTATGGAGAGGATTTTGGAGAATACTCTGAGTGCAGCTGAGACCAAAGAGAAATCCTCTGTACTGGTAATGGTCCTGATCAAAGGTACACCTGAAGAATCATCTGTGGGATGGCTGGATTGAAATATGGAAGTCGGCATCCTGGAGCTCAAGGGCCAAGAAACAACTCGCCTGCTCTAGAGATGGATAATTGCTGCTAGTGGGACCATCTTGAACTTTTGTGCCTTAGCGTATTTCTTCAGTGCTCTCAGATCTAGGATAGGTCTCCATCCTCCACTTTTCTTGGGAATCAGGAAATATCAGCAATAAAAGCCTATGCCTCCGAGATGAAAAAGAACAGATTCTATGGCTCCTAGGCTTACCAGGTCATCTATTTCCTGTCTTAACAGACTCTTGTGAGAAAGGTTCCTGAAGAAGGACAGGGAGGGTGCAGAAGAGGGAGGGAGGTGAAGAGACTAGAATATCAGCTAGAGATAATCTCCAGGACCCATCTGTCCGAAGCTATGCTTTCCCAATTTTGGAGGAAAGGAGCAAGGCAGCATCCAAAGGGAGGCGAAAGGTCTGTAGGTTGCAGCTTATATTGTGGGGAGTAGTCTCTCAGAGCCTCAACCAACACATCAAAACTGGTGTTTCAAGTCTAGGTCCGCTATGCCAAGGATTGAGGGGCTGATGGTTTAAGTCTCTGAATCGTAGATCTTTCTCTGTGGCTCATAGTAATGCTGCAGTGGTGAATACTGGGGTGGTCAGGATGTATGGGATGACTGAGGACTGAATTTCCTTTTCTGACCCGGGTATAGACCCCCAGCAAGCGTGGTATGGCCCTGGAGTCCTTAAGAGTGTGAAGTGATGTGTCAGTCTTGCCAGAGCCAGCCTTATGGAAAATGGTACCCAGGGCAAACTTGCATTTTGGTGCCCTTGCGGGTGTGGTGCTCCCTCACCCCACTGCCCCTGGCCTCCCATGAGCTCCCCAGGCTCCACACTCTCCCGTCACCCCAACCCCTGCACTGTGCCCCCTGTGCCCCTAATGCCTGCACTCCCCTCCTGCACCCATGATCCCAACACCCTTCACTCCTAACCCCTGCACCCCCACTTCTATCCTCTGCACCTCCTCCTGTACCCCTAACCCCTACATTGTGTCCCTATTACCCTAACTCCTGCCCCGTCCTGCACTCCAAACCCTGTCTCCCTCCTGAGCCCCTAACCCCTGCATCTCCCTCTTACACCCTGGATGCAGGGAGCACTGGTGTTGTGTGTGTTGGGGGGGGACTGTGTGTGTGCCTGAGTGCATGAGTGCACTGTCTCTTTAAGAAAAAACTCACAATCAGGCGCCTGAAGGATTGTTTGAACAGAAAGCAGCTGCCAGCAGCTCCGGACCCAGAGAGGCAGCAGCACCTATAGAACTCACAGCCACATCATCGCAGCTCAGTGGAGAGCAGGCACACAGGTGGGGGAAAAACGGACACCCCGACATCAGCCTTCCCCCAGCCCCTGCACAGCAGACAAGATGCTCCCAGTCTGGGGCAGCATGGCCAGGGGTGGCTCTGGAGGATGAACAGGAGGCTGGAGGAGAAGGAGAGAACAGGAGCAGCAATGGAGCAGAGGGGCGGATGGGCGCACCTGCTCCAGAGAGTCATTTGGCTGGTAGTTGTCCACCTGCCCCCAGCAGCTCGGGTCCCTCAGCCCTCTTCAGACACTGCTGCTCACCTGCCTGCCGCCTCCGTGAGCCCAGCTGGCTCTCAGCAGGCCAGGTGGGGCTCAGGCAAACCCTACCCACGGTGTCGCCCTCGGCAACTTGCCTTTGGTCTTGCCTGGAAACAGTTTAGCGCCCTCAAAGGAGAGGTCTTTGATTGTCATCTGAACCTCTTCTGGCAGTCCTGAGAGCCATAACCACAATTCCCAAGGCATCACCACTGCCGTCGACAGTGAGTGGACCGCTGTATCCACATCATCTAGTGCGGTCTGCAGTGCCGTTCTTTCCACTAACTGTTCCTCATGTATGATGGTCTGAAACTGTTCCTGTTGTGCTTCTGGCGAACAGACAATAAATGCATTGCATTTGGCAAAATTCATGAGGTCGTACTTCACCATTAAGGCCTAGTAATTCACAATGTTGAATTGAAAAGTCACCATGGAGTATGCCTTCCTATCAAATAAATCAAGTCTTTTCCAGTGTCTGTCAAAGGGTGGCTTTAGTATGCCGCTGTCAGCCATGGGAATTCACAACGCCCACCATTATGGAATCAGGTGGCAGGTGTGAAAAGAGGAATTCTACATTCTTGGAGGCACATAATACTTTTTATCTGGCCTTTTGCATGCTGGCATATTAGAAACTGGCATTTGCCAAATGACCTTAGCAGGACCCAAAAGCGCCTTGTTAATAGGGAGGATAATTCTCAATGAGAAAGACGTGTGCAACATATCTAGCAACTTCTGGTGAGTATCTTTGACCTCCTCTAGGGGAATCTGCAGTGTGTCTGCCACTCTTTTTGTGAGATTCTGAAAGAGCTTAAAATCGCGTGCCATGGAAAGCAGCCGGCACGTCTCTGCAGCTCCTAGGCAGAGGGGCCAGGGGACTTTGTGTGCTGCCCCTGCCTGCAGGCACCATTCCCACAGATCCTATTATCTGCAGTTCCCAGCCAATGGGAGCTGCAGAGCCAGCATTCATGGCGGGGCAGGGCACAGAGCACCCCTGGCCTTCCCTCCCCCTACAAGTTGCAGGCACACGCTGATCACTTCTAGGGAGCAATGTAGAGCCTGGTGAGGAGCCTGCCAACCCCTCCAGGCCACCCTGCACCCCAGCCCAAGTTTTAGTTAGGGGTGTATAGTACAAGTCATGGACAGGTCACAGGCCATGCATTTTTGTTTACAGTCCATGACTTTTACTAAAAATACCCGTGACTAAAATGTAGCCTTACTTATTGGTCCTGAAAAGGTTTGTTCTGGGATGCTGAAGTGCTTCTAGCCCTGGCAGTCTACAAAATATTGGAGCTCAAAGAGTGGGTGATGCTTACTAAAATATTTTAAAAACTGAATTCTATATAGAATTGATTGGATCTCCCACCTCCTACTCCTTCCCCAAAAAAGGAAAGGGAAGTTAATATTTCTCCTTCCACTGTGGTCTCGTCTGCCAACTAATCTTGAGAGATGATTTGAATACCATGCTACTAGATGACCTCTCAAGGTCCCTTCCAGTCCTACAATTCTATGTTTCTATGATTTCATAAAACATTCCTGTTTCCTAATTTTAAAACGACCAACAGTGAGGAAAATACTGAATTTCTGCACTTTCCTCTTCAGTCCAGCTTCTTCCTTAATATTTCCTTAATATCTGATGGGGTGCTCTGAAAAATAGGGTAGAAGAAGCTAATATGATATTACTCAGTGCTAACTCAAGAAACTGATATTCCAAAACTAACTTATCCTGTCAGTGCTTCAAGGAGCCATGCAGAAAGGACTTTCTAATTTATGGCCCAAGACTTCAGGGACTAGCATTCCTCATGCTAGTTACATGGCTACTGAAAAAAACTATGGCAGTAAGAAGAATCAAGTGATGAGTCCCTATATTCATTTCTAGAACGTATAACAAAGATGATGTGGGACAAAAATATTTTAGCATCAATACAAAAGTGTATACCCAGCAAAAAAAATTTTTTTTTTATAAATTTTATCAGAAAATTTAACTTAAATGGATCCTGAGATACTAAGTCAACAGATCTGGCCTACATAAATGATGCACATATCATATGAAGTAGTTCCCAAAACCCATGCTATCAGCCACCAGCAAAGAACAATCAGGATTACATATGCTCATTCCCTGATCTTCAGGATATCTACAAGAATAGAGTAGTAGAGGTATATCTAAATAATCTGTTCACTTACAAGAAAGGACGACTAGAACATCTGTTACTTTTGGGGGAAGGGGGGAGATTATCCTTTTTTCCTCCCACCATTGCAATAACTACACACACACACACTTTCCCTTTTTTGTGCACACTCCTAGCTAGTCCTAAAAACCCCTTTTCATTTGACTTAGCTATGTATGGCCTGTAGAGAATAAGATGAATCTTTGCTTAAAGACTGCTTAAAATAAATCTTTGCTTCCTGGTGCAAACAAGCTCCTCATTCTACCTTATTTATTCATGTATGCCACTGTTGGAACCTTTTACATCATTGCATGCTTTTCTTGCAGACACCTTTGCAAAGGTAAGAGAGATATTCTACACAAAGCTCCAGAAAAAGTTTGAGACACTTTTCCTTTCTCCTGCACGTAACTATTTCTCTTGAACTAAGCATATCTAATGTAGCAAATGTCAGTCTACATATTTAAGAACACAGCTTTTGCACCAATTCACTTATATTGAGACAGAGTTGAACTTTCAACTAAAATTATTCTCTCCCCTTTGATCCCAAATCCCATTTTGCTAACAACAGAATGCAGGAATCTCATTAAACATGGCTGTTGTATTAACATACATGCGCTACACAATCTTAAGTGTGTTTTTACTCTGAAAATCAACCGTGTGAAAATGTACCTTGTTACTCAACTGATCTGCCCATGTGCGCTCAATGTTCTTCTGCTTGATTAAAATAAGTTTTTAGCTGTTTTTTAATCCTGTTACTCCTACAAAGCCAGAACTGCTGCGGGAAACCAAACTGGATTGATTTTATTGCAATATAAGCACCAGCCAAGAATCTTTAATGTTGATGAAGCACGAAACCAAGAGGTCCTCAAAGGTTTCCCAATTCCAGGTGGAGTTTGCAGGGCGAGCAGTCAGAAAAACAGTCTAACAGTTGTTGAAAGACATACACCGAACACTGAATGCCATTTTTACAAGGCATCTTAATAGAAGAACCATTCTAACAACTTTAGAAATTAGTGAGCTATCATTGACTGCTTGAGTTGCAAACTGAATTTTTGCAATTGAGTCTGACAAGACTTTCCCAAGTCTGATGTATATTACTTCATACTCACGATTCTCTAAACAAATTCAGCTGCTCTTCATCACTAATATATGGAATTAAGGAAATAGAATGATAGAATAAGTATCAGATTACCTTCTTCACAAGTCTGTCAGAAGGAATATTTTGTAACCTAAGAACTATGAAAATTATTACTAGTAACTTTATAAAGACCACTGAAGCCATAACCAGAAGATTAAAACTATTAGATTTATGTATCAATAGAACCATTTCTAAGAATGACGTATCAACTGCACTTACTGGGATATGCATTCCAAAGGTAGATAGGTCAACTAGCACCAATGGCACTGAAGAAAAACCATGAGATCATCATTCTCCCATTTTTTTTCCAGGAAAAGATGATAATGAAGCACCGTCCAAGTCCACAAATACAGTATTATTTATCTTACTGCTCAGTTATTCATTATTTTGGTAAATGGGTAGGTAATAAACTACTTTGGCAAGATGCATAAATCCCAAAGAATAAACCACCACTTATAAGGCCCACTTGCCTTTGGTAGCTGGCTGTATAAAACAAAATTCCAGTAGAATACTGAAAAATAGGTTATGAAGGTACGTTAGGTTAACAACAGGGTTTAAGAGCCACTATATGCTTCGAGTGACAGGAAAAAATTGAGAGAGAAAATGCCCATGAGGAAAGTTTAGAGGGTACGATAAAAAGAGGAATAAAGTCTCTAGTGCAAAGATGGTAAAACATGTAGAAATGAGTTTGCCATCTTGAGTGATCGGAGCACTGCAAATAAGGGGAAAAAACAGGACCAAGTACAATCCAACATAGTGGGCACAACCACTAAAATCAATGGGAATGGCATCTGATTAGACTAGTGCTGAATCTTGCTGTCAGAAACTAAAATTAATGTTGCACTAACAGCAAGGTAGGTCGGAGGGCCAAATAAGTCCCACTCTGAGCTTTACTTGAATTACTGACTTCAATTATATATCAGTTTTATGTTTGGCACATTTAAGATGCACAGCCTTAAGGTTTTCAGTTAATACTGTATATAGTTCATTTTAATTTGCCTTTTAAATTAGATTTAGACAAGGAAGGATTGACTGGCAGTAAACACTGATTCCACCATACACACACAAACCAGCAAATAAAAAAATGTCCATCACTAATAACCAAAATTTACAGGAAGCAAAATAAGAAAAATGCTGGTTAGGAACTTGAGTTTGATTTACAGATATGCACTTAGTATATTTTGACAAGTGTTGTCGGCAATTTGTGTTTTAACGGTTATAAACCTTTAACTTTTGATTTCAGCATCTACCGTTAAAGAATTACTGCCTGACTGCCATCCCCTGTAATTTCCCACAACTGAAATTAAAATTAAAAATGCTTGAAACTCATAATTTTGCACAACTGTGAAAATTTAGCAGATAAAAATTCAAAAATATTTAAGAACATTGATATGTCAAAATTATGAAAAATAAAAAGTGAGTTCTGCCAAGCCTAATTATATTTAATAAAACAACTTTAATACCCTACTGAAAATAAGATTAATTACCCTCCTACAAAGAGTACTCAAGATCTGTTTTAACCAAACAGGTGAGAGAGGGATATTATAGCTATTCTACCTTATTTCCATTCCTTTCTGCAACTGAGACAGACCAATGACTATGAAAAGCTCTTAGACAAACCAATGCTGGAGTCAGAGAAAATAGGTACAGAGCAGAAGATTGAGGGAAAACAGAGCTGGCCTTAAGGACAAGAAAAGGATGTTGCCATGTCGAGATTTACACCCCATTAAAGCTTTGCAATCGATAGGCTGGTCCTCTATCCTTCACTAGCAGCCCAGATGTTGGGACCAGAAAAAACGCATTACTCAGATCCTCCTTTCCAGCAACAGAGGAACATGATCAGTATACCCACCAAACCTCAAGGCCAGGTTCTTATTTAAACTACTCCTCATTTCATGGTTGCTAAACCAGTATTTGTTTTTCAATCCAGTATTTCTAATGCTGGATAACACTAAGAAACAAAAATGCTCAGAAGGGATTTTCAAGTTTTGTCTTAGAGATCTTGGAATATATTTAATAAAAAACCAAAAAAACCACACCACTGCTTTAAAGAACTGCTTTAGTTCTTCACAAAAAAAGCTTCTGACACTAAAATGGTTGCTGAAGTTAACAACTGCTTCCTTTAAATTGGTATTCTAGGTCTCAGCCAGAACGCACGTCTAGTATATGTATTTAAAGACTAGGATTTAGCCAAACCTCCTGGTGTTAAGGTCTATTCTATTCAAATAAAATATTCTAACAAAACAAACCCCTCTCACTCTTCTGTGGAAAGCATAGTGCCTGTACATTTACTTTTGTTATTTGTGCATTAAAAATTTTTTCAAGTTTATGAATTTTCCTATAGTCTACTGTTGCTAGAACGCTCCCACTCCTGACTGCAGTACACCCATATAATAGTAAATGAATAAGTTTCCTCTCCTTAGAGCCAAAAGAAAAAAATGTTTTCCCAGGGATGTTCTTTTCCTCCTGCTTTGGATGGATTCAACATCTTGGTTACTTTTTAAACAATGCTGGGTCCATAGGCAGGATGAAACAGGAAATTTGCTGGAAACTATTTCTCGGATTAAAAAACAAGACAGTTACCTATGTAACTGGTGTTCTTTGACATGTGTTGGTCATGCCCATTCCATTGTAGGTGTGTGCTCACCACATGTACCAGTTCCTGAAGTTTTTCCCCTTAACAGTGGGGATCGGCTTTGGTGCCTATTGGGGTGGTACCCATATGGCATGGTATAAGGGGCGCCGCCAGCTCCCCCTCCAACCTCAGTTCCTTCTTGCTGGAAACTCCGACAGTGGGGAAAAAGGACGGGTTATGGAATGGACATGAGCAACACATTTCAAAGAACACCAATTATGAACCGGGTAACTGTCTTTTCTCCTTCGAGTGCTTGCTCACGTCCATTCCATTGTTGGTGACTCCCAAGCAGTGCCACTGGAGGCGGGTAGGAGTTCATGGATTTGTTGATTGCAACACAGTTCTGCCAAATCCAGTGTCATCTCTGTGCTGCTGGGTAATGGTGTAAAGTGTTGTGAACATGTGTACTGATGACCACGTAGCAGCCCTGCAGATGTCCTGGGTGGGGACATGAGCTAGGAAAGCCACTGAGGTTGACTGTGCCCTGGTCAAGTGGGTCTTTAGTGTAGGTGGTGACTCAGTCCGTGCCAACTCATAACGGGTACAGATGCACTATGTGATCTGGTTAGAGATCCTCTGCAAGGACACTGGTAAACCTTTCATCCGGTCCACTGTCGCAATAAAGAGTTGGGTCAACTTGCGGAAGGCCTTGGTGCGCCCCAAGTAGAAGGCCAGGGTGTGCCAGACATTCAAGGTGTGGCACCACCTCTCCTCCGCAGTTGAGTGCAGCTTTGGACAGACAACTGGGAGAAAGATATCCTATTTAACATGGAAGTGAGACACCATCTTAGGCCGGAACGCTGGGTGGGGTCACAACTGATCCTTGTCCTTGTAGAAAACCGTGTACAGGGGTTCCAAAGTGAGGGTTTTAATCTCAGAGCCCTGCCTAATGGCTACAAGAAATGCTACCTTCCATGACAGATGTGACAAGGAGCAAGAGGCCAGTGGCTCAAAAGGAGGCTCTGAGTCTTGAGAGGACATGGTTGAGGTCCAATTGCAGAATCAGGTCTCAGATCGGTGGGAAGAGCTGCTCTAATCCTTTCAAGAACTGGACGGACATCTGTGAGAACCCCAGTTTACCCTGGACCTGCTCGTGGAAAGGCGATATGGCTGCCAAGTGCACCTTGATGGAGGCAAGTGTGAAGCCTTGCTGCTTAAGGTGGAGCAGATAATCGAGGATACATTGCACAGGTGACTGTCGTGGAGATGCCATGCACCTCAGCCCAGCAGGAGAACCGCCTCCACTTTGCAAAGCAAGTAGCTATGGTGCTAGGTTTTCTGCTTTCCAAGACGACCTGCTGTACCTGACTGGAGCAGGCCCTTTCCTCCAGGTTCAGCCACTCAGCAACCAAGCCATGAGGTAGAGAGATGGAAGGTTTGGGTGCAGGAGCAGACTGTGGTCTTGCGAGAGGAGATCCAGATGGCTGGGCAGCGGCCATGAGGGAACCATGGCCAGGTCCATGAGCATGCCGAACCCAGTGCCGGCGAGGCCACGCCAGGGCAATCACAACGACTCCCACCTCGTCTCTTGACTTTTGCTAGGACCCTGTTGACCAGCGGAACTGGCAGGAATGCATCAGAGAGGGAGTTCCTGCCTAAGCCCTAGAGAGAGCAGAATTGCTGGCACACTTCCTCTTCTGTCTGGTGGCGAACATGTCAGAAAAGTATCTGGACAACCTCCGGCTGGAGGGAACAGTTGTGGGGAGAGAAGGACCTGCTGAGGCAATCTGCCAGCACATTCCGGACGCCAGGGAGGTGCAATGCCTTGAAATGGATGTTGTGCTGGATGCAAAAGATCCACAAACAGAGCGCTTCCTGACAGTCGATGAGCTGTGGGCCATCTCTTGCCTGTTGATGTAAAACAAACATTGAGGTTGTGTTGTCCGTGAGAACCTCCATACTTAGACCGGAAAGGTATGGCAGAAAGACTCCCCCTGGCTAGGGGGGGATTGCCCTCTGCAATGCCAGACACTAGGTCGATCCCAATACTGGTGCTGCCCTCTGCTCCCTGACGTATACATGCAATGGCAGCTCCTCTGGGGACCACATCCCTTGTGTCCACAACGAGCAGGGATGTGCTCCCCAGGTGAGATTGGAGGCATCCAATATCAGAGATACCAAGGGCAGAGGACTCTCAAACAGAACTCCTTCCAGGATGTCCTCGGATAGGCCCACCACTGCAGGGAGCTGAGTACTTTCGGTGGAATCGCGACAACCTTGTTTAAATCAAGTCTGGATGGGATGTACACTGTTGACAGCCACTACTGAAGGGGTCACAGCCTGAGCCTCGCATGGCGAACGAGTGCATGCCACTATGTTGCCCAACAGCCTGAGATGGACCCAGGCTGTGATTAGGGGATATACAGAGACTCCGGCAATGAGATTCACTAGCGTCTTGAACCTGTTTTACAGCAGAAATGCTCTGGCATGGGTGGCGTCGGGGATGGCTCCAATTAATTCTATCCTTTGAGCCATGATTAACGTTGATTTTTCCTTGTTTATCAACAGGTCCAGGACACAGCACGCCGCTCACTGGACTTGAGACCTGGAGTGGCCCTTGATAAGCCAGTCATCAAGGTACAGGTAAACCTGGATACCTCAACGCTTGATGTAGGCCATCACCATCATGCATTAGGTAAACACCCTCAGAGCTGTAGCCTGGCCAAAACAGGAACATCACGAACTGGTAGTCTGTGGGGCCGACCGTGAAATGCAGGAATCGCCTGTGTCCTTGGAATATCAGTATGTGGAAGTAAATGTCTTTCAGATCGAGGACGGCATACCAGTCTCCCAGATCCAGCGCAGGAATGAGAGAAGCCAGGGAGATATTTGTTGAGGTCTCTCAGGTCCAGAACGGTTTTGGGGGATCAGAAAGTACAAGGAGTAGAATCCTTTGCTTCTGTACTCCCGAGGGACTTCCTCCACAGCCCCTACTTGCAGAAGGCTCTGAACCTCCTCGGCAAGCAGTTGCTCATGAGAAGGGTCCTTGAAGAGGCACGGGGAAGGAAGGACAGAAAGATATCGACGGCGTTCAGAGGATCGTCAACAGCGGCCCAGCGATCTACACCTCGTGCTTCTTCAGCGGTGCTGGTCTGCAGAGCAGGACTGAGTCGACCATCAAGGTGGGGAACGCTGACCTGATGGCGATCCGTAACAGCGCTCCAGCAACTGGCAACGAGGCTGCTGGGACCGTTGTCGGACACTAGGTTGATCCCAATACTGGTGCTGCAGGGATGGATGCACCTCCATGATCCTGCACCAAGTCACCAGTGATCTGCGTTTCGAGCCTGGTGAACAGTGCCCCAAATCCGAAGACCAGTGGGGGCTCTGACGGGTCTGTTTCCCCATGACTGAGGTCTGGCAGCTCTGCACGGGCGACCGATGGCGGGACACTTCCTAAGGAGGGGAGCGGGCAACACAGATAGGGGCCACTGGAAAGGTCCCAGGGCACATTCGCCCTTAGAATGGGACACCACCCTGACAGGTGTGACCGGCAGGGGTAAGACTAATATGTCCTGCGCTGCCTGCAGGGCCTCAGGCATCAACGCCATGTCCAGGTTCTGGACGCCCGCGTCACTGTCTGGGGTGGCAGGCACGTCTTGGGATGGGCTAACCCGTTCCGAACTGAGCTGGGGCCCAACTCCCACTTAGAGGTGAGAAGCTGCCCTTCTCGGGTCTCTTCTCCTCTCCAACCCTCTCCTTCCCTTTAATGGGATTAGGAGATCGTTCCCTCCAAGCCTCTCTTTGCCTTCTGGACAGTGCCGAGGACAGAGATCAGCATCAGCCCAAAGATGGCACTGGCAGAGTGCTCTGTACCAGTGCAGTGGTACTGGAGCAGAGTCTGATCTGGACAGCTCCGGTGCCAGTGTCAGCACTGATTCCATCAGGAGTGCCCAGAGACGTAAGTTTCACTCCTTTTTGGTCCAAGGTTTGATCCCTTTACAGATAAGACACTTGTTGCTGATATGGGTCTTGCCCAGGCACTTCCGACAGTTACTATGAGGATCGCTGATGGGTACTTTTTTTTTTGGTTTGTTTTTTGTTTTTTAAACACAGCGATCACAGGGTTTGAAGCCTGGGGTATATTCTGTCCCTAGGCTGAGTCCCATCCAAGACTGACTGACTAACTATACTAAGGGAAACTAATGACTTAACTATTTACAGGGAAAGGTCTGTATCGATGGATTGAGAAAGAGGAGGTTTGCAAAACCAAGATGTTCCAGCACTGTCACTGGCAGTAAGAAGGAACTGAAGGTAGGGGAAGCCAGCGACATCCCTTATACTGAGCCATATGGCCACCACTCCAGAGGGCGCCAGAGCCAGTCCCCTATGGATACCACTCAAAGAAAAATAAAATTCAATTTTAATTGGATTTTGTGTGTTTAAATAAATTTTTCTTTAAACATAAACCTGTTTAAAATTAAATTTGAAATTATGAGAACCTATAGTAAGGCCTAAACTTACTATAATCATTTAAATAAAAATATGCTACATGAACAAGCCTTCAAATTTTAATGAGTTAAAGACAGGAGACAGAAGCTGATAAAATACAGTTCTGGAACTTAAGAGAAACAGTCAAACAAAAACAGAGTCCCATTTAATTACATTACATGAAGGCAGACAACTAAATATTGACAAATTATGTAAGTGCTTAAATACAAATGCAAGAAGTATATATACTAAAAAGGATGAATGTGTGTGCGTGGTATTACATGAAGATATTGATAGAACAGGCATCACAGAAACTTCCTGATAATCAATGAGAAACATAATATCAGGATATAAAATATATAGCAATGACAGAGCAGATCGCATTATTGAGGGAGTGGCACTATATGCAAAAGAAAGCAGAGTCAAACATAGTAAAAATCTTAAAACGAATCAATCTGTACCACAGAATTTCTATGGATAGAAATTCCATGCTTGAATAGTAAGACTACAGCAGTAGGAATATACTACCGACCTCCTAACCAGAATGCTGATTAGACCTTAGACCATCCCACGGTTTGCTGCACATTTGGCTTCCCATACCTGCCATCCTTGCTTGTCAACTGCCCTTCTCTCCAAATCTTCCCATTTCATGTTGAAGTGCTTAATGTTGTTTAGAACTGTTCGTTTCCATGTTATTTGAGGTCTTCCACGCTTTCTTCTTGCATTTTCTGGCTTCCATTCAAGGGCGGTATTTAGTAAGCGTTCTTCTTCCATTCTCAGTATATGTCCCAGGCACTGATGTCTTCTTTTGTAGATTATTTGTGAGAGGATGCCTTGTCTAGTAATTTTACTGACTTCTTCATTCATCTTCCTAACTCTATGTTATTCCCAATATTCATCTCAGACATTTGTGATTAAATGCATCCAGGTTTTGCATCTCTTTCTTGGTAAGTTGCCATGTCTCACTGCTGTATGTTGTGATGGCGATAACTGCTTTGTACACGTTCAGTTTTATCTTGAGGCAGATGTTTTTGAGTTCTCATATGTTTTTCTGTCTTCTAAATGCAACATTTATCTTCCCAATTCTTATTATTTTCTCTGAAGTAGTACCATCAGCCAAGATGGTACTTCCAAGATACGTAAAATTGTCCACCATCTCTAGTTTCTCTTCTTCAATTTTGATTTCTATCCCTATAGTCCCCATTAACATGACTTTACATTTCTTTGCATTGCATCTCAAACCTATCTTCTCCATTACTTCTTTCACTTGGTTTGTGCATTTTTGTAGTCCACTGCTCTTATCAATGAAGATGACAATGTCATCAGCAAATTCTAGATCAAAAAGCCTAGAACTGTTCCATTTTAGGCCATATGTATCACTCTCACATTATTTTAATCTTTTTTTTCCCCCCAAAATGGAAAAAAATGGATTGAATGCTGATAGGGATGGTAACATGCTCAGGGAGATTAGAGAGGCTACCAGAAAACGCAATGATAATGGTGGATTTCAACTATCCCCATACTGACTGGGTACATGTCACCTCAGAACAGGATGCAGGGATAAAATTTCTATACCATAAATGACTGCTGCTTGAAGCGGATAGTCCTGGAACCTATCAGAGGAAAGGAAATTCTTGATTTAGTACTAAGTGGAGCAAGTGGTCTGGTCCAAGTGGGAAACCGCTCAGTAATAGCAACCATAAGGTAATTACATTTAACATCCTAGTAGGGGGCAAATACTAAAGAAACCCTACCATGGCAGCATTTAACTTCAAAACAGGGAACTACACAAAAATGAGGAAGCTAATTAAACAGAAATTAAAAGAAACAGTCACAAGAGTGAAATGCCTGCAAACTGCACTGAAACTATTTAAAAACACCATAACAGAGGCTCAAACTAGATGCGTATACACACACACACACACACACAAAGCCCTAAAACAAGTCAGAGGACCAAAAAATGCCACCATGGCTAAACAACTGAGTAAAAAAGAGACAGCTAGAGGCAAAAAGAAATCCTTTAAAAAATTGTAAGTCAAATCCAACTGAGGAAAACAGAAAGGAGAATAAACTCTGGCAAGTCAAGTTTAAAAGTTTATTAGAGGGCAGGCCAAAAAAGAATCTGAAGAGCAACTAGAAGGCACTAAACTTAACAGTAAAAAAATGTTTAAGAACATCACAGGGGTGCCATTTCAGGTTGGGGGAAAGGGGCACAACTTTAATCATGATTCCAGGGGCTACTTAGGCACTTTTTTGCAGATAATTGGGGGAATGGGGGGGAGACAGAGAGACCAACCATTATAACTCAGAGGAGTGCTCAGCTCAAAACATTTGAAAACTGCTCAGGATGCAGCAGGGGATAGCTAGGGTCTGTGTGCAAGCAGGGGAGTAGCTCAGGATACAGGCAGAGGGGGTGCTAGGGGTTGTGTGCAGAGAGGGGTGTAGCTCAGGGAGCAAGAAGGGAGGGGTAGCTACTGGCGTGTGCTGTGGTGGGGGCTTAGCTCAGGGTGCAGAGAGGGGCTGTGTCTGAGGGGGTGCTTGCTGGGGAGCCCATCCATGCACTCAGTCCCTAGCTGGCACAGTGGGGGAAGCTCTACTCCTTATGGCTGTGTGTGTACCGGAGCAGGCCATGCTGTCGTACACAGTTAACATGGCCACTGGCACCCAGTGGTTTCCAGGCACAGAGGACTACATCAACCTGAGCCTGGAGGACACGGCAGCCATTACACAGCTCACCACCCCCATATTGAACATTCCTCCCTTGGGGAGGGAGCAGGACCAAATTGAAGGCAGAAATTTGGGTGCCACTCCCCACATATCATTTCTATTCTCCCATGTATCCATTTTGGGGGGGCACTGTCTCCCCCATACCCCTTCAATCTCCATCAATGCGGGGTGAGGGGGGGTGTGCTACCCCTGCCCTCTCTAAATGGTGCTGCCCCCGGTACATCAGAAGCAGGAAGCTTGTCAAACAAAGAGTGCGGCCAATGGATGATCAGGGTGCTAAAAGCACACTCAAGGAAAACAAGGCCATTACAGAAAAGCTAAATGAATTATTTGCATCTGTCATTACTGGAGAGGATGAGAGAGAGACAGCCACACGTCAAAGGAATGGCTCAGGTGACAAATCTGAGGAACTGTCCCAGACTGAGGTGTCAAAAGATGTGGTTTTGGAACAAATTGATAAATTAAACAGTAATAAGTCACTAGGACCAGATGGTTTTCACCCAACAGTTCTGAAGGAACTCAAATATGAAACTGCATGTAAGTTACCACTTAAATCAGCCTCCGTACCAGAGGATTGGAGGATATCTCGCATAACATCAATTTTTAAAAAGGCTCCAGAGGCAATCTTGTCAATTGCCAACCAGTAAGCCTAACTTCAGTACCAGGCAAACTGGTTGAAACTATAGTAAGAACAGAATTATCAGACACAGAAACACAATTTGTTGGGAAGAGTCAACACGTGTTCTGTAAATAGAAATCATGCCTCACCAATCTACTAGAACTCTTTGAGGGAGTCAACAAGCATGTGAACAAGGGTGATCCAGTGGATGTAGTGAACTTGGACTTTCAGAAAGCCTTTGATATGGTCCCTCACCAAAGACACTTAAGCAAAGCATGAGGTCATGGGATAAGAGGGAATGACCTCTTAAGAATAAATAACTGGTTAAAAGATAGGACGCAAAAGGTCAGAACAAATGGTCAGTTTTCACAAAGGAAAGAGGTTTATAACGGGGTCCCCTAAGCATCTGTGGGACCTCTGCTGTTCAATACATTCATAAATGATCTGGAAAAGGAGTAAACAGTGAGGTGGCACAGTTTGCAGAAGATACTGAACTACTTAAGATAGTTCAATCCAAAGCTGACAAAAAATTACAATGGAATCTCATAAAATTGGACAACCAAATGGCAGATAAAATTCAATGTTGATAAATGCAAAGTAATGCACACTGGAAAAATGAATCCTAATTATACAGTCAAACTGATGGGATCTAAATTAGCTAGTACCACTCAAGAAAGATCTTGGAGTCACTGTGGATAGTTCTCTAAAAGCATCTACCCAAATGAACAGTGGCAGGTCAAAAAAAGCTAATATTAGGAACCATTAGGAAAAGAATACGTAAGAAAAATATCATAATGCCACCACAGAAATCTGTAGTACACTCACACCTTGAATACTGTGTCCAGTTCTGGTTACTCCATCTCCAAAATGATATATTAGAATTGCAACAGGTACAGAAAAGGGCAACAAAAAATGATTAGGGCTATGCAACAGCTTCCATACAAGGAGAGATTAAAGAGACTGGGACTATTCATCTCAGAAAAGAGACGACTGAGTGGGGACATGATAAAGGTCTATAAAATCATGAACAGTGTGGGGAAAGTGTGATTTACCCCTTCATATAACACAAGAACCAGTGGTCACCCATTAAATTAATAGCCACGTTTAAATCAAACATAGGATGTATTTCAAACAGCACACAGTTAACCTGTGCAATTCATTGCAAGGGAATGGTACGAAGGCCAAAATATAATTGGGTTAAAAAAAGAATTAAATTCATGGAGGACAGGTCCACGAATGGCTATTAGCCAAGATAGTCAGGGATGCAATCCCATGCTCCAGGTGTCCCAAAACCTCAGACTGCCAAAAGCTGGGGCAGGACAACAGGGGATGGATCACCCAGTAACTGCCCTGTTCTGTTCCCTCCCTCAATGCATCTGGCACTGACCACGGTCGGAAGACAGGATAGTGGGTTAGGTGGATGATGGACTGACCACCATGGCCATTCTTATGTCCTTAAAAGGTGCTGAATTAAGTAACACGAAGGAAGGGGGAAAACAGACAACTCAAACATTCTAAATATGTCACAATGTCATATACTGCATTATCTATATCAGAGGTTCTCAAACTGTGGTCCACAGACCACCAATGGTCTGTGAGCTCCATGCAGGTGGTCTGCGGATAGTTCCCTCTAAGGTGCGCACCTGGGCAGCGACACATGAGAGAATGAAGGGCCACCCACCTAATTAGTGGCACCATGCAGGCATGGCGCCACTAATTAGATGCCCTGACCCTGGAGAAGACGCACATGTAAGGTGAGGTGGTGGCCTTGGGGGGAATAGAGGGTAGGTGGGAGGGAGCAGTGGGGTGAGAAGAAAGGGGGGGGGGGGAAATTTGGGACATGAAGGGCTGCAGCGGCCAGAGAAAGAGGTGACTTTCCCCAGCTCCAGGGCTGCGACTGCCAGTAAGAGATGGCCCTCCTTCCCAGCCTCAGCTCTGCGGCTGAGGAGAGACACTCCTCCCACCCCCCCTCTTTCCCAGCCCCAGCTCAGGGACTGCCGCAGAGGAAGAGAGAGAGCACATCCATTGCATTAGAAAGGTAAAACTACTGATATTAAAATATGAGTAGTGTGCTTTTATTTGTAGAACAAAAAACGTTCATTATTTTTTTTTATATATAGCACTTTTATCCAAAGTGCTTTACAACAGTTAGCTAATGGTACAAACAACATTTGGAAAGATCATTAAGTGGTCTGCCGAGACCCTCAGCAATTTTCAAGTGGTCCATGAAAAAAAAAAGTTTGAGAACCACGCATATATAACATTATTAGTCCTTGGAATGGTGTAAATGCTAGTATTTATATTATTTACAGTGTAAGAACGTTCAGTTTCTGTTGTGCAGAAAAACTGTCGCATTAACAACTTTTGGTTTCAGTTTAACTAGCAACTGCTGAGAAAATATTTTCTTCATTTGGGCTAGTTCATTCAAAGCTGAGAAACTGAGTTGAAAAAGCAGGAAAGCTTGTTTTCCTCTTCCAGTCTATGAATAAAAACCAGGTGGGAGAAGATGAGATCTAATTCTAAAAACGTAAGGAAATGGGGCTAGATTTTCAAAAGTATTTAGGCACCCAAAGGTGCAGTTAGGTGTCAAGTGGAATTTTTCAAAAGCACCCAACTGCATCTTTAGGTGCCTAAATGCCTTTGAAAATCTGGCCCACAGAGACCAGAAGCAATCTGTCAATTCACTAACTACAGTTAATACTTCCTTCAATAAATCAGTTAATATGTTTTGATAAGCTTACATAAGAAAAAATATCCAACACATTTAAGATAGTCTTATTTAACTAATAAAAGCAATTTTTCAATGCTGTTTTTGTACATTTTAAATCAACTGAATTCCCATCTACACGCAACTTAACACAAATACCAAGAATAACTTTTAGGATCTGAATAAATCTATGTTAAATTATGAGAGTCTTTAAATAAGCATGTATAGACATAATGTATCCTCCTGGTTAACAGAAAGTACCAAATTTAATATATGGGCTATATGGTGTTCCAACAACATGTTTTTATACTTATACTAACTAATGAAAATGAACCTTTCTTTAGGAAAATAACTAAAAAGTAAATCCAAAACAAGATTAACATCAATTACTTAAATCAGCAAGCAAGAAATCTTGATTTAAACAAGTGTTAAATCAATCCACCCTTCTGCTGCTTAATATACAAGGCCTGAAAACTTATTTGAGAGAGGTCCCCATTTCAGTCCCAGAAGAGCTATTGAAGACATCTGGTAGAACTTGCTTCCTAGATTAACGTTTGTTTTGTTCTGTCCCCACCGCCCATAACCTTCCCCCCAGCAGGTTCCAAAAAAAAAAAAAAAAGATTTTTTTTCCTGTTTTAAATTTAGTTTCCCTCAAGAAAAAATTAAATTTAAACAAGTCTCCTTCCATTTATGTCATCGTTGTAAAATCAATGTCAAAACTGCTCTTATGTTGACATCTATCACTTTTACTGGGGAGTTTACAATGGAGGAAGAGAAGACCAACTTGATTTCTTAAAGTAAGAGGAATCTAACAACTCATTGAAGAACTCGAAATATTGTTAACTCAGTGTTAAACCTGAAGAGGTTCTGGGTAAGTTTTCACTCACTGCCAACATACCTATTTTCACTGAGCTATTGTCCTTATGGAATGGGGAACTATGGCAGGACTGCATGAATGGAAGCTTAAAATGTGAGATTTCTGCTCACTGCTATCCTTTCTACAACAGGAAGAGACTGAGACTCCATGAGTTCCCTCCTAAACCATGTACATCTCTTTACTTCCAGGAGGGTCATGAAGACAAAACAACTGTCCCTCATTAGAGGCTGAAGGCTAATGAAACACTTCCTCAGTGACAAAGTGAGAACTTCAAAGTAATCACAGAAGAACAAAAAAGAAGAGAAAGCAAAATATACCTTTCTAGACTTCTGTAATTCTGCCATTTTGCAACAGAGAGAGAACGTGTGCATGTTCCATGCTATAGCACAAAGCAAATCTGGACGAAACTAAGAAATAAGCAAATGGGACTAAACAGTCAAAGCAGAGAAACAATATTCTCTGCTACAAGGCCCTACACTAAAAAAATCTCTTCAAAGAAAAGAATTCTGGCAAGCAGCATATACTATTGTATTTTCCAGAAGTGGAGACAGATCATGGTGTCTTGAGTTCAAATAAGTGATTAACATGATAGGCAATCCTATCTGCAGCTTATTACTACTTCATTTTTGCAACCATGTTGTCAGCTAGCCAAATATTGTTTGCTTGTTTTTATAATCTTGAAATACTTTATTTAAATTCATAGCTCAAAGCTCAAATAAAACAAATAAGCTTCAAAACAGGATTGATGATATTTGGACCTACATTGTACATCCTGTCATGTTTAAAACAGGATCACTGACCACCCTAACAGAAGTAATGGTAGGCACAAGGTACATGGCACATAAGAGAGTAAATACAAATACACCGTTACCCAACTATCACACCAATAAACAATTTCTGCTGAATTTACGAATGCTGCACTAGCAATGTCATACTTTTCAGTGTGATAACGAAATTGACTTACCTATGCTAGGTGGGCTGCCATAATTTATTGGTGACTCTGGAGGCCTTCCACAATGTAATGCAGCAAGAGCAGATCCCTTCCACACAACATGTTTGCAACCTGTTTACAAAAAAATTACAAACATGAAAATACAGCATGAAATAGTGAAAATGACGTCTTTAAGCCCCCTTGTGAATTTTCATACTTTTATTTGTGCGAAGCAAAGACTGTCTTCCAGCTCCTAATAAGCTTTGCACTCCAGGGACACTCTGAGGAATTTCCTGCTCCAGAAGTGGTCCAAGTCGATGGCATATTTGCAGCAAGTGATCAGGTGCCAAGTGTCTATAATACTTCACCTATTATGTGACAGAAAAAAAAAACGTGATAAAGGTGAACTCAATCATTTTTATAATATTACTATTGAAGTCCTCATTTTCTTGTCAAGTTTGTTACCAAAATTCTTAACAGAAATGAGCAAACTAAAAAATAGTTTATAACTAAACAAATGATCAAAACAGATAAAAACCTTTAAGATGGTAAATTTACTCCAGCTGATACTAATTAATTTCCTCTGTTCAAAGTATACCAAGTGTATTATAAGCGCAGTGCACGTTTACGATTTTGTAACTTACATGAATGACAGAAAGCATAAAGCAGCTCTTCAGTCATTGTAGGTAATAGAAAAATACAAAGAATGTGTCCAACCTCATGTTTAAATATGCTTCTGATCAATTTAAATTACTTTGAAACAAAATGAGAAAATAGTATTGTAAGATATCCTGATACTCATACAGTTCTTAGAAAAGTCACTCTATACTCAAAGAGTAAGTGCTGCAAATTTTGAGATGATTGACTGTATTCTTCATACATAAAATTGAGAGCCAATCTCAATGTTAAGTGTAAAAAAACTCAGCCTTAGCTATGAAGGCATGACCAGTATCTCTGTAATTTAAAATTTTAAGTATAACTTTCATGAGTCAAAAAAATTTGAGTCAAATAAATTTTTAAAACCATATTATACACTATTTATTCAAAGAAATCCATGCCTTTGGTGAAATAAGGAGGGGAAACCTTTTCAGGTTGATTTGGAGATCACATACTTCTTGTCAACTGTGTGGCACTGGCATCAAAGCACATTTCTAACATCGATCACATATGCTTTATGATAGCTGTTTGATTTTAATATCAAACCAGTTTAAAACTAGATTTTGTCCAGAAAAGGCAAATCAAAGTCCTTATCTATTTTTTTGAACATCTTAGATTACAGGTCAGATAGGTCTTTTCAGTGCTACAGGATCAACTTCAAAATATACTTATATAAGTGACCACAATTAAATCCTATTACAAACTGTTAATCCTGCTATTAACAAATAATGTCTTCTAATACATAATCTATTGCTAGCTTAAAGCATCTGAAAAAAAATCAAGAAAAATATCACAATTTTATTTGCTTCATATATACATTCTAATAAGAGTATCTAGTGTGTACTGGTTTCTTGTTTCAATAATAATCCTGCATCATGGTTTTTATATTTATTTTGTGACAAAAAAATCATCCTAGATTATCTCACAATGAAAGCTTGTGATGTTTTGTTATACTGTAACTGCAGAAGGCCATGACTGACATTTTAAGGAGGATGAACATTGCTCATATTCCTACACTGTACCCAATTAGAAGGAACATACCTTATTCTTCTTCAAATGTACTACTGTCTTGCTGACATGCTGTTATCATACCCTGTATTGCAGTCATTTATTAACATACGAGTGCTGAACTACAAAACTGAGACTCTGGAAAAGCCTTATTTATACGAGAATTATTTTTTCACCATTTTAAGATTCTGATGGAGGAGGAAGGAATTTTTCTTTTGTTGTTCTCATTTGAGTCATGTCACATTTATAAAAACCATTGTGAATGACTTGAATTCCAACTAGCTTTGAGGTGAGATATGACTTACAACATGTAATTGAAAAATCCATATTTAAAAGTAATACAAGTAGCTATATAAAGCACAATAAAGCACTGCATAGATTCATCTCACATTCATTTTTTTAAAGTACACATGACTTCAGACACACACAGTTGGTGTCAACAGGACAGCAAAAACACCAGAGAACTCAAGCACTTCCTTGCCATGATTCATTATTCTAAACACACATACACTTCTTTTTTTTTTTTTTTTTAAGAATTAGTGTTCTGAGACATCTCTGAACTTGTTTCAATAGAAGGGTAAAAGAACCCAAAGAAAATTATAATTTTGGGTGCCTTTTAAACACTACACATCCTTGGCTACGACCAACATTTAGAAGTGCGTGCAGCTGATTCTAGCTATGATTCCCAATCTTGTTTCCTTTTCTTTTATTCTCTTTTCTCCCTTCCAGGAACTATACTTGGACTGTAAGTAAATAATGCCCACTGTGCAGCTGTATTTGAGATCAAATACTTTCCATTGGCAATGAAAGTCAAATCTGAACCTATGTCTCCAGAGAAGAAATACTAATACAGTATACTAAATTACCGATTAGCCAACTCCTCCCATCAGAATACGGTTTGTTTAAAAGTATTATTTTACTCAGTTAAGCACCTGGGTACTACTTAACTTCAATGGCCTGAATTAAAAAAATTTTAAAAAAAGAAGCTGAAATAGAAGATTGAAGCTTGGAGTCCAAGGTCAGCTGAAACATACCTAAGCTCCAGCCAGCTTACTTCCTGAATCAGATCTCCTTTTAGTGATTTTTGTCATGTACCTGTATCTGTTTTATAAACCACTATAAACAAAAACAAGGTCTATACATGTACGATTCTAAAAAGTGACATTTCAGAAGTACTTTAGAAAATGAAGACTGTTTGTATTAATCTTGGCACTAGTCACTACAAGGTGGTGCTGTACATTCTGCAAATACACCTAATGCCCACCATGCAAATTCCCTTTTACTCTAAATCCCAGACCTCTTTTGTGCAAAGACAATTAATCATGACAAATTAGTTAATAGGTTTTATGCTGTAGATAAATGTCAGCTAAGAAATAATAATTTGTATTGGTTACCAAAACAGTATTTTAACCTAGTTCTTGGACACACTAGTGTAATATTAGCCAACTAAGCCAGAAGTCTCCTAAAACAGGGGTTCTCAACTTGTTTCTCTCAGAGGCACCCCTCAACATGCTGTACAAACTCGAGGGCCCAGCAGGGGGTCTCGACACAAGCCGAGTTTGACTTCTATGAGGGGAGAGGAGGAGGGCAGGGACCAATAGGGCTCGTGCCACCTCCGTATGGCAGGGTCCAGGGACGGAGTGCCACCTCCACCCCGATTCACCTCAGCAGACCACCAAGTTTGTCTGGGTTGGGGGACGGGTGGGGGCGCAATCAAAAATTATAACTCAAAGGTGGGGAGCTTAGCTCAAAAAGTTTGAAAACAGCTTAGGGTGCAGGCCAGGGGGGTAGCTCAAGGTGCAAGGAGGGGGTAGCTCAGGGTACAGGGAGAGATATTGGGGCTATGTACTGGGAGGGCTCCCCTGTAGTCCCCGTTCCCAGAGGGGTCTGCCAGCCACGGAGCCAGGTCTCCCCACCCAGGCGGCTCCCACCAGCTGCCTCTGTGGGAGCAAAGGGGGCTGCCAGCTGAGGAGCTGCAACTCAGGGCACCAGCAGGAGGAGGGAATGCTGCCGCTCTCTGCTCCATGACACCAGCCATAGCAGCAGCTGCCTTGAACTGCCCAGCTCCGGCTTCCCACCTCCAACCTGGTCAGGGGGCGGGGAGAGGAGATGAGGGGGAGGAGGTGTGGAGCTGCCCACCGGGTCTGCCGTGCTCTTGCGCTGCTGCAGTTTCGTGGGTAGGAAGGGACAATGCCCTCCATGTCCCCAACTCTGTCCATAGGCTCAGGGCTTCTGCCTCAAAAGGAGCACCAGGGCTCGAGGCTTCAGTCCCGCATGGGGGTAGGGGAGCCACACCAGGCATCAAGGCTTCAGCCCCATGGCGGGGGAGGGGGGCGCACTAGGGCTTGGACTCTGAGTTTCAGCCGCAGGGCCCACAGCCAACCTTGAAAGAGCTCACGGACCCCCAGTTGAGTGGGAGTTCCTGTAACCACTTCCTTTCCCCTCAGGTGTAAGCTTATAATTATAGGAATTAGTATTACTCAGGAAGAGTAGCTAAAGGAACAAAATGTGTAGTGGAAGCATATATTGGGACTCTTTGCTTTGCAAATTGGGAAAAGGAGTAGACAAATGCAACCAAAGAGCCAGGACGTGGGGGGTCTGACAGTCTGATTGATTAGGGGAGTAAATGAGTCAAATGCAAAGAAACAGGTGGATCAGAAAATGAAAACCATGGAAGGGAGGTCAGAGATGGAAGCAAGAGGTTGGGTTGTCTTCTAAGAGAAAGAAGTTTATGGAGTGGTAGTCTGGAGAAAAAAAAAAGTGTGACTGTGCAGAAGACAGCAAGAAAGTGAAGAGTATTAAATGAAGTATGGTAGCAGTAAAAGAGGAATTTAAGGGACTAATTCTTTGTGAAGACTAAGTGAGGGTAACTAGTAAGGGGGGGGGAGTTGGATGGAGTCAGCCAGAATATCCATATGGGAAGTGAAGTCATTCGCTGTAAGGGTACGGAATAAACATCAGGAAGAATGAGCAGTTGGGTGACAGCTACAGAAAGGGAGATAAAAGCCTATGAGGTGGCCTGCTGAAGGAAAGGGTGTGCAAACAGGAAAAACAAAAAGCTGAGTGCAACAAGAACAGGTGCAAAGAGGAACCTGGTAAAACTGCTCTCAGGGCAGGCAGAAGGGAGCAGAAAAAACACCACACTAACGAAGATAATAGCTGTGAGACGCCAAGTCAGAAACAAGTTACATACAGCAAGACAAGAAGGTAAAGAGACAGGAAGACAGAAACTTGTCTCTATCCTGATGTCTGACAAAGCAGAGGAGAAAAGGGGAAAGACAAAACAAGGGATGAATATTTAGACATGCAACACAATATGGCTCTAAAAAGAGAGCATTGTATGATTCAGTATTTGGCATCATAATTTCAACATAAAATACACGTAGTCTACAAATAATCTGGGTGGGCAGAGAGGGTTCCTGCCAGGCCTATGAATACTATCTAGATTATGAGATTCTAGCTGGATACCATCCTTCATGCATATCACCACAAGAATAAGAGGGTCTTGCAAGTCATCTTGGATTGTCACTGATACCTCCGTGCACCCTCACTGTTTTCAAAGGAACTACACAGATATGTGACGTAACTATATTAATGATGAACAAGAAATAGAATACAGCGCTCTCACTCTTACCTGTGTTGGCTCTGCCAAGCTATTGGAAGTAGAGAACATGTTTTGTTTTGTTTAAACACCAAACTAAGCAGACACAAACAGGAATCAGATGTGTTAAGTGATAAGTGCTATTTTGTGTCAGTTTTCAGACCATAACCATAAAATAATATTTTCTAGATACAAAGAGTGTTCCCATTGTCAGCTCTGTATTTACCAATACTATCTAGGACCAAAGTGGACATATACAAAATGCAGCTACACGGATATTCAAATGTCCAGGACTCTAATATTAAGTTATTATAAACCCATCCTCCAAAGCAATACCGATACTGAAACATTTTCCAAAATACTGGATTATTTATTTCTATATTAACAGTGACCTGAGCTAACTACAATTTTATCATCAAGAACTTCAACACAGAAAAAATGATCTAGTGGACTCAATTTCCTCAGAAAACTGGTTTTTTTTAAAAATCAGTTACCTATATTTCAAAGTCTGGAATACTCAATGCAGCCACCTTTAACCACGTTTACAACCATATGTATATTGCCACACACTGCATCAAGTGCTACACAAAGCAAAAAAATGAATTACAGCAACTGTCATACTAGAACAGACCATCAGCATCTTATAACCAATGGCCAGTGCCTAACTGCTTCAGAAAAAAATAGCTGTTATTGCAACTCCTAATTTTAAAGTGTTCTTATTCTCCCTCCGAGATGCTTCTTGATAAGAATTAATTTTCACATCTGACGTATCTTCTGATTTATATGTAGGCTAAATAAAAATGGGGATTTGGCTATAACACACTACAGGGACATATTTTCTTTTAACTTGAGATTACTTTTACTGCTAATGAAACAGAGCTAACTGGAACCAACTGTCCTGAGACCACACAATTTTTGTCCTATTGCAAACACAGGAAATTTGCAGAAAGTTGGGAGTATTTAAAATGTTTTAACATAAGAACATTCAGGCATTCATCTATCTAATCCATCCCCCTGTGCTGAGGTAGGATTAAGTATACCTAGGCCATCCCTGATAGATGTTTGTCTTAAACTCCTATGATAGGGATTTCACAACCTCCCAAGGTAACTTGTTCCAGTGCTTAACTATTCTTAAAGTTAGATAGTTATTCCCAATATCTAACCTAAATTTTCACTGCTGCAAATTAAGCCAATTATTTAAGATACACAAATAAATCTAATTCGCTTCATCCACAATTATAAAATTTTGATATACATTTTCTTATTCTAGCATTTTGGAATTTTAAAATATTTAAAGTTAATTAAGTCCTGGTAAGAAATACTAGATAGATAATCTTGGAAACTAAAGTCTATTTATTCAAAGTCCTAACAATGTTCCTTAATCAAGATCAGAAGGAAACAGGAGCAAAAGGGTATTTACTTTCCATAGACATTAATCATTTATATAGCAACAAAGAGGTGTTAGGAGCTTTAATTGTTGTTGTCATTAAATGGGAAATATCCCTGTCCTAAATTTACTCTAGATTATATAAGAATCTGTAACTCTCTGACACTCCCAGCTAAAGCGACTGTATGGGAGTGATTTGTACGATGTGAACACTTGTCTAGCAGAACTAAACTGAGGACACCTAAACTCACATACAGTGAACAGCAGCTCCAGATGGATATGATTTTTGTCACACTATCAATAAGAGATATCTGAACAGTGACCTATTATCATTCCCCTACACCTTTCAGAACCACTTTCAAAACTTTAGAGACAAAGAACTATTACTGATAAATGTTATCTAGCAAATATTAGCAAGTTATCTGGGATGCAACAAACATTTTCTTTTGTTTTTCTAGATTCATTTCTCTGAAAATTTCATTTGTCTACTTTACACCATGCAGACATCTGTACAGTGCTAGACTTCCTGAACGAGCCATTATCATCTCAGCCATTTATTAAGGGATAAATTGTTATTAAACAATAATTGCAATATTGTCCAGAGGCCCCAGTAAGCACTGGGACAGACTCCATTTTGCTAGGTGTTGTACAAACACAAATCAAATACAGGGTCGCTATAGTGCAGTTTACTATCTAATGCCGCTACCCACCCCATGAAGATTCAAGACACGTTAGCTTTATGCACTGTATGTAATCTCACTCCAAAGGGACTACTCACAGTGCATAAAGTTAAGCACATGGGGTAAATCTTTGCAGACCCAGTGCCTAAGAAGGTTATTCTATGGGCCTTAAAGCGTACATCTACCCACTTTCACTTTGAAAACAAGGGCAATACAGATAATACTGAGGACAGATAAAGACTGTTAGTAAGACACAAGAGTCCCAGCTCTATCATTGCATCCTCTCCCAAAGTTGGTGTGGATCCCACAATGTCACTGCTGATTTGAGGGAAAGGAAATCAGACATATAAGAAAGCAGCTGAAAGGGAGAGAACTGCCTGAAAGTCTCAAAGATGAGATGAGGAAGTAGGATACTAGATTTTGATTCGCTGCAGTGGCACAGTTCCCTTTCTGTCTCCTTCCCATAAGCATTCCTTTATGGAGCTTACAGGATGTTAACACCCTTCAGATAGCTAACCTCCCCATGAGCCCAAACTTGCCTTAAACAGCTTCCTCACAGCACTCAGAGGATGAAGAGAGCAAGCTGCAACATCTATGATCCTGTAATCAGCCTTCAACCAAGAGTTCTGTCTCTGTCCCTGCCCCATATAAAGACAGTCTAACAGAAACAGATTTTAAAACTTACCTGTAGAACACAATATTTTAAAACAAAAAATACCTGATATTTACATAGCAACTACACGCTCATGTCACAGACTGAACACAGCTCAACACACCAGCTTGCTGCTAAGAGCAGGTGACAGTCTTGCTTTCTCCTTTGTCAAGAGGAGACCTACAGAATAGCAGGAGGCAGCAAGAGGGAAGGAAGCACCCCTGCAACTCCAGTGGACCAAAATCACTTATTGGAACCACATAGCTAGCTACCATGGCTGAGCAGCTAGCTACACATACACACAAAATAAGGAACAAAGTCCTTTTGCTCCTTATCAAGTGCATTCTTTGGGGAACTGGCAATGCATCTTACCAACAGCTGTTTCTGTTCTTTTCACAAGAAAAGCTCAGTCTTCCAACAGGAAATGGAAGTGAAGACTGAGAGAACATAAATATCAACCAAAAGTTAGCTATGAACTTTAATAAACGTGCCTTGATGTTTTGCTCCTGCAAAAATATTTGTCTCTTCCTTAGCATTTGTACAGCAAATGGCATGATGGACCCGATTGCTCAATTAAAGCTCATATGTTTTTGTGTACTACCATGATACAAACAGAAAACTATAACATCAATATTAGGAAAGTCAGTCTGACACTTGGGAGGAAAAGACTCTCTAGCAAAGAACATCCACATAGCTTAGGCCACAAATAGGTGTTTTTTTGAAAATACCATTACAGTAACTCCTCACTTAGTCATCCTGGTTAACTTTGTTTCATTGCTGATCAATTAGAGAACATGCTCATTTAAAGTTGTGCAATGCAGCCGCCTACTTTGTCCACTGCTTGCAGGAAGAACAGCCCGTTGCAGCTAGCTGGTGGGGGCTTGGAACCAGGGTGGACTGGCAGCCCCCCTATCAGCTCCCTGCTCCCCTAAGTTCCCTGTGCAACAGATGCCTAGCAGGCTACCAATTACCAGCAGTTCAGCTGTCCCTCCTCCCACTGCCACCTGCTGCTCCTGCCCTCTGCCTTGGAGCTGCTCTCAGGAGCCTCCTGCTTGCTATGCAGAAAAGGGCAGTAGAGGGGGGCTAAAGTCAGGGTGTCCCCCTCCCCTCTACTCCTGCATCCCCACTTACCTTTTCTCCATATAGAGCATGGTGGGGACAGAACATGCTCAGGACAGCAAAAGCTTGCTAGCAGCAGCTGCTGTCTCAACTTCCTGATTTTTTTAAAAGGCAATGTACTTAAGAGTGGGGTCAACATACTTAAAGGGGCAATGTGCATCTCTCTCTCTCTCCCCCACACACAGGGTGTGTGTCTCTGTCTGCCATGCTGTCTCCCCTCCCTCCATTCGTGCTGCCTTGTAGAATGTGAGGCTACATTAACAACAATGCATTAACCCTTGAGGGCTAAGCCGAATGCTAGTTCATCATTTAGCAGTAAGGCATTCCCCAGGAAAAATCCCACCCTTACTTCACCACCTCAACCAAGCTTCACAATCATCATTGCTGTGTACAGTATTAAATTGTTTGTTATACTTATACTGTGTGTATATATATTATATAAATAAAAATATAGTTTGTCTGGTAAAAAAAATTTCCCTGGAACCTAAACCCTCTTTCCCCCGCCCCCTTTACATTAATTCTTACAGGGAAATTGGATAAGCTTAACATTGTTTCGCTTTAAGTCGCATTTTTCAGGAACATAATTACAACATTAAGCAAGGAGTTACTGTACAGCAAAATATCTGTTTGAATTATGAAAAAGGAAGCTAGATTGAGTTTTTTGAATTTATATATTCTCCTGCAGTGTTGGAAACCCAAACAGCAGAATATTAGTGTATCGGAAACAGACAAATGTAGTTTCACTGTTCGAGCAAGCAATAAATAAAAAACACAAGTGGTGACCAGTACATTAAATTTTGTAACTTGTTTGAATAATCTTAAACTTTAGCAATAAAATATGTAATATTTTAAGGCTATGATTTTAATAAAATTAAGAATTAACTAAGAAAACATTCTCCAAGAAAACTTTTTAATAAATCCAAATATCTGATAAAACTTAAGCCAGAACACTTAATGCATTAAGATGCTATAATATTCTTGTTTAGGATAAATCTGCACTAGCTTTATAACAATTACAAATCCACACAAAGCAACGTTTAAAGTCAAATTCCACAAAGCACTGAGTAACCTCAATTCCCTTGAATTTCTGGAGTCACTCATTTATCACATTTTTGATACTTTTGGTTCCTATTTAGCTTCTTTCTACCCCTGCCTTTACTGACTTCAGTGGAAACCGAGGGCTTTCAGGTAAGAGACTGATATTGGCACATGGCAAAGGATGCCCACAACACTATTTGCATCAGTAACCTTTTCAAGCTCACATTTCAGATTTTTAAGAACCAAAACTAAAAGAAAGACACCAGAGCTGACATTACAGATTGACGTCCAACTTAAATATTTACATTAAAAGGTATTTTAGAGTTAAGAGAAAGCAAAGAAAGCATCTTAAACAACAAATCAAAAGATTTAAAAAAAAATCTTAATTGGAACTGTTTAAATTCAGTAAATCCATTTTTTTCTTAAATACTTCTATGCTGATAAGCTGAATGCCAGGTTTCAGAAACCAACACGATCAAGCAATACAGTTAAGGCATACACTCTTGTTTAATTAAGGAAGGTAAGAAATAAATGAAAATACTAACTGTTTATGGCCTTTCTCCTCCCTCCCTTACTTTAAAGCAAAAGAAAATCATGCAAATACTTATCAAAAATATAAGAGGGTATTGTAAGGAATGTACAGGTGGGGGAGACTAGTAGCAGCATTTCTCCATATCCATGGAAGTCCTGCACACATTTGGGATTTCATGGATTATAGAGAACCATATTCCACTCCTCCTCACCCTTCCGAATGAGAATCTGCATATTATATGCTATTCAATAATAATACTGAGTCGGTATTTATTTATTCTCATCTCCCTCTGCAGGAACCCTCTATGCTCCAAAAGCATGATGTCCCTGATGCCTGTGAATCAGAGGCTGTACCCTGTCTCTATATATTCCTCAGTGTGTTTCTTCCCAAAAATCCTGCAGTGGCCCCACTACTGCTAGCTCCTTTATCAATTCTGCTAGTCCTTTCCATGATTTCCTGTTGTCACTTCTTTTATGATGTCCTCCATAACCCCATACATATCCTTCTAGCCTGCCACCTCAGAACTAGCATTTTCAAAACCAATTTATATTATACTGTGATGAACAGTTTAAAATAGTGTCTCATAATTTATTATGTTTTTCTCAACATGTTTTAAAAAACACTATGGAAGATTAGGAAAAGCTTATACACATAAGTATGAGAATGTATTTAACAAGCTGAACAGCAAAAGCTCCTTCATGACTACTGACCACATGTAACGCATGCTCTGAAAAAACTCACTAATTCAATATTGTTCCAGCTACCACAAATATCCATTAAATCTATGTGCTAAAAATCATTATGAAATTTAAGTTGAAATAGCTTGTAACTGCTAGCTACAAACAACAAGTAACTGCTATTTTTAAATACGTTGTTTAGAGTTCCCTTAAAAGCAAAATATCCAGCTTGCTGGTCCACATTAGTTAAAATGGCTAACAGTTTCAGTTTTAAACCTTGAAAAGAAGCATAAGAGCAACATCATGTTTGTTTTACTTTACTAGGCACATCTGAACAGCTATTATAAATCTGCAGTTTGACAGCATTTTTTAAATGCTTCACTCCATCATAGAGAGAGTTTTTATAATTAAGACCTGCAAAGACTTATATTAAAATTTTTCTACCACAATCATCAAGATATTATTACAGAAATGCTTAACTTTATTATGAGCATAGCCCCACTGAAATCAATGGTATTATTCTTGTACATAAAGTTAACCATGCGCATAAATCTCAGAAAGACTGAGACCTACAGCTGGTCTAATCAATTTACAGGTTTGTCAGAACAATGTTGCTTTCTGAACTGACAATATTATGAAAACACGTAGGGCAAAGTTTTCCTCTCAGGTTGTCCAGAAATTTAGACTCATATTAAAATAACTATTAGTGGATAAATTGCTAATGCAGACAAGGCTTAGGCCTTTTGGCCAGTTTCACGAAAACCTACAAGTCACATGTTGCAAAACATGTTTGAGCCCATCCATAATAGCAGCTTAACACCAATGCACCTACACTTGAGCAGTATTATAGCTACTAACTTTTCTACTGTAGATGCACTGTCAGAGTGAAAGCAACTTACAGGGAGAGCAGAGCACAAAAAATACAATCTTATGAATCTAGCAACACAATGCCGCCCTATAAATGATATAAATGCTCCCATGACAAGATTCTGTTGCATGAGTTGCATGGAGTCAAGAGATAGTGCCTCAGAGCAGAAACCTGTCAATGAAGTTGCCATCCCAGGCAGGTAGGAAAAGGCAAATACCATTCTGAGAGTCACACACGCAGATAGGCCCCTACAGAAAGCAAACTTAAGCTTTCTGAGTTCGGGGTACGGCCCGGTCAATCAGCCAGCTGGCGACCATCCTCCTCCCCCACCACATGTGTGCACCACAGGTGAGGATGTGGGGGATATTCGGAAGTTGTGGGGTTGTGATGCAGCAGCTCTGAGCCTTTGTGTGTGTGAAGCAGGATTGCAGAGTACAGCGCCCCCGTCTCCTGCCGGCCAGGCTGGCTCCGACAGGCTCTCTCCGCTCGCTCCTCCCCTCACTGCCTCCTGCTCTCCCTGCACAACATCCATGACGTACCTTTATTTCTAGCACAGTGACTCTGGGGCTCTCCCATTAGGACAATTGTTGTTATTTACCCTCACTCCGGGACCCCCCTACTGGGGGCTTGCCCCGGGGCAGCAGCCTCCCCTCCCCCTCTCACTGTCACTGACAAGGGGATCTAAGCTCCCTGAAGTTTTTTTCCCCTCTTTTCTTTTTTTTTTTTTAAGTTGCAAAAAAAAATTTTTTTTGCGGGAAATTCAATTTTTATTGGGCTGCTCGGAAAGTTTCCCCGCCGCCTTGCGCCGGCCGGCCGCTCGGCTCACCAGGTTCTCGTAGCTCCGCGGATGCTCCTTGCCCGTCCAGTCTGTGCGCTTGGGCAGCAGCTAGGGAAGAAAAAGCACCTTTCAGTCAGTCACTCACGGCCGCCCCCTCCCCGAAAAGCCCCCGGCGCCCGGGCCGGAGAGAGGCCGCAAGCGGGGCGAGCGCGGGGCGTGCGGCGCCGCTTACCTCCTTCTCCGCCACTTCTCGGATCAGGACCTGCAGCAACAACAAAAGGGGGAACGGCTGTGAGTGCGCCGCGAACACCCCGCCCCGCCCGGCCCCCCAGGCCCCGGCGGCGCCATCCCTACCTGAGCCGCTTGCTGGCAGGGTCCGTCCTCCAGAAAGCGGGCGATGAGGAAGTAGAGCTCTGCGGGGAGAGAGAGACGGTGAGCGGCGGGCTGGGCACCAGCCATTCCGGCTCCGCGGCGCCCAGCAGCCCGAGCCCTCCACTTACCCGCTCGCAGCTCCGCGCTGTGCCTGCCGCCGTCCCCGGACATGGCGAGCCGCGCTCGGGCCGCGCTCCCCGGCGGCGGCGGGGCCCTGCGAACGCGTCCGCCCGCCCGGTAGCTGTCACTGTTCGTTCGGCAGGAAGAGTCTCGGCTCCACCATTCAACCCGCGGCCGGGAGGAGGAAACAACAACTCGCAGGCAGCAGCAGCCCGCCGCCAACGCCGCTGCCGCCACGGCCGAGCCACAGCGAGCGAGCGCGATCCCTCCACCCGGGGAAAGAGTCCCTGCCCCCTCCTCGGCCCCTCGCGCCGCGCGCGCGCCCCCTGCCCCGGCACCCGCTCCCCAGCGGCCTGCTCCGCGGCCCCCGCCGCTGACACGCCCAGAGAGGCGCGAGCGCGGCGCAGGTACGAGCAGGCCGGCCGGCTGGCGGAGAAGATGTCGGAGCGGCAGAGGCAGGGTGGGCGGGGAGCTTAGCTGAAAGGCGCTTTCTCTGTGCGGGCTGGGAGGAGGAGGGGAGGCCGCAGCGGAGGGATACGACGTACGCGGGGGGAGGGGGCCGGCTGCTCGCAGCAGGCAGGGCTGGAAGTTACCAGTGTCAGGCTAGTCGGCAAATGAAGTAAAAATGCCCCGCGGGATTCCTGGCGCGCCAGGCGAGGCGGGCTCGGCAGCCCCCCGGGGCCACGGGCGGTCGGGCGCGGGGCGCCTCTGTTCCGATTCTCTCACGGGGGCGAAGGCTGCGGATTTGGCGGCTGTCTGTAAGTTGCCGCGCCCGGTGTGTATGTGCCAGGGGCAGTGCCAGCCCGGCGTGACCCGGTGCGAGGTCCTGCTCGGGGCTGGCTCGTCTTGCTTTTGGGGAAACAAGGATGCCCCGGTCTGTAAAGTTGAGCAAACCCCTGTGCAGCTTTCGTTGGGTGCTGCCTCGCTGGGAGCCAGGGGAAAGGATCTTTAAAAAGTGCTCGTAGACCTGGCTTTGTTTTTTTACTTAATGCGCTTTTTAGGAGTTATTACTGCTGCTGGCGCATCATACACACTGGATCAATGAATCTTCAGGTTTCCAGGAATCTTTGCAAGAGAGGGAATACCGTGAACATGAGGACATGCCAAAGGTGGTGATACTTGCAACCTAGGGCTGAACTGGAGGTAATTTATGGGTGGATCAATAACATGCGAAGGTTCTTGAAAGACTATAAGACAGTAGCAAGCGTGATTTGCGATTAAATAATTTAAATTGTGTATTTATCTTGCATTAACTTTAAGTAATGATTATGCCTCAGATGAGAAGATTTGTTCATCGTTACTTACTTACTGCTTAGAGTCGGGCACAAAAACAAAGCTAATATCCAGCCTTGGTCAAACTGACCTCTATAAAATATTGTGTTTTCTATCAGATTTACATAAATGATAAATAATGATCGGCCTTTATGATCGGTCATGCAGCTATGCTTTTCGGATCGAGTTTGGGCCTTGTAAAAATTAACACAGTTGTAGACAATGAAAATGAAATTCAGCAGTAATGGATGTAAACAAGGAAAATGGACATTTCTTAAACACACTGATTAATGTTACCCCTCAGAAAGCACATAGGAATTAAAAGGATATAAAAATTAGACAGGAAAAAAGTCATTTGTAATCAGAGAACTTGGAGCTTTCAACTGGTGAAAGCTTTTTAAAATGTCGAATTAAACCATATTTCTGTGAAACTGATACAAGGGGCTTTAGAGGTGGAGTTTTATATATCAGTCTCCAAGGCCCACAAGCCAAACCTTTGGAAGCCTGGAATCTTGCCTAGCCCCTGCTGCTCTGTGCTTAATGTGGTGAGGCGGCTTGTTGCAACCACCCTTTCTTTAGCTTTGTTGTATGAATATCTGTGAGAGAAAAGAAGTTAATGTCACATTCTGTGTGAAAATATAATATATAAAAATACTTAAATGGGCAACTGAGCATCTATTCTACTTACTATTATTGCTTATCTGGGTTTATCATGTCCTAAAAGTACTAAAATTGTAACCTGTATATTACTGTAAAGTATGATTATGAAGTAAGCTAGTAATTCTTTATTATATATTTACATATTGAAATAAAGGTATTGTAACAGGCCTGATCAGTTTTTCTGTAACTCTGGTCGGTCATCTGTTTTCTTCCAAATAACTGTATCTCCCTTTTACCATTTTCCTAGGACAGTAACTGGCCTACATTTTAACCTCTGTCTCTTAAAATAACACTTCAAATAATTGTCATGATGGTGTAATCATTTACTATCAAATTTTTTAATAGTTTTCTTTTTTAGAAATGCAAAATATATATATTGTAATTCTAACTGTAAGTAGTGTTAACAACAAAGGATTACATGAGTAATGTGATTAACATTTTCTAATTATTCCATGATGTCTGTATATAGTGAAGTTTACCTTGTGTATGATATTGCTGTACCTATATGTCAGGTACGTTAATACTTGAATTCTGTGAGAGATTTTATGATGATGGAAGGAAAACTATGTTCCTGTTTTTGACAACTTATGTAATAACTTTTCTGATGCAGTTCAGAGAACTAAAATTTTCTTATTGCTATTATCAAAATTCCAGGGATTCAATCTGATAAACACAAGATCCATTTGTGCTATTGCATTTTAAAATTCTTATTGCAGATGCAGTAAGATAAATGGAGGGGAAGGATTAGTTGGGTTGGCTTTATTTTTTTTATTTTTTTTAACACATGTAAATCACACTTCATGAGAAGATCTGGAATTATTTCTGTTTGCTGACGCATGTTGGAATGAGTTTTAAGAAATCCTGCTGTGGTAATAAACATTCCATTAACTTATTTTCAAGGATAATTTTGCAGTGCATTCTCCTTGAACTCACTGAGATTTTTTTTTATTTTCTATGCAGGAAAAAAAATCCCTATCTCTGAATTTTCACACTGTGGCTTACTTGCAAAATAAAAAGGACTATTTCAAAGTATGTTCTTGTCAATTTACATTATCCTTGATCAAAAATTATTTTAGTACTGCTATGTCATTCAGATTCTGTGCTTCTTTAGAGGGGGTTTCTCTTTTGAGGTCTGAATTAAAAAAAAATCATGGAATGATTTTGCCTTTTCAGATTGAGATTATTTTACTTTAGTAACAATCTCACCATTTGATTACTTTAATATGATTAGTAATGGACTTAAGCACGTCAGAACTTGTTATACCCACATACTATATCTTTTTGAATATATAAACTGTAGCTGGTAGTACTCATTTTTCTTGTGTTTGTTTTTTTTTAATGAATTACTGTTTTCATCAAGAAAATAGGAATTTAAAAGCAGGAGTAAAGTTTATATATGTTACACTATAATTTTGTAAATTGCAAAATCCATACATCAGCTATGGTCTGAGCCCTTGAGCCTCAATTTTTGTGTGTCCAACTTCACTAGTGTAACTTTCAAAGGGTGGATGCGCAACACTTTCTGAAAATTACATTCTCGTAATGTGGGTACCCAAACTCACTAGTCACTTTGAAAATATTGGCGTATTTTAGGACCTCTTGTTCCCGTCAGCATTTTTTTACGTATTGTCTTTATGTGATGCAATTTCAGCATGAGTTTTAGCTATATTGATGTAGCAGAATTTTTTTTTTCACTCCCCTCCACACATCATAGCTGTACTAACTCTCATTCAGGTTTAACTTCATGCAACTGTGGATTGCAGGAAATTATCAAACATTTTGGTGGCTGCAGTTTATTATATTTTTGTGTCAATGTGATTTCTATTTTTGTGACATCTAATCCACAGCTTTATTTTTCTATGATAAACATTTTCCTTATAAATGGGGTTCAAAAATTAACAAATGACACATGAAATTGTCTAATTAAATTTTTTTATAGAAAAATTATTTTAAGCACCAAACTCTGCTTGCTGAGAGACATTAACTTAAGTCTTAAGCTTCCTAAATTTGTTGTCTTTTTTTTTAGAAGCTTCATTCATTATTTTCTTACTCCTGAAACAAACCATTATCTTATTTATTGTATTTTAACAATTCGAGAGAGTGAAATGTAGGTATGTTTTTTACAACACTAGTTTGAATAAATTCTACCTGATAAATGTTTGTTTTAACAGTGTATAAAGTGATAAAATAATTTCATGTCAAAGTGCTAAAAACCATTTGTTCACACTTGAAGTCATTAATCATTTATTTTTGCACTCTCTAAATTATAGTAACTTAGTTGACCATTAAGGTATACATTTGTTCTCCAAGTTCCTGGCAAATATGTGTTTATGCCAATACCAGATTTTAAATACTTAACTATTTGAACACCTATTTATGTGCTCCACTTATGTTCCTTTAATCATTCAACTCTCTCCCACCACATGCCTTTTTCTTTCCATTCATAGCAACACTTGCTATAAGGAAGCATTCTATCACATCTTTCACTCTCTCTCCTCTCCCCTGCTGGTAGGAGTTAGCTCCTGCAGCTGCAGGCTTGCATTACACAAACCGCCAACAATACTGCCTGAATCTAGTTTAATAAACACAATATATAATGGGCTGAGTTTTGACATTTATTTCTACACATTATCTATTATCTCAAAGTAAAGTGAAGTCTAGAGCAATGAAAATTGATTACCCTGTAAGAATATTAAAAAATAAAATGCATCACTAGTCAACCCATTATATCATATGTATATGATGAGTCACAAAGTTGTAGGTTTGAATCAAACTCAGCCAATCACTTGGGGGACCTTCTTAGTTCATCTTTAGATTTACACATGAATTGTACCTATTACATTTTTGGCTTCACTATTAAATCTTTGCTCATATTCTCATTCATATAAACTTTCCTAGTCAAGAAAAATTAAGACTTGGAGCTATTTAATTCCCCCAGAATAAAGGAGTAATGCTGTTTTATTTAAGCTTCATGTGTGATTCATGTAATTTGTCACCATCAGTTTCATAAAAGATCTTCAGTTTAGTTTACGGGATCAGCTTGACAGTAAGACTTTGTATGCTGAATACATTCCCTAATTGTCCAAAAGATTTAACTGCTATGCTTTATTGTTCGCTACTGCACTATTCTTTGCAGACAAGCTTGGATATCTGCCATATTAAATTTCACATCCATTTAATGCCACCAAGGTTACTTTACAACATAATACAAATTTGTAAATTTTAACCATTTAAACGTTTATTAATAGTGTTGCTCTGATAACTTATATACACCATATATTCTAGAGCAGAGCTACTGTAATGAGAAGTGTAGCAGAAGAAAACCTGTTTACTATATTGTTCTATAAATTGTTACTTTTTTTAAAAGGATTGCTTCTAGAAACCTTTTTCCAAAGCATGTTCTCTTATAACTTCAAGTAAGCAAGCGACCCTTTTAGTGTAATATGTTAATGCAAGTTTTGATGAGTGAAAAAGATCTCAAACATTTAATAAAAATATTTTAATATTCTGAAGTGGCAATTTTTTACTTGAAAGTTGATAGTTATTTTAAGATCAATGCCAAATTTAAATAGAACACCATATTTTAATATAGTATATTTATGAGTTGTAATGATTACTTATCCAGCCTGTTCTCCAAGCTCAAGTCCAGACTTGCATGTAATTAAGTTCAAGGGGCATTCCTGACTTGACATTTTACATTTGAGATTTACAATAAAAATATTAGCCCTTTTAAAAAATGCAGCTTTTTTTTAAAACACAACTTTAGGATCATTTGTTTCACTTTAGTGTTCTGAGACACAGTGTAACTTTTTCTAGTCCCTTTTATCTCTAAAGTGCTTTCAAACAGTTACACGAATGTCTGCGTAAGAATCGTTTAATCATTATTCATGTGCAGCTACCTCAGAATTGAAACAGTTGTCAATCAGCACACAATACCAGTATTGCCAACTCCAAACATTAAATCATGAACAGGCTCCCAAAAGTCATGAGATTTTGTAAAAATTAGGGTTCTTTATATTTGCATTCTTATTTGAACCTTTAGCATACACTTAGGTTACATTTTCAAGCTTCTATCCACAAACATGAAGGCAAGAAGTTGGTTTGTTTGTTTTTTTAAATGTGCGGATCTCAGCTTTCAATCACTTCCAGAAATTGGGCTATAAATAAGACATTGCATAAATTAGCAATACAGCTACATAACAAATACAAGTCAAAGAGGAATTATTTCAAAATTCAAGGAGATTTTACCCAAATTGAAATTTGTACAAGACATCAAGAGTGACATCCTTACTCTTATAAAAGGGCTGTGAGATTGTGGGATCCTCACTGATCAAATTCTCCAGAACTTTAATTTTATGTCTCAAATGAAAGATAGGCTCCCAAGCACCACAGTCACCAGTAGCAGAATTCTGGGGTATTTGTCTGATAAACAGAGAGAAGAGACCTGCCCAATGAATGCCAATAATATTTTTTACAATATCAGATCTTCCTCATTCAAATACTGACTAGGCCTGACTCGACTTATTATGCAAGATATATTTTCTCCTGGTGCATGAGGCACTATGGCTGTAGGAAATTTTTACTGTTCATTGCCAACACTGCAGAGGACTGCTTGGATCTAAATCAGTGATATTCAGACTGAGGCTCGGGAGCTGCAAGTGGATCTTTAATGTGTCTCCTGCTGCTCTTTGCAGCACATGATATTAAAACACTGTGTGACTTAATTATTAACTAATCTAAGCTATTAACCAATCAGTATGATTTTACTATGTTATTAACCAATTATAGAATACTTGGTGTGTTATTTTGCTGTGAGAATATTATGTATATAAATAAAATAGCAAGTGAAACAATAAATTCACACTACGGTGGCTCTTTTGGGTAATTTTGATTGCTAATTTGGCTCCTGAACTACTGAGGTCTGAATATCACTGATCTAAATAGTTGATTGTTATGACATGTTTTTAAAAAATGACTGAATACTTTTTTCATAGTAGGTTAACAGAACCTAATTTTTAAGACAAAACTACTGTGTCCCTTTTATATTCAACATTTATGGGTCTTCTGTCTGCCAAATACACCAACAGTAGAGCTGGTCAGAAAATGGTGGAAGTTTTTCATGAAAAATATCAACATTTTGACTAGCTTTAATTGCTAACAGTTCTTACTGATGTGCAATTTGTGTACACAGAGTTCAAGAAAAGCTAAAAACCAGCTGGATACACAAGAGGGCCAGTATTCCACTCACAGAACACAAGACTAGCTGTTCTGCCTTTAGTGAGAGGAGGTAGGTGCGCCTGTTCTGACCAACAATGGAAGTCTTGCTTGCGGACTAACTTTTTACTCTTTTAATTTGTGCTCCGAGTTGACTAAATGTGGAACGTAGACCATTTGGCAATTGCATTTTGGCTTTAAGTGTGATTTACTGAGGTAGGGGGATGCAGGGGAGAAGAGACAAAAAGGCAGAAAACCAGCTAAAGGCAAAGATAAACCCCACCACTGCCAAAGCAAACTGCAGTACAAGGTGAATTTCCATTTTAAAGGGCTTTGCAAATAAACAGACCCCCAAATTCATGGAGAAGAATGACATCATCTGTCAAAAGACTTCTGGTAAGTATCTGAGCCTTGGAACATTTCATCCATACCAAAGTTACACTGCTCTACAGCCAAAATGCTTCTGAAATAAATGTAGTCCAACTTTACTAATTCTGGGTCACTGAGAACGAAAATGATGCTTAAAATTTGTTGATTGGCTCTAGTTTTCAAGATATGCTATTGGGTCAGTATATACGACCTTTGACTTGGGAATGGCGGAGGATAAGTGAGTTATAAAGGGAAGGGATCTCAATTTAAACCAGAAATGACTTAAAATACATCTTTGACTGGATCTATGAATAAATCTATGACTGGGTTTGGACAGTACTTGCTTTTTAGGCAAAACAATGAATGATGCAATCTGAAGCTGGTATTGCATCATACATGATATGAATTGCATCATGTTATTCCTAGAAGTCATGGATGATGCAATCATAACGAAGCTTACATCACTCTGCTGAACAAATTGCCCTATATCAGCTCTAGAAATCATCCAGTGTGGTGCTGTCTTCTTTGTCAGTGTTTGATTTTGCAAAGGGACACATTTCTATTTAGCCAAAGTGAGCAGAGATGCCTCGTACTTGTGTGAACAGTGCAGATAACTTCTGCTATGTTTGTGGTGAAGTGACTTTTGCATCACAAAAACGCAGTATAACCACTATGGTTAAGAAAGCCTATCACCTTTATTTTGGCTGCAAAATTGGAGATCAGGACAAGAGGTGGGCCCCACACATATGCTGAAACACTTGTGCAACAAATCTTCTCCAGTGGTTGTATAGGAAAAGGAAATCTATGCCTTTTGCAGTGCCAATGATTTGGAGAGCGCCAACAGATCATACCAGCAATTGTTACTTCTGCATGGTGCCTCCAGTTGGGAAAGGTGTGTCAAAGAAGAAAAAGTGGACTGTGCATTATCCAAACATTCCATCAGCTATACGCCCAGTACCCCACGGAGAAGGACTGCTGGTTCCCGATGCACCAGAATCATTCTCACTTGAGTCAGACGAGGAAGAGGAAGAGGATGAAACTTCTGGTCCTGAACCATCAATGTCACAGGACCCACCTTTTCTCCCATCCTCCTCCTCTGAACCACACCTCATAACACAAAGTGAACTGAATGACCTTGTCAGGGATTTGGAACTACCTAAGAGTAAGGCAGAGCTGTTGGGCTCCAGACTACAGCAGTGGAATCTCCTGGCAGGCTATCAGGGCAAATGGAGCCCATCAATGCTTGCAGACTATTGCTGACAGTGACAAGAGATGCTCCATTTAATGAATACAAGAGACAAGCCAAGAAGCGCCAAGTAGACACTGAATAGGACTAAACCATGTACATAATAGTTTTTTGCCTTTTGTTTCATAATACATTTTATTTATATAACCCTTTTGCTGATTTTTAAAGTGTTACATAAACAGGACAGGTGAAATATTATCATGTAAAGCAACCATAAACACATGAAAAGACCTAGGTTTACAATTTATGATTAAAACTCTACTATCTACACAATATACAAAGACATAGAATGTAAAAACTTAAATATCTTAGAAACAGTAGCCAATCAGTTGTTTTAATTGTCATATTTGAATTCAGCACATCAAAATACATAATAAATATCACATTTTATCTCTGAAGCAGACGACTTCTCAAAAATTGTAGACCAGTGTTATCATCAATATCTTTTGATATAATAGAGTTTCCAACTGAAGTTCTAAAATTTATGTTTCTAGCTATTGGGAATGAAATACATCTTCAATCAGATAATTAACCTTATGGGCTAGATTTGTAAAGATATTTAGGTGCTTTATGTGAAATCAATGAGTTAGGTGCCTAGCTGATTTTTTTGTAAATTCCATTAGGCAACTAAATAACGTTAAAAATCTGGCCCAATGTTGTTACCTATTTCAAATTCCTGTTTGGTACTGTCAGATTGCAGCAGCCATTCCAGTCTCAGCAGAGCATTGTTTATTTATAGCCATATCCCTCTTCCTCTCTGGTTAAAAAGCACATCAAGAGAAAGGCACAGCACCCTCTGAGCAATCAGATAGTGGGAAGGCTTTCGTACTTCTTGTCAGGCCCTCCACGCAGTCTAGAAAGTATGTCCTTACTTCAAACTCAGCCTTAACCTGCTCATCGTTATCCCCTGAAAATGTTAAGATAACATACAGGAGGATCAAAGAAAAAGGCATATACATTTTTCTTATTGTTTGTTCCTTTTGTGGAATAGAAGGCATTCTCCACCTCCTGTAGAGATATCTGATCACTGAGCCTTGACAAACTTTTTCCAGTTTTTTTTTTTTAAACAGTATTAAAAAAAAAAGTGGTAGACATTCTAAAAATCAGACTTATTCAGCTAAGTAAGCCCAGACAAAAGTACTTCAATCAAGTTCTAAAAAGGGCCACCTTATAGCATCTTACCTCTTTGCTGATGGCTGTGGCTCCTGTCATAAACAGATAGCTAAGGGTTAATGTCTCTTTCACCTGAAGCACCTGACCAGAGGACCAATTAGGAAACCGGATTTTTTCAACTTTGAGTGGAGGGAATTTTGTGTCTGAGGTCTTTGTTTTCTATCTGCCTGCTTTCTCTGAGCTTTGGAGAAGTAGTTCTGTTTTCTAATCTTCTGTTTCTAAGTGTATGGACAAAGATCAGATAGTAAGTTATATGGTTTCTTTTCTTTGGTATTTGCATGAATATAAGTGCTGGAGTGTTTTGATTTGTATTCTTTTTGAATAAGGCTGTTTATTCAATATTTCTTTTAAGCAATTAACCCTGTATTTTGTCACCTTAATACAGAGAGACCATTTGTATGTATTTTTATTTCTTTTTTATATAAAGCTTTCTTTTAAAACCTGTTGGAGTTTTTCTTTACTTCAGGGAAATTGAGTCTGTACTCACCAGGGAATTGGTGGGAGGAAGAAATCAGGGGGAGATCTGTGTGTGTTGGATTTGCTAGCCTGATTTTGCATTCCCTCTGGGTGAAGAGGAAAGTGCTTTTGTTTCCAGGACTGGGAACGGAGGGGGGGAGTCACTCTGTTTGGATTCACAGAACTTCTGTCTGTGTATCTCTCCAGGAGCACCTGGAGGGGGGAAGGGAAAAAGGATTATTTCCCTTTGTTGTGAGACTCAAGGGATTTGGGTCTTGGGGTCCCCAGGGAAGGTTTTTCAGGGGGACCAGAGTGCCCCAAAACACTCTAATTTTTTGGGTGGGGGCAGCAAGTACCAGGTCCAAGCTGGTAGCTAAGCTTGGAGGTTTTCATGCTAACCCCCATATTTTGGACGCTAAGGTCCAAATCTGGGACTAAAGTTATGATATGGTGTGCAGCGGTTACGGAATAGACAAAATCCAATCCTGCTCATCGTTATCCCCTGAAAATGTTAAGATAACATACAGGAGGATCAAAGAAAAAGGCATATACATTTTTCTTATTGTTTGTTCCTTTTGTGGAATAGAAGGCATTCTCCACCTCCTGTGGAGATATCTGATCTCTGAGCCTTGACAAACTTTTTCCAGTTTTTTTTTTTTAAACAGTATTAAAAAAAAAAAGTGGTAGACATTCTAAAAATCAGACTTATTCAGCTAAGTAAGCCCAGACAAAAGTACTTCAATCAAGTTCTAAAAGAGGCCACCTTATAGCATCTTACCTCTTTGCTGATGGCTGTGGCTCCTGACTCAGTTTTCTCTTCTTACGGGTATGTTAATGTAGTTTAGCTCTGCGATGAATCCAACAACGTGCTTTCATTCTGGGGTAACAAAGAGTTCTAAGGAAAACTTAAAGTTCAAATTAAAATTCCAGAACTACTTCTCTGTCTTTTCTTGGGTTATGGTCCTTCCAAGAGGGTCTGCCAGTCTAAACTAATTTTTGTAAGCAAGTCCTGTAGAACAAAAGCGTAACAAAAGTTCGAAACCTCACCTCTCAGTCTAGGGTTCACCACTGGTGGTCCTGAAAGTCTTTTAACTAAAAGAAAGGTTACTTAACTTCAGTAACTAGTTCAAGATGTTGTCCATATGTATTCCATTCTTGGTGTGCACTCGCCCTATTCTTTTGAATAGCAGTGTTTGTTGGGCCACTCAGGCACTCAGTGTCCTCATCCTCCTGTAACAAGGACATAAAAAGGGTGAAACAGGCACAACTGCTGCCACTCAGGCCATGTCTACATCTAAAATTTTGCAGCGCTGGTTGTTACAGCTGTATTAGTACAGCTATATAGGGCCAGCGCTGCAGAGTGGCCACACTTACAGCAACCAGCGCTGCAAGTGGTGTTAGATGTGGCCACACTGCAGCGCTGTTGGGCGGCTTCAAGGGAGGTTCGGGGAACGCGAGAGCAAACCGCGGCGAAGCTGTTCTCCTTTCCCGGTTTGCTCTCTCGTTCCCCGAACCCCCGAACAAGCAGGTCTCCTTCCCTGCGGTTTGCTGGGTGGTTCGGGGAACGCGAGAGCAAACCCGGGAAAGGAGACCAGCTTCGCCGCGGTTTGCTCTCGCGTTCCCCGAACAAGCAGGTCTCCTTCCCTGCGGTTTGCAGGGTGGTTCCGGGAAACGCGAGAGCAAACCGCGGCGAAGCTGGTCTCCTTTCCCGGTTTGCTCTCTCGTTCCCCGAACCCCCGAACAAGCAGGTCTCCTTCCCTGCGGTTTGCTGGGTGGTTCGGGGAACGCGAGAGCAAACCCGGGAAAGGAGACCAGCTTCGCCGCGGTTTGCTCTCGCGTTCCCCGAACAAGCAGGTCTCCTTCCCTGCGGTTTGCAGGGTGGTTCCGGGAAACGCGAGAGCAAACCGCGGCGAAGCTGGTCTCCTTTCCCGGTTTGCTCTCGCGTTCCCGGAACCACCCAGCAAACCTCAGGGAAGGAGACCTGCTTGCTCGGGGTTCAGGGAACGCGAGAGCAAACCGCGGCGAAGCTGGTCTCCTTTCCCGGTTTGCTCTCGCGTTCCCGGAACCACCCAGCAAACCTCAGGGAAGGAGACCTGCTTGCTCGGGGTTCGGGGAACGCGAGAGCAAACCGGGGAAGGAGACCAGCTTGATTACCAGAGGCTTCCTCAGGTATGCTGGGATACCTGCTTATTCCACGGAGGTCAAGAAAAGCGCTGGTAAGTGTCTATATTTGATTACCAGCGCTGGATCACCAGCGCTGGATCCTCTACACCCGAGACAAAACGGGAGTACGGCCAGCGCTGCAAACAGGGAGTTGCAGCGCTGGTGGTGCCCTGCAGATGTGTACACCTCCTAAGTTGCAGCGCTGTAACTCCCTCACCAGCGCTGCAACTTTCTGATGTAGACAAGCCCTCAGTTTCTTTCCCATCACAGAATCCAGATGTTACATATAGGACTTCATGGTAACAGAGAGGGTGTGTCATGGAATATATATGGACAACACCTCAAAAGACCTGTAGTTAGTTTAAGGTAAGTAACTTTTCTTTCTTCTTTGAGTGCTTGTCCATATATATTTATTTCATTCTACTCTTGACTTTTGGTGACTCGCAAGCAGTAACTTACATTAAAGGCAGTGAATGCTAAGAGTCTACTTAAAGACTGCAGCACTGCTCTGCTAAAAGCAGCAGTGGATATTGATGATTCCACTAGAGGATAATGCTTAGTAAATGTGTGGACTGAACCCCAAGTAACTACCCTGCAGATGTCTGAAATTGGTATGCTTTGCAAGGAAACTGAAGAAACTGCCTGGGCCCTAGTGGCAGGAGCCCTAATATGAGCTAGGGGGATGTAAACTAGCTAGGTCATAATAATCCCTAATACATCTGACATCCATTTGGATGGTATGATTCACTCAGCAAAGGATACAATTTTGGATCTTCACAAATAAATGGATACAATCCTGTGAACATCTAGAGTGCAGCCTGTTGTATTAATTTAGATGTAATATATGGGACCAAGCTCCAACATTAAACAGGGTTGAGGTTGGTATACAGAGATGTCAGCCTGCTTAGTACCATGGCACAAACACCATTAAAAATCCTTTTAACATTTTATTAAAAGGATACAGAGAAGAAGGAAAAACAATTAAAGCATTTGCAATGTAAAGTATTAAGTAAGGCTTTCATTTTAACATTTTTTGTTCTCTTTACTCGGAGAGTGTTTTAGAAGGAAAAACTACCCTTGTGAGAGTCTCTAAGATGGTATTAAAGATGGTAATAACTGTCCTTTTTCTTTGGTTTTAGGAAATAATTGAAATAAAAACCTTTTCCCACAATCTACAGAGGAACCTCTTCTGTGACTCAGAGGGAACAGAAGTGACTCTGTCTTTCCGTGCAGCAGTCATGACAGGGATTGGCATAGTCTGACCTGTAGAGAATAAGACTCTCCAAAATCCAGAATCTGAAATTATTAGGTTCCATGACAGAGAATACATCCCTCAGCCCCACATTTGGCCAGCAAAGAAAGTACTAGCCACTAGACAATCAAAAGTTTAGATTACATGACCAGCGTAAATGGCCTCTAAAACTTTACTAATCCTATTGAAGAAATGGGGCAGTCTCCTGCTAGATCTATTTACAGTTATCAAGAATGCAACAAATCCTTGGTTTTGCTCCAAAGCAAAGATTGTTATGAATCCAATCACAGATGCATTCTTGTTAGACTGAAGCAAATATGTTTTTAGGCTTTTCCACTGGTGGTCAGAAACATAGGTGCCAGCTTCAGCCCTGGAGCACCGATGGAAAAAAATTAGTGGGTGCTTAGCACCACCAACAGCCAGCTCCCTCCCAGTGCCTCCTACCCACTGCAATCAGCTGTTCCAAGATGTGCAGGAGGTGTTGGGGGAAGGAGGAGGAGAGGGACGGGAGGAAGTGGGAAGAGGTAGGGCAGGTGGAGGCTCGGGTGAAGGGGGCGGGGCTTGGGGGGGAACGGGAAGTTGAGCACCCCCAGGGCCTGGAGGAAGCCAGCACCCGTGGTCAGAAATACATGACAAGATAGAGCTCAGGTTATATTAATTGATTAATACTGATACATGGCTTTCTTAACTTTCTCACAGGAACTTCTTTATTTTCGACCACTGTCCTATCCCTGTTGACTTTCAAAAATGGTTTCATTCTTCATCCCAATCCAGAATCGTTCCACCTCAAGGTTTCAACCAGAGGACTTTGACTAACTGTTCCTTGACCTGTTCCACAGAAGTACAGAAATCATGTTATAATCTAGGAAGTAGCTATATTCAGTTTTTTTCAGAGGTGGATGAGGTTCTATATTGTGAGCCAATAAGTCTCTCCACACTTTGCCTCCATAGCATCCATCTTGGACTGGTTACTCAAAAACTTTCAGCCTCTCTTTGCCTTCCATCAGGTTGTGCCTGTCTTCAATCATTCCACTGCCACAATCTTCCTCAGAGGACTTGCGAGTGTATTCCACTGATTTGTGAGCTTCAAGGAAGACCAGGTCATTGCAGAAAAGCTGTATAAATTCTTTGCATCCATTTTCCCTGCAGAGGAGATGAGGGAGGTTCACATACCTGAGCCATTCTTTTTAGGAGACAAATCTGAGGAACTGTCCCAGACTGAAGTGTCTTTAGAGGAGGTTTTGGAACAAATTGATGAATTAAACAGTAGTAAGTCACCAGGCTGAGAGGGTATTGACCAAAGAGTTCTGAAGGAACTCAGATATGAAATTGCAGAATTACTAACTGTGGTATGTAACCTATCACTTAAATCAGCCTCGGTGCCACATGACTGGAGGATAGCTAATGTAACACTGATTTTTAAAGAAGGCTCCAGAGGCGATCCTGGCAATTACAGGCTGGCAAGCCTAACTTCAGTACCAGGCAAATTGGTTGATAATATGGTAAAGAACAGAATTATCAGACACATAGATGAACACAATATGTTAGGGAAGAGTCAACAAGGCTTTTTTGAAGTGGGAAGTCATGCCTCACCAATCTACTAGAATTCTTTGAGAGGGTCAAAAAACATGTGGGCAAGGGTGATCCAGTGTATATATAATGTACTTGGACTTTCAGAAAACTTTTGACAAGATCCCTCACCAAAGGCTCTTAAGCAAAATAGGCAGTCATGGGATAAGAGGAAAGGTTCTCAAATTGATCAGGAACTGGTTAAAAGATAGGAAGCAAGACTGACCATTTATTCTGACCTGTTTTCATAATGAAATAGCATGGTCCCCCAAGGATCTGTATTGGCACCTATGCTGTTCAACATACTCAAATGATCTGGAAAAGGAGGTAAACAGAGGTGGCAAAGTTTGTAGACTATACTAAGTTACTCAAGATAGTTAAGTCCAAAGCAGACTGTAAAGTTTTGCAAAGGGATCTCAGAAAACTGGGTGTCTCAGCAACAAATTGGCAGATGAAATTCACTGTTGATAAATACAAAGTAATGGAATCATGTTTTCCAATGTGCAACTATACATACAAAATGATTGAGTCTAAATTAGCTGTTACCACTCAAGAAAGAGATCTTAAGAGTCATTGTGGACAGTTCTCCAAAAACGTGCAGCAGCAATCAAAAAAGCTAACCATGTTAGGAACCATTAGGAAAGGGACAGATAATACAATAAACATTTTGCCACTATGTAAATCTATAGTATGCCCACATGTTGAATATTGCATGCAGTTCTAGTTGCCCCATCTCAAAAAAATGATATATTAGAATTGGAAAAGGTACAGAGAAGGGTAACAAAAAGGTTTAGGGGTATGGAACAGCTTCCATATGAGGAGAGATTAAAAAGATGGGGCCTGTTCATCTTGGAAAAGAGATTAATCATGAATGGTGTGGAGAAAGTGTATAAGGAAGAGTTATTTACCCCTTCACATAACACAAAAATCAGGGGTCACCTGATAAAATTAATAGGTGGCAGGCTTAAAACACAATATGAAGTACTTCACACAATGAACCCCTCTTTCTGCCCCCACCCTGAAACCTACACCCCCAACCCAAAGCCCATACCCCTTCCTGCACCCCTGGTTTGAGGGCTCTGTCTGGGAGTGCAGGCTCTGGGGTGGGACAAAGGATAAGGGGGTTTGGGTGCAGGAGGGGGATCAGGGCTGGGGCAGGGATTGGGGCGTGGGAGGAGGTCAAGGGTGCAGGCTCCGAGCGGCACATACCTCAAGTAGCTCTCAGAAGCAGTGCCATTCCCCCTTCCGGCGCATATGCGGAGGCATGGTGTCAGCCAGGTAGCTCTGCGCGCTGCCCCATCCACAGATGCCAGCCTTGCAGTTCCCATTGGCCACGGTTCCCGGCCAATGGGAGCTGCAGAGCTGGCGCTTGGGATGGGACAGCATGCAGGGGCCGCTGGCTGCCCCTATACATAGGAGCCATAGGGAGATATGCTGCTGCTTCTGGGAGCCACACAAGACCCCATCCCCACTCCCCAGCAGGAACTCGGCCAGATTAACAGGTCTGATGGGCCGGATGCGGCCTGTGGACCATAGTTTGCCCACCCCTGGTTTACATGTTACTCTCTCCATTTGTATTTAACTCCTATGCTCACATTGGGAGAGCAGTACAGTAGTCTAAGTGGAACACCTTAGTCTTCTTTTTTGGCAGTGTACTTCACATTACATTTCCACATGTGAGAATATGCAGGGGCTCATGTCCAAGATGAAAGGTTACTTGCCAGTAAATGTAATTCTTTTTAATGGATTATCTGTACACTTTCACCCTAATTTTTTTCTCTTCAGAATTATTCTTCTCCTCTAGTTCTGAGGTGTAGCAGCTGGAACTGAGGCAGTTGGGTCCATATAACCCTTTTATGGGTTTATCTCCAAATACTCCATGCTGAGAAACTGTACACTCAATATCCAAATAGCTGTATTTACTATGCAGTTCATCTTCAATGTTGAGGTCATAATTAAGGCTACATTTTAATCATTGGTATTTTTAGTAAAAGTCATGGACAGATCACGGGCAGTAAATAAAATGTCAGAGCCCGTGACCTCTTCTACTATATACCCCTAACTAAAACTTGGGCTGTGAGGCCACGGGTGTTCTGGAGGGTTAGTCTGGGGGCACTGCAGGTGCTTGCAGGGGTGGCCCGGGCTCCCCACTGGTTCTGGGGAGAGTTGGTGGTGCTGGCAGGCTCCCTATCCCGCTCCAAGTGTCCCTGCAGCTCCTAGGGGGAGGGAAGGCCGGGGGCTCTCCCCGCTGCCCTTGCCACGAGGTCCAGCTCCACAGCTCCCATTGGCCAGGAACCACAGCCAATGGAAGCTGCAGGGGCAGCACCTGCGAGCGCAGGCAGTGCACAGAGGCCCTTAGCCCCTCCATCTAGGAGCTGCAGGGACATGCTGGCTGCTTCTGGGGAAACCTTCCCAGGTAAGTGCCACCCCACACCCCAGCCCTGAGTCCCCTCCCACACCCAAGTGCCCCTGAAGTCACGGAAACCATGACTTCCATGACAGACATGCAGCCTTAGTCATAATTAAGTGATTTGATTTTGACTGTGAGGTGCACCTCTTTAGGGGAGCATGGAGGAATGTTTGGAAGGGAGTATGGCAGGGCCTACCCCCTCCACGCCCAGCTCTGCTCTGGCCCCACCTCCAGCTGCAACTACAGCTCCCAGCACCATCCCAGCTGCAGCCCTGGCCCTAGCCTTGGACCGTGGCTGCTGACCCCGACCCTTGGCTCTGCTCTCAGCCCCACTCCCAGCTTCAGCCTAGCCTTAGCCCCTGGCTTCTGGCCCAGCCACAGCTCCAGCCCTGGCCCCATTACATGTGTCTGTGCCTCCGCCCCTCCAGGAAACACGGCTCGCTCCTGATCACAGCTCTCGTCTGCAGATGAGGTAAAGGGGGGAGGGAAGAGCAATGTGAAAAGCTTGGGGACCACTGTTATATAAGGTAATGTCATATTGCAGAAAAATACTTCCTCCAAAACAAAAATTAAAAGACGTTTCAGTATTAAGAATGGAGTTACAAAAATCACATCTCAGTACTGGCTTCTGTATTATGGAGGACAGGGTAGTGAAAGAGTAGTTATACAAACACCTTAACAGTTAAGTTCAGAGTAATTTAACCAACATTAAAGCCTCAGGGGCCTCTCTTACAGATAAACAAATGCAGAAAATCCTCAAATTAGGGGATTTTTATCATAGGAACTATCTGTAAATTTCTAAACTTCCTAAAATGAGACAAAATAAAAAGTTGTCTATGAATATGAAAGAACATCTTGATAGACCACATAGTGTATACATATCAAAATCAGATCTCGGAATACTGCTGTAAAGTTGGAACTAACTAAAATAGCACACCTGAAAGAGGCATGTTTCCTAAGAGTCCAAATCCACTGATGTAGACGTCTTCAAAACAATTCAACCCCTATCCTGTGGAGAAAACTTTTCTGCCAAGTTGGTCCCTTATCTTGGCAGAATACAAAATTGCTGCTTGATTTTCCTCCAGGAAAGCATCCTTAGTTTTCTCCACAGGATAGGGTCACAGCTCCATGTGCAATATTAACAGGGATGAATGAAGCTTGTGAAATTTGACATTTTAAGTCCCTTAAACTGTATTTTCGGGTTTCGGTAAAATTGGTTTCAGTTCACAAACCAATGCCCCTTCTCCCCACTTTATAATTTTAAGCCATCTTCCCCACTGATTCTGTGATGTTTTAAATGTAATCAACAAACCAGGAGTGGTCGACCTGTGGCTCCGGAGCCGCATGCAGCTCTTCAGAGGTTATGATGTGACTGGAGGAGCTACAGATGCTAACTTTCCAGTGTGCCAGGGCGGGGAGTGCTCACTGCTCAACCCCCTGCTGTGCCCCAGGCCCTGCCCCTACTCCACTTCTTCCCCCAAGGCCCCTGTCCCCAAGCCAGCCATGCCCTCACTCCTCCCCCTCCTCCACATGTGAAACAGCAAAAGGAGGTGCTGAGTGGCGGGGCTGCTGGCGGATAAATTCTGACTCTTCAGGCTCAGGTTGGCCACCCCTGCAATAAACTAAATCTGAGCCTGGTTATATTAGGGATACAAGACCCCCTCCTAGCCCCAAACGACCTAAACTCTCTCATGTGTATTCATGTACTTTATTTTTCCAGTATGAAGTCTCTTCCCACTTCTAGTGTTTCACTTCTCTCTTCCTCCCTCTATTAGACTTTCTCTGCACAGCTGCCAAAGACAATGGTGACTGTCAAATTTTCAAATCTGTGACACTTGAGTGCAAAGTTGAGAAAAACAAGTTTGTCCGTCAATTTTCACTGTTGTAAAGCAAGGGCATAAGTCTTCCATCAGCTGTCCCAGTGATGTATTGGTCTTGCCAGTCCAGGAGAAATGTTTGGGAACTGCTGCTGCTGTCATTAGAAGAGTTGAGCATCCAGAGTTGCCTTTTGCTCCCACAGGCAATAAGGGACAGGTGAGAAATGACAGCACAAGAAGTGAGATACGATTAGGAAAACTCAAGGAAACTAGCTTACTTTTGCTGCACAAGAGTCCTGCTCTCTCCTACTTCCCCACGATGAGTCTCATTTTGAAGTTAGTTATCTCCCCTCTTTTCTGTTTCACAATATTGTCAGGCCTCTAATGTAGTGAAGATTTAAGATATAATAAATTTGAGGTTCTTTTGGCTTTTGAGTCATTAGGATTCACATTTTCAAGCTTTTCTCCATAAGCACAAGGACTAGGATTTTTTTCAAATGAAAGCTGAAATTCTCATGTAATTGCAAGACTACAGGAACCAGGACTTTTAAGAATACTACCAAATATCACTGAAGTTGGCAACATAGGTTTCAACACCGTGTTTGAAACTGCTGGTTTATTTTTGAGGCTGGACTAACTTGGTAAAGCAAAAGATGGAAGAGCAATGGAAAAAGGAAGGTTGGGGTAATTAGCCTTGCTGAAAGAATAAAAAAATCTTGTGTAATTGCAGAGCCAACAAGACACTTAAAACCATAAGTGGTCTGGTTCAAAGCTAACGTCTTGGTGTTCACTTACCTCTCCTCCAAAGAGGATTTCAATCTGTCATGGAAATGTTATAGATCACTTTGATCTCTTCATCAAAAGACATATACGTCTACTAGCACTATCATCCATTCGTCTCTCACTGAGACGGCCATATTCTTGCTAAACAATTAGCTTAACTATGTGTGAAGAATTTTGTGTGCCTGTTTCATGAATTTTTTACTTTTGTATTTAAGGGCAGAACCACTTTAAGGATATACTTTAATTTCTATTGTATACATTATGAACTTCACACTCAGCTTTTAGTGTGTTGCACTTACTAGTTTTCTGAACACCTTTCCCCTGCTCCAAATGTGTATCTTTTCACTTGTTACTTCTTTAAAATTATATTTATCCTTTCTAGCCTAAATTCAGTCAATAAGAACTTTGTTTTCCTTTTCATTACTGAAATCCTGTATCTATTGCAATTATGGCATCAACCTGTTGACTTTTAAACTTGGGAAAAAAAATAAATACAGCAATACTTGAAATATCCTACTTTCATTTATTTTTAAGGCCAGGAAGAACCATTAGTTCATCTTATATGACCTCCTGCATATCACCGACCAAAGATTTCACTCACTCACCTCTACTGAACCCAATAACTTGCGTGTGACTAAAGCATATCTTCCAGAACAGCATCCATTCTTGACTTGAAGACATCAAAGAGCAGAGAATCCACCACTTCCCTTGGTAGTTTGTTCAAATGGTTAACCACCCTCACAGCTCTCCCAGCACTGCAGGTACTCCAGAGGATCAGCTTACAGCGCTGGGAGCCGTACTCCCAGCACTGGGGCACTGTTTACACTGGCACTTTACAGCGCTGTAACTTGCTGCGCTCAGGGGGGTGTTTTTTCACATCCCTGAGTAAGAAAGGTGCAGCGCTGTAAAGCGCCAGTGTAGCCAAGGCCTCAGTATTTTAATCCCCATGAAGAGGAGAGTCAAGTCACCTGTTGATCTTTCTGACAAGCTAAACAGATAGAGCTCTTCAAGTCCCTCCCTGCAAGACTTTTTCAAATAATGTTTGTGGCTATTTTCTGCAGCCTCTCCAATTTTTCATCTTCCTTTAAAAAAATGTTGACACCAGAACGCTACATAATATTCCAATATTAGTCTCACCAATCCCATAGACAGAGGTAAAAAAATCACTACCCTCTTTCTCCTTACTACTCCCGTTTATACAGAACTCGAATTTCACATCCCCAGTGGTTCCAAGGGTGTAACGCCTTGATGTTTCTCACTAGTGAGCTATTTCAGCTGAGTGAGTATGTGTATTAGCACTAGAGGACTGTGTGATACATGATTGTATTCAGAGTCAAGAGAAGCAGAAAGACTGGTGCAGGAAATGGGCTAACTACCCCTTTATAGGAACCAGCCTGGTGCTTGGTAAATAAAGCTATAACTTGTATAAGCACTATTAGCGTAGATGAGAAAAGAGGAGAACTACAAAACAAAAATAGCAGTAAGTAGTTTCCCTTTTTATTTTGCATACATTTGATTTTTAATGTAACTTAGCTTTCATGACTACTGTAACAATCTTTAAAAGTAACCTTTAAAATGCAAAAAGCAAAACAAAGTTAACAGTAAAAGAAAAAATATTTTGAAAATTAGGTGGTTTAAAAACTAATACAGATTGAGAAAAATCAGAACTCTACTAGACCATTGCAAAAAGGAAATGACACAATTTTAAAACATCGTAAGGCTGCACAATAGAACAGATCTTTACAAATTCTAAATATATTGGTGATTAGTGCTTGAAGAGCCTTAAAATGGCAGTTATAGGATTTTCAGTCTGAATCTCAAATTCAGTTGTAATCAATCAAACTGAATTGGCAGAGGGATAGAATAATATGGAAGGGACAATTTGATGAGAAGCAGAATTTTACAATATATTGTAAGCACTGGATAAAAGTGTCTGACTGCTTAGTAAAGAGAGTTATAACAATAGGAATTTAGTAATATATGAAAAAGAGTGACTTACAATAAATAATGATATAATATTGTTAAATTAATATGATAAAACCATCATGAATGCAACAGTTAGATTGAGAAATCTACGTTTTATGTTGCAAGTTCAACCTTAGCTCTGTTGTGCTTATGCCTTAAAACATGGTCTCTTTATATTATAAAGGATTTGTGAAATACAATACAGTAACTCTTTACTTAACATCCTCCCGCTTAACACTGTTTCAAAGTTATGTTGCTGCTCCATTAGGGAACATAATAATAATAAAATAATAATTGGAGATATACCAATCTCCTAGAACTGGAAGGGACCTTGAAAGGTCATTGAGTCCAGCCCCCTGCCTTCACTAGCATGACCAAGTACTGATTTTTGCCCCAGATCCCTAAATGGCCCCCTCAAGGATTGAACTCACAACCCTGGGTTTAGCAGGCAAATGCTCAAACCACTGAGCTTTCCCTCCCCATTTAAAGTTGTGCAATACTCCCTTATAATGTTGTTTGGCTGCCTGCTCTGTCCACTGCTTGTAAGATTCTGTGGAAGAGCAGTGACTTTACAAGGGAGCATTGCACAAGTTCCTCTTCTCCGCCTCCTCCCCCTTCCTCCCAGTGCTTCCCACAGCGCCAAACAGATGTTTGGCGGTGCTTAGGACTTTCTGGGAGAGGGAAGGAGGGGGAGGAGCAAGGACGTAGAGTGCTCTGGAGAGGAGATGGAGTGGGAGGTGAGAAGAGGTGGGCCTGGAGTGGAGTGGGGATGGGAAGAGGCAGGCCTAGGGCATCCCCCAGCAAAGTCAGCACCTGTTCTTCTCAGGGGAAGCTGCTGCTGCGCAAGGTGCTTCTTAGCGTCCTTGCCTGCAGCAGGCTGTGCCTGTGTGGGGTAAGCCAGGGCACTTCCCAACCACAGTACTGTACAGTATATAATGCCTTTTGTCTGCCCCCCAAAAATTTTTCCTTGGAACCTAACTCCCTGCATTTACATTACATTTTATGGGAAAATTGGATTAATTTAACATCGTTTTACTTAAAGCTGCATTTTTCAGGAACATAACTACAATGTTAAGTGAAGAGTTACTGTCTCTAAAATAAACTGAAGGTTTTGTGTAACCTGACCTACAATAAGTACCTGCAGTCCTCCAATTTGGCTTTATTTTGAAATCAGTGACAGCTACTGAACAAGTCACATTTGAAGAGAATCTGTTTAACAGTTTTACGTATTTTAAACCTCACTTACTTTGAATCAGTTTAAAAGACTACTTGTAAATAAGTTTAAGCTTGATAACTAAGCATTAAAACTACTGAGTTAATTGTCTTCAAAAAAAATTAGCTTGCCATGAATTCTAAGGCACCTGGCACCTTTAAGTTAGAATTTTAAAGCTAAAGCAATTTCAGAAGTAGCTCCAGGTTACCTGGAGGTGGTCTGCAGATCACCGACTACAGACCACAGTTTTAAAGCACCTGTTTGGTTACAGGCATGGAAAGTGCCAGCATTTTGAGAGTTAAAAAGAAGTGTCCCCTAAAATCCCATAGAGTGCTTTTAAAATTTTATGCAAGGGGTGTCAGCGACTGGAGATGGGGAAAAAAAATAGCAACCACCACATACATTTCTTACTTTTTCTGAAAATCAGAAATCTTAAGTGGATAAACAGGAATTTTAGGAATCTAGAATTTAATGGAAATTCTTCTGAATGGGTTTTTCTGGGAAAATGGATGGTCTTATTGTTAAGGCACCATACGGGGAGTTAGGATCAGGGTTCAAAGCCCAACTCTGCCACAGACTTGCAGTGTGACACTGGCCAAGTCACTTAATCTCTATCATCTCAGTTACCATCTATAAAATGGGGGTAAGGCTACCTTTCTAACCCGTGGCAGTGGAGAAAGCATAAATTTATTAATGTTTGGGAGTGACTCAGATATTATGTTTCAGAGTAGTAGCCGTGTTAGTCTGTATCCACAAAAAAATTGGAGTACTTTTGGTACTTAGAGACTAACAAATTTATTGTAGCATAAGCTTTCGTGGGCTACAGCTCACTTCATCGCATGCATATAGTGGAAAATACAGAAGGAAGATATATATACACACACAGGGAACATGAAACAATGGGTGTTACCATGCACATTATAAGGAGAATGATCAGTTAAGGTGAGCTGTTGTCAGCAGGAGAGAAAAATAACTAACTGTTTGTAGCGTTAATGAAAATGGCCCATTTCCAGCACCTGGATGGGCCATTACACAAAGTAAAACTATTTCCCCATGCTTATCTCCCCCCCTCCATTTTAAAAACCTTATTTACTGTACACACAACAATAGTTTAGTTATATATTAGACTTATAGAAACAGCCCTTCTAAAAACATTAAAATGTATTACTGGCATGCGAAACCTTAAATTAGAGTGAATAAGTGAAGACAGCACACCACTTCTGAAAGGTTGCCAACCCGATTATATATCTTCCTTCTGTATTTTCCACTACATGCATCCGATGAAGTGAGCTGTAGCCCACGGAAGTTTATGCTACATTAAATTTGTTAGTCTCTAAGGTGCCACAAGTACTCCTATTTAGATATTATGGTAATGGGGGTGCCATATGTATTTAGATTGATAGACCCACCTCAACAGGGCCTGTCTTTAGCAAGCAAATCAGAGTGCTGTGCAGGAATCCATCTATGAAGAGGAATAACTGCTTCCCTTTTAATTGGATAATCATCTTTATTGTGTCCCCTCCCATCACTACCCTTATTCTCAACCTATTTCCAAAACTGTAAATTCTTTTTTAAGATGGTAAGCTCCTTATGCTATTGCACAAGGCCAGTCAGAATAGAAACAGCGACCCTGATGGTGTCAAGTATCAGAGGGGTAGCCGTGTTAGTCTGGATCTGTGAAGGTAGCAAAGAATCCTGTGGCACCTTATAGACTAACAGACGTTTTGGAGCATGAGCTTTCGTGGGTGAATATCTACTTCGTCGGATGCATGATCCTGATGGTGGTGTTGGGTGCTACTATTATATAAATGTAATATATCAGAGAAGCTGAATAGAAAATATACTGAAGTGGAGGGAGCGGGGAGGGAGAGAGGTTTTCTAAAAAATTAACATCAGGCTACTGCAGATGACAACTTGCTTTCTAAATAATAAAGACGACACTAAGGTCAAGCAATACAGTCATTTATTTATTGACTGAAACAAACAAAAGTATCCCCAGACATAATGGCCACCACTTCAGCAATACAAATAAAATGTTACTGAACAGGGAACATTTCTTTCTTACCTTCCCACCCCCACAAACAATAGAAATACTAGAGTTCCAGATGAGGATAAAGAGAAAACTATCAAAGGCGCTTATAATGAGCTGAAGAGCTGTAATATATAGGTACTAAAGATCATTAGCTAATTTAACACCACCACAAGCCCCTCAAAAATACTTTAATTGTTTCATCTCTACCACATACCAAGTATAGTGCTGTTTAACAGCAATTGCAGTAAATTTACAACTGTCCTCTGCTGAAGTAGAACAGCTATTACTATTTTATGTTAAATTTGGGGCAGCAGATAGAATCAAGAGTTCCATGTAATAAGCTGCAGAAATTAAAAACTCCTGTATTAGATGAAGGGGGGGGAAGGAGGGGCAGGGAGAGAGGAAGTAAAGCTGCTCCTGAATGCCTTTCAGTTACTGTACATTTGCTTCAATCAAGCAATTCATTCTGTCTTGGTATCTCACTGTATGTTATACTGGTACAGTAAAACAAAATCTATTCAACTGTGATAGTAAAAACGAATACACTGATTCATATTGAGAAGGCCATTAATATGTGGACCATTGAAAATCTTGACCTGTTACTCATATGTGGACATTTAAATATGTTTATCAGAGACCAGCAAAAAGCATCAAACGTAGTGCATGCAGAACACAATAGTTGCTAAACCATTTAGTCTTCCACACAATAGTTAAAAAAATGAGTCAGGCATTCCTCAGATTTAGAGAAAACATTAGGAGGCTGTAGATTTGCAGGCAAGGAGATCTTTTATTTTAATCCATTAATAGAACCCAAAATAGTCAGCAGGTGGCCACATCTATCCATGTTTCATTAAAATCACATAAACCCTAAGTACAAAAGCACCACTGATTATTGCTCTAGAAAAACTGCATGAAAAATTCAAATACACACAGTAAAAACCATCACCATATGTACGAGACTTAATTTCTTAAAGCAAGTGTATGGAATGCTTATCCAATTTGACACACATCTTCCAATGCTAAATTGATATTTATATTACTTGGCAGCAATGGGAATTTCTAAAAGCATGGTTACGAGAAGGGATATGTTCCTATACAGTTTAGTATGTCAACTATCATCGTCCTAAAAAAATTAGCATTTACAAAATACTTGATAAAAATATCTTTTAAAAGTTGTCCAAGAGGTACATAAAATCAACCCAAAATTTTCATGACAATTCATTCGCTCTTGTCACCTACAGATTCAGTTCTCTGTGCCTGTGAAGGGAAGAGAAAAAAAAAAACAAATTATTATAAAAAGTTACTGCTCCATGTGTAAAAAAGTCCCCACACTAGCACCTTCTCCTTTGATGCATTATTTGCAACTGCTCAGTTTCAGACTATTTCAGTATTATGTTTACAGACACAACAGGTACACACGCACACACACACACACGCACACACAGTCTTCATTTATTGATCCCTGCTTTTCAAAAGCCATAGAAGCCTTACCTGCCAGCTTCCATTGTTCATAATGAAAAGCACCACACTACTATCTGTTTCTATTCACTGCACACATGCAGAATGCTCTACCGTACCCTTAACTTTCACTGTTTCAATCTGCCCTTTTACTGACAGTGTGCTGGGTGGGGCACCTCTGGATGTTGAAACACTAACAGTTGAGCGAGAGATGCGAATCTGCAATAACATTATGGGCAATAAAAAGAAACATTATGAACATGCTATCAATGTCTGAAAGATTGAATAATTTTTAAAAAACACTGATTCAATCAGTGGGAGGTCTGTGTGGAAAGTACCTCTTCAGCTTTATTTTCACCATTTTCAGATGGTGTAGTACCTTCCTTTGCAGCTTCTTGTTTTTCATCCTTCTTTCCTTTAGCACCTTTGTTAGCCTTTGTTCCAGGTTCCTTCTGATAGAGAATCAAAAACATGGAGAGAGTGTGCATTAGAAGTTGTTGGATAGTTGTTACTACTATCTATGAACTATCTACTGTATGAGTAAGTTTTGTGTGACAAATTAGTACAAAATGTCAGCTACCTCTCTAAAGATGATCTGGAATGCTTTACCCACAAGTGCCAAAGCTGAGAGTTCTAAAGCTCTCCTGCAACTGCTGCCACCACAAGCAAAATTTAACTGAGACTCTATTGTTTCTCTTAATTTTCTGGGATTAAAAAAATTATTACTCTAGTAGAATAAGAAAACAGTCCATACATCATACAAAAACAAACCAGGAGGAACATAAATACCAGAACAAGTACTGTCTATCAAAGTCTTATACAGTCAAGAACATTAATTGGACCAGAATCACAGCTGAAGTGATGGCACAGCACTTTTGAATTCAATGGAAATGCACCAACTTACACTGGCTGAGGAACTAGCCCCCTTGTGTCTTAAGGATATTAGGTTGCTTTAGTAACATCCTTATTATATTAGAAAACAAAAATTAAGTAATTTTTGCTATTTTAGGCTTGCATGTTTCTCTTTGGAAAGAACACCCCAGATGGTATGGGAAGTAGAAGTGGGTGGCAACCTAGGCAGCAGTGACCATAAGATGGTTGAGTTCAGGATCCTCACAAAAGGAAAAAGGAGAATAGCAAAAATATGGACCCTGGACTTCAGAAAAGCAGACTTTGACTCCCTTAGGGAATTGATGGGCAGGATCCCCTGGGACACTAATATGAGGGGGAAAAGGAGTCCAGGAGAGCAGGCTATATTTTAAAGAAGCCTTATTTAGGGCGCAGGATCAAACCATCCCAGTGTGCAGAAAGAAAAGCAAATATGGCAGGGGACCAGCTTAGCTTAACAGTGAAATCTTCGGTGAGCCTAAACTCAAAAAGGAAGCTTACAAGAAGTGGGAATTTGGACAGACAACTAGCAAGGAGTATAAAAATATTGCTAGAACATGCAGGGATGTAATCAGGAAGGCCAAAGCACAACTGGAGTTGCAGCTAGCAAGGGATGTGAAGGGTAACAAGATGGGGTTCTACAGGTATGTTGGAAACAAGAAGGAGGTCAGAGAAAGCATGGGACCCTTACTGAATGAGAGAGGCAACCTAGTGACAGATAATGTGGAAAAAGCTGAAGTACTCAGTGCTTTTTTTGTCTTGGTCTTCAGAGACAAGGTCAGCTCCCAGACTGCTGCACTGGGCAACAGTATGGGGAGGAGGTGAGCTGCTATCAGTGGTGAAAGAACAGGTTAAGGACTATTTAGAAAAGCTGGACATGCACAAGTCAATAGGTACAGATCTAATGCATCCACGGGTGCGGAGGGAGTTGGCTGTTGGCCATTATCTTTGAAAATTCGTGTCCATCGGGGAAGTCCCAGATGACTGGAAAAAGGCAAATATAGTGCCCATATTTAAAAAGGGGAAGAAAGAGATCCCAGGGAACTATAGACAGGTCAGCCTCACTTCAGTCCCCAGCAAAATCATGGAACAGGTCCTCAAGGAATCCATTTTGAAGCACTTGGAGGAGAGGAAGGTGATCAGGAACAGTCAACATGAATTCACCAAGGGCAAGTCATGCCTGACCAACCCGATTGCCTTCTATGATGAGATAACTGGCTCTGTGGATATGGGGAAAGTGGTGGATGTGATATAGCTTAACTTTAGCAAAGCTTTTGATACGGTCTCCCACAGTATTCTTGCCACAAGTTAATGAACTTTGGATTGGATGAATGGACGGACTATAAGCTGGATAGAAGACTGGCTATATTGCCAGGCTCAACAGGTAGTGATCAACGGCTCAATGTCTAGTTGGCAGCTGGTATCAAGCAGAGTGCCCCAGGGGTTGGTCCTGGGGCCAGTTTTGTTCAACGTCTTTTATTAATGATCTGGATGATGGGATGAATTGTACCCTCAGCAAATTCACAGATGACACTAAGCTAGGGGGAGAGGTAGATATGCTGAAGGGTAGGGATAGGGTCCAGAGTGACCTAGGCAAATTGGAGGATTGGGCCAAAAGAAATCTGATGAGGTTCAACAAGGACAAGTGCAGAGTCCTGCACTCAGGAAGGAAGAATCTCCTGCACAGCTACAGACTGGGCACTGACTGGCTAAGCAGCAGTTCAACAGAAAAGGACCTGGGGATTACAGTGGATGAGAAGCTGGATATGAGTCAGCAGCATGCCCTTGTTGCCAAGAAGGCCAACGGCATATTGGGCTGTATTAGTAGGAGCATTGCCAGCGGATCGAGGGAAGTGATTATTCCCCTCTAATTTGCCACTGGTGAGGCCACACTTGGAGTATTGCATCCAATTTTGGTCCCCCCACTACAGAAGGAAGGTGGACAAATTGGAGAGAGTCCAGTGGAGGGCAATGAAAATGATTAGGGGTCTGGGGCACATGTCTTATGAGAAGAGGCTGAGGGAACTGGGGTTATTTGGTCTGCAGAAGAGAAGAGTGATTTGATAGCAGATTTGATAGCCTTCAACTACCTGAAGGAGGGTTCCAAAGAAATGGAGCTAAGCTGTTCTCAGTGGTGGCAGATGACAGAACAAGAAGTAATAGTCTCAAATTGCAGTGGGGGTAGAGGGGGTCTAGGCTGGATATTAAGAAACACAATTTCACTAAGAGGGTAGTGAAGCACTGGAATGGGTTACCTAGAGAGGTGGTGGAATCTCCATCCTTAGAGGTTTTAAGGCCCAGCTTGACAAAGCCCCAGCTGGGATGATTTAGTTAGTGTTGGTCCTGCTTTGAGCCAGTTTGTTTACCTGCCATGTCTGCTGGCTTGGCTGATCACGGCTCCCACTGGCCGTGGTTCGCCGTCCCAGGCCAATGGGGGCTGCGGGAAGCGGTGCGGGCTGAGGGATGTGCTGGCTGCTGCTTCCTGCCACCCCCATCAGCCTGGCCAGTGGGAGCCACCATTGGCCAAACCTGCGGATGCAGCATGTAAAAAAATCAGCCCAGCCTGCCAGAGTGCTTACCCTGGTGAGCCGCATGCCAAAGGTTGCCGATCCCTGTTCGAATACTTGTCAATCAGAAATATACACTGGGGAGGGCTAAAACAGTTCTCCCCAAACATGCTTTTTCTGGTACAACAATTGTTATTATTTTGCATCTTCCTTGGGCCCCAATAAATCTGTTTTCTGAACTACATTTCTAGAACTTCTCTTAATAGTGTCTGAAACCACAAACCTATGTACCATAAGATTTTTATTTAGACTGTATTTGGCACAGAAAGTCACCACCACCTCATTTAGCGATATCTTTAATTCTACCTTTATTTGTAATCAGCATCCTTGGCAATAGCTGCATTTTCTTAAGAAAAATATGCATAAGACAAAAGTGTCTCACTAATGGGTGGAGTACTGTCCATTTAGTCAAGCAGGGAGGGAAGTGCTGAAAAAGCTGACACACTAGCGTGGGAAATGCTAGGTCCCAGGTTGGTAGCGGAGCCACCTTGATCAACCCTGCAAGTGCAGGAAAGGTGAGCTCCATCTCTGGGGACGGAAAAGATGTTGCTACGGTGAATAGCTCTGCTTAGGAAACAAAAGTATGGGGCTGACAGACCATGCATTGCAGGCAGACAGCAATACATTTAAATTGGGACAAAGGAGGGAAAGAGAGAGAGAGAGAGAGAAAGAGAGTGTGTGTTTTGCTTTTAAAGATAAAACATGAAAAAAATGTGGATGCTTCAGAAGTTGTTCATGAACATTTGAAACAGAGTGAAATATGCAATGCAAAAACAAAAGTGCATGATTATTTGGTCATAGTGATTTAAATTACAGGAATTTTACCTTTGTGGTTTTCCTTGGCTTGGGTTCAGGTTTTGGTGGAGCAGGTTTCTATAAAACATTTCCAGTTACAAAATATATTAGATAATTCACTACCAGCCTCCTACCCCCACCTTTTCCTTGCTTCCTGGTGTGCACCTCTTAAAAGACCAGAAAAGTTTCATGTTCACATATACCTCAACTGACACCACAGACTAAGCTAGCCTGTATCTATTGGCTCACCACATGCAGGAGTGAAAGTAATTTTGGAGTCATTTTAAGAGTCTAAGAGGGAGTTTGGTGTGAACCATTAACAGAAGTCCACCCTCCTCTTTAGCCTTTCTGTAACAGAGAGCGTGGACTATCTAATGTGACATTGCTAGAAGGTTCTTCCTCCTCCATTCCTCCTGAAATTGGCTATTTATTAATTATTGTTTTTAATATACGAACACACATACGTCAAGCAAATGTACTGGAAAGAAAAAGGGAGATTTTCCCCTTCCCACTTGTCCTTCTTCCCATATCTAACAAAGAAAAATAACCAAAAAAGTATCAAAAATATCAAATCCAGCCCTGCCACAGTGGCCCCCAGTCTTTCACAGAGGAAGATGCATCTTCACAACCAGTACCTGTTGACCTATCAGGAGATAGAACTTCTGGAAGTTCTAAGTCACACTTTGTGTGCAACAGGCATACCAGTGAAAGAAAAGAACACAGTTCTGTTTAGGAGACTGTGTGCCTTTGTTTATATTAAAATAAACATCCTTCCCTCCAGAGAGCTTTAATGCTCTTCAAGAATAAATGAATCAAACAAAATATGACATCCTGTTTGTTTGGCATGAGAAAGCATGTGCCTATGAAGGTGTACACCAACAGCTCTTAGGAATACTTACAGCTGACAATCTTGCCGATCGTCTTGTGGGCTAAAAAGGGGAAAAAATGTTGGTAGGCTTTCAGCAGATCATAGTCAAACCAAGACAAAATGTGTCACTCATTCATTTGATGATAACTTAAAATATACCACTAGGACAACAAAAGTCCTTACTGCCAAATACACATAAAGGGTGCAGCCTCCACTGGATTTTTTGAGTTTTAAAGAGACATAGTGAACTTGAAATCCAGTTGCTTACAACAAAAAAAAAAGTTCAAAAGTTTCAGTGACTACAAATATTGACAGATTTTGGAGCAGGTGCAGTTTTACAATAGCAGTGATCTATTTTATAAGTGTTTATCTCACCCTTGTTGCTGTGTGAAAGGCCTATGCAAACAGGAGAGAATGACTGACTACACATCGGAAACAGTGAAACTGATTCTACATAGGACTGCAAAGCAAGTGAACTGAAAATATTGAGGAAAAGAGTGTTTTTTTAATCTCTTAGCTGTTATTTTTACAGTGTTAAAAGTATTTTCTGACAGAAATGCAAGTTATGTTGATAGTGTCCCTTAGTACAGGGCTGATATTTAAAAGAAGTAAATTAAGGCCCAATCCTTCAGCTGATACCATGCGAGTACAGGAGTCTACCTGCACAGAGCCAGTTGCAGGAGCAGAGGGTAAGCATTTGACTGTTTTTCCACTTAAAGAAAATTAAGGGAAAAAATAAGAGATGTGATCTCCCCTCCCCACCCACAAATAAAATTAAATGTGTCTACTTTTTTCATAAGTCAAGTGTGGAAGATGAGAAAGTCTAGGAAATATTATTTAAATCCACTCCCAGGTCCCTGAATACATTACAACTATAGATGTGTGAATGAAGCTGGTTACAGAGCATGACTAAAGAGCTCATGAATATTAAAAACTGGAACTGGGTTGTAACAGGCTCAGGACAAAACCATGTAACTAGTCCCCGACTCAGCTCATTTGTACTGTTTTGGCCAAGGCTTTGTCTTGATTTAAAAAAAACAAAAACAAAAAACCCCACCACATATAAAATTTGGTCTATGCTACAAAATTGGAACCATGTTTACCTTCAGTTGTCCCTTTGCCTGATTTGTAACCTATCCTCCAACAAAACAGAACCTAAAGATGAACTGAAAGGCGTTTTAAACAAAAAACAAAAAAACCACCACCAATACATAAAAAATATGTTTCAAAGGTGGCCTGAAAAACAGGTGTCAAAGTTTCTGCATTTCTCCTGCAACAGATGAGGCCATCACCTGAGGAGTACAGTTAGCCATGTTCCATGTAATGATTTTAATGTCCCTTACTAGTAAACACCTACAGGGTAAATAAAATCTTGAACTTGGTCTTAGCAGGAGGAAGGTTTTGTCCAAGAAAAAAAACAAACTGATTTTCAGCTGTCTAGTATTTATACGTCATTCTAAAATCTGTGTGTCTCTTCTCTTAGTGATTTGGGATATCTATTTGTTGAGCACTATCAGTTTTCACAGCACCACTGCTAAACAGGTTAAAAAGACAGCATTTCAACTAGTCTGTAAGTACAGAATTGTAGAACCTGTGTACCCCAAGTCCCAGCTTAAATCTACATTTACATCCCCTGGTTCTCTAGAAGGCATTTGAACAATAGAAGGTACAGATAAGACAGCACTCTTCTAAATCACAATGATTTAAAAAAAATAGAGAGAGACAACAACGGCTTTGGTCATGTAGTACAGGGTTTTACTCATTGATCTGTTTCACTTAAGGGTTTGCACTGACATCAGGAGCACAGTGAGTTACACACAATTCTTTAAAAATCCCTGAGTGGAGAGGGTAGGTTGTTTAACTCTCTTGTCCCATTTTATCTAGAAGCTATGCTATCTGATTGCATCTCAGTCCTTATAGGTAACAGAAGTTACATATAGAGAGCTAGAATGCCCTTGTGAACAAAGCCATCATATCTATTCTTGACTCCATGTCCACAATGGGTGTTCCCGTGTTTGAGAGAGAATAGGCTCTTTTGAAACAGTTCAGAAACCTTGCAGGCATCTGCAAGCTCCTAGTTAGAAGCAAGAAATGTTCATTCTTTATACTGATATCCAATGGACATCAAGGATATCTGTCAAACCTTTCGGGGGGAGGAAGGGGAACCTTAGGACTGCTCTCCTTCAAAATTATTTTATTTTGAGGAAACAGTATTTAAACATGCATACAGGAGAAGAATCTGTATTGTTTTACACAAAGTTAAGTCACATTAAAAGTTTAATACTGGCCTAAGGTATTATTTTTAACCTACCTTTGTAATAATATTGTACAAGATATAATGGAAACTATATAAAACTCTCAACTGTATTAATTTGTGCAATCATATGCTTCTCTTCTTGATCTTCTAGGAAATGTCACAGGAAACATTGCTACTAAGAAGCTAAAAACCAAGACGCCCTTTTCCACAGAGCTCATTTATTCCTTCAGGGGGTTATGCCTGAATCTTGCTATTATTTTGCCCCTTCATTTTTCTAAATGACTGAGCCTCAAGTCAGCTTCCCTGTCTTGACTCACTAATTTTTACATTTTCTGGAGACCTATAATTTATGTTCTAACTTATGTTTTCAGTTCAAATATGCCCTTTGGAGAATGTTCATAACTTTAAAATAGAGGAAATTCACCTGAATGTTCATTCAGATTTAAAAAGAAGAGGGTTGGGGGGGGGAGCTAAATTCCCATGGCACTAGGATTCAGGATCCTTCCCCATTGACTAACGTGCTACTGGAAAATGCCTCACGTAGCAATGCATCCTCTGATTCTTCAGTGCCAAAGGATTACATTTTACCAAGTAAACCAAGTCTGTTTTGCAGTTTTAACACCAATACCAGAATTCCCATAAAAAACCCACATCATAAGTGGATATCTGTGAAGCAACAAATACTATTTAGTTTTGTAAAACTGGGAGTCTCCAATTTAATAATTAAAACCACACTAGATGAAAAGCAGGAGTTATACTTGCCTCTTGTTTAGTTATTTTTGCTGCATCCTTGCCCTCAGCACCCTCTGGAGACTGAAGAGAAAATATTGAATAAAGTCAACTATTTTGTTATGCATCTATAAAAAAAAGCATTGGGGTTCTGACAAAACATGGACTAAAATAAAGTTACCTGTCTGTATGCCACAATAACTGAATTCCCCTTGAAAAGAGATGTGTGTCAGACTTGCAAGTTAGGGCTTGCAAACCAAACACTATCAAGTAAAATCATTTTAGATTTCTCAAGGAAGAAACACAGGACTGATTACCAGCAAAAGCTGGGACTGCTACAGAGCAGCACATCAGCTCCCTAGCAGCAAGTAGGTAGGCAACACCTTGCATCAAACAGTGACCATCCCAGCCAATTAACAAAAAACATCCACAGGCTCCAATGGGAGTACGAGCTAGTCAACGTTGGTAGGATAATGGTTTGAAGTGAAGCCCTGAGGTTTGCTCTAACAGGGATTTTGAGAACCCCTGGGAAATTTAACTCTCCTCCTCCCACACATACACTCCACTAGTAATTAAGCAATATCAAGCCATAAAACACAAATATATTGAAATGAGTTGAAAAAGTTAAATTCAGTCTTCTTATGCCTCAGATTCAGCTTTCATTGTTCAAGTCAGGTTTGCTCCTGCTTACTCTTACCTGCATCATTTGAAAGGTACAGAAGAGCTTACTCAATTTTAATTATAAGCCCACTTACAGTTAAATCAGGTCTGTTATGTCAATTAATAACTATTATGTTTATGGGCCTACACAACAACACTTCAGGGCAGGGACCCTCATCTTCAAAGTGCTCACAATCTAAACAGATAATCCAATGAAAAGTGACTAACAGTATTTTGCAGTCAGGAAGGAAGGAAGGAAGAGGTCTATGGATGGGGAAGAGAACACAGCTTTGAGGATAGCATTATTTTTTCAAATAAAAGCAGATAGTGTTTTCTGATCAGGTACAAGAGCAGGAGTAGATAGGAATGTAGTGGAGATCAGTAGTGGAAAGGTAACCAAAAGAAACTGATTTTGAGAAGGGATTTGAGGGAGTAGAACAATGTTGCTTGGGGCACAGAAGAAAAGAGGCTAATTTGCTACACAGAGTTGCCTTCTTCTGTAACTCTGTAGGGTTATTGGACTGTGAATTGCTTATAGAAAGGGTGCTAAGAATTTGTGCCCTACCAGCTGGGTATGGATGGATAATGAATGTGACTTCGTAGTTGTAACATACAATATCCTGATAGAAAGGGAAGGTGCCACAATAGCAGGTCATAAAAAGATAACTAAAGCCAGCAATTTAAATGACTGAGAAATTGCAAGAAATTAAGCAGCACTGCACAGAACAGAGCAAAGCAGCTAGGAAAACCTACACAATCAGATTTTTAAAATGGAGTTTGGCCATTTCTCTCAGCAACTATGGCTGTCATCAACCCATGGCAGTGGTGTTCTGAGACAGTTTGAAGACTTTCAGAAAATGGATGGTAATCTCTGTAATCACAAAAACAGTTGTCAGATGCCATTCTTTGGGCGAGAGCTCAGAAGCAAAAACACCCCACCATAAGCAATTTGCAGCAGATTCTCATTTACATGAAGACTGTTTCACATAGCTCAGGCTTTAGACTAATGAGCCTTTGTGTAACTGAGAATTAGACCCATTATGTACTGTGTGGGAGATAAAAGTGGGATGTCTCTTGCTCTATTTCTTATAGACTGTTACATCAGCCTTTAACCTCCTTTTTCTTACGCTAAACACATTTTAATAATGGGCTCTTCAATCTAACAGAGAAATATACAATACAATCTAATGGTTGGACGTTGAAACTAGACAAATTCAGACTTCCTGTAAATTGTACTTTTTTAAACAGTGACAATTAACCTTTGGACCAATTTACCAAGAGTCATGGTGGATTTTCCAGCACTGAAAATTTTTAAATCCTGCTGTCAAACAGATGGTTAAGAGTTAATGCCTCTTTTACCTGTAAAGGGTTAAAAAGTTCACTTAGCCTAGCTAACACCTGACCAGAGGGACCAATGGGGGAACAAGATGTTTCAAAAGGAAGGAGGGAAGTTTTTCCTTTGTTGAGAGTTTCAGTTTGAGCCGGAGTGAAAAAGATCAAGGAATCAGCCTCTTATCAGAGTAGTAAGTTTAGAAAGGAATAAATAAGGTTATGTTTATTTCTTTGTAACCTGTCTTATGTAATTAGAGGTAGAATCAAATTGGGTATTTTTTTCTGTAACCAAATTTGTGCCCAGGGGAACATCCTCTGTGTTTTGAATCTGTTTTCTGAGACAGTAGCTGGTATGCTAATCTCTCCCAGAGGGTTTTCTTTTACCTTTCTTTTCTTTAATTAAAAGCCTTTTTCTTAAAACCTGATTGATTTTTCCTTGTTTTTAGATCCAAGGGGATTGGATCTGGACTCACTAGGGATTGGTGGGAGAAAGGAGGGGGGTATGGTTAATTTCTCCTTGTTTTAAGATCCAAGGGATTGGATCTGGACTCACCAGGGATTTGGTGAAGGAGTCTCTCAAGGCTACCCAGGGAGGGGAAGGTTTTGGGGGGAAAGGGCATGATCCAGACACTGAAAATTCTGGATGGTGGCAGTGATACCAGATCTAAGCTAGTAATTAAGCTCAGAAGTGTCCATGCAGGTCCCCATATCTGTACCCTAAAGTTCAGAGTAGGGAAGGAACCTTGACACCTGCTCAGATCTTTTTCTAAAAGATAAGCTCTAGGAATTATTTTGGGTAAATTATATGGTCTGTATTATATAGAAGGTCAGACTAGGTAATCACAATGGTCGTCTCTGGCTTTGGAAGCTATGAAATATAAAATTATTACGCTTGCTCCATTTTGTCTCTATCTTAAAATGTTCTTCATGCAGTCCATCTGACCATGTCTTGGCAAGTAGTGTACTTCAATTAAACTAGTTTATAATCCACTTGTTACCTTAAAATATATAGTTTTTTTTAAAGTTAGAACATTTCAGGGGCCAAACAATCCAGTCTGCTTTTAGCATGGATGGGGTGAAATAGATACAAATAAGTTTGGAGGTGTGGTAGGTGGAGGATAAAGAGGAGCTCGTTGTCATAATCCCCATCCAAACCCAACTGCTACCCAAAGCAACACAAGTTCAGAGTACCTGGCAAGACGTAAGCCAACCAGAAGACGACAGCTTTATGCAACATTACCTCCACAAGGGGAGGTGGACTAGTGGAGAGAAGAGAGCTTTAGGAATAAGTAGACCCAACAGGAGCATAACTTCCAGTGAACTACCATGAGCAGCAGTTCTCTACCTGGATATTCCAAGAGTCACATGACTTCCCCCTGGAAGTCATCACAGGCTTGAAGGATCTTGTCCTGACCCCTTCCACAGAGAGCTAACATCCCTTGACTTCCCACTGTGATGTCATGCCCTCTAAGGAACTGATTTCAAAGTCGGTGAGTTTATTAAATAACTCATCCTCTCCCACAGGTTTTTTCCATGAGGTAATGCTATGGCTCACAGTATTTAACATGACACTATCACCTGTCAAGTTGCAGTGCATCCTTGCTATGTCTGTCTTGCCTACATTGTAAACTCTTCAGAGAAGAGACCACTTGCATTGCGAGTCTTGTATACTATTGGCACTGAATCGTTCAAAAGGCAGTGCTACAAGCTAGATAAGCTTTCTAATTGTACAGCAGTTCTTCAGATTACTTGTATCATCATCATTACAGTTGCATCTACAGGCCCATTGTGATAGGGGCTGTACAAACACACAAAAAGAGGTTCTCTCTTTGGGGCAGACATGAAGAATAAGGTGACAGACAACAGGTGATTACAAAAACCACCACCAAACAATGAGAGGACTATGATCAGTGTCATAAGCAATGGTCACAGCAAACCAGCTGCCCAGCCAGCAAGACTTATGTTTTCAATATTGTAACTAATGGTAAATTTTCGGCTCAGCAGACCACAGATATGTATTGTACCTTACGTGTCATTGCACATTTGGTGTCTGGATTATCAGTTTTGTACGCTCACAGTTTTGTAAATTAAGCAGCAGTTAAACTTTAGCTGATCAGTCAGATCCACATATTTTATATCTCTGGGTTAACCAAGACGGCTGTGTACACACTCTCTGTGCCCATCAGTGATGAGGAAGAGCTTTTTAAAAAGTGACAGGTTAAAAATCAGGTTTTTCGATGAACAGTGGATTATAAAACCAAGTTTATTTATTTCACTCATTTTGGAGAATGAGCAGCGATCCCCTGATTGATCTCACTTTCTAGTCCTCATACATTAGCACAATACTATGACATTTGGGTTACCAATGCTACAGGGGAAATCATTAAATTGAAAAAATTAAAGACAATTTCCATATTTTTAAAGAGTTATCTGACAGAGGTGGCTATAGGTTGATAAACTGACAAAACTTTAACTTTAGTAATTAAAATGCTGAAATATAAACCGGATATATCTTAAGTAAAATAATGCAACAACATTAGCAACGTTACCATTTATCTGTCAGATGGCAATCAAAAAATTTAGATGGCCAAAGGGGGTTATAGTATCCTAGCACTGCAACTTCTGCACAGATATTGATGTTTGCTTACATTACTGAAATAAATCCATTCACCTGTAATGTTTCAAAAAGCCAACATGGAAAGATAAATACAGTAAAACTGATTAAACAACATCTTGTAAAGGATGTTAATATTAACTGATGCCATACCAAGGGCCCGTGTGGTCAGAAATTACAGGCTCATACCCACGTGAATTTAAAAAGCACATACTGATTTCATTCTAACTGCCACATTAGAAGAGACCCATTAGGACATTTAATCAAACCTCCTAACAGTACATGGATTACTCGCTAAAGTATTTTTTCTAGTGTTCTATCTAGTCACATTTCTAAAATTTCCATGCAATAAGAATTTTCTCCAGACATCATTCTGGCACAGCATTTTAGGTGCAGTCTCTGAGTTGTACACCATCATTTCCCTGCTCCCTGATGTGCTGCCCGTTACTCCTCCTACTCCTAACCCATTTTCCCCCCACCAAAAACCAAACAAACAAAACACGGTTTGCAACAAAACTCAGCCGTCAGCATAAGGACATATCATTCCATATGCCTACTTCAGAATTACTGCTATCCAGGTTTTTTCCTTCCCTTTGAATATATATATTTCAGACAGTTTTCCTCTACATGTATTACCTTAAGGTTTTCCCAAGCTAAAACTCAAACCAAGTTCATTGTTACTGTAACTAAATTTCAGTCAGTGGAGTTACACTAGGGTGAGTTTTGCTCACCATCCATATTTCTGCTTCTTTAGGTCCCTTTAATTATTTCTCTGTCCTCACAATAGCTCTGAAATTTACAAAGTGCTACTAAATTAACTAAGGCGCTGTTTACTTCCCATTTCAGCTTTTTAATAAAGACATTCAATCCCATGTTATTTAAACACCAACCAACTCCTTTGACACTCTTCTCAACACCTTTGCCCCACCTTGCCCCAGTGCAATACCCTATTTATCATTAAAACTTTTTTTTTGTGGTTCTTTGACCAATTTTTAGCGGATGCAACAGTGTTCATAGCCGAGCCAATCTGAATTAACTGTGCAAGTAAAACAGATACTGCATCAAATGCTTTACTAAAACCCAGTTACATAATCGCCTGCATTTCTTTTATCCACAAAGGGCCCAATCCTAAAAAATGTTTAACATAGCAGTAACTTCATGCACATGAACAATTCCACTGAATTCACATTTGAAGCACATGAAGTTACTCATCTGCTTAAATATTTGCAGAATCAGAGCCTAGTTTTTTAATTCTCACAAAAACAAGAAAAAAAATCAGGTTTTATGGAATGTCCTTTTTAAACTAAATTTGTATTCAGTGTATTCCATTAAACTTTACTTACAGATTATCCACATTTCAACATTAATTCTTATGAGATAGCATGGAGAGAGAGCTCCACAGTTTCCACATCTCCTGGGCCTTTTCAAAGAGTATTTACAAACCTGCTAAAACTACATAATATAGTAACTCCCTCTATCTCATAGGCAATTATCCTTTCCCAGTTACCTAATAAATTAGAAGCTATGGAGTTACCTGCGTTAAGCACATATATTCTTCACTGTAAAAGGAAATGCTTCTGAAATATTCATTCTTTAAACTAAACCTATATAACATTTTGATCTTCTGAAATTATAGATAATAAAATACAATGCAAGACTTAGAAATGATGAAGGGATTTAAATCTAAAAATATCTATTAGAAGAGGAATATATAATTTTATAATCCTTTATGGGATAATGTCAACATCATGATATGATGAAAGGGAAGAGTATGCTTAAAGTTCTAATATGAAATAGATGAAAATATCCTCCGATCATTCACTAACTAAAGTCCTTTGTGGGTGTGTGCACGCGGGTGTGCACATAAACACAAACGAGAAAGGAACAGGGGACGTGTATCATGATTACAATGAAATTTCATCAAGTCAGAAAACAAGAAAAGTCTAATTCTTTATTGAACCTAATAGATTAATGTTTGTAACAAGTAAATCCAATATACTTCATACCCTTTCAGAACATTAACTGTATTTCTTCCTCTTTTTTAAAACAACAAAAAACAACTCTAGTATAAATTATATTTCCATAAATCAGAAAATGAAAAGTGTGTGATTATTTTCCATGTAAATGTTTTCCCAATAGATGTATTTAAAACTCTTTTTATTGTATATGTATGTTCTGTAATTCCCACTTGAAAAGATCTAGATGTTTGGCCAGCCTAACTTAAGCTACATGGGCAATTAATGGGTCATTTCGCAAACTCTGAATTATAACTAATGCTGTTCACCTGACTGCGCTATACGATTCTGAATGGAACAACCAACCTATGTTTTTACCATTATAATATAATATAGGTAAACGTTCAAAGCTTCTCATTCTAATCACTTTAAAATACAATAGTTTCTTTATTCAATAGAACGGGCCGGCTCCAGGGTTTTTGCCGCCCCAAGCAGCAAAAAAAATGAAATAAAAAAAAAAAAGGCACCATCACATCAGCTCTATCGCTGCCGCTTCAGTTTTTGGCAGCAATTCAGCGGCTGGTCCTTCACTCAAGAGGAAGTGAAGGATCTGCCACCAAACTGCTGCCGAAGAGCTGGATGTACCGCCCCTCTCCGTTGGCCGCCCCAAGCACCTGCTTGCTGGGCTGGTGCCCCGTCAAAAAAATGAAGGATTAAAAGCAGTTCTGTTTAAGCCTACATAAACTTGTTGCTCAGGTTTCCATTATTTTCAGGTTTGGTGTATAAAATTAGAAGCCAGTTCCATATTTAGGCATCTAAAAACACAGCCTGATTTTCAGGGATACAGATCAGTTATGGGAGTGGTCAGAGATGCTGAGCACCAAAATAGACAGCTCACTTAGACAAATAATTGTAGGACCCCACACTTCAGAATGTGAGACAAGATGTCAGTAAATTATTTTATTATTTGTTCCTTTGTTTTACTATTATTGTACAATTAAACAGCATGGTGGAACTGTAATGGAAGCTAAAGTTCAGTATTATTCTTTTAAGTCAAATTTTTCAAAATTGGGCTCTGGTTCTGAAAATTGAACCATGAAGAAGGAGCTAGGCAGATCCATGTCTAGGAATTAAAACTTAGGCTCTTAAATCCATATTTAAATTACTTAAATAGAATTAGCCTGATTTTCAGAGCGACCATTGTACCCACTAAGGTGGATGAGTTTCTCTGAAAATCAGGACAGATCTATTTTCAGTATCTATAGATTTAGGAGCTTAACCCTAGAGAACAATGTTTGACAATATTAGCTCTGGTTTTGAAAATAATTTACTCCAGCAAATATCTAACGGTAGCTTTCAGAGGTGGAAAGTATAAAACCCACAGGATTATACAGGTGTGACCAAAAAGCAAATAAGTAATATTAAAGAATGTTCTTCTGTGAGAAAAAGTTTTATATTTTTGTAACTGTTACAGCTGCTCAGTGCTGTGGCACACCAAACCTTTACTGTACCAGTATTACACCAGATTGCCATGACTCTGAAGCAAGCATTGAAAGGACTTCAGGTACTAGTCCCTAAAAGTGCTAGCCCTGGGGTCCCACTAATGACTCAGACACATGGCTAAACGAAGTGGTATTTTACTAGGGCTGGCAGAAAGGAGAAGACTGCAAAACACTCTATGAACAGTGACTTTAACAGCTGCAATTTAAGGTAAAACAATAGTGGTTTCTATTTGGGCCCTTCTGGGGGTCAGGGGGCACTCCAATGAGAATTAGGGTTCCTCAGGCCTAGTGCCTTGGGTTCCTTCTCCAACCCAGTCTATGCTACAGGGAAATAAGAGTGCACAGGTTTCCAGGTCAGGATCAGTTAGCTGTCTCTCTCCTTGGGACCACTCTGCACTGGTTCCCTGCCCAGTCTCTGCTGCTTCCGCACAGGCTGTGCCCAGACCTGAACCTGATTGCGACTTAGCAAGTCACAGCCTTTTCACATTTACCTGACTGCTGCTGCAGCCAGCTCTGCATGAGGCTCCCCAAAAGTTTCTTCTGTATTCAGCTTCTCCTCTGCTCTCAGTTAGCCATGGGGCTACCACTTCCCCTCAGAACAACGTTACTTCCTGGGCTAGGGTGGTCCACAAAGCTTCCATTCCCTTCCGATCAGAGGAAGGGGATGTATGTGCATGCCCACCCTGAAGGTTGTAGGTCAGTGGGAAGGGGGCTAAGGGAATGGTAGTTTCTTGCTTAGCAAATGCATCATGCTACCAGCTTCCCTTTGAGAAAGGCATGTGACATGTCCTCACATCCAGCATGAATCTACTCAGAAACTCAGGTGCCAGTGGGGTCTCTGCATTCTTAGGTTCCCTCTTAGCTCTGGAGGGTGTTTTGTTCACTCAAACACCCCCCAGAACACGGGACTCCATTTCCTGTTTTGGCCCTTCTATTTCTGTTATAGGTTCACCCTTATTCTGTAGGATAGGCTGTCTTGGAGGTATGACACCCAGGAATTCTGTCCCCTCTGATAGGGCCACACATGGATATGCTGTACAGTGTACCAGTTCACACACCTATTAGAATAACCATGACTCAAAAGTCTCTCCCTTGGTGACTGTTCAACAATCACAGGCTCTTGTCTGTCCATCTCTAACTTTCCTTTCCTGTCCCCAAAATGATTTCTATCAATCTGATTGATAATTAGTATTTGAAACACTTATTTTAAAATTATTTTTATGACTAAGAGTACAGTATGTCTTTAAGAGGCTATTTTGCCTAGTAATACAACCTCTGTATCCCCAAGCCTAGCTTTTTGTGTTGTCAATTGAAGTTGGCTGTTGGGAGGGGCAGAGATGAGAGGCACTGATGTGTGAAGACTTAAGAGCCAAATGTTACCTTACAATGTGACCTTACATTTATTTGGTTCCATTTACCCTTGTTACAAACTGCATTTAAACATGGTACCTGCTAATTTGGGTTCCAATGTGGTTTAAAGAACTAGTATGAGGGGCCAAAGCCATCTAAGAATTAATTATCAAGCCTATGTTCAATCTTGGAAAGCAGATTTAAAAAATTATTCTAACAAGGTTTTGGCTTGTCCACACTAGCACTTTAAAGTTTATTAGAACCCATCTGAGTAGAAACCAACTTTAAAAATGGCTCTCAAAAGACAATGTCCGTACGAGACTTTAATATAGATAGATAGATATAGCTATATCGTTTTACACTAGTGCTACCTCCAGTAGATCTAAAGAGTGGGCACTGACATTTTTCCTCACAGCATCTTTGAACTCTGCTCACATCGATGTAGTCAATACAACAGTACAAATGCTGTCAGCCATCTGAATCCCATCTATATTAGCACTCTCTTTACTGCCATCACCAGTGATCGAACAACACTGGGAGACTGACTGGGGAGAGAGGGAAGAAGGAAAGAGTCTAGAGTAGACATAGCTGAATAGTCCTCTGATAAGTTTTGATGCAACCTATTCTATAATACCTTTCACCCAGAAGAATCTCAGAGTGCTTTCAAAATATTACAGATTATAAACTACACAGGTATCAGTCCCAGTTCTGTTCAATATTTCATTAGTGATTTAGAGAAAGGCATAGAGAGTACACTTATAAAGTTTGTGGACAATACCAAGCTGAGAGGGGTTGCAAGGGCTTTGGAGGACAGGATTAAAATTCAAAATGATCTAGACAAACTGGAGAAATAGTTTAGGTAAACAGGATGAAACTGAATAAGAAAAAGTGCAAAGAACTCCACTTAGGAAGAAACAACCAGTCACACACATACAAATGGGAAATGACTACGGAGGAAGGAGTACTGCGGAAAGGGATCTGGGTGTCACAGTGGATCACAAGCTAAATATGAGTCAACAGTGTAACGCTGTTGCAAAAAAAAACAAACAAAAAACCAAACATCATTCTGGGATGTATTAGCAGGAGTGTTGTAAGCAAGACAGAAGTAGTAATTCTTCTGCTTTACTCCATGCTGATCAGGCCTCAGTTGGAGTATTATGTCCAGTTCTGGGCACCACATTTCAGGAAAGATGTGGACAAATTGGAGGAAGTCTAAAGGGGAGCAACAAAAATAATTAAAGGTCTATAAGGAAAGCCTGAAAAAATTGGATTTGTTTAGTCTGGAGAACAGAAGACTGAGAGGGGACGTGATAACAGTTTTCAACTACAAGGAGGAGGGAAAAAATTGTTCTCTTTAACCTCCGAGAATAGGAAAAGAAGCAATGGGCTTTAATTGCAGTAAGGGCATTTTAGGTTGGAGATTAGGAAAAACTCTCTGTCAGGACAGTTAAGCACTGCAATACATTCTGGAATCTCCATCACTGGAGAATTTTAAGGGCAGGTTAGACAAACACCTGTCAGGGATGGTCTAGATAATACTTAGTCCTGCCTTGAGTGCAGGGGACTCTCAAAGTCCCTTCCAGCCCTATAGTTCTATGATCTTCTACTGTTATGACCACAGAAATGCATCAACTGTTTAAGCAGCATAGAACATTACAATACTATTTCCAACAGGAAATGAATTAGAATTCAAGTCATAGGACGATTTATAAGACTGAATACAATTAATCAAGATACACATTAGCCAGGACACACATTAAATATCCCTACTTTGGGAAAAGTGCCATGGATCTTTATATAGGACATAGGTTTTTATCTCATTTAGAAGAGGGCAGCTCAAAAATCGGTGCCCTCTTTCATTATGTTAGGGCACTTGTTCAGTATTCTGTACTGACTTAGGCCTTGGCTACACTGGAGAGTTGCAGCGCTGGTGGTGGCTTTACAGCACTGCAACTTACTCACCATCCACACTTGCAAGGCACATACAGCGCTGTATCTCCCTGGCTACAGCGCTGCATGTACTCCACCTCTGCCTGGGGAATAACGACTGCAGCGCTAGCGATGCAGCACTGCTCCGCCAATGTGGTCACCAAAAGCGCTGTTATTGGCCTCCAGAGGTATCCCAGAATGCCTGCTCAGCCACTCTGCTCATCAGTTCAAACTCTACTGCCCTGGCCTCAGGTGACCCGCCCTTTAAATGCCTCGGGAATTTTAAAAATCCCCTTCCTGTTTGCTCAGCCAGGTGTGGAGTGCAATCAGTGAATCTTTCCAGGTGACCATGCCTCCACGCGCCAAACGAGCCGCAGCATGGAGCAACGGCGAGTTGCTGGACCTCATCAGCGTTTAGGGGAAGGAAGCTGTGCAGTCACAGCTGCGCTCCAGCCATAGGAATTACAATACCTATGGGCAGATATCAAGGGCCATGCTGGAAAGGCGCCATGACCGGGACGCAGTGCAGTGCAGGATTAAAGTGAAGGAGCTGCGGAGTGCCTACTGCAAAGCCCGTGAGGGAAACCGCCACTCTGGTGCTGCCCCCACGACCTGCCGTTTTTACAAAGAGTTGGACGCGATACTTGGGGGTGACCCCACCACCAATCCGAGGATCACAATGGACACTTCAGAGCGGGGGGGGGAGGGGGAGGAGGAAACCGAGAGTGAGGGTACTGGGGTGGGGGGAGACACCCCAGAGTCCCAGGAGGCATGCAGCCAGGAGCTCTTCTCAAGCCAGGAGGAAGGTAGCCAGTCGCAGCAGCCGGTACTTGGTGAAGGACAAGCAGAGGAGCGGGTTCCCGGTAAGCGGCTTTTATTTTCAGGATGGAAATGTTTCGGGAGAAGAGGGAGGGTTAGGGCTGCATGCATGCATGCCTAGATGTGGAATAGCCCATTGATGTGGTCTATAACGTCGCGGTAATCGGCCTCAGCAATCTCTTCAAAAGTTTCAGCCAGAGCGTGGGCAATGCGCTTGCGCAAGTTTACAGGGAGAGCCACTGTGGTCCTTGTCCCAGTCAGGCTAACGCGTCCGCGCCACTGTGCCGCGAGGGGTGGGGGGACCATTGCTGCACACGGGCAAGCTGCATAGGGGCCAGGGCGGAATCCGCATTGCTGTAGAAGACCCTCCTGCTCTTCCCAGGTGACCTGCAGCAGTGAGATATCTTCCAGGATTAACTCTTGTGGAAAATGTTGGGAGAGTGTTCAGTGTAGGTGCCCCCTGCAGCTGTTTGCTTTCCCCAATGCACAGAAACCCCTGCACGGCCCTGAAGCAGTCAGTCCCCCTTACTCACTATTTCAGGGCTCCTGTGGGTTATGTGCACTCTCTTTGGTATGGGAAAATTATGCTAAAGTGAAGTCTGTAAACTCCTTCACTGTCTGGGAATAACTTTCTGAGATATAAACAATGCTGCCTCTGTTAAATGTTGCCTTTTCTTCCTTTCCACAAGCGACCTTGAGTTCTCAGCTGCCCAAAGACTTCAAAACCTGCAGAAGAAGCCGCGAAAAAACAAAGACGACCTGCTACAAACAGTTATGGATCACTCTGCCAGAGAGAACAAAAAACTGCAGGACTGGAGGGAAAGGGAAAGCAGGATCCGCCAGAGAAACACAGCAGACAGGAAGAAAAGCACAAAGCACCTGATAAGCATCCTGGCGCGCCAAATGGACTCTATCCAGGCACTCGTAGCCATGCAGGCAGAGCACTACTGCACTGCCCCTCCCCACCCCGTCCCAAAGCTCTTTCCCTTGTGCCCCAGTGTCAACTCCAAACCCCCTTCCCCAGCATCCAGGTTCTTACCTCCACCAGCTGCCTCCAACACCTGTACGTTCACCAACCAGCCCTGAGAACTACGACCCTTACCCTCTGCACTCAGCCCCCATCACCATGCAGTATAGGCATCCTGAAGTGCAGCAGTCATTGCACAGCACTTCAGACAGGACATATTCAAACCTGTGACTGTACCGTTCCCCACAACACACCCTTGCCCTCTTAGGTTCCCAAAATGTTGTGTGTCTGTCAATAAAGTTATTTTCTTTTCAATAAATGAATTCTTGGCTTTGAAAACAGTCTTTATTATTGCAGAAAGTCAAAGATACCTTAGCCCAGGAAAGAAACAGGCACTGCAAATCAGCTTAGGAAAAACAGATTCCTACTAACATTGTAACCACTGCACTTCACTCCTGTGCAAGGCACCAAACATTACTGTTGGTTTTCAGCCTCAAATTCCTCCCTCAAGGCATCTCTAATCCTTGTAGCCCTGTGCTGGGCCTCTCTAGTAGCCCTGCTCTCTGGCTGTGCAAATTCAGCCTCCAGGCGTTGAACTCAGAGGTCCATGCCTGACTGAATGTTTCACTCTTCCCTTCACAAATATTATGGAGAGTACAGCACGCGGATATAACCGCAGGGATGCTGCTTTCCCCCACGTCTAGCTTCCCATATAGAGATCGCCAGCGCCCTTTTAAACAGCCAAAAGCACACTCCACAGTCATTCGGCACCGGCTTAGCCTGTAGTTGAACCAGTCCTTGCTCCTGTCAAGCTTCCCTGTATACAGTTTCATGAGCCAAGGCATTAACGGGTAAGCGGGGTCTCCAAGGATCACAATGGGCATTTCAACTTCCCCTACTGTGATCTTCTGGTCTGGGAAAAAAGTCCCTGCCTGCAGCTTCCTGAACAGGCCAGTGTTCCGAAAGATGTGTGCATCATGCACCTTTCCAGGCTAGCCTGCGTTAATGTCAATGAAATGCCCACGGTGATCCACAAGCGCCTGGAGAACCATAGAGAAATACCCCTTCCGATTAACGTACTCTGATGCTAGGTGGGGTGGGGACAGAATAGGAATATGCGTCCCATCTATCGCCCCTCCACAGTTAGGGAAACCCATTTGTGCAAAGCCATCCACAATGTCCTGCACGTTCCCAAGAGTCACGGTTCTTCCTAGCAGGATGCGATTAATGGCCCTGCAAACTTGCATCAAAACGACTCCAACGGTCGACTTTCCCACTCCAAACTGGTTCGCCACCAATCGGTAGCTGTCTGGAGTTGCCAACTTCCAGATTGCAATAGCCACCCGCTTCTCCACTGGCAGGGCAGCTCTCAATCTCGTGTCCTTGCGCCACAGTGTGGGGGCGAGCTCAGCACACAGTCCCATGAAAGTGGCTTTTCTCATCCAAAAGTTCTGCAGCCACTGCTTGTCATCCCAGACTTCCATGATGATGTGATCCCACCACTCAGTGCTTGTTTCCCGAGCCCAAAAGCGGCGTTCCACAGTGCTGATCATTTCCATGAAAGCCACAAGCAATGTCGTGTCGTACGCGTGAGGCGACTCGCAATCATCGTTGGACTCCTCATCACTTTGGAGCTTAAGGAATAGCTCAACTGCCAAACGTGATGTGCTGGTGAGACTCATCAGCATACTCCTCAGCAGTTCAGGCTCCATTTCCCACAGAAATCGTGCTGCACAGAAACCGATGGGAGAGTCACAATGGCACCAAACGTGGATGGAAAAACAGGGACTGCTGGGATGCAAAGCGATGCATCACGGGGCGTTGGGACAGGAAGCAGAATGACCCACACCCTTCCATCCCCTTCCCACAACCCACGGCGCCAAAATGGGAAGAGGTGCTCTCTGGGATAGCTGCCCATAATGCACCACTCCCAACAGCGCTGCAACTGCTGCAAATGTGGCCACACTGCAGAGCTGGTAGCTGTCAGCGTGGCCACACTGCAGCGCTTTCCCTACACAGCTGTACGAAGACAGCTGTAACTCCCAGCGCTGCAGAACTCCAAGTGTAGCCAAGGCCTTAGTCTGAGTGTCACCCACTGAATCAACACTATGTCCAGCTGCACTTGGGAAGTCGCCTTTAGAGAAGACTGAAGTAACAAGCCCACTTAGGCCATGGCTACACTAGAGAGTTGCAGCGCTGGTGAGGGGGTTACAGTGCTGCAACTTAGGATGTGGCCACACTTGCAAAGCACGGCCAGTGCTGCAACTCCCTGGTTGCAGCGCTGGCTGTACACCCGGTCGAGCCTCGGGTGTAGCGATTCCAGCGCTGGTGATCCAGTGCTGGTCAGCAAGTGTGGACACCAACAGCGCTTTTATTGACCTCCGGGGTATAAGGAGGTATCCCAGCATAACTTATAAGCCTCTCTGGTAGTCATGCACACTCCACTGCCCTGGGCTCAGCTGACCCCACCTTTAAATGCCCCGGGAATTTTAAAAATCCCCTTCCTGTTTGCTCAGCCAGGTGTGGAGTGCAATCAATCATTCAATCAATCAGTGACCATGCCTCCACGCCCCAAACGAGCCCCAGTATGGAACAATTCCGAGCTGCAGGACCTCATCAGTGTTTGGGGTGAGGAAGCTGTGCAAGCACAGCTGCGCTCCAGCAGGAGAAATTATGATATCTATAGGCAGATATCACAGTCCTTGCTGAGAAGGGACCATGAACGGGACGCGTTGCAGTGCAGGGTAAAAATTAAGGAGCCCTGCACAGTGCTTACTGCAAAGCTCGTGAGGGAAATCGCCGCTCAGGAGCTGCCCCCACAACCTGCCGTTTTTACAAGGAGCTGGATGCCATACTTGGGTGTGACCCCATTGCCAATCCTAGGAGCACGATGGTGAGTTCAGAGCAGGGAGAAGTGGAGGAGGGTGTAGAGGAAGCCGAGAGTCAGGCTACTGTGGTGGAGGGAGACACCCCGGAGTCCCAGGAGGCATGCAGCCAGGAGCTCTTCTCAAGCCAGGAGGAGGCTAGCCAGTCGCAGCAGCTGGAAGTTGCTGGTGAGGAAGAAGCTGGGGAGTGTGCTCGGGGTAAGCAGATTTTTATGTTTTGGGAGAGGACGGTTGGGGTTATGGCTGCCTGCATGCATGCCTAAACGTGGAATAGCCCATTGATTTGCTCTATCACGTCTCTGTAATCTGCCTCAGTAATCTCTTGAAAAGTTGCAGCCAGAGCGTGGGCAATGTGCTTTCGCAAGTTTATAGGGAGAGCCACCGTGGTCCTTGTCCCGGTCAGGCTAACTCGTCCGATCCACTGTGCAGCGAGGGGTTGGGGGGGACCATGGCTGCACACAGGCAAGCTGCATAGGGGCCAGGGCGGAATCCACATTGCTGTAGAAGACCCTCCCTCTCTTCCCAGGTAACACGCAGCAGTGATATATCTGGCAGTAGGAAATCCTGTTGAGAATTTAGGGATACTTGAGTGCAGGGCGCCAGGTTCGCGGTCCCCCCCCCAATCCCTGCGGTGCGTTCCGGTCTCCCCACCCCCTTCCAGCACGTAGCCAGCCCCGCGGTGCGTTCCGGTCTCCCCACCCCCTTCCAGCAGGTAGCCAGCCCCACGGTGCGTTCCGGTCTCCCCACCTCTCTTTCCAGCAGGCAGCCAGCCCCGCGGTGCATTCCGGTCTCCCCCCCCCCTTTCCAGCAGGCAGCCAGCCCCGCAGTGCGTCCCCCCCCCACCACCACCAGCAGGCCGGCAGTTCCACGGACCGCCCCCCCGGCCAGGAGCTCGCCACCTTCATGTTCCCTACTGTCCCCTGTGCAGGCCACCAGCTACCTCCTGTACCCAGTGCAGATAAACCCCAGTGAGCCATCAGTCAGTTCCCCCTCCCAGGTGAAGTCGGGGCAGAAACACTCACCCCATTGCTCGCCATGCCTTCGCTTCCCTGGCCTCTCTGTGTTATGTTAGGTATGTGGGAATGATGCTACAAAAAGACTACAAACTCCTTCACTGTGTGATAATAAACAATGTAGCCTCTGTGTATTACATGTTTCTATCTATGTTTTTTTTAGTGACCTTGACTAATGCAGCCGGATCACCGGCCTCACGTCGGTTGCAGAACTTGAGAAAAAATCCACGAAAATCAAAAGAGGAATTGATCAAAGCAGTTATGAATCACTACAACAGAGAAAGTAGGAAGACGCAGGAATGGAGAGAGAAAATGTATGAGTGGAGGCAAACAGAAAGCAGGAGAAAGGAATTGGCTACCAAAAATACCTCAAAGCACATGATAAGCCTCCTGGCTCGCCAAAGTGACTCTTTCGAGTCTCTCGTAGCCATGCAGGCAGATCTGTACCGTGGTAACCCACACCCCTCCCAAAGCTCTCTTTCTTGTTCCCCAGTATTTGCACAAAACACCTTTCTCCAGCAGCCAGTTTCTTATTACCCCCATCTGCCCCTAACACCTGTACGATCACCTACCAGCCCTGATAACTACAATTCTTACCCTGTGCACTCCACCCCCATTACTCTGCAGCATAGTAATCCTCAAGTGCAGCAGACATTGAACAGTAATCCAAACAGGACATATACAAACCTCTGAATGTACAGTCCACCACCCTAACCCCTCTGGCCTTTTATGTACTGTACTTTGAATAAAAAATTTTATGGCTTTTACAATACGTTTTATTATTGCAGGAAGTGGTAAATATTGTACCCCAAGGTAGAAAGGAGCACAGCAAAGGTAGAAAGGAGCACAGCAAAGGTAGAAAGGAGCACAGCAAAGGCACCAAACATTACTGTTGGCTCTCAGCATCAAATTGCTCCCTTAAGGCATCCCTAATCCTTGAAGCCCTTTCCTGGGCCTCTCTAGTAGCCCTGCTCTCTGGCTGTGCAAATTCATCCTCTAGGCGTTGAACCTCGGAGGTCCATTCCTCACTGAATCTTTCACCCTTCCCTTCACAAATATTATGGAGGGTACAGCACGCGGATATAATAGCGGAGATGCTGCTTTCCCCCAAATCTAGCTTCCCATAAAGACACCTCCAGCGGCCTTTCAAACGGCCAAAAGCACACTCCACAGTCATTCGGCACCAGCTCAGCCTGTAGTTGAACCGGTCCTTGCTCCTGTCAAGCTTCCCTGTATACAGTTTCATGAGCCAAGGCATTAAGGGGTAAGCGGGGTCTCCAAGGATCACAGTGGGCATTTTGACGTCTCCTACTGTGATCTTGCGGTCTGGGAAAAAAGTCCCGGCCCTCAGCTTCCTGAACAGGGCACTGTTCCGAAAGATGCGTGCATCATGCACCTTTCCAGGCCATCCTGAGTAAATGTCAGTGAAACGCCCACGGTGATCCACAAGCACTTGCAGAACCACGGAGAAATACCCCTTGCGATTAACGTACTCTGATGCCAGGTGGGGTGGGGACAGAATAGGAATATGCGTCCCATCTATTGCCCCTCCACAGTTAGGGAAACCCATTTGTGCAAAGCCATCCACAATGTCCTGCACGTTCCCCAGAGTCACAGTTCTTCTTAGCAGGGTGCGATTAATGGCCGTGCAAACTTGCATCAGCACCATTCCAACGGTGGACTTTCCCACTCCAAACTGGTTCGCCACCAATCAGTAGCTGTCTGGAGTTGCCAGCTTCCAGATTGCAATAGCCACCCGCTTCTCCACTGGCAGGGCAGCTCTCAATCTCGTGTCCCTGCACCGCAGGGTAGGGGCGAGCTCAGCACACAGTCCCATGAAAGTGGCTTTTCTCACCCGAAAGTTCTGCAGCCACTGCTCGTCATCCCAGGCTTGCAGGACGATGTGATCCCACCACTCAGTGCTCGTTTCCGGAGCCCAAAGACGCCGTTCCACGGTGCTAAGCACGTCTGTTACTGCCACAAGCAATTGAGTGTCTTGAGCGTCAGGCGTTTCAATATCATCGTCTGACTCCTCACTGTCACTTTGCAGCTGAAGGAATAGCTCCACTGCCATGCGTGATGTGCTGGCAACATTCATCAGCAAGGTCCTCAGCAGCTCAGGCTCCATTTGTAACAGAAATCTCAGAAATCGCGCTGCAGACTCACAATGCTGCCAAACTGCTCGGAATGTGTAGCAAAGCACCACGGGGCGTTGGAACAGGAAGCGGAAAGACCCGCACACTTCCTTCCCCTTCCCACAAGCCACAGCGCCAAAATGGGATGAGGTGCTCTGTGGGATAGCTGACCACAATGCACCACTCCCAACAGTGCTGCAAGTGCTGCAAATGTGGCCACACTGCAGCGCTGGTAGCTGTAAGTGTGGCCACACTGCAGCGCTGGCCCTACACAGCTGTACGAACACAGCTGTAACTACCAGCGCTGCAAAACTGTAAGTGTAGCCATGGCCTTAGTCTGCAGGAGAAAGGATCATACTTGGGGTATATGTCTAACACTTGAAAAATCCTCTCTAAACATAAGCATGTGGATGAGCCACCCTTTTTTAGCACCTTAGAAGGTATGCTAAATTAAAGAAGAGGAAATTTTTATTGAAGCTATATAATCCTAAAAAATGTGATTTCTAAGAGACGACATAACCTGGTTGCCTTCACCCTACACAAACGATACTACGACAATTTCCAATAAAATGTAATTTTAAACTACTTTGTTACAACAGTATTAACATAGACTTCAGACTAGGACAAACTTATACAAAACAATTGCTTTTGGTGCAATTTATACATTTCAATGGAGAAATCAGAACTCAGTAATTTATTAATCAAAGCAAACTTTTAACTGCATAGCATATGTTATGCTACATCTTTTGGCATATCTGTTTCCCTTACATACAGTAGACTAATTTTGTGAAGCTTATCAACAAAACTGATATCCCACAGTCTGAAATAACATTTTTTGATTGACTTGCTGCTCTGCTTTCAAATCCATTTTTTATCTCCATTGAGAAGAGGGAGTACTTTTTCTAAAATCCCTTTACATAAAATGAATTATCTGCACCTGTTAATTTTTAAACTGGAAGATAATCTGTGATACCTGATTAACTGAACCTAACAATACAATTTGCTTTATACTTTAATACATGGAACAATGTTGTGAATGGCCTTACACTGATAATTCACCTGAACACTCTGAATGGGAGGCTGTGTTGTTCAGGCCGAAATTAAATTGGAATTAGTGGATGGGCGACATGTGCAAAAGAAGGGGTTTTCAAACTGGGGGTTGTGACCCCTGAGCGGGTCATGACGTTATTACACAGGGGGGTCGCGAGTTGCAGCCTCCACCCCAAACCCTACTTCACCTCCAGCATTTATAACAGTGTTAAATATAAAAAAGTGTTTTAATTTATAAGAGGGTGGGGTCGCACTCAGAGGTTTGCTGTGTGAAAGGGGTCACCACTGGGCTAAAGGGAGCAATGAATTAATAAATGGATTATATGTTTTAATAAATGATTGTTGCACATTGTTAGAGTGAACAGGTTGATTATAAACATGGCTTATAGCATAGGTGCTGGAAGTAGGAAAGCTCAAGATGCTGTCGCAACCCCTGGCTTGAAGTGGTTTCCACCACATGCAGGGTTTACAGTTTGGTAAACTTTGACTTTCAGCACCCCCACTATATAAATTGTTTCGGTACCCTTGGCTTACGACCACCTCTAGCACCTGATACTGATGTGTTTACAACCACCTATAAATGCGTAATATACCCATGTCTGTAAAATGCTTATAACATCATTAGCCCTTCATCAAATACTTACAATTGTACTTTTAATATAAAGCATGACCAAGAAACTTCCATCTGTTTTTATCTGGACATCTGAACACAAAAATTCTTGTATCTATATATAGAAGAAGCATCACTCAAGCATTTTCTTTGACACTCAACACTTCTACACTGCACTACACCTAAATGTAATAAACTTTAATTTTTGGCATAAATACAAATAAGTATTATTTTCCTGTCAAGCTTTGAAGAGTCAAAACAAGTTCTGCTCAAATGTAACTTCGGGGTGGGAGGGAGCTCTATAAATCTGTGAAGGGACTGAGGCATTGAGAGAACTATAGACAAATCCATGAGAAAACTAGTTCTGTATTTAGTGTAGGGCTTGGATGGTGTGCAATGAGTAAGGTCTGGGGCCACACTTTTAATGAAGAGGAGTAAACAAAATATTTAATAGATACCCATTCGGCTAGCACTGTGCATCCTGTGTGCTAAATGAGGTCCTGTAGAAAGAGTAATATGTAATCATATTATTAAAACAGTATATCATAATTCATAAGACCAAATTAAGGCTTTTCATAACTTGTAAATACTTGACGTTGCAACCTTCACATTCCTTTAGCATAGTTAAAAAAACCAATGTACACAGATTTTTTTTAAATGAGTTTTTAGAATTCTGTAGTACCTGTGAAAGTAAAATAAATTATATTGTAAAAATAGAAAGGATTAAAGAAATGCTGTGTGTACCTTTAAGCAAGAGAGTTGAAATGCTGCAATCCAGGTGTCAGAAATGCAGACATTAAGGTAGAACAATTACTTCACCAATCGCCCTTAAGTGGAGCATTAGCCTTAGATCGATTAGAGTTAGTAAGAAAGTAGGATATGCATGCTGTGCCCCAGGTAAATTTTACAGTTTTGCTCTCTTTGTACCTTTGTTTAGTTCACGCCCTTTTATCTGTATAAATAAGATAGTTTGTGTCCTGCATAGTGCTCACATTATCTGGGTGTTATTAGCAGAGCGCTGTGCTAATAAAACAGAGTGGTCTGACAAACTGTGAGTTATGAGTCTAACTTTGACATACCCTACCACAGATACTAACCCAAAATCCCTTGTTATCTCTGCTAAGCATACACCACAATCTGCCATCAACCTTATTGCAGTAAGTGTGCAAATGACCTATTCATGTGACTAATTAAAAGATGCATCCACTAAGTCATTTTCCTTGCTTTGAAATAATACTATAGTGGTCAACAGTGTTGTTAAAAAAAGATTTAAAAAAAAATCAAGCTGCAATGAGTCCTCACATTTGGTTAAACACCAAGTCAGAAAAATGTTTTGAGAACAGGTTCAAACAGTATTGTCTTATTGTCAGACAGAAGAAACAAAGAGGATCACTCTGGTTTACTTGGAATTACACTCCACAGACTCCCTGTCTGGCCTTGGACAAGTTACCTGACCTCTTTATATTTCTCAGTCATTATGCACAAATACTCAGGCCTACAAATACGGCAATTTGATGGTGATCATGTTAAAACCATTTAAAAAAACAAATTTTTGGCAACCAGACTTTTCATGCTACTGTGAATTTGTCATAGGACAGATTTTGGTTCCTCATTTTTTTTATGGCTGATGGAAAGACGTTTTTAGTGTACCTGTTTCAAAGTTATAAAAGAATGTACTCATTCCAAACTAGCTTATATTGTATTTTTGAAAGATAAGTTCAACTGGGACTGAAGAAGAACAACAAAAAAGACAAACTCCAAAAAGAGTTCCCTGCTACCAATATCACACAAATGTTCTAGTTTATCCCATGCATGCACACTATTCTCTTTGAGAAAGGTTGTATTCACTTCATTATGTGGTGTTACAATAACCAATAACACATGTGAAGGTCTGACTGGAAGAGTCTAGCGCTCAACTTCTCTTTGTTTTATTGTGGTATCTGATATCAACTCAATGCACAAATGTTTTCACTTGCCCCTTCCACTCCCATAACCAGTGGCCCATCAGAGCTGGGGAAACTAAATTAAAAAGTAATTTCCAACCCTTGTTTGATAATGAAGGGATTCAAATGCTGACTTCTTGAGTTACACGTAGAAGAAAGAGTTAAGGGACAAAAGGAAAAAGGGGCATGACTGGTCAATCTGGTTAGATAAATAAAGCATGCATAAAGACAGGTATGAATCTGTTTTTACTTCTGTATTTCCTACACGCCCTTTCTGCAAATTTACTAGTTAGACACATAGCCCCATAAACATGCAAACTGAAGTATTGGGTATCTGTAATTTCTTTTATTAGAGACAGTTATAATTTCCCAACTAAACAAGTATCAAATCACATTTTTCTGTGTTAATATTTGTTTTAACTAGGAAACCCACTTCAGTAATGGATATACAAATAGGATTTCTTGACACAGAGAAATTTACTGGCAACGCTACAGTGAAATAATTTTTCTGCAATAGCTATGCTAGAATAATTGCCCCATATGGACACTCTATTCTGGAATAAAAGTGACTTTATTATTCTGCCATAGCTATGCCAGTCAATTTCCCCACGTGGACAACCCTGTAGTCTCTACTTTCCATGAGTTTCTGGGCTTTCCAAGATCCAGAATTAATAAAACACACTTAGCTTCAAGACTATTCATTCACACAAAGACTCACAAAGCTAAATACATTAATTTTACTTAATAAGCTTCCCTTTAAGTACTTCAATTGTGAATAAAATTTTAAAAGACTAATTATGACAGAGAACAAAAGAAAATCCCAAGTTCTCCTTTACAGACTTGTTTCTCAAAGGCTAAGGGCTTACCTACACTTACAATGCTATAGATGTGCGGTTGTAGTGTTTATTGAAGACACGACCTATGCCAATGCGTGAGTTTCTCCCACTGGCACAGGTACTCCACCTCCCCAAGAGGCAGTAGCTATGTTGACAGAAGAAGCCCTTCTGTCGACTTAGCGCTGTCTACACTGTGAGTTCAGTTGGTATAACTGCATCGCTCAGGGGGTGTGGATTTTCCCCCTCCCTGAGTGACCTAGTTATACCAACCTAGTGTAGACCAGCGCTAACTGAAATAATACATAAGAACAAAAATCTTAGCCACAATGTGCTCCTCAATCATGGGGGAAGAGATCTCATTTAATTTTGCAGCCCACCAAGATATTTTTGAATATATCTGCAGGGAGAATGTAAAAATGTCAGGGAAGCATAGGAGAGCTCTGCAAGGTTCCTAATGAAATGTGTAGGTCTAGCTTCAAAGGGCTTCCTCAAAGAACATCAGTCTTCACTTATGAAAGGCACAGCCCTGGAAGAGAAGGAGCATTTTAGGCCTGGACAAGAATGTAATGACAGAGTATGAAGAAAATGATACAGTAAGCCAAGTACTATGTACCGAGCTATTAGTACCTCAGTTTCATGAGAAATATATCAACTCAAGTTAAAAAAAAATTAAAAATGGAAATACTTCAGTGGAGCACTGAATATTTTTTCTGTACCCATAATGCAACAAGGAATCAGTACAGGACAAAAATGGAACTCATAAGTGTGTGGAAATGATCATCTAACAATTACCCTATTAAAACAGTTTTCAGATTCAACCATGATCTGCATTATGGGGAGGTCATAGGCAGACATTCTGGACATCTCCAATACAGTAAAACTGCCGCTTCTCAGTGGACCTAGTTTAATATTAAAAGACTGCAGAGTTTTTTTGTTGTTGTCATTGGTTTGTCTGTTGGGTTTTTTTTTTTAAACCGCAGTATATTAGTGTCGAGTCTCTAATTACACTCCATTAGTAATTGCAGTAGAAAGAAAAGTGCTACAGGCCAGGATTTTCCTGGGGGCCAAAGGATGTTAGCTATCCAACTCCCAAACTAGGTGCTAACTTTCATATGCCCTTTAGAAAACCCATCCCTAGTGAAATGTCTGTTAACAGCTGTAACAGTCTGTAACAAATGAGCATTATCAAAATACTACAGATGTTCCCTGAAGCTCAGACACCAAGTATGTGAAAAATACAAATAGTAATAAATAATTTGCAAGTTTGTACCCCTTTACATTCCTTACTTCCTGAATTAAGAGATAGAAAGGAATTCTCACACGGGATCAGACCAGTGGTTCATCTACTCCTGTGTCCAGCCTCCAAAAGTGGCCAGTATCAGATGCCTCAAAGAAGGTGCAAGAAGCCCCATAACAGACAACTATGGAAGTTAACATTATTAATAGTATTTCAGATAGTGGGCAGACAGATAGTACTAGGCAACAGAGTAAGATCAGTTAAATACATATTGCGCTTTTGCCTGGAATGGCTTCCAGCATTGGGGGGGGGGGGTCACCGGGGAGGGTCGGCAAGTGAAGCATCACCTCCCCCTCAAAAATACCAGAGCCTCCACCATGAAAGGAAGGGAGAAAATGTGTGAGAAGGAAAAGTAAAGTACAGCACAGCCTGGGAGGCAAGTGAGGGACGCAAGTAAATCCCAGCAGTAGCAGCTCTGCAGAGGAAGGAAGGAAGGAAGGAAACACTGAGGCAGAAGGGAGGACTGGGAGGACGGAGGCAAATACACAAGTTCAGTAAAAGTCTCAAAGACGGCAATACACAAGAAGGCAGAAGCTCTCCAGAAACAGCTCTCCACCCCCTTGCCCGTCTCTGGGGTATGTAGCACTCTGATGTGTTGCACAGAGTCGTCTCCCATGGTGCTGTTTTTAAACTCTCTGCTGTTGTTGATACCATGTGTAAGCAGATCCCCGCTGTGCTGCACCGGGCCCTGTCTGTGCAGACTCCTGTCCTGATTGACACCAGAGTTGGTACATACGGGTCTGTCACAGGAGGCAAGGAGAAGGGTGTAGTTTGTTTTAAACATGGCTTTTCTCTCCCTTCCGCCTCTTACCTTGGAGCCATCACCGGGGCACCATGCAAGGCAGAACGCAGATTCAGCCGAGGGCAGAATCAGCCAGCACACGGGGGATTTTTTCAAAGACTGATGAGCTACTGCTTGGAGTTTGCAAGCAGGAAACTCCTTCGGGGGAGGTAAAAGGCGAAGCTGCAGCTGCTGCATTTTTTTCCCGGGGGGGGCGGGGGAGGAGGAAATCGGAGTTGTGACAGCGAGTTTGCATTCGAGAGGAGGGGGTGACAACTGCAGCCCTCACTACAAGGTTAGAGGAAGTAAGGAGTAAATCAATAAATTAGCAACCGGAGGGAAGGGTGAAAGATATTTGCAACAGGCAGCACAAATACCCAGACTCAATCAGCGCAGTCAAAAAAAAATCACCCCAGTCCTACGGGCAATCTGAGGCTGAGATTATTAACTGCAAACGGGCGTCAAAAAGAATGCACCACAACACAATCAATACAGGCAGAGAGGCGCTTTACCTTTCTCTTCGGCATAATGTCCCTGCCCCGGGCTGCAAAAGTAAAGCAATGAGCAAGCTTCTGCACAAGCGCAGATCCCGCCTCCTAACGCAGCGGCGGTGGCAAGGCAATCTCTACTCCGCGCTGCTGACCGCCGCTGCGCTGCGCACCCTCCACGCTCACTGCCCCTGCGCCGCTGACACCCAAGAGACCCCTGCCACAGGCGCCCACCGCGGCTTCCCAGAGGCGAGAACGGGGCAGCTCTTCTTTCTGATTGGCTCCCCAATTCTGTAACCCCCGCCCTCCTCTGAAGGGAATAGACTAATCAGAGGAAGTCCGTGTGGTTCAGATGCAGGGCACGCTGGGGTGAGGTAGCCTGCGCTGATTGGGTGGCAGCAGGCCCCCAAGTAGCCAAACAGAAGTGAGGAGGCTGGGAGCACTAGGCTGGGGAGCATATGGGGAACTGTTGGGAGATATGTCCAACATTTAATAAGATTTTAAAGCATTTCACAACAAACAATATCATTATACCTGTATCTGGAAAGTTATCTTCTGAGTAACAAATGCCACCCATCAAACAATAGGGACCACCCCCCAAAGCATCTTTGGATTTGCTGGAGACCTAAATAAGCATACATAAAATGGTTCTCCCCTCTTCTATCCCAATTGTTCCCCCTCTTCTATGGTCTTTAAATCTTCCCCTTGCTATCCTTTTCCCTTGAGCGTTGCTGTCTCGCACTTCCCTCACCCTCTCGCTCCTTTTTCTCTTTCCCATGCTCCTAATATCCACCCAGAATTTGCCACTGATAACCACTGTTTTTTCGATCGCCTACTTTTTGCTTTGTCCGTCCATCTGTCGGTCAGTCTCCAGCCCGTCACACCATAGACTAATTGTCCATTCTCTCCCATAAATTCTCCACTTGCCCCAGCCATCTGTCCTCTCATTAATTTAACAATCTATAACCTCTCTATTCAATTTTCAGTTTGTACTCTTCTTCCAAATTTCTTCAATTCTTGCCTTCTTTATTCATCAACTGGTTTTCAGGCTTTCCCCTGCCCCTTTGCACAATTCTTACACCCCACAAATTTATTCTATTTTGTCTTTTAGTCAATTCTCAGCTACCAAGGAAGGGTAAATCGGGGAGGGCAATAGGAGCAGGGGAAAAAAGCGAAGGGGGATTCAATTAGGGTTAAGGAGGTGAGTTTCTTTTGGTAGGTGGAAAAGAAAGGTGAGAAATGGGGACAAATTCTACTGAGAGCTCAGTTAGGATTGGGGGAGTACAGGTGGTGATCATGGGTTGGAAGAGGCAAAATTCCAGGCAGAGAAGAGGAGGAAAAGGAGGAGAGGTTTTTGGAGCTTACAGAGATGAATCTATTTGCAAAGATCTAAACTGTTAGGACAATACTACTTCTGTCAGCAGCTTTAAAACAAATAAAAGGAAGTTCTTCACACAGTGCACAGTCAACCTGTGGAACTCCTTGCCTGAGGAGGTTGTGAAGGCTAGGACTATAACAGGGTTTAAAAGAGAACTAGATAAATTATTGGAGGATAAGTCCATTAATGGCTATTAGCCAGGATGGGTAAGGAATGGTGTCCCTAGCCTCTGTTTGTCAGAGGGTGGAGATGAATGGCAGGAGAGAGATCATTTGATCATTGCCAGTTAGGTTCACTCCCTCTGAGGCACCTGGCATTGGCCACTGTCAGTAGACATGATACTGGGCTGGATGGACCTTTGATCTGACCCAGTATGGCCATTCTTATGTTCTTAATTCTTCCTGCCCCTTGCAGGCTTGATGGAAGGCTGGCACCACAGTGGGAAACCACACTGTACAGTCACTGGACTTCCAGTCTGAACAACCCTACAGGATTTTTTTCTTCTATATATTCTCTAGAGTTTTTTCTAGTCCAGTTTTTATCATTGCAAGTAGTCCTAGCTTTGGCATAAACGTGTATTTTAATGGGAACATATCGAAACAAAATAATGGCACTGACTCATAGAAGTGTAGGACTGGAAGGGACCTCAACAGGTCATCTAGTGCAGTCCTCTGCCCTGAAAGGGACTATCCTTGCCCTCACCCTTCCTATGTCTATCATCCCTTCTCCTAACACAGGAAACTTGTTTTCAGACTGGCTGGCCTACACCTTCTGGCAGGGTGTCCCTTTTCTGTAGTGAAAGTCCATCCTGAGACACCTGAGGGTCAGTACCCCTCGCAAGCACCTGTTGAGTGTTCCACTGTATTGGGAAATAATTGTGTTTATATTTTGAGGAAATTACTGTTTGTATAATATGTCGGGTTTGTTGGGCCCCAGTCCTGCAGCCTCTAGCTCAGGGGCGGCAGCCGCAGCCTATGATTGGGCAAAAGCACTGGGGCATATACTGGAAAAGATTGTGTTGGCCTATGCTATGTCAAACTCTTGTTGTAAGTTAAGGTTATTTTCTGGGGAAGAGGAGTTTGAACCCTGGTTGGAGCATACCTCTGAAATGCTGCGGGAGCGGGTGGTACCCGATGTAGAAAAGCGAAGATGTCTAATAGAGAGCCTTAGTGGCCCAGCATTAGATGTAATTCGCACCCTAAATCTCATTGACCCTGGGGTCTGTGTGAAGGACTGCCTAGTGGCCCTTGATAATACCTTTGGGAGCGTAGAGGGCCCTAAGGACAGTTACTGTAAATTCCTTAATTCCAGACAGCAAAGAGGTGAGAAAATTTCAGCCTATATACAGAGGCTGGAGAGACTGTTTCAGAGAGCTCTTATGAGGGGAGCAGTGACTGCTGAGCAGATGGATCAGACCAGGCTGGCTCAAGTTGTAAGAGGGACTCAGTATCAGAATCCGATCCTACTTCATCTCCGACTAAGAGAACGGCAGGAACATCCCCCAAGTTACTCCCAGCTGATAAAGGAGGTCAGGGAAGAGGAAGAAAGGCAGGCGGCCAGCAAATGTTGGGAAGCCCAAACACTGGAACCAGCCAGCACAATGCCACTGCAAATGGCCAGTGTACTGATGGTGAGCACCACAGAGGAATTTGCCCAACAAATGCAGGTCCTGACGGAACAGATAGCTGAGCTGCAAAGCATCATTGACCGAGCTAAGACTTCCAGGAATAAGGAGCCTCAGACTGTGACAATGGAGAAGTTAGTATCTAGAGCCACCGTCCCACCCCAGTGAAGGGAGCAAGGACAATTCTTTTGCTACCGGTGTGGTCAGGATGGGCACAGTGCTGCTAACTGCCATAAGGAACAGAACCCCTCCTTAGTGTATGAAAAGCTGAGGATCAGTTGGGAGAGATCCAGTAGCTGCCAGAAGGTCTGGGAACGGAGAGCACCTAGGCCTACAGGATTGAAGATTCCCCCAGAAGAGACCATCCAGCTGGGATCCCTGCAGGACTGATAGGGCCTCGAGCAGAGGTCATTGTGAGGATTGAAGGGGCGGAGTGTAAAGCCGTGCTTAACACTGGATCTCAAGTGACTATTATATTTCAGACATTCTACCAACAGATGCTTAGGCACCTGCCTATATAGCCACTGACTGGCATTGGTCTGTGTGGCCGCAGCATGGATGAATACCCCTATCAGGGGTATGTCATAGTGCACCTGGAATTCCCAGAGGAGGTTGCTGGGGTAAGGGAAGAGGTAGACACAGCTGCCTTAATATGCCCTGACCCTAAAGGGACCTCTGATGTGTCCGTGCTGATAGGGACCAACTCCAGTCTCTTCAAGGTGCTCGTGGATTACTGCAGATGACGGGCTGGGGACCAGTACCTGAGTACCCTGATGATCCATACGCTTTGTGCTCGTGGATTACTGCAGATGACGGGCTGGAGACCAGTACCTGAGTACCCTGATGATCCATACGCTTTGTGCTGAAGCCTATAGGAAGATTGAGAGTGCTAAAAAGGAGACACCTGAGCTACCGATTGGGGCACTGATCCATACGCTTTGTGCTGAAGCCTATAGGAAGATTGAGAGCGCTAAAAAGGAGACATCTGAGCTACCGATTGGGGCACTGAAGTACATGGGCACAACCCCCTTAGTAGTTCCTGCAAGGACGGAGCAAGAAGTGCTTGGCTGAAAGGTAGTAAAGGGGCATTAGCAATGATAGAGCAGCCAGTTGAAGGAGAGCTCCCGGAAGGAGTCATAACCCTACCTGCTGAAGCCCAGGAAAAGGTGACTATACTGATTGCTAATGAAACAAGTAGAGATGTTGTGAAGCAAGGACAAAAGATAGCAGACCTCTTTGAGCCTGAATCAATTGTAAAACCCTAGTGTGAGACTCAAGTTCCGACAATAGCCCCAGCAAAGTTTGACTTTGGAGATTCACCATTGTCCGAGGAGTGGAAAGATCGCCTAAGAAGGAAACTTTGTGAAAGATCCAAGGTGTTCTCATTGCATGAGTGGGATGTGGGATGCGCAAAAGGAGTAGAGCACACAACATCAGACTACATGACTCTCAACCTTTGAGAGAGAGATCTAGGAGGCTTGCTCTCTCCGAGGTGGAAGATGTGCAACAACATCTTCAAGAGCTGGGTGCAAATGGCATCACTACAGAGTCCTGCAGCTCATATGCTTCACCCATTGTGGTGGTCCGTAAAAAGAATGGGAAAATCCAGACGTGTATTGACTACCGCACCCTAAACTGCCGTACTGTGGTTGACCAGTAACCAATGCCTCTAGTCCAAGATGCCTTAGACTGTTTGCTGGGAAGCCAGTGGTTCTCTGTGTTGGATCTTCGGAGTGGATACTACCAGATCCCTCTGGGTGAAGAAGATAAGGAGAAGACAGCCTTCATCTGCCCATTAGGGTTTTATCAGTTCGAACGCATGCCCCAAGGGATTTCTGGAGCACCTGCCACATTTCAATGTCTTATGGAGAAAGTTGTGGGAGACATGAATTTATTGCAAGTGTTAGTTTATTTGGATGACCTAATTGTGTTTGGAAGCACTTTGGAGGAGCATGAAGAAAGACTTCTAAAAGTGCTTGATAGGTTGGAGGATTATGGTTTGAAGCTTTCAATTGACAAATGTCAGTTCTGCAGGACCTCGGTGAAGTATGTGGGTCACATCGTATCCCAAGAGGGTGTGAGTACTGATCCCGATAAAATAGAAGCACTCATTACATGGCCACATCCAAGCAACTACAGAGAACTCAAGATCTTCCCTGGGTTTAGTGGCTACTACAGCAGATTTGTGAAAAACTATGCTACAATTGTAAAACCCCTCAATGATCTTACCAGGGGATATCAGTCCAGCGAGAACAAATCTAAGACCAAGAATAAAGGGCCTTCTGTGCAGAGACCCTATGGCCCCTTGAACCCTTTGGGCCACAGTGGGATGATAGATGTGAAAGGGCTTTTTGAGAAATCATTACTTGCCTAACTCATGCCCCAGTCCTAGTCTTTGCTGACCCAAGCAAGCCATTTATCCTGCATACTGATGCCAGTTTGGAGGGTCTGGGAGCAGTACTGTACCAGGAGGTGGAAGACAAGCGTAAACCTGTAGCCTTTGCCAGCCGAGGACTGTCTGATAGTGAAACCCGCTATCCCACCCACAAGCTGGAGTTCTTGGCTTTGAAATGGGCCATCGCTGGGAAATTTTGAGACTACTTGTATGGTGCTCAGTTCCAGGTGTGGACAGACAACAACCCACTGACTTATGTGTTAACAAGTGCTAAACTGGATGCTACAGGGCAAAGATGGGTGGCTGCTTTGGCCAGCTATGACTTCAGCATTCAGTACCAATCAGGGAGAAGCAATGTAGATGCAGATGCATTGTCCAGGCGTCCACAGGCACCAAGAGTTGCTGTGATATCCACGGATGGAGTGAGAGCTATTTGCAGTGTGAGTCACCGAGAGCCGGAGGCCCATGAGAGCCTTCATGGATGTGTTGCTGAAACTTTGGGCCTATCCCCTGAATGCGTGCCTTCTGCTTCAGTGAACTATATTGCTTTGGACCAATCTCCCTTGCCCATGCTCAATGCGGCTAACTGGCTGGAAGCCCAGCTGCAAGATATTGACATTCGTGATACACTACTTGCCAAAAGGGAGGGGCGAGGCCCAGCTGCGGTTGTCCCACCTACCCCAGAGGGCAAACTACTGTTGGGAGAATGGACCAAACTAAAACTGATTCAGGGAGTGCTACACTGCGTGACCACAGACCCTCTACAAAAGCAACGGAATCAACTAGTGCTGCCGAAAGAGTACAGAGCCCTGGCCATGAGGGCCCTGCATGATGACTTTGGACATTTAGGGATGGAGAGGACCCTGGAACTTATCTGCAGTAGGTTCTATTGGCCCCAGATGGCTGAAGATGTTCGCAGGAAATGTGAGACCTGCACTCAATGTGTTCAAAGGAAAACTCTGCCTATGAGGGCTGCATATCTGAAGAACATTACCAGCAACAAACCTCTGGAGCTGGTTTGCATTGATTTCTTGTCTTTAGAAGTGGACAAGAGGAATATTGGGAACATTCTAGTAGTGACCGACCATTATATGCGATATGCGCAGGCATATCCCACACGTGATCAGAGGGCCACCACTGTCGCTCAAGTACTGTGGGAAAAATATTTCTCAGTTTATGGATTCCCAGCCCGGATACACTCGGATCAGGGACGAGACTTTGAGAGTCACCTACTGAAGGAGGTGCTGAGGATAGCAGGAATTAAAAAGTCGAGGACAACGCCTTATCACTCGCAAGGTGACACTCAGCCAGAGAGGTTCAACTGAACCCTATTAGATATGTTAGGGACTTTGCGGCCAGAGCAGAAGGCAACCTGGAGCCAACATGTTGCATTTCTGGTGCACGCCTACAAGGCCACAAAGAACGATGCTATGGGAGTCACCCCATATCTCTTGATGTTTGGGCGAGAACCAAGATTACCCATAGACCTGTGCTTTGGTGTACCAGAGGATGGTGATAGCTGTGAAACCCATCAGCAGTATGTATCCCGACTACGAGAAAAGCTGCGGGATGCTTATCACTTAGCTACATCTGCAGCTCGGAAGAATGCAGACCACAACAAACATCGATGTGATGCTAGGGTATGTCTGCAGAAGCTCCAGCCAGGGGACAGAGTCCTGCTGCAAAATTTGGGTATTGCTGGCAAACACAAGATAGCTGACAGATGGAAGGCAATACCTTACTTGGTGATGGAAAAACTGGGAGACCTGCCGGTCTACAAGATCAAATCTGAAAAGGGTCCAGGGCAGACAAAGATCGTGCATAGAAACCTTTTGCTCCCTATGGGGGAATTGGTAGGCAGCCCTTATGAGATGGGCCACAACAGGGCAACTGGGCAGAATGAAGGTGCTGTACCAAAGCCACCTTCCAATGTGGACAGCCAGCCTCCTGCAACTAACTTACCCCTACTCAGCACATCTGAGAGTGAGTCTGAGGAGGAAGACACAACCATGGTGTATTCTAGGATGAAGACAAGATTTCAGTCTTGATCAGCTGAATCAAAAGAGAGTACCTCCTCTTCCGCCCTACACCCTATGGCAGAAGTATTTAGGCCCATTCCTGACACTCCTGAGCCACTGGTGGAATCCCCGTGTGATGACTTACACAGGTTATTGGACAGTGGCGACATACGGATGGAGGATGTCCTGAGCGCCTTCGACCCTCCACTGTTAGAACTAAAAATGCAGGGGCCTATGCCAGTATCTGAGGGGAACTCACAGAAAACCTCCCCATCTGTCACTCAATAGGATGTCCCCCCTACCACAGCAACAGAGATTCTCAATAGGCAAGACAGGGTAATAAGACCAGTGAAACAGTTAACTTATAATGCACCTGGGGTGAATAGTGAGGAGCCAATATATTTAGCACACAGGTTTGTGGAAGCAAAAGTGGGCTATCTGAGGCATTTGGAGGGGACCAGTGAGTTGGTATAGTAGGGAATGTGATTTGTCAGGATGACAAATTCTCGGCTGGGGGGGAGGATGTAAGCAGAGTCAGGATGAGCTCTACCCTGACAACTGGTGGTGAATTATGGGGAGTGTGGAAAGGAATTCCAGGTATTTGCATTGGCAACCCACCCCACCTAGCATAAGCCCACGGCAGCCTGGGATGGTTATTTTGACAGCTGGGATCCCCAATTTCTTTGTTATTGGGGCAGGAGGAAAAAAAAGTGTTGTCACCCTAATTATGTGAATGAGGAACGATGAGACTGCTTTATGACAGAAATGACTCAACCTAAATTAAGTAGTACTTGCTAGACAAGGGACATGGGTTCCAAAACCCAGTGAATTGAGAGAGGCTGGGGACTGGTGTGTGTACCTGATGGTATGGACCCCCTTTTGAGGGCCTGGAACACCAATTGCACATCCTCCGCTCTCCACTGTTGAAGAGCAGAGCTAATTTTGATTCCATTAGGAGTCCATCTAGAGACTACTGAGCTGAATTTATGTTGGGCCAACATAAGCACTGAGTGCTGTGTTAACTAATGGGGGAGCCTGAAGACCTATCGCTAAGTGGCTAGCAGAGCGGAGCAGTTTGCAGCATGTTGGAGCAGCCCATGGAACAGGGTGCTGAGTGGAGCGGTTTTCAGGGATGGCTGGAGGAGTGGCACAGCTGGTGTAGTGGAGCTGGTCATGGTGAAGGCTGCAGCAGACCGCCAGGGAGAGGCGGAGCAGTTGGCCCTGGCCCATGTAAGGTGCCCCTTAACACCCTGTGTGGGCTTCCCCTCCTCCCATTTCCACCCAGGCTGCAGGGGGGTAAAACTCTGCAGATAAACTTTTGAACTCTAGGGTGGCACTGACCAGAGACTTTCGGGTTGTTGGATTTTGGGGTGATTTGACTCAAGACCCTAAGGGGGAAAGGACATTGCCAGATGTACTTGGAGGTGGGTTTTTTTGCTTATGGTTTGTGTTATAATCCTGTTTGTGGTATTTCTCCAATGTGATGCCACATTGTTTCCCTCCTTTATTAAAAGGATTTTGCTACACTCAGACTCCGTGCTTGCGAGTGGGGAAGTATTGCCTCCTAGAGGCGCCCGGGGGGGAGTGGTATGTAAGTGTCCCAGGTCACTGGGTGGGGGCTTGAGCATTGTGTTATTGAAACGGAACTCCTGGATACTGAACCCAGCCCTTGTTGCTGCCAACTCAGAGGGGCAGAAGGGTTACAACTTGTTTTCAGACTGGTTGGCCTACACCTTCTGACAGGGTGTCCCTTTTCTGTAGTGAAAGTCCATCCTGAGACACCTGACCTGCCTGTGTCAAAAGATGCCACTTGTCTCAAGTGACAGAGATTGCCTTTAAGAAAAGAGAAGTACTGATTTGAAGGTTTTTATTGGAATCCCATATACTTTGGGTGGTAAAAATGCTATTTTCCAATAGAAGATGAAAACTTAGCACTGTACTAAAGATGCAGTCCATAATGAAGAATAGCATAGGCCACCTTTTTCCAGCCTTGTTTTCACTGATCTGAAAATTAATTGTGTTTCCAATCATCTATTTATATGGAGATTAAAATGGAATCCGTCATGCAGTTGGAAGTCGGGGGTACAACTGTAATATATTGCCACTTTTCTGTAATATTTAAGGGGGTCTTCATGTTTAGGAAGAAGGCAGAGACCAGTATTCCAATCCCACATCTCCACCGCCCTCCATGTTCCAGGCCGATCTTAAGTATTATTTATATTGTGATAAAACCCTAAGATCCCAATCAGGCTTGGGGCCCTGTTAACTGAGACCTTTATAAACACATATGCAGACATAGGCCTTCTCCCAAAGAGCTTATAATGTAAATAAAGCTTATAACCTAAAAAGACAGAGACAGAGGGAAACAGGGTACAACATACAGGTGTGATCAACAGACATCCTATTAGTTCCATATATTCAAACATGACTAAGCCCCAAATATCCCGCAATCTAGTAATTGTTATCACTTTTCTACTTCCAACTAACCAGTCCAGAACACAGCAAAACCTGTAAATAACAATGAACATTAACAACAAAGGAACTGCTGGTTTTCTGGTCATTATAATAGAAGGCTGCATCACAGGGCAATTAGTATACAGAAATTTACCTAAGGATTTAGATTTTTTTTTAAAGAAATGGGTATTAGGGCAGCACGGTATTTCTCTAAATAGGAAAAGTATTAATACATGTCAGGATTACAGATCAACACGCAAAAATATGTTGCAGGTTCTAAAAGTGAGAGGACAGGCCTGAGATTTGATGGGGCCCCCTGTGACCATCGATACAGGTGCCCTCAGAGCCATGCTAAATCTTCACTCCACCCTTGACTGCTTCCACTCTGATAATGGCACTATTAACATAATGGCACTTGGAAAAAGTCCCACAGCGGACAGTAGTAAAAGGAGTAAGGCAAAGCAGTAGTAGCCATTACAGAGAAGAAAGTTTGTGTAAAGATTCAATCCATTTGTCAAAAGTACAAGCAGTCCCACATTCATCATTGCTGGGGGATTTAATTTGCCATGTTAATGACTGTTTGTTTGCCATAACCTTCACCCAACTAGTTGTAAAGAAGGGGGCCCAATTGCTATTGAATCAACTGTAGCTACACTCATATAACCGAGAACAGGATTTGGCCCAAAATGTGTACAATGGGAGAGTTGGGGGTATTTTTGGATTCTCTCAGTACCATGGTCAGACCATCCATCACCTTGTGCAATTGAGGTCAAAGTGATTAAGGTAACATCTAGCAATACAAACCCAATATTTGGATTCTTCCTTGGAGGCTTCTGGAGCCTCTTTGATTCCTGAGAATTGCAAAAATGAATTACAAACAGATGAATTTTGAAGGGTTGGGCGGAGAACTTAAATAATTGGCTCTCTGCAGCTATCTGCTGTAAAGAAGGTTCAGTTCTATTAGATTTGCCTGAAACTTATTGTGGCTTATGCATGAAATTTGAGATAAATTAACTTCCTTAACACTATCCTAATATCCCATCTTTGTGTAATTTACCACTATACTTGCTACAGGGAAATTTGGGGGTTGGAATTAAGATGGGAGATGACCACCACAATGATCACAACACCCTATTGTGGACCACTGATATAGGGGTTAGTTGGGCAGTTATCTTTCACTGTGGTAAGTAAATATAAGGAGCTATTGTCAATATGAGAAAACGAAGTCATTCATAGATCTTACTAACTGGAAACTGCATATCCTAATGAAGTCTGTCCAGTAGCTTTGCACATGTTTTCCTCTGCTTGTTGCAGTTTGAAACTGTCTCCCTCCCATTTATGTGCATTTTCATGATTAATACATTAATAAATACTAAATTGAGAAGAAAAGGAAAAAAAGACAATAATGCAATAGAAAACTTGTCAAGCTAAGGCCTCTAAATATCCAGTATAATTAAAATGTAAATAAACTTGCTATATTATCTAGTTGTAAACAAATTAACCAGCTACTGTCTCATAAATTAGGCTTGTTAGCATATAAAAATCTACTTTATTATAAGTAGTCACCACATCCACAAGGACACAAACAGTTATGCAATCTCAGGAACTAAAAAGAGTACATCATCTTCAGAAACATTTAAATTACTTTAAAAAAACATTGAGTGAGCAATATTTTAGAATTATCATTAAAAAATATATACTTCTCTCCATCAGTCACACACAATTTCTTGGGAAATACGGAAGTATTATGCTCAATTAAATAAATTCAGAATATACAATTATTATTTGTTTAGGGCCTGATCCAGCTCTCACTGAACTCACTGGTCATACTCCTATTAACTTCACTGGTGCATGACTGAGCCCTTAGTACCAGAGTGCTCAGTGCTGTTCAGTACACAATATACAGCCACTGCCCTGAAGAGGTGAAAGACAGAAAAACAGAGGATGGGATCCAGTGAAAAAAATATCCAAATTAGGATGACTCTGTGACTGATCTTTATTTGTGTGCATAAATGCTTTAATATATGTTTATAATAAGCTAACTTTTTAATTTTTTTGCATAATGAGTATGGTGCTTTAGCTATATAACTGTACAGAAAACATAGTTTTTCCTTTTCAGATGAGTCATATTCATATTATCACTTTGCATGTGTGATTTATTTTTTTGTAAATTTATGACAGATGTGCAAGTTAGCACTGAAGTTCTACAGAATACAAAATTCCAGCCTTGTTTTCCCTGATCTGAAAATTAATTGTGTTTCCAATACTCTAGTTATATGGAGATTAAAATGGAATCAGTCATGCAGTTGGAAGTGTGTGTGTGTGGCGGGGCTTTACAACTTTATATTGCCATTTTTCAGGAATATTTAGGGGGTCTTCATGTTTAGGAGTAGAGTAGTCAGACATATTTATAGTGAGTAGTCAGTTTTAAATGGTATTCTAAAATATTTAATTTCTGAGTTTTTTGACATGCCTGAAATATGAGAATCGGCTTTATAATTGTTATTTTGATTAAGCAAGCATTTTTAATAGCACCTGGTAGGAGATCATTCTATATTAACAACTCTAATATTTCAGAGCATAAAATCTCTCTAATTTTATCAGCAGAGCCTGCCATTTCTGTAGATAGGTATTCTAGAAATGTTTTTAAATGACTTAGATTTGTCAAGGTAAGCTTGTATCTGATCCAAAGTCCCTGGAAGTCAAAGGAAAGATGCCCATTAACTTCTACTGGCTCTTGATCAGGCCCAAATACACTTAAGGGCTTAAACAGAAAAAAAATCTCAGCTAATTTCAGAGGTGGATATGGTTTTTAAGGAGATCTGTGAAAAAGATGACTTTTCAAAAGCTGTTCTTATGGCATCAAGTGTAAACGTGGCTACAGGAGATTGCAAAGATAAAGGAAGAAAAAGCGAATCCGTTCTTTCATCTATTACCTATAGCAATAGCAAAAATGAGAATATAACAAATTTATCCATTCCTATACCAAGTTGTTTTTGACACCTTAGGACACATTAAAAATTATAATGTAGAAAGAATTGGATAAATACAACTTTCTTCAAGGTGAAGATGACATATTTGGAATTTTCAAAAGCATTCACCATTGTCATTGACTTCAGTAGGAGCTGCGTTAGACCAATGCTAAGTGCATCTGAAAATCCTTTGTCAACGGGTGAGCTGAAGGAAACATGATGACATTTATTATACACAAAATGTTTATTGTGTGTGTGGCTAGCCCCATTTAATGCTCCTGACCCCTAAATTTAGCCAAAAAGAAACCAATCTGCCTGAAATGTTGTAAGCTGCATTCCATCCCACAGTAATAATTTGTTATTTTGACCTTCGTATGTACTTCTGATAATTTTAGAGGGTATAGTTTCTCTTGAGAAGATCGATAGCAAGTAATAGTGTAAACCCACACACTTTCTGCGTGTGGCGTTCTGTCCCATCTAGAGGCATGGAGACCACTTGGAGAGAGATTAATGAGTTTGCTTTAAAGCCTCAGCTAACAGTCAGTTGGCTTTTAGCTTATGCTGTAGAGATTGATGCACTAAGCTCCAGAGATCCCAGGTTCAATCCCACTTGTAATGCTGCCAGACGCAGGTCATCATGGGGTGGGATCGAACCTGGGATTTCTGGCGCTTAGTGCATGAACCTCTACAGCATGAGCTAAAAGCCAACCACCTGTTAACTAAGCTGTAGAACAGACTCATTTTATCTTTCTCTTTAAGTGGTCTTGGTGCCACTAGATGGGACAGAACACCACACCCAGAAGGTGTGGGGGTTACAATAGCAGTGAGTGTGTGGGTAACAATAGCTAACTAGGCCCTTAGCTATGCATTTCCAGATATGCTAACATTTGGGTATTTATACCATGTAGAATTTTTATTAAGAAAAGTGTTAGTTGGAGTCAATTGAAACATTTTTTGTTTATGAATATGCATCCAACATTAAGGCTGCTTACATGAAATGGCCTTCACTAAAGTACCAACAATAAGCCATGCATTCTAATTTATGTCAAGTATCAGGGGGTAGCCATGTTAGTCTGTATCCACAAAAACAACAAGGAGTCCAGTGAGCTGTTTGGGACTGGGTTTGTCTTTTAGTATGTTTGGACAGAGCCTAGTACAACAGAGTTCAGTCTGGTTGGGCCCTTTAGGCACCCAGATAATACAAAAATAAATAACATTTTGACTTTTCCATTTGTTTCTTATTATTTCCTAATCTATCCTGTTTATGCATATGTTTTGAATGAAGAGTGAATTGAATAGTAGTGAATTGCATTGTCAGCAATAAGGAGACAAAACTATAATCTTTCATAGTTACACTGACATTTTATTTTAACAGAACTAAACCAGGTATTAAAGCAGAATTCATAGGACTGATCTGATTGAAGTCAATTGCAAAACTCCTATTGGCTTCAGTAGCATCAGGAAGTGGCCCTAGTTAAAGACTACATGATAACATACATTGGAGGACTGGATGTCTTATGGCATTTAAAACTGGAACCCATGACCATTCAGTTAGCATTTCAATACAAATCTAGGTTTGATGTGATTGGAATGTGTCCCCATCTGCTGGATATTTGGCATACTAGGCAAAATCAGTGTGTTGGTTTCAGCCCAAGCGTACGTTATTCATTTAAACCATTGCCATGCTTGGCAATAATTGAGACTCTTGCTAGTAGACCTTGCTGAGAGGACAGGAACTGATGATGAAATCTTTGCCTCATTGGAGTCAGTGGAAAAATTCCCATTGACTTCAATGGGATCAGGATTTCACCCTGAATGAGCAGTTGGTCAGCTTCCTGAGAAAAGACTATTTTCAGTAAGTACCCAGTCAAGAAACACTTAAGCCAACAATGAACTGGGAGACACCAGTCTACATCTGGGCTTTCCCAGGAATGTGGCTTGGCTGGTAAGGAACTCAGTCATGCATGGACATGTGACTTGCCCAGGTGACTCCAAAACTCAAGTTTGTAGCTGGACTTTGCATAGGAGAGAGGAAGGGGTCTCCACCCACAAGTGAAAGTCTGTTTAAGCCCATGGGAGACCCCTCCATTTGGTCTTCAGCTGGCTAAAGAGGGGGACTCTCCACCCCCAAAGATACCTGAAAGAAACTGGAGCAAAGGACAGTGACTGCAAGGGGTGTGAGTGATTGCTGGACCCAGATTAAAAGGAGATTAGTCTGTAAAAAGAAGCATTCTGGAACTGGTGAGGATCTTATCTGTATTCAGTTTCTTACTATATTAGATACAGACTGGCGTGTTCTATTTTATTTTACTTGGTAGTTCACTTTGTTCTGTCTGTCACTACTTGGAACCACTTAAATCCTACTTTCTGTATTTAATAAAATCACTTTTTACTTATTAATTAACCCAAAGTATGTATTAATACCTGGAGGCAGCAAATAACTGTGCATATCTCATTATCAGTGTTATAGAGGGCGAGCAATTTATGCGTTTACTCTGTATAAGCTTTATACAGGGTAAAATGGATTTATTTGGGGTTTAGACCCCATTGGCAGTTGGGCACCTGAATGTTAAAGGCAGGAACACTTCTGTAAGCTGCCTGCAGCTTTAAGGCAAGTAATTCAGACCCTGAGTCTGTGCTGGAGCAGACGGGCGTGTCTGGCTCAGCAAGACAGGGTGCTGGGGTCTCAAGCTGGCAGGGAAAGCTGGGGCAGAGGTAGTCTTAGCACATCAGTGGCAGATCCCAAGGAGGTTTCTGTGATCCAACCCATCACAATGAGTTCTGTAAGTCTGAAGGTAGCAAAACAAAAACGACAAAAAAACATTGACACCCTTGAAAGATGGTGCAGAGCTGTCTGTGAGAAAGTGGGTTGCAAAGCTAATGGTAAATGCTACTTTTTAAAAAGACATTTAAAGATTAAAATTAAGATGGATGAATTTGTAAAGAGCAGGAAACCATTTCTAAATTATACTAGAAAGGGTATAGAATCATATTCCGAATGAATTGATATGGTGTGGAACTCCTTAAGTAATGACAGCAAAATGACATAGCAAAAGTTCTCTTTTCATTTTCCTTTGTTTGAGTCCATGCTACCCTATTCCTTGACATAGTCCATGCAGTAGGACTGCTTCAAATATACTGTAGGAACAGCCCTCTGTACCCCCAAAGAAAGCAAGATTTGGGGCCAAGCAAACAGCTTTCCTGTTATCTTAATGAATCAGTCTCATAAAAGATGTATTCTCCCATCACAGAAATGTTTACATAGATATTCCTTTTGATAATTTCTAAGTACAATTTTGATTTTATATAGAGCTAGATCCCATGATTATTATACAGTGAGCACCTCACAAGCCTCACAGGGATGATGTGATTCCTATTATGAAGTAAAGAGGAGGTAATAAGAATAATGATGCTTTAATTATAAGGTATATTTGTTTGACTTTGTTTTCTCTAACATAAACATATAGCTCTCTCTGTGTATCTGTGGGTCTCTCTCTCTCAATCTGTGTTATCAAAAAAAATCCAAACACCACATTTCATTGCATACAGTTCTTCCTCTGGGGAGAGTATAAGAGAACAAATACATGACAGCTGTAAGTCTCGTTGCTTAACACATTGCTGGAAGGCACTCAGATGCTACGGTGATGAGCGTGGCATTAGGACCTATATACAATCAATAAAATTGTATCATTACTATTCTGCTAGTGCAAAGCAGAATGAAGTAAGGATGTACTTTTAAAAATTAAATCTTTGTGGGCATGACAGAGTGCTGGGAATGTACAGCTGTAAGGATCCATGGGACTAGTACCCAGATCTACAGAGCCTGGGACAGCTGACATTGCCACTGAGAGGCCATACTGAGCTGCATGCAAAGAGCACTGTGGAGATTAGGTGCTACAGGAAGTACAGCCCAAAGGATCCAGAGTGACCGCACCCCATGGACCTCTGATTGACTCATGCTTGCCCCAGGAAGTTGTCTGGGTAACCACACAGAGTTTGAGACTGCTATGATGTAAGACTGTGATACAGCATGGCCAGAGGGCAGCAGGAGAGGGTTAGAAGGGAGCCTTATTCCCTGTAAGGGGAAGAAAGTTTACTATAGATTAATTAGAGTACCTGTCTTGTACAGAGGGAGGGCAGTAAGCCCCCACAAGCTGAAGGGCAGGAGAGGGATGTAGCCCAAGAGAAGGAACCGTCAGTTCAAGTGGTTTACGACTATCCTCAGGGTCCCTGGGCTGGGACCTGGAGTAGAGGGTAGGCCCAAGTCCCTCTCTCTCCACTCCCCTCCTCTAGGACACTAGTGGGGCAGTTAATATTCCAATTCAGGGGCAAGAAATGGTGCCCTGAACCCCCCTCTGCCCCCCAAAGAAGAGAAAGTGCAAGACCCATCATAATAGTGCTGGCAATTTGCCACACAGAGCTCACATTGTTTTCTGATCTGCAGTCTCTGACCCTGACCCTTGCCTCCTGATTCCAGCCTGGTGCTATCTTTGATCTCTGGTCTTTGACCCCAGCCTGACTCTGACCCTCACTACTGATTATCAATCCCTGCTCATGACTACAGCCTCGTGGCTGTCCTTGACCTGTGAACACCAGTCCAGCTGTGATTGCTAGGCCAGACCATCTATGCTCTAGTCCCTTACAGTTTTCTCAGACCATCTTCAAGCCTCTCTGTGAAAGCCCCTTAGCATGGATATGGAAGAGGTAGATCTACCACCACCACCCACTGGACCTCATGGGTTACCAGATCTGAAGAAACAGGTCACTCAACTCCAAACCGAGAACCATGTGCTGTGGTCCAAAGTGGCACAGCTCCTCCCAGAAAAATCAGATGCTCCACAGGCAGGCAGCATGGTTCCAGGAAGAGAAGTCCATGCTCCAGGCTCAAGATGGGCCACTGACCTCTGAACAGGGTCCAGCATTACTGCTACCTGAACATTTTGATGGGAACCACCAGAAGTTATGGGGGTTCTCTGAACCAAATGAAATCTCCTTTTCCTGATCTGCCCTTGAATGTATCCCACTGACCAGGCCACTAATGATCAGTATGTAGCTGGAGTAGCACTGGATTGAGGGGGCAGGACAACCTGGTGTTAACGAACTGATATGCCCTCCTGAGAGCATTTTCTGCAGTTTTCACTGACGCTCATCATGCTCACTCAGCAGAAGCCACACTGTGAAGGCTCCAGTGATGGGGAGGGCCAGCTGCCTCATACGCTGTCCAGTGACTCATGACTGATGTTGAGTGGAACAAGGTGGCCCAACTACACCAATTTTGGTGCAGACCTTGTGTTGCTGTTTGTTTTTTAAATTTTACATAACTCACAATGTGCCCCCAGAACCTGGTATGGGAATTGTTGATATAGTGTAAATCAAAATAAACTAAAATATAAACATCAGATAAAACTGAGTCTTTCCTTTGTTATTCCACCAACTCTCTGAAGTGTTTGGGCTTGTTTTTCAGATTAGCAATCATGGCCATAATTGGCCAGATTCTGCTCTCTGTTACACAGATGTTAAACCAGAATAACTCCATTAATGTCAGTGGAGTTATTTTGATTAACACCGGTGTCAATGAGAGCAATGCCAGTGTGTTTTCTTTTAAAATAATTGTTCAGATATTTCTGTGGAACTTGTCACTGTGCTATTTGATCACTGAACTTAATGTAGCTGGTTGTCATGTGTCATGAACTGTAGGTTTTCACAGGTCACTCACAGACTAATGCCATATAATATTTGCAACATAATTGCTACATGAATACATTTGACAGTTCCAGACTTTTGTAGACTAAATTCAGATAATGTTGGTCAGATTTTCAGCTGATTTACACTACAGCATCCTAGAATAATACAAATGTAGGACTGGAAAGGACCTAGAGAGGTCATCTAGTCCATCCCCTGATGAAGCAGGACCAAGTCTACCTAGACCATACCTGACAGGTGTGTATCTAACTTTGTTCTTAAAAACCTCCTATGAGGGTGATTCCACAATCTCCCCTGGAAGCATACTCCAGTGCTTAACTATCTTATAGTTCGAAAGTTTTTCCTAATATCTTAACTAAATCTCCCTTGCGGCAGATTAAGCCAATTACTTCTCAAACATTCAGTGGACATAGAGAACTACTGATCATGTCCTCTTTATAACAACTCTTAACATATTTGAAACTTATGTCCCCCCTTGTCATAAACAGATAGTTAAGGGTTAATGTCTCTTTTACCTGTAAAGGGTTAACAAACAGGGAACCAAACACATGACCAGGGGACCAATCAGGAGACAAGATACTTTCAAATCTTGGTGGAGGGAAGCCTTTGTTTGTGTTTTGGGTTTTGCTTTGTTCTCTCTGGGCTCTGAGAGTGACCACACGTACCTACAGGCTCTCTAACCTTCTATTCCAATTTTGTGAGTACAAAAATAGAAAGGCGGTATAGTCTTTTTATTTGTTTTCCTTTATTTGCAAATGTGTAGTTTGCTGGAAGTATTTTAAATTGTATTTTGCTGGGGGGGAGGCTTCTTTCTAGTTTCTATAAGCTGACAGACCCTGTAACTTTTTACCACCTAAATTGCAGAGATAAACTTTTACTTTTTTTTCCTTTCTTTTTATTAAAAGTTTTGCTTTTAAGACCTGTCTGATTTTTCCCCTTTGTTGAGGCTCAAGGGAATTGAGTCTGTACTTAACAGGGAAGGAGAAGGGAGGGGAAGGGTGGAATCCCTTTGTTTTAGATTCACGGAGTGTGAATCTGTCTCTCTCTCCAGGAGACCTAATTTCTCTGTGTTGTGATTCAAGGAGTTTGAATCACAGTAATCTTCCAGGGTAACGCAGGGAGGGGAAGGCTGGGAAAGGCAACGGTGAGGAAAGGGGTTTACTTTCCTTGTGTTAAGATCCAGGGGGTCTGGGTCTTGGGGGTCCCCAGGAAAGGTTTTGGGGGGACCAGAGTGTATCAGGCACTGGAATTCCTGATTGGTGGCAGCTTATCAGATCTAAGCTGGTAATTAAGCTTAGAGGAATTCATGCTGGTACCCCAATTTTTGGACTCTAAGGTTCAGATTGGGGAAAGATACTATGACACCCCTCAGTCGCCTTTTTTCAAGACTAAATATGCCCAGCTTTTTTAACCTTTTCCTCACAGGTCATCTTTTCCAAACTTTTGATTATTTTTGTTGCTCTCTTCTGGATTCTCTTAATTTTGTTTGTGTCTTTCTTAAATTGTGGTATCCAAAACTGGACACAGTACTCTAACTGAGGTCTCACCAGTGCCAAGTGGCACAGAAAAATTACCTCCTGTGTCTTACATATGATACTCCTGCTAATACATCCCAGTATTATATTAGCCTTTTTCACAACTGCATCACATTGTTGACTGTGATTCAATTTGTGATCCATTATATCCTAGACCCTTTTCAGCAATACTACTTCCTTATATCATGCCTACTGCTTCCTCACTATCCACTAGGCCAGTAATCTTGTCAAAGAAGAAAATTTAATTGGCCTGGCATTATTTGTTTTTGACTAATCCCTGTGGGCTATTACTTATCACCCTATTACCTTCTAGATGTTTACAAATTGATAGTTTAATAATTCGTTCAAGTATGTTTCCAGGTCTCTAAATTAGGCTGACTGGTCTATAATTCCCTGGGTCCTCTTTGTTCCCTTTTAAAGATAGTAACTATGTTTGCCCTTCTTTAGTCCTCTGGGACCTCACCTGTTCTCCGGGACTTCTCAAAGATAATCACTAATGGTTCCAAGCCCTAGTCTACACTACGAGTTTAGGTCGAACTTAGCAGCGTTAGATCGATTTAACTCTGCACCCGTCCACACGACCAAGCCATTTTTGTTGACTTAAAGGGATCTTAAAATCGATTTCTGTACTCTTCCCCGACAAGGGGATTAGTGCTGATATAGACCTTGCTGGGTTGAATTTGGGGTAGTGTGGATGCAATTTGACGGTATTGGCCTCCGGGAGCTATCCCAGAGTGCTCCATTGTGACCGCTATGGACAGCAATCTCAACTCAGATGCACTGCCCAGGCAGACTGGAAAGGCCCCAGGAACTTTCAAATTTCATTTCCTGTTTGGCCAGCGTGGCGAACTCAGAGGTGACAGTGCAGTCCCAGAATCACAAAAGAGCTCCACCATGGACCGAATGGGAGGTACTGGATCTGATCACTGTATGGGGAGAGGACTCCGTGCAGGCAGAACTTTGTTCCAAAAGACGAAATGCCAATATATTTGTCAAAATCTCCAAGGGTATGAAGGACAGAGGCTATAACAGGGACCCACAGCAGTGCCACGTGAAACTTAAGGAGCTCAGGAAAGCCTACCAAAGAACCAGAGAGGCAAACGGCTGCACCAAGTCACAGCCCCAGACATGCCGCTTCTATGATGAGCTGCATGCCATTCTAGGGGGTGCCCCTACAACTACCCCACTCCTGTGCATGGACTCTGTCAATGGATTCTCATGCAACAGGGATGTGGATTTTGGGGATGAGGAAGATGAGGAGGAGAATGAGGTTGAAGATAATGCACAGCAAGCAAGTGGAGAAACTGTTTTCCCTGACAGCCAGGAACTGTTTATCACCTTGGAGCCAGTACCCTCCCAACCCACCAAGGAGCACTCCTGGACCTTGAAGGCAGAGAAGGGACCGCTGGTGAGTGTACCTATGTAAATATAATACATGGTTTAAAAGCAAGCATGTTTAATGATTAATTTGCCCTGAAGACTTGGGATGCATTTGTGGCCAGTACAGCTACTGGAAAAGTCTGTTAATGTGTATGGGGATGGAACGGAAATCCTCCAGAAACATTTCAATGAAGCTCTCCTGGATGTACTCCCAAAGCCTTTGCAAAAGGTTTCTGGGGAAGGCAGCCTTATGCTTTCCTCCATGGTATGACACTTTACCATGCCAGGCCAGTAGCACGTAGTCTGGAATCATTGCATAACAAAGCATTTCAGCGTATGGTTCCGGTGTTTGCTGGCGTTCAAGTAACATCCGTTCTTTATCTCTCTGTGTTATCCTCAGGAAAGTGATATCATTCATGGTCACCTGTTTGAAGTAGGGGAATTTTATTAAGGGGACATTCAGAGGTGCCCGATCCTGCTGGGCTGTTTGCCTGCAGCTAAACAGAAATCATCCCTGCTGTTAGCCATGTGGTGGGGGGAAGGGTGAAATGATCATTGTGTGCGTGTGTGTGTGTGTGTGTGTGGGGTTAGTTGGGTTTGTGCTGCACATTAACCCAAAAACCGCAGCCCCTCCTTTTAAATGGGCAACCCATTTTAAATAGCTAACCCAGCGGGTGCTTGGCATGGGAAATGAGAGCGCTGCTGTTCGAAAACATTCCCACATGTTATGAAGGTTAAAGAAGCCAAAAGACTGTGGCTTATCATGTCTGACTGCAAGACAAATCTGTTGCCTGCTGGCCCTGCGTGTGTGATCTCTTACACCAAACTGGCAGGCCTTCAATATAAGAGGCTATGTAATGTTAACAGCTTGGTTCACCATGAAAGAATCTACCCATTGTTCTCTAAAATATGTCTTTTTAAATACTACTCTCCCTTTTTTTCCCTCCTGCAGCTGAAAATATTTCAATGCTCCCCCATCATCTCCATCCCAGAGGCTAGTGAAGATTAGAAGGCAAAAAAACGCATTCACGATGAAATGTTCTCTGAGCTCATGCAGTCCTCTCACACTGAAAGAGCCCAGCAGAATGCGTGGAGGCAGACAATGTCAGAGTGCAGGAAAGCACAAAATGAACGTGAGGAGGACAGGTGGCAGGAGCAAGAGGAGAGGTGGCGGGATCAAGATGATAGGTGGCGTCAGCATGATGAGAGGCGGCAGGAAGCAATGCTAAGGCTACTGGAAGATCAAACTGATATGCTCTGGCGTATGGTTGAGGTACAGGAAAGACAGCAGGAGGACACACCACCACTGCATCCCCTCTGTAACCAACCACCCTCCTCTCCAAGTTCCATAGGCTCCTCACCCAGATGCCCAAGAACGCAGTGGGGGGGCCTTCGGACATCCAACCACTCCACCCCAGAGGACTGCCCAAGCAACAGAAAGCTGGCATTCAATAAGTTTTGAAGTGCAGTGTGGCCTTCACCTTCCCTCCTCCACCACCCCACCCAGTGCTTCCCACCTCCCCCACCCCTCCTGGGCTTCCTTGGCAGTTATCCCCCCATTTGTGTAATGAATTAATAAAGAATGCATGAATTTGAAACAACAGTGATTTTATTGCCTCTGCAAGCAGTGATCAAAGGGGGGAGGGGAGGGCGGTTGGCTTACAAGGAAGTAGAGTCAACCAAGGGGGTCTGTTTTCATCAAGGAGAAACAAACAGAACTTTTACACCGTAGCCTGGCCAGTCAGGAAACTGGTTTTCAAAGCTTCTCTGATGTGCAGCATGCTCTGCTGTGCTGTTCTAACCACCCTCATGTCTGGCTGCGTATAATCAGCAGCCAGGCGATTTGCCTTGACCTTCCACCCCACCATAAACGTCTCCCCCTTACTCTCTCAGATATTGTGGAGCACACAGCAAGCAGTAATAACGATGGGAATATTGGTTTCGCTGAGGTCTAACCGAGTCAGTAAACTGCGCCAGCGCGCTTTTAGACATCCAAATGCACATTCTACCACCATTCTGCACTTGCTTAGCCTATAGTTGAACAACTCCTGACTACTGTCCATGCTGCCTGTGTATGGTTTCATAATCCATGGCATTAAGGGGTAGGCTGGGTCCCCAAGGATAACTATAGGCATTTCAACATCCTCAATGGTTATTTTCTGGCCTGGAAAGTAAGTCCCTTGCTTCAGCCATTCACACAGACCAGAGTTCCTAAAGATGCTAGCGTCATGCACTTTTCCCGGCCATCCCACGTTGATGTTGTGAAACATCCCTTGTGATCCACCAGTTCTTGTAGCACCATTGAAAAGTACCCCTTTTGGTTTATGTGCTCGCTATCTTGGTGCTCTGATCCCAAGATAGGGATATGCATTCCATCAATCACCCTACCACACTTAGGGAATCCCATTGCAGCAAAGCCATCCACTATGACCTGCACATTTCCCAGAGTCACTACCCTTGATAGCAGCTGCTCAGTGATCGTGTTGGCTTCTTGGATCACAGCAGTCCCCGCAGTAGATTTGCACACTCCAAATTGATTCCCAAATGACTGGTAGCTGTCTGGCTTTGCAAGTTTTGAGAGGGCTATTGCTACTCGCTTCTCAGCTGTGAGGGCTGCTCTCATCTTGGTATTCTTGCACTTCAGGGCAGGGGAAAGCAAGTCACAACGTTCCACGAAAGTTCCCTTACGCATGTGAAAGTTTTGCAGCCACTGGGAATCATCCTAGACCTGCAACACTATGTGGTCCCACCAGTCTGTGCTTGTTTCCCAGGCCCAGAAGCGGTGTTCCACAGCATGAACCTGCTTTGTTACCATCATGATGTCCACATTGCCAGGGCCCGTGCTTTGAGAGAAGTCTGTGTCCATGTCTTCATCACTTTCATCACTGCGCTGCCATCACCTCCTTGCCGGGTTTTGCTTTTGCAGATTCTGGTTCTGCATATACTGCAGGATAATGCATGTGGTGTTTACAGTGCTCATTACTGCCGCGTGATCTCAGAGGGCTCCATGCTTGCCGTGGTATGGCTTCTGCAGGAAAGCAGAATGGCAGCAGAAGCGGTCGTTCGATGACGATGGTTTGCAGCCCTACTGCACCGTCTGCTGCCAGAGCACGAAACCAGAGTGGCAGTGGAAGCGGTCGTTCGATGACGACAGTTTGCAGTCCTACTGCACTGTCTGCTGCCAGCAGCACCCTGGATTCAACAGTGGCAGCTGAGCTGAGCGGGTTGCACGCTTGCTGTGGTATGGCGTCTGCGTGGAAAAAAGTCACAAAACGATTGTCTGCCGTTGCTTTCATGGAGGGAGGGAGAGAGGGGGGCCTGATGACATGTACCCAAAACCACCTATGACAATGTTTTTGCCCCATTAGGCACTAGGAACTCAACTCAGAATTCCAATGGGCGGCAGAGACTGCGGGAACTGTGGGATACCTACCTACAGTGCAACGCGCCAAAAGTTGACGCTAGCCTCAGTACTGTGGACGCACTCTGCTGACTTAATGCACTTAGTGGGGACAAACACAATCGACTGTGAAAAAAATTGATTTCTAAAAAATCAACTTTATAAAATCGACCTAATTTCATAGTGTAGACATACCCTAAGATTGTTTCAGCTAGTTCCTTAACTACCCTAAGATGATTTTTTGTCAGGCCCTGCCAACCTGAATACATCTAACTTATTTAAATATTCTTTAACCGATGCTTTCCCTGTTCAGGCTCGTGTTCTTTCTCCCTTGTTAATAATAATTGTGTTAAGATGCTGGTCATATGACGTTTTTTAGTGAAGACTAAATCAAAACAGGCATTAAACACTTTAGCCTTTAGTTATTAGCGCTCCTTCCCTGCTAAGTAGAGGGCCTAAAATTTCCTTTGTCTTTCTCTTGTTCCTAATGTATTTAAAGAACCTCTTCTTAGTGCCTTTTTTGTCCCTTGCTAGGTGTAACCCATTTTTTGCCGTAGCCTTTCTGATTTTGTCCCTACATGCATGTGCTATTCTTTAATACTCATCCTTAGTAATTTGTCCTTATTTTCAGTTTTGGTTGGATTTCTTTTTGATTCCCAGGTCATTGAAGACCATCATATTAGCCTCTTACTATCATCTTTCAATCCTCTTCAGACTGTGTCCCAACAAAGATACAGATCAACAGAGTTTATATTACTCTGTGCAAAGCCTACAATATAACTTAATACCAAATGTTCACACCAGCCCTTCTTTTTCAACTGGTGCTTCTTTTGTATTCAATATACATAAGACTATCAAGGGATAATACCAATAATTATCTTGCAAGTGAATATAATTGATGAACTAAAATGTAAGTGGCATACGTTGTGCTGGAACAGAGCCCGTGATATCTGGTGCTTTCTAGTGAGAGAGGCAGTAATAGTATAAATCAGTGAACCTTACTCAGCTGTGAAAGTTCTCCCAAATTCTGTGGCATATTAAATTCTATAATAATGCCATCTCTAATCTCAGACATGGAAATACATTATCACTCTTAATTTTATCTGTACAAATCATCAGGGACCATGTGTAAAGGGAGCAGAGACTTCATTATCAGATTAAATACAACATATTTTTGTCAAATACCAGCCACTTGAAATTTGAATGAGTATCATTTAAGGGATAGGTTCTAATCCCCTTACTCACACTGTGTAGGACCTTATTTCATAGTAACTCCATTTGAGCAACTGGGCTACTTTCAGAGTAAGAAACTAGTAGAGTTGCCACCTGTCCAACTGTTGAGATAGCTGCCCTGGGAAATCTGTAAGGGTGCTCAGCATACACTGCTAGCTGTACAGTTTTATGGGCTCAGGATCATCCCAGAAGTTCTGTTGTATTGTACTGCAGAGGTGGCAACCCTAAGTACTATCCAAAGAGTATTTGAATCTTAAAACAACAATATAAGAACATGCTAATCTTGTTCTTTTCTTTGAAGTACATTGGTATATTAGCAATAGCATAGTATGTTCTATTGGTGTTCGCAATTTCAGGAAGAAGAAGAAACAGGTGTCAGCTCTCACAAATCATGGCTGTTGACCTGATATCTTGTATCAGCGTAATTGTGGTGGAAATACCTAGGTCTTTCTCTGGATTTTGAGTTAGCTGTTATCATGTGATTAGAGCTGTTGATTTGTCATAACAGTCCAATATTTAGAAAAATTGTTGGTAGTTTTGATTACAAGGCAAAAATCATGTAAATAATCAGTTTTAAAATCAGAATTATTGTACCACTTGCATTTTCAGAGCAAACAATGCTCTGAAAGGAGTGAACAGCTTTGTACACAAAAGCGTTGCTATATCAAATATTACTTTAGTAAACCAAATGCACTACAATTTTGTTTAAAAATTCATGTTTTTTGCCTTGGAGTAGAGGAATCTCACTGTCTTCTTGTGTCCACCAGCTGTTTGTCATCTTATACTCAGATTGTAAAAGCTCTTTGAAGTACGGTCTGTCTTTTTGCTGTGTGTGTCTATGATTGTGTAAAGAGACTAGCATAATGAGGCCTCAGTCCCTCATAGAGGCCTGTAGCCACTACCATGATATAAATGATATAGTTATGTACATCCACCCACACTATGTTACAAGAATGTTATTTAAGTTGCAAAGCTGAGCACCAAAAAGTTAGGAAATGTCAGATATAAGGTTGCCTGTGGAACCTTAATTCCGTTCCTTGTGCATTCAGCTTACATACTAAATGAGACAGAAAAATTACATGTGATCATGAAATTAAAGACTGTCTCGAAATACATATGCACAAGACGGCCAAATTAAAAATGCACAGGCAACCTTAAGTCTGGCTTTTCCTAACTGTAAGGTGCCCTACTGAGAGCTGGGGAGATAGATTCACAGAAGAATACAAATTAAAAGAAAGAAGGGGAAGAGAGAGAGAAAGAACTGAAAGGAAGAAAAGACTCCATGTACCAGGGTGCTGGTGCAAAAGCACCTAATTAGCCCCTACCCAGTCAGCTCCAATCAGGTGAAGCAGATTGGGGCTGATGAAAAAGGCCTGATGCTGGCCTAAGGATTGGCAGCACCTGCTGGCCTGACAAGCCAAGGCTGACTTTGCCTGTAAAAGAGATTGAATAATCCTGTAATGCTTGTAAATAGATAGACACTAGTGGTGGGATAACTGCAAGTAAATAAAGACATGGGTGTTGCACAACCCTGAAGCCTCTCTGAGCCTTATTGGGGCAGCAAGTGGGCCCCAGGAAGAGGGGTGGGTCGTGGACCCTGTTACACCCCAGCATTCAATTTTTCTTCCTTTATCACTTAAATTTAAACCTTCCACTCCCCCTCAAAGTATGGTATACTCACCTTTGTAAGCCAGAGGAAGTGGGAGAGCCACTTCTGGAGGATCTTTTAACCTCTGCCTCCCTCCCAGGCTTGGGAACAACGGGTAGCAATGGGAGCCTCCTTCATTGTTGGGAACCAGAGCATGAGCTTCAGAGCAAAGGAGCAGCTGCTCCCCAGCCAGCTGCAGGACCCTGGAGTGCCCCATTCCTACAGCATGGAGAGGGGAAGGGAACACTGGCTGCTTCAGATGCTGAGGGCCTAGGCTCTCCTTCAGCATCTGAAGCAGCTTTCATTGGCTGACTTTCTTGAAGTAGGAGTAAAAAGGGAATGTCAGCCCACCAGACAAGGTTTTCCTACAGACTAATAAGGTGGTCACAAAACCCTGGTAGAATTTATGATGTGCATCCCCCCAGTAGCTCAAACATTCAATATAACAGATTCAGTAACGTGCTGCCAAAATTTTAACGTGGGACTTGCTCAAATATTTTGCCTCAGTCTGTGACACTCATGATATTTCCTTGGTAAATATACTCTCCTCTCCACCAAAAAAGCCCCATCAATTGCAGACTCCTCAGCAATTCCAGCCTCTGTGTTCCATCATTCTATACCCTCTTCCTAAGCAACCACCATTCCAAATCCATCAGTCCTTTCATTTCAAACCTTATTAGCCCACCAGGCTTCCCTCTCCTTAGCCCAGTGAGGTGGTTTGGCTGTATGGCAGCTGCTCCTTGCAACAGATGCTATGGCAGTAGACTTACACCCTACCCTGCAGTGGAGGTAGTTGTTTCTGGTGAGTCATTGCGTGGTTTCTGGATGTGAGGTTGTTCACTGAGTGGAGAGTAGCTCCTCTGGTGGATCAGGAGGTTGGTTGCATGTCCCTAGTCTGTTGGTCAATTCCCCTAAGTGTGTATGTGTTCATGGAGGCTGGTTAGTGGAGGGAGAGGGTTTACCCTGGCTGGTGAAGAGCTTGGGATGCAGGAAAATGAGACTTCAGGCTCCTTTCCCAGTCCCAGATCTTTAAATGACAGTCTAGATCAGTGGTTCTCAAACTAGAGCAAATTGTGAGAACAAATTATATTCACTGTATGAATTCTACAGTGAAATTAGCCTACAAAATAGACACAGATGCAAATTTAAATGTCTTTTCTGAAGTGGAGAGTTACAGAAAGAGTTCATTTGGATAAATTTCCAGCTTTTGGCTATTTCAGTGTCCCTTCTAGGGGAAGCTGAAAAAGAGATTCAATCTTTTGCCAAGTAACAGTTATTACACTGCTATGCATTTTTGTGTTGAGTACTCTCTAGCAGCACATCAATTTAACACTAACAGAAAAAAAATATTTAGCTACTAAACTGCAATGCATCTCTGCCTGCATTAAAAGCAGAGAGATGCTGTGTTCTCTTAGCTTAGTAAGGAGCTCAAACATTGTCTCTGTTTGTTTACAAATAATTTCTTTTTGAACCAACACAAACAATACTATTAAAGTTTTAGGGCTGACTACAGTGTTCTCAAACATAATCACTACTTCCCTCCAGAAAATATTTAGGCCCAGATTCTGTAATCTGATCCATGCAAGTGGACATATGTGCCTGAATTCATCTTCATGGATTTCAATGGCACTCTTTTGGAGTGTAAAGGTCTGCCCATGCTGATCAGCGTGCTTAATTAGGACCTAAGTTTTTAGACACTCAGATGTTGCCCATCTGAAAAAGTGTCCTATTTTCACAAGAAGAAAGGATTTTAATGCTCTGAATAAAGCCCATTGAACTGCATTGTCAGCATCTCTTAATGACTCATCATCTTTTCTTTTTAAAGAGAAAATGGATAGTACTCTTTTCAAACAGGTGTGCACTTTATAATAGGGACTGAAAAGATTAATTACAGTATAGAACCCTATTTCGTGAACTTCTGTCCCCAAACCTCTCTTTCTAATGAACTCCCAGCCTGTCTCACTTTTCTACTGATTCCCAATTAGCTGAACATATTTTGTGTCACTTACTGGTTCAGATGACCAGGATTCTTCTGTATTACAGCTGCTCAGCAACGGTGATCTGATATTGTCTTGTGCGTTGGAATGTAGTTTCTAGAGATACAAACAAAAAGACCACAATCTTGCATCTGTGATGTTACATAGCATTCTTCTGATTTGTCTTTTACTTTCCAAAACTGAAGTATTAAAAAAAATGATAGAGTATTTGTGGAATAAGTATTTAGAGTTGTTGGGAAGCCTATTGAATTCCCAAAGGACAATTATATTTTCATGGTTCATTCAGTTTACACAGTAATTCGGGTTCAGTGGGACTTTAATTTATTTCTGAATTGTTCACTTATCATTAGATACTAGATCACCAAGAAATACATTGTTCTCTATTTTCAAAATATGATGTGACAAGTCGGTATGTAATGATGGGCAGTATTTTATCAAGTTGATTTTTCTCAGATCACTGGTATGGGGGAAAATGGAAGAACCCTCAGAATGAGTCATTCTTGTAAGTAACAGACTAGGGCTTTGTCATAACTTTAGTCCCAGATTTGGACCTTAGCGTCCAAAATATGAGGGTTAGCATGAAAACCTCCAAGCTTAGTTACCAGCTTGGACCTGGTACTTGCTGCCACCACCCAAAAAATTAGAGTGTTTTGGGGCACTCTGGTCCCCCTGAAAAACCTTCCCTGGGGACCCCCAAGACCCAAATCCCTTGAGTCTCACAATAAAGGGAAATAATCCTTTTTCCCTTCCCCCCTCCAGGTGCTCCTGGAGAGATACACAGACACAAGCTCTGTGAATCCAAACAGAGTGACTCCCCCTCTCCGTTCCCAGTCCTGGAAACAAAAGCACTTTCCTCTTCACCCAGAGGGAATGCAAAATCAGGCTAGCAAATCCAACACACACGGATCTCCCCCTGATTTCTTCCTCCCACCAATTCCCTGGTGAGCACAGACTCAATTTCCCTGAAATTTCCCAGTAAAAAAAAAACTTCAACAGGTTTTAAAAAGAAAGCTTTATATAAAAAAGAAAGAAAAATACATACAAATGGTCTCTCTGTATTAAGATGACAAATACAGGGTTAATTGCTTAAAAGAAGTATGAATAAACAGCCTTATTCAAAAAGAATACAAATCAAAGCACTCCAGCACTTATATTCATGCAAATACCAAAGAAAAGAAACCATATAACTTACTATCTGATCTCTTTGTCCTTACACTTAGAAACAGAAGATTAGAAAGCAGAAACTACTTCTCCAAAGCTCAGAGAAAGCAGGCAGACAGAAAACAAAGACCTCAGACACAAAATTCCCTCCACCCAAAGTTGAAAAAATCTGGTTTCCTGATTGGTCCTCTGGTTAGGTGCTTCAGGTGAAAGAGACATTAACCCTTAGCTATCTGTTTATGACACACCCTCAAATTGCAGACAGTGGGGAAGCTCACTGGCGGCGATTTCCTTCTAGAACTTTAAAATAAACAGATTACTACAACACAAGCACCTTTACATATACTACTAAGTATATAACTAACAGACTTCTACATTTTAAGAACACTTTTTAACTACTGAATTCTGGGAAACTCTCACGGGAGAGAGCATCAGCAACTTTGTTAGAAGCTCCCGTGATGTGTTGAATTTCAAAATCAAAATCTTGGAGAGCTAAACTCCAACGAAGAAGTTTCTTGTTGTTCCCCTTGGCAGTATGAAGCCGCTTTAGTGCAGCATGGTCAGTTTGTAGGATGTGACAAGTCAGTATGTAATGATGGGCAGTATTTTATCAAGTTGATTTTTATCAGTTCACTGGTATGGGGGAAAATGGAAGAACCCTCAGAATGAGTCATTCTTGTAAGTAACAGACTAGGGCTTGTTCCTTACTCCTTCTGCCTGAGAGAGAATGTTCTGAGTACAATGAAGTTTCCATTTTAAAAACACAAGGTCTCCTTTAGTCATAATTCCTATACAGTTTCCAGTCACCTTCTGCTTCATTGCCATTGTTCTGTTTTCCTGATTATTCTGTCTTTGTCTTATAGAATTCCTGAAGTTTAGGCAGGACATAGGAAGGTATGTATTTGAGTTCTTCACCACTAACTGAAGCAAACTCCACAAGGACTCCTCGTTGTTTTTGAAGGAAACTAATAGACACTCATATCAATTGTAATAATTATTAAGCCAGTTTAGGGAACATTTGAAAGAACCTTGTTTTTACTATTGATAAAGTGTAGATCCATTGCCCAATGCAGGAAGATTATTTTGCTTGGAAGAGGACTGTGTTCTATATATTGTGTCTATATTTAAATTGTGAATTCTTTGAGACAGGAACTGTCCATATTGTGTATATAATAATAATAATTGTTATTATTTGTATTGTGGTAATGCCTAGGAGCCTGAGTCATGGGTCAGGATCCGAATGTGTTAGGTGCTGTACAAACACAGAACAAAAAGATAGGCCCTACTGAGAATATTTCTGGTCAGTAACAAATGCTGTATTATAATTAGTAATATTTACCAGCTGATCTCTAGGATGCTGATGAAAAGGACATGCTGTATGTAGTGGTTCTTCGGGCTCAGGCTCAGAGGGAAGCCACTTTGTGTTGCTGTGGCCTTCTAGGCGGGGTAAGCCACAAGCAAAGCACAGGCCTTCTGGCTTAGAAGCTTATAGGCTGTTACCCCAGGTGTGGGGTTGGTGGCAGACAGTAGGGGGACCTGGGCCCATCCTACTCCAGCCCAGGGCCCTAACAGTGGTGAAAGGTTCTGCCACTGGGTCAGCAGGGATCCTACTGAAACACACTGACCCGTGTTCCAGCAACAAAAGCGAACTAAAGTCTGGTTTCCTTGGGCTATTCCCTACCACAGTCTGGGAAGGGTGTGTGTGTGTGTGTGTGTGTGTGTGTGTTCATAGCTCAAGGAGACTCCGTCTCCTCGGGGTACACTGCAGACAGCAGTCCTAGCAACTTCTGTCCAGGGTCAGTCTGCTCTGGAGGCAGGGCTCGGCACAACGCAGATTCAGCTCTGGAGTTCTGAAGCAGGCTCCTGCTCAACCTGAGCGGCGTGGCCCACCTTTTGTTCTGTCACGCCCCTCTGCTTCCAGAGTGTGTGCGGGGGAACTGCTCTGGCTCTGCCCACCATGGGGGAGTGTAGTGGTCCTGTGTGCTCAGGCTCGGAGGGAGGCCACTCTGCCTCATTACACTGCACCTCACAAGGCATTCCTGATGAGCAAAGCTTAAAGGACAGACAACCCTAAACTCCCTCAGATTTCCATGACAATTTCAAATGCTATACCTGAGATACGTCAATGATATTTTCATCCTCTGGACAGACAACAAACTCCATCATAAATTCCATCACAACTTCAAAAACCACCACCCATTCATCAAGCTCTCTCTGGAACAGTCCTGCACCAGCTTCAACTTCCTGGACACCACAATCAGCTTCAGCAATGTAACACCCCCTCCCCCCTTCCCCAGACAACTATATACAAGAAACCCATGGATCACCACACTTATCTTCACAAAACCAGTAACCACCCCAAACACACCAAGAAATCTGTTATCTACAGCCAAACCCCCAGAAAACACAGAATATATTCATAGTCAATATTCCTAACTTTAGATACAAAAATGATACATGCATACTACGGCTGTCAAATAATAGCAATTAACTCAGGCGATTAACTAAAACAATTAGTCATGATTAATCAGAGTTTTAATCACACTATTAAACAATAGAATACCAATTGAAATGTATTAAATATTTTGGATGTTTTTCTACATTTTAATATATATTGTATTCTGTGTTGTAATTGAAATCAAAGTGTATATTTTTATTACAAATATTTGCAGTGTAAAAATGATAAAAGAAATAGTATTTTTCAATTCACCTCATACAAGTACTGTCATGCAATCTCTTTGTTGTGAAAGTGCAACTTACAAATGTAGATTTTTTGTTACATAACTGCACTCAAAAACAAAACAATGTAAAACTTTAGAGCCTACAAGTCCACTCAGTCCTACTTCTTGTTCAGCCAATCCCTAAGACAAACAAGTTTGTTTACATTTACAGGAGATAATGCTACCCTCTTCTCATTTACAATTTCATCAAAAAGTGAGAACAGGCATTTGTATGGCATTTTTGTAGCTGGCATTGCAAGATATTTACATGCCAGATATGCTAAATATTCATATGCCCCTTCATGCTATGGATACCATGGTTCCAGGCTAATGACACTTGTTAAAAAAAATCATGTGTTAATTAAATTTGTGACTGAACTCCTAGGAGGAGAATTGTATGTATTCTGCCATATATTTCATGTTATAGCAGTCTCAGATGATGACCCAGCACATGTTGTTCATTTTAAGAACACTTTCATGGCAGATTTGACAAAATGCAAAGAAGGTACCAGTGTGAGATTTCTAAAGATAGCTACAGCATTCAACCCAAGGTTTAAGAATCTGAAGTGCCTTCCAAATCTGAGAGGAACAAGGTGTGGAGCATGCTTTCGGAAGTCTTAAAAGAGCAACACTTGAATGCGTAAACTACAGAACCCAAACCACCGAAAAAGAAAATCAACTTTCTGCTGGTTGCATCTGACTCAGATAATGAAAATGAACATGCGTCAGTCTGCACTGCTTTGGATTGGTATTGAGCAGAGCCCGTCATCAGCATGAACACATTCCCCTGAAATGGTGAGTGGTTGAAACATGAAGGGACATATGAATCCTTAGTGCATCTGGCACATAAATATCTTGCAATGCTGGCTACAAACTGCCATGAGAATGCCTGTTCTCACTTTCAGGTGACATTGTAAACAAGAAGCGGGCAGCATTATCTCCTGCAAGTGTAAACAAACTTGTTTGTCTGAGAGATTGGCTGAACAAGAAGTTGGACTGAGTGGACTTGTATACTCTAAAATTTTACATTGTTTTATTTTTGAATGCAGTATTTTCGGACATAATTCTACATTTGTAAGTTCAACATTCATGATAAAGAGATTTCACTACAGTAGTTATATTAGGTGAATTGAAAAATTCTCTTTTTTTTTTTTTACAGGGCAAATACTTGTAATCTAAAATAAATATAAAGTGAGCACTGTGCACTTTGTATTCTGTGTTACAATTGAAATCAATATATTTTAAAATGTAGAAATCATCTCTAAATATTTAAATAAATGATATTCTATTATTGTTTAACAGTGCGATTAATTGCAATTATTTTTAATTGCTTGACAGCCCTAATGTATACAAATAGTATAATCATAATATAATCATAATCTTTACAATGATACTTCACATGATCCATCTTGCATAAAACATATCTTAGTTATGCCATATTTATGTCATAACAATATCTCTATGAAAAATATGTGGCGTAGTGTCACACTCACCCACTTTGTTTCTCTAATATCCTGGATCAACAGGGCTACAACACCACTGTAAGCATAAAGTAAATAAAGTCAGTTCAAGACTCCCCTCCTTTATTAACAATCCTGTTTCTTATATTAACGTTCACAATGTACAGAGATCAATATCTGAGATGCCTGTAGGGTAATTTTTCTGGTATTACCAGGGCCGCCCAGAGGATTCAGGGGGCCTTGGGTCTTCGGTGGCGGGGGGCCCCTGCTTTGGCGGTAATTCGGTGGCGGGGGGTCCTTCCACTCTGGGACCCGCTGCTGAAGTGCCTCAAAGGACCCCCCGCTGCCTTCCGCTCCGGGGGTCCGGGCCCCATGAGAGTTTTCCAGGGCCCCCAGAGCAAGTGAAGGACCTCACTTCAGGGGCCCTGAAAAACTCTCATGGGGGCCCCTGCAGGGCCCGGGGCAAATTGCCCCACTTGCCCCCCACCTCTGGGCGGCCATGGGTATTATACACAGAAAATATGCAATATGAATACTACTTAGCACATGTTGGAAAGTGTTATCAATTAACTAGTTAAATAGAAAATACCCAGACAAAACAGCTTACAGACTATTTAAAGACTGTAAAGGCCGATAGGCATGTTTCCTGAAAGGAGCGTTTATTGCAGTGGAGTTACGCTAGCACACAATATGGCCATTAAAGAAAGTACACAATGCCGCAAAAATATACACTAGACTTGCCTATTGGCCAGTGGCAACAGAGGAATCCAAATTCAGGTCCCAAGCTTGCAGGATTTGTGGTGTATACATTAAAATGGCAGCAATAAGCATTCTCCATTTTAACATGCCCCTCTAGAAGTCTATGTTCTAGCATCTAGGAAAACTTGAGCTACAAACTGGTCTCTCCTCTGTCAATAACCATGGAAACATACATCGAAATTCAGGGCTGGGATGGGGGGATGCGTCCTGTTCTGACTGATCAGATGAGGCATGTCCTTGAGCTTGATGAAATTGCTACGTACCCTCACAAACAGCAAGAATGTTTTTATTTGTTTTAGCTGCTTATAGGGCTGCTGAGATCAATGGAACTTTTATCAATCTTGAGTTTGATCAGATTTCTTAAGAAACTTTCATTAACTCCTCAGTACTTCATTTGTGTTCAAGAGAACTGGTAGTTAATATATTTCAAAACTGTCAGAACACTCCGTTCTGAGCTATCTTGTAAGACTACTTAGGCAAAATTATGATTTCTAGCAGGTGATCACTTAGCTAATGAATCTTTTTTCATTACACAGAGCTTGCATGAGACAACAGCATGGCCAACTATTGTGATATTTGTTGAATTTCTTAAAGCCCCAGCTTCTGGGGTCATGTGATTATGTGAGAAGCTCAGTTTCATTTAAAAAGAGTACATTTTCATGATTGCAGAAAAAGCATGAAACCATGAACCCAAAGGCTCAACAAACAGAAAAGAAATAAAAATAACCTCAATATGTATGATTTTTAAAATTTTTATAATTTAAGCCAATCTCATCATTTTGAGTCATGATTTTTGAATACTCAGGGTTTGCAATACTGACCCACTTCTGACTTGCTGTGTTATTGAGTAAATAAGGTTCTTTTACTAAGTGGGTCCCATTTAGGCTATGTTCACACTATGAGCTAGGGTGTGATTCCGTTGCTTTTGTACAAATATATGTACTAGCTCTCCCTGAGCTAGCTCAAGTACAAATAGTTTTTAGTAAGTATAATATCTTAGAGTTTTTTAAAAAGAAAAAAACAATTCTGTTACGTGCAGCTCTCTTACCTCTTCCCCTTAATCCTCATCAGGGTTTGAATCCTAGATCTTCAAAAAAGCAGCGGAGACTTCTAACACTTGAGTGAAAGGATTAGTTATATTAGATGGCAGCCAGTGTAAGCTGTTGGTCAAGCTATTAGGGCAGGATGCATAATACACTGAAGTTGTAAGTTTCATAGGTATGAATAGCCCCATTTTACAGACAGCATAACTACAGATTTGCTGGGTTCTCAGAGACAATGTGGCTAACTAACTGAGACTTAGGTCAGTCAAAGAATTAGGTCCTATTCCCCTTTCAGTGAGGATTGTGAAGTGTGAAGAATTAACACCAATCAGTAAAAAACACAAAACTTGAACTCATGGTATCCTGGTTCCCAGCCTGCCGCATTTGACAATGAATATTTTGATGTACTTCTTCTCCCCCTCCACAGTTTTGTCTATGGACTATTTAGAGGGCATGCTGGCATGAGACATCAGAATAGTGCATATACAGTGCTAACAGAATATTCAGGGCTTTTGGCAGCAAGTCAGGAGTAAGGTGTAGTGAATAAAACACAGACAGGAAATGGAGTTTTCATCACCTTGTCCAAATCTGAAAAAATTTCCATGGGGAGGCAAACAAGCACCTTCCTGCCCAAAGGACTATTCCTTTGCTAAATGTCATTTCATGCTGCAAACCACGAATTCACTAGAGATCTTTAAAAAACTTTCAGCATAATTTTATGAAAAATGCTAGGAAACCTAGACATAGTTGTTGCTGGTTTCCCTCCATAATAAAAATGTTAATAAAATAGCAAAGACATGCTGATATTTAAAATATAGGTTTCCCATCAAAAATTATAAACTTCTCCTGTTAAGCATTCACCAGATCCCACGGGTTCTGCTTTACCTACTTACTTTCAGACCCTCCGTTCTTCTGAGTACATGGGCAGTGCAAATTGTCACACTCATGCTGAAAAGGGCAATTCTTCAGTTGTTTTACTGGGAGCCCTGAATTTTTAACTGTTTGAAAAATTGTGAGCCTTTTAATTTTCCAGAAAAGTACCATGTCAGCAGAGCTTGTAAACCCATGGACTATCAGCATGAAAGTGGAACTTTTAACTTCTTTATGACTGAAATTTGGGATTTGTGGTATTGATAAATTCCTCAGGTTTCCCTGGCAAAATTTATGCAGTTTTCAGATTTCACCTCTTTCACCAAATTTTCACCAAAAATGGTCCATAGTGAGATTAAAGTTATTGAAAATATTAATTATTCAAAACTATCTGAGATTTCTTCAGTGGTCTACAGTGATCTGGCCTGCAGATCCTTCCAGTTTACAATATTACAAATGAATGTACACCTCACTGTTCATTCTGGAATTTATGTATTATTTAACTTAATACTATGATAGAATCTAAAAGCCACAACCAAGTTAGGCCTCTTTGTCCTGGGTGTCATACAAACATCTAATAAATAACCATCCCTGAGCCAAGAGAGCTTATATGTAATTTTAGATAAAGTGTTAGTTTATTTGATTTCTAATAGGACAGGTTACTTTATTGTTTTAATGCAGATATGTAAATTTAGGGCATTAGCTTTCATTTATCACAAACTCCAAACTCCCCATTGAAATCACTGGGAGTCTACAGTGCACAAGGAACACAGAATTATGCTCTTAAATTTGAATGACTAAGTGTTTAAGTACTGCACTCAGATTTTGGGCATGAGCATACATAATTTAAAAATGAATACTACTTCTTATTAATATATCTCTAGTATCTTATAACTCTCTATTGATTCTGCATTTCTTGCTTTCCATTTGATAAAAATGATTGCATACTACAGTATTCTTTCATCTAGTAATTCATGGCCTGATTTTCAGAGGTACTCAGTATCCCCAAAACTCATTGGTTATCAGAGATGCTGAGCACCTACAAATTCTATTGACAATCCAACTGTTATTGTACATTGAAATTGATTAAACTTTCATTTCTAGGAAAGATAACATGAGTCTGACAGTGCTTATTAAGACCGGAGTTTGAAATAGCTGGATATGTTCCACTGGATGACTGGAGCATTCTGTGATTCTTGAGACTAAAAAACTCTATAATGTTGAAACTATTCTACTTTGTTCTACAATTACATCTCACATGACACGAGGGACAATATAATGTGTTACCGAAGCTACTATGCTGCAAACTGTTTTAAAGTGCTAGAATGAGCGCAGCAGCAGAGACAGGTAAATTTGGACATTTTTAGATGTGTTAAAGCAATTTTGTATTGAGAAGCAGACAGAATGTTTAGACAGTATTCAGAAAAAGAAACAATGGATACCGGAAAAGCTGCATACAGTATAAGATGAATCATCATTACAACACAAAACCCTACAGGATAATTCTTACAATTCTAATTGGTGGAAGCTCAGTTAGCTACCAGGAAATGACTGATTTTCCATCAGAGATGCTTTGTTAAAATTGCTTGCAATGCAATGAAATTAACACCTTGTGCTATTGCTATTATAATCCATTAAATAAAACAGCATTTTTTTCTGCATATTTCATCTTATACAAATTAACTCCTTGGTTAAAAATGTTACTTTTCCTCAAATCTGTGTTGCAAGACAGGGCAGTTAATTACCTAGACCAATAGTTGAAAAAAACAACAACACCTCACTCTATTTTATCACCTATGGGTGAAATCCTGGGCCTACTGAAGTCAATTAACTTCAGTGGAGCCAAGATTTCATCCTAGAACTCCAATTCTGCAAGCACTTGGCCACATGAGTATTTGTTCTGAAGTCAGTGGAACTAGTCATATACATAAGTGTTTGCAGGATGAAGATCTACATGTAACTCTTCTGCCCCCCCGAGTTGGCAGCAACAAGGGCTGGGTTCAGCATCCAGGGGTTCCGTTTCAATAACACAATGCAAAACCAGCTCAAGCCCCCACCCAGTGACCTGGGACAATTACATACCACTCCCTGGGCGCCTCTAGGAGGCAATACTTCCCCACTTGAAGGCATGGAGTCCGAGTGTAGCAAAATCCTTTTAATAAAGGAGGGAAACAATGCGGCATCACATTGGAAAAATACCACAAACAGGATTATAACACAAATCATAAGCAAAAAAACTCACCTCCAAGTATGTTTCGCAATGTCCTTTCCCCCTTAGGGTCTTAAGTCCAATCACCCCAAAGTCCAACAACCCAAAAGTCTCTGTTGCTGGTCAGTGCCACCCCAGAGTTCAAAAGTTTATCTGCAGAGTTTTACCCCCCTAGTCTGGGTGGAAATGGAGGGTGTTAAGGGGCACCTTACGTGGTCCAGGGCAAACTGCTCCGCCTCTCCGTGGAGTTCTGCTGCAGCCTTCACCACGACTGGCTCCATTCCACCAGCTGTGCCGCTCCTCCAGTTGACCCGTGAACCGCTTCAGCCATCCCCACAAACCACTCCACTCCACTCACTGTTCCATGGGCTGCTCCAACATGCTGCAAACTGCTCCGCTCTGCCAGCCGCTTAGCGATAGATCTTCAGGCTCCCCCACTAGTTAACACAGCACTCAGTGATCTCAGCTCAGTAAGCTCAGCTCTTTTAGTGCTTTCAGCTTGTAGTAGGGGAGCCCCAGTGCTAGTGCACCATTGGCCCAATGTCAATTCAGGTCAGCAGCCTCTAGATGGACTCCTAAAGGATTCAAAATTAGCTCTGCTCTTCAACAGTGGAGAGAGGAGGATGTGCAATTGGTGTTCCAGGCCCTCAAAAGGGACCCATATCATCGGGGACACACACCAGTCCCCAACCTCTCTCTCTGTTCACTGGGGTTTGGCACCCATGTCCCTTGTCTAGCAAGTGTTACTTAATTTATATTGAGACATCTCTGTCATAAAGCAGTCTCATAGTTCCTCATTCACATAATCAGGTGGCAACACTTTATTCCTCCTGCCCCAATAATCAAAGAAATTGGGGATCCCAGCTGTCAAAATAACCATCCCAGGCTGCCGTGGGCTATGTTAGGAGGGGTGGGTGGGCCAATGCAAATACCTGAAATTCTTTTCCACACTTCCCATAATTCACCACCAGATGTCAGGTTAGAGCTCATCCTAACTCTGCTTACATCCATTTGTGTACAACTTGCATGAAGCTCATAAGGGTACTTTCACATAGTGTATTCAGAAGCGTTGCCAGATGTCCCAAAACTAATAGTGATGGATTTAGCAATACCTGAAAATAGTAAAAGAAAATGGCTAAGACAAATGTAAACAGCATACACTGAAGGATGCAAAGCTATTTGTATTTTAACACAAATAGCTTTGGCTTTGTATAAACTCCATACTGAGATGACTTTTGGAATATTTTATTTTATTGCATTTTTATTATTGCCACTTAGTATTTATTAGTCTCAAATGGGCAGTCTATTATGTAGTAACATGCACAGCATGGAATGAATGAGTATGGATTGGAATTTTATAAATCTAAATCAATTAATAAATAACACAAGGTCCTAGACACTTTGGCCCCAACCCCGCAACTGACTTAACTAGAGCTCCACGTGGGGACAAGAAACCAGTTGCAGGTTTAAGGTCTTTTGTGGGAGATGCTGATAGAATGAGAGAAGGTAACGTGCGCTCGTGAGTATAGTGCCTTCTCCACTCCAGGACTTTGTCCCTCCAGGTTAGCTTGTGCCACTCTGGCTTTTTTTCAGAGAATTAAACAGAGTCTGCTCCCTCCAGTGCTGTTAGTTCAGCAACCTCCACAGATACTAAATTCACATTAAAATAATACAAATAAAATGAAGAATGTAGCCCTGCCATGAGTGCAGGGGACTGGAGTAGATGACCTCTCGAGGTCCCTTTTGGTCCAACGATTCTCTGATTCTATTTAGAGGCCTGACTATTTGGTGACATTGGCAAGATTTGGCCTTTACATTTTAGAATAAAATGAAATATGGTGGGAAAGAGCTGAATAATTTTCTTAAGTTATATGCTATCCTGTAAAGAAAGAAATGGATAGATGACAGAGAGCTACTGTGAAGTACATTTTGAATTAGACCTTGAAATCTTGCTTCCCAGCATCAAAGGATTCAGAAATGGCTAATTTAGGAAAACTTTCTCTACACATGAACAGCTAAAATACGATGAAAACTAGCTATGCCAAAAATGGGAACAAAAATATATTGCAATGAAGATCAAGTGGCAGCTGGACAATTTTCTAAAGGAAATAGTTTTTTTTGTTTTTAGATATCCCAAATGGGCCCGATCCAATTTTGCTATCACCACTCAAGCTGTAGGACCACAGGCATGTCAAGTCTGTTAGGGGCAAGAACGCAGAAGCCTTGCCCCTGGTTCCACCTCCAAGTCCAATTCCTGCAGCATGCATTGTGGTTAGTGAGTGGGTCATATAGTGGTAGTTCCATCTCACAGTATTCAGTGCCATTGCCCTATACCCATATTGTAATGCAACCGAGCAATTCCATCCTCATTTTTCTTGCCCCTGGTGGGCCATATTCACCATGGCTGGTGCTGTGAATGAGTGGGGCGGTGCACAAGCATTCCAAAGCAGTAGTGTCAATAAGCATGTCTTGCATAAAACTTCAGGGGAGCAAGGGAGGGGAGTTCTGAACCTTAACTTCTGCTTTCCATTGTGACTACACTGACAATGGTACCTCCATGTGTCTTATCTGTAGCTGCTGCTGTTGTGGCCTCAAGGGATTTCCCCCTCCACACCTGTGGAATGCCTGAGCCAGATAAGGAGAAAGAACAGGACTTGAGATGACATGTTCAGTGAGATTCTGCCAGCCCATTCTGCATCAGACCGTGAGGAGAAGGTCTGGAGGGTGAATATTGCAAACTGTATGGAGAAGGAAAAAGCAGACAAGACAAAGGTCCAGGAGGCCCAGCACGAAGGGGAGAGGGAGATGCACTAGGACATAATGGGGTTTCTCCAGCAGCAAACACAGATGCTGCAGACTCTTGTTGACCTACTGTAATTGAATGATAAACTGTATTATTATATTGTTCAGCCACTAGGTGGCACTGTGTGTAAAATACCAGCTGTACCTGGCAGAGCATTAGGATTTTAGGATGAACTCATCTGATGTGTACAAGCTAGCTCTGTAGCCAGTCCATGTCTGGTACAGAAATACGACACCTACCGGTTCAGCAGTCATGGGCTCACCTCCCTTTGCAACCTAAAGAGAACTCCATTTTAGCATCTCCCTACACCATCTCTCAACATTCCATGTGGCCTCAGGGGCCGCATCGCCTGCCACTCCACATCTGAGGACAATAAGGACAACCACAGCTTCACATCCACTGACCTGTGAGACCCACGGCTGCTGTATGTGTAGCCAAAATAGATATGAATGTTCTTTCCCCTTGTTAAGTTCTGTTCCATTAATTTATTATTTTTAGAATGTATTGACTTTTAAATTGCACAGATCTTTTTTGCCCTGGTTTTGTTATTCAATAAAATTCTATATTTTTCAAAAATAATTTATCTTTATTAGTTCCCAACATATGCTGCTAGATACCTACGAGTACTGAAAGCACCCATTTATTTATTATTGTACAATGTGACACAACTCATAGCATCTGTGACAAACAGTGTAATAACATAAATGTCCAGCAAGCAACACAAAATTAATAGGTGCATTGACAGTGTTATATTCAGAGATGTACATGAAGCACCACACAATTCCTAACAGGCCCCAAAATTGCAGGGGCAGGCACAGCATGGTCAACCACAGTGCATTACAGTGGCTCACGGTTAAAATGCTCTTTCACAGCCTCCCTGATCTGTATAGTTCTGTGTTGAGCTCTTATGTCTGGCTGCTCAAACTCAGCAGTCAACTGCTCCACCTCCCCCTTTGCCTCACAGATATTATTATGCATGACAGAGCAGGCAGCTATAACCATTGGCATATTTTCCCAGAGAGCCGTAATCTTGTATGAGTTTACAATGCTATTGTCCCTTCAATATACCAAAAGTACATTTAGCTGGCTTTTTGTACCTGCCGAATTGGTAGCTGAATCTTTGCTTGGTGCTGTCAAGGTAGCCAGTGTGCGGCTTCATGAGCCAGGGGAGCAAGGGTAGGCTCAGTCCCCCAAGTTCAATATCATCAATCATAATCCACCAGCTGGGAAAGAAAGTTCCTGCTTGCAGTTTTCTGAACAGTCCTATGTTCTGAAAGATGTGAGCGTCATGCACCTTCCCTGACCACCCACACGGATGTTGGTGAAGTGTCGACGGTGATCCACAGGCACTTGCAATACCACAGAAAAGTAGTTCTTTCTCTTGTTGTGCTCTGGGCAAGGTAGGCTGGTGCCAAAATAGGGATGTACACATTGACTCTCTCCACCACAATTCAGGACTCCGTTGCTGCAAATCCACCCACTATGTCCTGCTCATTACTGAGAATCACAGTCCTGCATAGCAGGAGACCATTAACAGCCCCTGCCTGGATTTTCCAGTTCCAAAATGATTTCTCACTGACTGATAGCAATCCAGTATGATCATCACTCACTTCTCCACTGCCAGTACAGCTCCCATTCTGGTGCCCCTGAGCTGGAGGGCTGGGGTGAGCATGGCTTACAGATCCAGGAATGTGGCCTTTTGCATCCAAAAGCTCTGCAGCCACTGCTCATCATCCCAAAACTGCATTACAATGTGATCCCACCAGTCAGTGCTCATTTATTTGGCCCAGAAGTGGCACTCCACTATCTGCAGCTGCTCTGCGGATGCCACCAACAGCCTAGAATTGGTTTTTCACCTGTCCTCCACAAAATCGTCATGTTCATCACTGATGCAGTTCTTTTGTGGGACTTCAAATTTGGAGTGTCATGTGTCCTGTGCTTGCAATGCTCATGATAGTAGTTCAGAGCTGTGCAAGTTTCATGCTTCTGTCCAAGATGGTGGACAGCAAGGCAGGCCACACATATCCATGGGATTTTAAAGGCGTGAAAACCAAAGAAGGAGGAGGCTGTTACTTAATGAGGGGGAAAAATAATAACAGTGCTTAATGACTTCTTTGTTTCGTTTTTCTCCAGCAAGGTTGGACATCTAACGTAGTGAATGTCAGTGAAAATGAGGTAAGATCAGAGGCTAAAATAGGAAAAGAACAAGTTAAAAATTACTTAGACAAGTTATATGTCTTTGAGTCACCAGGGCCTCATTAAATGCATCCTAGAATACTCAAGGAGCTGACTGAGGAGATATCAGAGCCATTAGTGATTATCTTTGAAAAGTCATGGAAGATGAGAGAGATTCCAGAAGACTGGAAAAGGGCAAATATAGAACCAGTCTATAAAAAGGAAAATAAGGACAACCTGGGGAATTACCAACCAGTCAGCTTAATTTATATACCCAGAAAGATAATGGAGCAAATAATTAAGCAATCAATTTGCAACCATCTAGAAGATAATAAGGTGATGATTAATCCATGCTGACTGTTATTTAAGAACAAATAATGTCAAACCAACCTGATAGCTTTCTTTGACAGGGTAACAAGCCTTGTTGATGAGGTTGGGGGGGGAAGTGGTAGATGTGGTATATCTTGACCTTAGTAAAGCTTTTGATATTGTCTTGCATGTCCTTCTCAAACAAACTAGGGAAATGCAACCTAGATGGAGCTACTATAAAGCTGGGTGCAAACCTAGTTGGAAAACCATTCCCAGAGAGTACTTGTAAGTGGTTCACAGTCATGCTGGAAGGGCATAACAAGTGGGGTTCCGCAGGGATCAGTTCTGGGTCCGGTTCTGTTCAATATCTTCATCAATGATTTAGATAATGGCACAGAGAGTACACTTATAAAGTTTATGGATGATACCAAGCTGAGAGGGGCTGCAAGTACTTTGGAGGATAGGATTAAAATTCAAAATGATCTGGACAAACTGGAGAAATGGTCTGAAATAAATAGGATGAACTTCAAGAAGGATAAATACAAAGTACTCCATTTAGGAAGGAACAAATCAGTTGCATACATATAAAATGAGAAATGACTGCCAAGGAAGGAGTACTGTGGAAAGGGATCTGGGGGGTCATAGTGGACCATAAGCTAAATATGAATTAACAGTGTAATACTGTTGCAAAAAAATACAAACATTCTGGGATGTATTAGCAGGAGTATTGTAAGTAAAACACGAGAAGTAGTTCTGCTCTACTCTGCACTGATTAGGTCTCAGCTGGAGTATTGTGTCCAGTTCTGGGCACCATGTTTCAGGAAAGATGTGGACAAACTGGAGAAAGTCCAGAGAAGAGCCAACAAAAATAATTAAAGGTCTAGAAAACGTGACCTATGAGAGAAGACTGAAAAAAAATGGATTGTTTAGTCTGGAGAAGAGAAGACTGAAAGGGGACACGATAACAGGTTTTCAAATACAGAAAAGGTTGTTACAAGGAGGAGGAAGAGAAATTGTTCTTCTTAACCTCTGGGGATAGAACAAGAAACAATGGGCTTAAATTGCAGCAAGGGTGATTTAGGTTGGACTTCCTGTCAGCGTGGTTAAGCACTGGAATACGTTGCCTAGGGAGGTGTGGAATCTCTATCATTGGAGATTTTTAAGAGCAGGTTAGACAAACACCAGTCAGGAATGATCTAGATCAGTGCTTCTCAAAGCCGATCCGCTGCTTGTTCAGGGAAAGCCGCTGGTAGTCTGGGCTGGTCCGTTTACCTGCTGTGTTCGCAGGTTCAGCTGATCGTGGCTCCCGCTGGCTGCAGTTCGCCGCTCCAGGCCAATAGAGGCTGCGGAAGGGCACATCCCACAGCCCGCGCTGCTTCCCGCAGCCCCCATTGGTCTGAGATGGGGAATCGTGACCAGTGGGAGCCACGATCGGCCGAACCTGCGGACGTGGCAGTAAACAAACCAGCCTGGACCACCAGGGGCTTTCTCTGAACAAGCAGCTGACAGGCTTTGAGAAGCACTGGTCTAGATAATACTTAGTCCTGCCATGAGTGCAGGGGACTGGATAGATGACCTCTTGAGGTCCCTTCCAGTTCTATGATTCTGGGATATGGATGACATTGTGGGATGGAGAGAGTTCATCCCTTGCTCCCAGTCACCCCTATGTAACTCATTTCTGCCCCACCATGCATTGTCAAAACTTCCCAAAAGAGTGTGCTGGATGGTGGTGAGTTGGAATACCTACCCACAGTGCAGAGCACTGTGCATTAACACAAGTACTCCTGGTGAATATGTGCAGCACCAATGCAAATAGTCAAGTATGCACATGCACGAGTGATTTAGTAACAGCAGTGGCTTTATGCCAATGTAACTTGCCTTGGTCAAAGATTGTAGCATAGACATGGTCTTATAGAGAAGATGTTTGAGGAATGTGAAGGCTGTGTCTTAGCTGCACTGGGCCATAGCCATCATGACAATGTGAAATGGACTTCAAAGGATGAGATCTACAAAATCACAGGCATTTGTTTTGAACTGTGTACGGTAAATGTATTAAGTGCTATTATTACAATGAGGTACATGCTCAAATGCCTGTGCTAAACCCAGGAAAATTTAACTCAAAGACTTTTGTTGGTAAATAATGTGAAAAAAGCTAAAGATTCTGCTAGGATGTTAAATAAAATAATCAGACCAAAGGATAAAAGCTTAATGTTGTGTGTTGACCCTATGCTCTGCACAAGAAATTACAAAACCTTGCTTCAGAAAAGTATTGCTTGTCATATCTAAAAGGATTTAGTAAGAGAATGGTGAGTCGACAAAATATTAGTAGAGCTGTGCAGAAACCAGAATTTCTGTCCCATGGAAAAATTCCCATGTTTTATCATTTGTTATTGTCCCAAGTCAGGATGAAAGGTTGAAATATCAAAAATTTTTGCAGAATGAAACGTTCCAAAAAATGTAGTGAAACATTTTGTTTTGGCACTTTTGGTCCAAATGAAACAATTTGGAATTCCCGACTAAAAGATGTTTCATTTTGTTTTGTTGAACTGATCTGAAATATTTTCCTTCTAGTCAGTCCAACATTTAACTGCATTTTGCTATGGAGCTGCATTGCCTTATGGGTAGGTGATGGTCCTACACTGATGGAAAAACCCCTTCTGATACTGTAGGCCGAGTTATGTCCATATAGCTACAGTACCATAATGTACAGTACCCCTAACATAGACATGACCTAAAAGTTTGTATACAGTGAAAAGAGTGAAATTAAATGATACTGTGCATGTAGAATATTTGCATGGATCAATCCTGGAGGAGAAAAAGGACACCTAGGGAAAGGGTGAATGCTATAAAATAATAATAGAGCTTTGTGTCTGTCTATTGGTCTGTATGGGGTTTTCCTAAAACAGCATTTGGAGGTAGCCCATCTTGTTGTCATGACCTGTCCTGGATTAAAATAGAAGTGTTTGGAGAGAGCCCATGACATTGTCAAAATTTGTATGGCTTTTAAAAAAGCAAGTGTTTTGAGGGTCTGGGTTTTTAAGAAAAGAGATCTGCTTTACAACAAAAGCTGAAATGTTTGTAAAAGTTAATGGAAATAAATGCGTTGGGTTTTAAATAAAATAATAAAAAACAAAACAAAAAAACCCATGGCTTCATAAAATACGCTGGTTAAAGGAATGCTGGTATTGTTACTTTATTTAAAAAAGTGTTGTGTGTCTGCCATGTGCTTGAGAACCCCAGTACTAATTCAAACCTCATTGACTCCAAATGGCCTTAGCCCCCCCAACTGAGATGAACTGGGGACTCTTTTGACTACAGTGATCCTGTGAATGTTAGTACAGATATAATCAGCCACTCTAACCTCAGGGGCCCATCACAGATTAAATGTTTTATACATTTGTCAATAAAAGCTGATCAAATAGTAGATGTTCAGACATAAGCAACAATGGGATCATATGCTCACGTGGTAAAGAGAGTTTACTGATCTGTTTCTGTTGTATTTTGTGCATCTCTCTTTAAGGCAGCAAATACACTGCTTGTCAGTTTGCGAAAATTTTGCAGGCAGAACTGCTTCCGTGCTGCTGGTTTCCTGGCAGTTGCTACAAAGTTACCATCCAACTTCTATCCTTTTAAAGAGCAGCTACCACCCTCCCGCATAAATTGTGTGACCAAAATGTAATGTATTATAGCTGTCAATGTAATTAAAAAAAACAGGAATAAAACAAAACCTTTCCTACAATATACAGTAGAAAGTGAAGAGGTTACATCTCTGACAAGGATATGCAATAATGTAGGAAAGTACAAAATATATTCTACTGCCACTTTGGATATTTCTACCAAGTCTCAAAGAGGTTTCTAGGCTTAAAGTAAAGTAGATTATGGTACTGTTTTTTCCACCGCCAGGTTTTCCATACTTCTGCATAAAGCTGATTTTTATTAAGTATTCTATCAACGATAATTTTAGTGTAAATTTTCAATTTGGCATGCATTTCCTTACAAACATTATTAAGATTTTGACTTTTTGTTGTTGTTGTTTAACCTTATATGGTTGTCCCAGTAGGAAAGGGAATTGATTTTGAGATAGTGATGGGCTCAAACTACAAAATTCAGATCTGAATTTCAAACAGCCCAATGTTCAGGGCTGTTCTGGGCCAGTGTTTGGATTGGGTACTCTCCATTTACTATTCAGGAAAATAATTGAGTATCCAAAGAAGTTGGGTAGTGAATTACCGCGTTCAGACAGAGAAAAGGTGAACCACATTACATGCATCTGACACATCTTTTCAACATGACTACTATGTTATGACTATGATAGCCTAGCTCGGTTTAATCTGTTTTGCAGAAGACGCAAGGGTTGATCTGATGTCAATTATAGTGTGGACTTTCATCTCAAGGATTCTTATTTGATATCTGAGTCATTCTTGCCCAAATCCCAGTGCAAGTAATTAAGTAGCCTGTCTTACATTTTTGGTAGATTAGCTACTTTTTTATTACTTCACTTCTTTATCTCTCGCAACAAGTGAAAATTAGGTCAGATATTTTCCCAAGGATTTACTTTAAAAGGTTTTTGTAACGTAACTTTTTAATTGCAGGTATTTGAACAATTATGAAATTTGTCAAGTATCAGGAGGTAGCCGTGTTAGTCTGTAGCCACAAAAATGAGTCCGGTGGCACCTTAAAGACTAATCGATTTATTTGGGTATAAGCTTTCGTGGGTAAAAAACCCACTTCTTCAGATGCATGGAGTGAAAATTACAGATGCAGGCATTATATACTGACACATGAGGAGGTGTCAATTCCAGGAGAGGCAAAGCTGCTTTTGTAGTGAGCCAGCCAGTCCCTATTCAAGCCCAAATTAATGGTGTTAAATTTGCAAATGAACTTTAGTTCTGCAGTTTCTCTTTGAAGTCTGTTTCTGAAGTTTTTTGTTCAAGTAAGGCTACTTTTAAATCTGTTATAGAAAGTTCAGGAAGATTGAAGTGTTCTCCTACTGGTTTTTGTATGTTACCATTCCTGATGTCTGATTTGCGTCCATTTATTCTTTTACATAGAGACTGTCTGGTTTGGCCATTGTACATGGCAGAGAGGCATTGCTGGCACATGATGGCATATATCAGATTAGTAGAAGTGCAGGTGAATGAGTCCCTGATGGTGTGGCTGATGTGGTCGGGCCCTCTGATGGTGTCGCTAGAGTAGATATGGGGACAGAGTAGGCAACGAGGTTTGTTACAGGGATTGGTTCCTGGGTTAGTATTTCTGTTGTGTGGTTGCTGGTGAGTATTTGCTTCAGGTTGGGGGGCTGTCTGTAAGCGAGGACAGGCCTGGCTTCCAAGGTCTGTGAGAGTGAAGGATCATTTTCCAGGATAGGTTGTAGATCACTGATGATGTGCTGGAGAGGTTTTAGCTGGGGGCTGTATGTGATGGCCAGTGGTGTTCTGTTATTTTCCTTGTTGTGCCTGTCCCGTAGTAAGTGACTTCTGAGTACCCGTCTCGCTTTGTCAATCTGTTTCCTCACTTCCCCAGGCGGATATTGTAGTTTTAAGAATGCTTGATAAAGCTCTTGTGGCTGTTTGTCTCTGTCTGAGGGATTGGAGCAAACGTGGTTGTATCTTAGGGCTTGGCTGTAGACAATGGATTGTGTGATCTGTCCTAGATGGAAGCTGGACGCATGTGGGTAAGTATAGTGGTCAGTAGGTTTCTGATATAGGGTGATGTTTATGTGGCCATCACTTATTTGCACTGTAGTGTCCAGGAAGTGGATCTCTTGTGTGGATTGGTCCAGGCTGAGGTCGATGGTGGGGTGGAAATTGTTGAAATCCAGGTGGAATTCTTCAAGGGCCTCCTTTCCGTGGATCCATATGATGAAGATGTCATCAGTGTAGCACAAGTAGAGGAGAGGCACTAGGGGACGAGAGCTGAGGAAGTGTTGTTCTAAGTCAGCCATAAAAATGTTGGTATACTGTGGGGCCATGCGGGTACCCATAGCAGTGCCTCTAACTTGAGGGTATAAGTTGTCCCCAAATCTGAAATAGTTGTGGATGAGGACAAAGTCACAAAGCTCAGCCAGCAGGTGTGCCGTGGCCTCATCAGGGATACTGTTCTTGACAGATTGTAGTCCATCCTCATGTGGAATATTGGTGTAAAGATCTTCTACATCCATGGTGGCCAGGATGGTGTTTTCAGGAAGATCACTAATGCATTGTAGTTTCCTCAGTAAGTCGGTGGTGTCTTGAAGATAGCTAGGAGTTCTGGTAGCGTAGGGTCTGAGGAGAGAGTCCAAATAGCCAGATAATCCTGCTGTAAGAATGCCCATTCCTGAGATGATGGGGCCTCCAGGGATTCCAGGTTTATGGATCTTGGGTAGCAGGTAGAATACCCCTGGTCAGGGCTCTAGGGGTGTGTTCGTGTAGATTTCTTCCTGTGCTATAGCAGGTAGTTTCTTGAGCAGATGGTGTAGTTTCTTTTGGTACTCCTCAGTGAGATCAGAGGATAGTGGTCTGTAGAATGTGGTGTTGGAGAGTTGCCTGGCAACCTCCTGTTCATAATCTGACCTGTTCATTATGACTACAGCACCTCTTTTGTCAGCTCCTGTGATTATAATGTCAGATGCTATTTCATCATATTTTAAAAGGTTACCATTTTTCTAAGTCGTAGTGCCTTATCAGGTTACTTTGGCTGCAAAACATCTTTATTATCAATTTTAAGTAAGCGATTAAGCCATATGGGATCTCATTTTGAGGTTCTTTTTATGAACAACTAGTGCTGGGGCACTAAAAGCATTTCATGTGGATTTTGCCAGGAAACTCCTTTAGTGCCCCTCATCATTATGGGTAATAGACTTAACATAACAGGGGATACTTAAGTCATTTCCATATTTAAACATTCTGCAGTTAATGATTGAGATAGAAGGTTTAGTCATGAAATGCCTCATCTCAGTACAGAAGGCTAGTGGTATTTCTGCATACCATGGAAGTTGACTTCCCCACTGCCTTCTCTCCATGCTCCCCCACCTTCTTTGTGTTACTAACAATATTTACAATAATTAATTGCAGGGGATAGGGGTGGGTGGGGAAAGAGAGGTTGCTTTTCCAAAAGAATTTACTGAATTACAGCTGCTTTCCAGAAACATAGGTGGTTGAGCATACTCAAAATAACATTCATCTGAAGGCTAATTATTGTGCATGACTCTAGTCTTCCCTTTCCCGCCAGGATAGGCATGAAGTTTAAAATTGTCTTCTGTATGAATTTAATGATTTTTGGCATTGCACGAAACAGAAACCTCTGTTCTAGAGCAATAATGGACACAAGATACTAGATCAGACTGCAAGTCCCACAGGACTGCCCCCAAAATTTCATGCACATTCGTGTGCCTTTTTCAGTGGCCTGGAAAGCTTTGCTCCACAAGGAAATAATGTGGAGGCTTAATTAGTTGTGGAGATGAGGTCCATATAAACACTTATATAATGTTTAAAATATAGTGATTTGTGAATGTTAGATGAAGTGCGCTATTTAAGTGCTAAGAATTACTGAAGAATTTGAACCTGCTTGGCTGAATTGTTAGGCAATGTAGACAACCACTATACAGAAACATCCATTAATCTCTTAACATGTTTTCATAATGGAGAATGGTGGGGCAGAGGTAGGGAGAGTGAATGGTAAACACACAATAAATCCAATATTAGATTCCTTCAGGATAATATATTTTTCTTTTTGTGAAAGAAGTAAAAGCTTTTCTTCTCACCTCATAAAACTGAAGATTAATAGGGGAGTATGTTCTTAACTTGCCATTTTTATGTCAGTGAAACTCAATATGTATTTTTCTAATTTGGTTTTGAAAAAATATTATAAAGCTAAAAGGCCTTCATACATACTTTGTATATACACAAGCTCACTGATAGGTGGTGCTGCTGGAGTAGAAACTTAGATAAACTAACATGCAAATTCAATTCCAGTTGTAGAGGGAAAGTCAGTTACTGGAGATCTCAGCATGTTTTTGGATATGGTAGCTGCTTCATATAGTATTTAAAAAGTAAGAAAGCCTATAAAGAAGCAATATAGTAAAACTTATGTTATGCAATTACATACCTACTCATGCATGCATAGTATTCAGTACACACAATTTTTAAATTTAAGTTTTGCAGATATTAGGGCTGTCAAGTAATTAAAAAATTAACCATGATTAATTATGTGATTAATTGTGTTATTAAATAGAATACCATTTATTTAAATATTTTTGGATTATTTCTACATTTTCAAATATTTTGATTTCAATTACAATACAGCATATAAAGTGTACAGTGCTCACTTTATATTTTTTTAATTACAAATACTTGCACTGTAAAAAAGGATCAGAAGAAATAGTATTTCAATTCCCATAATACAAGTACTGTAGTGCAATCTCTATCATGAAAGTTGAATTTACAAATGCAGAATTATGTAACTGCACTCAAAAATAAAACAATATAAAACATCAGTGCTTACGAGTCCTTTCAGTCCTACTTCTTGTTCAACCAATTGCTCAGAAAAATAAAATTTGTTTACATTTGTGGGAGATAATGCTGCCCATTCATGGGCGGTGGGTGGAGGCCCCCCTTCAGGGAGGCTAACCCCCAGCTCCACCGTTTCCACCTGCCCCCCATAACCGGAGCCCTGAGATGCCCCCCCCGATGGCTAGAGCAACTAATCCCTCCCCCCAGCCCAGAGAAGCCCTAGGACCAGCTGCAGCCGCGCTGTGCCTCCCCTCTTTTCCCCAGACCCCAAACCATCTTGGAAAAGCTGCAGCATCTCTCCCCGAAGAAGAATTTTTTTATATGCCCCATGTAAGTTCCGGGGTAACTGAGAAGGCATTAGTAATCTCTCTGGAGCCCAGGGAGATTACAGATGAACTCAGGAATCTGAATAGCACATACTACCTTCTTAGGCAACCCAGAACCTGCGTGGGGCATAATAAGGTCAATTTCCCCTGCCAAACCTGCAACCAGGCATCCAGCAGCAGTGGAAGTCTCCCCTTGCCTATTATACCTGCTGCCCATGTGCCTACTTCTTGTTTATAATGTCACCTGAAAGTGAGAACAGATGTTCACTTGGCACTGTTGTATCCGGTGATGCAAGATATTTACATGCGAGATGCACTAAACATTCAATATGTCCCTTCATGCTTAGAGCATCATTCCAGAGGACTTGTCCATGTCCATGCTGATGACAGGTTCTGTTCGATAATGATCCAAAGCAGTGTGGACCTATGCAGATTCATTTTCATCATCTGAGTCAGATGCCACCAGCAGAAGGTTGACTCTTTTTTCTGGTGGTTCAGATTCTGTGGTTTCTGCATCAGAGTGTTGCTCTTGTTAAGACTTCTGAAAGCATGCTCCACAACTCATCCCTCTCAGATTTTGGAAGGCATTTCAGATTCTTAAACCTTGGGTTGAGTGCTGTAGTTATATTTCGAAATCTCACATTGGTACCTTTGCATTTTGTCAAATTTGTAGTGATAGCGTTCTTAGAACGAAGAACATATGCTGGGTCATCATCAGAGACTACTATAACATTAAATATATGGCACAATGCAAGTAAAACACAGAGGATGATACATACAATGCTCCCCCTAGGAGCTCAGTCACAAATTTAATTAACATTATTTTTTTTAACAAGCGTCATCAGTATGGAAGCATGTCCTCTGGAATGGTGGCCGAAGCATGAACAAGCATATGAATGTTTAGCACATCTGGCACACAAATACCTTGCAACACTGGCTACAAAAGTGCCATGCAAATGCCTGTTCTCACTTTCAGGTGACATTGTAAATAAGAAGAGGGTAGCATTATCTCCCGTAAATGTAAACAAACTTGTTTTCTTAGCGACTGGCTGTACAAGAAGTAGGACTGAATGGACTAAGCACTGTAGTTTTATATTGTTTTATTTTTGAGTGCAGTTATGCAATAAAAAAGGTCTACATTTGTAAGTTGCACTTGCATGTTAAAGAGATTGCACTACAGTACTTGTATGAAGTGAATTTAAAAAATACTATTTCTTTTGTTTATCTTTTTTACAGTACAAATAATAATATGAAGTGAGCACTGTACACTCTGTATTCTGTGTTGTAAATGAAATCAATACGTTTATGAATTCAGAAAAACATCAAAAAATATTTATAATAAATTTCAATTAGTATTTTATTAGTGTGATTAAAACTGTGATTAATCACAATTAATTTTTAACAGTGATTAATTTTTTAGAGTTAATTGAGTGAGTTCACTGTAATTAATTGACAGTCCTAGCAGATATGCATATGATAAATTATATGTAAAAATAAATCCAACTCATGTCACAATTATGAAATTATTCTATAGGAATGTCACATCTGCCAGATTTCATTGATATTTGCTAAAAATAAAGCTATCAGGACTCATAGACTCATAGACTCATAGGTCAGAAGGGACCAATCTGATCATCTAGTCTGACCTCCTGCACAAGGCAGGCCACAGAACCCCACCCATCCAATTTTGTACAACCCCTATCCCAGGATCGAGTTATTGAAATCCTCAAAAATGGTTTGAAGACCTCAAGCTGCAGAGACACCACCAGCAAGCGACCCGTGCCCCACGCTGCAGGGGAAGGCGAAAAACCTCCAGGGCACCTGCCATTCTGCCCTGAAGGAAAATTCCTTCCCGACCCCAAATATGGCGATCAGCTAAACCCTGAGCATGTGGGCAAGAGTCACCAGCCAGCACCCAAGAAGGAGTTCTCCGCAGCAACTCAGTACCCATCGCATGCAACATCACCCCGCAGACCATTGAGCAGACCTGTCTGGTGGTAATTCAAGATCAATTGCCCAAATTAACGATCCTATCATAACATCCCCTCCATATACTTATCAAGCTTTGTCTTAAAGCCAGGAAAGTCTTTTGCCCCTACTACTTCCCTCGGAAGGCTATTCCAGAACTTCACTCCCCTAATGGTCAGAAACCTTCGTCTAATTTCAAGTCTAAACTTCCTAATATCCAGTTTATACCCATTCGTCCTCGTGGCTACATTAGTACTAAACTTAAATAATTCCTCTCCCTCCCTAACGTTAACCCCCTTGATATATTTATATAGGGCGAGCATATCCCCCCTCAGCCTTCTTTTGGCCAGGCTAAACAAGCCAAGCTCTTTGAGTCTCCTTTCATAAGGCAGTTTTTCCATTCCTCGGATCATCCTCGTAGCCCGTCTCTGAACCTGTTCCAGTTTGAATTCATCCTTCTTGAACATGGGACACCAGAACTGCACACAGTATTCCAGATGGGGTCTCACCAACGCCGTATACAACGGTACTAACACCTCCTTATCCTTGCAGGAAATACCCCGCCTGATGCATCCCAAAATCGCATTTGCTTTTTTAACAGCCGTATCACATTGGCGACTCATAGTCATCCTGCTATCAACCAGTACCCCAAGGTCCTTCTCTTCCTCCGTCGCTTCCAACTGATGCGCCCCCAATGTATATCCAAAATTCTTATTATTAATTCCTAAATGCATGACCTTGCACTTTTCACTATTGTATTTCATCCTATTTCTATTACTCCAGTTTACAAGGTGGTTCAGATCTTCTTGAATAGTATCCCTGGACTAAATTACCAAAATGATTACTTCTACAGTTAAGTGCATTTAATTTGTTTTATTAAGCATTCTAAGCTTGCAATGTTCTTTTAGAATTAAATTTGATATTTACTGTATATATCATGGGATTCTTAAACATTCTGGAATCTTTGCAAAGCTATGAATAGCAATATAAGCTAGTTTTCTTGTTGTTTTATTTTCCTTCCAGGCCTTCTTGATACACTGTATAGTTGTTTTTCAGTTTTGCTGCTCAGACCAAATATTGCATCACATTAGGAGCCCATGTTCAGTAACAAACTTAATCACTGAATGCTTATTTTTGGATAGTTGATTGTATATGTAAGCAGTGTCTGAATGAGCTCTCCCCTGACATCTAGTCGTGAGCTGCGGAAAAAGACTTCAGGAGCTGATTTCGTTTGCATGGGCACACCTGCCCTGCCTAGGTGCTCAGCATGTTGAGATTGCTTGCCCAAGTGGTCATTTTTGGCTGGTGTAAGATCCCCAGTTTCCTTGTTATTGGGGCAGGACTAAAAAAGGGTTGTTATCCTTGTTGTGTGAATCAAGGGCAGAAGAACTGTACTTGGCATTTCCTGATTGAGGAACTTGCCTTCAACTAAACGGCACTTGCTAGGCAGGGAACATGGGTTCCAAAGCCCAGTGAGTTGAGAGAGGGTGGGGAAGTAGTTAGTCTGCTATCACGAGACCTAGGAGACAAGGGTTCAGTTCCCTGCTCTGCCACAGACTTCCTTGGGAAACTCATTTAGGCACCTAAATACCATCTGGGATTTAGGCCTAACTTCCACTGATTTCCATTAAATATGGGGTGAAACCAATAGGAGTTAGGTGCCCAAATACTTTTGAGGATCTGGTCCTTAGTATCACTACACCTCAGTTCCCCAGCTGCAAAACAGGGATGACAGCACTGTCCTACAGCACAGGAGTGCTGCGAGGACACACATTAAAGATTGTGGAGTATTATGAGACAATAGGAATAGGAGCCATGTAAGGACCTTAATAATAATAATGGATAGGCAGATATGCAAGTTTTACTTACATTCTGTAAAAATAAGTAGGTTAATAGCATGGTCAGAATTGTACATCATGTTGCCTTCTGGATAGAGGCCAAACTTGGAGAGGTTGGTATAGGCTGGGAACATTCTCAAGATAATGTTCAATCTCAGGGTGAGGGAAGTATGACAAGGACAGAATGTGCATGTGGAAAGACCTTGTGCTACATCATGCACTGAAAAAAGAGATCAGCCAGGAGAGAGTGAGTGGCATTCCCAGCATAGAGCTGGTGCTCATGCCCTTTTGGCTATGCAGTCAGGTAACAAAATAACTGTAGCAGAAGCACAGCAAGGAGGAAATGATTGAGGAGGAGCTATTTGTGTTATGGCTCTGCGCAGAAGCCCCAACTGAGACTGGAGTCCCATTGGGTTAGATCAATGGTTTTCAACCAGCAGTCTGAGGAACCCCTGCAAGTCTACAGACTATGTCTAAGATTTCTAAAGGGGTCTGCATCTCCATTTGACATTTTTTAGGGGTCCACAAATAAAAAAAAAAAAAGGTTGAAAACCACTATTAGGTGGTATATAGACAAATAAGAACGGCCATACTGGATTAGGCCAAAGATCCATCTCGTCCAGTATCATAGTAACGCACAGTCCCTGTCCCAAAGAGTTTACACACTAACTGAAAAACAGACAAAAGGTGAGACAATGGAAGTATCCTATTTCAGAGATGGGAAGCTGGGGCACTGATAGATTAAATTACTTGTCCAAGATCATATATGTAAGGTAAGTATAAAATGAAAGAATTAAAAGTTAGCTTAAGTTTGGTTAAGGAAATATATATGTGTTGTAAAGAAAGGCCCTGACTAGCAAGCAGAAGAAAAGTCTTGAAAATCATAAGTGATAAAGCCAGAAGGAATTAAGTAGGGATGATGTCTGGTCAAAGAATAACTAATAAGATTGGGGAAGTTTAAAAAAAGAAGGCCTCCTACTAATAGAGGTGACTGCAGGTGGTTTTAAATCTAACCAAAAGAGTCCATCTTAAAATGAGCCAACGTGACCCTTCCCCAACCACCACACCAGTGTTAAAACCTGTGTGAACCCAGGTGCAATGGGAAAACTGTTGTGTAGCAAGAAAGTGGGGAGGAAAGGCCTTGGGAAGAGAGAAGTTTGTAAATCTTATCTGGATTAAGCCTAGAAATAAATTTACTTCTTCCCATTGATTAAGAGCTGAAAACGAGATTTGTTTTTTTAAACTGCTAAGCATCATTATCGCCACTGGACATCTAAGCTCAAGTAATTTAATCAAAGTTTAAGTGGCGTCAACTCAACTAGATCTGAACATCGAAGAAGGAAAATGATGTAGTCCCAGGAATACCATCAGGAACTTAAAAAAATGCCGTATGTGCACAATTCCTAGAGATCTTTCTCCTGGTGGTAACCGGAGCCCACTCTGAACCCCATTCGAATGTGAACACACACACACACACACACACACACACACACACACACACACACACACACACACACACAAAAGATGTAATGGCAGGCCTGTAAGAAGAGCAAGGTTGACTATAACAAGTGAAAGGCCAAACAGAAAGGTAAACCAACAAGCTATAAAAAGTATCAGCATCTGTCTCCCACTTGGTTTTTAGCTGAAGTCAATAATTGGCAATGACATCACTTTTTTGTTAAAAGGTATAAAAATAAACTCTTAAAAGGTGCATTGCTAATACCTGTTGGAGCTGACCAATATGGGTCTAAGCACCCAGATATTTAGCCCATTTGTAAGTATCTTGATCAAATGCTTACAAATGTTTTGAGGTTTTTTGAATGTAGTAAATTGCTTATTATTTAGGATTTTAGACATGTTTAGAGCAATTGTATAAGTACCATGTGGCCTTTGGATTTACTAAAGGAATTTATGGTTAAATTAGTGTTTAGTGGTTTCCCATATTAATATGTTCAAATGTTATTAATAAGGCTCTGTGTTTGTCACGGAGGTCATGGAAGTCATGGATTCTGTGACTTTCCATGACTTCCGTGACTTCTGCAGCGGCTGGTGCACCTGGCCCATGGACCACTTGAGCAGCTTGGGCAGCCCCTGGGCCAGGTGCACTGGCCACTGCTGGGGCAGTCTCGGGCCCCCTGTGCCCTCCAGCAGCAGGAGTTTGGGTGTGGGGGTACTCAGGGCTGGGGTGCAGGGCTGTGCTTACCTGGGGTGCTCAGTTTCTAGCTCCATGTGCAGCCTCTGTCTGCAGGCACCACCTCAGCAGCTCCCATTGGCTGTGGTTCCCAGCCAATGGGAATTTCAGAACTGGGGCTTAGGGCAGAGCAGAGGCAACATGTGGAGCTAGGAGTTGGAGGTTGCTGCTTCCCAGGACCTGGGCAGGGAGACTGCCCCAGCCCTGCCAACTCCCCCCAGCACCCTTAGCGCCCTCCCAAGCATCCCCAGCCTCCCCTCCAAGTTTTAGTCAGAGGGTTATAGTAAAAGTCATGCACAGATCATGAGCTGTGAATTTTTGTTTACTGCCCGTGACCTGTCCATGATTTTTACTAAAAATACCTGTGACCAAAATGTAGCCTTAGTTATTAATAATTCCAACAACACAGGAATCTGCAGCAACCCTGGGATATGAACCCAGATCGCATGAGTCCCAGGTCCTCCCTATAATCACAGGACCAGCCTTCCCTTACCCCAAAGAATTAAATATTGGTGAAATATTGGTGAAAATAACTAATACCCTGACATCCATGCACCTTTGCCGCTGCTGAGCAGGGCAGGATGTGACTCAGAACACAGACAAATCAGGCAGTAATCAATAAACAATCCTTTTGCAAGAAAACAAAACCAGAAACAAACAAAAAAGCAACATCTGGAAGATATAGTGACCAATCAGCATTACAAGATGTATGGATGCCCAATAAATACCGGCATAAAGCCAATAACTATTGTTTTACAAACATTAAAAATGGACATTTCTTTAATATCCTGCTACAAATAATCAGTTTGCTTTGCAGAAAAAGGGAATGGAATAATTATTTCTGTTCAACAATATTAAAGTGCCTTCTACTGTTGTATGTATGTATGTATGAGAGTATTCAGGAATAGGTAATGACTATTCAATACTTCTGTTCTCCTCCTGTGAGATAGATTTTAGGAGCATGGGGATTCCAGTTACTAGAATTAAGGGACTTCAAGATCACATTTGCATGACTAAATAATGCAATTGCCTTTTATAGTTTGATTAATGTTTTAGATTTATTGTGAGGATGATGAAATTGTATTATATATTAAACTAAATGTCACATGTTCTCCAGCTGAGAAAAGGATGCATCAAAGAAGTCTGCTGAAATACATGCCCAAAATATATACTAGATGCCTTTTCAGAGGCTTAAAAGCTTTAAAATTTTTCATCCTATGTATTGTGTTATTGCCAAGTAATCAGCAGGGGTCTTGCAGTAAAAAAAAGAAAAGAAATGAAAAAATAGACTCTGGGAATATACTGATAGTGCAGTAGGTGAACAGAGGCTATGACTAATTTAAGGCCATTATTCTTCTATAACTAATACATTCTCCAATAATTCCACATTATCCCAAATACTTACAGTCCTCATTAGAGCTATGATAAAAATGTCACAGTACATTTTCTCTCCTTCTAAGTTCCCAACTCCCTTGCTGCTTTTTGTGAGGTGGCTTAAGCAGAGTAGGACTATAGTGCATTAAAATTCCCAGTAGACATCAGTGTTTTCTGCTGTAATAATAAACTGTTTCCCTTACAGAGGCTCTAGAGTCCCCACAGTTATCAAGGAAAACCAGGACGACAGCAGAGGTGGGCAGTGGAACGAAGTCTTTGCTAGCGAAAAATAAAAAGTAACTTCTTGGAGGGTGACGGAACGTGTAGGACAACAGACGTGAAGCTTTCCTTGTAACATTTCACCAATACAGCACGCAGTGCCTAACTGTTGAATGATGAGGACTAGGGGAAAAAAATTCCCCTGTGGGGAAGTTTTTACAAAATTCTTCACCTTCCTGTGACATATCTGATAAACTGTCAGAGACAGGACTCCATACCAGGTGGACCATTGCTCTGATCCAGTATAGCAATTCCTTTGCAGTATTATCCTATAAATGTAAAGCAATTCTCAGAACCAGTAAATAAAACACATTGTAAAATATATTTCAGATTTTTAAAATAGTTTTTTTACCAGCTATTTATAAGTGTGTTGGAAATTTACAGCTTAGCGGTTTGAACCTGCAAGCTATTGGCACACAGAGCTTCTACTGAATTCAGTTTATTTCCTTGCTGATTTTTCCTTCCACATCACTGTAGATGTGCTTACTATTTTAAGGTTTCTCATGAGTGCGTGCTACTGGCACTGATTTTATTTTTTTAAACGAAAAGACAAAATACAAGCATTTACTTGGAGGAACGTAAGAGCATAAGAATGGCCATGCCGGATCAGACCAATGGTCCATCTAGCCCAGTATCCTGTCTTCTGACAGTGGCTGGTGCCAGATGCTTCAGAGAGAATGCACAGAGCCATGTTCTTATCTGGTATTATTATGTATTTGTCAAGTCCCTAGCAATTGTGCTAGATGCTATAGACAAGAGGTGGAAAACTGTGGCCCGCGGGACCATCCTGCCCGGCCCTTGAGCTCCCAGCTGGACAGGCTATCCCCTAGCCCCTCTCCTGCTGTTCCCCCTCCCCCACAGCCATGCTGCTGCGTGGGCAGCTCTCTGGGTGGTGGGGCTGCGTGCTCCTGCAGGGCAGCACAGCAGCGTGTCTGGCTCCAGCCGAGCGCCATGGCTGCCAGACATGCTGCTCTGAGTGGCATGGTAAGTGGGCCGGGGGATTGGATAAGGGGCAAGAAGTCCTGGGGGCAGTCAGAGGACGGGAGTGGGAGGGTTGGATGGGGTGGTGGTTTCTGGGGGGGGGGCAGTCAGGGGACAGGGAGGGTTGCATAAGCATGGGAGTCCCGGGGGGCTGTCAGGGGACAGGGGTGTGGATAGGGGTTGGGCCAGTCAGGGGACAGGGAGCAGGGGGTGGGTTGGATAGGGGATGGGGTCCCAGGGGGAAGTTAGCGGCAAAGGGTTCCTGGAGGGGCTGGTCAGGGGACAAGGAGCGGGGTGGGGTTGGATGGGTCAGGTGCTCTGAGGGGGGCAGTCAGGGGATGGGAAGTGGGAGGGGGTGGGGCCAGGCTGTTTGAGGAGGCAAAGCCTTCCCTACCCAGCCCTCCATACAGTTTTGCAACCCCAATGTGGCCCTTGGGCCAATAAGTTTGCCCACCCCTGCTATAGACATACGATAAAAAAAAAAAAAGGGACTGTCCTCTCTAGGGGGTGCTTTGGAGCTGGAAAAGAGCTAATTCCCTAGACAGGAGGCGCTGTGTCAGTGAGTCGTCGTCCTGCCACACAGACAAAAAAACTTTTGTAGCAAGGCCACTGATGGCAGCCCTGCCCCTCCACACCCAAAACCAAACCCAAGCAGCTGTGAATTTTTAATCTACCATTGCGCCTACAGTGACAACTGGGGAGGTTCTGTGGTCTGAAGCATCCTTCTCACAAGATACTGACGTTCAATTTGTAAAAGTAACATTTCATGTCCTTTGAATTCCACGAGGATTTTTTCTGTGCTCCTGCACTGAGCTATTTGAGACAATAACCCTCTGTGCCTTGTCCTGTTTCAGGCTGTTTGGCTGCTACTGACTGAAGTACCTCCACAGCTCACTCACACTGCAGCAGCAGTCTGGCCCAATGTACCATCACATGAGGGATGTGTGGCCAGAGGAAAGGCTCAGGCTGGCTGCACAGCTTGAGGACAGGATTTCAACATAGGAGCAGGCACTTGCCTCACAGTTCCTGGAACAGGAATGGCAGCTAAGGAAGGAGGACAAAGCTCAGCAGAAAGAGCCGTTTGGCTTATATCACTAATGACTGTAAGATTAGTGGCTCCTGTTGTGTCACCCACTCCACAGCCTGAGTCTCCTGAGTGCTACCCTGTGCTGCAGTTCAGAAGCAGCTTGGAAGACTCCGTGGCTGGCTGGCCCATGCAATCGAGCTCCACAAGCAGCTGGAGAGGGCAACTTTCCCCTGTGCAGTCCTCCATACTGATTCCCTCTTCTTTGGATGCTTCAACCTCCCTCCCACAGCTCACATGCACAGCAAACAGGGAAAGGAGATCAAGTGTCCAAGGCACATGCAACGGTAGGGGGTTTCTGTCTTGTACACAGTTTCGATTGTCTGCACTTGTTCATGCACTTTGGTTTTATTGTTTTTTTTCCCTGGAAGGTTCTATTGATACTGGGGTTTTGGTTAGGTAATGGGAGCTGGCCTGCCTACGAATGGGTGAATGTTGTACTTTTCCCAATATAGCTTTATAAAAACAGTTTACTTAATCAAGAAAGTTTATTTCTACTATTGCTTCACATTATATGAAGTGTATCCAAAATAATACAACACATGATAGGGAACACTTAGGAATTAGTATGCAAAGACTATCCCTCAATATTGTTATCTACAGCCATTCATACTGCAGTCACTTCCTTACAACAATTAGCCTCTTAGCCCTGGTCTACACTAGGGGTTAGGTCGAATTTAGCCACGTTAGGTAGATTTTAATATGAATGCATCCACACAACAAACCTCATTCCGTCGACTTAATGAGCTCTTAAAATCGACTTCTGTACTCCTCCCCAGCTAGGGGAGTAGTGCTAAAATCAACCTTGCTGGGTCGAATTTGGGCTAGCGTGGACTCAAATCAAATAACAGCTTCCACAGTAGGGGGTTGTTGTACCACTTTAACTGTCCATCATCTTCACCACCATCGTGGCAAATCCCAAATGGATGGATCCTCCTTGCAGATCAAATGCTACCTGAATCCATCTCTAGCTGGGTCCTTACAGCAGTCTGACTGGATATTCAGTTTATGTCCATCACTGGCGATCTTATTGCCCCACCAAAGCTTTTGGTGACCATGTGATTGCTGGCCATGTAGCAGCATTCATTGGTAAACACACTTCATAATTTGTTGGTCTTCTATTTTGTATGTAAACAAGCTCTGAGTTTTACACAGCCATCTCTAAAGGGTGAGGAAACCTCTCCCAGGGAGGCTAAAGGGGATTTAGCAGCAGTTTAGGGTTGAATAGACTCTCTAAAGATTAATCGATGGGAGGATGCATCTATCAGGTTCATAATATTTTCCTTATATTGTACAGTGTTCACATGGCAAGGATATGAAGATAGTCTGGTTCTATACTTTTTTGTATGCAATAGCATTTCATTTTAGTGCTATACCCAATATGTTTTGAGAGCCCTGTTTCATTCCCAGTAAATACTATTCAATCTTCTGCAGGAGCCACTTATTGACTTTCCCTTAGTAAGGTTGTAATTATAAAGGACTATTTGAGTGAAAGATAGCCAAATTCAAAGTTTTGTGCCACAGAAAAACACTGCAGGAGACAATTGATGCTTGACGCGTGCACCATATATGCATATGGTCTCCAGCTGTATTGTGAGCCCATACTGATTTTCCTTCTCCAGATATAATCCACTCTAATTCTTAAATATAATTTTAAAGAAGCAGCAGAAATGCTTCTAAACAAAACAATACAATTGGTTTGAAATGGTCATTCACGCTCACAGGAAAAGTACTACTCTCTTTCCATGGAATTTTCTGAAATATAAGTTGTAGATAGATATTTTCATGCAATTGTTTCTGAAAAATATGTGCTATGATAGACTTATTGGTCAGCATTTCCCTGCAGCTGGACAGCAAATTTCAGTAAGTACTATGTACTCCTGTTTTGACTGGAGACCTACAGGGTCTCTGGATTTTCAAAAATTGTGATAATGTGATCACTTATTTGTCATGGAATTTGGTCAAGATTTTCAAAACTAGGTGCCTAAAGTTAGTAGCTCCTAAGTCCAGTTTTTGACACCTAAATAAGCTCCCCCCAAAGTTTCTGGATGCCTAGGACTTTTGAAAGTCAGGCTACTTATGACCATATTTAAGCACCTAAATAAGTGACCTGACTTTCAAAAGTGCAATAAATATGGACTTAGGCCCTGACTTTAGACATTAAGTGCTATAAATTGTGGCCTTTAACTCCTTCTGTATTTAAGGATCTGTCACAGGTAAGGATACTATGCAGTGTTGTTGTCACTATGCCCCAGGACATGAGAGAGACAAGGTAGGTGAGGTAATATCTTTTATTGAACCAACTTCTGTTCGTGAGTAAGACAAGGTTTTGAGCTACACGGAGCTCTTCTAGCCAGAATGGTCCCTTAGAATATTGTGCTAACTACTTATGTTAAACAGTCTGTTTCACTTTGTATTTAGCTATGATGCTCAGAGTATGTTTCCCAGACCTGAAGAAGAGCTCTGTATGAACTTGAAAGCTTGTCTCTCTCACCAACAGAAGTTGGTTCAATAGAAGATATTACCTCCCACCCCTCCACACTCCCCATCTTGGCTCTCTAATGTAATGATACTGGCAGTAGCTGTGTATTAAGAACCAAATAATCCCTTATACTTTGTTTGCCTTATGCAGGCTGTGGCCTTCCCAAAGTGAAACATCCCTGCCTCAAACTGACAGCAAGTACATTCTTTTTGTCCCAAGCTTGCAGTGACTCAAAAGTTCTGTAGAAAAATGTTTAACTCAAAGTTCCACTGTTCATATTAACAGATGCACTCCACACCATTTGGTACTTTTTCTGTCAATAACACAAACTCTATGGAGATAGGCCAAAGATTTTCTTAGCAACCAAGTCTCTTGCCTGATGTTCATGATTAAGTGCAACAGTCTGTTAAAGGCTTAAAATAAACCTACCTTCTCAATTTGGAATTTCATATAGCAAAACAGGTTTCGTCAGTAATGAATCTAGTACCGTTTAAGAAGAATTGTTTCCTTATTTCCACAGAGGCTAAAGACTCACTAGATATCATGCAAGAGGGGAATATGGCAGTAGAAAGAGTCCTTTGGGAACTGCCCAATCACCCCAGATAAAGTAAATGGGTTCTCATCAATATCTCATTTGCTGATATTGACATTTGTCTCCCCTGTATTTCTAAGAAAGCTTACAATATAAATTGATTAGTTCCTAGTTTGTGCACACTTATTATAAAAAAGGATACAATATTGCCTCAGACTGTATTTCTCTACTGTACAGTAAATTACATCATAATTGATGCCTTTGCTAAGAAATTTTCACTACCAAGATGGCAAATACTTTGGGAAAAAATATATAATATCTGGGGACATTCTAGGAAATTAAGGCACATCACATTTTAGAAATTGTACTTACTTAACAGATCCCTTAAAACCTTTATGAGAACCTCATTCTTTATGTGCTCAAATGGCGATAAAATGTAGAAAAAGTCACAATTTCTACCCCACTTTGTTTTTAAATACTGCCTACTAAATGGCTCACCTCATGCTTACCGGACGTCATAAAGATAGACAGAAAGCCCAGAACAGTACCAGACTGTGGAGATGCAACATGACAAGAAATATTGTACTGAATTGCTATGAAAAAGAATGAGGCCACCAGCAATGGATGAGGGGACTGAAATCCATTCTTCTGCCCCAACATCATGATGGCTCATAATGACATACTCCAAGTTACATAGTTGCCTTATGGTAGTTTTAAAGTTTCAAGTGTTTTGAGATCTTTGGAAGTACATTTCTACAAAGTATTAACAGTATTTAAATATCATACTTCCCCAGCTATCTTGGAAGTAGTTTTTCCTCACTAAAAACACTGTGACAAAACTCTGTCCTTGTCTCCGTGGGTTCTGTGTTTCCTGACAGATTTCGGTAGCCTCAGAGGCTCATTGTGACCCTCCACTTAACCCATCTCTCTCTAGAGAGAAGGGTCACAGTCTACTGAGCCATTTTCATCATAAGCCAGAGAGGGAGGTGAGGAAAAGCAATCCTACCTTGCACACACTCTGTTGTCTCCCAGTCACAATGATTAATCGGGGGGCAAAACAGGAAAGCCCAGGCCTGCCTCTACTCTGGGCTCCAGCCCAGGGACCCTAATAAGGTCAGCTATGGTAGCTGACTTTTTAGGAACAGGACACATACAATTCCCTGGGCTACTTCCCCAAAGCAGCCCCCCACTTCCTCAAGCTCCACTTACTTCAGGGCCTCCTTCCTTGTGCCTGATATGGTGTGTACAACTAGGGTGATCAGACAGCAAGTGTGAAAAATCAGGATGGGGCTGGGGGGTAAAAGGAGCCTATATAAGAAAAAGATTAAAAAATCAGGACCATCCCTATAAAATCGGGACATCTGGTCACCCTATTTACAGGTCAGTCTCTCCAACAATGCAATTTCTCACAGCTCCTGGGAGGCTTTTAACTGGTTCCAGCCAGCCCCTAATTGGCTTCAGGTGTCCCAATCAACCTAGCATCCTCCCTGCCTTCTGGAAAGCTTTTAACTGGCCCCAGATGTCTTAACTGACCTGGAGCAGCTGCCATTTACTTATCCTGGTACCAGGGATTTGTTTAACCTGGGGCTAATATATCTATCTCCTACTACTTTTCTATAGCCATCTGGCCTTGCCCCATCACAACACCTGCTGGAACCAAAAGATGGTAAAAATGAAGAATTATTAAATAGGAAAATAAGAAACAAAGGAACAGAAAAAGACTATTAGGCCTTATCTACTGGCTTCCAATGATCTTAAGTAGCTTTTTGTTCAGGTCTTTTATAGTTTATCTACATTGTCATGCTTTACTGATCTCACATATGAAGAATAATTTCTCCTGTAAATCTATTTCCTGCATTTAACAACATATCTCCAAAATATAATTCCCCTGATCTGTGTCTTCTTTAGGGAAGTACAGTACTTCATAACTATTCCTCTTAAAAGATTATCTGCAAATAAATATATAGTCTAAAATGCAAACAGCTGTAATATAACATGTTGAATGACCCAACTGACCAGGTAAAAGTTTTTAATTAAAGATATATATTTTTTAAAACCATGCAATACAGTAAAACTGAGGCTTTTTTACTGTAACTCATTTTATAGTTAAATAGCAAGTGTAAAATATAAACTTTGAAGAATGCCGACTATTTTAAATTACTGAATGCCCTATGACATTTAATTCATGCTCTACTGTGGCCATACAGTGTCTATGACATCATATTGGAGTGGACAGTGGTTGGTTCAGATGAAAACTGATGTCACTGAATCTAAAAGAATAAAAGGAAAATCTGTGACTAGGTACCATTATATGCTGACCATTCCTTTGCAGTGAAGGGATCTATACAGGGAGGAAAAAGAGTCACCAATGCCCCAGGTAAGTACTCCACAACCTTGGTAGGGGATGCTCTCTTGTTATTTACACAATGGCTGGAGTCTAAGAGAATCCCATCCCTTTGAGAATCAAACTGAAAAATTAATCATTCCCTGCTTTATGGCAATTTAATAAAGCTCCTTGTTAAGCCCCCATAACCCTAAGAGCACTCCAATGCAAAATGGCAAGGGGCTCCCTGGTACGTAACTGTACATCTCAGCTGGCCTGACCAGCTCAATACATTTCACGCACTGTTGTCTTGATATTGATTTAAAAGGTGTTTTGTAATACGTCATTGGAAAACTATTGCCACACTGGTCACTAATATCAATGTGAAATAAATGTAACAACACTGCATGGGAAATTGTGGATCCTCTCTGACCTCACATTTTGGAGTCTGTAGATGGCTCATCCTACTAAAGAACCTGGAGCACGCGGACAGCTTGGTGTGAGTAAGAAATTACATTAGGCCAAGCTATATCTCGCTACAATTACGTGTTAGACAATAGAAAGTGGGTTATTGTTGTTTGTTTTGTAACCCTTTGATATCGCTTTCCCTCTTGCTTGAAATCACTTACAGCTCTGAGCTTCGTTAATAAACTTACTCTTAGTTTTTCTACAAACCTTCTCAGTGTTGTGTGTGGAGTGTCTAAGCCCAACTGGCTAACAAGCTGTTGTGTGTGCTGCATCTTTGGAGACAGTGAACTTGGTGTTACCTCTGTGAGCGTCCAGTAAGAGGGGCTGGTTGCTGCAGGGGAGATGGTTTTGGTGAGACTTGGGACTGGAAGGGTTGTGGGGTCACCCTGCAAGCAGTAACTGGGCTGAAGGAAGCCAGGGTGAGACCATTATGCTGTGCACATGCTGCTGGTGTCAGGGCTCTGAGACAAAGCTGCAAAGCAGAGAGGCATCCAGGGCTACAGGCAGGCATTGACAGAACCCCTTACTGGTCTGGGTGAACCCCAAAGCCTCACATTCTGGGGTCAGACAAAAGCCTGCCTGGCCTCTTTAGTAAATCAGAGCAGCTCCAGGGCTACTCTAACTTCTGTTCCACTTCCCATGGCCCCACATATCAGAGAATAATCATAGTGTAGTGCACTTTAGCTATGCCCATGATTCTCCTCTCATGCTAGGCGTGGAGAGCTGAGCCATTACACCAGCTCTACATTGGTGTGTGAGGCCCATTGCACAGGGACAATCCCCATGATACCATTTTCACCTCACTTAGGGTCCCTCTGTGCTGTCAGAGTGGCATAAAGTGGCCTCAGCATAACTGAAAACCAGAAGACCCAACATCTCATCTGATAAAACCTAACATGAGCTCTTTTCCTTGATGCATGAATGCCAAGTAGTAAAACATACTGCAGGAAATGGGGTCACAGAGAAGGAATCTGTTCTGAATGCTCCTTCCCAACAAGTATTGAAGAACACTCTGCTTGTGGATATGATATAGAGTAAGGAAAACTACTTCCGGCGTGGTGATGGGGAAAGGCTAACATTGTTGTATGAGCGAAGAAAGAATATTTTTGTGCAATAAACATGGGTGTCTGGAGTGGGAAAAGATGAGATTTTAAAAGGAGTCCAACCAAACCTGTTTTCAATTAAAACATCCCTGAGCCAATTGCTGTAATGGCTAGGGAAAGATCTCTTCTGTTATGCAACACACATGGTGAATCAGTTTCTAATTAATTTCAATTAGATGGTGATGAAGTTCCTTGGCTTATTGCCCTGTCATTTGCACTGCATTTTCCAATTGCATTCAGACATTAAATATTCTTACAGAAGGTAACTGCTCACAAGGGAATTTGCTTGTGCAAGATACACAATATATTTCAACGGACATCAGACTCAGCACACCAGCAGCCTAACAGTTGTCAATTTTTCTGTAGGCATCATGACATAGGAGCATGTACTGGTCCTGGTCCATGGCTAGGAAGAGGTTATGATGCTGGCAGCCTAGGGTCCAGCTCATGCCAAGGTCCTGGACGTCACCGAACACTGACAAATATATAGCTGGAAACTAGTCTGGCTCACTTGTGTGTTAGTACAGTTAAAATAGATATTAGAGTTATAAGAATGTGTTTAGACTTTACAGAATGTTTATAGAATGCTACATGAATTAATCCTACTTATAATATCTGTACCCCATGTTACAAGGTAGTGTTTAAATGTTTGCTTTGTAACTATAAAAATGTTAAGACTGTAAATCCCCCATAGTCAAGAGAGAAGCATCAGGTATGAAATACTAGTTCACCACAAGAGATGTTCTCTCCTCCCAAACAAAAGAAGGTCTACAGCCATCAGACAAGCCATTGTGGACAGAAGACTTTGTTGTTTGCTTCCCCCACATACCTGAGGAGGGTAGTGCCCAAACCTTTGTCACATCACAGCTTGAATGCTGGGGTAAGGGAATAAAAATGCCTGTTAAGGAGAATTTGTTATTCCTATGCTGCTTGAAGTGTGTGTATTTCCAAGCATAAGCAAGGAGTCTCCAACTATTTTGCCTGGGTTATCCCTAAAGGATATACAAAGCCTGCTTACTATAGACGTTTCTATTACCTTTTGAAACTCAACTCATTTGTGTGTATTTATGTTTACCCGCTTTAACTTTGGAAATAACTCTCATTTCTTTTTTCCTACTTAATAAACTGTTAGTTCGTCACTGGATTTTCTAGAAGTGTTGTCTTTGGTTTGAGAACTGAATACAGTTGACGTGGGGTAAGTGACTAGTCCTTTGGGACTGGGAGTAACTTGAATATGGTTGTGATCTGTGGTGTAAAGTGACCATCTAATTCTAGATCATACAATCCGTTTGGGGCTTTTGCCCTACTTCTTGACAGACTCCCCTGAGGTTGGCACTCACAGTCGTGAGCCACTCCCGACAGCATAACAGAGGTCATTAGAGACTTTGATAAAAGCAGTTTAGGTGGAGTGCATGGATTTGAAGCTGGATTAGACAGGATCTAGGATGCAAGTAGAGGAGAGGAACTCCAGAAAGAGACAGTAGACAATGCAACCAATCAATCATATTAGCGATAAAAGGAGGATTGGGGAGGTTGTGGATCAAGGGCGGCTTTTTTTTTTTAAATGATGGGAGAGACTAAAGCAAGTTTGTATTGTGAAGAGTAAAAGTATGAGGGAGGTCAGAAGATGGGTCGGAATGGGGTCACTGGGGCAAGTGGAGAGGTTACAGGAGGAGAAGAGCAGAAAAAAAAGTGTGCCCGTGATTCAGAGAAGGAGCAGAGAACTATAGGAGGGGAAGAGGGAAGAGAAGGTGAGATGAGGGGAGAGGGAAGGTCAAGTCATATTTTGCCAATTTTTTCTAGGAAAAAGTCTGCAAGATCCTGTGCAGAGACAGAAGTAGATGCAGGAAGAGGGTTTGAGGAGATCTGTGGCTGCTAAGACAGCCTGTTTGATAGGTACATTTGTTCTGACAACACAATAACTCTGGCTTTCGTCAATGCATCTGGACTGCTATTGCATTCTTTTCATTGTGTACAGACTCCACAAACAGAGCACAACTCCAACAGCAGTTGCCCTTAGGACACAGTATAAATGCAATGAGAGCAGGAAACACATGAAAACAACGGCAACAAAATCAGCTCGTGTCAGTTCAAAGGCAGTGCTCTTAGACCACAGTGTTCTGTGTCAATGAAATGAAAAAATACCAAAGTTATATTACTATGCTATAGGCATCCCTGAGCCAAAAGAGCGTCCCTAGTTCACATATGCACATGAAGAAAAGTCCATCCTAATCCCTTTTCAGGTACACCCACCCAGTGGCTTTTAAGAGTCACCTATTACTTGGTAAGTGCGTTACTGGGGTCTTACCTCACAGACTTCTTAGGCCCAAATCTTTAATAAAAATTCTTAACAAAAGGAAAGAAGAAAAGGGAACAAGTTAGGAATGTGTAAATGGCACAACATTCATTATTAGTATAAATAAGAAATTACTTAAGTTCATGAGTCAATAGCCTCATGGAAATACTCTGAAATGTAGGAACTCTGGATTTGTTGAGGGTATTGACATGGAGAGATGAACAAAAATGTATGCCAAACACTGAACATTGAAAAACGAAACCTTGGGCTGTAGTAGTGCTTAATAGAGAGCAGGAGCTCAGCAGTAACAATGATGACTAGGGCAACAGCTTCTCAGACAGAGCTGTGATTCCCAGTTAGGGAGGCGGGGTATACAAAGCTAGCTTAGTTGATAATAAAAATCTGACATTTTTACCCTAAGACCCCTCATTGCCCCAAGAGAAAGAAAGATGCACCCTGACAAATATCTAGGCCTGAGGACAGCTAGGATGTGTGAAACTCACCTACATCAACCGAATATGAGAGAGTGCTGAGGAGGAAAAGTGCAGAACTTTCTAGATCTCTTCTGAGTGTTTGTTTTGAATCAGTTGATAGGGAAACAGAACAGCCATTTCATGACATCATCACAGAGGGGATCCTGTGGCTAGGACCACTTATGCATTTTAGAGTGTTAAAGGCAAAATGCTGTTAGTCCTAGCAAGAGGTTAATATACTCTTGCTATGATTAAAGAACTAAACTCAGGGGCAGTAGACAGTGGATTATCTCCAGAAATGATGTCAGGAAACATGGTAGAAAGAGGGTTTTTTAAAAATGTACTTAGTAGAGTTAATGGAAGAGATTTAAAGCTAGTATACATAGGCTGGAATTTTAGAAATAATGTTAATAAATAAAGCAGGATTTGAAAGCAGAAAGGGGATTTCAGTGAGAAGATTAGTTGACTGTAAACAGAGGGAAGAGGTCTACACATATAGCAAAGGTATCAAGCTATCTATATACCCTTCTTACCATATATAGCAGCAGAAAGATTCCAGACAAGTAACTGTAACCTTCACATGGGTGGGGAGTTTCACAACCTTATTCAAAGGGAGCCTTCATTAGTGCCTTGACAGCACACACATGTGCCACAGAAGACTCACCTCAACTCTCTTAACCCAGCTGGAGGTATTCTTTTTTCAGAGAGGTTAAGTGCTGATTATTGTCTGCACATGCCTGAGCACTGTTCTATGGAAGGGCATGGATAATGGATTCAGAGAGCACTGACCTCTCTCACTCTCAGCCATGCTTAGCAACTGGCCCAACTCCAGGGGCTAAAATCAGAGACAGATTGGGCCAGTATTTCACATAAATGTAGGGCCACATCACCTCTGAGCATATAGGTTGGTGTGTGAGTGTTAACCTACCTCATTAACCTCACATGCCATAAAGTTAGGCTGCTGGCTGAAGAGGAAGAAGCTTAAAGCACTCTCCCTGGTGCAGGCAGTGTTAGAGCAGCATCAGGCCAAGAACACCGAAGTTACAATAGCTCCAAGGTATCAGGTTGTTAAACTTATACTCTAATGGCCTTAGCAGAACCTCATTTTGGGTCACTGAGAAAAGCAAAGGGAGCCCAGATCTATTCTCAAATACACCATATGGATCTTGCCAAAATAAACAAGGCCTCAAGAGAGTGAACCAACTCTCCCACTCTGTCATGAGTGAGAAGCCTGCTGAAAACTGGTTTAGGAGGTGAGCTCATCTGTAAGTCAGAACCAATGAAAAAGAAGAGACCCTCTGTATGGAGAAGGATCCGCCCGAGAGGGAGGTCACAAAGATCATAATGAAGTGGTCAAATGAAAATAAGATAGTGTTGAAAGGACACTTTTGGAAGTGGATAAACCAGATGCATGTGAATAGTTCATTCCCGGCTAGAGATCCCTCTAAGGGTATGTCTACACTGCAATTAGACACCCGCGGCTGACACATGCCAGCTGACTCAGGCTTGCCAGCGTGGGCAAAGGACTGTTTAACTGCAGTGTAGACATACCAGTTCTAGCTACAGCCTAAGCACTGGACCCTCCCACCTTATAGGTTCCTCCAGCCTTAGCCCAAACATCTACATCACAATTAAACAGTCCAGTGAATCTGAGCCCCAGGAGCCTCAGTCAGCTGGCATGGGCCATCCATGAGTGTCTAACTGCAGTATAGACGTATCCTAAGCCCAGCTCCTCAAAAGTATTTAGGCTTCTACCTCTCATTGAGGTCAATGAGTCAAGGGGAAGTAGGCACCTAAATACCACTGAGGATCCATTGAGAATAGGAGTTTGCTAGTCTCATCCCAATCCAAACTGGAAGGATGGCAGGAAACGGATTTACAGCAATAGAGACAGTCTTTTATCGCTTTCTTTTCGGGAGCTCAGAGGACCAGTTTAAGGAAGAGGAGTGGGAAGAGAAGAAAAATGTTGAGTGGCCATGTCACTCCTATGCCCACTCTAAGTAATTAAAAACATAACAGTAATACAGACTCAGACAATGTGCCTCTGTGTACTGAGGGGCATGAATAAAAAGAGGCTGAAATGGGAATGTGGGATGAAACCAGAGAGGAAGGCTTCATTAGAGGAGAGCTCAAAGCATACTAACCTACACTGCCCAGCTCAGGCATTAGCTTCCAAGTAGTCAGGCAGAGGAGTAGTGAGGAAAAGCCTGACCCCACCATGAGGAAACACACAAATTTAGATGTGGGAGAATGTTTCCTGCTGATCTTCACATAATGAACTGTACCATATCCCTTGGGATAGGGAAGGTTCATGGTATAATAGGTGCCAGGAATAGGTTACAGCTCCTGAATGGGCTACTACTGGAACCACTGCCTTAAAATATCATCAGAGGCATTATACACACTTCAAAATTCCATGGCTGTCACATCATACCAGAATTTTCGATTCTCAGTTGCACAGATCCCTCAACAAGTTAACTGGGTTCTAATATAGTCCTATAGACCCAGACTTTGAGACATATCCCACAGAATCCCTGGGAATAGATATGAACTAGTGGACCACATGGTAAGTTATGACCCAAGACTATGGAAGTAACCAACAGAAATTATGGTGAAAACTTCAAATGGCTGTGATAGATACCTACATTTTCCAATGATTGTCCAAACCTCTCTCCTTTTTGTTTAAAGACAAAAGTTAGAACTCTCCTGGAAACAGGCTTTCATACAATTTCTGAACAGCTAACAATAGCATGAAAACAATGTTTGAACACTTCCTCAACAACAAATAACATGAGTTAATGTATAATTAAATCCTTTCAAAGCATGACGGTTCAGATTGGCTCTTGTTTTGTCTGAACTCTCTCTGAGCCTTACCCTTAAGGTTAAGAAAAGGGGAAGAATTATAGAGGAAGAGTTTATGTGGAAATGCCGTATCAGATGCTGTTGAGCCCTCATGCTCTCTCAGTTCCTGGAGGATCCTCTCTCCATTCAGCAACAAGGATGTGATCTCACTGTTTTAGACCATTCTGCACAGATTAACATGCCCGGTGGTCCTTAAACAAAAGGAATGAAACATACCCAGGATTCAGTGCAGAAATGTGTGCTCACATTTTTTGTACACTATCAGGATCACAGAGAATCATAGAACATTAGGGTTGGAAGAGACCTCAGGAGGTCATCTAGTCCAATCCCCTGCTCAAAGCAGGACCAACCCACCTAAATCATCCCAGCCATGGCTTTGGTAAACTGGGCCTTAAAAATGTCTAAGAATGGAGATTCCACCACCTCCCTAGGAACACATTCCAGTGCCTCACCACCCTCCTAGTGAAATAGTTTTTCTTAGACCGCCCCCACTGCATCTTGAGACCATTGCTCCTTGTTCTGTTATCTGCCACCACTGAGAACAGCCTAGCTCCATCCTCTTTGGAACTCCCCTTCAGGTAGTTGACGGCTGTTATCAAATCCCACCTCACTCTTCTCTTCTACAGATTAAACAAGCCCAGTTCCCTCAGCCTCTCCTCATAAGTCATGTGCCCCAGCCCCCTAATCGTTTTTGTTGCCCTCTGCTGGACTCTCTCCAATTTGTTCACATCCTTTCTGTAGTGGGGGCCCCAAAACTGAATGCAATACTCCAGCTGTGGCCTCATCAGTGCCGAACAGAGGGGAATAGTCACTTCCCTTGATCTGCTAGCAATGTTCCTACTAATGCAGCCCAATATGCCGTTAGCCTTCTTGGCAACAAGGGCACACTGTTGACTCATATCCAGCTTCTCGTCCACTGTAAACAGATTCTGCTCATAGTTGGGAATTGGGGATCACTGGCAGTTGAGGTAGAATCAGAATTTGGTTTTCTGAAATGCTTTTTGTCAGTGAATTAGCTATCAAGAGATCATTTTGGCAAGCAGCAGCCCATGTGTGCTCAGTAATGATTCTCAGGAAGAAATTAAAATTGGTTGCACATGAGCAGTAGTAGTGGACAGAAAACTGAGACTATCCCTTGGTCTGTCCAGAGGACCATGGCATCTTCCCCCTAGTTAACAATCATTGGGTGGGCTTTAATCTCAATTAGTAGCTGTGGCTACTATGTGCCCTTAGCAAGGGAACTACACTCCAACTGGAAGAGAAATCCCAAGGATTAAAAATAAATTGTCTCACCCACTGCCAAGTACAGGAGCATAATCCAATGGTGGGAGTAGGAGTAATAATACTTCTCTCTCTCAACTGCAACACTGAGTTTGTTTATACCCTGCACCCACAGCCAATTCACACCTCTCTCAGGTAATTAACATTTTGGCCAGGACCCAGTCACATCCACCTAAGAGAAGTAATGGGAATTTGTCCCATCTGCAAATCAGTTCATTTTTTTCCCCACGTTGAGTAGACCTGAAGGATTTTTAAAGTAATTAATAGGAAAAACCTTGGATTAGAAATCTCAAGGGAAGTTAGTTCGTGAATGTGAGGAATTCTAGGAGAGGTCCTATATATGCACACATTTTTACTCATAAGTCCTGTTAGTTAGCAGCTATAAGTTTGACGACAAATTTCATTTTGAAATATTTTTGAATAGTCATAAAAATTTAAGGACGATCCCATCAATTTATCAGGTACTTAGAACTGTGACTACATTTTCATGTATGTTTTGAGCACACTGGCAGTCATCAATAGTAAATATACCTCCACCTTGATATAACACCATTCGATATAACACAAATTTGGATATAACGCGGTAAAGCAGTGGTTCAGGGGAGGCGGGGCTGTGCACTCGAGCAGATCAAATCAAGTTCGATATAATGCGTTTTCACCTATAATGTGGTAAGATTTTTTGGCTCCCGGGGACAGCGTCATATCGAGGTAGAGGTGTAATTGAGATGGCACAAACCAGAACACTGGGTCCTAGCCCACTGAACTTTGGGGATCTCCAATCCAGATCTGTATTTGAACTCAGTAGCTCACCCCAATCTTTAGTAATGATTCTAACAAATCATTTGACTTGTGTGTGACTTAGCAGCTACAGAGGCTTAAACAAGGTCACATACAAACTGGGAGGGTACAAGTACTGAAATAATACAGGATGTTACAGGTTAGGGTTGAGGTGTATTTGAGAGTTATAGATGGGCCTAGAAATAGATTGGAAGGAAGTGCATTGAAAGAGCCGTGTAAGGCCAGAAGACTGGAATATCATGAGGTTTTCCAAGTCATGAGTGAGGTGCATTACTTGGCTGTGATAGGGCTCAAGTCTAGAGTAGCAGGGTGATCCAGATTAGGACTGAGGTTCATTGGAAGATTTCCAAAGTGATGAAGAGAGAGAAGGAGAAGAAGAATCTGCAAAGAGAAAAGGATGGGATACTGGAAATACACCAAGTAAACGGTGAACCTTTTAAAGGTACAGAAAATTCAACTGGAGTTTGTCTCCTAACATAAATAGTTACACATACCAAAGCAAGTGTTGCAACATAAATGTGTTGGAAAGAATTTCAGTCCTCAGAAAAGTGTACAGAATACTACCCAGTACAGGCCTAACTACAGCAGCTAAACTCTGCCATGTCAACTGAAGAGAGTCTCAGTACAGAGAACTAACTTATTTCTATGTTTGATAGTGGGAAGGGTGGTGGTTTGGTGAATTAGGAGGGGAGGACTTTCCCTGAGTACAGTGCAAGGAGGAAAAAGGCACCAGACATAGTAGTGGGTGAACAAGATAAATTGGCCATCACAGGTGGAGTGAGGGCTGAGACAAGAGAAGATCACTTTTTTTTATTATACATAAGCCCCATTATAAGCAGTCAGGGCGCTGCATTAACTGTTAACATTTAATAATTGTAATAACTGACAAAAACATCAAGACAAAATATTAGAATAAGCAGAAACCAAGTTGGATTAATCAGGATCTGGTATGGCACTGATAGCATTAGGTGCTCACTCAATGTACTCCCTCTGCTGTGTCTGAGGCTGAATCAACTAAATCTTACCTTTAAAGGCTGAAATGTGTTTGAATGGTTGCAGAGCAGGGATTTTGTATTTCAGGTAGGAAAAGTCAGCTTTAAAAATAAAATTGTGAATATTCTGGAGGTTGCAGCGGCCACAGTGACAGGAAAACAGTTTCAAAGCATTGAACCTGAGTGGATCACAGCCCACTGCTGGTTAATGCCAGCATTTCAAAAGAAAGACATCAGGAGTCTTAGGCAACAATCACACGACTGAGTGTCATTTATAGTTCTATGTATTAGCAACACGTTCCAGCGACTGACAAAATGTGTAGCAAGGACAGGGAACACACTCTCCCTTAGATCCTGTGACATATTGGAATGGAGCTGCCTGGGGACTGCAGCAGGTGAAGTGTCACTATATTTTGGACAAGTTTTCCAGCAGGAGAAGAGACCAGAGCATGACTGCACCTACTAAAGAAAAGTTTGCTCCTCATCCTTCTAAAGGCCTCTCTCTCTCTCTCACCCCCACCCCCCAATGAGGCAATAAGCCTGGACTAAGGCCCTGTTCAGTGCTGCCCTTGCCTACAGCCCTCTCTTCTCATTTGTGCTGTGGCTATAAGTTCCTCAGATTTCCTCTCCTTTGCGCTAGGTCCCCTACCTGTAGCTCAGGAATATAACATACATTTCTGCTATTAACATAGAGCCAGTCTGGGGACTAGCCCAAGGCTCAGCAGGAACCTGGAAGCAAGTTTAATTCACATCTGACCCTTGGCAACTCCTTTTCTGGGCTTGGTTCTCTACAGTAGGCACGGGCTACTGCTGCTCTCCCGAAGAAGCTCCGCAGGCAATGAACATGTCAGGTAAGCATTCAGTAGGGGTATGGTGTCAGTGGCCAAAGTGTGCCTTGTTCCAGACCCCGCTGCCTGTCCCTTCTCCCCTGAGAAAGTGCTAAGAGCCTCTGAGCAACATGTTTACCAAGTGGATCTGAAACAGACTGAATGAAAACATTTTAGCTTGGAGGCCCTAATTGTCCATTAATTGAACTGATTTTCTTCTATCGTGGGTTGTCTTCAGCTGGAACTACCTTAATTCTGAGGAGTCTTTATAAAAAGAATGATATTCATTTAATTTCTTCCACTCAAGAATCTCCGAGTGTTTAACAAATATTAACAAGCTAACTGACACTTCTGTGCAGTAGGTCAGTGTCATCACCACTTTAACAGATGGAGAAACTGGGGTACAGAGACATTTGTCCAAGATCACACAGCAGGTCAGCATCGGAACTAAGACTGGAACTCATGTCTCCTAATCCTATGCTGAATGCTCCTAGAGCACAGCTCTACATCTCTTCTGGATACGTTGTTGGAACAGCTTAGCACCCACAACTCCCAGTGAGGTCTCTTGGAGCTAGAAATGCTCAGCATTAGTGAAAAAATCAGGCCCTGTATGTTATTTTTTCTATCTGATAAAGGAGGATAATAATATTTGCCCACTCCTCTGGAGTACCCACCCCACAGATGTTTTGTTAAATCAAAATAAGGTGTTTAGTTTACAAACAGGCCACTCTCAAGCTTGTCATCATCTAGAAGTTAAGAATCACATTACTGCCAACCTCAAGTATTCCAAAATCATGAGGCAGGACCCACAAAAATCCCAAGATTGCTTTAAAAACATGATTCAAAAATATATATTTGGGGGGTTTTGTTTGCCATCTGGGTTTTAAGCCTTTAGAGATTTTACATTTTCAAGCTTTTTTCCACTTCCGTGAGTACTAAAACTTTACTTTTTAAAATTAAAGCAGGGAGTTTTATGTAATTCCATGACTGGAGGGGCTGAAGCTTTAAGACAAATGACAAATATTGTGAGACTTGGCAACATGGAGATTGTCTCAAAATTTGCAACTTCCTGTGGTTCAGGATGATACAAATGTAAACATTCATACCTTAAAATACTATTAAACCAATGTTCTTCAAACCTGGCTCTTTTAACTGAGACTTTAAAATCAAGCCAAGTTAACTGTCTGTATGCAAGGTTCTAGAAGAAATAGCATCTGTATCTTAATATATTGCATTGGGGGAATGTAAGCTTTGGGGGACAGAGATCTAAAGGGAACAAGTGTGAGAAAAACCTGTACTGTACTCATGGAATCAAAGTCTATTGATTACCCCATGCCAAAATTTTAGATCTATTTAGATAAATTTGAGAGTGGTGAAAACCTCCTTCAGCAGAGATGAGGAAGGGCGGGACAGGGGATACCTGATGGTTTGGTTTGGTGGGAGTCAGTGTTCTCCCATCTTCCCAGTTGGGAGCTTCCACTAGGCCTCTTCCCCTTCTAGCTGTGGTTTCTCCCTCCCAGGGCTTCCTCTGGGTTGCTTCATGCTGCATCCCTTTCCCTAGCCCTCAGCTAGGCTGTTCCCATCTCTATCTTCCTTCCCCACCTGTCCCATATCCCCTTTGCCTGTCCCATCTCATCCTGTCCTAACTTGGTGTGGTATGGATTTTTCAAAACAAAATAATAAAACATGCCATTTTAATTACAAACAAGTGGTTCTACTAGGTGGGGTGTGGGGCGCAGATGTGCTGAACTGTCCCTCCCTGCATGAAATATTGGATCTAGTAAGACAACATTACTGTCAGTAAAATAGGTGTTAAAAATATAAATCCAGATTATAAGGGATTTATCTATGCAGTTGCATATAGGAAAATGCACGAGCAACCATGATGAATGTGAAGTAAGTGACAGACATCTAACTGGACTTTTTCTTGAACATTATTTTATCAGATGTCAGTGGCAATAACTGTATGGACAAATTAGATTAATAAATGGGCACACAATTTTGTGCATTCTCTTCTGAAAACCTGGTCCATGTTTCTTACAGCCAGAGTACTGTGCACAGCTACAGGAATATAATAGTTACATTACCACATGAAAAGAATAGAATTTGAAAAATGAAAAAATAATTAGACTCAGGGATTCAAAAAGAGGCTCTACTCACTTTTGAAAACAATCTCATTTTGCCCATTCTCTTGCCAAAGCTGCTCTTTTAGAAAGGCAAAGTGACATTAAAAGCTCTTAATCTTGGTGTGCAGGGGAACAAGAGGTTGGGATAGTTCAGATTCAAAGTGTTAGGCACTTATTAATCTTGCAGGCAGGACTAGACCTCTCACAAAATTTCCACTGGGCCTGTCCAGAACCTGGAAATATAGCAGCATGTAGAAGTAAAAAGAAAAATTCAAAGTTTTCAGATCTCAGGGATGGTTGAGTTCAGGCTCAATGTGAATTTTGAACAAGGGCTCAGGATAAGGGAAACTTTTTAATGCATCCTAACCATTTTGCTCGTCTCTAATATGGAGGCAAACCCAAGGCCACTGGGGGAAATACTATTGCCTAATGAGGTTGCCTAGGAAGGTTGTGGAATCTCCATCACTGGAGATTTTTAAGAGCAGGTTAAATAAACACCTGTGAGGGATGGTCTTGGTAATACTTAGTCCTGCCTTGAGTGGAGGGGACTGGACTAGATGAGCTCTCGAGGTCCCTTCCAGTCCTATGATTCTATTTGGGTCCAGACAGAGAGGAGAAAGTCCATGCAGAAGGACTCTGCACAAGCTCCATGGCAGCCCTCAGTGCATGGGGAAGTAGTGTGATCAGCAGTGGTGCAACAATTTAAAAAAAAAAAAGGGGGGGGTGAGGGGAGAGAGAAGGCAGGGGAACAGATCCCCTCATTCCCCTCCCATCCCATAGTTGTATCCATAGTGCACAGGTTGGGGAAGTGATAGGGGTTGTCTCATGTGTCTGTGCACTGTATGGAGTCACTAGCCCTCCAGGTAGGGTGGAAGAACCTGCAATTCCCCCATATTTTGTAGTGGAAATAAGGGCCCATGTGCACAACACTTTTACAGGTTGAAGTTGAGCCTTCTAATCCTTTTGAACTCTTATCTGAGTGCACAGCCCAGTGATGTGGCCTATCCACTTTTTCCGAGGGTTTAGCCCTTGGAGCATGTGATGGGAAAGAATGTCATTGCAACTAATCCCCAAGAGATCATATACAGCAGGAGTGGCCAACCTGAGCCTGTGGCAGAGCCCGGGATTGATCAGTGAGCATCCACCGGCACACTGGGGCTGGAGCTGGAGCTACCGGCGCCAACTTTCCAGAGTCGATGCCTATACAAGGAGCCACATACTAACTTCTGAAAAGCCGCATGTGGCTCTGGAGCCACAGGATGGCCACTCTGATGTACAGGGTAAGAGGTATGGGAAGTTCCTGAATACAATATTGTGACGAACTAGGAATGTTTTTAATGTTTTCTCTGAATATTGTGTTGGTGCCTCAGTGTCCCCATGGCAGTTCTTAAGTATCTGGCAGAGCAAAGGGCCAGTGCACCTAAATGCCTGACCCTCTGTGTCCTAGCAACTGATGGCCTGGGCCCCTTCTCCGCATAGGTGCCAACTGAAGGTGTTGGAGACAAAGAGATCAGGTGGCCTCCTAGCCCGGGAAAGGAACTGAGCAGAGAGGAGGGGCTGGAGGGGATTGTTAGTCTGGAGCAGGCTGGGGACGAGGAGTGAAGTGCAGACGTGGGAGTCTGGCTCACTGCCCCCCAGAATGGACCCGGCCGAGGGGTCCGGTTCGCTGTATCTACAAGCTCTGTTTTAGACCCTGTTCCTGTCATCGAATGAATCTCTATTTTATTGGCTGGCTGAGAGTCACATCTGTCTGCGAAGTGGGGGTGCAGGACCCTGTGGCATCCCCAAGACCCCACTGGGGCGGGCTCACTGTGGGAAGCACACAGAGGGGCAGAGGATGCTGAATGCTCCAAGGAGAGACTCAGGAGATGAAGATGTGTGAGCTTCTTGCCCTGAACAAGTCTGCTCCAAAGGAGAGGAGGCTCCCCAAAGTCCTGACTGGCTTTGTGGGGAGCAGTTCCAGAGCATCGCCCAGGCTCTCCGTGACAAATATATAATGCACATTAGCCCAAAGCACTATAGCTTTTTGACACAACATAAAATAAACACATTTAAAATAGCAAGATGTGGATAGTAAACTTTACCACAAGATCAAATGGTTAAAGAGTTTTCAAGGAAATCAACGGTGCCCTCTAAAGGAAACTAGTATGTTATACAGGACTCTTGACAGATATTGTTCCTACTGTCAAGATACTGTATAGCCCATAAACTAATACTGAAAAAGAGACTCCATTATGGAAAATTATTCCAGATTGTTCTGTTTAAAATTAGCATCCTCAAAAGAACCTGATCTATGAAAAATCATTTAGATAATTAGTGTGTAAAATATAGACTATTTACTCTTCATCCAAATCTGAGAAAATATCTGAGCTCTACATAGGTTTTGTTAAAAGATTATTGGTTAGGTAATAAAATATTCCTACCCCAAGCTATACAGCATTTTTGTCATGAAATATCATTTAAATACTTAATTATGATATAGGAAAACTGCAATATTTTCAACCTAAAGGACTACACCCATGAAGCATTGTTAGGCCCTTACTTTGTACGACATCTTTCATAAAACTGTATCCCAGAGCTAGATAATACATAACTTGTATGAGGTATAAATAGATTGCGTATCATAATATACCAGCCTCAGAAAGAATAAGGGATGAATGAATACATACTAATCTAATCATTTATTTATAACTATTTTGTCTCTTTTGTCTCAAAAGGAACAATTCTGACATAACAAAAGGCTGCAGTTACTTTACAATGCATTAATAGACTTCAGCATATTTTCTTTTGAGAAATGTCACTTAAGGTATCATAGACCCCAACTACACAGTTTGTTTTTAAGCAGAACTCTCCATTAACTTCAGTTGCAGTTCTGCTTGAAAAATTGATAGAATGATCTACACTTACATTAACAAGTTTTAAAAGTACTCCTATATTGTATACTTAAGGGCCTGTTCCCCAGAGGTGTGAGCTGTCATTGATTCCATTTGCCAAATTGCAGACACTGGGCCAAATCCTTGAAATACACTGTTGACCACAAAACTAGGTGTACATTTACTCCACCAAAGCAGCACTAATGAGCATGTATATTCATTTTAGCAGGAGTCTTACAAATAGCTCTGCTACTCATACAGATTATTCTTCTCCTAATCTCAGTAGGAGCTATGGTGGGTGCTGCTGAGGCCAATTATTTTGGTATAGAGGGCCTGATCCAATCCCCAGTGGGGAGTCCTTCCACAGACTTAGACAGGGCTTGCATCAGGTCTGGATTTTGGTGTCTAATTTATGTACTGATCTTTGGAAATATGGATTTCTGAAAGAGACAGAATAGTTAAAAAGAAAGCAAAAAGAACTTTAACACTTACAAAAGTTTATAAAATTTAAAACACTTTGACTAAGATGTATTTTTAATGTTGTTTTAGTAACCTGTGCCCTTTTGATATTCCCCTGACTGCTGGTATAGAATCATCAAGATGACATGTTTTATCAGCTAAAGTGGCATATTGCTCAAAGCAAGGTTAGACCCTGTGCCAACGTAACTAGATATGGTTTATCAATCTGAACAAATTAAAAGAGATATGGCTTTTAGAAAACAGTGGTTAGAAATAGTAAGGCATTATTAGGGAGATATGCCATATCAATTTTAATATGAAATCTCTACCTGCAAAAAATTGGGATGTATTTTATAATTACAGTACTTATTTTCTGCTAAAGAGTCTGGTTTTCTTTAAGTACTGATAAATGCATACTGTTTTCATACATGCTTTTTCTTAAGAAGCTTCCCTCCTCTAGAGGCAATACTGCAAATTGCTGTGTATTATGGGATTTAAGATTGGTTGAATGAATTCCCCATTGGGATATAGGATATATTTTCACAGGAAAGCATATTCTCCAGTGGATGGAACTCTGGACTAGGAATCAGGAGGGTTCTATTCCCACGTTTCACTATGAGGTAAGTCATTGCACCGCTCTGTGCTTCAAAATAGCCTGCAGTGAAATGGGGAAATCATTTACCAAGCACTTGGAGATGAAACAGGCTCTATAAAACCCAAGTATTATGATTTATTTAAAGTTGTGGTGACCTTGGGACAGATTATTTAGGTATGGAAAATATGTCCTCAGCATACAATCATTAAAGCAGCAAAATTTGAAGCCAAAGTGACAATTGTCAGTCAAATAAAAACTCCTCCGAAAGGGCCTAAACCTGAAGTCCTGGAAGTTAGACCCATCCCTACTCAGCCAATTTAGCCTCAGTTGTGCACTCATTTAAGTCATTTGAGAGTTTGGATCCTGGCAGTTGTTATATGGTGATAGGAAGCTTAGACACTTGCCAATCCAGACACAATTTTTGCACACTCAGAACTAACAATTAGCTGATCTCTAATGAAGAACAGCAACTGTAATATGTCCTCGTGTGAAATTATGAGGCTGATTATTAAGCAAACATAGTGCCACCAGTTTTTCTGAAATTTGCAGAACACAGAACACCACATTATCAACCCCCCCAGAGCCTTACAATATAACATAGATGAGAAGAAGCACAGCAAAACAAAACTGGGAGGGGGAGGGTGTAGAGAGCTTAATGGTGAGGAAATAAACACAGAAGGCATTTAGGGATAAAGTTAATTTTAAGGAGGAATATGAAGCAGAGTATGACCCAAAGAGAGGACTGGATTCTCCACTCCATTAAGATCACTTTCTGCTGAGCAAGTAGGACAAAATGGCCGGCACAAGGGGATGGAGCCGGTATGTCAGTGGTCTTTGAGGGGCAGAACATAGGTATAGTGAAGCAGAGTTTCACTACATCTCCACAGACCTTAGGTCAGTGGCAGAAGTTGGCGTAGGCTCCCTCCTGCTCTAGTGTACCCTGGCGTAGGCAGACACAGTTCAGAGAAACTCAACCACTTCTTTACAGCTGCTCCTCTCTACTATATCCAAACACAGCTTGGCTACAGTGGAGAACTGGGAACAGCCTCTTCCTATTGCAAACAAGGTCTACTGCTCATCAGATAAGTTACCATAATTTTTGCTGCTATATTTGCAAAAATGTGAGCTGAATAGCATACCAAAAATGGGCAAAACTAGTTTGAAGTTAACCTGTAGATTGCTCTAAATGTAAATAGCTGAGCTATGTTGGCACAAAACAATATATAGAAGCATTTCTTATGCAAACTGGGTTTGCAGTTAATCAAGTGAATTGTAACTTTAAGAGTATCCTAGCAACTTCCCAACAGCCCGGGAAAGTCCCAGCTGACAATGTACACTGATGTGATTGTTCTATTCGTGCAGTCATCAAAACTTTGCAGTTAATCAAGAAGATAATTTGAAACATGAAACCGAGTTAAATTTGAGCTAACAAACGGGAATTTTATGTGAATTACATCACCAGGACACTTCTTATGGTCAAAGCCATCATCCCAGGACAGGAACAGGTCGGAACAGCACAAAGTGAAGGTCAGATAATTCTGGCAACAAAACCTACCATTATAAAAACAGAACAATTGTACTGTGTAAAACTCTGTGATTCCACATTGCCAGCTCTCCATTTTAGAACTTTGCTGCAGAATATGAGAGTAATTTTTAAAATTTATTATTTTTTAAACACAGGATGACTCAAGCCACACACTGAAAGACAGGTACCACCAAAGACCTATCTGAAATTATAGAAGAATCGTAGACGATAAGGGTTGGAAGAGACCTCAGGAGGTCATCTAGTCCAACCCCCTGCTCAAAGCAGCGCCAACCCCAACTAAATCATCCCAGCCAGGGCTTTGTCAAGCCGGGCCTTAAAAACCTCTAAGGATGGAGATTCCACCACCTCCCTAGGTAACCCATTCCAGTGCTTCACCATCCTCCTAGTGAAATTGTGTTTCCTAATATCCAACCTAGACCTCCCCCACTGCAACTTGAGGCTATTGCTCCTTGTTCTGTCATCTGCCACCACTGAGAACAGACAAGCTCCATCCTCTTTGGAACCCCCCTTCAGATAGTTGAAGGCTGCTATCAAATCCCCCCTCACTCTTCTCTTCTGCAGACTAAACAAGCCCAGTTCCCTCAGTCTCTCCTCATAAGTCATGTGCCCCAGCCCCCTGATCATTTTCATTGCCCTCCACTGGGCTCTCTCCAATTTGTCCACAATCATTTACATTGTGTGTTTATCTCTGTATCGTTTCTTGTCTATTTAAACAAAGGCTATCTCCTGTCCTACTAACAACTTACACTGACACCGTGTTTTTTATCCCCAAATATATCAAAATGCTTTACAAACTTAAAATAAAATGAAGAGCAATCACATCACCACCAGTGAAATGCAGCCATCTCTAAAGTGCCACCCAGTTTCTGCTTAGGACAGCACAGCAACATTACGCAGTAGATGAACCATGAAGGGAGGATGAGAATGAGAACCACTGGTGCACAATATTATGTTCCATAAATCCCTTCTACAGACCCTGCAGAGCTGTTTCTGTTACAGAAGTAGATCATATGATAACAAACAATGATACTTCTTGCTTGGGGTAGCCAGGGCACCTTTTAGGATTTTCAGAGACATTTTTGGTCAATTTAAAATAAAAGCCCTCTCTGCACCCTTAGTAGCTGCTTCCTATCTTTCAACTGTAATCAAATCTGTTTGCAGGTAACACTAAAATTGGAAGGTGTAGCAAGGAACTGTAGCTACAAAGTAGGCAGGAGGAAGGAGGGAAATGTAATTAAGCAACTCACTTTAGTGTACTGGGTACAGTATTTTCATCTTCTTAAAACAGATGTAAAATACTTTTTAGTGTAATTAAGCACGAGTTTTGTCGCAGAATAGAGAGGGGAATGTCTACAAAAGGTTCACAATCTTAAGAAGTGATCTCCAACATGAAAAGGAACCATGGATATCCAACTGAAATGGCAGGCAAATTCAGTTCAGCAGCATATTATTACAGGCTTAGAATAGGCCAAGGATTAGCAAAAAGTTCCATATGCTCTTTAATGCTCACAGCAGTTACATCATTGTTTTAGGTCTTAGTTGTAAACCAACATCTGCAGCACAGTGCCTTCTGACAGCATGCAGATACCATCAGTACTCACCTAGAAGCAAGAGATACTCCTATTCACTCTCCAAAACCATTTCTTACAACTCCCATCCAACTACTGAGAAGAACCAACTCTCATAAGATCTGACAAGATTCCAATGCATACACCACAATGGAATGTTATTCAGGACAGAAACTGACTACCTCTATCAGCCAATTAGAATTTTCCTGACATTCTGAGCAGCTGCATAAATGGATGCGCAAACTAAAGGCCTGATCCTACACCATTAAAGTCAATGGAGCAGATTTGGGCCCTAAGGTAGTTGGTTAGCGAGAAGGAAATCAAGCATGGTCTAGCTCTGTGGGTAATTTACTTTCTGAATGGGAAATGAAAAAAATAGTTATTTCATAACTCAATACCAGATTCTGTTTTCAAAAAAGTTACCCTGCACAGAGAATTGTTCAAAGCTCACTGAAATAACAGGAATCTTTCCCTGGATTTCAATGTAAGTTTTGACCTTTGGTTTGTTTTCAGGTATATATTACTTAGCTTTGTGTTTCATTTGGTAAAGTGTGTGCTTTAGATTTGAAAAACACACACATTATGCAGTAAATAAGCATGACTGGTAATTTTGCTACAAAGAAAAATCGGCGTAAAGAATCATGAAAATCACAAGTCAAGAAAACTGGTTTGCTGAAGGTGATCTCCATACAAAAACTTTACTCAAATTCTTTAATAAAAACCATTCTGTTATAAGTCAAGATTGTTATGATTGGAATTTTTATACAGAAAATGAATCAGAAGTTACAAAAGCAACTGACATTACATAATAAATATAACTGGAATTAATACATACGAGAACAGTACTATAGCATCTCTTTATAAACATTAAAAATGATTATCTCTATGGCATGTTAATTTAACATCTCAATTATAAAATTCTCTTTGCTTTGTAGTAAACGAACACATACTAATTATTTATTCTCGCACTAAAAATGTTAAAAGCTGCTTTTTCATGGTAGGAGGGTTCAGGCATCTGAGCATGGCCCTCTCCATCAGCCCTCTGAGCATGCCACAAGACACTAGAAGATGTGCTCATCATCCATCATGGACCTTTTGTGTTTGGTTGGAGACATTCATGAAGAAATGTTGTTCTCTCCAAAATTATGTATGGCAGCTGGAACTGAAGATTATAAATCATCAGCCCTGTGTATGCACAGCTGGGGATGACAGGCCAGATTCTGGCCCATGTTACAGCCCTTTATGTTGTTGCAGTATTGAAGAAGGGCTGTGAAGTTATTCTGAATGGGCAGGTCAGAGTTCCACTGGCATGAAGACTGCTAGCCTGGTGCTGAGACAGCACAGCTGACTCTCCGATACACCCTCCTGGCTCATCTTGGGAAGGGGGCGTACTAGGCGCATGGTTGAAGGAGACAGGATGACCAGAGCACACTTTGCTCCTGTGATCCCAGGGCCGCATAGCAATCCCTTGAGGTGCTTACAAAACTAGCTAAATTTAGAGTAGCTCTACAGCCAGACTAGTCCCTGGCTGCCAAGAGGATGAGGGAAACAAAGGTGGCTTAAAGCCACCTTTGCCTCCCTCTCTCCTCAGCTATGCTGAGCACAAGTCTGACACAATTAGAGATCTTTTCTAGCCTGATATATCTGGGACCAAACAACTTCTTGCATGACAAGAAATTCTGTAGAGATGTGGAAAAAGATGCTGATCCTGAGATACTTGTTTTCTATGTAGAGTCTTCTGTGACTCACTATGGCATAAGTTCCTTTTACATTCTCTTTTCACCTATTCCTTTATTCTAGGTGACAGCTTGTCATTCCCTGCTTAATACATGTTCCTTTTCATAAAGATGAAATTACATGTGCCTTCCCCTATCACCACAAGGAGGCACTCTGAATGCATCACAGACAGCAGACGTCAACAGTCAAAGGGAGGTACTCCACATCAAGGGTAAGACACTCCTAGTTGCCTTTAGATAAAACATTCCACACCATTTTCCTAAGTTAGCTGGCTGACGTGGGAGTCCAGTGGTTGCTCCCGAATGCAGGCTCTCTCACATAACAGCACATTGCACCATTAGCCAACCCCTGTGTTTATATTTGTATGCATTTTACATTAAATAATAAAGCTCCCTGTGAACAGTACAGTGCTATGCTTTATGCATCAAACTACAGAGTCCATTACTAGAGTTGAAAAAAATTAAGAAAAGACACAAAGCCAAGTATACAAACTCACAAGATGACCCATTAGCAGTTCTGAACATTTACAATTTCAAGAATTTTTTTTAACATGGAAACTAGATCAACAGCAGGGGTCTGGCCTGGAAGATAAAACAAGTATACACTGTACTAGTACATACAACAGAGGGCTAAATCACATTGTAAACCCAACTGGAATGATTTAATTAGGACGGAGAGAGGGAGAGGCAATGGGTTGAGAACTTCTATGGGTTTCTCCAGCATCAGTTCTCTAATAGGCAGTAGGCAAGATGTTTCTATGAAGGGAGAATGAGCAACAACTCCCAATTATAAGCATCTTCTATATTTAAGGCATTCCAGATCTCATTTATAGCACATTTGTACCAATATATCAGAGCACCTTCTCAGATTCTGAAATCAGTCAACTGATAGCATGGATTTATAGAATTTAAGGTTTCTGCCTTCTCACACAAATATTTGGGTAGGTTATGTTTAGCAATGCACACTGTTCTCATCTCAATTTAAAAAAAAAGTTTGCATGACTTGGAGATAGTCAGATTTTGCAATATTTCTGGAAATTATTATAAAATATACTGATTAACTTCCTCCTAACTCATCATTTAAATTCCCAGCAGTTCATATGTTTTATTTTCAGTGGGGAGTCCAAACCCACTTCAATTAAGAGAAGTGTGACTATGGCATAGGTTTTCCCAGAACAGTATTTAAATGTGCCATGCAAAACTAGCTTATAACAAAAAGATTGATGGGGCCATAACTCATAGCCTTTCAAATTGTAGGCTGAATTATCCTTCCTCCCCTCATTATCTGTACTATTTTTAGTCCAATTGGGGAAAGCAAACAACCAAACAAACCCCAGCAGCTTTATATAGGACCTGCATTAACTGCACTGAATCTGCTTTGAAGTGTTTGAATATCCCAGTGGAATAATGGCATTGCACAGCCTGGCAGGAGACAAGAGTGTGGAAAGTATCATGGGACCTTTACGTAGCCACAGGCAGAGACTAGTGAGAAAAGTGACACAGGTCATCTTTGGCTCTAGAAAAGCAGGTATAAGTGTTCCCCAACTACTTTCTCTCCCATTCAAATCCATGAAAGAGCATTAGTGGTGGCCTTCTGGAATACCACCAATGTGCCCTGGCAGTTGAACAGATTTGATGGTGGCAAACACACATACAGAGAGTAGACTGGAATATGAGTAGGGTAGAAATAGTATCACCTCCTGAATGAAGAAGTGAGCAAATACCCAAACTCAGTTGCATTACATGGGAATCTGTCAGGAAATTCCCTTAAGATTATTGGCTGTAGTATGTAAAAAGTAATCACTGCAACTCCTTATTTTCATGGACTGTATTAGGAAAGATACATTAAAAAAATATAACTGCACAAGGAGCCAGACTGGTTAGAATAGGCCAGACCGGTCTATCTGAATATGCAGTGTATACTTCCTCTATACATATATTTATCTATTGAAATCATCCCTTCATAAGGCTTCAATATCTGAAACTTTTAAAATCTGTATAAAATAAATACTGTATTAAAATATTTGGATAGCATTTTCACACACAAGTTATATAAAAGGTGGTCATCACAGGATTACTTCTTCAATTTCATCTTCGAAAGAATCAACAGCCTTAACTGCTGGCCGGCTTGTTGTGTGCTGTAAATGGTGCCTATTTGGGTTAAAATGTCTTCCTTCACTGAAAAAAAAATCATCATCTTTAACTTTATTGCTTTTGCCTAGAGGAAGAGCACTGCCGGAATCATAGTCAGCTTCCAAAGGACTTGAGTCATTGCTTTTAGGTGGAGCGATGGTGTTGGCACTAGTTCCAAAAAGTTGCTCCATTAAATTAGACTTTTTCTCTTTCTTAGTATTGAAATCTGTATTTTCTTTAGTATTTTCTTCTAAGACAATACTTTTTTGATTAAGCCAACTTGGCCTCCCTGATCCTTTCCCAAAGGAAGGTACGTAACTACCAAATGTCAAATCATTACTTGAATCTGTGGTTTTAACATTTTGCCGCTTCTGTCCTGCTTTTGTAATAACATCATGGCTGTCATATACTGGAAATCCATTAAATAATTTCTCTGTGGTCTCTAAGAACTGGTAGGTTTTCTCATTTTTCTCTAGGGAGTCAGATTTTGATGCTGTATCTGTGAGGTGTGCTTGTGAAGCAAGTTTCATACTAATAGCGCTTTGAGTTTCTCTGTCAATTTTATACATTTTAGCCAGCAGCAACTCTTTTTTTTGTTGGTCTTCTTCTAGTTTTTCAGTGTTGTATATCTCATTTTCAATTTTATATATTTCTGACTCAATTCTTGCCTCCTCTTCTTTAGCCAATAAAAAGTTATTTTCTTTTTTCCTTCTGTCAAATTCTTCTTTTTCCCACTCTGCATGCAATTTTTTAAAAAGTTATTTGATATTTTCTAATATTTAAAAGGAATTTTTAAGTCATATATAAAAACAGAGCTTTTATAATTCTTGCAACTAGCACTAGTTTATTTTTTAAAGAAGTCATTTTTCATAAACATATTTACAATTAGACACAGGCTAAATCTTCTATCCTAACTTAAAACATGCTAATTTTGTAGTATTGTTGCATTATTCATCTCTTTTAGTAGTTTCATATTCTACTGATTTTATCCTTGCCCTGTGTTTGAACAGAGATGAATATAACATCGTTGATTTTAATAACTCTGATTGACAGTGTGCTTTATATTTCTCTGTTAACATCACTGTCTTCAAGACAACTTTGGAATATACTTGTTTTCTGAAGTGCTACTGCAAAGCCAACTGGATAACAAAATACAAAATGAGTAATAATTTTCAGTGGTTTGTTTTAAAGTTTTCCTACAGTAGGGAGCAATTTAAAATATTACCTCTTCCTCACTTGCGTGTCTACAGGCCATAGCGTGTGTTGAAAATACCTCTGCACAAGCTTTCTGTGCACCATCAAGTGAACATAAATGATTATTTACAAAAACAGCACACACTACTTTTCACAAGTATAAATGGCTACATGAGGTGTAAGGGGGTGAAAATCAGGTCCTTCCACATATAAACTGCATACACAATGGATTTAAGAGTTTGTGGCCAAGTGATTGTACACACAAAGTTGCATGCACACACAAAAAGGCAATTTTCTGAATATTTACCCATCCAAAAAATAATTGTCCTGTCTAAACATGAAGTTTTAAGGTAGGTTCAGATTGGAACAAGAACAACCTGATACATGTGTACAGAATAGATCCCCCAATCAGGAATCCTCTCTGAAGAGCTGGGACATGGACCTCGGTGGTGACGGCATTAACTTGTACTGTACTTTATACCAAGCTTATGAAAACAAACTGCAACAGTTAATATTTTTCATCTATATATGGCATAGCATCTCCACTATGAAAGAGAAGTAGGAAGCTGAATTTCAATGGGGAATGCTAGGGAAAAAAATCTTATTTTTACAGTAAGGCGGACGAGAGTGCTAATATTAGGACTATTTTACCCCAAGACACCAGGGGCAGATTCTCAGTCGGTGCAAACTGTCCATTGACTTTTTTCATGGATATTTTTTTCAGCTGTGGTTCTCCACAGTTGGTATCTGGCTTTGAAGCCTTGTCTTGGGGCAGCAATAGCAGGGCACAGGAAGGAGGTTACTTTGTATTCCTTAATATTTTCTGTTTTGACCTTGTTCATGTTAAATCATTTATCCTTTTTAGTGGTTTTCCTTTTCCAGAATCAATTTGTTGTTTTCAAGAGAAGTGTTATAGGCCTCATTTGATTGGTATTTTGTTTTGTCTAGATTTTCCAGCTTGGCAGTAGCCACAGTTTTCTTACCGTCACATAGTTTCTGGGCTTTCTCCTCTAAAGCCTGCAGTTCTTGGTCATGTTTCATTTTCTCCTCTCTCTCCCTGTTCCGTTCTTGACTTAGATGCTCTGCTTGTTCTTTCCATCCTTTCTTCTGAGTTTCCTGTTCCTGATGTAAATTGATAAAAGAAAGCGATAGAAAATTTCTGCAACAGCTTTTTTTGTTTATTGTTAAAACACAAAATCTTCTGAATTGGAATGATATTAAGGACTTCAATGAAGCCACTTCAGTTTACCTCAGCTGCGGAAATGGCCCTAAAACTCTTATCAGACCTAACATCGTCTTAAGTACTTGCAAATCATCAACTTGACTTTGTATGGCATCTTTAAAAGAACCTGCATCCTGTAATGCTTCATACTAAAATTTATTTGTTCTGTGTTTGTATAGCGCCTAGCACAATGAAGTCCTGGTCCATTGGCTGGGAACGGCAAACCCCGGCCACTGGGAGCTGCGGGGGCTGTGCCTACAGATGGTCAATGCAAACAAAATGTCTCGCGGCCTGCCAGCGGATTATCCTGATGGGCTGCGTGCCGAAGGTTGCCAACCCCTGGCCAAGGCAGATCACCCAAATCTACTACATTTTAAAGTATCAGAGGGGTAGCCGTGTTAGCCTGGATCTGTAAAAGCAGCAAAGAGTCCTGTGGTACCTTATAGACTAACTAACGTATTGGAGCATGAGCTTTCGTGGGTGAATACCCACTTCATTGGATGCATGCGGGTGAATACCCACTTCGTCGGATGCACGTTTTAAAGGACTCTTGCACCAAAGATTATAGATAATAGAGAAGAAGATTTTAGAACGAAAGACCTAGGAATCAAACTGCCAACCCTGAAAAAGCTTCAGCTGTTATAGAAAACAGCAACACAGGCCTCCCAAGAGCACCACCCTAATGCTCTACTGCTGAACTGATTCCCAGCTGTAGAGAAACATATTCAAGATTTTAGTTCTGGTAATCAAAAAGCCTTCTTGAAATTGATCCAAGCAACTTTAGGGAACCACTTCTCTCTCTGACATCATGACTTTCTAAATCATTACTTTCTTCTGAACTAACAAGAATGGTCAACCACAAGGATAAAAATCCTGTGAATGAGGAAACAAGGCTTTCCAAATATGAAATTTAATTCAGACAGAGATCAGAATGACCATGAATCTCAATGCCTCCTAAGCTGAAAGTTACACTTTTTTTAAGCTTAGCTTTCCCACAATTAGAAAGAACATATTACAAATGTAGGGAGGGAAACAAACAGGAGATCCTTGTGGATATTTCACTTTTAAGCAAAGTCCAATGTATTCCATGATTCTACAGCTATGGAATTTACAGCAGACTTGGTAGTCTCTACCTTTCTTAACGAACACCTTCTGGTAGCTCCTCTGTGCATAAGTTACAATTCTCATACCCTTTAAACATTTGTACAGTGAGTGCAAGTAGATCTAAGAAGGTGAACTTATATCACCTTACACTTCACTTGAATTTTGGTCTTATGGCTCAAAAGTATTAAAAAATCAGTGAGATACTATTTTATAACGAAGATGTTAACAGCAAAAAACATTGGGATAAAGATAACAGAAATATATTTCATGCTTTACGTAGAGGAGCACTACTATATAGGATTTGGACACTAGTGCAATGGGACGAAGCACTGAAATCCATGATTGTGGAAGAAGGCTGGAAGTTAAAAGTAAATCATAATTAAGGCTCAGCAAAAATACTGAGAACAAGGGACTGCTCAAATATCTAGACTAGAAACAGAGAAGGAGAAAGAAACCAAAATGTCAAATCCGTAGAGATTACAGTGAAATGATAAAAGGTAATAAAAGAAGCAGAGCAAGTTAACGATAGTCAACAGGATTCAGAGGATATTGAAATGTAAACAGGGTTATGTAAAACCGTAATTTTGTCTGAGAGCCTAATCATTTTCCTAAGATATGAGGATGTCTTTCCTAAAATATAAATTAGACCTTAGGAAATTTAGCTTCTTAAGTGGATTATTTGGAACTATAAAATAACTCACCATTCTGAGAAGTGTCTCCTCTTCCTTCTGATCTGTTACATAAACAGAAACAAACTCTGGTGGTGGAGGAAATTCTATCGGTGAGAAGTACCCACTAGTCTGTACTCCTTTTGTAGTCTGGATTCCTTTTTTAGTATTCTGGCTACAGGCTGTAATAAATATATACAAAAAAAAGCAAGTCAAATTTTACTTTTTTTTGTAATTCAAAATATTCACAAATAAAAAGAACCCCAAAATTTAAAAAAAAATTGTCATCTTTGCTTCTGATGAATTTATACCTAAGAGCTAATAGTATTCCTATAACTTCGAAGAATACATAAAAGCACCCCGATCTAGTGAGGATCAGCAGGGTTTTTTCTGTTGGTTTGTTTTTGTCTTCCAATTAATTGCGATAAACCAACCAGAGACAGGATCAGAAAAGCCATCACCATGATGAAGAATAGGAAGGCGGCTGGACCTGATGACATCCCAGCAGAGGCCCTGAAAGCAGACCTGGATGCTTCAGTGGAAATGCTGTACCCCCTCTTTGAGAAGATATGGGAAGAAGAAGTGATTCCAGTAGACTGGAAAGAGGGATATCTCATCAAAATCCCCAAGAAAGGAGACCTTAGCAATTGTGCCAATTACAGAGGAATCACACTCCTGTCGGTGCCAGGGAAGGTCTTTAACCGAGTCCTCTTAGAGAGAATGAAGGATGCCGTGGATCCACAGCTACGAGATGAACAGGCAGGTTTCTGGCAGAACAGATCATGCACGGACCGGATAGCAATGCTTCGTATCATAGTCGAGCAGTCTATAGAGTGGAACTCCTCGTTGGACATCAATTTTGTTGACTATGAGAAAGTGTTTGATAGCGTGGATCAAGAGACCCTTCGGAAGCTCCTTCGGCACTACGGCATCCCAGCAAAGGTGGTCAACCTGATTAAGAACTCATATGACGGTATACACTGTAGAGTGATCCATGGAGGGCAGCTTACTAACAGCTTCCAGGTGCAAACTGGAGTCAGGCAAGGATGCTTGTTGTCACCATTTCTCTTTCTCCTCGTCATCGATTGGATCATGAAGACATCCACCTACGAGCGTAGGAATGGAATCCAGTGGATGTTGTGGACCCAGCTTGATGACCTGGACTTTGCTGATGACCATGCACTCCTTTCGCACAGTAAACAGCAGATGCAAGAGAAGATCAACGTAGTGGCAGCCACGTCATCACAGGTTGGCCTCAACATTCACAAGGACAAGACCAAGATCCTTAGGATTAACTCCACCAGCAATGACCCAGTCACACTGAATGGAAGCCCCCTGGAAGAAGTGCAGTCCTTTACCTACCTAGGTAGCATCATCGACCAGCAGGGTGGCACAGACGCAGACATCAAAGTAAGGATTGGTAAGGCAAGAGCAGCCTTCTTACAGCTCAAGAACATCTGGAACTCTAGAGAGCTGTCTTTGGCAATAAAAATTCAACTGTTCAACTCCAATGTGAAATCAGTCCTACTGTATGGAGCTGAAACCTGGAGGACAACCAAAACAACCATCAGGAAGATCCAGACCTTCATAAATAGCTGCCTCAGAAGGATTCTCCAGATCCACTGGCCAGACACCATCAGTAACATCCACCTCTTGGAGAGGACCTGTCAACTCCCAGCAGAGGAAGAAATCAGAAGGAGAAGGTGGGGTTGGATAGGACATACACTACGCAAGCAGCCAACTAATATCACCAGACAGGCACTGCGGTGGAACCCCCAAGGCAAGCGGAAAAGAGGCCGTCCAATAAACACCTGGCGACATGACCTTCAAGCTGATAGCAAAAAAATGGGCTATACCTGGAACCAGTTAGAACGAATGGCCCAGGATAGAGGACTCTGGAGATCTGTTGTTGGCGGCCCATACCCCGATTGGGGTGACGGACATGAGTGAGTGAGTGAGTGACTGGATGATGCGTAATAGCAGGATATTTCCATTAAAGGGATCAGCCATAAAATAGTTTAAAAGTATTGACATCAAAACCTGCTTAAAATGACACAGAAAAGACTGCTTGCCTTACTCCTGGTGAGTAATCTTACTGATTCTGTAAGAGTGCATCTGGCCCTATATTCATAAGTAAAACAAGCTTTCAGTCTGCCTGCAGATTCAGGAAGATATCAGTACACTGATTTGCATTTGAAAAATTATCTTCAGTCACATGGACTGTACTACTTTTTTCAATGCATACTTAAATTCTGCTCTACAAACTGGAATTAGCAAAAATTCAGAGAAACCCTAAATCCATGATAATGGTGCATATTTCCAGTGGGTCTAATTATAATCAAGCTACCTGCTTCATTACTAGTTGTGATTTAATAGCAAACTATTTCTAAACAATGCCCTTTCCCCATCCCCCCCATGAACATTTGGGATAAATGTAAACTGTTGAATTGAGAGCAGACAGCCCTAGTTGTTTTGTTGGGGGTAAGGTGGCTTCATTGTACTATTATTAGAGGGACAGTCAAATAAAAAATTACAATGCATGTCATTGGTTGTTTTGACTGCTGTGTTTTACAGAGAGTAAAGAACTCCATAGCCTGGGACAGGACCTGAAAGGGTCAAAATGAAACAAACATTTAATGGCTTGAACACTGAAAAAATAATAGAGTCTATTTGGTAGTAGCTTTTCTGTTTATATCCTTTTTTTAAAATTACCTTTTTTTCTTTGTGTAACATCCGTTTCTTTTTTAGGTGATGGCTTCAACATACGGTTAGCATATATATTTTTTGCATCAAGTTCTCTCTCTTTTTCCTGATAATGAATGAGGTAGAGGCAGTAGAGTTAAATTAATAAAGTTACATCAACTTATATTTAACAGCCATTGAAATAAATTGTGGCAAGGCTAAGCAACTATGCAGTTTAAGGGAAAATTATATATATAGTTCATTCTTCATTGATTGAATAAGGTCCTTGATTATTCAGCACAATGTTTAAAGAAACTGTTCAAATCTTTAAATCACATTTCTAGTACATGGTTTCCTCCCCTCTCAAAAATCAACTGATTGCCAAAATACTCTCTCACATTTAGTATTGTATCTTTGAACTTAGCTAAGATAAAACTGAAGGCCAATATGTTCATACAAAGGTGCTTAACATTTTAGAAAGCTAAATTACAGATGCATGTGCCTACCATGTTAATTTTTTGTATTATATTAAGTAACAAAAAAAAAAATCACATTAGCATTACTACCTGCTAGTGGACCGGGCAGTAACTCTGACAAGCAGGATCCACTACATTACAGCTTTGGCAGCATTGTCAGAATTGGCCCTGGGTGTATTATTCAGAAAGAGAACACAGCAGAGGATATGGAAAATGCAAGTACAGTAACTCCCCACTTAACGTTGTTGTTATGTTCCTGAAAAATGCGACTAAGTGAAACGATGTTAAGCAAATCCAATTTCCCCATAAGAATTAAGGTAAATGGGCGGGGAGGCAGGGTTAGGTTCCAGGGAAATTTTTTTCACCAGATAAAAGACTATTTTTTATATCTATCCATCCATCCATCTGTTGTACCAATTATATTAGACCAGTAAAAAGCAGCAGGATCTTATTAAAGGGGATAAGACATTTGTCTCATTTATTGTCAATACCATAATAAAATAAAAGATAACAATTTATGACTAATAACTAATATCTTAATTCTTATACACACACATTATACCTATTACCTATACACACACACACACATTCACATTATACCTAATACCTATACACACACACACATACACACATTCACACACACACACCCACATTCATCAGGTGTTCTGCAGCTGCTGCATAGTTACCAGTCCTGAAGATAGCTTAAGTTCATGGCTTGATTTTGCAGCGTGGGTTCGTAGCTTGTGGCAGCTAACTGGCCAGGAAAGCTGGGCACAAGGCTGAGCTGGATCTCTGTTGGGCAGGCACCGATGTTCTTCCATGTTGGCAGCAGAATGTTACCCAGAGTCTCTCATCTCACCCTTCTTTTTTATAGGCTTTTAGTTTGGATTCAAAGTCTATAGGTCTTGCTGTGTCACGCTGCCTCTGGGTTTAGATTGATCACCCATCAATTGCAGGCGTGACTTTCAGCCTTGGACCTGGCTTTGATCTTCCTTCTGTTGTTCTGTTGTCCTTTTCTTTTTAGGGTGGATGCTTCTTACTTTGTTTAGGGCTGTTGTCTAGGTCTTCAGCCGTTGGTATTTGAACTTTATCTCATCAGGACAGGCTGGGGCTGGAGGTTGATTCCATCATTCATACATACCTCATTCACACATCTAAACTAAACTAATAAGATTACACCAGGGTTTGCAAAAATGAAGGTTGGAGGAAGCTTTTACAAAATGGAGTGAGTGTTTTAAAATGGGGTTTGAATTAAAATATGGAACAGAAGTTACAGTATAGGCAAGTGTAGTGAATGGTGAACAGAAGTTACATTAATAAAGTGAACAATTGAAAACAATTTCATTTATCAGTTCTACATTGTCCCCCTTTTGACCCTTCAATCCAGGGGCATTGAATGGGTCACACTTTATGTAATTGTTTTAAGGCAGAACCAACATAACAGTTAGGATTACTAATAGGACAATGAGGGGATGAAAAATTATGTTTAGAACTGCTGACCAGGTGGGCTGCTTCTACAACACTTTGCCCCTTGAGTTATGACCATTACAGTAGTTGTTGACATTGTAGGGCAAGGTGATCTGTTGCAAACAAACCAAATAATTATAACTAGGTGAATATAACTAAACCTATTACAATTGACTAAACACCAGATATAATCTACACATAAATGAAAACAATTATAGTTACAATAATTGGGAATACAATAAAACCATTACAATCATTGGGTACATTGACAAATAAAATGAGGACCAAGTTTGATGCTACAATAGTCATCAAATAATAAAAGTTACTGAAGTCAGGACCTTTTTAAGCACACACAGCAAATAAGATTTTGTAGGAGGACCACAGTTGTCATGCAAGGTTAAGCTGATTTGGACTTAAACTAAACAATGTAGAACTGATAAATGAAATTGTTTTCAATTGTTCACTTTATTAATGTAACTTCTGTTCACCATTCACTACACTTGCCTATACTGTAACTTCTGTTCCATATTGTAATTCAAACCCCATTTTAAAACACTCACTCCATTTTGTAAAAGCTTCCTCCAACCTTCATTTCTGCAAACCCTGGTGTAATCTTATTAGTTTAGTTTAGATGTGTGAATGAGGTATGTATGAATGATGGAATCAACCTCCAGCCCCAGCCTGTCCTGATGAGATAAAGTTCAAATACCAACGGCTGAAGACCTAGACAACAGCCCTAAACAAAGTAAGAAGCATCCACCCTAAAAAGAAAAGGACAACAGAACAACAGAAGGAAGATCAAAGCCAGGTCCAAGGCTGAAAGTCACGCCTGCAATTGATGGGTGATCAATCTAAACCCAGAGGCAGCGTGACACAGCAAGACCTATAGACTTTGAATCCAAACTAAAAGCCTATAAAAAAGAAGGGTGAGATGAGAGACTCTGGGTAACATTCTGCTGCCAACATGGAAGAACATCGGTGCCTGCCCAACAGAGATCCAGCTCAGCCTTGTGCCCAGCTTTCCTGGCCAGTTAGCTGCCACAAGCTACGAACCCACGCTGCAAAATCAAGCCATGAACTTAAGCTATCTTCAGGACTGGTAACTATGCAGCAGCTGCAGAACACCTGATGAATGTGGGTGTGTGTGTGTGAATGTGTGTATGTGTGTGTGTGTATAGGTATTAGGTATAATGTGAATGTGTGTGTGTGTGTATAGGTAATAGGTATAATGTGTGTGTATAAGAATTAAGATATTAGTTATTAGTCATAAATTGTTATCTTTTATTTTATTATGGTATTGACAATAAATGGGACAAATGTCTTATCTCCTTTAATAAGATCCTGCTGGTTTTTACTGGTCTAGTATAATTGATATAACACATCCACATACACATAGTATAAGTTTTAAACAAACAATTTAATATTGTACACAGCAATGATGATTATGAAGCTTGGTTGAGGTGGTGAAGTCAGAGGGTGGAAGAAGGTGGGATATTTCCTAGGGACTGCCTTACTGCTAAATGATAAACTAGAACTTGGCTGAGCCCTCAAGGGTTAGCACATTGTTGTTAATGTAGCCACATACTCTACAAGGCAGCTCAAATGGAGGGAGGGGAGACAACATAGCAGACAGAGACAGACACACACTCCGTGTGTGTGAGAGAGAGATGCGCATTACCCCTTTAAGTACGCTGAACCACTCTAAGTAGATTGCCCTTTTAAGTAGACCACGAAGTTGAGACAGCAGCTGCTGTGAGCACAGCTCCCTCTATCCTGAGTCCTGTTGTGTCCTCCCACCTCCACTCTATGGAAATGCAGTAAGCAGAGGGCAGGAGTGTGTGGTGGGAACACCCTCGTATTCCCCCCCCAACCCAGCACAGCAAGCAGGAGGCTCCCGAGAGCAGCTCCAAGGCAGAGGGCAGGAGCAGCACATGGCAGTGGGAGGAGGGACACTTGAACTGCTGGCAATTGATAGCCTGCTGGGCAGCTGCCACACAGGGAACTTAGGGGAGCTGATGAAGGGCTGTCAGTCCACCCTGGTTCCAAGCCCCCACCAGCTAGCTCCAACAGGCTGCTCTTTCTGCAAGCAGCTGCCAAACAACATTATAGGGGAGCACTGTGCAACTTTAAATGAGGATGTTCTCTAATTGATCAGCAGTGTAACAACGAAACATTAACTGGGATGACTTTAAGTGAGGAATTACTGTACCATAATTTGTGTGATGGTCAGCCTTGGGGAAATAGGCCCTGTTTCAACAAGGTAGATAGTACATGCTTATGTAAGTATATGAATAGTCCCTTTGACTTCCGTGCTTAAATACCTTGCTGAACTGGAGCCATAAAGATTATCTTTGGAGCAATGCAGAGATTAAAATTGATGCAGTTGTGAGAAAAATGCCATTTTTTTTGCCTTAAGCCATATACAATACTGGGATATATTCCCCTCACATAGCTCTTACTAAAAAGAACATAGAAATAAATGTTGCCTAACCAGGAATACTGAATTTAGTTAATAAATAGTGCTGAGATTCTTCTGTTCATGAATGTATTTTTCAAGGTATCCTAGTCTTCTTTAAAGGAACACTGTCAACTTAAGACCCATTTATTTGAAACTAGCAAGTTTATTTAACTTTACTGGTAGCACTTTATATTACTGAAAATGAAAGTTTTAAAAATCCTATTTACTTTTCAGAGCACATGCCAGTTACTTTGAATCTCTCTCAGACTGGGCAGTTAACATTATTTAAAATCAGTTTCACTTTTATATCCTCCCATGGTGTTTAGCTGTTTAAAAACAACTTCTTCCAGTGGAACTAAAAGTCATGGAAATATTTCTATCAACCATAGGTTTCATGAAACCTTTCTATACAATCTATATTTTGGTCCAAATCTGAACTTGCAGCTTCTCTTTCAGGAAGTATTGACTAAGGAAGTACTAAATAATACTGTGCATTATGATTTTTAAAACAATGATTCTTATAGCCTAATTTTAGAACTTGTACACCTAAAATGAGCAAGTAATTGCTTGTGCAGATAAAGTAACAATGCATGCCAATTGCCAGTATGCATATGCAATTACTCAATCTATGTGCACAGCTACCGTAATTGCATATGCAATTTAGGCATATTAATTGCATGTACTTATTTCCAGGTATGATTTTAAAAATCCAGCCCTTAGTTTTCTGTACAGCTTACAGTTTAGCAGTGATTTCTGATTGTGTACTTGACCTATCCTTTTCCTACCTAATGCAAATAATAAATAAAGGATGACTGATATTAACACATTCCCTTTCATACAGGGTATTCCAGAATCATAGTTTAGGAGATTAAATTTAAAAAGAGAGAGTGAACCCATATGGAGAAAAATTAAGTTAATTTTGCAAGGAATGATTAAAATAAACTTGAAATATTTCAATAATAAAGTACTCTCACAGCTAAAAATACCTCAAAGTGGCTGGATTTTAATACTACAGTACATAATTTTTACCTTTAGCTTTTGATTTAGTTGTTGAAGCTCTTCTTGGAGAGCTTTATTTTCTTCTTGGGCCTCATGTACCTTTTTTTTCTCAGATTGCAACTGTCGCTGGAAACTGCTGTTATTCAGCTCAAGGCTTTTCTCCAAATCCTGCAGTTCATATGATAATAGAATGTTTTAAAAAAGCAACAATTTTTTTAAAATAAACACAATATATAAAAAACTATTTGAGGGTCAAACCTGACTCTGCCTCTAGTGTGGTACAGAGGCCATTTGACTTTGTGTCCACAGCAACTTGATCAAATCCAGATGTTAACCAGAGGGGACAGCCACATCAGCTTTGGTTGGTGCGCAACCTCACCTCACCCACATACAGGGAGATAACTCTGAGGAGGCATTGGGCATTCACAATACCTCCCAGATTCTGTATGCTATCGGACACAGAGGCCATGGGACCCAACAGAGGGCTCTCAAACTGGCATATTAGAAATAAAAGAACAACCCCAGGAAAAACTGGGATAAGAATAAGGAGGAGGAGGAGGAGGAGGAGACGACATCCTCGCAGATTTCCCAACCTTCCTTTAACCATTTTTAGTGAAGGTTTAATTTTGGGGGACCCTGTCCTTGTGATAGCTGTTCAACATGAACAGCATATGATGACACTGTGAGGAAGAAGAAAAATATCCAGAGTGCCTTTTAAGAAAAAAAATCACTTATCTCATATGGGATCACAAGTGCTAAAATGCCTTAATTGTAAACCATAGACTCACCGGACTGGTAGGGACCTCGAGAGGTCATCTTGTCCAGTCCCCTGCACTCAAGGCAGGACTAAATATTATGTAGACCACCCCGACAGGTGTTTGTCTAACATGCTCTTAAAAACCTCTAATGATGGAAATTCCACAACCTCCCGAAGCACTGGAATGAATTGCCTAACTACCCTCACAGTTAGGAAGTTTTTCCTAATGTCCAACTTAAACCTCCCTTGCTGCAATTGAAGCCCATTCCATCTTGTCCTATTCTCAGAAGTTAATAAGAAGAATTTTTCTCCCTTCTCCTTGTAACAACCTTTTCTGTACTTGAAAACTGTTATCATGTCCCCCTTTCTCTTCTCCAGACTAAACAAACCCAGTTTTTGTCAATTTTCCATCACAGGTCAAATTTAATTATTTGTATTTATCTTTTATCTGTGGACTTTCTCCAATTTGTCCACATCTTTCTTGAAATGTGGTGCCCAGAACTGGAAAATACCTGATTACAGTATGGCAGAACTAATGTTGTTTGGGTTCTCAACTCTACTTTTCCATACCTTGACATATTTGGATTTCACTTAAATTTAACCTAAGTCTTGAATTTCCTAGGTTTATAATGCTTGGGATTTTTTTTTAAAAATAATTATACCATCTTTGTAATTTTTTTTACCTTAAATTTCCTACGTAGGCACTCAACCTTAACTCCATCTTAACACAGTCAAATATGAGTATAAATACCAGGCAAAAACGAACACCACACACAACTGCTAGACAGTTAAGTTACTCTTATAATGTTACAGGCCCAATATAAAAATAGTTTTGACTTAAAAGGGCTCTTTCTCTTTCCCATGGCTATATAGTTTTGCTGACTAAGATGCAAACATTATGCACAAAATTCCTAAAATAAATATACATGTATCTATACCACGAGACAACTTTGAACAACATGATGATAATTCTTTGAGGCTGACTCCACAGCCAGCCTATACAGAATAACCAAACATTGCATGGATGCTGAGTTGTATTAGTTTTCAAGTGAATTTGTTTTAAAAAAATATAATGTATTTTGTAGAACTTCAGCATAATATCCTCTAAAATCTGTGAGGATCCTCCTCTTATACACGCTACCTAGTCAAGCAGCATAAACTAGATTATGAAAAATTAAATTAGCTGCATACCTTTCTGGAAGTTATTGCTAAATTGATTAGCATTTAAGTTAAAAATGCCAAGTCTATACTATAAAACACACAAGATAAAACATACCAGTAAACAACATTATTAATAAACACATATAGTGTACTGCACAGATTGTAAAATGATTGTGCATAGTCCTGTACAAAATTTACATGGTGTTACTTATTTGCAATAGAAACCATTTTCCATTCACCCTACTGCTGTAAAATGGATAATACAAGTTAATGTATGACGCTCATACTGGAAAGAAGCATTCCTACTCAATTTGTTAAATTAAATTGTTAAATTAAAAAAAAATGTGGGTAGGAGAGGTCAGGAACGTTTTCTCACCTTAATTCTTTTCTCACTCTCATCCAGTCTGTTCTCTGCTGAGGCTAGCTTCTTTGCCAGTTCATCTCGTTCAGCTAAGTGCTTATCTTCAGAAAGCTTTTTCAATTTTTGCAAAGAATTTTTTGTCCTGTACAGTTCATCCTCTGAATCTTTCAGTCTTCTCTCAGTTGTGCGTTCTCTCTCTTGAGATTTTCGTAAGCGCTCCCTTAATATTCTAATCTCATTGTTATGTCGGGCGAGGAGCTGAGAGATTTCATTTTCTGTATCTTCAAACTTACTCAAGGCTTTCTCCTGTCTGTACTGAAGCCTTGTCAGTGCCCTGTTTTCTTTCTGCAGCTCATCTAGTTTGATGTGGAGTTCAGTTAGTTCATTCCGAAGCTCATTGATTTTTAGCAGTCTGGCAGAAAGAACCCTTTTTGTAACAAGATCTATATCTTTTGAAGGAGAATCCCTACTGAGGCTCTGGGAGCGAAAACCCCACCTTCTCCCTCTTTTGGCTGGTGCATATTTGGAAACTGGTTTCTTAGCGGCTTAAAAAAAAAAGCAGATTTTACTGTAAGGAACTCAGCAAAGCCCATTGCTATTCTTTTCTATTTAAGCAGGCATCTTCCTTGAAATAAAGCCCTTTTCGCCTGAGAGATTTTTGTACAGTACCTATGTCATGGTGGTTTTCTTTAGAGAAATCAAACACAAAAATGTTTATTCTCATTGTCATAGCTACAAAATAGAGATTTGTGCTTATGATATACTGCAAAGCTGCTATATACTTTGATTTTCTTCTTACTCTGACTTTGAAACCAATTATGCTGCTTGCAACCATCAGAATGAAATTATAAAGTAATCATCTGTTGTAGTTATATTTTTGTTCATTAATTTCAGATTTCATTATGTGTTTAAATAGAAATACTGTATCTCTGTACACATTTAAAATGGTGATCACCAGAGCTTCAGCTAGTTTTGTAGCAAGCATGCAGCAATTTTATTAAATACATTCAAATTTTATTAGATACATACATAGTATTTCTGGAAACCTGCTACTGTACTTGCTATAAAGACGATAACAATGGGTTCTTTGCAGTTAAAAAAAGAAGAAGTTCTAAACCTTATGAAAATGTGTTCTTCCCTGATAAACTTTACTTCTGTCACATGTTATTTTCCAAGGAGCATTCTCATTTTAGTATTAATAGATACTAATCCCAATTAATTTAAAATATTATTTGTATGCATGTTTCATATATACAACATACAGATAATATTTTAAAGTGATCTGGGATTAGTGGAGGTATATATATACACACACATTTTAATACATACAAAATACAATTTTTTATATATATTATATATATATACACATATATACACACACACACACGTATATAAAAAGCTTGGTTTTGGTCTTTTTGCATAGCTCAAACCATAATCATGCCGCATAAGACAAATAACCCATAGAAAAACTGTCATTTAGAGAACTGAATATATGCAGTTATTACTGAACTAATGCAGAATAGCCTTTAGAAGCAACATATTGGATGCCATCTTATACCTGCCATTGCAGCTTCTGAATCATGAGACTGGCATACAACAGAAACATACTACAGTACACAAATCAGGTATTAGCTAAGAGGGAGCATGCACTAGCTCCTCTATTTTCCTTTTGGCACTTATTGTATCTCCTCTATTCTACAGACAGCATTCTATGGCAAAACAGCAGCTTTTAAATCTTTTCTTAGTTTCCCCTAAGCATTTCACACACACAGACTCATCCACTAATATTTCTATCTGAAACTCCGTTTTCCATAGCTTAATCATATACAATGCTCAGTTTTCCTTTCATGGAGAGGATTTGGCACATTACATTCAGCTACAAAAGGGTTAGGTAATAATTATGCCACAGGGCTACCCCCTGTTTCAACCTATTTAATGAGTTCAGATAAATCTACCAACATAGATTTTATTTTCCAATCCATATGAAGCACTCAAGAGTCTCACATATGGTTTTGCACTTTTGACCATCTGTATAAAACTGGGAACGAAAGGTTGGTGTGGTGATCCTGCCATTTCTGATGTATGTCTTCATACATCACCCTCTTTTCTCCACTACATATTGCAACAAAACCATGGCAATTTTGTTTCCCAGAGACCTACATGCGAAGCTAACATACAAACAGGCTGGGGGACTTGACACTCCTTAGCACAGCTATATTGAGCACCATGTCAGCACCAAATAGGCCAACAAAGAAAGAGGGGTTGAAGCCATGATCCATGGGCATTTCATTGATTTGAGGCCTCATTATGATCTAGTCAGACCTCTTGCATAACAAAGTTCACAGAATTTCACCGAGTGATTCCTGCATCAAGCCCACTGTGACAAATATTGTACCACATGCAATATATTTGGGAACTATTATACAGACTTTATGAATGTTATCTGTATCTTTGTGATACTACTGTATCACTCAAAAACTTATCTGCAAAAGCAAGAAACTAAAAATCAGTGTGTCAGAGGGTGATTAATACAAATCCTGGAACAAGTAAACAACTTGAAAGAAGTATCACAGTTAGGGAGAATAGAGAATTCAAAAGACAGTCTAGGGTATAAAGACAACGCGTGAACTAACTAGAGGCCCTCATTTTGATCCAATCAACAGACGTGAACCTTTGTCCAAACCTTGCTGAAAGGCTGGAGGGACAAGGGTCTGCACATGACTGAGGCAGGCTTAAGTATGTGTTTAGACCTTTTATTTTTTGTCTGTTTTCTCTGCATTGCTTTTGTCCTTAAATAAAAGTACTTTGCTTTGGAAGGGTTGTTTCATTATTTGCAACCACTTGCATATATCATCCATAGCCCCTTTGAGAGAAAGCAAAGCACAGGTGCTGGATTCCAGTCAGGCCTGCTGGAATAATCACAGTGAACTCCAGCCTAAAACCCCAGTCAGAAGGGAGAGGTATGCAGGTCTCTGCCCAGAGAGACGCGAAGGCTAGAGTCCTGAGACTTAAGAGGGCACTCCTTGAGCAGACCAGGAGAGTCAAAGAAACTGTGAGACTCATATACTCTATCTCAACCAGAAGTTATCTTTTAGAAAGACAGGATATATTATAACTTAAACTGGAAATTGTGTGCGATGGCTCAGTATAAGCAGCCAAAACTCAGCATAGAGGCTGTTCAGTCATTATCCACCTTAGGAGTCACAGAGCTATTCTCTTCTCACTTCTTGCTGGGTGGGGAGTAGCGTGACCAGATGTCTCGATTTTATAGGGACAGTCCCGATTTTTGGGGTCTTTTTCTTATATAAGCTCCTATTACCCCACCCCCTGTCCCGATTTTTCACACTTGCTGTCTGGTCACCCTAGTGGGGAGTAAGTTCCATTACCTCCACAATCCCAGTTAGCAAAGCAGTTTACCCAAGGGGATTGAGGTGGGGGATGTGTTGGTAAAGGAGATGGGAGTGGAATGAATTTTAACTTTGGAGAATAATCAGATAAAGCACTTTTGTTTTTGAAGCTCCAAGGATGGGAATATGAATATTTCTTTTGAGAAAGAACACACTGTATACAACTACAGTGGAAAGTCTAGTAAAACAGATATCCATAATAAAGATCTTTGTGACATTTTGTCTAAGAAATTATAAATATTCTTCCCTGGATTTAAGTATTATATATACTGTATAACAAGGGTTTGCTTCAAGAAATCCAATGACAACCTTTGGAACATAAGCAGATCTGAAGTTCTGTTGCAATTAGAGGATGGGACCAGGGCAGAATTCACTTGCTTTTTTTATTTCTTGTCAGAAAAAATAAATAATTCTAAAATTAAGTTTAGCAGAATTTTATAGACAAAGGCTCATTTCAGTTATCAAAGTAAAACTTACAGACCACTTACCAAACATAAAATAATTTATATTTTCTTCCCTCAAAGTTTAAAATACAACTGACACTAGTAGACTGTTTCAGGGTGCCATGTATTGTGATCTACTTACTTTGGTAATGCACAAGGCTACTCAAAGTCTCTGTTTTGTGATCTTTTTTCGCACGGCTTGTAGACTGAGAGCTTAGTGTAAGTGATCGGTCAGAGGCATGAGATGCATTATCTTCATCTGAATAGTAGGAGTTGCTATTTTTATCATCATCTGATGTTCTGTCATGGTCAGAATCCAAGCTCCTTGTTCTTTCTCCCATTTCTCAAATCACAGTTGTTATTCAGATTTTTCTCAAAGAATGTTCATTTTGACAGGGAAGAACTTTTTAGTAGTTAGAAGTAAAACTGTTGGCTCCTTTCCAAATCTTTTTTAGCCTCATGTTCAGAACATGAGCTCTTGGCATTCATTTTAGCAAGCAGTGGCCATCATTCATAATGCATTTTTCTACAACAGTTAAAAAAAAGGAACTGAGAATATTTTAGTGGTTCAGTTTTTAGATTTCACACAGAAAACCCCCCCAGAAAGGGCAAGATAATTCAGGATTCCCACACTCTCATGCCAGACATGTCTGTGTATCAGGCTTGTCAATTATGTCAACAGGAATAGGTATCACTCTGGGAATTGCTCGATAGCCTTTTTGGATATTGCACATAAAAACACCTTTCCCCAGCACCCAAAACAATGAAAGGGTGGATTTAAGCATTACATCATTCCACATTATAAAAATGTATGAAGAGGTAATATTTGGACCACAAAACTGATGATGCATCTGACGAAGTGGGTATTCACCCACAAAGCTCATGCTCCAAAACATCTGTTAGTCTATAAGGTTGCGGCTTTTACAGATCCAGACTAACAGGGCTACTTCTCTGATACAAAACTGATGACAGACTTCTTAAAATTTGGACCCAGGGTTGAGGATCACAGGCTTTGGGGTATTTTGTTTTCATAGGAACACTCTGCAAGACTAATGTCAGGCACAAAAAATTAGTGAGGAGGCACTCTGTAAATAGCTGATGACTAGTAAACGCGGACCTAGGCCTGAAGAGTTCTGGGCACAGCAAGGGACAGACAGACATGAAACACAAGGAAGTGGTTGTTATCCCAGCTAGTGAAGGTGCTGATGGAAAATCAGCAGCCTTGACCCCCAAGCCCCTCCCTTCTCCCCTCAAGCCCGTCCTCCCCACTCCCAGCCCCCTCTCCTCAACCCCCCTCCCCACTTCCATTCCCAGCCCCCTCCCTCCTCCCCTCAAGCCCCCATACCCCTCCTCACTACTCCCAGCCCCCTCCCCAATCCTAACTCCCTTCCCCCCCACTCCGCTGCCGGCCCTTCCCATCCCCCACACCCCCTTCGCCGACCCCCTCCCCTATGAACCCCCCCATCCCAGCCAACGCCCCTTGCAATGAATCTGGGTCCGTGCGCGGCTCTCCCCGCCCCCCGCCCGGTACCTAGTGCCGCCGGCTCCGCGCCGCATCCTCTCCCCAGCCGACCCCCCAGGCGGTTGGCGGGCCCGGGTTACGCTGCGCTTAAAGGGGCCGCCGCCCGTCTCGGGATATTTACAGCGGGTTCCAGGGCAACGGGGCAAGGAGGGAGGCGGGGAATGGGCGGGGCGGGCAGCGGGATATGAAGCCACCCATTGACTGTCCGTCCTGCCAAACAACAGCGCAGAGCCAGTCCCTGCTCCTGATTGGCTTCGGGACATGTGGAAGGCGCCCCTCCTATTGGCCGGGGGTTTGCGGGGGGCGGGGTGCGCAAGGTGGGCTGCTGATTGGCTAGTGTGCAAGAGCCTCGCAGTGTGAACTCTGGCCTTAGCGGGAGGGGGAAGAAGAGGGGCGCCTCGCCGGGGAGGGGAAGCTAAGGCCAGGCCGGGACCAGGAGTCGATTGCGACCCGCTCCGCCCCGGCCCGCCGAGTGCGGTGTCCTGGAGCCCCGCTTCCAGTCTTGCTCCCTGCACCATGGCTACGGCAGCGCCCCTCCCCCCACCCCCGAGCGGGACGCAGTGGGGCTGCCCCGCAGACAAGCCAGACTGACAGACCTGACCCACCAGGACAACTTTTGTGGGGACCTGCCCAGTGTGATCAGCCCCCGCCTGGCCTGTAGCCTGCCCCGTCTGGGGTAAAAGCCCAACACCTACCCCGCACAATGCCAAGTCCCCAGTTGTCCCATATATGAAGAGAATATCTGACCCTTATTTGATGTCCAGGTTCCTGCACCAAGTCACACAGATCCTTCCTCACAAAAGCACTAAGGCTCAGATACTCCTGTTACTTTCTTTGTTGGGCCTATCTTGTAGCTGGTGACTTACGGGTATTCTTCTGGCTCTATCTGTTTCTTCACTTCAGCAGGTGAGTATTGTAGTTTAAAGAATGCTTGATAGAGATCATGTAAGTATACGTCTCTGTCTGAGGGATTGGAGCAAATGCACCATCATAGGACCTAATCACGTCAGCCACACCATCAGAGGCTCATTCACCTGCACATCTACCAATGTGCTATATGCCAGCAATGCTCCTCTGCCATGTACATTAGCCATACCAGACAGTCTCTCCGCAAAAGAATAAATGGACACAAATCAGACATCAAGAATTATAACATTCAAAAACCAGTCAGCGAACACTTCAGCCTCCCTGGTCACTCAATTACAGACCTAAAAGTCACAATTCTCCAACAAAAAAACTTCAAAAACAGACTCCAATGAGAAACTGCAGAATTGGAATTAATTTGCAAACTGGACATCATTAAATTAGGCTTGAATAAAGACTAGGAGTAGATGCGTCATTATACAAAGTAAAAACTATTTCCCCATGCTAATTTTCCCCCTACTATTATTCACACCTTCATGTCAACTGTTGGAAATGGGCCATCTTGAGTATCACATTTTTTCCCCTCCTGCTGATAATAGCCCACCTTAATTGATTAGTCTCATTAGAGTTGGTATGACAATGCCCATTTTTTCATGTTTTCTGTGTATAAATATCTTCCTACTGTATTTTCCACTGCATGCATCTGATGAAGTGGGTTTTAGCTCATGAAAGCTTATGCCCAAATAAATTTGTTAGTCTCTAAGGTGCCACAAGTACTCCTTGTTTTTTTTTTGCAGATATAGACTAACATGGCTACCACTCTGAAATGTTAGAAGAGAACTTCACCCTGATAATTCAAGGATTAATTATCATTAGTTAGCTATTTGTGAATATGTTAGCAAATAATTAATCATTAGTTACTGAATGACTTATATTCAGACTGCTCCATCAGCTTCTCCAGTTACAACAGTTTTATTGCAGTTAAGTCAACTGCTGAACTGCAACAAACACAGAGATTTTGCCACACTGAAATAGAAACTGTTTGGAGGATGTTTTAAAAATGCTTAAGTCTAAAACATATAGATAATTTGTCAAGTGAGCTGTTGGTGCCATTTATGTAAGTGATGTGTAACTTGATGCCTTTCCTGGAGCAGGACAAACTAATGCATGAGTTATTTAAGCAAATATTAGCAAGACTTCATGCTTTGCAGACCTCTAATATCCCCGAGAAGGAAGATTGAAGCCTTTACCTCTTGCATACAAAACCTGGATGGGAACGTTTTTGGAACAAAGCACTGCATTACAGGGCTAGAGGAGGAGGTAAAGACTGTTTTAATACATTGAAAGGGAATACTTCCAAGCCTCAAATCTTAACTGAAAGTAGGATTTTTTTAGAACGTTGAATGGAAACTTTGGAAAACCAAATCAGGTCCCAGTGTCATAGAATCTGAGATTCCTAGGCATACCAGCAGCAAGAGAGCTCCTAAAATTGTTAAAATTTGTGGAAACCTTGCTTATTCTATTGCTATATCTAAATATTGAAGGAGATCCCCAATGCACAGAAAAATGGTGCAGAATTCCACTGCACAATAGGAATGGCCGTGGCACACCAGGGGGGACTATAATAGTGACTGTATCTAATGTGATGGATAAAGCACAGATTCCTTGAGCTACCAGAACAAAAACAGCCCTTGAATCTGAAGGGGGAAATCTTCATTTTATTGGTTTGAGTGCCAGAACTTTAAGTAGAATTGAGGACTTTCTGGTTGAAAAACAATATGGATGAAGGAGCAGAGATGGTGCCCCTGTTTACTGCCCAGCAGTGAGAGTGAATCATGATAACAAAGCCTTTTGAGATTTAAAGCTGCCTACTTAACATCTGCAAAAGATCAGTGGATAATAAAATTCTTACTAAGGACTCAAGCAACGAGCAAGAAGATTATTTTTGTTTCCCTTTGCCTCCCCACTTTCTTGGGTCAATATTCTTTTCCTTAACACAAGATGTAACTCAGGAATTTCTGATAATTGTATATTGCAAACAAGCACAGACATTTATGTAAATCCAGTGATAACCATCGATGTGTAACCTGCATGCACATTATTACAGAGCACTTTTGTTCAAACTCCAAGAATGCTAGTCATATTAAAGAGACATGGGCTTAAACCAAAACCCTATATCCAGATATAGCAAACTTCCTGGACCAGGCCTGCAATCTCTAGTATCTAGTTGCTTCCCCTCTCCTATGCAAATAATGGTGTACCTGCAATTGTTACTAAGGGATAGATTCACAAAGAAATTTAGGCACCTAGAAAATCACTGTGATTCACTAAGCCTGGGCTGGCTACCGAGGCTTCCTATACAATGAATTGGGAGAGGTGGGAGGGTCACACGACAGGATGGAAGTTGTGATCCGGTCCTTCCTGCATGAGAACTACTCCTATACCACGCTCAGATGCATTTGTGGTTACTAGGAATGGTTTGTCAAAGTCCGGGGCCCTTAGCACAGGGTCAGACATGAGCGCCACCTTAAGTTGGGTAAAGGCCTTTTGACACTCATTAGTCCACTTAACTGCATTTGACTGGGTCTTTTTGGTTAGTTCGGTCAGTGGGGCAGCGATTTGGCTATAGTGTGGTACAAATCGCCTGTAGTACCTGGCCAAGCCTAAGAAGGATTGGACCTGTTTCTTTGACTTTAGGACAGGCCACTTTTGGATAGCATCCACCTTGGCCTGTAGGGCGTTTATGGTTCCTCGACCCACCTGGTGTCCCAGGTAAGTCACTCTGTTTTGGCCTATTTGACACTTTTTGGCCTTAACGGTTAGTCCGGCCTGCCTGATGCGCTCAAAGACCTTTTCCAGGTGTTCTAGTTGTTCGGGCCAGGAGTCAGAAAAGATGGCCACATCATCGAGGTAGGCAACTGCATATTTGCCCAGTCCTGCTAGTAGACTATCTACCAGCCTCTGGAAGGTGGTGGGTGCATTTCGCAGCCCGAAAGGAAGTACATTAAATTCATACACCCCCGCATGGGTGATGAATGCTGACCTTTCCTTGGCAGGTTCATCTAGCGGTACTTGCCAGTAGCCCTTGGCTAAGTCTATTGTAGATATGAATTGGGCACGTCCCAACTTCTCCAATAGCTCATCGGTGCGTGGCATTGGATAGTTGTCTGGACGAGTTACCGCATTTAGCTTACGGTAGTCCACGCAAAAGCATATTTCCCCATCTGGTTTGGGTACCAGAACCACTGGAGATGCCTATGCACTGGTAGATGAGTGGATTATACCCATCTGTAGCATGTTCTGGATCTCCCGTTCTATAGCAGCTTGGGCATGAGGGGACACCCGGTAGGGTGGGGTTCTAATTAGGTGAGCATTACCTGTGTCAGTGGAGTGGTATGCCCGTTCAGTCCATCCTGGGGTGGCTGAGAACAATGGGGCGAAGCTAGTGCACAGCTCCTTGATTTGTTGCCGCTGCAGACGTTCCAGGGTTGTGGAGAGGTTCACCTCTTCCATGCCACCGTCACTTTTTCCTTCGTAGTAGACACCTTCAGGCCACTCAGCGTCATCTCCTCCCTTGACTGTAAACTGACAAACCTGTAAGTCTCTGGAATAAAAGGGCTTGAGAGAATTAACATGGTACACTTTGGGCTTTAGGGAGGAATTGGGAAATGCTATGAGGTAGTTAACAGCTCCTAGGCGCTCTTGGACCATGAATGGCCCTTCCCATGATGCTTCCATCTTATGGGCCTGTTGCGCCTTCAAGATCATAACCTGGTCTCCTACCCTGAAGGAACGCTCGCTGGTATGTCTGTCATACTAGGCCTTTTGCTCTTCCTGAGCAACCTTTAGGTTTTCTTTAGCAAGGGCTAAAGAGTGTCGGAGGGTGTTTTGTAGGTTGCTTACAAAGTCCAGAATATTAGTCCCTGGAGAAGGCGTAAACCCCTCCCATTGCTGCTTCACCAACTGTAATGGCCCCTTAACCTCGTGGCCATACACAAGTTCAAATGGTGAAAACCCTAAACTGGGATGTGGTACAGCCCTGTAGGCAAAAAGCAACTGTTGCAACACTAGGTCCCAATCATTGGAGTGTTCATTGATGAATTTACATATCATGGCCCCCAAAGTTCCATTAAACCTTTCCACCAGGCCATTGGTTTGATGGTGGTAAGGGGTGGCAACCAAGTGATTCATCCCATGAGTTTCCCACAGTTTTTTCATGGTCTCTGCCAGGAAATTAGATCCTGAATCTGTAAGGATGTCGGAGGGCCAACCTACCCTGGCAAAAATGTCTGTTAGGGCCAGGCACACAGCTTTAGCCCTGGTGTTGCCTAGAGCTACTGCTTCCGGCCATCGGGTAGCAAAGTCCACGAAAGTCAGTACGTACTGCTTTCCTCTGGGTGTCTTTTTTGGGAAAGGACCCAGAATATCCACAGCTACCTGCTGAAATGGGACCTCAATTATGGGGAGTGGCTGTAGAGGGGCCTTGACTTGGTCTTGGGGCTTTCCCACTCTTTGGCATACCTCACAAGACCGGACATACTTGGCAATGTCCTTGCCCATTCCCTCCCAGTGGAAGGACTTCCCCAACCGGTCTTTGGTTCTGTTCACCCCAGCATGGCCACTGGGATGATCATGGGCTAAGCTTAAGAGCTTCTCCCGGTACTTAGTTGGAACCACCAACTGTTTTCGCGGCTGCCATTCTTCCTGGTGTCCGCCAGAGAGAGTCTCCTTGTATAAAAGTCCTTGTTCTATAACAAACCGGGATCGGTTAGAAGAGCTGAGAGGTGGTGGGGTGCTCCTTGCCACCGCCCAAGCTTTCTGAAGGCTGTCATCTGCTTCCTGCTCAGTCTGGAACTGTTCCCTTGAAGCTGGAGACACCAGTTCTTCCTTAGACTGTGGACTTGGGCTTGGTCCCTCTGGAAGCGATGTAGGTGGTGGGGTTGTTTCCATTGCTGGTGAGCCGCTCTCCGCTGGTGCACCAGGGGGTATTTCAGGCTCTGGCTGAGCCTCTTGGGTGTGGTTGTCTGCTGCTTCTGCCAGTTCAGGCTTGCTGGCGCCCTCTGGCGTTGGGGTTGAAGATGGGTTTGCAAGCACTGTCGTCAGTTCTGGCAACGGTTCTGGTGCTGGCTGCTTTTCCAGTTCCTGGTCTGGGACTGGAGGCACTGTGGCTGTTTCCGTTGTTGGCATGGGATACGGGTGCACTACCTCTGTCTGGGCCTCTTGTAACACAGACGGGGCCCTGTGGATGGCTCAGGAACAGGAATGGGTCTGGAAGCTTGCCTGGTTTGGCTACGTGTAACCATTCCCACTCTCTTGGCCCGCTTTACCTGGTTGGCCAAATCTTCACCCAGTAGCATGGGGATGGAATAATTGTCATAAACTGCAAAAGTCCACATTCCTGACCAGCCTTTGTACTGGACAGGTAGTTTAGCTGTAGGCAAGTCTACAGCTTGTGACATGAAGGGGTAAATTGTCACTTGGGCCTTTGGGTTGATGAATTTGGGGTCGATGAAGGATTGGTGGATAGCTGACACTTGTGCCCCTGTGTCTCTCCACGCAGTAACCTTCTTTCTGCCCACTCTCAAAATTTCCCTTTGCTCCAAGGGTATTTGAGAGGCATCTGGGCCTGGGGATCGTTGGTGTGATGGTGGTGTAATGAACTGCACTCGGTTAGGGTTCTTTGGGCAGTTGGCTTTTATATGTCCCAGTTCATTACACTTAAAGCATCTTCCAGCTGACTGGTCACTGGGTCGAGGCGGGTTACTGGAGACTGGTGAGGTGGAAGAATAGGGCATCTGTGGGTTTCCTTGGGTTGTAGGTGGGGTCTTGGGCTGCCCTCAGTTATAGGGTTTATTGTCGGTGTGCCCCCTGGAGTATTCGTTCCTCTTGACAGTAGGTTTTTTCTTTTCTGTCACTTCCATCCATTTGGCTCCAATCTCCCCCGCCTCTATTACTGTTTTGGGTTTTCCATCTAGGATGTACCTTTCTATTTCCTCAGGAACACCATCTAAGAACTGCTCCATTTGTATCAGGAGGTGCAGCTCGTCCAGATTGTTAACCTTTGCTCCTGATATCCAGGCTTCATAATTCTTTGCAATGTGGTAGGCGTGTCGGGGGAATGACACATCTGTTTTCCATTTTACGGCTCTGAACCGCCGACGGGCATGTTCAGGTGTTATCCCCATTCGGTATCTGGCCTTGGTTTGAAAAAGTTTATAGTCATTCATTTTTTCCTTAGGCATTTCAGCCACCACCTCTGCTAAAGGTCCACTGAGCTGTGGTCTCAGCTCTATCATGTACTGGTCTTCAGGGATGCTGTACCCAAGGCAGGCTCTTTCAAAATTTTCTAAGAAGGCCTCAGTGTCATCACCTGCCTTGTAGGTGGGAAATTTCTTGGGATGTGGAACAACAACTTGAGAATCTCTTGAGGTCCCTTCCAATCCTAATAATCTATGATTTCCAAAGAGTTGTTAGGATTGGCTGTGATCTGTTGCTTAGCCCGTTCTAATTCCAGGGCCTGCCTCTGGAGTTCCAACTCTTTCTCTTTTATCTGCAGCTCTCTCCTGTGGGCAGTCTCTTTGTCTTCTTGTTCTCTTTTGTGGGCCGCCTCTCTTTCTCTTTCTCTTAGCTCCATCTCTTTTTGTTTTATTTCTAGTTCTTGTATTTTTTTCCCATGTCTCGCTTGTGCTCTGCCTCTTTGATTTGTTCCTCTGCCTCTAGTCTCCCTCCTTCCTGTTTCAGGGCATCCTTGGTAGTCATGGTTTCTGCTTTCTTGTGTTGGGGTGCCCTCTGGTGTTTATTGCCTGAACTGCGGCTTATCTGTTGCTTCTCGGGTTGCCTAGCAACAGTGCCTTTTTAATTAGCATTCCCAGATAAAACTAGAACAAAAAGAAACCCTTCATTTGCATGTGTGTTCTGCTGGTGTAGTTGACTCACAACTGGAGTTCTATTGTCTAACAAAAGACCCTTGTTAAACTTAATGGCCTTTGCCTGAGGCAATCTGTATGCACAGCCAGAACGGAGCAAGGAAAAAAAAAATCTCGGGCTGTAGTTTTGAAAACCCTTTCTCTGCTACAAGCAGCTAGCAGAGAAAAAGAAAAATAATAATCTTACTGGCTTTTGGATTCTACTTTCCCACATGCTGCCAACATGTCATAGTATAATTCCCAACTCTGGACCTTAGCGTCCAGGATATGGGTACTAGCCTAAGTCCTCTAAGCTTTATTACCAGCTTAGATTCTGTAGCGCTGCCACCAATCAGGAATTCCAGGGCCTGATACCCTCTGGTCCCCCCGAAACCTTCCCTGGGGACCCCCAAGACCCAGATTCCTTGAGTCTCACAATAAAGGGGAATGAACCATTTCCCTTCCCCCTCCTTTCTTCCACCCAGCTCTTTCCCGCCCTGGGTACACTAGGAGACCACCGTGATTCAATTCCTTGAATCACCACACCGAGAGGAATGTTATCTTCCCCCTCCCTTCTTCCCCGGAGAGAGATACAGAGATAAACGCAGTTTTTTTTCCCTCCCCCTTTTCCTTTCTCCCATCAATTCCCTGGTGAGTGCAGACTCCCTTCCCCGGAGTCTTATAAAAGATAATCAAAAAATCAGTTAGATTCTAAAAAAAGAGGAAAACTTTAATAAAGAAGGAAAAACATAAAAATTGTCTCTGTAATCAAGATGAAATATTACAGGGTCTTCCTAGCTTATAGACAATAGAAAGAAGCTTTCTCCAGCAGAAACACAATTTAAGCTACTTCCTGCAAGTACACATCTACAAATAAAGAAAAACAAGTTAAAAGACTATAACCGCCTTTTTACTTACTTACTATTCTGAATAGATAAGAGACTGTAGCAGGGAGATTGGCAGAAACCTGGTTGCACCTCTAGTCCCGTCCAGGACCCAGAGAGAATAAAGCCAAACTCAAAAACACAAACAAAGGTTTCACTCCACCGAGGTTTGAAAGTATCTTGTCTCCTGATTGGTCCTCTGGTCAGGTGTTGCAGGTCACTGTTTGTTAACCCTTTACAGGTGAAAGAGACATTAACCCTTAGCTATCTGTTTATGACAGGGAGCCTGATGGTATGTCTACATTACAGGCACTACATTGGCACAGCTATGCTGTTGAAGCACTGCAGCGTAGACCCTTATTACACTGACAGAAGGGGTTTTTCTGTTGCTGCAGTAAATCTACCCCCTTGAGAGGCAATAACTAGCTGGATGGAAGAATTCTTGTCCGCCCAGCAGTGTCTACACCTGAGCTTAGGTTGGCTTAACTACATCTCACAGGGGTCTAGCAACCCTGACCTCAGCAGCCTGTTAGCAAACACTAGTCATGCTTTGGCTTCCACCACTTGCAGGGTGACCCCAACATACTCTCAGTCCTGAATTTCCACCTAAGAATGTGTTCTGCACTGCCAAGCCCTCTCCTGGACAGTCCAGGTATGTTAGGTCTTTTGCCCCTCTAAAGGGGTCAATATGCAACAGTTTGCTACCCTAAATGGAGTTACCCACACAGCTGACAACACTGGATTAATTTTGATTAAAGAATAAAACAAGTTCATCTAACTACAAAGAGATTTTAAGTGAGTACAAGTATAAAGCATTAAAGTCAGAAATGGTTACAAGAGAAAAAAGATAAAATGCTTTTTAAACTTAACAAACTAGACTTAATTCAAGGTGAAATTCTTGCTAGAGGTTCCCAGTAATATTGCTGAACAAATTCTCAGATGAGGATCTGCTCTCGAAGTGCATAGGCTGTTTATTTTGTCTTCTTAGGTGAAAAAGAGAGAGATGGCTAGGGAGGGAAAACATGGGATGTTTTTACCACTCCCTTTTATATTCAGTCACCATTTGAAATGCATTTTCCTGAGGGTTACCCCTAGATAAAGTTCATTCTTACTTTGAGGATGGACACACAGAGACTGGTGATGAAAGAGGTCCCATTCTGTTGTTTTCTAAGATGCAGATCTGGTTTGTGATGAACTGGGAATGTTCTTAATGTTTTCTCTGAATACTGTGTGGGTGCCTCAGTTTTCCCTATGCAGTTCTTAAGTATCTAGGTGGTGGGATAAGGGTGTATGGTTGCTGCAGAGCAATGGGCCAGTGTACATAAGTGTCCGACACTCTTGTCTCCTAGCAACTGATGGCCTGGGCCCCTCCTCTGTAAAGGTGCCAACTGAAAGTGTTGGAGACAAAGAGATCAGGTGACCTCCTGGCCCAAGAAAGAGACAAAGGCCAGAAAGGAGAGGCTGGAGGGGGTTTCAATTTGGGGCTGGCTGGGGACGAGGAGTGAAGTGCAGACGTAGGGGTCTGCCTCGCTGGGCCCCAGAATGGACCTGGTGCAGGGGTCTTGTTCTTTGTACCTACAAGCTCTGTTTTAGACCGTGTTCCTATCATCTAATAAACCTCTATTTTACTGGCTGGCTAAGAGTCACGTCTGACTGTGAAGTGGGGGTGCAGGACCCTGTGGCTTCCCCAGGACCCCGCCTGGGCGGACTCGCTGTGGATAGCGCATGTAGGAGCATATGCTGAATGCTCCAAGGAGAGACCCAGGAGGTGAAGCTGTGTGAACTTCTTGCCCTGAAGACAGTCTGCTCCAAGAGAGAAGACGCTCCCCAAAGTCCTGACTGGCTTTGTGGGGAGCAGTTCCAGAGCATCTCCCGGGGGCTCTGTGACATCCGCCCCCACTTCTTTGCCAAAGGATGGCCACTTGACAGGTGATTGCCCATCAGCTTCAATGACGCTTGGCTAGAGATGTCAACTTATCCTTTGTCTTTGAGAAATAGCTTTACTCACTCCCCAGACTTGTCTGGTAAACACACTTCTGTCATGAACTCAGCTTATATTCATATATTATGTTCATAACTTTACATATAATGTTGCTATATACATTTCACAATGATATTGACCAGCAAGTTATTAGTTTTCGGATGATATCTCACAAGGCATGTTTTGAACAAAGATTATTGCAATAGTGTGTAGGGTGTGAATACAGGGATGCACTCGGTCACAGGAGGTAACTGGGTGGCTAGGGGTGTTACATAGATGTACGCCAAACGTGAGAATGGGATTCACATAAGCCAGCATGCTCACCTAAAATAGCTAAGGGAGATGCCAAGCTAAGTGGGTATGTGCTAAGACTCACCCACCCTCTCAAAGCGAGTCATCTAAATCCAGTTGCAGGGAGGCACTTCCATCTGCTTGGGATTCCCAGTTGAAAACCCTCTCTTGGCATTATGGATAAATAGTGAAAGAATCACTAGGCGAGAGAGAGACAGCAAGCAAGCCTGAGAATGACTCTGTAGCCTAGTGATCAGCGCATTTGCTTGGGAGGTGGAGACCCAGGGTCCAGTCACCCTGCTTCAGTGACTTTTTATTTATTCACGGTGAAACAACTTCAACAGGAGAGACTGAAGGAGCCCCATATCAGAATATCCCATAGCTCAGTGGCTAGACCATGTAACTGAAATCCCTGTTCCTCTTCAAGCAGAAAAGGGACTTGAACTGTTGTCCTCCCTGCCCTTGCTATTTGGGGTAAGCTTGTCTATATGGCCCAATCTGGTAGGTGAGCTCTGAGCATGCTTACCAGAGGAACACAATCTTCTTCCAGTTTGTGGTTTGCTCTGGGGCTTGGGCATCTTGATGCCTGGAGTAGGGTGCAGTCTGTAGAAACATAGGTGCCTATGGAAATTTTACTGCAAAAATATAGGTGCTGAGTGAATTTAGATGCCTAGTGTTTGGAGGCAGCTGAGTGGGGGGGGTTGTGAATTCCAATGGGACCTGATACTGGGATTTAGGCCCCTACAGTGTCAATGAGGTACCTAAATCCTTTTGTGAATCCAGCCCTAAGAGTTTTGTGTTTGACCATGAAGACTTTCTAGATACCAAGTTCTTTTGTTTAAAAAATGTATGTTGAAACATTCTCTGGCATGGTTAAAACGTTTCAGTTAATCATAAACATGGCTCACTTTATCTGTTGTTTTACAGCCCTCTATGTATAAAAATGTCTTAAATACTAATAAAAATAAAGTTTTTAATAGTCAATCTGATTCATTGGAAACTAGTTGTGGTCTCCTTTTAAATGGTAAACTCTTTAGTCCAAGTAAATCACTCTGTCACTGCAATCCAGAGTGTTTCCCTCCTCCATGACTCACCTGATCACCATCCTGAGAAGTGAGAAACCCAAGGTCACTCACCAGCTTGTCTCCCACGCCCCAATAAGGTGACCTGAAATCTCTTCATTGTTTCCTTTCTCAAGTGCTTCTGAGTCATCCTCTCAGATTTGACCACTTACCTTTTATAATTTATCATTTATTCTTCCTTAGACTTTCCATTGTTGTCAACTTTCATCCTGTGGCTATTTGCAGCTCCCTCAACAGGATTTTCTTGTGCAGCCTCCAGACTGCAATAGCATTATCATTGCTATTGGCATTACTGACATTCCTTTTGTATCATGAACAGGCAACAAAGAATAGGCTTCCGTGAGCGAAACTGAACTTGAAGATGTACAAAAGAAGCACATTGTTCATGCTGAATTATTTTCAATAATTGCTATTTTCCAGGTCTGTGTAATGTTGAAAGATTAAAGGGGAAATACAGTTTAAATAAAGTTTAAAAACATTTATATATTTCACACCACTTGTCAATTTCACAGTTTTTACTAATTTGTCAAGATCTTTCTTTTAATTCACCTTTTTTGATTTTGAACTCATAATTAGACTTGATTGTTGAAATACACTGGGTGAATGTAAAAAGCAGAGTGGTGCTGCTCATTTGCAAGAATATAATTTGGAAACCAATGAATTAACACTTCTTTGTGGTGGAAGAATACTGCAACTGTTCCATTTCTGCAATTGTGAATCTTAAACAGTTCATATTATATGTGCATGTGTATAATCAAGATTCATATTAATACAGAACAAAGCCAGGTACTCGTTATGGAGGCATGAGAGATATTTTATGGGCAGTTTTTTAAAAAAACAACATGATCTCATACACCAAAAAGACGCTGAAGGAAGTGAGCGGTAGCAAAAACTTGATTAAAAAGAATTGTTTGAAGAAGGCATTTGAATGAAGTATGTTCTCTTTCTAGTAGCCATGTTTCATTGCAGAAGAGTGGGAACGGGGCGTGCTCAGGGAAGGAGGCGGGGCCGGAGCGGGGATTTGGGGTAGGAGTCAGAATAGGGGCAGGGAGGGAGGCAGAGCTGGGGTGGCGACTTTGTGGAAGGGTTTGGAATGAGGGTGGGGAGGGGACAGGGTGGGGCCTCTTGGAAGGAGTGGAGTTGGGGCAGGGCCAGGGGCAGTGTGGGGTTGAGCACCCAACAGCAGGAGCAGAGTTGGCCTCTATGCTTGGGTGAAACCTTGTTAGGGTTGAGTTAAAACACCATTGAAACTGCTAGGTGTGAACTCATCCTTTAGCATAAGCCCCTACCTAAGACAAAAGGAGTATGTGAACCCACCCAGACCAAAAAAACAAACACAAAATAAAAACCTGGGAAAGAAAGATAGCCTGAAGGAGCAGCTGAAAGCAACTAGTGGCTGACCATGGAAGAAACATGGGAAGAAGTTTTTGGGTCAGGAGTGCAGGCTGAAAAGAAATACTCTTGGTGCTGTGAGCAGAACCCCGTTTGTCTTATCTAATTGGGACCAGGGCTAGATGAGATAATCAAAAATTTGGATAATCTGGAGAATGGGCAAGTACAAGGCTGAAGCGCCATCTAATGGCCACAGGAGAGATTGTCCGCTTCTGGACCTGTGTGCACTAAAACAGGGTTCTAATATATTTGATTCCTTCCGCATTCAGAGACATAGGACTTCGTACATTCTTTGTAAATAAACAAAACTACATCAGAGAAATACCTACCTATCATCAGTTTCTTCTGCTAACTGGAACAACCTACTAGACCCCAAAATTTTGGCTAGCTGCTTGTCAAAAGAGGCAACAGCATCTTCTTTATTTTATTTTTTGATCCAGTAATTTAGTAACTTGGCAATTCAAAAGGCAATAACATACACTGGTAAAGCCTTGCAATCTATACATTACCTTATTGTAATCCTCTATCAGAATTAAACACCATTAAGCCAGCAACCACATCTTCTCATTTCCAGGATCTGTAATATTTTATCTTTGTATTTGTCTTAGTGGTAAAAGCCAAGATAATGTTTTATTCATATGATGTATCTATATTGTGTGTTGATTGATGTAGCTTGTTTTATGGGTGGTTATTTTTTTTCTTTCCACTTTTGTAACTGAAACCATCGATCCCTTTTTAGGACCTACTACATAATGAGATCAATCATTGTAAAGTCTGAATCAAAGCAAAGACATTGATTGAGCCAGCACTGGCATGCAGCAGAAGAGAACAAGAGGGAAGAAATATTTCAGATATTCCTCTTTAGGGTCAAGTGTGTGCAGTTTTAAGGGGAGTATCATAGAATATCAGGGTTAGAAGGGACCTCAGGAGGTCATCTACTCCAACCTCTTGCTCAGGGGAGGACTAATCCCCAGACTGATTTTTTGCTCCAGATCCCTAAATGACCCCTTCAAGGATTGAATTCACAACACTGGGCTTAGTAGGGTAATGGTCAAACCACTGAGCTATCCCTCTCCACAGATCTAAACCCCTCTATGCTGTCTGCTTACTAGGTTGCACTATCATGAGAATGATCTTCCTGCCCCACAAATGAGAGGGAAGAAGTTTGGCTGGAGGGAATTCTTGCTCACTATACAGGAGTAAGAGATTGGGTATTGAGCTGCTTTTTTCCTCCTGTGACACTCCACTGATTCTCCCTCTTTTTGTCCCAGACGTGTTTAGGGTCTGCAGTTTTAGGACTGGGGGAGAGAAAATTCAGAATAGAGTCCTGAACTTCTTAATGAAAAAATAAAAGCCAGTAGTTGGAAGGGAGGTTGATCCCTATGGGTGGCCTCTATCTTACTCCCTCATGGGCTAGTAGCCATTGGTGAAAAGGGAAAATCTTTTCTCTGATGGACTCTGAATCCTCTCCCTACCTCCTACTTTAGTGTGAGGTCCTTTTGTCAGCGAGGGGCTCACACTCTTTGGGACTGTAGGAGAATCACAATATGCTTAGTACGTCCTGGATATTATCCTTAGCACCCTGTAGAAGAGTCAGTTTCTTCCCTGGGCCAGAGGGACAAGATGTGTAACTATGAATTTTAAACAGCCACCCCAGGATTCATAGACTCATAGACTCATAGACTCTAGGACTGGAAGGGACCTCAAGAGGTCATCTAGTCCAGTCCCCTGCCCTCACGGCAGGACCAAACACTGTCTAGACCATCCCTAATAGACATTTATCTAACCTACTCTTAAATATCTCCAGAGATGGAGATTCCACAACCTCCCTAGGCAATCTATTCCAGTGTTTAACTACCCTGACAGTTAGGTACTTTTTCCTAATGTCCAATCTAAATCTCCCTTGCTGCAGTTTAAGCCCATTGCTTCTTGTTCTATCATTGGAGGCTAAGGTGAACAAGTTTTCTCCCTCCTCCTGATGACACCCTTTTAGATACCTGAAAACTGCTATCATGTCCCCTCTCAGTCTTCTCTTTTCCAAACTAAACAAACCCAATTCCTTCAGCCTTCCTTCATAGGTCATGTTCTCAAGACCTTTAATCATTCTCGTAGCTCTTCTCTGGACCCTCTCCAATTTCTCCACATCTTTCTTGAAATGCGGTGCCCAGAACTGGACACAATACTCCAGTTGAGGCCTAACCAGCGCAGAGTAAAGCGGAAGAATGACTTCTCGTGTCTTGTTTACAACACACCTGTTAATGCATCCCAGAATCATGTTTGCTTTTTTTGCAACAGTATCACACTGTTGACTCATATTAAGCTTGTGGTCCACTATGACCCCTAGATCTCTTTCTGCCATACTCCTTCCTAGACAGTCTCTTCCCATTCTGTATGTGTGAAACTGATTGTTCCTTCCTAAGTGGAGCACTTTGCATTTATCTTTATTGAACTTCATCCTGTTTACCTCAGACCATTTCTCCAATTTGTCCAGATCATTTTGAATTATGACCCTGTCCTCCAAAGCAGTTGCAATCCCTCCCAGTTTGGTATCGTCCGCAAACTTAATAAGCGTACTTTCTATGCCAACATCTAAATCGTTGATGAAGATATTGAACAGAACCGGTCCCAAAACAGACCCCTGCGGAACCCCACTTGTTATACCTTTCCAGCAGGATTGGGAGCCATTAACAACTACTCTCTGAGTACGGTTATCCAGCCAGTTACGCACCCACCTTATAGTAGCCCCATCTAAATTGTACTTTCCTATTTTGTCTATAAGAATATCATGCGAGACTGTATCAAATGCCTTACTAAAGTCTAGGTATATCACATCCACCGCTTCTCCCTTATCCACAAGGCTCGTTATCCTATCAAAGAACGCTATCAGATTGGTTTGACACGATTTGTTCTTTACAAATCCATGCTGGCTATTCCCTATCACCTTAACACCTTCCAAGTGTTTGCAGATGATTTCTTTGATTACCTGCTCCATTATCTTCCCTGGCACAGAAGTTAAACTAACTGGTCTGTAGTTTCCTGGGTTGTTTTTATTTCCCTTTTTATAGATGGGCACTATATTTGCCCCCTTCCAGTCTTCTGGAATCTCCCCCGTCTCCCATGATTTCCCAAAGATAATAGCTAGAGGCTCAGATACCTCTTCTATTAACTCCTTGAGTATTCTAGGATGCATTTCATCAGGCCCTGGTGACTTGCAGGCATCTAACTTTTCTAAGTGATTTTTTACTTGCTCTTTCCTTATTTTCTCTTCTAAACCTACCCTCTTCCCGTAAGCATTCACTATACTAGACATTCCTTCAGACTTCTCAGTGAAGACCGAAACAAAGAAGTCATTAAGCATCTCTGCCATTTCCAAGTCTCCCGTTACTGTTTCCCCCTCCTCATTGAGCAGTGGGCCTACCCTGTCCTTAGTCTTCCTCTTGCTTCTAATGTATTGATAAAAAGTCTTCTTGTTTCCCTTTATTCCCATAGCTAGTTTGAGTTCATTTTGTGCCTTTGCTTTTCTAATCTTGCCTCTGCATTCCTGTGTTATTCGCCTATATTCATCCTTCGTGATCTGACCTAGTTTCCATTTTTTATATGACGCCTTTTTATTTTGTAGGTCACGCAGGATCTCAAGGGTAAGCCAAGGTGGTCTTTTGCCACATTTTCTATCTTTCCTAACCATCAGAATAACTTGCTTTTGGGCCCTTAATAGCGTCCCTTTGAAAAACTGCCAACTTTCCTCAGTTGTTTTTTCCCCTCAGTCTTAATTCCCATGGGACCTTGCCTATCAGCTCTCTGAGCTTACCAAAATCCGCCTTCCTGAAATCCATTGTCTCTATCCTGCTGTACTCCCTTCTACCCTTCCTTAGAATTGCAAATTCTATGATTTCATGATCACTTTCACCCAAGCTTCCTTCTACTTTCAAATTCTCAACAAGTTCCTCCTTATTTGTTAAAATCAAGTCTAGAACAGCTTCCCCCCAGTAGCTTTTTCAACTTTCTGAAATAAAAAGTTGTCTGCAATGCAGTCCAGGAACTTATTGGATAAGTAGGTTTTTCATTCCTCTGATCATCCTAGTAGCCCTTCTCTGCACCTGTTCCAGTTTGAATTAAACTTTCTTAAACAGGGAGACCAGAATTGCACACAGTATTTCAGATGAGGTCTCACCAGTGCTTTGTATGATAGTACTGACACTTCCCTGTCTCTACTGGAAATACCTGATGCATCCTAGGATTGCATTAGCTTGTTTCATGACTGCATCACATTGGTGGCTTGTGGTCATCCTGTAATCAACCAATACACCCTGGTCTTCCATTAGGTTTGCATAGCTGAGGAGTGGGGCCTGGCTGTGAAGCTTTGGTAGTTACCACACTGGGAATATACCAGGATTAGGCCATTAGGCAGTAATTTCATTTAGCCAGAGAAGACTACTTTGACAAATATGGATATACAAACTTATCTTAAACATGATCTGTTTAAGTTTGACAAGTAAACATGATTTTAACACATCCAGCAAACTTTGGATACGGTCCAAAGTAGAAAATACTTTATTCACCCAATAAGTATTTATCACTGGGGGCACATCAGACAAGTTACTTAGGGCTGGACCCAAAGCTCTTTAAAGTCAAACTCTTTAGCCAAGCCCTTTGAGTCTCCTCTAATAATGTAGGTTTTTCATTCCTCTGATCATCCTAGTAGCCCTTCTCTGCACCTGTTCCAGTTTGAATTAAACTTTCTTAAACAGGGAGACCAGAATTGCACACAGTATTTCAGATGAGGTCTCACCAGTGCTTTGTATGATAGTACTGACACTTCCCTGTCTCTACTGGAAATACCTGAAGCATCCTAGGATTGCATTAGCTTGTTTCATGACTGCATCACATTGGTGGCTTGTGGTCATCCTGTAATCAACCAATACACCCTGGTCTTTCTCCTCCTCTGTCACTTCCAACTGATATGTCTCCAGCTTATAGCAAAAATTCTTGTTGTTAGTCCCTAAGTGCATGACCTTGCACTACTAAATTTCATCCCATTTCTACTACTTCAGTTTACAAGGTCACCCAGATCTTCTTGTGTGGTTTTCTGGGACTCCTCCATATTGGTAATACCTCTCAACTTTGGGTAATCGATTCTGAGGATTTAAAACATTACTGTCTGTGACAAGTGTCCCAAGAGTGGCAAGTCACCGCCACAAAGCTTTATATATCTGCTGCTGGTTTTGACCCGCACCCCACCAAGTTATGTTTTTCATATAGCTAATTTATACTCATCTTATAGAATACTTGAAATACAGGTAGACTTGTGCAGCATGCTCAGCACTCCCTGACTGTACATTACTGCTTCCTAGCCACGTTCCCACATGGCTAAGTCTTCTCCCAGCTGAGGCTTGTTATTTCAGTTAGTTCCGCTGAATTCTTACACTGCAGGCCAGGCAGGAAGGGCCTAAACCCAATGCATCTTTCCATCCTTGCCTGCCATTGCTAACCCTGTGTGGTGTCATTACATCTCCCCATAGTCCATTAGCCAGGGAGAGCGGACACATTTGAGCTTATGATTGAAGGCTTGAAGCCTGTTGCTGCTAAAAAGCAGAAGCTCACCAATGATTTACTTCTGTAACCCTCTTCAGAACCTCATGCAATACTCTGAATACAGTTGCACTGAAATGCTCTAGGTGGAGCTTCAGCACTGACTGAGGCATTGAATAAAGTATGTCCAGGAGCAAGCTGCAGCAAAACCTAGCATACTCCTGCATTTCTACCTAATTCTCTCCAGCTATGTACAACCAAACAAAAGAACCATTCACAGAGAAGTAGGAATTGAACTAGTTTTTCCTTTCTTATGAGCCCCTTTCTTTCACTTTTGATCCAATGAACATATTTCTGTGTAGTTTATTTGTCGGAATTTCCTTTTCATTTTATTTAATAAGACTAACTCTTTATTTGAGGCTACTTACTCATCTCTTAAACTGTTTATTGCCACCAAACAGTAGGGAACACTTTATAAAATAAAATTATAGGTGGAAGTTTTCAAAGCAGTGTAGAGATTTAGCCATTTAATAGAAGAAGTGTGTCTAAATCCCCTAACCCAGTGTTTCCCAAACTTGGGATGCCGCCTGTGTAGGTAAAGCCCCTGGCGGGTCAGGCTGGTTTGTTTACCTGCCCCGTCCACAGGTCTGGCCTATTGCGGCTCTCACTGGCTGCGGTTCACTGCTCCAGGCCTATGGGAGCTGCTGGAAGTGGTGCAGGCCGAGGGATGTACTGGCCACCTCTTCCCATAGCCCCCATTGGCCTGGAGCAGCGAACCGCGGCCAGTGGGAGCTGCGATCGGCCAGACCTGCAGATGTGGCAGAATAATAAACTGGCCTGGCCTGCCAAGGGCTTTCTCTACACAAGCAGTGTCCGAAGTTTGGGAAACACTGCCCTAAACTGTTTTGAAAATCTCAACCTTATATTTTAAAAATATGTCCTAATCTGTAGTGAATTCTGTGCCAGTAGGCTGTCTGCACAGAGTTCAGTCCAAGACCAGGGCCTCAAAGTAGACCATAAGTTCTATAGGGCAGGAACTCTGTTTATTCTATGTTTGCAGGGCCTAGCAGAATACATAAGAAAGGCCATACTGTGTCAGACCAAAGGTCCATCTAGCCCAGTATCCTGTCTTCCGACAGTGGCCAATGCCCAGAGGGAATGAACATAACAGGTAATCATCAAATGATCCATCCCCTGTCGCCCATTCCCAGCTTCTGGCAAACAGAGGCTAGGGACACCATCCTTGCCAATCACCATTGATGGACCTATCCGCCATGAATTTGTCTAGTTCTTTTGTCCACCCTGTTATAGACTTGGCCTTCACAACAGCCTATGGCAAGGAGTTCCACAGGTTGACTGTGCGTTGTGTGAAAAAATACTTCCTCTTGTTTGTTTTAAACCTGCTGTCTATTAACTGAATGGATGTTTTCAGAAACCATCCACAATGACTCCAAGATCTTTCTTGAGTGATGACAACTATTTTAGATCCCATCCATTTATATGTATAGTTGGGATTATGTTTTCCAATGTGCATTACTTTGCATTTATCAACACTGAATTTTATCTGCCATTTTGTTGCCCAATCACCCAGTTTTGTGAGATCCTTTTGTAGCTCTTTGCAGTGTGCTTGGGACTTAACTATCTTGAGTAGTTCTGTATCATCTGCAAATTTTGCCACCTCACTGTTTACCCCTTTTTCCAGATAATTTATGAATATGTTGAATAGTACTGGTCCCAGTACAGACCCCTGGGGGACACCACTATTTACCTCTCTTCATTCTGAAAACTGACTGTAGACGAGCTGGTGGTCGTTGCTCGTGGTACAAATTCGCTGGAGACCACTTTTTCACACACCAATGCCCTTTTATTTCTCAGTATTTTCCCACCACCACGTATATACAATGCAATACCAGTCAGGTAGCCCCTTAGGGAAACAGCTTGTCCTTACAGCAGCTGGGAGTAACAGGCCCTCACTCCTCACTTTCCTGTTCCTCCTGCCTACTTCCTTCCTGCTAGCTTTATAGGCCTTCCTCTCAGCAGGCTCACAGTTGATTGCTCACAGTTGATTGCTCTCTAATGAGCCATACCCTGCCAGCTGCAGCCAGTTCCCCTTGATGGGAGCTATGCTAGCAGGTTCTGAGCTAACAGGGGCTGGTTCAGTGCCTCTTAAGCCAGCACCCTTGTACACTGACCATTTACACTTACCCATTGTTTCCTATCTTTTAACCAGTTACCAATTCATGAGAGAACCTTCCTCTCATCCCAAGACAGCTTACTTTGCTTAAGAGCCTTTGGGGAGGGACCTTGTCAAAGGCTTTCTGAAAAGCACTATATCCACTGGATCCCTCTTCTCCACATGCTTGTTGACCCCCTCAAAGAATTCTAGTAGATTGATAAGGCATGATTTCCCTTTACAAAAACAATGTTGACTCTTCCCCAACAAATTATGTTCATCTATGTGTCTGACAGTTTTGTTCTTTACTATACTTTCAATCAGTTTGCACAGTACTGAAATCAGGCTTACTGGCCTGTAATTGCTGGGATCTCCTCTGGAGCCCTTTTTAAAAATTGGAGTGACCAATCATTTGCTACAGAAGCTGATTTAAATGATAGGTTACAAACTACAAGTTCTGCAATTTCACATTTGTGTTTCTTCAGAACTCTTGGGTGAATACCATCTGGTCCCAATGACTTCTAACTGTTTAGTTTATCAATTTGTTCCCAAACCTCCTTTAATGACACTTCAATCTGGGACAGTTCCTTATTTGTCACCTAAAAAGAATGGCTCAGGTTTGGGAATATCCCTCACATCCTCAGCCCTGAAGACCGATGCAGAGAATTCATTTAGTTTATCCACAATGGCCTTATCATCCTTGAGTGCTCCTTTAGCATCTCAACCGTTCAGTGGCCCCACTGGTTGTTTAGCAGGCTTCCTGCTTCTGCTATACTTAAAAAAAAAATTGCTATTACTTTTTGCTCTTATTTCTTTAAACTCTTTCTCCCTTTTTGTCAGAAAGAAGAACATCCCATTTTTCAAAATATAGGAAATGCTAAGAGTTGGTGTCATCTGTGCGTAACTTGGCCAATCTGAAAGATATGTGTAACAAATATTAATGTAAATTATCATAACAAGTTTCTGTACAACCTAGCAGAATATATTATATAATATACAAATAATTATAGCCAATCAGTAAAATGTTAAAAGGACCTTTAGGTCAAAATTTAGGTTTTTTTATTAAAAAATGTTTTAAAAAACCTAATATAAGAAACATTTCCATTTAAAACAAATGGGAATGAAAATATTTTTAATTAAAACATTTCCATGCAGTGTCACTGGTCAGCCTGCATAAAAGCCTGGAACCAGAATTGTCTGTATAGGCATCCATCTAGCTTCACGCTGTCCAATCTGCAAATAATTATTTAATATTTGTAACTAATGCCATAGATGTACAGGGGTAAAATGCAAAAAAACCTAGAAGCACAAAGGGTGAAAACAAAGTAGACTTTACATTTTTCATTATTATTATTACTTTATATTGCAGTAGTGCCTAGGATTCCTACTCATGAGCCCCATTAAAAACAACAAAAGGAAGTATGATAGACACAGACTTGGTGGGAAGGCTGTACCCAACCTTGACACAGCACAAGGGCCAGGCCTGCCCCAGAAACATAGCGGGGCCTTGTCCCTCCACACCAGGTGTGGGCAGGCAGGCTCAGCCCAGCAGGATCCACGTGTGGAGGAGCTTAGTTTGGGGGAGACCCAGGTGTAGGGTGAGAGGGTTCTGTGTGGGGCAGTCTGGGTGTGGGGGGATCTGGATACAGAGGGGTTTCTTGTTGAGAGTTCTGGCTGAGGGCCAATGGAGCTTTTCAGGGGATGTCAAGGTGAAGATGGCTGTGGCTCAGCAGGGGAGGAGGGAAGTCTGGGTGTGGGGGGATGGGGCATGACAGGGGGATCTGGGTGTGGGAGGCTTAGCAGGGGAGTCTGGATTCTGGGGGAATTGGGCTTGGTGGATTAAGGGTCTGAGTGCAGATGGTTGGGGCTCAGTGTGGTGGGTGTCCAGGTGCAGGGAACTCGTTGGGGTGGTCCAGGTACATAGGGGTGGGATTGTCAGGATGAGGGTTCGAGTGCAAAGGGCTCAGCAGGGGGTGGTCTGGGTGCAGGGGTCCAGATGCAGAGGTATGGAATTTGGCAGAGGAAGTCCCATGGGGTAGGGCTCAATGGGATGGGGAGCTCGGTGGGTGGGTCTAGGTTTTGTGGGTGAGAATCGGCAGAAGGTCTGGGTTTGGGGAGGTCTGGATGCACATAAGTTGGGCGGATGGGGGAACAGCTCCTCATACAGCGACTCCTCCTCCTGCAGCTGAGGAGTGATGGGGGCAGGAAGCGGAGGGTGGGGGGATGGAGCTGGAGGAGGTTTCTGGGGATTGGTCTGACCCAGTCCCAGCCCTGGCCACTCCATACAGGGGAAGTGCGCTACTCCCCCATTCCCAGCCCAGCTGGGACTAGCAGCTAAGCCCAGCGCAAGTAAAGGAGCCACCAGCCAAGGTGTCACCAGCCCCGAGGAGGATGGAGAGGGCCAGATGCAGGTGATGAAGCTCGGCGAAGGGGCATGGAGCTTGGAAGAGTTTGGATACATGGGCAGACCGAGGGGTGTGTGACCTGGCACCAGTTGGGGAGTCCCTAGCCCCATCACCACTGGTTTACCTCTCCACCAGCTGGCCCAGGTGCCTGAAACAATGTGCTTGTGCTGCTGGGGAAGTGTACGTGACCGCTCTTGCAGCTTCCCTTTGCTTCCCCATCAGAAAGTCATTTTTTCTGCGGCGAAGCAAAGAAATCTGCGGAGGCCATGAATTCTGCATGTGTGTAGTGATGCAGAATTCTCCCAGGAGTAATATATTGATTAGCAACTTAGTTGTCCATTATCATGCTAAATATATTTGGTTTTAACCATTAAAGCTCCAAATGATGCACTAAGGCAGATCCTTATACCCACCTCAAGTCTTACTAAAGTCATTGTAGTTCTGCACAGGTATAGGGCCTGTGATAATTAGAGCCTTCCAGAAAAAGAATCAGATTCTGGCTTGCCTGATTCATCCTGTTTTTCTAAATCTTTTTTTTCAGCTCCAATTCATCCACTTAGGAAACAAAACATTCAAGTCAATCCATGTCCTAGAAAATAAAAATATCCCTTTGGTGAATCATGTGGAAGTTAGCAGGCTATAATGGAGCAGCCTTAATGCCCTTTTCCGTGAGTACAAGTTAAAAGAACATTTTAGAAAGAATTCTTGCCAAGGTATTTTTTATATTTAAAAAAATATATATTTTACTATGTTTAAAATAGCTTACTGGAAGCTACCAATGAAATCTATTTTCTTTATTAGTGTTGCCTCCTGTATTATGGCTAAAATTTATATTACCTGCATAAAGCCTGAATAATTTGATGTGCAGGAATAATATTGACTCCCCAGCCCAGAGCCAGGGTGTAAGGATGGATTGTAACCTCCTCCCTGTGACTCTACCTGCAGATCCTACTCTAATTTTTTAGGGTTAAAAAAAGTCTCAGCCCTTCTTTGACACCTCTGTGAGGTATCAAGGCCACTGAATCTGTGTAATCATGGAGCCTGTAAACCCTGACCCCTTCCTGATTTCAGCCTCTGGTGGGCTAGCATGTAGACCTCCTTTACAGACAGGAGTCACACAGCCCATTTGTGTGGGTGCTCTACCTACAACTCCGCATAGGTGCAGATGAACTGGTGCTGGTCAAATTTTACTCTGTGCCTATATATGGGTTTGGTGCTTGGATTCTAGGGAGATGAATGTGGTATCTAGACAGATAGTGATGGGAAAATGGCACTGATATTTTAAAAAATAAAAAAAGTTTTAAAAATATTTAGCTTTTTTCTGGAGATGGATACGGTGGGAAGGGGAGTTGGAGAGGCTCAATATGGATATTAAATAGATATTTTAAAATATTATATTGGCCAAAGTGTGCTAGAGAAGGAGAAAAGGGAAAGAACACAATATTATTGTTGTAATTCTTAACTTTTCTATCCCTTCTGTTTATAAAACAATCACAGCCATCAGATCAGCAGCTTCTAATAAAACTGCTCAAGCTTCTAATCCATTAAGATTTAAAAATTTTGTAACATTCTTTTTTTTTTGAAAGGGGATGTTCATTTTCTATTTGAGAAAAGTTAGATCTGCTATGACAGTTGAAGATCATGTGACCCCAAACAAAATGGCTGACAATATACAGTAAACTGAACAGAGGTGTACAATTTCTACAGTGTTTAAGATTAACCTCATTACATAACTGGCTTACATTTCTAATCCAATATATCAGACTCTAAATATACCATTTCAAGCCATTTGCTTTCCACACATATAATCACTGGAGGTTAAGAATGAGTAAAAATATGCATTAAAATATGTTTAATTAAATTACTGAAGGACTGCCATCTTGCAGGGACACCTTGCATCATTCTTAAATTATATAAATAGAAGCTTCCTGCATCCATGGTGAACTCAAAAAGGAAAAAAAAAAACTCTGGAAAATAAAATATAGGAATATATATTTACAAAGAGAGATTTTCTGAAACCTGTCACTGATCACCTACCAAAGATCTAACTTCAGAGGCATCACTGTAGGTTTACAGACATCTCATTTTTTTAGCATTATATTTCATTAATTAAGCATAAATGGAGTCACTGAATGATTGGCAGGGTTTCTGAATAATTCCTAACAACTAAAACACACTCTGGTTTGTCTCTCACTTTTGCATTAAAATAAACAAAAGCAGGATAAAGTTTCCAAACATTCAGTACACTATAACCCTCCTTTGGATATAACTAACATTTAAGGAAATGTTGAAAATATAACAGAAAAAATCTCAACAGGGATGGAAGAAGAGGAATAGTTGAGGAGAGATGGGGTGACGATCTTACAATGCAATGCACACACTTTTCATATTTTCTTTGATAAAGAATTATTGTACCGAAGGTTTAAAAATCATAATATAGGTATGTAAACGTATCAAATCCTCATTGTGTACATTTGAGTATATATTGGTATTCTGAACATAAGAAAAATGCTTATGCATGTGTGCTGAATCTCTGGTATTGCAAACATTTGGGAACAAAGTCAGTAACTCTCATTTCCCTTATTAAATGAAGGATGCTAATTCCAATATTACAGAGTGTGGCGGGTTATGTACCTCGTCAAGCCCTTTGATTCAAGGGGTGGGGGGAGGTTAACCCCACCTCCCTGCCTCTATGTCAATTCTACTACCTCCCAGGTAGTCAGGGCTGTATGGCCCAATGGACAGAGTCCCTCTAAATCCTCTTCTCCTGGTGGGATAGCATGGCCTGGAGGATGGAGTCCCTAGAGTGCACTCCTAAAGCAGCATGGCCTAAGTCTGTCTAAATTCTCTTCTCTCTGGGGGATAGCACGGCCTTGTGGCCGTAGTCCATATAGTGCGCTCCTAAAGCCACATGTCCCAATGGCCAGAGTCTGTCTAAACTCTCTTCCCCTCGTAGGATAGTGAGCCGCAGTTCATCTATCTCCTTGAGGTAAAAGAGGGGTTGGTGAACTATGTTGTCATCATGGGGACATGGCAAGGTCAGGGGAGGAGGTGGAGAAGAGGCGGGGCAGGGACTTGAGGGAAGGGGTGGAATGGGGGTGGGAAGGAGGTGGGGACTTTGGGGAAGGGGTGGAGGCGAGGATGGTGCAGGGGTGGCACAAGGGGCAGGGGGGCTTGAGCACCAACCGGGAAGAGGGGAAGTCGGCACCTATGAATGGAAGCAGCTGCCTGGAGTCAGTCTGCTTAGGTGCATAAGATGTTTCTTGTGGGAACGAATTAGGCACCTGCTTCTCTCCATACAAAACAGCTAGAAGAGGCAGCAACCACCTTATAACCCAATAGTTAGCACACTTGCCTAGGATGTGGGAGAACCAGGTTCAATTCCTATCCTTTCAGCTTGAGAGGAGACAGAATTTGAATAGTGATTTCCTACCTCTCAGGAGCATGCTCTAGCCATTGAGCTGCAGCATATCTTGATGTAGGACTCTCTCAGTCTCTGCTGTTGAAGTTGTTCTGCTGTGGACAATTAATGAAAAAGTGATTAGAGCAGTGGGCCTGGACCTGGGATCTCCCAGATGGGTGTCCTAAGCACCGGATTACAGAGTGTGTCTCTCTCTCTGGCCCATTGATTGTTCTACTGTGGATAAATCCATAATAGTCATTGGGCCTGAGAAAGAGTGTCTCTGTGTTATTTGCTCTAAGTGTCACATAAGTAACAACTACTTGGGGAAACATTGGCAACTAGGAGCCAGTGTAGTAGGTTAACACCCCAGAAGATGGGGCAGGGGAAAGTATTTCTGTTCACATGATGAGTTTGGGGTTTTTTTTGTTTTGTTTTGCTTCAGAGAACTTCTTGGGCCTACCCTGAGGCCCACCATGTAAATAAAGGAAAATAAAACTTGAGTGAACAGAAAAACGCTCTGGAGTTGGATTTGTTTACTCCAGGCACCCTACTGCCCAAGGGAGAAATGCTGAGAGCGATAAGGCAGTGCCCTGCCACAGTGTGTTCAGACCACAAGTGAGACTCGGGTTCTACTGTATTCATGTAGCAAGTGACAATGCCTGCTTTGCAGAGTACACAGACAGACAAAAAGGGTTAGAGGGGAAAGGGATAGCTCAATGGTTTGAGCATTAGCCTGCTAAATCCAGGGTTGTGAGTTCAGTCCTTGAAGGAGCCATTTAGGGATCTGGAGCAAAAATCTGTCCAGAGATTGGTCCTGCTTTGAGCAGGGGGTGGGACTAGATGATCTCCTGAGGTCCCTTCCAGCCCGGATATTCTATGATTCTATGAAACAGAGGTGAAATTACTTGTCCAAGGTGAGGCTACACAGTAGGTCAGTTGCAAAGCTGGGAATAAAACTCACATGTCTTGAAGCTCAGTCTAGTGCCCTAGCCACTGGATCACAGAGCTTGTTTATGAAGGGCAAAAATTCAGAGGTGACCTGTCTACATATCCTCACTATAATTTTACTATCTTACACTTTACTATAGCTGTCTTGAGCCTGATTCTGGAACCCTTAACACTGAATAGCACGTACTTGTGTGACTAGTTCTATTTACTTCACAGGTTGCTACTTGCATGACTAAGCACTATTCAGCGTGCATGAGAGCTGCAGACTTGGACTGTAAATAACTGGACTGGAAAGAAAGCAAGGCAACTATTCTGTGAAGGGGAATCTAAATACTTATTGAGTATTTCTATCTCGAATACTGTTATTCTAGCTGTGAATCTCCTGACAAATAGGTTCAGCTTATTTTGGTGGTATAGAAGGGTTCGGCCAGGGTTGTCCTTCTCTGGGGTTGCGGGGAACCAGACCGCCTTGCTACGTCCATTGGATTATTTCGCAGAACTAGCCTGGCCATGGGGTTTCATGCCACGGCAATGGTAGAGACCAAAAAGCAGCTCTATTCTGCTGACCCAGGCACTCATTCAGGGTAGGGCAGTCGAGAGTCTCTGGCTCAGGTCCTTATGCAGGGGCTGAGTAAGCAGTTTCAACACAGGCCCTCGCCCTGGGTCAGGGTGGGGCAGTAGAGTGTCTATGGCTCAGGCCCTTATGCAGGGGATGAGCAAACAAATGGGTTCAGGAGGCTTAGGGCCTGGGGAGAGGGGGAGACTGCCACTCGGACATTGGGTGGCAGGGGGGACACAGGCCCACCCACTCCACTGCGTCCCAGCCCGGCTTCTCAGGGTACTCGACGAGCGGTAGGCTTGGCAGCTCCTCTGGGTAGCTTGCCACAGGCAGGCTTAACAGCTTCTCTGGGGTTTGGTCGGCATCAGGCCTCGGCTGGTCTGGACAGTCCTCAGGTCGATTGCAGACAGCCGAAGTCTCCCCACTGGGAGCTAAGCCACAGGCATCTGGCTTCTCCGGCGGCCAGGCCTCTAGTGAGCTCTGGGGTTGGGCTTTTGTACTTCCTGTCCTGTGCCCTGACTTCTGAGAGGTGAGTGCAAGCTCCACTGGCCCTGACCACTTTGGTGTCCGGAGGGGCTCGTCCCTCTCTGGGGCAGCGGAGAACCAGACCACCTCCCTACAGGTGATGATGGGGAACATACAATTACTTGATAGTGTCCCCTTACATTTGATCTTCTTTCATAAAGTTAGCTGGCTATTGCCTTTCCAAAATACTGTACTTCCTGTCTTCCATCTTGTGCCTCTAACCAAAAGAAAAGTAATTCATTGATCTGGTTCTCACAAAAAAGTTCATTCATGGGCAGTTACTCTAAGCCAAATCATATTGCGCTCCTGGAAAAACAGATGGAGGTTTTTGAGAGTTGGAATTCTGCTTAGAAGTACAACTTCCATATTACAGTTTTTTGGATAGGTCACTTAAGAACCAGTTTAGGAAATAATTTTGTATATCAATGAATGTTACCAATATTATTTAGAACGCATACATCTCTCTCTTCCAAAATACCACTAAATAGAATGTACTTTTATATATATTTATCGTTTTTGTAGTATTTATTTCTGTCAGCAGCTCAGGTAAGTTTGCCCTCAAACTCTGCAAGCTTTTGAATCCTTCTCAGCTAGGCCTGATCCAAAGCCCATCAAAGTTAATGGAAGGCATTCCAGGGACTTCAGTGGGCTGTGATTGAAAGACTTACCCTGAATGTAAACTCCTTGCTTAATCAATCAAATTCCACCTTAAATGTATCAGTACAAATATATTAGTATCTGGTGAGGCATTTTGGAAAGGTTCCAGATCCTACAGTTGATAACTGATTGGGTATTTTATCTACATTCTGTGTAAAAATTATTGTTCTCTATTGTTTTGTTGATATAAACGCATCCACTGGGCCAATAAATTTGAGACCAACACAACCAAAACATGTCACCTGCAGTGGTCACCATTAAAAAGTTAATATTTACCCACGGCTATCACAGATTCTTGAGGCACAGGCTGTATTTGTTGTGCAGCCTGGGTTCCCCTCCCCCATTCCAAGTCCTTTGTCTTCCAGACAAGGGAAGGTGTTGAGTTGTGGGAGAGTGAAGACAAATCATGACATCGCTCCCCACTTTATATAGTTTCTTCATATGGCGGGAACCCTTTGTTCCAGGCTAAGTTCCCAGCCCAGTTTGTGGAAAAATATAGGTACCAAAATGAAATTCAGTGTCATGTTGTCTGGTTACATGCCCTTGCATGCCTTCCTGAGTCAGAGCAGCCATTATTCATAGGCTGGCTGAAGTGTTCCCAGGTGAGGAAAAACCTTTTCCATCGTCCATTGTCTTTGCTGATGGGCGATTAGCACTGTTTAGCTTCTTCATTGTTGTTCCTGAAAGACTAGTTGTGTGTGTTTTCACATCTTGCAGTAACACATACATAGAAAAACTTCATAACTTCACATACAATGATAACAAATACAATCCAACAAGATATTAATGTTTAGCAGATCAAGACTTTAAAAAAAATACCTCACAAGGGATACTTTGTACAAAACATATCTTAATTATATGACAGGGGTGAATATACAGGTGCCAGAGTGTTGCTTTGGGACACAGAGTGTCACAGAGTATTACAAGTTCTAGTTACATGTTATAGTTTTAGTTGGACACATAGGTTGGGGGTTTTTTTGGGGAGGGGGAGTTGTTTGTTTGTATATCTAATCTAATCTATCTCTATCTATCACTGGATAAGCCTAACTTTTCAAATTAGGTATGTGATAGTACTGTTTGTGTTTACAAGTTAAAAAATTGCTCTCTAGGAATATTCTCTAAAATTAAAAAACACCCCAAAACCGATGCATCACAGTTGTCACTGTGTGCCACAGTTACTTCACTGGAACATTCTGGGAAAACAAACACCGTGAAAGCATGAACATAGCAAAAACATAGTACTTTTTCTTATTGGAATGTATATGCATGTAACCCTTCTGCCCCTCTGAGTTGGCAGCAACAAGGGCCGAGTTCAGTATCCAGGGGTTCCGTTTCAATAACACAATGCATAACCGGCTTGAGCCCCCACCCAGTGACCTGGGACAATTACATACCACCCCCCCGGGCGCCTCTAGGAGGCTATACGTCCCCACTCACAAACATGGAGTCTGAGTGTAGCAAAATCCTTTTAATAAAAGAGAGAAACAATGCGGCATCACGTTGGAGAAACTCCACAAACAGGATTATAACACAAACCATAAGCAAAAACCCACCTCCAAGTATGTTTGGCAATGTCCTTTCCCCCTTACGGTCTTCAGTCTAATCACTCCAAAGTCCAACAATCCAAAAGTCTCTGGTCAGTACCACCCCAGAGTTCAAAAGATTTATCTGCAGAATTTTATCCCCCCAGCCTGGGTGGAAATGCGGGGGGGCACACACACACAGGGTGTTAAGGGGCACCTTACGTGGGCCAGGGCCAACTGCTCTCCGTGGAGTTCTGCTGCAGGCTTCACCATGACCAGCTCCACTATACCCGCTGTGCTGCTCCTCCAGCCGACCCATGAGCCACTCCAGCCGTCCCTGCAAACAGCTCCACTCCGCTCACTGTTCCATGGGATGCTCCAACATGCTGCAAACTGCTTCGCTCTGCCAGCCACTTAGCAATAGATCTTCAGGCTCCCCCACTAGTTAACACAGCACTCAGTGATCTCAGCTCAGTAAGCTTAGCTCTTTTAGTGATTTTAGCTTGTAGTAGGGGAGCCCTGGTGCTGGTGACCATTAGCCCAACGTGAATTCAGCTCAGCAGCCTCTAGATGGACTCCTAATGGAATGAAAATTAGCTCTACTCTTCAACAGTGGAGAGAGGAGGATGTACAATTGGTGTTCCAGGCCCTCAAAAGGGGCCCATATCATCAGGTACACACACCAAACCCCAACATCTCTCATTTCAGTGGGTTTTGGCATCCATGTCCCTTGTCTAGCAAGTGCTATTTAATTGATATTGAGATATCTCTGTGATAAAGCAGTCTCATAGTTCCTCATTCACATAATCAGGGTGACAACACTTTATTCCTCCTACCCCAATAATGAAGAAATTGGGGATCCCAGAGCTGTCAAAATAACCATCCCAGGCTGCCGTGGGCTATGCTAGATGGGGTGGGTATACCAATGCAAATACCTAAAATTCCTTTCCACACTCCCCATAATTCACCACCAGATGTCAGGGTAGAGCGCATCCTGACTCTGCTTACATGCATAAGAAGAGTGACATTTACCTCTGTACAGATGATCCTTAGAGACCTCTGTATCACTTAAGATCCACTTACATCTTTTTTTAACTTAGGTGGTGCCTAGACCTTGTGTGAGCCTTCTGCACAGAGGTGAATTTCCTAAAAAAGCCTCTATTTTTGCATGTTCAGTTCCACCCTGTTGCAGATTTAATGACAAATTCAGATATGGTCATTAAGTGAGTGGAGCTCTATGCACATCTATGGAACTGCACTCACCTACATCAGGTCTAAATTTGGCTCATAAATGCATGTGGTGTTGTTTAATCTCTTTTGTGCATATGATATGTTTATGAGAATAAACTTTTCCATTCCCCATTGGGAGCGTGGAAGCTAGGAGATGTATAGAAAATGGAAAAAATCATTTTACACTTCCTCATATACTGGCGCTGGTCTGCATCCCAAAAAATGTCAGGTACTGGGAATTCAACAGGAAAAAAGCTTTTCAGCTTGGGTCAAAGACTAATTTTCAATTTAGTATTTCATGCTTTTTAAGTTGTCAAGTAACCAACACAGAAAATCACTTCCGTCACGTCTCACATAGTATCTGAAACAAAAACCATATGGCCAGATATTACCCTGGATTGAAGTCAATGAGAGCCACATATCTGTCACCAAGGGTGGAATTTGGCCTTTGGTAACTGAAATGGTTCCTATTTCCACCTCTCCAACTTTTGTCCTTTCAAGTTTCCTTTAGCTCTTTATGCACAAGCCATGATGGGAGAGAGTCCAGAGAAGAGAGACAAAAATTATTAAAGATCTAGAAAACATGACCTATGAGGGAAGTTTGAAAAAATTGGGTTTGTTTAGTCTGGAAAAGAGAAGACTGAGAGGGGACATAACAGTTTTCAAGTATGTAAAAGGTTGTTACAAGGAGGAGGAAGAAAAATTGTTTTTCTTAACCTCTGAGGATAGGACAAGAAGCAATAGGCTTAAATTGCAAGGGAAGTTTAGGTTGGACATTAGGAAAAACTTGCTAACTGCCAGGCTGGTAAGCACTAGAATACATTGCATAGGGAGGTTGTGGAATCTCCATCATTGGAGATTTTTAAGAGCAGGTTACACAAACACATGCCAGGAATGGTCTAGATAATACATAGACCTGACACAAATGCAAGGGACTGGACTAGATGACCTCTCAAGGTTCCTTCCAGTTCTATGATTCTATGATTATTGCTATTTTCTAAGACAAAATACTCCATAACATATTTTTTCATGGCTTATCCTTCTCTTGATCAATTAATGGCTGAATAAAGTAAGTTATGATTCAGTGGAGCTACATATTAGGTGTATTGCTCTTATAATTTTAATCTGTCTGGCTTTGCATTTATTTCTACTTTCTACACAACCACTCATATCTATATTGAGTAACCATGTGATTTTGTTTTTGCTTAACAAAAGTCCATCTTCACTCATTTCTCCCCCTCAAAAACACACATACCGTCTTGTTGCCCCCATTTGTCACATCATGTGCACATTTGTCTGGCAAACTCTTCTTTGGGAGGGAGATAATTTTCTTCTGTCTGCCCTATATATAAAGCACCTAAGAAACTTCTGAACTCTGTAATAATAATAAATAATGTAGACTTCTCAGATTCCTTGGCATGAGCATTTTACAAAAGTTGCCAATATTTATTCAGCTAAGTTTCTTGTTCTGTATAAGATGACTCACTTGTCCACATTATACATATATTATTGCTGACTCACTTCTTATGTGACTCATGGAAGAAATTAGTCTTCTGTAGTGGCTTGACAGCAGAATTGGGAGGGCATCCATGTGCAGAGGGAGGCATGGAAAAAAGATGGCTGGGAGAGAAGCAGACAAATGGAGTATCAAAACATACATCATTTGCAGAGTGGAAAGGAGCTGGGGAGATATGATTTAGTAAGAATAGATTTTAGCATGACTTCTAGCTGGATGACTGTGGTATCTTGAAACAAGATGTTAGTTCATAATTTAGAGTTCATTTGGGCCTGTAAATGGGGGGATGATATTGTTGTGATTCTCTGCTGTTAACTTAATTCGTCATTCCTTCTCCAGTGACATTGGTTAGTAAGGGCTTCAGAAGTGAGGAGTTTCCATCAAACGGTCTTTATTATTAAAAGAACTTGATTTTGCAGTTTTCCAGTAATCCTCACAAATAACTTCAGTGCCAGAGAAGTGTCAGTGACACAGGGAGTAGGGGCACTGCATGAGGGTAGAATCTGAAGACTGAATTGCATGGACTAAACTGGGAGTTGGGCATTTTGTATAGTGTGCAGCTGAAAATATAGAACCCGTTGAATATCTTTAAAAAACCACAAAAATAAGAGAGTAGGCTTTGAGGAGCAGGTATCTGTGTAAGTGCTGCAATGGATTTTTAAACAGAAGAGTGCAAATTGAACTCCTAAGCTTCAGCAGTATGTACATTTAAGGAAGTATGAATAATTAAAAGCACGGCAATGTCTGAATAATGCTTTCCTCTCCAGTTTCATTTATTACAAGTCAAATGCCGGGGATTTGTCAGACTGTGAACATATATGGAAAATGTTTTCATTGTTGTCTTTTTTAGTCCTTAGTATGAAGAGTTTACAGATTGGGAAAAGGCAACTATGGCTACCCACTGCTAACCATAGCTTCAGCTAAAGGGCAGGAGCTGGAAAGGGCAAAATGTTTATATTAAGTGGTGGGTCCAGATAGCCTAGTTCTCTTCCAGATTCTTTTAATTTAATGGTAAACACTAAATTTTATAATTACAGGAGGACACTGAGTGGTGGTCATTAATGGCCATAAATAAGATTGTTCACCGCAGTTGGTCTATGGCTTTGTGCACATTAGTAGCCAGTAACGCATATTGTGGGGGTGTTATTACTTAAGTATACTTTTAAAAAATGCATAAGCTCTTGTATTGGTGTAAGTACAACAACATTCTTCTCTAAGACAATCAGAAAACATTTATTCTGTAATAGCAGAGTAAACAATTACCACTGAATTTCATTGACATCCCTCATGTTAAATGGACACCCATCAGTTGTGTGGCACAATAGAAATAAAATGAATGGAATGAAATATTGTCATGGGATCTGGGACACCTGCTTTAAAAACAAATGCTGAAATTACTTTTGATAAGTGTTTTGGCATTATCGAGAGATGTACTGTACTTATTTAGATTTGAATACAGTAGCTTAAAAGAAGGCCTATACCAGGCTCCATGTGCTTTTGCCACCAGTTAAAAACATAACACAAATCATAGCAAAACCAAAACAGCAGCACCTTTCTCCCTTTCCCCACATGCTGCCAGTCTCCCTCAAAATTATTCCACCTACAACTGCCTCAGCCCTTCACAACTGCTTCCTCAAATGTCTTGTCTTTTGCAGTGGGCCCAGATAATAGACAGGTTCAGGGTATTTCGGACCAAAGCAGGGGAAACTTTATCTTGAGACAATGGACATTATCGCTAACACTGGACTGTGGGAAAGGTTATGAAGTGTTTGGAACGTAACTGAGCTGCCCTGAAGAAGTCTGAGCTGCCCTGAAGAACAGAATCCTCTCTAAAGCTGAGTTTGCTATTGGAGGATTCCAGTGTATTATATAAAAACTTCAGTGCTTTCTTGCAAATTGTACGATGATCTTGAATGATGAGTTGTTTGACCTGTTGTGTGTGCAACAATAAAGTTGGGATATTGTGCACAATACATGGCTGCACCATTAAATAAGTGAACCCTGAGTCTCCTGAAGAGATTAAACTTAAATCTTAAAATATACAGTGTCTTCTGGGAAGTGCATTCACCGTCAGCTCCAAAATCTGCATCTTATCCACTTCTAATAATGTGCACTCTCTCTTTCTAGCTAATATTATCTAGGTGCTATATTAGATAATTGAATGAATGTAATAATTTACAATACATTATCCCCAACCCTCTTAATATGGTTTAGTGCCTTTAGTTTATCCCTCCATTTTCTTGGATTGAGAGGTGGAGTGTAGTCCTCCATATCCCTGCTGGAGCCATACAGGTCCTTTTTCTTTGTTTCTTATCTATTTCACTCTGTGAGGTCCAGCATTGTAGCCATATTTCCACCCAAAGAAGACTGGTCAGGATGCTCACAGCCCATTAATGCCTCTCTTAAATGTACAAATACTATTTCTGCGGGTTAATGGAAGCCACTCCTTTCCAACCAAGGTGAAGCGCACAGCCTCCTTTTTATTGTCATCCATCTTACTCCGCCCTAGGATAGAGGTTTGATTTCTGCAGGTTTTTAGTTTATTATTTCTTCACAAAGATCAGACAAACATAAGATTTGGAAAGAAGAAGTGCGACAATTAGAGGTGTCAAGAAAACAAAATATGAAAGCAATATACAAAAAAAGGTTACATTGTATGGAAACAGATTAGGCCAACAAAACCAGTGATAAAAAAGGATGTCAATGAATTGAAAACAAATGCCAAAGAGGTGCTGGTATTATAGATGGGGCATTTGGACAAAGTGCTGAATCCTGTCTTTCATCCAGATGCAAGCATTCTAGACATTCTAGATGAACAGGGAAGCTTGCAAGGCAGAATGGATATCAGCACTGAACCAGTGTCTGAAGAAGAAATAGAAAGAGCAGGGAAGCGGTAAAAAATTGGGAAAGCTGAAATATTAGACAATATAACAGCTGAGCTGCTAAAAGCCTCCAGGACAAGTGCTATCAAAGTAACAGGAAAAAAATATACAAGAAGGTGTGGCAAGAGGAGGTATCAAATGACTGGCTAAAGGCAATAGTTGTACCAATCTTGAAGAAAGGAAACCATGCTGAACCAAATAATTATAGAGGTATAAGCTTATTGCCAATATGATGAAAGTAATTTTCAACAGATTAAGGTCAGTTTTAGAGGAAGAGTGCAACTTCTGACCAAGCCAATGTCGCATTTATCAGATATGCACATTCTGACAGTTGATGGGGAAAAAAAGCAAGAATGGGGATTAAAGATGTTTGCTGTTTTCATTGACTTTATGAATGCGTTTGATTTGGTTTGGAGGGAAGCATTATGGAAAGAAGCAAAATCATATGGCTTTCCAGATAAGATAATTGTAATTACAAAAGTTATGTACAAAGATTCCTGCAACTGCCATAAAAACTGGTGGAAAATAAAGCAACTCTTTCAAGTCAAAGTTTTGTGAAAGACCAGGGGACATGGAATAGCCATCACTTTTAATCATGTTCTGAAACTGGACCTTAAGAATGTTAGACAAGTTGGAAGGTGTGACATTGGATGATCTAGAATTAGGTTTATGCAGATGACATTGTACAGCTGGGACGCACATTGGATTAATGATGATAGTATTCACTAGCTTGGGAAATTGGTGTTGTCTGTTTGGATTTCAATAAATGCCATGAAGATGAAGTGGTTGCATCTTGGAAAAGAGACAATACGTAAAGTATTGAACTGCAGCAGTAAGGAAGTTGTGGGGGAGGGATAGCTCAGTGGTTTGAGCATAGGCCTATTAAACCCAGAGTTGTGAGTTTAATCCTTCAGGAGGCCATTTAGGGATCAAGGGCAAAAATCTGCCTGGGGATTAATCCTATCTTGAGTAGGGGGTTGGACTAGATGACCTCTTGAGGTCCCTTCCAACCCTGATATTCTGTGATTCTAAGTTGTAAAACAAGCAGATTCTTACATGTACCTAGGAAGTTTCAACAGTTGCTTCAGGAAAAAGGATAAAAGGAGATACACCTTAACCACCAGTGCTGCACAGAAACTAATGAAATTATAGACTGATAAAAACATTACATTTGGCACCAAAATGAAAATTTATCAAAAGAGTGTACTAACAGTATTGCTGTATGGTCTGGAAGCAGTTGCATTACATGAAATAGACATCAAAATGCTGGAGTCAGTAGAGATGAGAGTTCCTCAAAAATGGCAGGCATAAGATGGAATGATTTTAAGACAAATGAAGAAGTTAGAAGGAGAGTGGGATGTGATATCAAGATATAGGATTGGCTACAACAAAAAAGATTAAGATGGTGAAGACACTGCAGACAAACAGATGATAGGATGCCAAAGAAAATAATGCAAACGCAGCTAAGGTCAATCAGACCTAGCGACTGACCACTGATTAGATGGCAGGACACCATATGCAGGGACATGACCAGGCTGGGTTTAAGGGAAGAACAAGCTATGGACAGGAATGAAAGGTGATGCTGTTCTGCTCCAGGTTTCTGCAAAGATGTTTTGGGATGAAGAGAGAGAGATTTCTTCATTTCCCCTTCTCTACAGCATTGGCCTGTACAAACAATCTTCGATTTCAGCTGGAATTGGCTCATCAGCTACACATCTGCACACACACTTCTACCATCCTGTTTCCCAGCTATTTATTTTTGTGCCCTCTATTACATTTGTAGCAGCATAGTTTTGATTAATCTTCCATAAAGTACTGGTGTAACAATGAATTATTTTTACCATGAAACCTTTTTTAAAAAAAATCATAGTTTACATTTTCCACTTGTCTCAGAATGAATGTTTCAGCCTCCCCTGTAAACATGAAAAACTGCTCATAAATCATTTGAACAATATTTTCTTTTATGGCAAGTTTCTTACTTTCAACCAAATGTTTCTGCCATTTGGTTTCCAAGTATCTAAAGCTGTACAATGGAAATGGAATGAGACTCTGGCTACAGGATATGGACAGGAGTGGCTGCAGAACCTGACTTTAAGGGCTAGTCCTGTAAAGGTTCTGCATTTATATGATTTCTTGGCAGGGCCAGTGCAAGCACTACGCAAACTAGGTGGCCGCCTAGGGTGCTGAGATTTGGGGGGCGCGAAAAGCGGTGCCTAAAAATAGGACCAGACAGCAATCAAGACGCAGGCTGCAGATCGCAGACTATAGGAAGGATGTAGATAAGAAACATGCTCCCAATGAATTGCTCTTCTGCCATTTAGACAGCCAGTGATTAGGGAAGGCCTTTGATTAGATCGCAGACTATAGGGAGGTGATAAGATTCACGCTCCCAATTAATTGCTCTCCGACTCCTGCCATTTAGAAAGCCAGCGAAGTCCTTTGATTGTGAATCGATAATTGTACAGATTGCTGTGTTGATAGGTACATTATTACAGTACTAGCTCCTCTGTCTTGTAGATTGCACAGCAGCAGCCAGAAGGACAGTGGAGCAGCTTGCGGCAGGAAGTGTAAGACCGCTGCTGGGGCTGAGGTGTGCTGTCAGTGTGGTGCAAGGCTCAAGAAGCGCCGGCTTGCACATGGCTTGCTCCTTGGAGAGCTGGCTGTAGGTTTTCCAGGGCAGAGGCTCTGCTCCCTGGGGAGAGAAGAAAGAGAAGCCAAGGCTGGCAGCTCTGCGGGCTCTGTTGCGTGGATGGGGCGGCTAAGCTGCTTTAACCCACCTCCCTGCGCCCCAGCCTTCTACCCTCCCGACCCTGCTTTGGCGTGAGGGCCACGCACTCTCTGCCTTCACAGTCTGGCCTGCCCCGTGCCCCCCTGCTGGAGCGAGAGCCCAGCATTCAACTCCCCAGCCCGGGCACAGGATGGATTTGTGAAGGCCAGGGCCGGCTCTAGGTTTTTTGCTGCCCCAAGCAAAAAACTTTTTGGCTGCCCTCCGCCCCTCCAGCTTTTTTTTGGCTTTTACATATGTTTGCACTTTGCAGTTTTGTTTTGACTGTTTAAAATTTTAAAAAAATGAAAACATTTGTAGTTAGTGAAATAAAACAATTTCCAACTAGTGTAATTTTAACATTTAATTTTAACAAAACCCTCCCACCTGGCCCAGCCTTTACCTTGTTGTGGATCTGGCCCAAGGTGGATTCATTTCCCATCATCACCGCTCCCGGAGCTAGGGGTTGGGGCTGCTACTGGATCCCAGCCCCGCTCATCCTTGGTCTTCTCCTTGGCCCAGGCGTGAGCTAGTCTCAGCCCGGGTTGCCGCTCTACCCCCGTTTCCTTTCCCCTGGCAGGAGGTGATGCAGAGGAGAGGAGGAGGAGGAGGAAGTAGAGGCGGGGACAAGCCGAGGAGGAGCGGCCCGCCCGGGCACCATGTTCCCCCCCATCCTCTACAGTCGGAGCAGGGCTGCGCTACCTGCTCCCGCCTAGCGGGTGGGGGTGGCTGCTGGCTGCGGGAGAGCAGCAGGGACAAGCCGAGGAGGAGCGGCCCATCCTCTGCAGTAGGGGAAGGGCCGTGCTACTGGCTTCTGACACTCTTCCGCGGTCAGCACGCCCCCCTCCCCCGCCCCAGCAGGAGCCAGTAGTGCGGCCCTGCCCCAGCTGCAGAGGATGGGCCGCTCCTCGGCTTGCAGCGGCAGGGACAAGCAGAGGAGGAGTGGCCCATCCTCTGCAGCCGGGGCAGGGCCGTGCTACTGGCTCCCGCCTGGGATGGTGGGGGGGTGGCCGCTGCCCGCGGGAGAGTGACAGGGACACATTCCTCACTTAGCCGGCTCCCTGCCCTGCCGCACTGGGTGGCAGAACAATGGGCTGGTTACCACCTCCTGGGGCGGTCAGGATCCAGCCCAGGATGCTGCTTTAGGTATGAGCTGGGGCACCAGCACTATGCCTCCTCATATATTTTGCCGCCCTAGGCACCTGCTTGTTTAGCTGGTGCCTAGAGCTGCCCCTGGTGAAGGCAAAGCAGGCAACATGCTCCCATTGCCCTGTTGCAAGTGCACTTGGCCCGCTGCTGCTACATGCCAGGGACTGGAGAGGATAGTGCCCATTTCACCTTAAGTCTCTTTGAATCCTACCTTGCCCACCGCCCCCCTCCACACCCAAACCTGGTCTGCTTCCCTTTCCCTCCCCAGCCAAACCCAAATCCTCACTGGCTGAACCCGGTCTGCTTCCCTTCCCTGTGGAAAAATAAATTCTAAATTATAACGTGTTGCTCTGTGACAGGGTTTTGTGTATAATGTATGTGATTTATTTTAAGATCCATGCTATGTTGTGCAAAGTGAGTACAATAACAATGTCAGCACTGTCAGGTTATTCATTTATTTTCGTTAAATATGTAGACTAAATAATTAAATTAATAAATTTTCAAGCCGAACATGCATTAATTATAATGAACAATGCCACATTATGTAGTATTCATTTTTGAAAGTTTTTAATGAGTGATGCTGGGGAGGAGGGTGCGCAAGGTGGAAGTTTTGCCTAGGGCGCAAAATATCCTTGCACTGGCCCTGTTTCTTGGTATAAAATTTCACATTTGCTAGCTTTTTCTCTCTAGAGAGTTCATAGTATCTCTGTATAGTGTACACACAGGCTAAAATGCAGATCTACAAGATTATGTGTCTGTAATTTCTCAGTGTAAAATTTCTTATACTTAACCATTGGGAGTTGAATGTTCTTGGTCCCTTGCAGGATTGGATGTTTCATATGCATGGACTTTAACGAGAAATAAAAAGCAATCTGGATTTGCAATAGTTTTCAACCTATGGCTTGTAAAATTTTATACTGAGAAATTACAGACACAAGCCCTGTGAGTGGGCCCAAGCTAATAGAAACTGATTGCAAAAATTGAGAATGTGACAATAGAAACACATTGAAATGAGGCATGCTCTTGATCAGAAGAGAGCAAAACATGGGAGAGATATTCCAGTGTGTATATTACAAAACTTCCAGGGCTAGTGATGCAGATGGATAATAAGAGAGAGAACAAAGGGGGGATGAACTGGCAGGAATCGTTTGATCTCTTGTCAAAAGTATTTGTGGCAGAGCAGACATACGATCACTGTTCTCGTTCATTGTCTGCCTGCAGTCAATTCTGATCACATCCCTCACATCTTTTCTATAGCTGCATCCAAGTCCTAAGAACAATGTTATTTTTATCTGAAGTTGTACATGAAACACAGATTTCTTTTTTGCCTTCTCTCATTGCTGTAGGCACACATCGAAGTATTCATTTTAAATGGAAGATAAAGGCAGCATTTGTTTAACATCAGAAGATGGGCCCAGACAAAATCTCCATGTCTATCTCCCGCTCAGATCTTGGGGTTGTCCAAACTTACTTGAGCCCAACTCTATTTACAGTAAGACGTTAAAAAAAATCTATGCAGTTTAAACCAGCTCACAATACTATACCATGATTTATAATTAATATCCCCCAAAACAGAAAGAAAATGCTGACTATAAAAACCAAAATAATGTCAGCAATAATCCAGATGCACTTTCAGAATATTTGAATACAGCATTTAAAAGGTTTTAAGAGCCTTAAAGTACTCAAGAATATTTTATGTGGAAAGTCCTCTAATTTCTTAGTAATGTTGCCTGAGGCTACCTAAACAAATAGAACAAGCTTTTCTCTTCCCATAGCTTTTCTTCCCAAGTGAGTTTATTGCATCTCTGTAATGCAATGAAGCAACATGAACTCTTTGATATATTTTAAAAGACAGACATGAAACTGGAGGAAAAAAATAATGGATATGAGATATGTGGCTTTGGAACTTAGCAAATAATAGAAGAAACCTTAGTATAAAAGAAAAATCTTAAAGTATTTGTGCTGCCAGACTTTAGTAGCATGTTAGCATTTTAAAATTTTCTATTTCCTTATTGCATTCTTTCCAAATATACAATAATTTAATTGGGTTCAATTCCTGGCTCTGTTATACAATCTGACTGAGCACATATTAGGACTGTTTGTGAGAGGCGCTGAGTGACCTCAGCTTCAGTTTACTCAAATCAGCGTTAAGAGCACTCATCACCCCACAGAATTGGACTCTTAATCTCTTTGTTCCTCAGTTTCCCTATCTGTAAAATGAGATTAATAATACTTCTCTCCCTCACAGCAGCATTGAAAGGCTAGAGTCACTAATATTTGTAAAACATTATGAGATCTTCAGATGGAAGATGCTGCACTCAGTAGGCCTGATTTGGCCTGTTGTACTTTACCAATAAATATTTAGTATGGCCAGACTAGGAATATCAGGATAAAATACTGACTAGAGAACATTTAGGTGAGATATTCAGCTAAATAATTTCCCAAAGTGAAATCTATTAGATTGTAGAATCAGGTGAGAAGTCACAGAAGTTCCACCCTTAAAACCAGTCTGGAACACCACTGGAAGACAGAATGTAGGAAACAATCCTGCATTGAAAGGAGAGTGGACTAAGGTATGTAAAGGAGAATGTCCATCAAATTCTTATGACCACCACCCTGTCATCAAGAAATTTTAACAAATTATTCCTGGTTATACAACAACTAACCATAATTAAAGTTTTGGCTCCTTTGGGCCCTCTGCTGGCTCTTCAACAGTAACTGTTGTGTGATGGGTTTCAGAGTAGCAGCCATGTTAGTCTGTATCTGCAAAAAGAACAGGAATACTTGTGGCACCTTAGAGACTAACAAATTTATTTCAGCATAAGCTTTTGTGGGCTACAGCCCACTTCATCAGATACATAGAATGGAACATATAGTAAGAAGATATATATACATACAAAGAACATGAAAAGGTAGAAGTTGCCATACCAACTGTAAGAGACTAATTAATTAAGATGAGCTATTATCAGCAGGAAAAAAAACTTTTGTAGCGATAATCAAGACAGCCCATTCCAGACAGTTGACAAGAAGGTGTGAGGTTACTTAACATGGGGAAATAGATTTAATTTCTGTAATGACCCAGCCACTCCCAGTCTCTATTCAAGCCCAAGTTAATGGCATCAAGTTTGCAAATTAATTCTAGTTCAGCAGTTTCTCGTTGGAGTCTGTTTTTGAAGTTTTCTGTTTCAAAATTGCCACCTTTAAGTCTGTTACTGAGTGACCAGAGAGGTTGAAGTGTTTTCCTACTGGTTTTTGAATGTTATGATTCCTGATGTCAGATTTGTGTCCATTTATTCTTTTGTGTAGAGTCTGTCCGGTGTGGCCAATGCACATGGCAGAGGGACATTGCTAGCACATGATGGCATATATCACATTGGTAGATGTGCAGGTAAACGAGCCCCTGACGGTATGGCTGATGTGATTAGGTCCTATGATAGTGTCACTTGAATAGATAGGTGGACTGAGTTGGCATCGGGCTTTGCTGCAAGGATAGGTTTGTGGGTTAGTGTTTTTGTTCTGTGGTGTGTGGTTGCTGGTGAGTATTTGCTTCAGGTTGCGGGGCTGTCTGTAAGCAAGGACTAGCCTGTCTTCCGAGATCTGTGAGAGTGAGGGATCATCTTTCAGGATAGCTTGTAGATCTTTGATGATGCGCTGGAGAGGTTTTAGTTAGGGGCTGAAGGTGATGGCTAGTGGCATTCTGTTATTTTCTTTGTTGGGCTTGTCCTGTTTTAACATGGTATTAGAATGAATGCAATAGTGTTAGGCCCACTCCTGCAAAGTGTTAAAGTCATACCTTAGTTTACCCACATGAGCAGTCCCACTGATTTCAATAAAGTGAGGCATAATTCTTAAATCTTTGCAGAAGATGGGTGTATTATTAGTTTATAAGATTGTGCTTTAATCTGCAGGATATTGATGGTCTGTTCCAGAGCTTATTTTGAAGTCAATGAAAATGGTGTCATGATTTTTTAAGTTATTTTTATTTTAAATCTTGCAGCCAAACAATGTCTCAGGATCTCAGTGTATATAATAAATAATAAAATATGAAAATAGCTTTTAAAATGTGCTTGACGTTCAAAGTCCTTTCGCTGACAGCAAAGGAAAGTCCAAAGGTCACATTCTACTTTTCCTGTGCCAGTGCAATGTTACTGAAATCAGTGGCATTACATGAGCATAATGGAGAACAACACTAGCTAGTTCAGCAGCCAGGATAGAACATGTGGTAGGGAGAGGTTAATTAGAAACGTGATTGGCCAGCTGGCTGGGTCTGGGGACCTAAGAGGATGAGGGTAACAATGACAATAACATGTGATTAGCTAGAGGCACAATCTGTAGGTTTCAAGGGTTATTTTTTTTAAAATGTAAAGAACGTTATTGAGGATGGATCAATCCCTATTAGCCACCTACAGTAAACTAACTGGTAAACTGAGACATCTGTTTACCCTAATCAGCTCACAGAGAAAAACTGCCACATACCTGCCAACATTTGAAAGCTATAAATATGTACAGCTGGGTGAAGACTAGGACCCACTTTAACTAAACTGAAATATATTGGGTAAGGATGGCTTTCTGAAAGGGCTGGGAGGTCTGATTTTCTTCTGCCTCAGACCTTGTGTTGTCATTTTCATCGGTGTGAAGCAAGTGCAAAAAATGCCATCAGATCACAATGGTGGCCTTTGACATGCACTTTGTGCAGATGGGTACACACTGGGCCAGGCAGTAGAAAATAAAGCTGAGAGTGAGGAGAATAGTCAATACTCTGCTGAAAAATAGAGGTTGTCACTTCTAAATAGCATCAGTTGCCATTTAGGCAAAGCTCAATGTGAAAGAAGCCCTTATTACGGATATACTTTAATAATGCTGCGGATTAAAACAAGCAGTTAGGCACTGTGGCCTGTATCTTCAAAAATGGTCCTTACTTGTCTCTGTTCCACTGTTGATTTGCTAGGGTATCTAGATCCTTGGCCATAAATAACCAGGGTGACCAGCATGCCAAGCACACTGTGGTACTGAGTCCCCCAACTCAGACCCAAGTCAACAGGAGCTGCGGGTGTGCTACATAATCTCTGGGAATCAGGCCTCCTATAAGTGTCCCCGGCTCTGGGGGTCACTGGAATTTGAAGAAAACCAGAATTAGACGCTACTAGTAAGTAGGTTGTTCCCCATTAATCTACTTGACCTGTCCTGCCCTGCGCACACAGCTGGAAGGTGCAAGTTGCCCCCTGGAAGTGGAAACACATCAACCAGCTGGCAGAGCCGCAGCACTACAATTCCCAGCAATCATTGCGCACTCTCCCTTTCCCCCCTTCTGCTTTCTTCCCCTGCCGCTCGCTAAGCTCTGGGTGTCTGAGTTGCGCTGCCGCTGCCCAGGCGAAGCGGGAGTTCCCAGGCGGACGCAGTGCTGCAGCTGCTGGAGCGTCTGGGCTCCAGCGGGGTGAGCAAGGCGGGCTAGGTCCTGCAAGCAGCCCCCCAGCTCGCAGCAGCGGCTTTCAGCTGCAGGAGTGGAAGCGCCCTTAACCCTTGCACGCCTCCCCTTGGCTGGAGAGAAACGGCGAATGAAGTGAGGATGGTTATCCGGGTATTCATCGCATCCTCCTCTGGCTCGGTGGCGGTGAGTGATGGAAGGCGTGGGAGGCGCACCTGGAGATGCAGAGAGACAGGCGGTAGCTGCGGCCAGCTGGCTGCTTGGGGTCCCCAGCCACCCACGCTGCTATCGCTAAAGCTGGCTCGGGGATGGCTTTTCCCCGCTGCAAACATTCAGCGCAGGAGAGAAACACACAACTCTGCCGCTCATCAAGTGTTTGGAAATTCCAAGGAATCACTTGGATTTGGATGCTGCTGATTGCTTAGGGTTAGGGTACCTACATTTCAGATAGTAGTTCGTGGTGAACAGAGTGCCTTTGTTGATGAGATTTGGTGGGGTGGAGTAAGAAAAGAGGTCTCAAATTTGAACTATAAATTCCTTGTTTATTTGCGAAACTACAGTATCTGAGGAACTGCCTCATATAAGAATTATTGTTCTTTTTAACCTCTGCGGATAGGACAAGAAGCAATGGGCTTAAATTGCAGCAAAGGGTGATTTAGGTTGGTTATTAGGGAAAACCTTCCTGTCAGGGTGTTTAAGCACTGAAATAAATTGGAATAGAAGACTTCTCGAGGTCCCTTCCAGTCCTACTATTCTATGATTCCCGTAATTTAGTTTAAAAGCAAGCAGAGCAGGGTATCTGCTTGGTGGATTTTTTTTTTAAAATAAAGTGCATTTCCTAAATTTATTATAAGAGTATTGCTGTGATTGTTTCCTCTTTCCTAGCACAAGTTCTTATCATGATAGAGCCCTGCCTGTTGTTGTTCCACCATTTCCATGCCAAACTTGATTTAGACTAGAATGCGTTAGCATTAACTGTAGCATTGCTTCCAACATTATCATACTTGATTGTAGTTAGTCTTCATCTAGCACTGGCATACAAAAACTTTACTGTGAGAGAAAATTTATTTATGCTGTCCCACTTGTTTTTTGTTTTGTTTTTTAAAATCAGCCTGCCTGCTTTAAAATAAAAGGTATTTAAAATGTCCAGAGGGGTCTGGGGCCCTGTGTGTGTGCTTGGAAAAAATTAAAATAACTAAAGAAAGTATAACAAAATTGGTGAGCTGACACTTGGAAAAAAAATCTTAACTCTTCCTTAAGTTACTGATGAGATTTCTTGAGTAAAGTAGCCTAGTGATGTCCTATGGATAGAAAAGGGGAGTCTTGCAACAGCATTGCTTTAGTCTGAAATATGTATTTTTCCTCAGGGCACCGTAACAAACAAAATAAATTCTACTGATCATTACAAATTACTGGAGGCTTTTAAAAAAACCCCACAGACCAACCTCAGGACAAAGGCATATCTGCAAGGTAACAAGTATTTTGAAGTGGGCACAACTCTTTCCTTGATTTGAAGGGCATTAATTATTATGTCCTTTGATAGTGGCTGAAGTCCTTAGCTTTCTCTTGGTAAATTAATTATGCATATGACCTATAAATATCCATATTCCTATTTAAAGTGACAGCTTATATTTCCATGAAGACAATCTGAATGTAAATGCTCATCTGAATGTGTTCTTTAATGAGAAACATCAGAGGGCTTCAGATATAATTGGTATACTTTATGCTTGAGCTGTGCTATTACTGGCATTCTTATTTTTTTTGTTTGTAGAGAGACAGTGGACCTTGTTCCCGACTGAAGGTTTGTGTATTCTCTTCCTTTGGTCTTTTATTGTGCACTGTTTGTGTTCAGGTCAGTGGCATGGTGACAGGTTTGTCGTCTGATACAGTTTGGCATGAAGTGCTTGGAATGCTTAGTAGTTGCATACTTACAGCTAATAAAAACTAATTATCTATTTCAGTGGCGTATTTAGCAAATACAGAATCTCTTGAGAACATTAACAGTACATGTTCACTGAGCGTTCATAATAGAAACACTCCCTCCTATTAACTGGCAGTCAGTTCATATTGTAGTTTGTCTCATATTTATTTCAAACAATAATGACCTATTTGAGTTTTTTGGGGGGGTCTAGAGGAGGAGAAGCTTGATCCAGTAATCACCAGCAAGAATAGTTAAGAATAAGAACGGCTAAAGGTCCATCTAGTCCAGTATCCTGTCTTCTGGCATTGGCCACTGTTAGGTGCTTCAGAGGCAATGAACAGAACAGGTAATCATCAAGTGATCCATCCTCTGTCACCTATTCCCAGCTACCTGACTGACAAACAAGTCAACTTTTACACCAAGATCAGCACCAATTAGATATTCCCTACCATTACCCTGCTATCCCAGTTCTGGGGTTGAAGTGTAGTTTAATTTTCATGTCAATTCATCCACTGGCTTTTCTGCTTTGGCTGCCATCAGTAGGGCCAATTGTGATGGTGATGTAGATGACATGGACCATTAGTACTGGACTGAGACTGCCAATTCACTTCATATAGGCTATTGTACAGCCATCTGATAGGAAAGACTTTCATTTGTTACTATCCTTGGCCAGAATAGAACAGGTGACCTAGAGGGGAAAGGCAGTGCAACTCATTACCAATTCCCTGCATTAGTAATGCTCTAAAACGGTGAAGTTTTAAAACCTATTTCTTGATGTTTGAGAAGACCATTGTAGAATCAGGTATCAGAGAAGGGAAAGACCAACTAGGTCATGTCCATCATCTTCCTAGTGCATGAAGGCTGAGCCTGCATCTTCTCCCGTGCAATTCAGGACACGGCATTATCTCCCTGTTTGCCAGGGGCATTAGAAAATAATGAAACAGCACATCTCCAGAACCGCACACCAACAGATCTGGAAGGAACTGACAGTTTGGTTTCCACTCCTTATGTCAGCTTGGGTGAAGTTGTGGGACATCCATACGTGTAGGACTGTTCTCTCAAGTGCATTTGCTAGTGCTTTGTTCAATCAAGTTTTAAATGTCTTAGGCAATGCTTCTTCCACCATTTTCCCTAGGAAATTATTACTGCCCTTCTGTTCTGCTGTGGGTGTACTACCTTCTCTTTCTGATCCATTGTTTGTAGATAAACTATTTCTATTTAGTATTAAATCACGCTAATGTGTCATACATTGGAATGTTGATATGTCCAAGCCATCTGAGTCTTTTCTTGCTAATCAAGTGAATGCTGGATTACAGCATCCCAAAGCGTGTGCTATACTCTGAAGCTCGAGAAGTATTTAAAATAGATGCAGGCCACTGTGCAGATTTCAGGATGCTTGCAAAGATGATTTAGTATCCTTTGGAATCCTTTGGATGATTGGGAAAGTAGTGAAGAATGTCACTCTGGCGAGCAGCGTCAGCTTATATGTAAATAGATGGAGCAAGGCATTGTGAAGCAAACTGGATTGGAGTTTGTGATGACCGGCATCAGAGGAGGAAAGAATCTGCTGCTCGGATTGAGAGCATTGTTAGTGTGTGGGTGTGCCCTATCTGTGGATGGGACTGTCACTCATGCAGCGGACTCAGCAGCCATCAAAGAACTCATTGGTGCATACACCATGCTCTGTAAAGAGCTATGGTGGCATTCATAGAATCATAGAATATCAGGGTTGGAAGGAACCTCAGGAGGTCATCTAGTCCAACCCCTTGCTCAAAGCAGGACCAATTCCCAACTAAATCATCCCAGTCAGGGCTTTGTCAAGCCTGACCTTAAAAACCTCTAAGGAAGGAGATTCCACTACCTCCCTAGGTAACCCATTCCAGTGCTTCACCACCCTCCTAGTGAAAAAATTTTTCTTAATATCCAACCTAAATCTCCCCCACTGCAACTTGAGACCATTACTTCTTGTTTTGTCATCAGGTACCACTGAGAACAGTCTAGATCAGAGGTCGGCAGCCTTTCAGAAGTGATGTGCCAAGTCTTCATTTATTCACTCTAATTTAAGGTTTCGCGTGCCAGTAATACATTTTAATATTTTAGAAGGTCTGTTTCTATAAGTCTATAATATATAACTAAACTATTGTTGTATGTAAAGTAAATAAGGTTTTTAAAATGTTTAAGAAGCTTCGTTTACAATTAAATTAAAATGCAGAGCCCCCCCGGAGCGGTGGCCAGGACTCAGGCAGTGTGAGTGCCACTGAAAATCAGCTCGGGTGCCGCTTTAGGCACACATGCAATAGGTTGCCTATCCCTGGTCTAGATCCATCCTCTTTGGAACCCCCTTTCAGGTAGTTGAAAGCAGCTATCAAATCTCTCTTCATTCTTCTCTTCTGCAGACTAAACAATCCCAGTTCCCTCAGCCTCTCCCCATAGGTCATGTGCTCCAGCCCCCTAATCATTTTTGCTGCCCTCCGCTGGACTCTTTCCAATTTTTCCACATCCTTCTTGTAGTACTCCAGATGAGGCCTCACCCATGAACAGAGGGGAATGATCACCTCTCTCGATCTGCTGGCAATGCTCCTATTTATACAGCCCAAAATGCCGTTAGCCTTCTTGGCAACAAGGGCACACTGTTGATTCATATCCAGCTTCTTGTCCACTGTAACCCCTAGGTCCTTTTCTGCAGAACTGCTTCCTAGCCATTCGAGCACTAGTTTGTGAATGGGATTCTTCCGTCCTAAGTGCAGGACTGTGCACTTGTCCTTGTTGAACCTCCAAAATTCCTCTAATTTGTATAGGTCCCTCTGTATCCTAACCCTACCCTCCAGCGTATCTACCACTCCTCCCAGTTTGGCGTCATCTGCAAACTTGCTGAGAGTGCAATCCATGCCATCCTCCAGATCATTAATGAAGATATTGAACATAACCGGCCCCAGGACCGACGCTTGGGGCACTCCGCTTGAAACCGGCTGCCAGCTGGACATGGAGCCATTGATCACTACCCGTTGAGCCCGACGATCTAGCCAGCTTTCTATCCACCTTTATAGTCCAATCATCCAGCCCATACTTCTTTAACTTGCTGGCAAGAATACTGTGGGAGACCCTATCAAAAGCTTTGCTCAAATCGAGGAATAAACACATCCACTGCTTTCCCCTCATCCAAAGACCAGTTATCTCCTCATAGAAGGCAATTAGGTTAGTCAGGCATGACTTGCCCTTGGTTAACCCATTCTGACTGTTCCTGATCACTTTCCTCTCCTCTAAGTGCTTCAGAATTGATTCCTTGAGGACCTGCTCCATGATTTTTCCGGGGACTGAGGTGAGGCTGACTGACCTGTAGTTCCTCGGATCCTCCTTCCCTTTTTTAAAGATGGGCATTACATTAGCCTTTTTCCAGTCATCCGGGACCTCCCCCGATCACCGTGAGTTTTCAAAGATAATGGCCAATGGCTCTGCAATCATTAATTGAGTTCTATTTACAATGTGAGCAAATTAAGATTAGTTTTGTTATATCTGAAATTTTCATAATGCATATCTGAAACAGGAGTGTCAACGAAAGGAAATATGCAAGCATAAGAAGTTACAAAGAAATATTGTTAGACATTGAGACTTAAATCAGTGACTGATTTCATTCTAAGGTACTTCTGAGAATGTACTCTTTCTTTCTTGACTGGCACTTAATTTGGAGCAAAGATGCTACATACAAATAAAATGTAATGTGGATGTCTCTGTGCTGACTGGGGGATGGGTAGTTTTTGAAAATGCAAAACATTATGACTAGCTGGTATTTGCAGATATACAAATAAAATAGTTTTTTCACAGTTATGCAAAATCCAAGGGCTAAGTGTCTGAATTCTGATATACTATCATTTTTAAATGTGTGTGATTTGTTTAAGAAATGTATACCTTTACTACCTGTTCCTTAACAGTGCACTGCTTCGTACTAGAGGCAAAATTCTGAGCTCTGTAAATTGGGAATAACTCCACTGATGTCAAATAGATTTACGGGCTATCAGAATCTGGCCCATTGTAGCTATATTTGTAACATTTAGGTCAACGTTCTGTAACAAGGTGTGTGGTATGACTCTTTTTGTTTTTTATTTCTTAACCTCACTACTGGTATTTTGGTAAAATTACTAGTTTGTTTAAAAAAAAAAAGATTTCAGTGAGCCTCCAATACTGGGCTTGGTTTTTTATCTACCCAGCAATGTGTTGCCAATACTCTAAAAGGGAGGTTTAACAAACCTTCTTCCTCTTTAGCATGTGATTAGTCTGGTGTGAATGTGCTTGCATGGAAGGCAGGGTGAAGGACAGGAGAATCAATCAATTTTTTTTCATTTAAACGAACCCCCTGTATGCTAACCATGAGTGGTGACATTGCTAGGCAAATATAATGGTCTAAGTTTACTCTGGTATAATTCCTTTGAAATCTCCAGAATAATTCAACCTTGGTATAAAGTGCAATGAGCTGGAAATGTCCCTGAAAAATATACTAACCATTGCTAACACAGTGTTCCCTTTGTTTAGGTGTATCTTCACTGTTTTTTTTTCTTGTTTTTAAATCCCTGACATTTAATGCAATCTGACCTATGCCAAAGAAAAGAAAGATGGTCTGTCTATAAATATATGTAGGAGTTGGGTAGGGATGGTAAAATGTTATCCAGCAAGAAGTTGAGCAACAGAGAATCCAAAGACTTCTCGAGCACATCAGTTTCTAGCCCTGCGTATGGTTGATGAACTGTAATAGCTCTGATGGCTTTATTTTATTATAAAACCTGTAGATGCAAATGCTTCATGAATTTAAAAATATCCAGTAAAAAATCTTTACTTGGAATGTAAATATTCCTTTCAATGTTTGCACCACACAGTCCAGTATCAGTGCTTGTGGGCATTATAGGAAACCCTAAGGCCTTGTCCAGACTAAAATAAAAGTTTTAAAAAATACCCTACTGTAGACAGGGCAAGTTGTAGTTTAACACGTTTTAGCTGGTGCAGTTGAAACCCAGTGGGAAACGTCATAAAGACAGCCTAGCAGGTTTTTGCTGGCCCTGCCACCTCTTGCTGCTTCACCCTATACTTCTGTCCCTTCAGGGGAAGATGTCCTGAACTTGGTGTGCTAATTTACAGGCCTGAGGCAGCGAGTTTTACCTTTGTGTGTATTTTTATCAATAGAATAAAAGGTGATGGTTGCTATTGTAAAAAAGTTTTTTATTTTTCCCTAGCAGTGGTTTAGTGTCTGTGTGCCAGAAAACACCTGTTCTGACTTTTCACCAAATAATTCCAGGGGACTAGAATTTGATCTTTCTTTTGCTTTACTTTTATGGAAAGCCTATATTTTTGTTCGTGTGTTGCTTGTAGTACAATGGAAATTAGTTGAAGATTTGAAGATGTAAACAGTCTAACATTCTTCACAGCTTTAGTTACCTTGGACTAATCAGGAGCCTGGTTCCATGTAACCTCTGTGTCTGGGATGCCCACTGACAACATGCACAGAGGAATTGCAAGATTGGGCCAAGTTGGTAGGGTTTCATTAAACAGATTCCAAAATATTGGAGAAAGTTTTAACAATTATTTAAACCAATGTAATTCTCCTCTGTGGTAACAATTTATTGCTATGGAGCCATTTTATCTCTCTCTACTTCTTTTTAAATTAAGCAGAATGATTAAAGTGAAATTATTAAAATAATAGAATTCAGAGATTTATTCCACGTAGTGTGTAATCCAACATTTAAAAATAACTTCTCACTTTGGAATTTTGTATGCTTTCATGTGTTGTGAAAACCACTGTGTTGAAAATGAATTGTATCTGCTAAATTACAAGCTCCATTCAGCCACATGGTCTATCAACGCTGCAGGGGAAATGGAATGACACCAACATGAGAAAAGAATAGGCTTTGATAACAGTGATTAGAAGCTGGGCTTTGATTTTTTTTTTTTTTACCAATGTGTAATTAAGATAATTTTTTTTTACCTAGGAAACCTGATAGCACTGTAGTAATTACAGTATTATCATTGTGTTTTTTTTCTTATGCAAAGGCTGGTCTGGAGAGAGTGCTATTTTAGCTGTTAAGTTTCAGCTTGTTGCAGTTTTACATACAAGTTTTAAGTGCAGATTAACTGGAATTTTTTTCCGTTTCCTGAGTTGGATTTTTAACAAAGTGGATATTCTAGTATTTTACAATGAAATTTGACACAACGTGCTCCAAATGATTTAGACAATATTGTGTATTATGAAGAATCACATCATCTCTCCATATTAAGGCTGAAGTTAGTTTCTCATGATAAACCTGTAAAAGCAGCAAAGAGTCCAGTGGCACCTTATAGACTAACAGACATATAGGAGCATTAGCTTTCGTGGGTGAATACCCACTTCGTTGGCCACTATACGTCTACTAGTCTATAAGGTGCCACAGGACTCTTTGCTGCTTTTACAGATCCAGACTAACATGGCTACCCCTCTGATACATGATAAACCTGGATTTTCACCTCCTCCCTAATTTCTCCAAAACATTGTACCCACATTTTTTTTAACACAGAATAGTTTTTCTTGAAAAATCATGCAAATAGTCTGAGAGGTTTTACTATTTACTTTCCAGAGATATTAATGCTTTTGTGCATCTTTATATATGCTGGAAACAGAATAGTCAAAATAACACATGATTTATTCTTTAGTGCTTGATAAGATTTCATTGGTTACCCTAATAATTTGGAGACATCTGGAACTTATTACACAAATACAATTGATCCTAAAAAACAATTGTGATATATGTTAAGTGTATAGAGAGACAAGGTGGGTGAGGTAATACCTTTTATTGGACTAATTTCTGTTGATGGGGGAGACAAGCTTCTCACCAACAGAAGCTGGTCCAATAAAAGATATTATCTCACCCATCTAGCAAATAAAAGTTCTGCAATATTAAAATCAGGAAGAAACCATTTACACAAATCACTCCGCTGACTTACGATTAAGCTTCCAGAATATTGGGAGCATTCTGAGCTTATAGTTGAACCAGTAAAGTTCATATACGTTAAACATTTTAATTTAAGGGCATCTTTTTATTAATGTTAGCAGGCTTTGGGTCAGCCAGTAAAGGTATGTCAGCACTGCAGCTGGCCAATGCCTTTGGACTCGGGCTATGGGGCTGTTCTATTGCTGTGCAGCTTCCGGGCTGTAGAACCCAGGCTTCAGCCCGAGCCCGGAAGTCTATATAGCAATGAAACAGCCCCACAATCTGAATTTACGAGCCTAAGTCAGTGGGCACAGGCTAGCTCTGACTTTTTCTTTGCCGTGTAGACGTACCCTAAGTTACGTACCCTAAGCTTAACTATTGCCACATTTTGATAATTTAATATTAAATTGTACCTCTCCGATGTTTGTTCAGTTTCAGTATTACTTCCTGTCAGAATCTTTTATTTAAAAAAACAAAAAAGTGGATAGACTCCTGTGGGTAACTAAAGAACACAGCCAAATCTACATGAGAATATATAAGCTATGATCTTTGCTTATCCTTGTAAGCAAAGGTCAGTAAAAGTAACAGTAGTAGCTGTAATCATGCTTCCAGGAGTCACTGTTCTGTTCTAATCATGTTCCCAAAAGTCCTTTTGAACATCTGTTTTGCTGTGACTTCTAGTGTGCTAAACTGCTTTATATTCAGATATGACTCCAATCTCTAGCAATTGTACAACAATATGTGCTTTCAAGGTTAGCCCTTTTCTCTGAATTCACTCACTCTGGCATGATTGTGAAATGATAAAGAATAATTTATACATTTTTAAACATTCTGTTTCTTTAGCCGGTAGAACTAACAGTTCCCTGAGACAATAGCCTAGCCCATGAATAGACCTTTTTTCACTAGTGGTCACCGTGGCCCCTTTATCGGCCAGCAGTGTCATACAAGTCTAGACACTTGCTTCATGCTTTATTGTCACTGCTGGCACTGTTTGTAGAATATCCTTAATCTCTTAAATCACCATGTCTGCTAACTGAATTTGATTTCAATCAGTAACACAAAATAGGATTAAAACAGTTAAGGTTACTGACATATAGCATCCACAATGCAAATGTGAAAAATTTAAGGAAAAGCAAAATTAAGATATTCAAATCACATTTGTTTTGGAAATTGAAATATAATCCATAACACATTTCATTTGTTAGAAAGCAGCTGCGTAATCCAACTAAAACCCAAAGAGGTAAGAGAACCTGGAGCTATGTTTGTATTCAGCATCAAGTTTACTTACTTTAGTGACAGAAACTTAGGCCTTGATCCTGAAAGACTTTAGTGCTGCTTTGTGTGAGTACAAGAGTCTATCCACATGCAGCTTACTGCAGACTTTGGGTACGTCTACACTACGGGATAATTCCGATTTTACATAAACCGGTTTTATAAAACAGATTGTATAAAGTCGAGTGCACGCGGTCACACTAAGCACATTAATTCGGCAGTGTGCATCCATGGTCCGAGGCTATCGTCGATTTCCGGAGCGTTGCACTGTGGGTAGCTATTCCGTAGCTATCCCATAGTTCCCGCAGTCTCCCCCGCCCCTTAGAATTCTGGGTTGGGAGCCCAGTGGCTGATGGGGCAAAAATCATTGTCGCGGGAGGTTCTGGGTAAATGTCGTCAGTCATTCCTTCCTCCAGGAAAGCAACGGCAGACAATCATTTTGCGCTGTTTTTCCCTGGATTGCCCTGGCAGACGCCATAGCACGGCAACCATGGAGCCCGTTCAGCTTTTATTTTTACAGTCACCATATGTGTACTGGATGCTGCGGACAGAGGTGATACTCCAGCGCTACACAGCAGCATTCATTTGCTTTTGCATGATAGCAGAGACGGTTACCAGTCGTTCTGTACCGTCTGCTGCCAGTGTAATTTGGCAATGAGATGAAGGTTATCTGTCCTTGTGTGCTGTCTGCTGCTATCATGGGTGCCCCTGGTTGAGATCGGCCGAGGGCGCAAAAGCAAAACTGGGAATGACTCCCCAAGTCAATCCCTCCTTTATGGTTTCTAAAAATAGAGTCAGTCCTAACTAGAATATGGGGCAAATGTACTAGAGAAGCAGTGTATCAGAGAGCACAGCTGCTCCATGTCAGATCCCGCAGAAATGATCAGCTACATGCCGTTTACGGGGGGTGCCCCTGCAACAACCCCACCTGTTGCTTCCCTCCTCCTCCAACCTTCCTGGGCTACCGTGGCAGTGTCCCCCCCCCATTTGTGTCATGAAGTTATAAAGAATGCAGGAATAAGAAACAGTGACTTGTTAGTGAGATAAAATGAGGGGAAGGCAGCCTCCCCATACTATGACAGTCCAGGCAGGACATTAAGCGGTGCAGGGGAGAGGAGCCCAGCATTCCACTGCTATGATAGTCCAGGTAGGACAGAATCTTTTCTTTACACAGGAAAGGGAGGGGGCGGATGGAGCTCAGCCCCCAGTGGCTATGATGAAGACGGTTACCAGCCGTTCTGTCCCATCTACTGGGAATGACAAGGAATCATTCCTATTTTTACCCAGGCGCCCCTGAGGCCAACCAGGGGTATTCAGCAGTTATCAAGCATGTTGTACCGTCTGCCACCGGGGAGGGAAGAGGAGCGGATACTGCTCTTTACTGCCGCAGCATCGCGTCTACCAGCAGCATTAAGTAGACATAGGGTGACATTAAAAAAAGTCAAGAAACAATTTTTTTCCCTTTTCTTTCACGTCTTGGTGGGGGGGGGGGGGGGGGATACGTTGACGAGCTATTCCCTGAACCACGCCGGACAATGTGTTTGAACCTACAGGCATTGGGAGCTCAGCCAAGAATGCAAATACTTTTCGGAGACTGCTGAGGACTGTGGGATAGCTGGAGTCCTCAGTACCCCCTCCCTCCCTCCCTCCCTCCATGAGCGTCCATTTGAGTCTCTGGCTTCCCATTATGCTTGTCACGCAGCACTGTGTAGTCTGTAGATTTTTTTTTCAAACGCTTTGGCATTTCGTCTTCTGTAACGGAGCTCTGATAGAACAGATTTGTCTCCCCATACAAGTATCAGAGGGTAGCCGTGTTAGTCTGGATCAGTTTCTCCTCTTTTGGTTTTCACACCTCAACTGCTAGAACAGGGCCTCATCCTCCCTGATTGAACTGACCTCGTTATCTCTAGCTTGCTTGCTAGCACACATATATATACCTGCCCCTGGATATTTCCATTACATGCATCTGAGGAAGTGGGTATTCACCCACGAAAGCTCATGCTCCAAAACGTCTGTTAGTCTATAAGGTGCCACAGGATTCTTTGCTGCTTCTCCCCATACAGCGATCAGATCCAGTATCTCCCATACGGTCCATGCTGGAGCTCTTTTTGGAATTGGACTGCATTGCCACCCGTGCTGATCAGAACTTCACACTGGGTAAACAGGAAATGAAAATCAAAATTTCGCGGGGCTTTTCCTGATTACCTGACCACTGCATCCGAGTTGAGATTGCTGTCCAGAGCGGTCACAGTGGTGCACTGTGGGATACTTCCCGGAGGCCAATACCGTCGATTTACGGCCACACTAACCCTAATCCGATATGGTAATACTGATTTTAACGCTACTACTCTCGTTAGGGAGGAGTACAGAAACCGATTTAAAGAGCCCTTTATATCGATATAAAGGTCCTCATAGTGTGGACAGGTACAGCGTTAAATCGGTTTAACGCTGCTAAAATCGGTTTAAACGCGTAGTGTAGGCCAGGCCTTTGTTTTTATTCCTATTACCCCTGCAAAGCCAACACAACCAAGAAAGTGAGTTGAATTCCATTCTATTTCATGGATCGATAAGATTGTGTGAAAGTTCTTATCAGCTACACCTAGGCAATCCTGTTTAAAGGCATTTAGTGGCTCAGAGGATCCATTAGCCAAAGTGCCTGTTTGGGTAAAGCATTCTAAACTGCACAAAACGTCAGCATTTTTCCTTTACCTAGTTTCAGTATTTTAATCATTGAAACAAATTATTCTAAAACAAATTGTAGGCATGAATTACATTGAATGCAGAATGCAGATATTTTGTTAAAGGAAAATATCAGGTTAATGTCAGACCTTTTGGGCTGCAATGTTTTACTTTGTTAAGTATCCACATCAGATTTTATCTTGATTTCCTCCTTACTGCAGCAAGGTCTTGACTGTCGTGTTAGCAAAAGATAGTGTAATAGCTGCTGAACCAGATACAGTAAAGCTCCAATCCAAAGATCCTTGATGAATTCAGTGGGCTTTGGAATCAGGCCCCAATTGACTGAATAGAATGTTCACAGTATTGCATTGCAGCTTTCTGTGCCTAGTAATTAAACCTTAAGGGTATCTTATTTGCGTGTGTGTGTGTTTGGCAGTGAGGGTGGTGGTGGGGAGTTGAAAACTTGAGTGTTCTTCAAAAAACAAAATATCTTCAGTTTGTATTTTTGGCTAATGTTTTATATTGCTATTCCTAAATGTAAAACTTGTGCCATGTTCTAGGCTCCAGCCTGAAAGCACCTTGTTGATGTAATGTAATGCCTCTGGGGTCAGTAGTGGGGATTGAACTCGATAGAAAAGTTGAACCCTGTCCTGTCTGAGCTAAAACACTCCGCTCTGTTAGGTAAAAAGGATGTAGGAGACTCATAAGCCTTGGTGGTCCAGCAAACCACACCGGGTAAATGTGGGTTACAAAATCGGAGGATCAGGTCCAGCGGAGAGAATCAAATTTACTGCAAGACAATTATTAAGAGGGCAAGTGAAGTCTTAGAATGGAATTAGGAACCAACAACTCAATTTCCAGTTCTGGATTTTTCACTAATTTTTCACATGGCTTTGGGCAAATCAGGTAGCTTTTCTACATTTGTGTTCCCCTTGTAAAATCCTGATAAGTAATGTTACAGGCTATGAACTAGCTTTTTGGTCATTTGAAATTTAAAAGGTGTGTGTGTGTGTGTGTGTGTGTGTGTGTGTGTGTGTGTGAAAGAGAGAGAGAGAGAGAGAGAATGGCTCATGAAAAGCTGAAAGATGAATGGCTCTGGCTATTTGGAATCTGAGTCATCTAGACAGCATCTCTTTGAAATGCTTCCCCGTCCATGCACATCAAAAATACCAGAAACATCATTAGTCTTGCAAAATAATGCAAAGGGAATCTGTTGTACTACAGGAGCCATAATAACTAGTTACTACATTGGATTATTATCTCTGTTTCTCATACTGATGATGATTAAACCACATTCCCAGTTGCATCTTGCTGTGAAAATATTAAGCCATAACAGGAGATGTGATGAAGCCCAAGCAGAATCAGATGAACATATCTCTAGTTTAATACAGATTAACTGCAGACCCACTTCACTCTTCTTTATTCAGATTTATAAAATGACAGGAGGTTACAGTTCCGGCATTCCAGGTGACATTTGCATTCATTCGTCTGCTATTTTATTGCATTGCTATTTTGATATAAGCACAGAAAAGAAACGATTGCAGAGTCCATCGTAAAGCCATGCAAATTCCTGATGCTCTTACTACGTTTGAGCCTGCAGTGACAGAGGCACTCTACCTATTTTTGCTTCTACTGCATTTCTTAGATAAGGAAAGCATGTCTGATTCAAGGCAATGTCTATACCCACACTGGGGCTTTTATGTGACAGAAGTGTAATTTTACCAAAGCCAGTTGCATTGACTCCCAGTCCCCTGTTGTAAGTGCAAGACAACACCACTCACTTATGTGCATTTTAGGAAAAAAGAGATATGAGAAGCTAGAAAACACCCCCCATCCCAGTAGTATTACATAACCATTCACTACCTAGCTAAACCAATAGTTACTTGCCATAGCAACTGCTGCACTATGTATGCCACAGGAGAGATGCACTCTTCTCAAAACAGACATCCAAATGGCTTGAAACACCTTGGACGTTTCAGAGTTTAAGGAAAAATATGGTGGTCCACTTTCCACTATCTAATCTTTAATACAGAGGTGCGACCCAAGGAGACTCCCATATGGTGTGGGGCAGCAGTCTTTCCAGTTTTATATTAAATAGGCGTTTGACTCCCAGAAAGCTGCTGCGGTGTCACTTAGCCAGGCAGTTTGCTGTAGCATAGTGCGTACAGTTAGCTCTCTTCCTTAGCGATTTGTAGTGGGCTTAGTACTCCAGGATTTAAGATTTTTTTTTCTTTTTTTAACAGCTCAGGTTATTGGGGGAGGGACAGCTCAGTGGTTTGAGCATTAGCCTGCGAAACCCAAAGTTATGAGTTCAATCCCTGAGGGGGCCATTTAGAGATCTGGGACAAAAATCTATCTGGGGATTGGTCCTGCTTTGAGCAGGGAGTTGGACTAGATGACCTCCTGAGGTCCCTTCCAGCCCTGATATTCTCTGTGTTTGAATTGCTTTCAATAGAAAGTACAGTAACTCCTCACTTAACATTGTAGTTATGTTTCTGAAAAATGCAACTTTAAGCAAATCCAAGTTCCCCATAAGATTTAATGTAAATGAGGGGGTTAGGTTCCAGGGAAATTGTTTTCACCAGGCAAAAGACATATATACTGTGATTATATATATGTATATATACACATGCAGCAAAAGTTTTAAACAAACAATTTAATACTGGTACGCAGCGATGATGATTGTGAAGCTGGGTTGAGGTGAAGGAGTCAGAGGGTGAGATATTTCCCAGGAACTGCCTTACTGCTAAATGATGAACTAACATTTGGCTGAGCCCTCAAGGGTTAACACATTGTTAATGTAGCCTCACTGTACAAGACAGCAGGCATGGAGGGAGGGGAGAGAGCATCGCAGACAGAGACACACACCGTGTGTGTGAGAGCGAGAGATGCACATTTCTCTATTAAATAGCTGACCCCAGTTTTAAGTACACTGTCTTATGAATCAGATCAGCTTGCTGAGACCACAGCTACTGCCTGGAAGCTCCCTCCATCCTGAACCCTGTCTTGTGTACCCCCTGCTCTATGGAAATGGGGTAAGTGGAGTGCAGGAGCGGGAGAAGGGGGACACCCTGACATTAGCCCCCCATTTCCCTCCTCCTCCTGTACAGCAAGCAGGAGGCTCTCAGGAGCACTTCCAACAGAGGGCAGGAGCAGCACATGACAGTGGGGGGAGGGACAGCTGAATGCTGGCAATTGCTAGCCTGCTTGGCAGCTGCAGCACAAGGAACTTAAAAGAGTGGGGAGCTGATAGAGGGGCTGCCAGTCCACCCTGTTTCCAAGCCCTCACCAGCCAGCTCCAATGGGCTGCTCTTCCTGCAAGCAGTGGACAAAGCAGGCGGCTGCCAAACGATGTTAGAAGGGAGCATTGTACAGCTTTAAACGAGCATGTTCCCTAATTGGTCAGCAATGAAACAACATTAACCGGGACAACTTTAAGTGAGGAGTACTCTAAGGAAGAGGCATGTGTGATGGTTTGGAGAACTTGTCTATGTACAACTTATGAATTCTGGTTGATTTTATGAAATTGCTGTATCAGTGAGTGCCTCAATGTATGTGGGAATCCGCTGTCTGCTCTCAGAGCTGGTATCATGCCTCTCTCAGACAATGGACATTCATTAACCTGCATGCTCCCATTCAGATGAAAGCACTTTAGGACACTGGGATGGCTGAAGGCTAGGAGAACCAGTTCCCGCTGCAGATAAGGGCAGAGAGGGAGAGGAAGAGGAGCAGTGTAATTTCCCCAGAAAGGGAACAAAGAGAATGAAGTGTTGGTTAAAAACAGAGAGGGAGTCAGAGAGAGGAACAGAAGGGTCAGGCTTTAGGAGCCAAGGAGGACCTGCTGACTGCAGACCAGCCAGCACTGAAGGAAAGCTGACTGCGAAGAGAGACTCCATGATTTGGAAGATAAGCCATGAGCTGGAAGAGCATGGTCCTGAAGGGGGGATGCAGGCTCCAAGAGGGAGTTTGGGTGCAGGAGGGGATTCAAGGCTGGGACAGGCTGTTAGGGTGTGCGGGGGGGAGGGGGGATTAGGACTCTGGTTGAGGGTGTGGGCTCTGGGGTGGGGCCAGGAATGAGGGGTGTGGGAGGTGGATCCAGATTGGGGCAGGGAGTTGGGGTGCAGGAGGACGTGCGGGCTCTGGGCAGCGCTTACCTCTGTGGGCTCTCAGGAAGTGGCGAGATGCCCCTCCTGGCCAATGGGCGCTGCAGAGCTGACGCTCAGGGTGAGGGCAGCACACGGAGCTCCCATGGCCATCCCTACACCTAGGAGGGGAGGAACATGCTGGCAACTTTCTGGGAGCTGTGCAGAGCTGAGTAGGGAACCTGCCAGTCCTGTGCCAACTGGACTTGTAATGGCCTGGTTGCCGTCAGGGTCCCTTTTTGACCAGGGGTTCTGGGAGAAAATTGGTCACCTGGCAACCCTAGTTCTGGGAAGGGATGAGCTTGAGCTATTGAGGTGTGGGGGGATTCAGCACTAGTCCTTGGGACCTAGGTCAGCTGGCTGTGAGGTCCCAATTCCAGAAGGGGTATCAGACAGAGAGGCCATGCCCAGGAAGTGTGCCAGAGATGTCATAGCCATAGTCCTTGCTGGAGCCTGCTCAGATGAAGAAAAGCTTGAAAGCACACAGGTTCAGCGGCTGGGTCCAAACACAGCAGTCTGGTGAGCATCCAGCAGGAGGAGCTTAACTGGAGCTGTAACAGTGCGTTTGAAGCCAAATCTGTGCATACAGGTTGCTGAGAAGATAAAAGTATGGAGGCAAGGCTACAGTTTGTTCAAGAAATCAAAGCAGCTGAGAAGACTGAATGCATCTTTGTGCCCAGCACCTGTCATTTGTGTAGCCATGCTAGTATTGGGAAAATGTGCATACTATTTTGCAACTCCAGGGATTAATAAAAGTGTATGTTTCCAAACCCTGATGACAGCTAAATTATTTCCAGTGTTGGAAACTAATGTTTCATTTATAATCTAGCAGATGGTTAAGTAATTTTCAAGAAAATGGCTAAAAAGCAGATATTATTTTCTTGTATTGGAGACATACAAGATTTCTCAAGCTTGTCAGAGGATAATCTGAATCCTTTATTTAGTATTCTACATTTAACTCCCTCTGATACCACTCTCCTTTGTTAAAATGTCATATTTTTAACAAGCATTTTGCATGTTGACAAAAAAATTTCATCTAGCAAAGTCTACCTTCCCCATCAAAATGTATTTTGTACATGTACTGTACAGCCACAACCCTTAATTCAGTTACTCCTAACTGGCAGGAAGGTTTTTCTCCTAATTAATGTAATTTGTTCTCTAATCTACATGCAGCATAATATTTACGAATGAGTATTATCCTTCTATTTTGTTGTTTTACATTTCAGTGAATACGGTTCTTCTGAAGTAAAGTCTCCATTCAATAAGGTAACTGAATGTTTCGTAAATTGGGGAACTGAAAACTAAATCCCTGATCCTGCAATGATAGGACTGATCCCTGAATATTCCTGGCTTTACAGGATTAGGTGGGCGCAACCTGTCCGCCTTGTGAGGGCTCGATCCTGCTCTAGTTTAAGTCAGTGGGTATGTTGCCATTACATTAATGAGCAGGATTATGCTCAAACTGATAGCTCTGCTAACGTAAGAGCTGCAAGATAAAACCACCGTTACATGATTTAGATGGTATTAAAGAGTAGAATCTTTTACAAGTTTGTGGTTTTTTGTTTGTTTGTTTCCCCTTAAATGTGAGGTTATGAAATAAACTAAGCACGTTACCATCCTGGTTATTAAGGGACCAATGCTAAAATCCTCACTCAGAGCTCCTACTATTGGTCAGTGGGAGCTTTGCCTTAGTCAAGGTCTTAGCATAGGGCCTGAAGAGCTTTTCACGAAGCAGGAGGAGGGATGCCATTTATTTTTTATCATCTGTTAAAATTCTTTATTGTGTGGGGGTAGTAACTTTAAAAAATGTTTCCTTTTAGTACAGGACAGTCCCTCTTTTTTTATAGCAAGATATTTAACTCTTTCCACTCCTTTACATTCAAAAAGCTCTCCTAGTCTCCCCTTTTTCTTCCCATGCAGCCCCACCTACACCTATTCAGTGTTGGCAGGCATGTTTGAAGCCGCCAAAGAATTCTACCCTGAAAAAATAAACTGTGTGAAGACAGTGAGCCTGACTATTACACTGGCATATGTGGTACTGGATACAGATCCAATATGTTTAAATTTGCAATTAGTCTTGACAGTTATGTTTCTGTTTTGTAATTTTCTCAGGATGTGGGCACAAGTATCAGTTACTCAGCATTTGCTAACCTGTAGCTAGTTGAAGCAGATTTGGTAGCAGCTTTTAAAAAGCCAGGAGCTGCTACTTCCTAGTGTCTTCACAACTTTTTAAAAATTAAAACAATTGCTGGTGCTCTCAAAACAAACAGTGAATGTGCTGCAAGCCCTGGAATTTATTCATCAGTTACACTGTAAAAACTGCAAGCACAGACCACACTTAACAAAATTCATGGCCAGAGTGTGTGTCAGCAAAACATTGCTACAGAATAATTTGACTGATAAAGCGCATAGCATTGGCTCAGAATGCTTGCTCTGAATAAAGCACCTCCCCTCACCCCTGAGTATTTACTGCAAATGAGACATGGGAATAGGTTTCTCTGCACTGTTTCTTCCCCCTTCATGTAATTTAAGGCAGCAAAACCAAGTGGTGTAGGAGCATACTAAGTGCTATCATAGAAGGAAGATATTGATAAGTAACAGTCCCTCTGAAATGTTAAGTAAACATGATGATTTAGTCCTGCCTGTTACATATTTACTCCAACTCAGAATCCAGGTGGTACAACATGGCATAAAACCACCTTTGCCTCACCCCTTCCCGTAGTGCTGCCCCTTCTGTGCTTTGTTTCTCAGGTGGTGCGGCCCAGGATCTAGCCAAATCTCACTGGAGTTCTATACATTTTCAAAGCAATGGCTGGTTGAGGAGAGTACTGGAGCCCGAACGGTGCTCCAGACAGCTTTGTTCCCTAGCAGAGTGGCAGATTTTCAGAGCAGCATTAATGCCTGCCTCAAGGCTCTGAGCCCTTCCTCCCATGATCTATAGCCTGATTTATAGTTTCTTTGTGAGGTTACTACTAAATTATCTGTGATTATGAATAACAAGCATTTAATAGCATACTCAGTAGGCAGTATCGTACAGTGCCACACGTTGAAGTCTCAGGGAAACAAAGGGAAACTAATTGCGAGGGTTGTGGTGGATGCTCCATCACTAGAAATTTTTAAATCAAAACTGGCTGTTTTTCTGAAAATGATGCTCCAGCTCTAGCAGGAATAAACTCCGGGCTTTCCTATGGCCAGCATTATGCAGGTCAGACTAAATTATCACAATGGCTTTTTTAATCTATGAATTCATATAATCTACATATAAAAAGGAAGTAAGAAAATTGTCTTCTGTAAAAGTAAACAACCAAAGTCCAAAAGGAATATTTATCAGCATGAGCAATGAGCATATAAACAATAAGCACAGTAGAACAATGGTTCTCAAACTGGGGTCTGGTGAGTGTTTGCTGCTCATACAATGCAGTTTCTCTTTCCTCTCTTCAGCTGCTACCTGTAATTTCATTGGAAGACAGCACTGTGCACGTTTGTGCATCATAGATCATTAAAAAACCCACAGAACCAACATGATGGTGGCTCCCATTTGCTCTAACCCCTTTAGTTTATATTGCATCTCCCTCCTCTCTCCCACTCTTCATATGTCTTACCTCTTAGTTTGCTCTCTATAAAGTCCATGGCAAAATTTGTTGATTTCAGTGGTACAAGACTGGGCCTTTAAGTTGTAAATTCATTGCATTTGTAATAGTTTATTTTGTTTGTGGGGTTTTGTGTGTGTGTGTGTGTGTGTGCAGGGGGCAGGTAACAGTGCTTGGCACAATGCACTTCCAATTGTAACTGGGTCTTTTGTGCTGGATTACAGATAGTAATTATTCTTTGCAGTGCTATTGTAGCTGTGTTGGTTCCAGGATATTAGAGAGACAACGTGAGTGAGTTAATATATTTTTATTGGACCCACTTCTGTTGGTGAAGGAGATGAGCTTTCAAGCTACACAAAGAAGAACCGTGTGTAGTTCAAAAGCATGTCTCCTTCACCAACAGAAGTTGGCCCAATAAGAGAGAGTACCTCACCCACTTTGTCTCACAGATTCAGTGGAACCGTAGAGATACAAACAACTCAGGAATGGAGGTTGTTTGTAACTCTGAAAAGTTCATAACTCTGAACAAAATGGTATGGTTGTTCTTTCAAAAGTTTATAACTGAACGTTGACTTAATACAGTTCTGAAACTTTACTATGCAGAAGAAAAATGCTGCTTTGAACCATCTTAAGTGAAACAAGCACAGAAACAGTTTCCTTACTTTGTCAAATCCTTGTTTTAAAATGTTCATTTGTTTTAGTAGTTTACATTTAACACAGTGCTGTACTGTATTTGCTTTTTTTATTTTTGGCTCTGCTGCTAGTTGTTTGTGCACTTCCAGTTCCAAATGAGGTGTGTGATTGACCAGTCAGTGTGTATCTCTGGTGTTCATAACTCTGCGGTTCTACTGTAATAATAATCCTTTCCTAACAGTACTTTTTCATGTGACCGATTTTATTGTGCTTGGCTAGGAATGCTATTCATTTGTCTATGGGTGGGGAGGCAGTGTTTGCACTTGTTAATGAGGGTGGTGCATGTCTGCAAGGTAATTTATTAATAAGAATTAATTAACTCTGTGGAACAATGATCATAAATAACTGTATTAACTGCATATTTAAATGTATATCCAAAATTGGATTTAAATGCTTGACTTCTACAGACAAATTGTACCACTTTAACTCTACAAGTATAGTTTAAAGCAATACAATTCCCTTGGTGAGAGCTCAGTACTGTTGGTATAAATGTGCTTACACTTGTATGGGAAATAACTATTGGGGCTGGCTGGAAAACAATATTTCTGTTTTGATACTTGTTTTCATTCCAAAGTGGAACATATGACAGAAGAGAATGAGAAGATGAGTGGTTAGGGCACTCACCTGGGAGGGGAGAGACCCAGGTTCAAATCTCTCCTCTGCCTTTTTTAGCAAAGGGACCTGAACCTGGGTCTCCCACATCGTAGTTGAGTGCTCTAATCACTGTGTCGTACAGTCTCTCTCCCCCTCTCATTGGAGCTGTTCCATTTTGTGTAATAAAATATTCATTGGACCAGAGAGGGACCAACCCTATAGCCCAGTAGTTAGGACAATTCGTATATGCGATGTGAGAGACTCAGGATCAAGTCCCTGGAGTTAGGAAAAGCAAGGTTCAAATGGCTGCTCTGCCTAATTTAGGGGACTTGATCCTAGATCTCCCGCATCCTAAGTAAGTGCCCTAACTATCAGGCTACTGGCTAATCTGGGGTCTTTCTGTCTCTCCTGCAAGTGCCTGAAACCCAGTCAAGCCTGCAGTGTGTATACAAACCACTTACCGCAAGGTAGTGTATCTGGGTCCTTGTCTAAGAATGGGAGAACTGGGAGATTCCACCCTGAGACCAGTAAGGCAAAATATCTGAGGAGGGAGGGTTGCACTTAGAGAGACCAGATGGAGAACAGAGACGCAGCTAGCCCTGTAACCACTTCTCCCTACCAAAGAACAAATGCTATATGAAATGACGTGTCCACAGTATCTGTGCTCCTTCAGACACCCCAGTTCAGAAATGGCTAGAGTTCACCAGATTACTTTGATTCCTTTTTAAGTAACAGGCCAAATCCTGCTCATCTTAGTCATGAGTCCCACTGAAGTTAATCTAGTGTCTGTTTTTAGAGATGGAAGTAAACAGTTATTTAAGTTCATGAACTAGTCTGTCTGCCCACCTCATGGGTGTTGATGAAATAATACAGAAATCCTAGGAGAGACAGTTCAGAAAATAATCTAGTTGCTCCAGAGGGACTGAATGGCTCTTGGGTACAATTTACTGCAGGTAGTTATCATTTTAATAGCATTTCGATCAACAGTCACACCTTATAATGCACACTACAAAATCTGTTTTTCCCTTCAAAGGTAAATTGCTCACATTTAAGAGATTTACAAAACATTTACCTATCTTTTGTAAAAACACTGTCTGAACACTAACATGGTAACAGAAGATGCTGATTTAATAATTTTATATCCACATGTTGCTGACATTTTTACTTTGGAAGAGGGGGGAAAAAAGCTTATGTAAAGAAGGTGATCAGTTACCTATCCTACCTTCTGGAGACAAACATACAATATCTGTGTCAAGACAGATAAACTTAGTCCATTTGAACACAAAAACAGTAGTCCTCACATATCCATTATTTCCATGAAGACTTTCATTGTGCATGCAAAATAAAAGGGTATAGTATTTCATTATGGAGTCTGGTCCCCTGAAGATGGTAGTTCCCTTGGGTCAAGCTGATGAAACAGTTGTTATATCTGCCTGACAAACATTACAGCATAGGTTTCTAGTCATAGTGCCAATTTTTTATGTTTCACTTGCACTCAGATTTCTAAAGACATTGATCCTATGTTTATAGGACAAAAAGATATGTTATCTAGCTAATTTCTTCATAAATCCCACACTCTTCTACATTTCCTTCTGTCGATAATACAAATTGTCTAAAATTAAATGTAAAGATTACATATTACAATATTTCTCTCTTCGATCAATATAAAAGAGGTCCCTAGAATCCTGTGGCACTCTAGGGCTAATTTTTATATTGTCCTTAATTAGAGCCCATAGCATTGCTGCAGCAAGTGCTATGAAATTGGGCAAATTAATTTCTTTGATAAGAGTCTTAGAATCAGAATGAATACACTATATCAGTGATCTATAACATGGTTTAAAACAGGGGTAGGCAACCTATGGCACGGGTGCTGAAGGCGGCACATGAGCTGATTTTCAGTGACACTCACACTGCCCAGGTCCTGGCCATCAGTCCAGGGAGCTCTGCATTTTAATTTAATTTTAAATGAAGCTTCTTAAACATTGTAAAAGCCTTATTTACTTTACATACAACAATAGTTTAGTTATATATTATAGACTTATAGAAAGAGACCTTCTAAAAACGTTAAAATGTATGATTGGCACATGAAACCTTAAATTAGAGTGAATAAATGAAGATTCGGCACAGCACTTCTGAAAGGTTGCCGACTCCTGGTTTAAAAGGTACTAATAGTAGTATGCAATGGCCATTAATTCTGTTTGACAATGTATGTTGTTCCGTCATATGGCCTAGGGAATATCAGATAACTTTTGATGGTACACTTTTTCATTTCAGTAGGTGTATCTTTGTCTGTTTATATCAGAAATGTAAATTAATACATCGCATTTGTCAAATTCTAAATATTCTAAGTTTGTTACACATGTTAACTGTATCAATCCTTGCAACATCTCTGCAGAACATGCAAGTATTAATGTTGTCATGACATCTCAAAAGCAGAATGTCTTGTTTGATGCATCTGCATGGTCTCAATGTTTTCTGTGTTATAAAGAAAACTGGTTTGTTCTTGGAACTTTGGCTGAACAAGTGGACAGTGCAGAGTAGAGTTGAGTATATTTTAAGAATCTTTTAAGTTCAAGAGTGAGTAAATTTTAGTGTCTTGCAGTTCTTCCTGAGGGAAAAATTGCATTAATATTTATCTCTGAATCTAGTCACCTATATAGCATGGGGATAGTAATTCCGATCTACCCCAGGGAGGTGTCATGACATTAAATTAACTAACTTTGTGTACAGCATATTGAGGTCCTTAGATAAAAGATGGTGCAGAAGTGCGAAGCTTTATCGTCCTGATGTTGTATGATCACAAGCTAGGCTCATCAAGTCTGACAGTTGTCAATACTACTCTAGATGTCTCAGGATGCACCAGGCTGTTGGGGAAACCTCTACATGTATTCCCTGCTAACCCAGTTAACTCTCCTTTATCCTACAAAATCAGGATAAGGAAAGTCGGTAAGTTCTCTGCCTCCTGGAAATCTGGAGGTGGGAACAAGCCATCCATTCCACTGAAGACAATAGGAGCCAAGTCACTAGGCCATCTTTCTCCATTCTCACTTCAGTAAACATAGGGGAGGGCAAAGTAGAGGCAGAGTAGACTTGTTGGAAATGACAAGTTCCTGTGAGGACAGGGGTGACCTAGCTTGATTCTTGTTGGATTTTGCTGAATCATTGGGTAAATCTGATCATGTTTTGGGTTAACAAAACTTTCACACAGCTCTAAATAGCTTGTACGTATTCATTTTGCTAGACCCTCTTTGAAGTATCTTTTAGAAATAGTACATGTGATTTAGCAGTGGATGCCTTCTCATTTGCTATAATAAATCAATAAAAAACATGAACAAGAAATAAGAATCTTGACATTTCAGTTCCCCGTTGCAAAAGCCCCATCTATCAGATGAGCAATTTTACCAACAGATGAGTGACAAACTACATAATTACAACAGTTCTGTGCATATTTACATAACACACTGTTTGTTGCTGCTTTGTAACCCTGATAGGGAGACCAGCTCCAAAAATTAAGTCTAGATCTGGTGTAGATGGGGATTTCTGTTTTTCAGTTTTATTTTTGTGACTTGCAGTATGGATTAACAATAAAACCAAAGACAAAGTGCATATGTTCTAAATGATCAGCATGTAGATAATATAGGAGTCAAGCACTGAGCTCTAAAGATTAATACCGTATTAAATTATGATGACTTTGATTAGGATCATGCTATATAAAAGGTAAAGGAAATCCAAGAATTTTCACTTCATGTGATCAATACAGCAGTTGAGGATCTGATTTAATCTAAGCTGCAATTGTCAGTAGTCTGAGAGTGAGTGTCCAAGACTAGTGGAAATTGTCAGGCAGAATGAACATTGTGGAATGGGAAGGAATTTTATTTTTAAAAATCATTCATTGCACATGCTGAACTTCTAAGGAAGACTCTCCTGCAATAATCATCCTAGTCTGCACATCTTTACTTGAACAAATATTTAATAAAATGGCCAGTATTAAGAAAATCTCCATCTCCATTTCAGACTGAAGTTGTCTCTCATCTTCTATTGTAAGTTACTGAGGATAAGAACTGTTTCTCTCACTTCTACAGTCACAATATGATTCCTTTATTAGTTTAACGTCATAGTACAAGAAGTCATTTTACTTTCAGCATTGGGCTTTGATTAGCAGAAAAACGGTGGTAATTATGATAATTGAGCTACTACTGGTAATCCTTGTATTTTCTGCATACAGTTTTAGAAGATAAGTTTGGTATAGAGTGATTGATCTTTCATAATGTGCATTGTATCAAGAATCAGTATGGCATACGTAAAAGAAGGAACCAACCACTGAAAGAAACACAAATTTATTGAATAACTGGTTAAGTTACAAGGAATACACATTTAGGAGCCAATCAGTTTCCTTCTGCAGCAGAGCACATAAATGTTCAGACATTTTAGAACTACATTGTTTTGCAGAAATTGGACCAAACCCTCTTGGAGTTATCCATGGTCTTTGTTTCAAAGAGGACATAATTATTTTGCCACTGGAAGTCATCTGAATATGAATTTTTACTGTAATCTGTAATAAATTTCACAGGAGATTATTTTTGTGATCTGATGTATCAAATGGATCCAATATGAAGAGTGGTGTGACTAATACAGCTAGTACATGCACTTGAAAAACTAATGGTTTTTAAATACTGTCTGGGTCCTATGATACCCAAAGGTAACATCCATCCACCTGTAATTTAAACCAACCGGCAAGTGGATAGATCTTGCTCCACAGTATTTTTATACTGTAAAATTCTTAAATATAAGTTTATCTCTAAACAGTATGGCTGGGAAACATGTTTGAGTAGTCATAGAGAAAACAGTGTGTAACCCCTTTTGGCTGGAATGTGCCTTAGTAGAAGGATCTGGGATGTGCTGGAAATAGCGTGAAACTGGTTGTAATGCAGAACTGATTCTGGCCGAATTAGTAAGCCCGAGGCTTTCCTTCAGTCTCGAAGACTCATGGCTATGTCTTAACTGCAAAAAGGTGTATTTTTACAGTTATCCCTTTTATACAAAATGCCTATGAAGACAGGGCACAGGCAGTTTTTTAACCCCAATGTAACTAGTCAAGGGGAACACTGGGAGCGGGGTACGGTAGTATAGAGTTGACATTGATAGCTACATCAGGGTAAAAACTACCTGTGTGCTGTTTCTGCTAGGAATTTATGTCAAGATAATCTCTATTAACCCCCCACTCAAAACAAGCCCCCCACAATGCATCTCCCCCCTTTTTTTCAGTGAAGACAAAGCTGGTGTGAGACAAGACCATCCCCATCTCAAAGTATGTGCACATGTTCTGTATGAACCTGAGAAATGAATAAACTGTGTTCAGGAAACCCACACCCACATTTTAAAAGGCATGTAGACACTTTGGAAAATCTTACTAGGTGCCTATCTGCATCTTCAGGTGCCTAAATACCTTTAAAATGTAGCCAGTAATGCATGGCGAATCTGCAAACCAGCTATCCTTTTATCTTTGACTTATTTGGAGTACCAGCCAGGTGTTCCTCTATCACAAGCATCTTTAAAAAAAATAAAAACAACCCAAAACTACCCCCTCCCCCCAAAAAAAACAAACAAACAGCCAACCACCTGGAAATGAGGCAGAAGTTTGTGGACTTTTGTAACTTGTACGTAAAGGAACTGCAGTGTTAAGTCACATAATTTTAATTTAGAAATATTTGACTTTCTTATTGAACTTTTTGATCTTTGAGTAAAAAATAGACAAGCATATTCAGGCTGTGTATTTTCTCTCTCTCTTTCTCTCAGATAAAGAAGAGGCAGCAAGATGTGGTACGATTTCTGGAAGCCAACAGAATAGGTTTTGAAGAGGTGGATATCACAATGTCAGAGGAAAAAAGACAATGGATGTATAAAAATATTCCTGAGGAAAGACAGCCTGCACAGGGCAATCCGCTGCCACCCCAGATATTTAATGATGATCAGTACTGTGGAGTAAGTAGCTTTGAGGTCCAGACTGGTTACATTAAGTTAGTGTTGACCATTGAAATACAAAGACATTAGTATCAAACTAGTGCAAAAAGTGGAGAGTTAGGGCTTGTGTGTGTGTATGTGTATATATATAATATATATGGCAGCTCTTCATTTCTTGCTTTTTCAGTTCCTTGACCAGTGCATCCTTTGGGTGGTGGGGTGTGCATATTGGCTGACTGGGAGATCAGTAAGTTTGACTGTTGGATGACATGTCCCCAGAGACATAACTGGAGACACACAGGGGTAGTGTTTGTGGGTTGATGCAGCAGGCGGGTGGATGACTGAAACATTTGGGAGTTAGGTTGGAGTGGATACCTGGTTTATAGGGTGCAGTGGGTTAACGCAGGTGGCTGTCTGGTGAAGGTGGGTAACAAGCTTGTCTGTACAGTATCTGGGAGATGATTCAACCCTTAATCTAACAGATGGGGTGGTGGAAAGGTTTGTTGCAGTTAATAGATGAGTGAGCTTCATTGTATGGGGAAGAAGGGTAACCGTAGTTGCTTTTCAGCCATACCATGTGTGGTTCATTGTCTGTTCCTAGTTATTTGCAATGGGGTAGCTCTAATCCCAGCTGTGTGAATTGCGTCCAAGTAGTGCGGTGTGCAGCAGGTCCATTGGAAGGGATAAGCATGTATTTTTCACATGTTCCTAGGACATGAGGGGATACTTGTGGCCCTCTCACTTGTGTACACTAGAACTTCCACAAGTGTACAAAATTTGGTTAATTTGGGGAAGGGATCTGAAATTTTTGGGGATGCCAATTTGTGCATCTTTTTTTGAGTTGCTTTTGTTAGTGCATTTAAGCGTGTTTGGAATTAGCTAGTTATTATAAAACATAAGTTGTGTTTAACTAGATGGAAAGAGTCTCCCATGTATCACGAAAATCATCTTGTTACTATATCTGTGCAGTTGATATCTGTTTTGGTTGAGCAGACCTAATTCTGTTACTCTTGCTAGACTGCACAATCTGTGTGAACAGCTTTAAAGAGCGGCTTTACTTTGAAAAGAGACTTGGACTATGTCTTTGCTGATAAAAAGATGTTTGCACCATAAGATAACTAACACACATTAGCAATGCTGCTGTGAAAACATAATGGAGACAAGCCACTTTAGTTTTATGGGGAGGTAAAGTAGGCAAGATCAAGGGGTGGGAGGGAAGGGAGGTGTATAGGGCTGATCTTGCCTAGCAACCTCCCAGTAAACACTGTAAGGCCATGGCTACACTGGAGAGTTGCAGCGCTGGTGATGGGGTTACAGCGCTGCAACTCACTCTGTGTCCACACTTGCAAAGCACAGCCAGCGCTGCAACTCCCTGGTTGCAGCGCTGGCTGTACACCTGGTCTGCCTCGGGTGTAGCGATTCCAGCGCTGGTGATGCAGCGCTGGTCATCAAGTGTGGACACCAACAGCGCTTTTATTGGCCTCCAGGGTGTTAGGAGGTATCCCAGCATACCTTTTCAGTCATTCTGCTCATCGTTTCACACTCCACTGCCCTGGGCTTAGGTGACCCGCCCTTTAAATGCCCCAGGAATTTTAAAAATCCCCTTCCTGTTTGCTCAGCCAGGTGTGGAGTGCAATCAATCAATCAGTGACCATGCTACCATGCCCCAAACGAGCCCCAGCATGGAAAACTTCCGAGCTGCAGGACCTCATCAGTGTTTGGGGTGAGGAAGCTGTGCAATCACAGCTGCGCTCCAGCCGTAGAAATTATGATACCTATGGGCAGATATCAAAGTCCTTGCTGCTAAGGGGCCATGAACGGGACGCGTTGCAGTGCAGGGTAAAAGTAAAGGAGCTGCGCAGTGCCTATTGCAAAGCCTGTGAGGGAAACCACCGCTCAGGAGCTGCCCCCACGACCTGCCGTTTTTACAAGGAGCTGGATGCCATACTTGGGTGTGACCCCACTGCCAATCCGAGGAGCACGATGGAGAGTTCAGAGCAGGGAGAAGTGGGGGAGGGTGTAGAGGAAGCGGAGAGTGAGGCTACTGGGGTGGAGGGAGACACCCCGGAGTCCCAGGAGGCATGCAGCCAGGAGCTCTTAAGCCAGGAGGAGGCTAGCCAGTTGCAGCAGCTGGAACTTGTTGGTGAAGAGGAAGCAGAGGAGCGTGTTCCCGGTAAGCAGATTTTATTTTTAGGATGGCAATGTTTTGTGAGAGGAGGGTGGGGGTTACGGCTGCATGCATGCATGCCTAGATGTGGAATAGCCCATTGATTTGGTCTATCACGTCTCTGTAATCGGCCTTGGTAATCTCTTCAAAAGTTGCAGCCAGAGCGTGGGCAATGTGCTTGCGCAAGTTCATAGGGAGAGCCACCGTGGTCCTTGTCCCGGTCAGGCTAACTCGTCCGCACCACTGTGCCGCAAGGGGTGGGGGGACCATTGCTGCACACAGGCAAGCCGCATAGGGTCCAGGGCAGAATCCACATTGCTGTAGAAGACCCTCCCTCTCTTGCCAGGTAACACGCAGCAGTGATATATCTGGCAGTAGAAAATCCTGTTGAAAATGTAGTGATGATTGTTCAGTGCAGGTCCCCAACTATCTGCAGTCTGCTTTTCCCACTGCTGCTCCCCAACTGCCTGCCCTCTGCTCTGCTTTCCCCACTGCTGCTCCCCAACTGCCTGCCCTCTGCTTTCCCCAATGCACAGAAACCCCAGATCTCTGTCAGTTCCCCTTCCCAGGTGAGGTCGCGGCAGAAACACTCACCCCATTGCTAGACATGCCTATGCCTTCGCTGCCGTGGCCTCTCTGTGCTATGTTAGGTATGTGGGAATGATGCTACAAAAAGTCTACAAACTCCTTCACTGTGATAATAAACAATGTAGCCTCTGTATTAAATGTTTCTATTTATGTTTTTTTTAAGTGACCTTGAATAATCCAGCACTATCACTGCCTTCCCGACGGTTACAGAACTTGAGGAAAAATCCTAGAAAATCAAAAGAAGATTTGATGAAAGCAGTTATGAATCAGTACACCAGAGACAGTAAAAGGCTGCAGGACTGGAGAGAGAAAATGCATGAGTGGAGACAAACACAGAGCAGGAGAAAGGAATTGGCTACCAAGAAAAGCACAAAGCCGCTGATAAGCCTCCTGGCTCGCCAAACTGACTGTATGCAGTCTCTCGTAGCCATGCAGGCAGATCAGTACCGTGGTAACCCTCACCCCTCCCAAAGCTCTCTCTCTTGTTCCCCAGTATTTGCACAAAACACCTTTCTCCAGCAGCCTGGTTCTTACCACCCCCAGCTGCCCCCAACACCTGTGCGATCACCTACCAGCCCTGATAACTACAACCCTTACCGTATGCACTCAACCCCCATCACGATGCAGCATATTAATGCTGAAGTGCAGCAGGCATTGAACAGCAATCCAAGCAGGACATATTCAAACCTCTGAATGTACAGTCCACCATGCTACCCCCCTGCCCTTTTATGTACTGTATTTTGAATAAATGATTTCATGGCTTTTAAAACATTTTTTATTATTGAAGAAAGTGATAAATACTGTACCCCAACCAGCCCTGATAACTGCAATCCTTACCCTATGCACTCAACCCCCATCACAATGCAGCATAGTAATCCTAAAGTGCAGCAGGCATTGAACAGCAATCCAAGCAGGACATATTCATACCTCTGAATGTACAGTCCACCACCCTATCCCCCTGCCCTTTTATGTACTGTATTTTGAATAAATGATTTCTTGGCTTATAAAACATTTTTTATTATTGAAGAAAGTGATAAATACTGTACCCCAAGGGAAAAACGGGCACAGCAAAGGCACCAAACGTTACTGTTGGCGTTCAGCCTCAAATTGCTCCCTTAAGGCATCCCTAATCCTTGAAGCCCTTTCCTGGGCCGCTCTAGTAGCCCTGTTCTCTGGCTGTGCAAATTCAGCCTCTAGGCGTCGAACCTCGGAGGCCTATTCCTCACTGAATCTTTCACCCTTCCCTTCACAAATATTATGGAGGGTACAGCACGTGGATATAACAGCGGAGTTGCTGCTTTCCTCCAAATCTAGTTTCCTGTAGAGACACCTCCAGCGTGCCTTTAAACGGCCAAAAGCACACTCCACAGTCATTCTGCACCGGCTCAGCCTGTAGTTGAACCGGTCCTTGCTCCTGTTAAGCTTCCCTGTATAAGGTTTCATGAGCCATGGCATTAAGGGGTAAGCGGGGTCTCCAAGGATCACAGTGGGCATTTCAACATCCCCTACTGTGATCTTGCGGTCTGGGAAAAAAGTCCCGGCCATCAGCTTCCTAAACAGGGCACTGTTCCGAAAGATGCGTGCATCATGCACTTTTCCAGGCCATCCTGAGTAAATGTCAGTGAAACGCCCACAGTGATCCACAAGCGCTTGGAGAACCACAGAGAAATACCCCTTGCGATTAATGTACTCTGATGCCAGGTGGGGTGGTGCCAGAATAGGAATATGCGTCCCATCTATTGCCCCTCCACAGTTAGGCAACCCATTTGTGCAAAGCCATCCACAATGTCCTGCACGTTCCCCAGAGTCACAGTTCTTCTTAGCAGGGTGCGATTAATGGCCCGGCAAACTTGCATCAACACTATTCCAATGGTCGACTTTCCCACTCCAAACTGGTTCGCCACCGATCAGTAGCTGTCTGGAGTTGCCAGCTTCCAGATTGCAATAGCCACTCGCTTCTCCACTGGCAGGGCAGCTCTCAATCTCGTGTCCCTGCGCCGCAGGGTAGGGGTGAGCTCAGCACACAGTCCCATGAAAGTGGCTTTTCTCATCCGAAAGTTCTGCAGCCAGTGCTCGTCATCCCAGGCTTGCAGGACGATGTGATCCCACCACTCAGTGCTCATTTCCCGAGCCCAAAGGCGGCGTTCCACGGTGCTGAGCACGTCCATTACTGCCACAAGCAATTTAGTGTCTTGAGCATCAGGCGAATCAATATCATCGTCTGACTCCTCACTGTCACTTTGGAGCTGAAGGAATCTCCACTGCCATGCGTGATGTGCTGGCAACATTCATCAGCAAGGTCCTCAGCAGCTCGGGCTCCATTTGTAACAGAAATCGCGCTGCAGACCAATGCCGCCAAACTGCTTGGAATGTGTAGCAAAGCACCATGGGGCGTTGGAACAGGAAGCGGAAAGACCCGCACCCTTCCGTCCCCTTCCCACAAGCCACAGTGCCAAAATGGGACGAGGTGCTCTGTGGGATAGCTGCCCACAATGCACCACTCCCAACAGCGCTGCAAATGCTGCAAATGTGGCCACACTGCAGCGCTGGTAGCTGTCAGTGTGGCCACACTGCAGCGCTGGCCCTACAAGCTGTACGAACACAGCTGTAACTCCCAGCGCTGCACAAATGTAAGTGTAGCCATACCCTAACTGTCTTGTGTCCACTTGGGATTTTATAGTGAGCTAGCTGTTGTGTGTTTAGTTTTCTTGCTGTCAAAACGCACATACTTTAATGTAAGTGAAGACAAAACCTTAGTGAAAAGGGCAGTATAGGGTTCAATGTTTTTTGTGTCACAGTGATTTCTAAATCCAGTGTGCTCAACTTACAAAGGTCTGCTTGTTTTTCCAACTGCCAGGTCTGCACACTCAACATGGCATCAAGAAGCTAACCTGGGTATTTTTTCCTCTAGCTTAGGTATTATCACCAGCAATAAAAACTATATAGGCCAGATCTGCTTGTGGCTAGCTGTGCAACCCTCTTATCTGATTCCTTGGATTGTCTTTTCTTTATGCATTTGGGTGAGACTGAAAAAACTAACCAGATGCAGGTTTTTTAGATTGATTCACTAGGGTTGCACATGTGGGCACGGTCCTACAATTGGACCCAGCTGATCATGTATAAGTCACTATAGACACAAGGTCACTTGCACAGAAGTATAGGTTCTATAGTGATAATTGGTAAAAAGTAATGCAGGCTTTCCCCCCCGCCCCTTGGTAAAAATCAGCAGATACGACTATGAATACACACTGGAACTAGACCTGCTAAGTAGGAAGGTGGCTTTTGAAGTAGTCACTTTTCAGAGTATAATTGCTCTGTAAAGGAAATATTTATTCAGTGTTTACATTAGATAGCTTGGAGATTAAAGTGGCTGAAGCAAACCAATGAATGATCTCTTCTGGTATGCATCCAACGAAGTGGGTATTCACCCATGAAAGCTCATGCTCCAATACGTTTGTTAGTCTATAAGGTGCCACAGAATTCTTTGCCACTCTACTGGTATGCTGTTTCTAACCATACCTAATGCTGAGTGGTTCACAAAATGCAAAACAAACGTAACACACCTAATTGCACAGTATAATACCGTACCACCACCTGCTGATTAGCTCCTGCCCTCAAGCATGAAGACTCCAAGCCCTTGTAATTGTGTCTGAGTTAGTTTAACTGCAGATGTCCTCATAGATCTGCCTAGTGCTATTTCAGTCTTTCTGCAATCTGTGCCTCACAACTGCTCAGTAGTGAGATGTTGCAATAACAGTGCCTATAGTCTGAAAGTAAAATTCTCAGACTGACGGCAGCCATAAACCCACCTCAACATGAATCATTTAACTAACAGTCCAGTTTTGGTGCCAGTGTTTCTTAATACTTTATCAGAGGGGTAGCCGTGTTAGTCTGGATCTGTAAAAGCAGCAAAGAATCCTGTGGCACCTTATAGACTAACAGACGTTTTGGAGCATGAGCTTTCATGGGTGAATACCCACTTTGTCAGACGCATCTGAGGAAGTGGGTATTCACCCACGAAAGCTCATGCTCTAAAACGTCTGTTAGTCTATAAGGTGCCACAGGATTCTTTGCTGTTTAATACTTTAGTCATTTGTATGCCATTGGAGTGTGTTGCCTCATTCCAGGGACATTATTATAGCATCATAAATGTGTGTGGCACTTGAGTCAAAAAAGAGACACGAGGACCAGCTCCTTTCATTTACACTGGTTTAAATGTGTAACTACTTCAGTGTAGTTACTCTACTTTACACCATGTAAATGAGAGAAATTGGCACATGGTCCCTGCCCAAAGGAGTTTACAATCTGTTTGATATTGCATAAAAAAAGGTAAAAACAGAGACATTTGAGAGAAGAAAGAGGTGAGTAGCGCACCACAGTTGCAATAATATACAGCTGTTTTCCCCAGAGGGGGTGCTTGGTATCAGTGGGAGAACTTCAGAGCTAGAAGGATCATCTTTAATTTCAGCTCAGTGCTTAGGTAGGTGAGTGAACAGGATTCAGTTGACTGGAAATGACCTACCCAGTCTGAAGCCTTTTGTGTTCAGGATTACACATTTGTCCGATGCAGCACTAGCGCTCATGCTTTAAATGAGTCTTTCACTGATCTGATTAGGTGTTTTGATTAAAAAAACAAAACAAAAACATTTTAAAATAGGGAATTCCACTGTGTTTGGTTACCTAAAGGAGAGCAGGCTTTGAACTCTTTTCGCTCTGCCTGTCTCCCCCTCCCAGCCATTCTAGGGGGAAAGTTTAAGTAACTAAAAACACTTTTTTAAAGCAATTCTAAAAACTTTTTTGCATTTAACAAAAATCAGTTGCAGAGACAAGTCTCTCAATTGGTCAATATAGAAGTTTTAGAACAAGGATTATAATACTTAAAATTTCAATGGTGCTTCATATTTTAATCCCTGATTAAAACAGACCACCGTTGCTTTTATTTGAGCAATAAAATGCTCCTGCTAAGTAGGCCAGGCCTTAGTTGCCAGTGTTTTGGCTCCTGAAATCCTGATCTGTATAATTACATTATTCTTACCATTGGCTGTCAGCATGCTACTTGGCTGTCCTTGATTTATCAGCACTCACCTGTGCAACAGATGTCACAATTTTTTCTGGGCTGTCTGTTTCTGCCTGCTCAAGGGACAAATGTTCTGATGAGCCAAGTAAAGGCAAGAGGATTCTGTAAATCACATTTTAAGGTTATGCCTGTAATGTTTCCAAACATTGCTGAGCTCCAGTGGAGTAAGAAGACAGTGCAGGAAGATAATAAATCTCCTGAAGAAAATGTTGTTTTAAAAGCAAGATAAAAATTCAGAAAGTTGAATTTAGTGTTCCTGAGCACCAAAACAAAATTAATTGATTACAGAAAACTTTCATGATTCTATCATTCCTAGTGCATATCACTGTCATACACACACGGAATGCTGTGGTGTGGTACTATAAAAGTGAAACCGCTTTGTAGTTATGATTGCTGGTAAGCCTTTATTGTATACCACACTATCAGGTATTCTGGTATGGTAGAAATTTAAATAATAACTGTTCAGGGCTGGTAGCCATAAAAACCTCCAGAAATGACCTAAAATTACTCTTCTATATCTAAAAATGTCCTGGCTTTAAAATCAGACACCAGGCCCTCTTAGGGTTAGAATTTTGGATTGTACTGGGAAGCTGCACTTCTTCCCTTTCCCAATGAAATAAAACTCCATTTTCTAACTACAGGGCTGCAAATCAAAACTCTGCAGTAATGACATTTTAACGTACAGTGCAGAAAACCTGTTACTGGTACAGGAATGAATTTTGCTTGTCTTATGTCTCAAGTGGAAGCACCTTTTCCTTTTTCCTGGGGGGTGTGGGAGCTGAGGAGGAAACGTTTCTATGGCAGGTTTTTCCTTTTAAAAAAACAAACAAACAAAACCCAGAGTTGTTTCTTGGAAGCTGCTGAGGAAGGTTTGTATGGAGTAAGTCCTGAGGAAATGATTGCCAGGCAGGGAGCGATGGAGACACTCATAAGTGCATGATAAAGATTTATAGAAATGTAGGGCTGGATGGGACCTTGAAAGGTCATCAGATCCAGCCTCCTGTCCTGAGGCCAAGCAAACCAAGGTCATTCCCGACTGGTGTGTGTTCAACTTGTTCTTAAAAACTGCCAATAATGCAGATTCCACTGTCTCCCTTGGAAGCCTATTCCAGAGCTTAACTACCCTTAGAGTTAGAAAGTTTTTGCCTAATATCTAACCTAAATCTTTCTTGCTGCAAATCAAGCCCATTACTTCTTGTCCTATTATCAATGGATGTATTTTTTTTATCACCTGGCTCTTCAGTTTGTCACATAAGTTTCAACTAGACCTGGCTAGAAATTTTTCATCAAAATGTTTTTTTTCAACAAAATGCCACTTTTGTTGAAATTAGAAACATTTTGAAAAGTGTCAATTTTGACTAACATCTGCTGAAATTTCATCTTGGAAAGACTTCATTTTAGGGATTTCCAATATTTTGTTTTGAAATTTTAAAAAATATTTTTATGCTACTGCTGAAACTGACATTGTAGTTGAAATATTCAATTTTTATTTTAAATATCATTAGGACCAAAAACAAATTTCAAAATGTCATAATTTTACCGCAAACCAGAAATACAGAGTTTTGATCAGCTCTAGAATCAGCTTCATCAGGCTGTGTACATTTATACTAAAGAGAGAAATAAAATAGCATATTTGCCAAAGGAGAAACCAGTCAGGACACAGACAATCACTGTGGCACTAATCTTCCTAGCTCATTATTAACTTGAAAATCTCATGTTGGTATGTTTGAAAGGTTCATACGTTTAAGACAGATTTATAGATAAATTCTATCTGTCAGAATTGTGTTTTTCTTCCTTATTTAGAAGTATTTCAATAACCAAATCAATAAACCTGCATTGGTGTTACATGTCAGAGGTGGAAAGAGGACTTGGGAAAACTTCAAGGATCCCCCTCAGAGTTTTTGCCCTTTTCTCTCCACAGGGACTGAGATTAGTGGATTTGCATAGGAGACAGGATATGAGATCGTCAAACCCTACAGAGCTAGAAGATCTGCAAGGGAAGCAAGCTCCATCCCTTTAGAGTTTGAGGCATCCAAGGAGAAGGATTGTCTTTGCATATACATCTGTGCACCACCTCCTCACTTCCGCTGAGCCACTCTGCCTCAGGAGCTGGTATGGGAGGATGTTCTAGTAGTGGTTAGGACACTAACCTGGGACTTGGGAGTTCCAGGTTACCCACTCCACCACAGACTTCCTATGTGACTTTGGGCTAAATTAACAAAGGAACTTAGGTGTGGTGATGCTGAGTGTTGCCACGCCTAATTTTTAGACACCTAGAAAAATCGCTGGGTTTCACAAAGCCTCTGCATCATCTTGGGATTGATGTCAGGCTGACAAGTCTATAATTATCTAGCTCATCCCATTTATTTCTTTCAGTATCGGCACAACATTTGCTTTCTGTGTGGGATCAAAACCTGCAATGCTTTTCCTATTGTTGGCTAAGGCTTTTTTTTCTTTTTAATAAAGTACTTAATTTGTAAATGTCTCATTGAACAATCTCTCTTATTCAAGCTGTGCCAGCAGCAGGCTGCCCCTTTCAGGCCAGACAAGGAGAGTTTGTAACTATCCCTGCAGTCTTTACAATGTTATAGAGAAGGAAAGGTTTCACTGGATAGTGCTAAAGTTACGGCAGATGCCCACTGACCATCCTAGAAAATGGCTTATTTTAATAGCTTTATACAGTTATTTCAGGTTTTAATCTTTCATGCTTAACTAACTCATTTTGTCTGAGAGGCTAACCAGCTGCATTCTCTGAAGTTCTTTTGTTCTGCCACTTTTGAATTAAGGGCTGAAATGGTCTCCCATAATTCAAAAATAAATTTAGCAATTAGCTTTCTGTAAAACAGACATAAACTGCTGGCATGAGACTAAGCATGGGACACTTCAGATTAAAAGGATAAAAAACAGGTAATTATAATGGAGATCTGAATGTTTAACTAGTTTTTTCTAGTGTGAGAGGCACAGAGTACCCAATATCCTTGGACTGCAATCTAAATTTGCATTATTATAAAAATTAGAAAATCTCCATCTTGTCTGTTAATGTGGGGAATCATAATGTCCAAGTAGCAGTCCTTTCTTAAGATTGCAAAATACCCATAAAGCACCACAGCCACCCCTGTTCTCAGCCCTTACGGCTACAATAAATTTCATCTAATACAGTAACTGTAAGTCTAGGGGGAAGAATAACTGGGAATGGCTAGGCAAGAATATAACTTTTCTATTACCACACCACACCTATTAATTCCCACATTGGCTCTAATGGGAGATGGGTTAATGCTACCCCAACCAGTATCAGGACAGTGCAGCTTCATTATTAGATTAAAACTATTTAAATGGAAAGGTATTTCAAAGGCAAAGCTCAGTAATATCTCTGCATTACTGATTATTTTTAATTCAGGACTAGATTCTTTCTACCCACCTCCACTGCAGTCAGTTGTATTACTCATGCAATAAGACACTAGTCAGCACAAGTAAGAGCAGCAGAATCTGGCCCTGAATAAATCCCTTATAATAGCTAACACACTGCAGTGGAGTATCAAAAATCAAGGTTTTGACTCGCATGCTCTCAATGGAGAATTGATAAGTTAAATGGTGTCCACCTTTCAGACCAAATGCTTTTTTGACTAAATGCTGCTTATAGGAAAGGCCAAACTGATACCGTCCTTATTTTGCAGAGAAATTTAACTTGTAAAGCCAAAAAGAATTAGGCCACCCCACACACCGCTGAATAACTTCTGTCAAAAAGTATACACGCAACACAAAGCCAGTACTGCTGCCATTGAATACTTCGTTGTCAAGGTTGCTTTTCTATTCCTCCGTACCCCTGCATCCCTGAACTCCACTGAAAGATGAACTTGACATCCCCCATGCTCTAGATAGGCTTTTAGTAGTGATAAAACAAATCTAATTATGAAATCACCAGGATCACGTGAGTCTGAGATTTTGAAATCACTTACTACTATCTATATTGAATGTCTTTTCTAAATGAACAATTAAGACTCAAAGAAAAATTATTACAACAATCTGCAACCCTCCTCATTTTTTTTGTCCTATACCTGGAGAGAAGATAATGGGCCCCTTCGCCTTGAATGGTCTCTGAGAATATGGGAGAGACAAGGTGAATGAGGTAATGTCTCTCTCACCAACAGAAGTTGGTCCAATAACAGATAAGCTTTAAAATTAACGCTGAATATCAGAATATCCCAGAGCCCAGTGGTTAAGGCACTCACCGGAGAGGTGGCTGCTACCTGTTAAGAGGCAGCTGCTCCTCCTGCCTGGTATGTTGTGTAAGCTCACCTATAGGGGCCTGACCCGGTAGGTGAGCTCTGAGCTCACCCTGCTAGATTGGGCCCTGCAGATGAGTTAGGTATGGGAATGCCTATCTTTTCCCTATTTGTGAATCACTTTGGGGCTTAGGCATCTAGACGTCTGACATGGGGCTGCATTCACAAACATGAGTGACTAGAGAACTTTTTACTGCAAAAACTGCCGAGCAAGTTTAGGATCCTACAGTGTTGAGCAGCAGCTGAAGCGGGCGTTTTCTGATTCCTAGTGGGGGCTGATTCTGGGATTTAGGCACCCAAATTGGCAGTTAGGTGCTTAAATCCTTTTGTGAATCTAGCCCATAGTCCCTCTGTGTCTCAGTTCCCTGTAAAATGAGGATATTAGCACTTTCCTAACTCACAGGGGTGATGTGAGGATAAATGCATCCAAGATTGTGAGGTGCTCAGATACTATGGTAATAAGGGCCATGTAAATATCTTAGAGCCTGGCCCTGGCTTGTCAGGCAGTGTAAGGAAAAGATGGCAGAACAGTAATACCACTAGCATTTGAAAGGACTACATGTTTGCTGCACAAAGCAGCTGCTCCCCAGCTCTGCCTCTTCTCCATGCTGGCAGGATACCATTCACCCCAAAGCTCCTGGAGCTCCAAAAATGAGGGGGAGTGCAGAGAGAGCAGCTGTGGGCTCCACCGAGCTGTCACATTCCTTCCCTCTGCTATTCTCTCAGCCCCATGTTTCCCCTTTCTGTCTCCTGGAGAGGAGCACAGTGAACTATTTGACAACCAACATATCTGTTCTTAAAGTGGAGAGACTCTTTCAACAAATCAGTTAAACAGAAAAATGCTACAAAAATAATCTGAGGACTTTTTCTTCCTCAGAGCACTTATTATTGAGATCAGTATTTTATTAATGTGGCTGTTTATACAGGAAATACATTCCAATTTAATGCCATTATTTGTGGGGGGAGGGAGGAGGGAAGGGTTGTTTTATAAACTGTAGTGAATCGTGTGGTTTGAAGATGAAAATGGCATGTGCTTTACTCTATAGACTCTGCTATATTTTTTGCAATCTAGCTCAGTTTGCTACTGCTCAGTTCCATCATTTCCCCTCCTTCAGCAGAAGCACAAAATCAAGGAATGAGTTTGTTCCTGCTGCTCCTTAGCTTTTTATACCTGGTAAACCAGCTTCTTCTGGCGAAAGAATTGAGTCCCTACAGAAGTAACTTTACATTCTGTTGAATTAAAAAAACAGAAGCAGGAGAAACTCTTGTATACTGCACTTATATTTAGATGAGGGCACTGTGCTATGTGAAATAATTTAGGATCTTTTTTTAAAAATATAGTTACAAAAGATCATTTGAAGTAATACATTTGAAAATACATTTTGCATAATTTGTTAGATTGTTAATCTAGATTTTGTCTTGTTCAGATTATTTTTGATGTTTAACACAAGTACATCATCTCAAGCACAAAAGTCCAGAACTGTAAATAGATATTCAGTACCCAATTACAAGCAGTTTACTGCACTTTCCAGGTGGGAGCCCCAAATTCTCTTTTCTTAAATGGAAAATAAATTCTAGTCAGTATGCCTAGGGCAGAGGTTACCAAAGTGTGGTATGTGTAGGTTTGATGTGAAGTGCATTGATGGAACAACAGTTTTTAAGAAGGTGGCACATAAATCAATAGAGTTTGGGAATCGCTGCCCTAGAGGATGCTTAAAAAAGACCATACATCTTAAAAACAAACAAACAAACAAAAACCTTGAAGGGTTATGACTACTTCGGTGACATAGTATTCTCTTAGGGGAGTACAGTATAGTGCTAGAATGGATGAGCCCATTGACTATATGACAATTGAGGGCACTCAGTATTGTACAAGATTTTGGATATAATAGAGTACTAATATAATACCTAGAGGAAACCATGGCAGTCATTGATTAGTTTCCCGAAAACACTGTCAGATTGATGGAATTATTAGAAGATGGTACACTGTATGCCGTACATATTTCAGTACATCATAATTCCATTTCTGTTTACTTTAATGTAAAGACAAGAAGGGGAAAAAGTATTTTCTAAGGGTTATCCTAGACCAAAGAGATTTGCTCTATTTAAAAATTATGAAGGAGTTAATACAGTTTCGGGTACTATTCCTGCCCTTCATTTCCTTAGCCAGTTTTTATGGTTTTATAATCACATTTTTCTATTCTTTAAATATTCCCTGTGTCTGTGTGAAAGACCCACACAAACAGAGAAGAGATTATCCAGGGGAACCATCAGTCATAAAGTAAACAAACTGGAAAAAAATTTCCTTTTCCTTTTTATAGTGCTCTGAAGTAACTTACACCAGTATTGGGTAAAATGTTCTAAGAAAAAGTCTGGATTTTGTTGGTGGTGATGGTTTTTTTGTTTGTTTGTTTGTTTTTAATTCATCTCTTTTAAAGTTACAGCTAGTATATTCAAATTATATATTTTTAGGGAAATTGTCATCATTTCAAATGTGTGCAGACACACTAGTACTATGGGTAACATATCTTTAACAGCAGTCTTGGGTAAGAGGATGGTTACCATAGTTCGTCATTCATCACCTATCTTTAAAACAAGACAATCGCCACCTTCCCAAAAGACACAGGCTTTGCATTTGTAATTTTAATTCAGTAATGATCTTATCAAAACAAATTCTCCCTACAGTGACAGCAGGATGCATTGGAGAGCACAGAGATCTGGGAGTCAAGAGACCCATGGTATTCCTGGCACTTCCACTGATGCAGGCCCTGATCCCGCAATACATTCTGCATCAGTGACCTCCAAAGCAGCCACATTGAAGTCACGGGGGGCACTGTGCTGAATCCATTGCAAGATTGGGGCCTTATTGTTTGATCTTGCACAGCCTCTTTGTGCTTCAGATCCTTATATTATAGATGGGGAATAATGATACTACTTCACTGGTCATTAAGTGCTGTGATATTTGAAGGCTGCTAGATAATGTTTTGTTGTTGCTGAATATATTATTGGTGAACATCAGTAAGACCTGGTCTACACTACAGCTTACTTATCAGACGGGTAGCTATGTTAGTCTGGATCTGCAAAAAGCAACAGAGTCTCCTGTGGCACCTTACAGACTAAAAGATGTATTGGAGGATAAGCTTTCGTGGGTGAATATCCACTTCGTCAGACACATGCACCAATACATCTGTTAATCTATAAAGTGCCACAGACTACAGCTTACGTTGACCTAACTCTGTAAGTGTCTACACTAAAATGTCACTCCCACCAATGAATTTACCCACTACACCAATTTAATAAATCCACCTCCACGAGAGGCGTAGTGTCAATGCCGCTGTAGTTATGTCAATGCAGTGTCAGTGTAGACGTGTTGCTTATGTTGACTGTTGCTGCCTTTCAGAAGCTGCCCCACACTGACAGTTAAATTGGTGCAAGTGCTCCTGGTGAGGACGTGCACCCCAACACAAGCACGCATGGATGTGCAAAAGCCATTTAATTACCGCGGTGGCCGCATGTTGCTGTAACTTATGTCGACATAATTTTGTAGTGTGGACATACCCTAAGTTAGAGTGTGTTATCTATTGTCCATGTAGCAGAGTTATTTCTAACATCTATCCCCAAGCATTTAATAAAGGCTTTGTTTTTGGAAGCTTACCAACTAAGGAGATTCGTGAAAAATGTCTAACCTTTGTGTGAGTAGTAGATTGCTTATGTTATGTTATCTCTTAAGAATCGTAGCCTAGAGATCTTATTGGAAGGTTGGCTAATTGGAGACTTGTTTTTAGACTGCTCTGTGTTGTACAGACAGAATCTTTTCTTTTCTTTTTTATATCAACTAAGTCTCCTGAGAGAGCTGTGCTGAATAAGAGCTTTCCATTGTAACCCTAATCAGATCAATGTGTATGTGTCATCTGTCCCACCGAACTGAATTGCTCTTTCAGTCAGGATGCTGATGTCTCATTCTCAGTGACATACAGTATTAACTCAGTGAGAAGCAAACTGCTGATTTGGTTTATTTCAGTTAAGAGTCTCCCCCACCTTGCCTTTTACTATTTGTGTAAGATCAGTTGCCTTGTACCTTTCGTTAGAGTTCTGATAGGACAATCATATTTAATGCAAATAAATGGTTGCCCAAGTGAGACTGTTTACAAAATAAGGCATTGGAATAGGTTTCCCTTTTAAGTCCTCCTATAATTATGCTTATGCTGTTTTTTTTAAGTCTCTCTATTATAATACACGTGGAAGCTAGATTTTTTGTTTTTGTTTTTTTGTTTAACTTTTCGTGCATCCTGGTAAGTAAAGCTAAACACCTGATAACTGCTGCAGATTTGTTCATCAAATGGTAAGTGGGCTGCTTTTTTTCACTACAAAAAAAAATCAAAATCCTTTTTGTTTTAAAAGAAATATAATGGGGAAAAATTATTTACAACTACAATTTACAGCCTCTACATTGCCCCTTTTAACACATGTGTTGTTAATAAGCAGACGTATATTTATTTGGTATTCATAAGTGGAACCTACTGAAAATGTTTGCTTTGATTTGGTGCCCATAAAATGTGTGAATGGTCTTCTGTAACTTGTCTTTTGTTGCATAGCATCTATTTTTAACAACACTGAACTGCTTTTTCCTTAGCTTACATTCATCTCATTCAGGGCCGCCCAGAGGATTCACGGGGCCTGGGGCAGGGCTGGGTCTTCGGCGGCAATTCAGTAGCGGGTCCCTCTCAGAGGGAAGGATCCGCCGCCAAATTGCCGCCAAAGAATGAAGCAGTGTCGGTAGAGCTGCTGCCGATCACGGCTTTTTCCAGTTTTTTCCCCCCCGCGCTTGTACTCACTGCGCGGTGCTCGAAGGCTTCAGCAGCACTTCAGCGGCGGGTCCGTCACTTTCTCCGAGTCTTCCGCTGCACTGAAGGACCCGCCGCTGAAGACCCAGAGTGAGAGAAGGGCCCGCCACCGAAGTGCTGCCAGATACCCAGAGCGGCTTGTGGGGGTCCCTGTGGCGCCTGGGGCAAATTGCCCCACTTGCCCACCCTGCCCCTCGGCCGCCCTGATCTCATTATTCTTTTATCCCCTTGAAACCATCCTAAACAATCACTCTTTCCTCTAACCTGCCATCTTCAGTTACTTGTAGACCACTTTCCTAGCCTCCTTAGATGTTACATGTATTTTGTTTAAGTCTTTCTTCGTAAGTGAGTCTGCCTAGTTCATTGATCATCCTTGTTGGTCTTCTCTGTTCACTGAGTTTTATTGACATTTGCCTGCCACTGAAGTCTCCAGAATTTTCTGCATTAATAGGACAAAATTAGTAACTTTGTAAAATACTAATGAACAAAAATACATTGAAAGGGATATTATCAATGCTATATTTATATATGCAATGCATACAGTGTGGTCCCCTCAGTGTTATCTAGACCACTGGTCTCCAAACTTTTTTAATCATGCGCTCCATCAGTAAAAAATTTTGGAGCATGCACCTCCTGCTCCTGGCCAAACTGTCGAAGCAAAAAAAAAAAAAAGCCGAACTGCCAAAGGGGGTGGGGAAGTGGCGGTGCTCCTCCTGCCATGCACTCCAAAGGATCCTCTTGTGTAGTTTTAAAAAACCAGAAAAATCTTAAGAATTTATGGTGGCTTTTTGTAATTTCTTAAATTTATCTAATTAATTTTATTCAAAGTTGAATAAAAAACTATCATACTGATGTTTATTGGGGATTAGATATGATCCCCTTACTCAGCTCTTCTGTTTTGTAGCATCACTGATTGCAATGGAACTATTCTTAGAGTAAAGTGATAAGCAACATGAGTGAAAGTGTCAAAATTAGGACATAGTAGCTTTTGTTTTAACCATACCATTAACAAAAGGACAACATAACACATTTATGATGAATAGTTTACTTCCGAAATTCACCATTTTGTACTATCAAGTAGAATTGTATTCTTAGAAGCTGTGTTCCTTTCTCAGGTATTTCCTTTACGGAGTTTGAATTTAAATATACTGCATGATGTGGCAATGAATTGTCAGCACTGCAGAAATGTAGTCCAAATGTAGCCAAACTGCCGAGGGGGGAGCGGGGAAAGCTACTCAGACTCCTGGCCAAACTGCTGAAGGGAGGGGGAGGAAGGGGCACTGCTCCGGCGGCGCTCCTCCTGCCGCGCACCCCGAAGGATCCTCTTTGGAGACCACTAATCTCACTGATCTACACAGGATTCTCTCTTCCCTGGTCTGTTATGTGATACCTTTATGTAAGCAGCCCAAAACTGCATTGGTATTCTCATATTTGTAATGTTAATATTGTAGAGGCACTTATAACATACCTTGTATTATTTTTGTATGTGTGCTTTTATATATATAAAATATATAAAAACAGACACAAAATAATGATTGTGCGGTTATATTTATTTAGGCAGGCCAAATTTTGTCAACCTTGATAATAATGCTTTTAAATGTATTTATAGTCAGCACTAGTTTACAAAGTTACCACTTGCATACAATTAAACAGAACTGGTCAAAACTCAAAATCTGACACTTCAAAATTTATTTCATCCTGAATCAGAATGAAAAATCAGATTTAAAACTTTCCTGCATTTTCCAACAAAACTTGTCTTTCCGAATTTTTTTGACCAGCTCTATTATTAAGCAATGACGATTTCTTCAACTCAGTATAAATGTGTCATAGCATCTTTATAGCTTTGCACATAGTTATATAGTGAGAAGCATGTTGTTGGCTAATTATTTTTCATGCCTCAAAGTGTTCTGCCCTGTATTAGATGAATAACTAGTTAACTATGTAAGCTGATTTTTGTCTCTTTCAAACATCTGCTAGTTTGGTCTTGCCCATTGTTTTTAACTTGTAAAATACTTTTCAGAACCAAAATGGGTAATTCCAAATTCTTCTGCAGGGCAAGGGGTGGCAGCATATTAAATCAGCCCTGGGTCATTTTTATAATAATTAGCACTTAAAGAATGCTTTTTGATATGAAGGTATTAAAGCACTTTACAAAAGTTAAGTGACTTCCCAAGGTTACACAGCAAGTTAGTCAGAGGTGGGAGTAAACCTCTGTTGTTCTGAATTCCATTCACAGACTCTGTCTCCTGGATCACGCAACAATTTCCTGCTGAAGGAGGAGGAAAGCAAGACAAGTAATATAATACAATAGTGGTCTCAAAGGCAGTCCTGGAAATGTTTTCTACTGAAGTAATAGGGATGTGGATATTGATAATAAGCCACCTTTAAAAAAAACAAACAGAATACTTATAGCTTATCCGTTTAATATAGCCAAGCTGAACCTATAGCCGATCTGTTTATGTAGATTCTCCAGTCAAGCTCTCAGAACTCAATGGCTTAAATCTATATGTGAAACAATTTCTTTTCACTTTGGATGTTTAAGTCTAAACACATCCCTTGGCCCGCGCTGTTTCCTGCAGCCCCCATTGGCCTGGAACAGTGAAGCGCAGCCAGTGAGAGCTGTGATTGGCCAAACCTGCAGACGCTGCAGGTAAATAAACTGTCTCAGCCCACCAGCAGATTCCCTGATGGGCCGCCTGCTAAAGGTTGCCGATCCCTGATCTACAGTACTCCTTTGCTGTCTCTTAGTACTTTAACTCCTTCCGAGGGTGAAAGCAAACAACTGTCCTAGATAACTTCACATTAGCCAAACGTAAATGAAATTGTACATCACAAATAAAGAAAAACATTGAATTGAGAGATGGGTAGAAATAAAGAAGCATGCTTACATGGATCCTGAATAAGTGTCATTAGACATAAAGTTTAGTTATAGAATATTGAGTTACCTCGGCCTACAGCATTGCAGAAAACATTCTTTACCCCAGTCCAAAGCTTTCTGCCTACACCAGTCATGTGTTCTAGTCTCTTTATCCAGAGAGCATCTTGATAAAATTCTGCACTTTCACACAGCTGTACAATGACCATTAACTTCAGTGGTGTTATGTTCTCTCTATATAAATAGTAGTTATATATGTTCAGTCAGAATACATTTTTTTTTAGATGAAGGGAAAGAACAAACAAGAAATGACAGAAGTAAAGTCTTCATGAGATAACACATTACATTTCCTCTAAAATGTTTCCCCAAATCTATCTCACAAAATGGCAGCTGTCCTTTGAAGACAGCAGACTCCTAGACGCCTATAGATTTGGTAGGGAAAAAAATTAGAAACAAGTTATACAGTGGCCTTAGCTGATCTATAATTCAAGATGAAGCTAGCTAATTGTTATGGACCTGATTTAACCCCCCCCATTTAAATTTCTTGAAAAATAATTGAATTTTGCATGCCCTCCTCCCAGGGAATCTGTATAGGAAGTTTTGTAAAAAACAGAAATGGAATTTTAAAGTTAGCGTGTCTTGAAAATTGACGTGAAGCTCTCTTTTGGGAGAAATGTGACACATAGTTTGGCTCATAATGGTTGCAATCCAGCAAAGCATTCAAGCACATGCTTAACTCTAAGCACCCAAGAAGGCCTTTTGAAATAAATTGGACTACAAATGTGTTTAAATTTAAGCACGTTCTTGAGTGTTTTGCTGAATCAGGGACAATATCTCCAGACGACGACCTAAAAACTCCAGATTTGTTTTGTTGGCTTTGCTGTGAAAATACTTAAGTTTTTTGTTTGACCTTTGTTTTATTTTTTGGGGGGTGCTGGGGGAAACTGGGGAAGATACATTAACAGCTACTATGGTGAAGCAAGGAAGGGGTTAACTGGATGCTCTTAAATACAGAATTATAAAAAGTCAGTGGAATGCTGTCAGAAGGGTTCTGAAGGAGTCTTCTTCAGCAATTAGCCAAATGGTCGGCTGTAGTGATCATTTGCCATTTGGTCCATTTCTGTGCAGCCGCAAGGGCTTGACGGGCCAAGAGTCCAATGTCGGAACAGACTTGATGCACCCATGTAATAGGGGGGTCTGCCTCTAGGCCACATCTGCTCCTCGATTGGTGGAAGAGAAGTGATGAATATGGTGCTCAAGTGAGAGAACTGAGGATGAGTGTGTTGTGTGGCTCAGATGTGGGTATATGGAAACATGGATGCTGTTCATGTTAGCATTCGGTGTTAGAGGTGGGCTAATAGATTTTTTTTTTACATGGGCTGAGAAGTTTTTGGAGAATCCTTCGAAGCTGAACTAAGTAAATAATGCAGTGTGTATTTGTGATCATTCAGTATCATAAAGGGATTCATCCCAAACCCTACTGTGTTTATACTTTTGATTTTTGGAGTAACTGGAATCTAAGAAATAAGAGAATTAATAGTAAATTCTACTTAGCACATGCATTGTGTTTTATTTTTGAAAAATGATGTCTAGACATTAGGTATTCTACCAGCCTTGTGTCCAACTCATAAGTAGTTAGATAAACGTTGGTATTCCCATTTTCTAGATTTAGGTGGGAGGGAAGGAAGCTGTACAAGATATTAAGTTGATTGCCCTTGGTCACACTGCAGCTCCGGAACAGAGCCACAGAACTTCCTGACTCCCAGTCTTGTGCCAAATCTGTTAGCTCTTGCCCTCACCTTAAAATCTGTGGGTGGTCTAGCTATGTGGTGGATAGACAAGAATGGAGAGCTATACATTCATCAGGAGCTCAAGAAGTGCTCAGCCTTTGACCTACTAAAAAGTTAATTTAACTTAATAGGTTAAAGAGTTATACACCACATGTTGATTTGTCACACATCCATCACTTCAATTTTCATAAATCTGCAGAATCATTTTAGATCAGCACAGTTTTCTTTGTAAGTCTGCTTTAAATCCCCTGTCTCTTTACTTATTGCTAGGGTTGCCAACTTTGTATTTAAAAAATAAGAGACTGTTTCCTTAGCAACCCCGCTCCACTCCTGCTCCTGATGTTATCATTATTATTATTAATAATAATTAGTACTCACCCACATTTGCCAGGGGTATTTCTTGCTGCTTTTTGCAGCACTCAGCAACTCCAGATCTTGTACAGAAATGAAAAAATAAGTGACATCCCTTGTAATAAGGGACTGTTGGCAACCCTACTTATTGTTCTTCAGATCTGTCTTTGTTCTATTGCATAAGCAAGATATTTAACCTAAACAAGATCAAAGGCACCACAAGACAGTTCATGAATGGTTCTCCTGTAGTATCAACTTGTACATAGTCAAGGAAAACCATAATGACCTAAGGAATAGATCTGTGCTATAGTAGAAACTTGTTCACTGGCCAACTCTGAAAATATGTTATCACTTATTTTTCTAAAAGGATACAGTAATTTCACGCTATCTAAATTACTGGCTAATGGTTTCTGGTTTCAAAGGGTAGAGTGTTTAAGTATCTGTTCCATGAGAATAGGATTGTTCAAGGAATTGAGCTGATAAATATGAAACTCAGCAAGGGCCAATTTTTATAAGGTATTTAGGTACGTCAAGATGCAGATTGAAAATCCCACTAGGAACCTATCTGCATCTTTAGGTGCTTATATATCTTTAAAAGATCTGGCCCCAGGAACCTTTCAGACATTTCTTGTATATGCAAATAGTGATTTTAAAAAACAAACAAATATAAGGAAGTACTTCTTCACACAACACAGAGTCAGCGGGTGGACCTCATTGCCAGGAGATGTTTGAAGTCCAAAAGCATAAATTATAAATGGGTTCAAAAAAGAATTAGATCCTTTCATGGAGGATAAGTCCATCCAATGGCTATTAGCCAAGATAGTCAGGGATGCAACCCGATGTTCCAGGTGTCCCTAAACCTCCAAATGCCAGAAATTGGGACTGAACTACAGGAATGGATCACTCGAAATTGCCCTTTTCTGTTCGTTCCCTCTGAAACATCTGGTACTGTCCACTGTTAGAGGCAGGATACTGCACTAGATGGATCATTCATTTGGCCATACAGATGCTGGAGGCTTTACTTGATATCTGAAGGAAATGGAAAACTACAGAGAACCTAAATGAGAAATTGAACTCTTCCACTAGTTCTGGAATTCTAATTACATTTAGAATAACTGTCAGGGTTATACAGCAGAACATGAGCAAGTATTTGACTATTTCCCCCAGCATAGCTACATATCAACCAGAACTTTGATAGCATAGAATATAAAAATATAATGTGGGAAAACACCTTTTGAAATGTTAATCTTTTCTCCTCTCTTTTCTCTAGGATTATGATTGCTTTTTTGAAGCAAAGGAAAGCAACACGGTCTTCTCCTTTCTAGGGCTGAAACCTAGCTTGGCATCAAAGGTGAATATTGCATTTACAGACCTTTATGACTCCTCTTGCAATCTTCAGCTTGAATTTACTTTGAGAGAAGTTGAGAGGTCAGCATGTTCATGCTGATGCTCCTCTCTCTCTCTCTCTCTCCTTGCCAATATTACATTAGTGAGCTATGTGAAATTGGAACAATAAACAGAAAAGCATTTTAGACCAAACAAAATCTTACCTGTTTTAATTTCTGATATATAATAGAAGCTATAGTTATCTTCTGCCAATTACACATTAAGGGCAAAATGCTGCTGTGTTACACCAGTGTAAATCCAAAGTGACTCCATTGATTTCAGAGGGGCTGTTCAGGATTTACACTGGTGTTTCAGCAGAACTTGCCCCTTAGTGACATAAGTGCAGCTAAGGATGCAAAAACATCTTTGTTTTGCTGTGGAAATAGTAGTCTGGGAAAACAGCTAACATTGGTCAACATTTGGTCAGTAGGTGTTTAAAAAAATCACTTAACTGATTCAGGATGTTGGTGAAGCCACTTGATTGTAGCAACTCCTTATGGGACAGTTAAAACTTGGAGGAAGTATGTATGTAGCAGGAAGTGCATAGGATGCATGGCACCAGTTACTTGCAGTTAGCATCTCTATTGAGTAGACAATATAATTCCTGATACAGTACTGCTTTACCTGTTGTGATCCTGGACTATCTCATTGTCTCACTGTGTGAGGATCCTTTGTGCAATGGGCCAAACAGCTGGCCAAGTTTTTTTCTCCCTCGGATCCTTTGAATTTATTCTCCTCTTGCCACAAGGGCTATGTCAGGGCCAAATCCTGGCCCATGGTTTTCTAAGAATAAATAGATCTCCATAAAGAAGGATTCCCATATTCTAGAGACTTGTTATTCCTGAATACTGTGCAGGGGATGAGGAAGTGCAGAAGGAGATTCCTCTGGCAGCCACTTCTTTGGTTTTCCTTACTCACTACCTTCAAGCCAGAGTCCCAGGAAAAACATTCCCTTCTGGCCCCCAAGCCAGAAACAGCAGCTGCTCATTGCTGTGTTATTGGAAAGCACCATGTTGCAGGCCTGGAGAAGAGTGTGCATGTGAATTCCCCCAGAACAGTATGTGAATGATCTAGTTTTAAAACCTGAGGCAAGAAGTGCAGCTGGCCATCAACTAAACTTTGAAACTGACCAGACAGGCTGGCAGGCATACAAGTAACCGAACATTAATGTTACGGTGTTGCTAGGTTCTTGCAGTTATATAGTGATCTTGGGTGTTACTTGTAATAAAAGTGGGTAACGATTCCAGATAGAAATGTGATCTTCCAGTTGTTGGCGTTCCTTAGATATTGCATGGGAATGTTCAGGTACTGTATCTGATGTGGAAAATTTCAGTTGTAATTGCAAATTCACAGTCCTCTAACTTTATATTTGGAAGGTATATTTGTTCATCCAGGTATATTTGTTCATACCAGTTATATGAACAAATATAAGTTCAAGCTGTAATAAGTATCCCCAGATCCAAAGAAGAATAAAGAACTACACAGTTAGTTGATTTTGTCCCCCATCTTTTAAACAGGAGTCAGAACCCTAGAAAAATTCTCTGAAGATTCAACAAGCACATCTGGATGAATAACCTTGTTCAGCACATGACTGCTTTCCTAATGGATCACTGTGATTAAAAAGCCGATGCGAATCATCAATATTTTGCTTGCCATGGAAGAAGTGCTTTCCAAAGATGTGAAATTAATGTGTACACAAAATGGGATAAAGGGTGAGATGATACTCCTTTTTTAAAAAAAAATGCCCACTCTTGATGTTTCACATTTGTCTATGGATTACATTTTCACTGGCTTTGGTATTCTAGCAAATAATCTATTTAACTCTGAAGATGGGTGGATGTTGGGGAATGGAAGTGTAAAATCTGTATTGTCATGGAAGGGGATCTGGCAAGTATGTGGATCCTTTAAATCTTCAGCTACTGCAGTCTGGATAAAATTAGTTTATCATGACGGTTATAGTTTTGATGGTTAATAGAAAGTGGTGCTAGTTACGATACAGAAGATGGAAAAACAGCATGAAGAACTTGGTCTATGCCAAAAACTGCAAATTTCTGCTCAGTATATTTACTGTGCTGTCTATGCTAGAACATGTTTATGGCAATATATATGGGCTACTAAGCTCTTTCATAAAATGTTCACATTATGATTGGCAGTTAAAAAAAAACAATGGTTAATGGGGAAGGGAGAGAACTGAAAACTGATGCTGTCTTGACATCCGTAGGTGGTCCGTCCCACATACTGCAATAAAATTGTTCTGTTGATGTGTTTGAAAACAATTATTTTGTTGGCAAGTACACTTTAACATGCGAGGTGTGTGTCAGACTTGTGCGTATCACAGTTGAAAAGACATCATACAAAGCTATTACGTAATATCTGTTATTTGGGTATGACTTTCCACCTCAAATTTTAGAGCTCATCATTTGGCTGTTTAAAAGATTTCCAAAGTTATGGGTCTAATTCTGCTTCCCTTAATCACTTTGAACAGAATTCAACTCCACCATTAGCCCCACTGATGTTGGTAGAACTACTTCTAGAGGTAGGGCTCGATCTTGCAAATAACTTAAACACAGCAGTGTCCCCATGACTTGAAGGTGAAATCTGTTAAAGACAATGGGATTGCTCACATGTTTAAAGTAAAGCCGGTGTATAAGTGCTTTGCTGGATAAGGCCACGGTATCTGACCCCTTGCAGAATCAAAGAAGCATCAGTTACTATTCAGTGTGAATAAGGGAAGCAGGAACTGCCCCTGGGGATTACCCTGATGTAGCAGAGCCCAGTGTGCTATGATTTAACCATTTTTTAAAAATTGAAATTGAGAGTAGACCACTTAGCAAATGGATTGTCTGTAATCTAGTCTAATTGCATTTAGCAATGGGAATCCCTTTGCCATGTTAAAATAACAGTTATTGAACTTCATAAATGTAGCTTCTGCTTAACCCTTGGAGCTTTCTTCCAAAACAATTTGATGGTCATTTGACTGTGCTATTCCAGTAAGTATTCTGGCTTCGCTGGGCAAATGGCACATGGCCGCTAAGTGTGAGGGACAGCTTTCCTGCAGTCACCGGAATGCCCGGGCTATATTTGGTGGTGGCTAAGATGCCTGTCAGATACCCGTGTGCTGGAAGGCTGTTTTTGCTTGTAAGCATGGAAGTGAGCACAAAGGTGACCAACTCTCCATATAGTGACTGTCCTATGTGTAACAATTCTCATATGCTACTATAACAAGTTGGAAGACTGCTGGCTCAGGACAGGTGTGAATAAAGAGGCACAGGGAATTATCCCTGTGCCTCTTTATTCACACCTGTCCTGAGCCAGCAGTCTTCCAATTTCACAAACTACTGTACTTGTTATAGTAGCATATGAGAATTGTTACACATAGGACAGTCACTATATGGCGAGTGGGTCACCTTTGTGCTCACTTTGAGCTCTGTCAACTGTTAGTGCTTTTTTGAAGAGAGGTGATTTCCCTTCATTTAATTAGCATTGTCTCAATTTACACGTACCCCACTCAGAACTCTGCGGCTGTGTTTGTATTAAAAAGCAAATGCTAAAAAATGGAATGTTGTGAACCAAATTCTGCTTTTGATCTTCTCATGCTGCTCCTATTGAAGTAAAAGGAACCACATGCATACACTGAGTGGAATTTGGTTCCATCGTTATATTTTCATCGGCCCCTGCTGTGGATTCCTCTCCTGGGAGTGCTGTAGCCAAGGTTTTCAAATATAAATATATTTTTAAAATAGTAATATGTTGCCTATGATAAAAGTTGTGTTCGTAGTTTTATAATCACATATTTTATGGGATCTTAACTTCACTGTAGAAATGGATTTGGCAAATCGGATCTGAGCCAGAGATCCATTTTGTAAAAGTTAACAAATTCTGGACAACTATTCTTAATCTGAGTGCAAGAAAGTTTCATCCCCTTGCAATGTTAAGTAAATGAAATTTACGTAGTTACATAGTAAACTAGAGAGAAGCTATCCTGGATTAAGCACATACTTGATTCGTTGTACATTCAGAGAATTACCTATGGTCCCAATTCTGAGGAAGTTTATGCATATGGATTAACATCATTGGGTGAAATCCCAGCCCCATTAAAGTCAGTGGCAAAACTTCTATTGATTTCACTGAGGTCACAATTTCACTCATTGAGTTTAACAGAACTCCTCCTGTGTTTAAATGTCCACAGGTTTTAGGTCTAAAATTAAAATTGAAAGAAAACTGGTACCATTACTGTTAGGTAAAAGGGCTTCTTTAAAAAGATTTGTTGTGGACACTATTTATCTGGAAGGCAAGAATAACTCCAAAAATTTCCATTTTGCTTGGACAGACTGGCATTATAAACCCGTTTAGAGAAGAAATTTTCTTTTGATCTTTTTAAAAACTGTAAGTTGCTTGAATTTGAGTTTTTTCATTGAGGTACAGCCTTATTTTTTAATTATTAGGTAGCCTTTTAGTTTGTTACAAAAATTGACCTGGATTTCTTTTTAACTAGTTTTATAGTTATGAAATTTGTTAAAAACTAATTAGTTTTAACTGAAAAGCTTTGTTGAAGGTAGATACAGTAGCTGAAAAAAATGCCAAGTTATTAATTTTTTAAAATAGCATAAAACGTTACATCAAAGAAACAATGAGCTAGAATCTGACCCGATGCCAGTAGTTACCCCAGTTTAAACACAGGCAGAAAATCAAAATCAGGTTTAATGCAAATTAAACCTCAAAACTGTGTATACAGCTAAAGCTGCCATTAAAGAAATGGGAATTTGTTTGTGCAGGGAATATAAGATCAGGCTGTAAAGTCAAATTCTATTCTCCGATGTGTGTGAATGATTCCTGTACACTTCAGTGAGAGACCTTGTGTATGCACCAAGGCAAGAAACTGCTCCTTACAATGAACCGTTAGAGATCCCTTTTGCTTTGGCTACCTTGTAAAAACTCAATGCCATCCACTTCACTAGCTTTCACTTACGACAAGAACTGTAATCAAGAGAAAATGTTTGAATTGGGAGGGTGTGCACACAGCCACTGTACCAGTGGTTTTAGTAGGTATGTTTGTTGTATTGTAACGAATGAGAGGTGCCACAAAGCACTAGAGAGTGCCTTGGCTGAAGTAGTACAGTTACTACTGAAGCTTTTTTATATGTGTAAAATATAATATGAGAGAATTTTGGTTCCAAGACTAAGAACACACAATTTTAATAGGGTTGAATCAGTCTGATAAACTTTTCAATGTCTTGTACTTTCTTTTAATTTAAAGAGTAAAACATTTTAAAATAACCTTGCTTTTGATGATTCGGGTCAAAGGCCAAGACTTTGAAAAACAGGAGCCTAAGGTAAGCTCCTGAATCTACTTTTAATGTAAAATAAATGACCTGATTTGCAAAAGTGCTGACCTCACCCAGCAGCTCACGTTAGAGTCACTGGCAGCTGCTAGCAGGTCATAGAATCAGATCATTTTGTTTAGGAGTCTCATTTTTTGACATGCTTTTCAAAAATAGGGGCCTAAGATTTGTTAGTGCCGCTGGCCACAGAACTGCTTTAACTATTGTTTTCAGCTGGTAGTGACAGAGGTGGTTTGCTTTAACAATAAAGAAAGACTCTTAAAGATAGTTGTTAGATGTTACATTTCTAGGGTGGTTGGTTTTTCTTAATTTATCCTTGATTTACTTAGCCAGGAAGTGCCAGATCCTGCTAGTCTTATTTGCTTGACTAGTTCCACGGATTTCATTAGAACTATTTACATGAACAATAGAAGGAGGATTTGACCTGTGATTATTTTCATGTGTCTAGAATAAAAATCTTAGAAATTGGAAAGAGAGAAGAAGCCTAATAGATCAGCTGGAGCAGTGGGTCTCAAACATTTGTAGTGGTGACCCCTTTCACATAGCAAGCCTCTGAGTGCGACCCCCCCCTTATAAATTAAAAACACTTTTCAATACATTTAACACCATTATAAATGCTGGAGGCAAAGTGGGGTTTGGGTTGGAGGTTGACAGCTCGTGACCCCCCCATGTAATAACCTCGCAATCCCCTAAGGGGTCCCAACCCTCAGTTTGAGAACCCCTAAGCTAGTGCATTCCCTGGCCTTGGGGATTCGACCATTGCACAAAATCTGTAGTTCAAACTGTTCCTGTAACATTCCTTGATATCACAAATGCAGAGCTGATGCTCCCTTTGATAACATAAATGTTCTACATGGGTTTAGGGATGGAGGGGAAGTACAATTTGAGCACATTCTAGACAGCCTAAAACTTATTTTTTTAAATTACCTTAATTAAATTATATACACTACACCAACTCATAAATAATAGCTGAATTCAAGGAAATCATCAAGACCCTGCAATAAAATATGCCGAAGAAATCAGTGAAATAACAGAGTTAATTCACATACCGTTCCCTTTGGCTGCAGCCTACTAGTCTGCCTGAATCAGCCCATGATGGATAGGAGCATCGCAATACTGTCATAGCTTCCAGCAGAAGGATGAGGCCTGTCCTGCAAGATTCTGAGCACCCTCTATTCCTGTTGCCTTACGAGGTAATCACTATGTCCCAAATACCTTCAGGAACAAACCCTAGCCCCAAACTGTTAAAGAGGAGCATTAGCTTGTGGTGTTCATTTTAAGTACTGGATTCATTAGTATGAGGCCAAGAGAGTTGGGGCAGATCCTCAGTTGGTGTCAATGATCATAGCTCCATTGAAGCCTGTGGAACTATGACAATTGATACCATCTGAAGATCTGCACCCACGTTCTAAATTTTCATGAGTGGTGGGTTTTGTTTTTTTTTACATATTTAATGTATAAAACTAGGTTTCCTTAGGCTTATCTGAAATAAATATAACCTACTGTTTTGACTAGGGCACTTTTTGGTGTTCCCTATAAGATATTAAGCTAAATAAGTCTAAATTGGTGTAATTTACTCTGTAAGGGGCTGACAAAAGGTGCAAGTTACATCATTTGCAGCTCCCTTAGAGCCATTCTCTACCATGCAATTTACACCCCCTTACTCTCCTCCAAAATTGCTTCATTATCTTTGGCTTAAACATTGCCACGAACACTGTACCAATTTGTAGATTCCTCTATCCAATGTAGAGAAGTATTATCCTCGGATAAGGGAGATAAGATGTCTCAGGCACACAGGGAAATCAAGTGTGCAAAGGAAATGCTACCCATACAGTAAAATAGGCCAGTTCCTCAACTGGTGTAAGCCAGGATAACTCCTCTGAAGTAAATGGAGCTTTATCAATTTACACTAGCTGAGAATTTGGACTGGAACAAGTATGTCTAAATAGCAAGACTGGAAGGAGGTTATGATTCAGTGTATCAGATTTGCTGTATATATCATGGGGCAGAAACAACCAGATTTTGCTGAAGGAATGGAAATTAATCTAGCAGAGTAGCTTGACCAGATGTCCCCTCTTATTTCCACATATAGTATCTTTTCTTCCACATAACATATGCATGCTTTCAAATCATAAACCTATTAAAATATAATTCTGTACACAGAGGTGCCATGCATTGAATTCATTTAGCTTAATCACTGTATATGATTCCTCTCCGATTGCTTTCATACCCTTAATATCCTGAACATTGTGTGTGCTCTCCATGGCATGTGCACAAAGGATGTCTAGTATCATTACATTATGCCCGTAGAAAGCTTTTTCTGCAGGACAGGGCTGACAGTTACCCTCAGTGTCCTCCAGATGTTGACGACTCATTTAGTCTGTTTCACTCATCAAAGATTGTCATTGAATAAAAAATAATTTTCTTCCATCAGCTGCAATATTTACACAATCTTTTAAATAAAAATATCAGGAAGCAAAGTACTCAATTCATCTCAAAGCTTGTATTCATTTTTAACTGGCTTCCCCAGTTCCTATAAAGGTGGTGAGGGGTGTTTCCTGGACTGCAACTTTAGAAAATAAAGCTAAGATAAGTCAATGGAAGAACTCTTGATGTTAACTTAATGAGCATTTGATTAGACCCATAGTGTTATTTAGTGTTATGGCTCTTAGCTTTATTATAAGCCAGTTACTTTCATAAATTGCTACCAGAGTATATAGTTCAAGTCCACAGTGAATTAATGCTACACAATTTAATAGAGCTAAAATCAACAGGGTTCTATAAACCTTACTCTAAAGATTGTCATGCCTTGTCATGAAATGCCATGTATTTGCGTATTTATTTCATAAACATCTACATACTAGCCAGAGCACTAAACCACTTAGCTTCTCACATGAAAGAGAGGCAGAAGTGAAGGTCAGGAGCAAAACCCTGGTGAAATGCCTTCCACCCTCAGCTGCTGGATTGTCCCAGAAGCTAGCATGGGGGCTCCACTCTTCCTATTAGCCTCTGACTACTTGGTGCCTGATAAGCATGAAGTCCCCAACTCCCAGAACTACATCAGTTTCCATTTGAAATATTCTTTCTACAATGATAAGTGATAAAACCTTAAATTGATGTTGTCTTTTTGAAAAGAAAGCTCAAGTTCTGCAGTAATGGCCCTCACAATTGCTATGGAATATTTCCTTCTCTCTGCTGGCTCTGCTGCTGTGTGTACAAGTGTATTTTTCATGCCCTGCTCCAAGCTCATAAATAATAGGCAGTGAAATATACAGCATAGGCCTTCCTCGAAGTTTCTGCAATTCCAGTTCTGGCTATTTTAAATATTTATCATAAGCAGTAGATGCCATCATTACATAGCATTATACATTTCTTAGATGTTCTGGTTATGTTCTCCAGAAATGAGGAAGAGCTCTCTGAAGCTTGAAAGCTTGTCCCATCCACCAACAGAAGTTGGTCCAATAAAAGATATTATCTCACCTACTTTGTCTCTATCATCAGACATTAATATACTGGGCTTGTCGCCGTACAGGTCCCTGTGGGGACACCCCCCCCCCCCGTTTTCCTCTCTCCATTTGTGAAAACTGACCATTTGTTCCTACTCTGTATTTCCTTGCAGAACCCTTATACATATAGAAATGACACGGCTCCAGCAACTCTGCAGACATTAGAGAGGCACTCTTTCCGGATCAGATCCTCTGTTGGTATAAGTCTGCATAGCTTTTCTGATGTGAATTTACATCTGTTTATACCAACCCAGAATCTAGTAGTCTGTCTTTCACAGCTGGGTTTTGCAGACTCATTTCTATACTATAAAATGCCAGTGTTATGGATTACTAGGGCAGCCAATTCCAGTCATGTGTACAACTGCCCAATAAATAGCAATGCGCACTTCATGCTCCCTGCTTAACAAGAACAATGAGCTGCTTCCAACTGGATCCGTGGGCAAGTGAGTCATTTTCCCAGCAAGCAATTGTTGAAGGATTAAGAAAAACAATAAGCAATATTAGAAATATAAAGAACTGTTATGTTGTCTGCATCCATCTGATCACAATGTCACGCTGATAAGTGAAACTGCAATAAATGACATTTGCTGAAAATAAGTTTGCTCTATTGCCAGATAGATATTTCTTTTCAGTTTGTTAATGCATTGACTGTTAGCCACTTTCTTAGCTAGTGGAATATTGATATCTCACATCTGTCTTGTAGGAAGTGAGTAGTTAGCGGGTTTGATGACCAACATGAACACTCCCCAGAAAATGGCAAGGGTAGCCATTTCCTTTTCTAGTGACAGTGCCCACTGTCCTCAAAAGGGGAAGTTGCAAGACTCCCAGAAATGTAATCCTTTCCGGTAACTCTGGTTGTGGTAGATGCAAGCACAGTCCCAGCACATTGAACCCATGTCTTACAGCACATACAACCCACCCCGTCTCATTCAGTGTTTTTAAAATCTGTTATGTGAAGTGAACAGCCATGTGTGAACCGTGATATTTACAGCTCTTCCCACTGCTAGTGCAGTGCTGTCATAACACCACCCATGGCTGTGAAAGTCCATTAGTTTACTCACTGTGCTAGGAATGGAGAAGTCCTTTTCATTTTGGCTAGTGTTAACTTTACGTGTGTATTTTTTTTTAAATAGCCTGTGTTCCTTCTGTATAAAGGGATTGTATACTATAACTTTCTGTACATAGTACTCTCATCTGAAATGCTGCAATATATATATGCAACTGATAATTACACTTAAATGTGATGCCAACAGTGTACTGATGTGTTCAAATATAAGTTTTATAATTAAAATGGTCTCATTAAAGCTATGTCTGCAGTTCTCTTGTGTCAAATTTCTTTGCCAACTTATGCTTACTGTTCTCTTATTGCTATTGACACCTGACAATCTCTGCTAAATGCAACTTTGCAGAGAATTCTAGTGGAGTAAATCTCCCTATTTCTTGTGATGGCACTAACTCCCATCTGTCGTCTCAGGTCCTGAAAATGGCTTGTGAATTTGTTTGTTTTCAGCTCTGCTGCTGCTATTAATATATCGTCTTCTGCAAGGTAGATGCTTTTGAACTGACAAGTTTTTTTTTCCTTTTTTTAAAAAAAAAAAACCAAAACACCTCTCTCAACATTAAAAAAATAAATTGGCAGAAACTGACTTGAACAGCTTTCACAAAGCAATTTAAAATGAGTTGTTAAGATGAAGTGATCTTCAGAAGTATTTTCAGTATCCAGCTCATATGTCAAAGCTGCTCTGCAAAGTAAATATAGCCATGTGTGAGGAGTGTTGTTTACTTAGTAGCTGTTCTGATGACAGGCCTTTCATTGTCTAACATTATATAACCCATCATTCTCATCCCTTTGCTTCAAAGGCTTTTGAGCTTGCAGTTGTCTGCTGCCATGAGGTCCTCTCCTCTGATTCTTCAAGCCTTGAGCTCCATGTATGCAGACACCTGTGCCTATTCAGATAGATACAGAAATCTGCCTGTGAAGAACTTGTCATGGGGCCAGGGCCTTAGAGGTCCTGGAATCGGGGTCTCCACCCTATCCCAGAACTCAAACTGCTCTTCGCAAGGACACTGTCAGTCTCCAGGTGGAAATTTCTAAAAGCAGTGGCATATCAGCAAAGCAAACTTCACAAAGCACTTCCATCAACAGGGACCTAGGAGAGCAGAACAAGAAGTAGCAGTTGTGCTTTTAGAACAGGAGGAGTATTTCAAATGTAGTTAATCTATGATGAAGTCATCTACACCCTCCTTTAACAACATGGATAGCTTCTCTCCTTTCAAACAATTCTTTTCATTACACATTTTAAAATGTTGCAGATTTATTTCTAGTTAGACCTCCACTCCTCTGGTTTCTTATTCTTTGGATCCAATTCTGACCTCATGCTTGGTGCTACAAGATGCTGAGCACTATGGCCCCAGTCCAGTAAATCTCTTAAGCATGTGCTTAATATAAAGCATGATGTTAGTCCCATAGAAGTTAAGCATGTGAGCTGTCCTATTAAATTTTAAACCTGAGTTTTAGTGCCTTGATTGATTGGGCAAAAGTGATCAGCAACATGTTGAATCCAGCCGTGTGGGTGAATTCTTGGGCCCTCTGTAGTCAATGGCAAAACTCCCATTGACCTCAATGGGATCAGGCTTTTATACCAGTATATCTGAGATCAAGATCAGCGTCTTTGGCAATTAGACTAACAAAATTACTGCTTAATAATTTAGAGCTACAGTAACTCCTAACTTAATATTGTAGCTCCTTAAAAATGCAACTTTAAGCAAAATGATGTTAAGTGAATCCAATTTCCCCATAAGAATTAATGTAAATGAGGAGGTTAGGTTCCAGGGAATTTTTTTTCACACACACACAGTTTTAAACAATTTAATACTGGTACACAGTGCTGATTGTGAAGCTTGGTTGAGATGGAGGAGTCGCAGGGTGGGATATTTCCCTTACTGCTAAATGATAAACTAGCAATTGGCTGAGCCCTCAAGGGTTAACTCTCTCACTCTACAAGGCAGCAGGAATGAAGGGAAATTTGTGCATTTCCCCTTTAAGTACACTGCCTTGTTAAATAGATCAGTTTGCTGAGACAGCAGCTGCTGCAAGCTCCCTCCATCATGAGCCCTGATGTGTCCCCCCTGCTCTATGGAAGATGGGGTAAGTGGGGTGCATGAGCAGGGGGGAGAGGGGACACCCTGACATTAGCTCCTCTTCCTTCCCTTCCCCCCACTTTGTGAGCTAATGCTACAGTTCAACATAGTTCCTGGGCATGTTAAAGGGGTGGAGGAAATGCATGAATTAAACATTTTCTTGACTCTTTTTAACTTTAGTTTAATTCCAAAGTGTCAGAAATGGGGAGCCAGGACGTGCTCTTTGAAATCCTACTGGCCTTGAGAGTGTAAAAAACAAAACTTAAAATTATTGTTAAGTAGCTAGAACTATATTTAAAATATATATGCGTGAGTAAAAGTAGGGGCCTCATTCTCCTCTCACTTATGTAAGTGTAAATCCCGAATAAATCCACTGAAACCAATAGTTACCCCAGCTTGAAACAGTATAAGTGTAACCCCCTGTGCCAGGTGATGGTGGCAATAACAAGGATTGGGTTCAATACCTAAGGAGGTCCTCTTAAAATTAATAAAAAATTAGCTTAAGCCCTTTCCCAGAAATCTGAGAAAACTAAACTTAATGCTAAACAAAGCTGAAAACAGGTATGAGTTAAATCAGCTGGGAGGAAGAATTTTTATCAGAAAAATATGATTGATCATTGGGAATTTTACTAGATGCCCAAAAAGCCATAATCCCACAACTGAAAAAGAAAGCTACAGTCACTAAAAATCTTACCTTCAAAATCAGGTAAGTGAAGGAACCTATAAAATATGTCTATCTACAGATAGAGTATAAAATGGAAGATGATAGTAGTGAATACATATCAGAAGCTAGGAATTGTAGAAAATTGATAAGAGAAACAAAGGGATACAAGAAGAAATATATGGCCAGCAGAGTTAATAACAATAAGGAGTTTTTAAGTATATTAAGAATAAAAAGAATCCTGACAATGGTATTGGTTTATTACTAGATGGAAATGGTAGAATTATCAATAATGCAGAAAAGGCAGAAGTGTTCAATAAATGTTCTATATTTGGGAGAAGCAGATGATGTAGTTATATAACACTCTTTCCATTCCATTATTTTGTCAGGCGGATGTTAAACAGCATTTCCTAAAGTCAAACATTTTAACAATCAGCAGATCCAAATAACTTGCATCCATGAGTTTGAAAAGAACTGGTTGAGGTGCTTTCTACACCTGCTGATTTTCAATAATTCTTGGAACACTGGGGAAGTTCCAGAAAACCGGAGGAAAGTGAAAGTGCCAATATTTTAAAAGGGTAAAACAAGATGACCCAGGTACTTACAGGTCTTTCGGTCTGATATAAATCCCATACATGATAATGGAGTGGCTGATACAAGACTCCATTCATTAAGAATTAAAGGATGGTAATATAATTAATGTCAATCAACATGGGTATATGGAAAATAGATCCTGTGAAACTATCTATCTATCTTCTTTTGATGAGATTACACATTTGGTTGATAAAGGCAATATTGTATGGAATATACTTTGCATTGGTACTGCATGACATTCTGACTGAAAAACTAGACTGATACAAAATTAACATGACCCACATCAAGTAGATGGAAAGCTGGCTAACTGAAAGGTCTCAAGCTGTAACTGTAAACAGGGAATCATCATTGGTGGTTGTTTCCAATGGGGTCCCTCAGGCATCAGTTCTTGGTCCGACACAAAATTAACATTTTTATCAGTGTGCTGGGAGAAGACATAAATCCACCACCGACAAAGTTTGCAGATGACACACAAATTGGGGACGTGGTAAATAACAGAGGGCAGGTCACTGATACAGTGCAAGCAAAAATGTCACTGTTCGCTACTCTCTCAAATAATATAGGTTATACTTACAGAATGGGGAACTCTATTTTGGGAAACAGTGATTCTGCCAAAGATTTGCGAGTGGTGGTCAGTAATAAGTGGACCATGAGCTCCCAGTGTGATGCTATGGCCAAAAGGGCTAATGTGACCCTTGGGTGCATAAACAAGGAAGTCTCAAGTAGGAGCAGAAAGGTTATTTTACGTGTGTATTTGGCACTGGGGCAACAGTTCTGGTGCCTATAGTTCAAAAAGGATGTTGCTAAATCAGAGAGGGTTCAGAGAAGAGCCACAAGAATGATTAAAGGATTAGAAAATATGCCTTACAGTGATAGACTGAGCTCCTGAAGTCTATTTATTTTAACAGAGAGATGATTAAGAGGATTAGTACATGTAGGACAAGTACATGCATGATGAACAAATACTTAATAATAGGCTCTTCAATCCAGCAGAGGAACATGATGCAATTGCTGGAAATTGAAACTAGACAAATTCAGACTGGAAATAAGGTATCAATTTTTAACCCTGAGATTAATTAACCATTGGAACAACATACCAAGGGTTCTGGTGGATTCTCCATCACTGAACATTTTAAATCAAGAGTGAATGTTTTTCTAAAAGCTTTGCTCTAGGAATTATTTTGGTGAAGTTCTGTATTATACAGGGGGTCAGACTAAATGACCACAATGGTCCCTCTGGTCTCAGAATCTATTAATAAACCTCCTCTCCCCCTGCCACCCCGGCACATTAGCAGGCAATACTCCTCCACTCACAAGCATGGAATCCATGTGTAACAAGAAGAAAACGTTTATTAAGAGGAGAGGGAACATCACAGTAATGACTCAAAAGAATGCAAACGATAATTAAAGCAACTTCCTCACTGTTTCCCATCTTCCAGGATGAAAGTCAGTGGATGAATGTCCCTTTAACACACCATTCCCTCTTTCCGTCCTCTGCACCCCACTTACAGTTTGTTGTCCAAGGTCAGTGAAGGTTCTGCGTCCAAGGGTACATTCAGGTGGGTCCACCTCCAGCCTCTATGGGTGTGAGGGGTGGGCAAGTGATGCCTCTGCTGCTGCAGCTATGTTGCTGCCACCTCTGTCACTGTTCACTACTCTCTCAGCTGCTCTGGGATGTCCTTGGTTTGGTCCTACAGCGCCACAACCACCTCACCCAATTAATAGTAATCACAGTGGCAGGATTTACTGCCTAGGGGCACCTTTGCGGCTGCCATTAGCTGCAAGGCCATGTTCTCAAGTTCCATCTCCTAGCCCAGTTCTTAGTAATTTCACTGGATAGTGGGGAATCTTCTTGCCACTGTTTTCTCCACACTATCTCTATACCACATCTAAGGCTTAGCCCCTAGATCAGCATATCAGTGATTTCAGTTCTCAGGAAGAGAGAAGGCCTGTTATTTAAGTCTATTTAGGTTTGTCTTACAACACTGGAGAAGAAGGCCCAAATAGCATCTCAGGACTTTTAAACAGAATCCTCACCACCAGATAGGAACATCTATCATCCCCCCCGCCATCAGATCATCACTTGAAGTTACTTTACTACCCCACATAGAGCAAGTGAGGTTAGCATTATAGTGACTCCCTCAATTAGGGCATATTAAAGTATTTTCAGAATGCTGATCAAGGGCTATGTGAATGCTGGTGTTGTTTTTTGTCAGAGTTGGCATCGAGGTTTGTTGCATGGATTGGTTCCTGAGCTAGAGTTATTATGGTGCGGTGTGCAGTTACTGGTGAGAATATGTTTCAGGTTGGCAGGTTGTCTGTGGGCGAGGACTCTTGCCACCCAAGGCCAGCGACACCATCACAGGACCTAACCAGATCAGCCACACCATCACCGGTTCTTTCACCTGCACCTCCACCAATGTAATATACGCCATCATATGCCAGCAATGCCCCTCTGCTATGTACATCGGCCAAACTGGACAGTCTCTACAGAAAAGGATAAATGGACACAAATCAGATATTAGGAATGGCAATATACAAAAACCTGTAGAAGAACACTTCAACCTCCCTGGCCACACTATAGCAGACCTTAAGGTAGCCATCCTGCAGCAAAAAAACTTCAGGACCAGACTTCAAAGAGAAACTGCTGAGCTTCAGTTCATCTGCAAATTTGACACAATCAGCTCAGGATTAAACAAAGACTGTGAATGGCTTGCCAACTACAAAACCAGTTTCTCCTCCCTTGGTTTTCACACCTCAACTTCTAGAACAGGGTCTCATCCTCCCTGATTGAACTAATCTCATTATCTCTAGCTTGCTTGCATATATATACCTGTCCCTGGAAATTTCCACTACATGCATCTGACGAAGTGGGTATTCACCCACGAAAGCTCATGCTCCAAAACGTCTGTTAGGCTATAAGGTGCCACAGGATTCTTTGCTGCTTTTACAGATCCAGACTAACACGGCTACCCCTCTGATACTTGTTGTTTCCAGCAGCCTCAGTTGAGTCACAACTGCTTTCAGAATTTTCTATAGCTGGGAACTGTTGGGCTTCAGAAACCAAACTCAAACTTGTTGAGTTTCCAAACAAATGAAAAAAAACCAACAGTGTCCCTGTTTCTGGCCTTTGCATTCCTTGCCACTGGGTCAAATCAGCTCTCAGGCAGAGAGGTAGGGGAGTCCAGCCCACATCTGTAAACTGTGAGCTGAGGCCCAGGGTTGGAGGGGGCGGCAATGGGATCTGCCCCCAGAATGACGGAGACTCATGCTGCCTCAGAACCCACACATGAGGGTGGAAGGGGAGTGAGAGCTACACCCATCCCTTTTAGCCAGTGCCCCCCACAGCCAAGGAGGAAGGGAGCAGTGCTGCTGACTGCCCCACTGGGCAGTGCTTCAACCCCCTGCACCAGATCACAAGGCTCCAGCAGTTAAACTCTATTCCCCAAGTAGGAAAGTGCGACAACGTCACTGTTCTGGAGAATCCTCTTCCACCTCACCCAGACACTCCGTCTCAGTGATGATCCAAAGAAATACATGGATGTCTGCTCCAGAGACTGCACCAGGTATAGCCTGCATCAACCCAGCAGGACAGGAATGCAGTTGGCAAGTAAAGAAAAAAAACCCATTCATCAGTCACGAACCTCCAGAATATGAAGCAAAATCGTAACTTCCTGTGACAGAGTACAGGAAGCTAACAGGTGAGCCAGCACGCAGCTAACAGGCACCAAACCAGTTCCTGTAAAGCAGGCGGATAGGGGGTATGCTGCTCATTAGTTGATCAGTCTGGAAGGGCTGATGACCCAATTAGCCATTGGCTGAGGGGTATAAGATGACACAGGAAGGAAATGAGAGGAGGGGGGAAAGATCTGGCTTAGATGAGCCGAATGTGGGCTGAGATCTCAACAAATGGGAGACCTGTTCTTGGCTGGCCCTATGGGAAAAGGCTAAAGAAACACTGTAAATAAATTGCTGTGTGAGACTGAGGGGTTGTTGGCGATTTAAATAAATTCACATGAAGTTGCCACCTACTAGACGGAGTCTGAGAGGTTTCTGGGGTGTCAGAGGCTGGGGACAGAGCATGTCCCATTATGCTCCCTCATAATATAGTTGATGTCTATTTGATATGAAAAAGCCCCAGGAAACCATATGAGCAGAGAAGCCAACACACGAACACTTGTGCTGCTCTCTTACAGCTCTAACATTCCAGGCTATACTCATGTAAATCTATCTTTAGGATACTCTTCCCCCCGCCACCGGCACCCCCAAATGTGACTCCTGATCCTGAGTGGTGTCCTCTCAAACAAACCGCCACTGTCACTGGCAGCATAAAGGGACCTGGGAGTAGGGCAACTCATAGTCACACCGATTTTAAGGCCCTTTTGCAATGCCATGGTGGTATAAAGGGGACTTAGTTTCATTTACACTAAGTCTTTAAGTTACTAGGGCTTAAAGTTTTGCTAATTAGAACTATAATAATTAGATATGGTTAAAAATATTTCCCACCTCTCCAGCCATGTGGAGGGAAAGAGTGAAAATGGGGGCAAAAAAATCATTTTTTGGAAAAACCTGAGCATTTTTCAGTTTGAGGAAAAACAGAATTTCAGCAAAAACGTTCATTTAGTCAAATGAGTTTTACATTGAAAAAAGTTTTGATAGAAAATTTTTTGACCAACTCTAGTATTAACAAGATGCTGAGCAGCCCCAACACAGGGAGAGGAAAGGAACCCAGCTCCCCACCGCCACCACACCCCACTCTCCCACTTCCAATTTTAGAACTTCATCTTACATAATGAGAGTGGGTGTTCGATCTAGTAACTTTGATGGCCCCCCTCCCATCACTAGAATTAGTATCCATGTGCTTCACACCCTTACGCATAAAAGCATAGAATGTTGTAAAATGGGCAGGAAAACCTGCAAACCATCCTCGATGTAGTAGCGGGCCCCCTGCCAGCAATACAGTTCCTCCGATTTAGGGGGATGGCCTCCTCCTAATCCCTCTCGCCACAATTTTGATCAGGCAGGAGGAAGGCCCAATGAGTTACTTTTTTTTTTTTAAACACCTTTTTAGTGATCCATTTTGGAGCAGTCAGTCAGGACACCATCAGGCTGCACTGCTCCTTCAAACATTGCCTTGCCTGACAGACAGTAAGCTATAGAAGAACCTGCCCCTGTTGCCCTAGATGGCAATCTGGTGAGGATGAAGCCATAGCTGTGGGGTGAGGGAGGGATTTGGAGGTGTGGGACTAGGTGTCACACTATGCTTTGGTAAGATTACCTCTGAGGAAGATGCACCCTCAGAAAAAAGGACCCTTATTTACACATTCATGGATCAGAGCCTATCGGCCATATATAAACATGCACACCAGAAAAGTGTACTTAAAAATAAATAACCTTAACTGATTTTTGTTTAAGACCCCACCCCGTTACATATTGTTAGAGGACCAATTTTATCCCTGATGGAATGTAGTCTAATGGAGTTACACCAGCAATGAGATTGACTCATTAGGTTTCACATGTGTGTATTAAAAGCACTGACTAGATGATCTGTGTGGTGCTGACATCTAGAGGGCTGAACAGATGACACACGTTATAGCATGATCACATCTTGGCCACTATAGTCTTTGTAATAAATGCTGTGACAAGTAGAAAGGTGTAGAGGGCCCCCATCAATGTAAATGGTGTATGTTCCAAGGTATAGTCCTGCTGTTAAACAGTTACAGTTAGTTCTGCCCAGCAACTGGATGCTTGAAAACAAGTAAATCTGTGGTCCCCAAAGAGCAAATGTGGACAGTGTAAGAATGTGAGTCAGAGGTATCATGTGAAATCCTTGCTATACTTTTGAAAAGCTGTGGGCAGAGCTGTTCCTAGAGCTGCCATCTCAGAACTTGCTGGTGTGGAGCCCAGAGATGCCTCCCCATGGTCACTAGCACTGCAGGCAACCTTAGGCAGTACTCTCCTCCTTGCATTCTTCTGCAGACATAGCCAGAGTACAGTGCTTTCAGCTGAGGTAGGTGCCCAAAATAGAATGGGGATGTGCCCAGTATATTCATCTACATGCGCTTGTTCATGGTAACACTTGCAAATAAAATCCAATTGCTTTCCAAAATACGTGGGCTGTGGGTTTAAAGCACGTCATTCAGCTCAGCACTTCCTGGCTCCCCTGAAGATAGGGCAACAGAGCTGGGGACTGTTTAAAATTTAGAAAAACAAAATACCCCTCTTTCTAGTCACATTATTTTGTAAAACCCTTTTTAAAAAACTAAATCATGAGCCAAACACTTCAGACTTGTTCGCACCCTCTCAAAGAGGAGCTTCTGCTGCGTGCCAGTAATTGTGTGACATAGTGGCAAAAACTGGAACTTGTTGGATGAAATTCACTGCAGTGCAGAGGGCCCTCACAACCCCCTGGGCATCACTTAAGCTACATGATGCTTATTTAAACCCTTAACATTGAAGCCTGAGTGAAAGACCCTGAATGGGCCCCAGTGGCCAGAGGTGAATTTTACCCACAGACACCCCCACACAAATAGGGAAAATGGGCATTATGCAATAATCACTCTTTAAGACAAGGGCTGGCAGCACTTGGCTTTTAGCTTCCTGTTCCACTGTGCAGTCAAGGCCTCAGTGTCCCTCAACCACCACATCACTCGTTACGTTACTACTTAACCTGGAGGCTGCATTTTTTCACTAATATAGTAAAAAAGCAAAAAGTGAAGCTCCCATCAATTGGAACAGCATATGCACAAATGCAAAATAGGATTCTGCTGCTTTCAGAGATCTGCATCCCAATCTGTTACTTTGTCTAGTGTTTGCTTACTTCATTTTAGGAACTTGTCCCATTACCTTTGATCTTTGTTATGGAATCAGAAGATGGCTTCTTTGAAATGCTGGACATCAATAGCAAATGCCACTCCTGCCTCAGCTATAGTACAGTTGTGACTGCTGATTGGTTGCTGACAGAATCAGTAGCTGATAACATGTTTAAGATGTAATCATCAAAGGTTGGGTTAGATGCAGGAGACTGTGTCTGTCATTAAAAGTAAAGTGGAGTCTTTCAGAGACTGACTTCAGGCTGTAGAGTTCCATGTTTGCAATTTAGAAAATTCCGCCTCTGGAATTAACCCCAGGTTTCCCAGAGTTATTAAAAAAAAAAAAAGACTAATTGTATCAGCGCAATGCAGAGGGTTTGGTGCATAATGGAAGGGTAAGCCAGTTGTTTAATGCAAGGCAAGACAAACTTTTTAAACTGACAGGACAATTAACTTTTCCCATGCTTTTGGTCTGTCTCACGGATTTATTACAGTGAGGTTAACAAATGCAGCTAACGAGTTCTAACCTGTGTAGTTGTTTCTTTGAAGCTACATGCTTTGACTAAGTAATATAGACAAAATAACTTATTTGTAACATCAGAAGAAACTAAGGCTATGTGCACACAGCGTTGTGTTGGCGGGAGAGTGTCTCCTGTTGACTCAGCTTCTGCCATTAGTGGAAGTGTTTTTATTATACCAATGGGAGAGTTCTTTCCCATCTGCATAGAGCGTCTTTAACCGATGTGCTGCAGCAGTGCCGCTGCAGCACTGTACATGTAGACATGCCCTAAATTAATCTGAAAGAGCACCACCATGTTATTATCAGACTCAGGTAGTAGAACACCATAGTACCTGAGATCTGAAACTTTTATCACATGACCATTCTAACCTTCATCTGATGTTATCTTAAAGGGAGGGGTGATAATGTGTATATGAAAAAAATAACAGGACATCATTCACCATGGGTGAAATTCCCACATTTTGAGTGCTTCAGTGATGAATAGTCATTGTGCTGGCCCTTGAACAGGAATGAATTTCATCTTGATGGAAAAACTATTGTTGCCTACAAGCTGTTGAGATAAATATTGTATTCCTGGTATATAGGAGCAGGCAAAAGCAGAAGAACATCCTTGCAATGTTCATGGGAAGAGGGCAGTAGAGTTATATAGAATTTGTGGACATGAAACTCCTTCAAGCAGTTCCATGTCAATAAACATTACCCAGCATATTTTAATTTGACCTCCAGCATGTGCATTTGTTGCGTATGTTAAATAAAAACTATGAGTAAACTCTAGAGTATACAAGCATGCTATAGAGACTGAAACAATTTGGTTGACATAGCCTTAAAGCAGATCTCTGACAGCCTTCAGCTAGTCTAGTCTATTTATAATTAAACTACATCAAAGAAAATAGACTCTAACACTGTATGAGGTTTGAGATTAAAATAATTAAAAACAAAGCCATGGCTTCCTTTTAAAATGATTTTTAATTAATCCCTTTGCTTTATCTGTAACTATAAATAGTGGCATTTTCCATTTCTTGTAGCTGCAGTAAATTACTAAACTAGAAATGACACAGAATGACCCTCATTTTAATGAGATTACTGCAGCTGGAATTGCCTTTTCCTAGTTCATCTGCAGTAGCATCACAGCAGAGCAGGAAGAATGCCCTGCTTACAAGAAATGAAACCATGGCACCAGGGATAATCTCTTGTGAAAATATTATTCTATATAGAACCAGAAACCAGGCAAGAGCCAAACCAGATCTTTATTGATCATAAAATCTCGCTAAAGGCCAAGCTTGCTAGAGCGTCTATATACCATTGTCATTTTTTCCAGTGTAACCACATTAAAGTACTTTAAAAAAGAGGTGGAACAACTCAAGCAAGTCTGATAGAGATCAGCTACTCTCCCTCCCTGCTGATCAAAATGCAGAGAAAAAACCAAACACTTTAAAGTGTTTTGTGATACTCTTTATGAGAGATGCTGTTTAAAAATAAAATTTTATCTAGAAGTAAAGAAAAATACTAACGCAAAACATTACTTATCTCGGCTCAGGAACTGGAGGAACTCAGGAACAGCCATCAGAGTAAATAACACTCTGCCCTTTTTAGCCAAGCATAGGATTATAGTATTTAATTTCCACCTTTCCGTCATCATTTTACTGCAACACTGAACAAAATAGGCTGAATTCAAACATAAGTCCAATAACGTCAAGACTTGTGTGAAGCTACAGCAGGAATACATTTGGCCTTGGTTACTTAGTAAAGCCATCCTTGTCAGTGTAATATGTGGGAATGTTAGGAAGTTGCCCAGGGCAGCAGACATCCTAGAGCTTCTCATGGGCATTGAGCGAAACTGATCTAGATATCTCACCAGGAGTGTCTCTCCTCTGCACTCTATGAGAGTGGTTCCCAAACTTTACCAGCCTGTGAACCCCTTTCACTAGCATGTCAAGTCCTGCAAACCCCCTCTTAAAAACGAATATTACCAGGGATTTCTCCTTTACCTGAGTATAAATTATGAAAGCAGTGATCTTGGAAATATAAAATTTGTTTTATGACATGCTTATTACACACTATTTATTATTTATCATTACAGTATTTTTATAACATTATGAAAATGGCAACACTCTCTCAAGATCTCACTTTCGTAGCTTGTATCACTTTGAATAAGCCTGTTATAAGACAAGGCTCCTGTGTTTCATCAAGGAGTATCAGATGTGAAACAGCATGAAAGTATTTAAGAAGCCAACTCAAAGAGTTCCTCCTAAACAAGCATTCAGGTCTTGAGCAGTCCAGGCAAACAGCACACGTTACAACAAAGCTTAAACCTGTTCATCATAATTTTAAAAACAATACTAGCTGTCTATTTAATTTTTAAAACAGCAAAAAATATTCACCTCCCTTTCTGTTTCTTATAAGGAGTCTTGAAGTTTAAATCTCCTCATTGTGATAGATATGCTTGCTTTGATCTGCTTAACTCTTGGAAGTCCAGGGGCTGCAGGCTGCTGGCCCCATGCTGCCCCGGGGTCCCTAGGGACAGCTCTGTCCGCCATTAGGGAGTTCCCGCCCCCTCCCCAAGAACCCCCTGTAACATTTTGCAAACCCCCAGGGGTTCATGAACCTGTTTGGGAACCACTGCAGATAGAGCATTCCTACTGAGAAGAACAATCTTGGTGAGTGACAGAGGGGGGCTTGTAGCTGAGTTGCTTAGGCAATGCCCCCTTGTGGTGTGTCAGGGCACAATTCCCCAGCTGCAGGTCTCCACTGATATGTTTGTCTCTGGGAGGCTGGAGGCAGTGGTGCTTTGGCCCGCCAGCCAGCTCATATACTTCAGTCCGACCCCTTCCAGGATGTTACGGTTCAAAGGAAATCAGGAACAAAAAAACCACAACTCAAAACAGGGTCAACCCATGAACCTTCAATAGGACCTGACCCTTTGATTCAGGGCATGTCTCCAAATAGTCCATGCTCCTGCTGATCCCCCAGGATCTGGTTGTCCCTTTTAGCAAGGGTTTATCCAGCTGGCAAGCCAGTTCAGTTTTTGAGCAGCAACCAGATTTCTTTCACACCAGGACAAATTGAGCTCTACTCTACTGCCTGGTCAGCTAGTTCTCCTCCTTGTAACTCTCTTCTCCAAGCCTGCAGGTGTCATGGGACAGGGTCAACTGGCTCCACAGGTTCTCCTTAACCCTCTCATTGCCAGTGGAGAGCCTGTCAGTCTCTTTAACTCCCTCATTGCCAGTGTCAACATGTGTACAATCCAGACCTAACATTCATGTCTAAAGACCAAAATGGTAACACTCTCATTGTATCACGTGAAGTACTATTGGCATTTCCAAACAGCCAACACATGCCTATAATGATCTACGTAGGCATAAAAATTCCTGTGTTTTTTCCTGAAAAAAATATCATGATGGAATTTTGCTAACCTTGATTGGGATGCCTACAAACAGACTGTTGAGAAAACTGTTGCAAGGATTTCGGCGAGACCGAAATTTTAACAGCAGTTCTCAGGGCTCCTGAAAGTAGCAGGAAAGAAGAATATTCCCCAAAGCTTCCAGAAAAAGCACACTGCCTGGTGAACAAGAGAGACACAGGAGTTGCTCCAGCAATACAACCAGACCAGGAGCTCTCACACCATTAAAGCTCCACTACACTCCCTTGACATAGCAAGATGCCAGCGCTGGCTTGACTGCGTGCAAAACCTTGATTTTACCTGTTCAAGCCTGGACCCTACTGCAACACAATAGGGGCCGCTAATCCTTCCAAAAATCCGGCCAAACTCAATAGCTTCCATAATATATATAAATATATATATGGAACATATATTTAATATGTGTTTATAGTGGTTCTTTGCTCTCAGGTGGGGAGGGACGCCATTCCGCCTCACTGCGTCAGGCAGCAGTACTTGGGCTTGGGCCCCACTGGCAGGGCCAAGCACCAAGCAGTCCATAGCTCATAGCCACCTAGCAGAGGCAAACAACTGTTAACAGTCTGGAGCTCTAGCCCCCTCGGGCAGAGCAGAGCAGTACAGTCATTAGCCCAGAGTCTCCTGGCTAGGGCTGACACCAGTCAAGAGTCTAGGGTCATGGCTACACTTGCAGAAGTGAGCGCTTTGAGTTAAACCAGCCTTTGTAGAGCGCAGTAGGGAAAGCACTGCAATCTGTCCACACTGACCGATGACAGCTCACTGGCATGGCCACATTAGCAGCTCTTACAACGGCCACAGAAAGCAGTGCATTGTGGTAGCTATCCCAGCATGCAAGTGGCTGCAACGTGCTTTTCAAATGGGTGGGGTGGGGTGGAGTGTGACAGGGAGTGTGTTGTGTGTATGTGGGGGGGGAGAGAGTGGGTTTTTGGGGGGCTGATAGCATGTCAGCATGCTGTCTTGTAAGTTCAGACAGCAGCAGACCTTCCCCTCCCCCCGGCCTCTCTCTCTCACACACAGCATTCCACAGTAATGGTTGCTTTGTCTCGGAGCAGATAACCATGCCAGCTGTCAAACGGAGCTTTCAAAGGGCATATCCAAAACAATGACAAGAGTGGCCATTTGTCTTAAGGGGATTATGGGATGTTTCCAGAGACTGACCAGAGCTCAGTAATGCAACACCATGTTCACAATGATGCTGGAGCGCTCTAGTGGTGGTGCATCAATCATTATTCTACTCCCCGAGGTGGAGTACCAGGAGTGCTCTAGCTGTGGAGTCAGAGCGCTCTATGTGCCTTGCCAGTGTGGACGGTGTGACAGACCCAGACTAGTGGGGTACTGGAATCTGGTAGAGGGCAAATATACTGGCCACTGGATGAGTAGTTTTCTGTTCCCTGAGTGACCAGAGCAGGAGTTGCACTAGAGTAATCAGGAACCTGCTAGAACCAATTAAGGCAGACAGGCTGATTAGAACACCTGCAGCCAATCAAGGCAGGCTAATCAGGGCACCTGGGTTTAAAAAGGAGCTCACTTCAGTTTGTGGTATGCATGTGAGGAGTTGGGAGCAAGAGGTGCAAGGAGTTGAGAGGGTGTACTGAGGACTAAGGTGTGCAAGCAATATCAGACACCAGGAGGAAGGTCCTGTGGTGAGGATAAAGAAGGTGTTTGGAGAAGGCCACGGGGAAGTAGCCCAGGGAGTTGTAGCTGTCATGCAGCTGTTACAGGAGGCAGTATAGACAGCTGCAATCCACAGGACCCTAGGCTGGAACCCGGAGTAGAGGGCAGGCCTGAGTTCTCCTCCCAACTCCTGATCAGACACAGGAGGAGTTGACCCAGACTGTGGGTTGTACCAGAGGGGAAGATCACAGAGGTGAACAAATCTGCCAATAAGCACAGGACTCACCAAGGTAGAGGAGGAACTTTGTCATAACGGGTAGTGAGCTAGTGCACCTGTGGCTCCTTTAATGTGCTGTAACTTGCAAGTGTAGCCAAGCCCCAGGGCTTTGGCCCTCTAAGCAGGGCTGAGCAAAAGCTGTCATTAGCCCACAGCCTCCTGGCTGGGGCAGACAGCAATTAACAGTCTATCAGGGAAGCTCTGACCTTCTGGGTAGGGCAGAGCAGGGAGCAGGCTTTAGCCTAAGCCTTCTGGCAAAGCAGCCAGCAAACACACAGTCTGGGCCTACAGTCTCTTGAGTGGGGCAAGCCATACAGCAAGCACAGGCCTTCTGGCGTACGGGTGAATAGGCCACCACCCCCAGGGTGGTGTTGGTAGCAGGGTTAGGGGGACGTAGGCCCACCCTACTCCATCAGGTCCCAGCCCGGGGGGCTAATAGCGGTAGATGGTTCCACCACCGAGTCAGCAGGGATTCCCACCAAAACATGCTGACTCATACTTCAGCAACAAAATTGGACTAAAGTCTAGTTTCCCCTGGGCTACTTCCTACCATAGTCTAGGTGCAGGGCTCCATAATCCAAGGGTCTTCCATTTTCTCAAAGTACAGGACTGATGACAATCCTAGCAACTCCACTCCAGGGTCACTTTCTCCCAGGTCAGGGCACTGCATAGCATGGTTTCAGCCCCAGAATTCTGTGGTAGATGTCTACCTCCTTCCATTGCTCCCACTCAGCTGAGCTTCAGGATCCTCCCTTCATACTTCCTGCCCTGCCCCAGTACTTCCAGAGAGGGGGTGGGGTGGGTTTGGCTTGGACCATAAGGGGGAATGTAATGGTATCTCACTCTCAAGTCCAGAGCACAGCCACTCCACCACACAATAGTGTTCCACATATTAAAATGAGAAAGTGTGGCAAGGGCTTCCTGTAAAGGGGGGAGGGATAATTCAGTGGTTTGAGCTTTAGCCTGTGAAACCCAGGGTTATGAGTTCAATTCTTCAGGGAGTCATTTAGGGATCTGGGACAAAAATCTGTCTGGGGATTGGTCCAGCTTTGAGCAGGGGTTGGACTAGATGACCTTCTGAGGTCCCTTCCAACCCTGATAGTCTATGAAATATTTCCATTTCAGCCCACACACTCCCCAAATCCAAAGAGAGAGAGAAACCTGGGCTTTGCAGCATGCCTAAAAATTATAAATTTGGGTTCTTGTGGACCAAAGAGGGAAGGGAATTTCAAAAGGAACACCACTCAGAGAATGCTCTGCTAACAGCTCCCCTTTCATTTACACTGTGGGGGCTCTAACTCTGTCCCTTCAGACCCTTTTTGTGGTGCCATGCAATCCTATGGAACTAATTAAGAATCAGTCCATGCACTCTAAATTCATGGAATGTAATTCTGTCAGGCTGTAATTGGGAGCAGGGATTCATAATCAGATGGGACGATTCCTATCCCTCCTACAGATGAGAATGATGCAGAACCTAGTCCTAAATTAACTGGTACACACTGATATTGAGAATGTTTTGAGGGCTCAATCCAGCTCCAATGAAAGTCAATAGGGGATAGATCCACACAGGGACTTAGCTGTGTGAGTCTAACATTTAGGTATTGAGATCCTCAAAACCTCTTCTCAGCTGCCACCTGACCCTGTAGGCACCTAAGTTCCTGCTGGTATAGTCCCCTATTTTCCCACTGCTAGGCATGTGCAAAACTGGCTAAATCCTGATGCCATGGAGCTTCCCAGCATCCTAACCTCTGTGGAATTCTCAAACTAGGCATTCCCCCATCTATCTTGCCTGTGAAGCCCACTCTGGTTTGTGTGCTCCAAGCAGAGAGCAACCAGATCAAGCATTTTCCAAGTAGGGCTGGCATGTGTGCATATGACAGAATAGCCCAGTGGTTAGGGCTCTCACTTGGAAAGTGAGCTTTCAACTCCCCACTCTGCCTGATTTGAAGCAGGGACTTGAATTATGTTCTTCCACCTCCCAGGTGAGTGACCTAACCACACTCCCTCCAGGTGAGGGAGTCTATTGGATATTCTGGGATAGGTCTCTCGCCATCTCTCCTATTCAAGCTGTTCATCTTTGTCTAAATAATTAAATACTTATTGGGCCAGGGATAGATTGAGGGAGAAAGAAAGCGCTTGTGTGGTGGTTAAGGAGATGGATCAGGGGAAATGTAAAGTGGAGAGAGATTTGTGGAAGGCACAGGGGACTTATTTTTAAATGGTGGAACTATATCAGGCACAATTGAATTGGCAGAAGGGGAAGACAACAGGAATAAAAGTGATTTGGGGGAAGCAAGAAATACAAGAACAGGAGGATGTATCATAGAGATAGTTAGGGAAGTAGCATGTCTCGGGGCTGGTCTTCACTATGGGGAGATATACGCTGCTGCAATTGATGCAGCAAGGGTTGATTTAGCGGGTCTAGTGAAGACCTGCTAAATTGATGTCAGAGCGCTCTCCAGTCCACCTCGGTACTCCTGCTCCCCGAGAAGAGTGCGGGAAGTTGACTGGAGAACATTTTGATGCAGTGCAGTGAAGACACTGGGATAAGTTGACCTAAGCTACGTGAACTCCAGCTACATTATTCATGTAGCTGGAGTAGTGTAACTTAGGTTGACTTACCCCTGGAGTGAAGACAAGCCCTAACAGATGAAGTGTTGCTTTAATATGTCTGTTTCTTTATCTGTTATTCTTTCCAAGGAGCTTTGCTGTAAGAAGTTTCCCTTTAATTAAGTGCATCTTGGTGTAATGGATTTTACATAAGTTATAATCAGATACAGTACAATCAAGTCTAGCTGCTAAAGATTCCTAAGGCCTTATTCTCATCTCACTTACCAAAGTATAATTACTGGAAATATATAGACTAGGATGAAATAGTCTCTGTCAACTCACTTATATCCTTACATGGGAATAACCTACTCCTAGGGTGATATCCTGAAGTCAGAGGGAGTTGTGCTATTTATTTCAATGGGGCTAGATTTCACTCCTGGATTCCATCTTTCCCAACTTCTTAGGCCAGGTCTACACTAGGAATTTACATCAGTATAGCTATGTCTCTCAGGGGTGTGAAAAATCCACACCTCAGAGAATTGTAGCTATCCTGAATCAATCCCTGGTGTAGATAGTGTTAGGTCAATGGAAGAATTGACCGCCTCACAGAGAGGTGGATGATCTATGCCGATGAGAGAATCCCTCCCTTTGCCGTAGGTAGGTTCTACACTGAAGTACTACAGAGCTGTGCCGCTGCAGCGTTAGAAGTGTAGACATATCCTTAAACTCTGGCTCACTGAAATAAATTGCAAAACTCCTATTGACTTAATAGGGTCATGAATTCCCTGTATGACAGTATTTTGAAGGTGCTACTGATTCACTCACGTTCTTGTATCTTTTCTCATGTACTCATATCAGTGATTCATTTGTATTGAATCAGGCTCTATCCTTGAATATGGTGAAATTAATGAATGAGGTCGGAACCACATTGCACTGGTCAGTACTGATTGGATTCAGGAATAACACATTACACGTCTGATGAGAGTCCCTTGGAGATTCCTCCACACACAGAATTTACACTGAATCCCTTTGTTTTACTCGTCATTATAATGAACATACCCAAGAAACTCATTCAAGCACTTCCATTCATCTCTCTCCTGCCAGGTCCAAAGACTGATTTTATTATTTCAGGCTGTGCAGCAAAACTGGCCTCACTTCATTTTTGGTTTTTTTTTTAAAGTTATATTTTCTTAAAGCCGGATCCAAAGCTCATTGAAATCAATGGGAGTCTTTCCATTAACTTCAATGGTTTTAGGATCAGGATATTACACAATTTGCAGATTATATAAATCACTATTACTACTTTAGGCAGGATGATAGCACAAATGACTTTCCTGGTAACAAACTAATGTATAAAGATAAATTGATACATGCAGTAAATCTACTTCCTTCATCATTTCCTCTTGGTGTAAGTACAATTATTACCCTGCATCTTTAAACACAGCTACCATATGCACAATTTAATGCTCAGCATCACAGCTGCTACAGATATTTAACCTGATTCTCTGTAGCATTTGAAGTGCTTTACCATTGTTTCAGTGCTATGACTAAGGAGAATACCCCAGTTAACCTAATCAAATACGCTTCAGTGCTATCAGACAAATATAGAGAAGTTCCCACTCCTACTCTACAAATGGAGATCTGGGGCATAAATAAAGGTATGAAACTGCACTGTGGTGAGTTTAGTTATTTAGGTCCAATTCTACCCTCTGTTATATGGTTCACCCATGAAATGGAGAGAAGACTTTGGCCCTACAGCCTTCTTTTGCATTTCAAATGGTCTCAAATTGTAAGTTCAATAATCAAAGTAATAAAAGAAAATCCTACAGTGAAAATAAATTTGTTGCACTGTTAATCTAATGTGGAATCAAAATCTGGCCTACCAAAATCAACCCTCCACTGGCTACTCTCACCTAGGGGCAGGAAACACAAGATGTTATCAATTCATGTATTATACGTCCAGAAGGGACAAATGTGATCATCAAGTCAGGATTTCTCTGAATTAACTCCTGTTTGACTTTTTTTCTAAAGATATGTTCAAATATCCACTCTTGGTTTAAAAATTGCCAGTGATGGACAATCCTCTATGACCTTTGGTAAATTGTTACAATGGTTAAGTACTCTCACTATTAAACAATTGCATTCATTTACCTCAAGCAATAACAGGTAGGTGGGAGAGAGAATGGGGAGTTCAACTGGGGACATGGGAGAAGATACGTAACATTTGACCTCACATGCATCGAGATTCATATCTAAGATTAGTGTTGTTGAATACTGGATATTATTACACCTTAAATCACACAGGTTAAATGATTTCTTAAAGCTGAACGTGTGTTTTGACACACATTTCATGTCCTAGAATTAGCCAGTATTGGAATAAACTAATAGAAAGGGTGTGATTTTTAATAGCACGCAGACTCCAGTTGATAATTTTCTATGATGAGTTTCTTGTGGTGAAAACAAGATAGATTATGGCTAGCCCAGAGAATATGCACAAGAGAGAGAGGGCCAGGGTATATAGTGTTTTACCTCCCCTCCCCCATTGAATCCTGATGCTGGGATGACTGGAGAGAAGAGGCGCAGTGTAAAATTAGCATCTCTTGCAAAGTGCAAAGCTGAAGGCAGGGTTATTTCACACACAGTGGCCAGCACAGATGACCACACTTGAGGAGATGGGAGAAATGCATAATATTTCCTGCTGTAACCCCCAAGGAGATTACCTAGATTTGTGGGACTCTGTCTGCTGGCAGCTCAGGGGGAGCCAAAGCAAACTCAGAGTTTGCTCAGCAACCAATAGGGAGTAAGATGCCCTTCCAAGGGAGTTCAGGAAAGTGGAGAAGCCATTTTCGAATTAGTCTGGAGCCAGCTAGGGCAAGGCAGGACTGGCTGTACGGGGAGCTGGTGAGTCCCAGGCCTACATGCAGGGTTCCCCCTGAAAACTGGCCTCTAGGGACCTAAAAGCAAGATCCCTCAGCTGTGCTTTTCCTTCTCTATTCATGATTCCCAGTTTGTAGAGTTTTGCTGGCAAACTTCCCCAGCCAGGCTGAGTTCGCCCTCCAGCTCCCTAGGTGAGACCAGTTACCACATGATCAGCTCTGCTCTGTCCGCTAGTCCAAGGCTGCTGCCTGCTGTGTGTGTGTCTGGACTAGGAGACTACAGTTTGGATTTTGGTACAGTTATGTAACCTGCACCTTGAGCCCTGCACCCCTTTGTGGTGAGGGGAAATCCTGGGACAGAAGCAGCCTGATTCCTGCTTGAAGAGGATCCCTGCCAGCAGAGATCAGCCCCTCTGCAGTGATTGAGGAGTCCAGAGTCATCTTTGAACCTGGGGATTATTCATGGAGTTTGTGAGTGCACCATCTTTTGGTTAGTCAGGGAATTTGTTTGGGGACTCCCTACTCCCTGAACTGTGTCCTCAAGCCAGGGAGTAAGGGTTTGGGGATTTTATAACCTGCTACATATTAAACCTCAGGAGGGATTTACCACCTTCTCCCACTTGAGAGTCCTTTGGGCTGTACTGAGCCCAGTCAGCCACACTGCTACACCACTGCAGAGAAGAATTTTGTGGCCACAGGTCATCAAGAGCCCAAACAAAGTATGCTAGCCACAGGGCACTAATTTTCCATTTGCTACCTCAAGTCACATGACTGGGGAAAGTAACAGGTATTCATAGAATATCAGGGTTGGAAGGGACCTCAGGAGGTCATCTAGTCCAACCCACTGCTCAAAGCAGGACCAATCCCCAGACAGATTTTTTTTCCCCAGATCCCTAAATGGGCCCCTTAAGGACTGGATTCACAACCCTGGGTTTAGCAGGCCAATGCTCAAACCACTGAGCTATCCCTCAGTGTGGATACTGCTGACTCTAAAAATAGAGTTTTACCCTGTTATGTATATTTATTGTGTTGAATATATTGTATGTGTTTGTGTTATTTCTTGGAAGTCTTCAAAATCTGCAAGTAAGTGGGGATTACCCTAGGTTAGAGTTTTCCTCCCAAGCTGTCAGGAAGGAGTGAGGGGGGTGGAGGCACCGCCAAATAAATTCATAGGGAAAAATAAAGAAGATACACCGGCTGAATGGGTGGCGGAATCCAGAAGAACCGAGGCCTGTCCATCAACACCTGTAAGCAGATTGGCATTAAAGAAGGTAACCAGGTGGAGAGGGGGCATTACACTGCGAAAGGACATGGTGTGCTCCTCTGGAATACCTGAAGCAACTCTGCCTGAATCACCCAGAATTCAATTGGGAGTCCTGAGGCTACATGATGCTGTACTTTAAGTTAAAAATGTGAGTAGGTACAGTTAACATAAAACAGAAGGGAAAAGAGGGCAGAAGTGAACACAGTCCACTGGATTTCCAAAATCTGTGGAAACTGCACAGAGCCCAGAAAATGGTATTTGGTTCCCTCTTGTCCTCTTTTTAATCCCATTTTATGTTAACTGCACCTTCTGGTGCTTTTATTCAAGTACAAGAACTTTTTGAAAAACTAATAGTGAAAAATACTGATAGTTCTTTATGTTGTGTAAAATAAAGAACTGTATGTGTGTAACCCACACACCTCCTGGGTGTGGTGTTCTGTCCCGTCTAGAGGCACTGAGATTATTTAGAGAGTGAGATAAAGTAAGTCTGCTCTACAGCCTTAGCTAACAGGCACTTGGCTTTTAGCTCATGCAGCAGAGGCTCATGCACTAAGCTCCAGAAGTCCCTAGTTCAATCCTGCCCACAATGACTGGTGTCTGTCGGTGTTACATGCGCGGATGAGGAGATATCTCAGATAATTGACTATTTTAGCTGCACACATGAAGAAACACATGAACAATTGCATGCAATGGTGGTGGTTGTTTTTGTTTATAATGGAAAATTATTTTGGTAAAGGCAGAATTACTGTGTGATTTGTGTGTGTGTGTGTGTGTGTTTTGTTTTTCCCAGTGATATATGGATATCATTATCACAATCTGCAAGCAAATGGACTTCTATCGTGCAACTGTATTCATGGACTATAATTAACTACAGCACACTACATTTCTTTGAAATATTGAATCAAATGATAAAAGCTTCATTCACATTTCTTTACAGGCTTCCATGTCTTTGGATAAAGCTGAAAAGTAAATGAGTGTTCTATAATTATTTATCCAACAACAACATAGGCCTCTGGTTTTGTTATAACCACAGAAAAGAATGATATTATTTAAGCTTAACCATAAATACCCTCTCAAAATGGTATTTAGTATTTTATTACCTTTGTTTGCAATATCTTCCCTAAAAACACTGAAAAATTCAATATTATGCTAAGTTGATTCCTCAGTGTTTCTCTGACCAAAATGATATTGGGCTTTGTTCCACGGGCACAATAAAACAGACATGAAGATAAATAAGCTGGTTAACTTTAGTTCAGTCATAATGATCAGTATGCTCCAAAGAAAACCTAGATGTATTATGTTGTCAGCATTTATCTGAAATACCTCATTCTGCTAGCATGTTTTGACCCTGCTCAGAAAGAGTTAAATGGGCTCTCCTCGTAACTCGCTGCTATGATTTTCTATTACTATAATGACTTAAGCCTAGTCAGAAAAAAAGGATAATGCTGTAGAATGGTTCTGCTTGAGAGGGCCTGGTCACTTCAGTCTAAGGTAGCTACAAGAAAGGAAAACTTATTCCAGACAGAAGTGCTAACTTACTTCAGTTTTTCACCAGAACCCAGCCTCTTACAATAAGGAAATTATTTGAAGTTCTGGAACAGCCTTCCAAGGAGAGCAGTGGGGGCAAAAAACCTAACTGGCTTCAAAACTGAGCTTACTAAGTTTATGGAGGGGATGGCATGATTGGCTACATGCCATTGTAGGCAGTCCTATCTGCCACTGCTAGTAGTAAATGTCCCACTGGCCAGAAATATGGAGGGCTCTGAATTACTAGAGAGAATTATTTCCTGGTATCTGTCTGTTGGGTCTTGCAGAAATCCTCAGGGTCTAACTAATTGCCATATTTGGGGGTTGGGAAGGAATTTTCCCCAGGTCAGACTCGCACAGATGCTGTGGGTTCTCTTCAGCATGAGGCATGGGTCATCTGCAGGTTTAAAACTAGTGTAAGTGGTGGATGCTCTGTAACTTGAAGTCTTTAAATCATGATTTGAAAACTTCAGTAACTCAGCCAGAGGTTATGGGTCTATTACAAGAGTGGGTGGGTGAGGTTCTATGGCCTGCAATGTGTGTAGGAGGTCAAACTAGATGATCATGATGGCCCCTGCTGGCCTTAAAGTGTATGAGTCTATTGATTTTTCATGTAGTTATATCATAATAATATTATACATGAACCCTCAGCAGAGATAAATATGCTCCTTCCTGCCTTCTCTGGCTACCTTCCAGGCCTTGGATCTAATTTTCAAATTATAGAGGAGTTGTTTTTAGCACTAATACATGTAGGAGAGTAATTGTTAATCTATATAGTGCATTAACAAACTGACACATGCAGAACGTAATAAAGAAATATTATACTGGGGAGGGGGAAAACCCCACACAGATATGATAATGGAGACAAGAAAAAAGGTGTCTCTTAGAACAGGACTAATATGAAGAAACTGGCTCCCGTTTTTAGATTCAGTGCCTGTATTCACAGAACTTAGGGATAACACTGAAGGAATTTTTCCAGGTCATTCTTGATGTCCTCACTGGGAGGCAGTTGTTTGACTGAAGTGCTGAGGGATGTTGGTTGGATTTGGTAACATTATTCGGGGATGGGAAGCTGTGGGGGCCTCCTTTTTTTTTTTAACTAAGAATTATGGGTGAGATTTCTAGACGGTATTTAAGCATCTAAAGATGCAGGTAGGTACCTAATAGACTTTTCAAAAGCACCAAGGCATCTACCTCTCATTGATTTCAGTCATGCAAATACTGTAATATGCCCCTAGATTGAAAGACAGGTACAATTAATAAACTGAGACAACAAAACTCATTTTTTTCTTAGATAAGATTATCGGACAAAGCATACACCAATAGCATGTAACAGTACTATACAGTAGACCCAACATTTTCCCACTATAGCAGTGAACATGACATTGATTCACTTAATCAAGGTTCTTGGCTTGAAGCTGTAACAAATCAAGATAACGGAGATTTTACTGTGTAGCAGTGCAATACAGACTTCAGGCATAATGACTTGAAAACAATTGGAGCTGCATAGCATGCTGCAGAATCTGTCCCTTAATGCATAAGTCTTTGAATGCAACTTCCTCATGGACATTAACTGGAGTTGGGGTGCTCAGCACCTTTGAAAATCAGGCTATTAATAATTGAGTTTTTGTCAGCACCTTGTATACATGATTTTCATGGACTCTGGTATGTGAAGAGTGTTACATAAAATATTATGCCTCTATCTAATGTTTTTAGAAAAATAATTGCATATTGTATTATTTTATAATATATTCTATAAGAAAAGATGTGTGATTATACAACTACCAAAGACTGTTTCATAATGCATACGCAGAAGTGCAACAAAGCAATCCTTCCTTTGGCATTTCCAAACCTTTGAGTACCTAAGTAGGTTACATTAATGTTAGCACATTTTAAAAATTGTTCTATACACATACACATACACACTCCATGGGTATAATTTTCAAAATGCCCAAGAGACTTCAGACTTATGTTTAGGCACTTTTGAAAATTCCACCCAATATCAACATGTGTGTTTAAAGGAACGTGGGGAGAGATCTCATTGCCTCTAGTGTAGTTTATCCTATCTGTGTATATTGCTAAACTGGCTCTGTAAAGGATAACTTATCCTGGGATCATAAAGATAATACTAAAGAACATTACTTGTTTTTTGGCCTTTGAAATACATTAGACTGTGCAACATGCAGATACCTACAAAAATTCTGGGGGGGAGGGAGATACGCAGTAGCTCTATTCAATTCTCCAGCAACAACTCATTTCAGCAAAATACTTCATATTTTCTGGAATACCTAAAAGGTTCTGCCCAGGCTGCTTGAACATACTCCCACACCTTGGGAAAAGAACCCCCTTCTGGAGAACAAAGGGAGTGGGAAGAGTGAGGTTTGGCTAATTAAGGTTCTACTCCATACATTCCCCACACCTCTGAACAGCAGTCAACAGCCATTGACTCTTTTAAAGCTGTCTAATATCCATTAATTAAACAGACATTTGACCCACAGTAGATCTTACAACATTTCTGTGGCCTGGTCTACACTACGTGTTTAAACCGATTTTAGCAGTGTTAAACCGATTTAATGCTGTACCCGTCCACACTACGAGGCCCTTTATATCGATATAAAGGGCTCTTTAAATCGGTTTCTGTACTCCTCTCCGACGAGAGGAGTAGTGCTAAAATTGGTATTACCATATCAGATTAGGGTTAGTGTGGCTGCAAATCGACGGTATTGGCCTCCGGGCGGTATCCGACAGCGCACCACTGTGACCGCTCTGCACAGCAATCTCAGCTCGGATGCAGTGGCCAGGTAAACAGGAAAAGCCCCGCGAAATTTTGATTTTCATTTCCTGTTTGCCCAGCGTGGAGCTCTGATCAGCATGGGTGGCAATGCAGTCCCAAATCCAAAAAGAGCTCCAGCATGGACCATACAGGAGATACTGAATCTGATTGCTGTATGGGGAAACAAATCTGTTCTATCAGAGCTCCGTTACAGAAGATGAAATGCCAAAGCATTTGAAAAAAAAATCTACAGGCTACACAGTGCTGCGTGACAAGCGTAACAGGAAGCCAGAGACTCAAATGGACGCTCATGGAGGGAGGGAGGGGGTACTGAGGACTCCAGCTATCCCACAGTCCCCAGCAGTCTCTGAAAAGTATTTGCATTCTTGGCTGAGCTCCCAATGCCTGTAGGTTCAAACACATTGTCCGGCGTGGTTCAGGGAATAGATAGTCAATTTACTCCCCCCCCACATGAAAGAAAAGGGAAAGAAAGCGTTTCTTGACATCTTTCAGTGTCACCCTATGTCTACTGAATGCTGCTGGTAGAGGCGATGCTGCAGCAGTGAAGAGAAGTATCCGCTCCTCTCCCCTCCCCGGTGGCAGATGGTGCAGTAGGACTGGTAACCATCCTTCTTATCAACCCGTGAGTGCTCCTGGCTGGCTTCAGGTGAGCCTGCCCGGAGTGCCTGGATGAAAATAGGAATGACTCCCAGTAGATGGTACAGAACGGCTGGTAACCGTCTTCATCATAGCAACTGGGGGCTGAGCTTCAATCAGCCCCCTCCCTTTCATGTGAAAAGAAAAGATTCTGTACTGCCTGGACTATCATAGCAGTGGGATGCTGGGTTCCTCTCCCCCACACTGCTTAATGTCCTGTCTGGACTATTATAGCACCGGGAGGCTGCCTCCCCCTCATTTTATGTCACTAAAAACTCAGTGTTTCTTATTCCTGCATTCTTTATTACTTCATGGCACAAATGGGGGGGACACTGCCACGGTAGCCCAGGAAGGTTGGGGGAGAAGGGAAACAACAGGTGGGGTTGTTGCAGGGGCACCCCCCGTGAATGGCATGTAGCTCATCATTTCTGTGGGATCTGACACAGGGCAGCTGTACTCTCTGATACACTGCTTCTTTAGTACATTTGCCCCATATTCTAGGCAGGACTGACTCTATTTTTAGAAACCATAAAGGAGGGATTGACTCGGGGAGTCATTCCCAGTTTTGCTTTTGCGCCCCCGGCTGATCTCAGCCAGGGGCACCCATGATAGCAGCAGACAGCACACAAGGACAGATAACCATCATCTCATTGCCAAATTACACTGGTAGCAGACGGTACAGAACGACTGGTAACCATCTCTGCTATCATGCAAAAGCAAATGAATGCTGCTGTGTAGCGCTGGAGTATCGCCTCTGTCCGTGGCATCCAGTACACATACGGTGACTGTAAAAAAAAAAAAGCTGAACGGGCTCCATGGTTGCCGTGCTATGGCGTCTGCCAGGGCAATCCAGGGAAAAAGGGCGCAAAATGATTGTCTGCCGTTGCTTTCCCGGAGGAAGGAATGACTGACGACATTTACCCAGAACCACCCGTGACAATGATTTTTGCCCCATCAGCCACTGGGATCTCAACCCAGAATTCTAAGGGGCGGGGGAGACTACCCACAGTGCAACGCTCTGGAAATCGATGCTAGCCTCGGACCATGGACGCACACCGCCAAATTAATGTGCTTAGTGTGGCCACGTGCACTCGACTTTATACAATCTGTTTTATAAAACCGGTTTATGTAAAATCAGAATAATCCTGTAGTGTAGATGTACCCTGTTGTAACTGGCCTTCTTTCAGTAGCTCAGTCAGAGCTGGTTTAAGGGAGTACCTCTCCGCATGTGGTCAGTTATAATAAATGTCTTCAGCAAGCACGTTTTTGTTATAATTGAATGTAATGTTTATTGACTGGGCATCTAACCCAATCTGGCATTCTGCTTATAAAAAGTCTACAGCAGCACACAAAAGGGTCAGTTCATGAAGGTGCATTTTGAAGAAGATAGGCATCTTTCCTAATCTTCTATCAATGTGCCATCTAAGAAGCTAGTTGACATTCCATGAGGGCATTGTCTGTCTGAGAACAATTAAAAGACATGACTATTCAACTTTTGGTTGATGCTGGGAGAAACAAAGTAGTACTGTGGGCCATTTAAAACTCGGTAGGCCCAATTCTGTCTTTAGATAGATGGCTGCAACTACTACTTGTTACTACTTGTATTGTTGGAGGCTAGTACTGGGATCTATTGGTCAATTCAATGCCAGTGTAAATAGGCACAACTCCACTGACTTCAGTGAAGTATTAGGCTCAATATATTTTTTGTTCAATATTCAATGCTCAGTTAAGCTCAGTTAATGCTCAGATGGCTGGCATGGAAATGGTGGGTTTTTAGATGAAGTTTCCTTTGTCTTTCAATATTTTAATTAGGAAATGATATAGGACTGGAAATAAGGTCAGTCATGGTTTGTTTACTCACTCATACTTAGAGCTTAACAGACATAGGCCTGGTCCACACTAGGAAATTAGGTTGGTTTAACTACATTGTTCAGGGATGTGAAAAATCCACACCCTTGAGCAACGCAGGTTAACCAACCTAACCACTGGTGTAGATAGCGCTAAGTCGATGGGAGAATTCTCTCGTCGACCTAGCTACCCCTCTTGAGGAGGTAGATTACCTACACTGGTGGGCAAACCCCTCCCATCAGTATGGGTAACGTCTTCACTGAAGCGCTACAGCCGCGCAGCTGCAGCTGTGCTTCTGCAGCATTTTAAGTGTGAACAGGCCCACAGTTTACCAGAGTTCTGCTGAATCTCAAGTTGGCAACTGTCTTCATGATGAAGACGACAGAATTGTAAGCCACGGCAACTATTATTATGAAATAATGTCTTATATCGTAATGTTAAAAGGAGCTAGGGAAAGAGACTGCTTCACTGTTCACTATCCCTGAGTATCCAAACAGTAGTGAGTGCAGTACTGTCATAATTCAGGGTAAATTGCCCCTCTGTGATCCAGCAAGGGCACCCATTTCCAGCTCCCCAGCCATTGCCTCTCTTGGGTGGAGACCTGCATCTCACTCCCTTCTGACTAGGCTATTTCCAGGTTGCATAGTCCCCTGACTTTCCTGTGATATCCCCAGCAAGAGACCGGCTGCCTAGAGGAGGCTTCTTTTGCCTTCTCTTCAGAGACCTTGTTCAGTGTAATTGCCGTAGGTGTATGTTACCGCACAACGCTTTTTAAGCAAGCACAGTTTTAAGGTAAAACCATTACAGACAAAATATATTAATAACAGAACCCACATGCATGCTATTAAGATTACTAGAGATCACTCTTTCACTCCAGCAAAGGTTCTGGTTAGTGATTAGTCTTTCAAAGACCACATAGGGGTTTTCCTGTGGTACCAGTTCATCGCAGCTTCAGCTGAGAACAAGCACATTCATGACTCTGAGAATCGCTCATTTATCCCTTTTGGGCCTTGGAAGAGACCCTGAGGAGCTAACTAGCCAGAGAGTGGTTATCTGCTCAAGGTGAAGCTTCAAAGGGAGGTGTGTCATTTGCATTCTCTTCACCCCAAGATTTTCCTAGGAAATCCACTTCGCACATGTTATAACAAAAAGTCCTTTGAAGTTCCCAATGCTTCTCAGAGATTTCATTAGTCACATCTCCTAGAGAAATTACATACAATTCCACAATAACCAATACATAATACCCCAAAAGTATTTGCAGTAATTCCATAAGGGTTGTCTGGTATATTGCCATATCTATCACAAATACCATCTTCTGGGACTTGTTTCTTTCTCATGAAGCTTGGCATGCAAGAAGAGAGACCCCTTATTGCCACTGAAGATTGCTATCAATTATTTTCATTCCCATTTGTGGCAATTATTTATCAGAGCAGAAAAGAAGAGGCTATATTTCCTTGTCTGGTCTTGTGTTCCCTTTACTAAAATTCCCACTTAGTCATTTTCTGCATAATTCCTGGTTAGGTTAAAATGGTTTAACCAGAACGAGTGTTTGTCCAAAGTGTAGTAAGTAGAGGCCTTGATACAGAAACTTTGGTATCAAAGGCCCGGTATGAGGCCTGAGGCCTGAACTAAAGTAATGGGCAAGACTTTGCTAACATAAAGCAAAGTTAAGCTGTGAGCCAGAGGCAGGCCCTGCTCACAGAATCTGGCAAGGAAAGTGCTGATGCTGCAAGAAGATACGTGCCTAAAAGGTACTGAACACTAAATAACAGAACATTCACATACTTGCACATTCCACACAGATAACAAGGAACAGGCTGACCCATCCCAGTGACAGGGCCAAAAGAGTAATATGATGGATAGAGTTGTTTTGTTCAAATCAACACGTACAAGGTGAGAGGCGGCAACGTTACTACGTAGAGGGGTTGTACCTTGCTACATAGAGGGGTTGCACCTCAATACGTCAGGAGTGATGTGTAACTTGTTTGTACCTGTGTATAAGAATGCATCCCTGGGGCGGTGTCTTTGTCCAGCCAAGGGGGCAGTGGAAAGTCCCACCACTGACTGAGCTGAGTCCATTGCCAAGAAGCACTTTCTCATAGTATGCCCTGAGTTGGACTAAGAAATCCACAGGGAACTGCAATTGTGTCCATATGGCAATAAACCTGGCTGACGTGCCTTTGTACCTTACTAGACTCTGTGGTCATTGGGGGTTCTCTTCGGGTCTGCTGTGTCAGCTATCTTCGAAGAGCTGGGACAGCACACAGAGGGAACACACGCATGCAGCTGAGTGATATCAACACTGAACAGAGCAGAGCACCACACCGGTAGCATCTGACAACACAAAGTAAGCGTGGAACCTTTTAAGGTTTTTTACGGCTTCCCTTACTAGGAGGCACAGCTGTCAGCTCAAGCTCCCAAGCAGTCTAATAGACCACATCTGTCAGCTCCTTTTGGGGCACTGCATAGGGGCTAAGGTCCAGGCACAGATAAGGAGTTTAACACTCTCTGGGTTTAGCCAGACAGGTGCTGCAGACACATTTTTTGTTATTCACTAATAGAAAATCAAATCTTGTTTATGCTGGTTTGTTTGTTTGTTTTTGACAGACTCCGTGGGTTACTGGAGAACTAGTAGATTTACGAAAGACAAACCAAGCAAGTGAAGCCTGATTCATTGAGAGGGAAACTAATTTGTATTCTGATTATTTAAAACTGTCTTTTATTTATGCCTATTTAACTCAAATGCCTTAGAAACCCTTGGCAGAAGATATGTTTCTGTTACATATTCAGTACCATAGTCCTTCAAATTAGGGCCAAGGAAGCTCACAAGCCACTCTCATTCCCACCAAGGACTTCCCCAACACCACCTTGGAAGATCAAATGCAACATTTCCAATATTTCTTAGGTTAAAAAAAAAGAGTGCAGATGCACCTCACCTTGAAAATACATTTCTTAAACTTTCCTTTCTCCACCCCTTTTTGGTTTGTTAAAGTATCTGTTGTGTAACAAATAACGCCAAACATTCATGATCGAAGTGGAACCAATGCTTCAGGGTTGATTTCACTGGTGGCTTCTTCTACACAGTTGTGCAGCTTGATTTTCATATTATGGACTATAATAAGGTTTTAGAAAATTCAAAATAGAGCCACTAATTTTAATAGATTCCATTCCTCGATATGTAGTGGCTCAAATAAGCCTAAAAATCAGATGTAATCATGTTTCTTCTGTATTCTTCTAAAGGTTCTAATCACTGCAAGAACAACTATATATTATTCATTAGCTTAACTTTCAGCACTTCATTATTCAGCCCAGAATATTGTGTTTTAGGTAAAATGTGTTTTTATACAAAAGGAAAATACTTGACATTTTCTGACTAGTATTAATCATCTCTATGTAAAGAAGCCTTTCATTTGTGGTTACTAAGAATATATTATGTGATTAGTCTATTTTAAAGCATGATGAATGGAAATTTTACCTCTGTTCTGCCAATGAGGCAATTTTTAAATTCAAATTATATTTACATTATAAATAGTACAGGCTGACTTCATTACTACTAATAATATCATTTGTTATTGCTTTCTTGGCATTTGCAGAGTGTACTCCTCACACAAGTTGATTTTATTAGCTTTATATCCAGCTGTGGTGTTTACCTGACAAAACATTTGTATGCTATTAGTGCAGATTTTCCCTTATGCTTCTGACTCTCTTTGAGCACTGCTATTCAGGTACCAAGGACTAGCCCTATTTCTGTGTATTTGTGTCACATTGAAACAAATTGGTGTTCTTTGCTGGTTTAAATTAGGGTATATCCCCCCCTTCTGATCTATAATATATTTACTACATTAATCTTTCTGATAACCCCCTGGAGGTACGTACATTTCACTTCCTAAGACACTTACCCATCCAAGTTTACATTAATAGTAAATTAGGACAGCTGCCTCTCTGCAGTGAAGGCACATCTTTTCCCCCACTTATTCATACCAGTTATTTTTTGTCAGAGCAATGCTTCAACTCTAATAATACTTGATATCTAGATAAATGATGGTTGATAGTAGACTCATTAAATATACTGCAGTACCATTTGCTTACCATAAGTTCTGTTTATCATAGAAAGCCTATTTCTACAATGCATACAGCCATAGAAAGAAAAGTGTAAACAAAAAAAAATTATTAGATTGCATATTTTACATCTTTGGTGCTTTCATTCTAATAAGAGACTTGCATTAGTGGGGCATATAGAACAATTAAAGAATAAAGGGTCAAATAATCTTCTGTTATATTGGTCCAGCTCCGCTGACATTGCACTGATGCAGGCACAGGTAGAAAGGTAAATTCCCTGCCCCCTCCATGGACCAGTGACATCCCTCCCACATACTTGTCTTCAAACCCAAGATTTGACAGAAATTCTGAGTTTTAACTTCCTGAAATCTTCATTTGACTTTCCCCTACCACATGGCATTCTTGAGGATGGTCTGTTATAGCTCACTGTAATTATATCACACATAGACACACACACAAACTAAATTAAAAGAACATTATTAAGGTTGTAAACCCAAACACTCAAAAGTTAGGAAATGTCAGATTTAAGGTTGCCTGTGGAACCTGAATTCAGTCACCTTGTGCATATGCATTCTGATACAGTGTTTAATTACATGCACACATACTATTTTTTCCATAGGATCCTTGCCTCATTCAGTGAACAGGATGGTTGGTGCTCACTGAGTGAGCAGCTGTTCAATATTTTGGTTACTCCTCACCGTTCATTATACATCCCTACATCTTATTTACACGATTCAGTCCCTGCTCTGACAAGAGAATTATTTATTTAATTATGGACTTTTCTATAGTGCTCACCACTATAATATTTCAGTGCTTCACAAACCTTAGTTTATTTTCACAACCTCCCTGTAATATGAAGGGACATCAATATACTCATCATATCAATGGGGGACTGAGGCTTAGACAGATTAGTGTCAAAAATATTCTGTAATTATGGGTGCCAATTTGACACACAAGCACTAATTTTCCAGAGAATTTCCAGCACTGTCCGGGGACAAAAGGGGCAGTTTGCCTTGGACCCGTTTGAAAGGGCCCTCAAGCCCGTATGATTTGAATGAGTGGCACTGTGACCTGGCACATGGGACTGCACCACCACTCAAGTTTGGCCTGGCTGCCTCTGTCGATGGACAGCTTCAGTTTCAGGATGGGGAGTTTGAGGGGGGCCTCAGTTTCAGATTTTGCTCTGTGCAGCCCTGAACACAGCTCCCATTGATCTTCACTGCAGCTGTGGGTGCCCAGAACTTCTGCAAATCAGACCTCAGTTAATTGTAAACTTTTAAAGATTTACAGGTAGCATTCAATATCAGCAATATTGCACTTCTCTCCTATACTAAGAATAGGAAATAACTGAAGTTCTCTGATACCACTGTGTAATAACTACAGTAAGTGTGCTTTTTTTCATGGAAACCACTATATTTTTGTGAAGGGTTGCACGTAGTACAAGATAATTGTATTTAGCTTTTAAATGAGAGCAAGATAAGATTTAGCATTAGAATTTAATCCTGTCCTGGGGCCTTGTACCAACAATTCTTTTTCAATTTCATTTCTTAACTGTAATTTTCAATAGTGTTACTCTTGTAGAATCAGAAAATAAATGGGGTTTGTTACTATAGGGTTGCCAATTTGGCTGGGTGTATTCCTGGAAATTTCATCACATTACAGAATCTTTAATTAAAGATTAATCTTTAATTCCTGGAGACTCCAGGCAACCCTGAATGTTCACTTCCCTTGTATTCCAGTTCCTCATACATGGTTTCGTACTGGAATCCAAGTGGTGACACTCGTCAAGACCCTTGCTCCCTCCTTGGGTGACTGCTGAAGTCCCTTCCTGATCCCTTCCTGCCTTTTGCCGCCTGCCGCCTTGAGCCTTGGGTATAACTAGGACTGATAGGATGAAATCAAGATAACTTTAAGATGGAAAGATTGCCTAAGAGTGCAATCCCTTAGACTGCCAAAAAGTATTCAAGGAATGTCAGAGTCATTTAAAAGTAAACTGTAGAAACCATTAAATGCTGTACTGCAGAGAAATATCCTGCCCTGGCCAGACGATGAACAAGGTGACACAGCTGGTCCTTACTAGCTACTGTTTATAACAATGCTTCTCAAACTGTGAGCCAGTTTGGACTATGGGGCTATGAATTGGAGCACGCACCAAAGTGCTGCTCTGTAACTGTTCCATGTGGATGCTGCTGGTATGGACTAAAAGATACCTAGTTCACGTTAACATAATCCTGTTTGAAGAGGACTACATTAATGTGAACTAGGCACCTTTTAGTTCATGCTAGCCGTGGACACACGGGACAGTTACAAATCATCACTTTAGTGTGCATTGCAATTCACATCTCCATCAACCATACTGTGGTCCAGTGTAGACATAGTTTTAGTCTAGTGTATATTTTGCTATGTGTTTTTTGAGGTTTGATTGTGTTGCAAATTTGGGATAATAACCCAGAGAACTAAGATGGTATCCTACTGGTGTGGATGGACAAGTCAAATTCTATCTTTCTACTTTTACTTATTTAAAAAATCAGGTGTTTTTTAAAAATACAAGGCCTCAGGACAGGATTAAATTCTAATGCTAAATCTTATCTTGCTCTCATTTAAAAGCTAAATACAATTATCTTGTACTACGTGCAACCCGTGTGTTTTTTAAAAATACAAAGAAAAAACTGTACCTTAAATAACGAGCCACCACAGCTTTTAGGCACAATGTTACAAGATACAAAGCAATATTCACTGACTAATTTTCTATTTTACTAAATAAATCTCTGTTTTTGTAAACTGACTATGCTCCAGTTATCCCTGGAAACACACTGAAAGTAGAATATGAAATCCTGAAATCAGCAAAAGTAAAATGTTCCATTTACGCCTTTTTAGAGTTGTATTTACCAGAAAGGACTTGACATTCCCATTGGGAGCTAATTTTCAGTTGAGACCACTGCCACTGCAGTTCTTTTAATATTTTGTTTTATGTGCCTGCATATTAAATTACAGCATTAGCAGCATTATTTAGTTTTTCCCAGGAGATCCCATGCAAAACTGAAAAGTAGTTTTATAGAGTAATTGGTATTTTTTTGTTCATTCTTAGGTTACAGAAATAGTAATTATTTTGTATCATCTTCCTTCTGTTTTATTTTGAGAAATTTTTGCTTGCTGTGTAGTCACATGGATTACTTTGTTAGGGCTAGAAGAATACAAATTCACTAGCACATCATGTCCCATTTTGCTTTTTCCATCTTCTCTTAGGAAATTCACTACATTTACTAGCTGCAGGTAGAAACAATTGTAGCTTCTGTCCCTCTTCAACCATCATATTTAAAAGTTTCTACTTTATTGAAGGTTAGATTGGGTACATATATATATATATATATATGGACAATATGAATTTCATTGATCAAAACCTTGACTTAAGCTTTGACAACACTTTAATTACTTTAACTGAATAAAGCTATTCATCCTTACTATCGTTTGTGGTTCTATCACTAACAGGATTAATACATACTGTAAACTAAATTTAGAGGATAGTGTTTTGTATCTTATGTCTTCTTATGTTTTGTTACCTCTAATGGGACAACATTGTTTAAACTCTAAATGTCATTTAAAATTCTCTCTCTGTTCTCTGTATTGCAATATTTTGTTGAGCTAAAGAATAATGATAGTTGTCATTACTCAGTAGCAGCTCAACACATTACACTGATTGAGGGTGGGAGGAAGAAAAGGAGTGTTTTCTTATGTTTTCTAATGTGTAGGCAGCTGGTATTACTGCTTATTATACTGACCTAAATTGTCTCATTATTACCTTTTGCTCTGCTTGTCTGTCTGTTGTATTCTTTCCCCATTGTCTATAGTGTTAGTCAGGAAGCTCTTTGGAGCAGAAACCTTCTCTGCAACATTTGTACAGTGCTGAGGGTCTCTAGGCATTACCATAATACAAATAATTAACCCTAGGTATGCAAGTATGCTGGTAGACAAAACCAGAGTTATTTAGGAAACAGCTAGAAGAGACTGCATGAGTATCTTTTGTAGGAATATTAATATTGCACTTAGCTGAGATGTATGTTATGCCAAGATTCAAACTGCATTTCACAGGAATGCTGGCTTAAGCTCTTCTATTTAAATGTTTCAGCTCCAGATTCAGTGTCAACTTTACCATCTCCTAGTAAGCACAACAGATTTTAAAAGTTCCCCATTAAAATCACTTCACAAGATGATGTGATTAAATTAGACGGGTAGTGTTATGCATTGAGACTTAATCAGCTTCTTTTCAAGTGGGTGTCACTGCTTGTCTCCTGTCCCTGGAAGAGTTAGTTACTATAGCTATGTATTTGGGCTTCTACAGTGAAACAAGTTAATACTTTAGGTGCATGGGAGTCAAAACTAAAGTATGTCAAAAGGAACATTTACCTTTTTTTCAAGCGTTCTTCAAGATGTGTTGCTCATGTTCATTTCATATTAGGTGTGTGTGCTTGTCACATGCACCGGTTGGTGCTGGAAGTTTTCCCCTCAGCAATATCCCCTCAGTAGGGGACTGGCTCTGGTGCCCTTTGGAATAGCATGCACATGTCATGGTATGAGCTTGTCTTTGTTGAATTTCATCTTGTTGATTTTAGACCACTTTCCCAATTTGTCATGGTCATTTGGAATTTGAAATTTGAAATGAAGTCATGTAGTTTAGTTTGCATGGTTCTGTTATTAATTATAGTAGTGCCTTTGGCAATGACCAGGGTAAGGGGATTACAACATGACTTTTTAATAAACACTCATTCTCTTTTATTTTGACTACTAGGGCTAATTTTGGCCCTCAGTTATGTCCACAGTATGCCTACTAGCAGACTACAAATGAAGGCCATAATTAGCCCAAGTAGTCCAGATGATATTTGATAAAGATTGGAAACATAACTGAGGGCTAAGCTAAATATATGAATGGGGCTGTAGTATGTTAAACTGAAACCCTACGTTCAGGACCATGGAGAGCAGCCCTTGTTAATCTAATTTTAACAATGACGAAAGGGCTCTGGATGAATGGAAGCATAGGGTTGGTGTATATAAAACTTTAGTTAGCAAACTTGCTGTCAGACAAAACTTCCCCCTGTATTCAATGGTGAAACACCAAGTCCAAACTGTGGTTCTTGCTGAAACAGATAAAGGCATAGGTACTGATGGTCTGTCCCTAGCACGCCAGATCCTGGAGTCATGTGATTGTTAGAATCACAAGTAACTTATTTGAATTAAAATTTCTGAGTGAACTGCCCCATTCACCTCCATAGGATGTTCTCTCCAAATTCCAGTGCTCAGCAGGAAGAAGCAGGGCAACACAGCCCCATACAGACCATGTATGGCAGGCGGAGAAGAATGCAGTTGGCAGATACACCCCAGATGCCAGGGTAAGTAATGGAGGTCCTTCCTTTGCCTGGTGAGTCAGGATTGCAGCAAGAAGGAGGGGGCCGTGATGCTGCTTTGGTGATAGGGGAAAGGGAGGGGTTCTCCTGCTGTCACTTCTGCTGTGTCACCCAAAAGTAGGTGGGGCTTACTGCTGCCATCACCAAGGGGAAATGGAGATCTTTTGGTGCCACCCTTGCTTCTCTGTGGTGGGAGGATCCTCCTATTGCTGTACGGCCCCAGATTGCCATAACCCAACCCAGGGTGCTTGGAATGGTTTTCTGGTGGACCAAGAATTATTATGCTGCTAGTTTAGAAATAAGTCAAGACTGGAAGACACTTTTCAATATACTAAAGGGGAAAAAAGAGTTCAGCAACAGTCAACAGATCAGTTGCTGCTATTTCTAAAGGAATCTTCTGTTTCCCTACACATCTGGTGGGCCCCTTCACCAGTCACAAAGCGACACACACAGGATACTAGACTAGATTTGTCAGGCTCCCAGTGTGGAAACCAAACTGATATGCTTTGCTTATTAAATAAGACTCTACTAATGATACAAACCTAATAGAATAGTTTGAAAGCACATCCAGTGTAATAGCTTAGCAGGTGCCATCTTACCAGCCGGAGAAATCAGGTTTGTAGGGGTAAGAGAACAACCAGAATAGTATCACATGTTGTCCATAAGTCCCCAATACAGCAAAGTACTTATCCGCTAACTAGTCCCATCCCTCTTCAGCAGGGTGTTTAAGTACGTGCTCAAGTCTCTGCCAACAGCAGTGCCATGACTTCAGTGATTCCTAAGCATGTGCTTCAGAGCTTTGTTGAAGAGGGGTGGGATTACCAATATACTTAACCTTAAACACACAATGAATTACTTTGCTACTTTGGGGCTCAATTCTGATGCTCAGACTTTTATTCCAAATGAAAGCAGATAGAATCCATTTCCAGAAACTAGATGTCCCTTATTATTTCAACAGGAACTGCATTACTTTTTGAATAGGTGCCTTTTTCAATTGGTCTACATTTTATTCCATTAACTGCAATTGAGTGATTAAAAAGTCAGCAATGGTTGCATCATAAAGTATCAGTTCATGCTGATGAAAGCAGCTTTGCATTGATTCAGTTCAAAAAGCAAAATTTAAAGCTAAGATGGGTCTTGAGAAATACAAATGTGTTAAAGTGTGGAAATGAATGGACTGAAGCCAGGCTTTTCTCACAGAGTGAGCGCTGTAGGTCAGCTCTCTTCCACAGTCTCTTCCCAGCTGAGCTGGGCTCTCCCCTTTTAATCCCTAACTCCAGGCCTGACATTGATTGCAGGTTTAGTGGAGTGGAGCTGACTGAGCTCACAGTAGCTCATTAACCCTTTCCTAGCCATCGTGTATGGGGGGGTTGCACATCCCATCACATGAAGACAAAGCTTTTATGATTCTCGGCACAAGAGATCCTCCTATTCTGAACATGTGTGTATAGAGCAGCTCTGTGTTATTTAACAGAAATAGATTTTGTGATAGGATCATGAAGCTGAGTTCTCATACCAAAAAAATGTCCAGAATGAAATTACTTACTACATGTAAACTGAAATGATACAATTCAGGGCTAAATCCTACAGTCCTTATTTCAGTCAGAGTTTTATCTGGGTAAAGGATCACACACATTAAGTTTTGGCAAGTGTATGTGTATGTGATGGGGGGAGTTGAATTATTTTTTCAGAGCCAACTTTAATTCATCCAAAATGGAGCAGGTTTCAGAATCTTGAGACTCAGGGTATTCATTGTTAAAGATACTTTAAATTAACATAAATGAATAAAACATTAAGGTTTTTATCTCTCCACTAATTTCCCCTTCCTGATGTTTATGTTGGCCCGAGAGTAGCTAACAAGATGGATTTAATGTGCATTTTACATAGTTAACTTGTTTGAACTTTCATTAACCAGGAACATTGCTCCCTCAGACCTGTCCATATATCGTGATTCATAATTCAGCAAAGAATAGGTTTTACTAGCTTCGCATAAATGCTTTAATTCCTTATTTGTCAGTCTTTGCAGATCACATGGATTTTTAGTGCCACAGTGACAGGCAACTGCTGCTTAAAATAACCCATATCCCTGCAGTTTGTCTCTCAAGAGTTTATACATGAATATCTCTGTGAAGATTCATGAGACCGGGCTCTCCCCCCACAATTCATCTGACTGAAATATTTAAAAGAATACTAGACAAACTATGAGTAAGCCCTCTTCTCTCAATAATTGGTCTGTGAAATCTCAGCATAGTCAGAAGTCTGCCAGTGCCTAAATAAGGAAGGCTTTTCTCTATTAAAAGAAAAACTTCAGTGTACAACACAAAAGTCTCAGGATCTTCACTTGAAGAAAGTATTACTAACAAATGTATAAAACAGGCAGTAAAGTTATTCCTTGGGGCAACTGAAGGCAGCATCTAGTACAATCATTTTATTTTTCCATAATTTTCATAAATGCATCTGCCAAAGTACTTATACTTGAATATTACCATTCTTCCTTCATTGGGAAAAGTCAAGTAATGTTCTCTTCATCTGCCAGCATACTTTCCACCCGTCACTCCCCCCGCCCCTCAGCAAACAGAGACTCAATCAATTTAATCCTAAAAAGTAGCATAAAATCCATATTTGCAAGTAGTGCACTGGATCCAAAATCATCACCTCCAGGGCTAATATTTAATAGAGAAAAATGTGATAATTTAAGAACCTTTATTTTCCCATCTATGGTTTTGTTTAATGATAGTAATTGTAGATGCCATGACTCAATGGGAATACTTGAGCACTAAAGTACTACTTGGCATGAATATGAGGTGGGTTTAGAGAATTGGCAGCAGAATCAGCTTCTGTATGTCCAAGTTACAAATATAGACTATAATCATTTTAAGTAATAGCAGTAGCATTGCTGTAGTAGGCCCTGCTCCTGCAAACACACATGCATGTGCTTTCTTTAAGCATGTGCATGGTCTGTCTAGAGTATGTGTTTATCCTCACAGCACCCCTGCAAGGTATGGAAGTGTTGTTATCTCCATTTTACCAGATGAACAATTGAGGCACAGCGAGGCTAAGTGACTTGTGAAGGTCAAAAAGGAAGTCTGTGACAGAGCATGGAACTGAACCCAGAGCACCACTGAGGCACCATTCACTGCAGGTGTGATGGAGGCCCCAGGAAGTTTCCCCTTCAGAGACCAACATTCATAAGGTAGAGAGGGTCCCTGAAATCCCCAGCTAGGCCACCATCCTTCCTCCCCTTCCTCTTTCTGTCTCACCAGGAGGTGGTGTACACAGTGCTCTGCAGCTGGGGCCCACGTCACATACCTCACAGAGTTAGCAGCTCACTCTCCCTCCTAATGTGTGACCAAGTACAGCAATGACTCTCTCCTTCTTCCCTTCCTTCTTCCCTCTCGCAGTGGGTCAGGTCCCAAGTCAGGGCCCCTTGTGGGTACAAGGTGTGCAGCCTGCCAGAACCAGACCTGCTCTTAGCCTTAGAGATTGTTCCTTCATAACAGGGTTGAGGTGTACCGGTGAAGCATTCTGGGTAACCTGACTCTGCTGAGAGCTATAGTGCTAGTCAGACAGGGCTCTTAATCAGGCAACTTTCAGATACACTACATTCACTTAAAGGGACACGGTCAGGAGACACTTAGCCCTAAGTTTAGGTTATATTAAAAAAAGGGTAACATGTTTTAGCTTGATGTGAACATTATTTTAATTTTTAATGACACAGTTTTATAAACAGTCCCCTGAAGTGTTTGCAAACCAAACAATACAGCACTGTACCAGTGCATGAAAATTTGACAATTGAGTGGGCAGTCTTAGGTTAGTTTTGGGTCAATTTTCATTGACCAAGTTAAAAGAAATACAGTGTGTAAAACAAGCATTACAAATAATGTGAAATAAACTATAGTTAAAAAAATAGTAATAGGTATTGTTTGTAAATGGGGTAAGAGCATTTCCGGGGATTTTAAAAAGAAGATGTTTAACCTGACAGTCACCCTTTTAATTATTTTGAAAGAAAGAAAGAAAGAAAAAGAAAGAAAGAAAGAAAGAAAGAAAGAAAGAAAGAAACCTGACAAGGGTGAGGTGTTTCAGACCAGTGGTTTGGCTGGCATCCAGAAGTACGATACAGTTACTCAATCACAACACAATTACTTAATCTCTATCAAGAGAACAGCTATGATAACACAGTATTGATTTTGGAGGGGAAATGTTAAAGCACTATTGGTATAACCTGAATAAAAATGAGGCAAATGACATTCCCCTTGAGGAAGAGATCCCAGTAGCCTGCCCTTTGTGAAAGGGCAACACACACAGTCCTGCACTTTGTATGCTCATCTCTAATTCAGTTTAGATAATGTCCTGTCATCCTACAGGGATTTCCACACCAGAGAGGGGGCCATAGATTTTTAAGGAATCTGTAGGGCTGGAGGGGGTGATTAGTGTTCTCACTCCCCCAGCCAAGTTCCTATCCCCTCCTTCAGGAGGATCCTAATCCAACTGAGGGCTCTCTGGGCTTTCTAAGAAGGGCGGGGGTGCTTCAGTGTGCTATGAAGTTCCCACTGCAACTAGACCTTGCAGGCACCAACTGTCCAGTTTAATTCAATGAGATTATTCAGGTGGCTAAAGCTACTCATGCGTGAGTGCTTTTGGGGTTGAACTCTCAGATCGTAAACAATTCTGGGCAGGGGTTGAGCATAGTCAGTGCTTCCCAAATAATAGATAGAGCTGGTAAAAGCTAGGTTAGGATTTGGGGCAGTATGTGGCACTTTGAGACAAGCTGAAAAAGGTATTACATAAAAAGCTTCTTACATAGAAGCAAATATTTTAACACAGCAAAATGACAGTTCTGGCTCCATCGAGGAAGGGAAAGCTAAAGTTAGATGGTGCCTTGCTGTGCTGTAGACCACTTTTCAAAAACATGATGAGAATAGTCGGTGCTACAGATTGCACCTTTGCAACTTACTTGGGTGCAATCATAGTCAACTTGCAACAGTGCAATGGGTCCAGGTTATTCATCCTGTCTCAGGTGCACACAACATGCTGTTTCCACACAGCACACGCCAGAACCACTGCTCGGTTTGCAGACTGTGACACCGCTTCTACCAGTACAGTACAGAAAAGAGAGTGGGTGTGGGTTTGGGATGAGAGGATAAAAGGGAAGTGGAACTGGAAGGAAGAGAAAGGAAACATTGGAAGAGAAGACTTGAGGTGGAAGTAGAAGGCAAGGATAAATGGCCAGGCATGGTTGGGTGAGAGCAAGGAATGGATGGCAAGAGCAGGGAATCAGCTAATTAAGAGAAAGTGGGTGGAACAATCAGTTAAACTAAATAAGCACGAGCAATCAGTTTGTACTTGTGAAATATACCCTACATGGGGTTCCAACTCATCATTATTAATTGGCTCTCTAGGCTCAGAAAAGACAGTTCTGACGGCTCTACCAGCACGAGGTATATGCAAAAGAAATTTCTCCTTCATTTGTTAGTAAGACAAATAATTTCTGACAGCAAATAATAGTAAACTCTTTGATTTTTACAGAAAAATACCACTCATTAATCAAAGAAACGATATTCTCAGCAGGTCCAGCAGTATGAGGGACCAAAATGGTGTTCACAGGCAAAGCAGAAATTGATTGCTGGGGTTCTTTGTTCTCGCTACATCTCTCTCAGCATTTCACAACAGACATACAGTAATACCTAGCTTTATTATTCTTTGACCATTTAAATTAGTATTGAAATGCAATTACAATAACATTTGATAGGGCCACACATTTTAATTAATTATTCACATTTCTGAGATGCAATCATGCTTTAGTTACTCCCATCTTAGAAAATAATACCCTAGATCTCACTTGCCTCTTCAGCTATCATTCCATCTCCCTTCTCTCTTTCCTCTCTAAACTCCGTGTCTGTAGTTCTTCTCTTCCAATGCCTTCATAAACCCTCTCCAATCCAATTTCTGTTCCTTCTATTCTACTGAACGTATTCTGACCAAAATCTCTAATGACCTCTTTTTAGCTAAAACTCAGAACCAGCACTCCATCCTCATCCTCCTTGACTTGCCAGCTGCCTTTGACAGCATCACCCATGCTGTTCTTCTTGAAGTCTTGTCTTCCTTTGGCTTTTGTGACATTGTCCACTCCTGGTTCTCCTTCTACTTCTCTGCTCGCTTCTCTATCATGTCCTTCAGAGGATCCTCCTTATCCACCCTCCAGGTTTCTGTGGGGATTCCATAGGACTCTGTCCTTGGTCCCTTCCTCTTCTCTTTCTTCACTTTATTTTTGGGCAATCCCATCTGCAGGCACAAATTCAGCTTCAGTCTCTATGCTAATGACTCGATGATCTGTCTCCTTCTGTCCAAATGAAAATCTCAGCCTGTCTCTCTGACATCTCAGCTCAAGGTCAACGTGGCTAAAACAGAGCTCATAATCCCCCTCCTCTGCCAAGCCCTTCCTGCTACATCCTCCAGGTCCTCATGTCCAGGCTAGGTCTAAATCTCATAGATGCTTTCTGTATAACAGCTCTAAGATATGGCCTTTCTTAATCATCCAGACAGCTAAATCTGTCATCCAAGCTCTCATAAACTTGCTTCTTGATTATGGCAACATCCTTCTTTCTGGCCTTGACAAATGCACCACTCACATCCATTCAGAATGCTGCTACAAAGATAATTTTCCTAGCCCGTCACTTCGATCATGTCACCTGTTTTCTTACATCCCTCCACTAGCACCCTCTTGGCTATCACAAGCTACTTGTCTCCACTTTCAAGGCCCTTAGTGGCCTATTTATCTCTCATTCGCCGTTGAGATGTTGACTCCCTCCTTCAAGCATCCTGTGGTGCCAGTCTCCATCGCCTATACAAATTTCCAAACAAGCACCTCCATGCTTTCTCTGATGCTGCCCTTCGTGACTGCAAGGAGCTCCCCATAAACATCCACAGAACTAATTCATTATCTACCTTCAAAACCCATGATCCCATGTTTTTACTTGACAACAGTTAACCTGCTGGTGTTCAGCAACAACTTCTTACTATGTAGACCAATTTTGTATCATTGTTTCCTTGTACTTCTCCATTTGTAGTTAGCTTGCAAGCTTTTGGTCTGTGTTTGTACAGTGCCTACCTAGCTCAATGGACTCCAGTCCATGGCTGGGACTCCTAGATACTATTGCAGTACAAATAATAACTTAAAAATAAATGCCAGCTGCAGAATCTTTATTATTGGTGATGCCTTAATCCTGTACTTGCTTTGTGGTTCTGCTGCAGTGGTTTTCAACCTTTTTTTCATTTGTAGACCCCTAAAAAATTTCAAATGGAGGTGCAGACCCCCTTTGGAAATCTTAGATATAGTCTGTGGACCCCTAGGTTGAAAACCACTGTTCTACTGTATTCAGACTGAGGCTTCTTGTCATTTACAGCACCTCCCATCTCTATCAGGATCTCTAGCATGGCTCCCAAACCAAAAATCCATTATCCACTCAGCTCTACAGCTAACTATATCCAGAGGGTCAAAAAGATAGGGCCAGATTATGACAAGTTGCGGAGCAAGGCCCAGTCTTGCAAATTTATCTCTTGTATGTGTTTAACTTTAAGCCCAGAAGTAGACCTGTCAATGGGACTATTCAATCCTTAAAGGTAAGCACACACATAAGTGCACAGAGTCTAGCCCTTGAAAAGAAAACTCTCACAAACACAGCCTGTCTATTAGATAAGAAAATGTACCTTTTCACTTTCCCAGACTTCTTTCCTCTCCTCCCTAATCTCCCAATTCCTTCCTCCCTGCTTGCTAATCTCTTGAGTATATAACATGACTGGTTATTAATGAACATTAACCAGCACCTCCTAACGGAGAAGGAAGGGAAGAAAAGCAACTTGGCTCAGAAGAGGAGTAGGCTACAGGTGACTTTGGGAGACAGCCATAGGCCCTTGGGGATGTGGTAAATAGGAGGCCATGCTCTACTTTGCATGGTGTATGATTTTTACCATCTAGTGAGAGCAGCCTCAGCTGATGTCTTGGACAAAGGCAAATGCTTCAATGTTTGCAACAGGATCAGAACAGCCATTTGTAAAATGCAGTGCATAGCTCTTTGTACCAAACTGAGGTCTGTAATTGTCAGAGGATGACAACTAGACTTATGGAATGTTTACAAGAACCCATCAGATAGCTTCCTTTTGATAACATTTACTAAAGTATACAGTCAAAATGGGAATGCAGGATAGCTTTATGGAATGTCATGCAGCTTTTTCCAATGCACCATCAGGAACTCTGCTTTATTATCACCAGAGAAGCTAATATTTCAGGTGGTTGTCAATATCATAGTTCTATTGTTCATGGGACCAAAGGTAGCACTGCTGCTTCACAATAAGCCATTTACATTAGGGTTTGCCAAGGTAGCCATTACTGAATAAGGATTGACCTGCAGACACCAAGGGGCATAATCTAATGTGGTGACTCATCCTGTACATCTGATTAATACAAGAAAAAGACGGCAAGACGGTTTGGCCAAATTTGCGTGTAACTTGGTATGAGGTGTTGCAGAGCCACTCAGGTTTGGCCTGGTCACCTAATGGAAGGACCACCAGGCCATACCTAAGTGGCAGTGCAACCCCATGGGCCAGGTTTCAACTCCCAGACAGAGGGGTTGGACAGGAGGGGAGAGGGGAATCTGCAGGCTGGACAGGAGCCACTGCTGTGGGGTGAGTGAGGAGCAGGCTTGTTCTCTTGCACCCCTTCTGTGCCCAGGGGCTTCTCCTCAATGGCAAGGTTTTTGGAAGGGTGGTGGGGTCTAAGTTTTAGACTTTGCCCAGGCCGTCAAGAACCTCTGGGTCGCCCTGTTGAATCCCTGCAGAGACCTCGTGCATAAACAAAGATTTCTGATATATTGCAGTAATGATTTGCATTATGAAAATATCTGTTGAAAACACTGAATTATGACTAGACTTTAATTAGCAAAAATGAAACAAGATGGTGAGCACTGGCCTGTGTAACAGGCTACCTGTGGTGACTTGCCAGATGTGAATCGTAACCAATATTTCCTCAGCTTAGATCAGTGCTGCAGCTAGAGCTCCTGACAGTCATTGTTCTTATTTTCACTAAGGCCTTGCCACCGACACTGCCTTATAAATCCAGTGCAATAGAGAGTACAGTGCGCTCTCATTGCAATAAAGAGAGTAGCACCAATGTTTAATTACTAGGGATAACTGGACCTTTCTCTTTCGTTCTCATCATACAAAGCATATCAGAATCTCTGCTCCTAGCAACTAAGTATATGCAGGGAAATATTTACTCCTACTTATTTAGAAGCATTCTGATAACTTGTTTTTATGGCTTTACCTTTCCCTTGAAAAAAAGATACCCATTATTTGTCATTCATAGGGAGGCCTTTAATATCCAATTTCCCCAGTTCACTGTGCAGAGAGGAGCACTGGACAATTCCCGAGTCTTCTTCCTCATCCTTGTTGGATGGCTTTCCCTTCATCCCCTTCCCTGGTTCTTGTCATGCAGATGGAAAGCAGAAAACCAGAAGTCCAAAGTGCAGCAATGCGATGTTTATTGGGGTTTAGTTCCAAGCAAACATATTCCAAAGCCCTTCACACCAGTCAGGCTTATCTCTATTCTCTGATAGAGTTAACCATGTTCCAAAGCCCTTCACACCAGTCGGGCTTATGTTTATACGACGATAGTTTTCCCCTTCCCCTCCCACAACTACAGTTCCATGCTCCAATAGAACCCCTTCTTCTTCTAACCCCTAGCTCCGCACACCAATGGACCTCCCTCTTCCCATTGTTCTGTTTCCAGCTCTGATGCTGCAGAGCATTTACCCTGTGTCTCCCTTCCCAGCTCTAACACTGCAGAGCTTTGCCTGTGTCCCTTTCCCTGTTTCTCATTCCCCTATTCCCAGTCTCCCATTCTCCCATTCCCCCATCACCATTATCATTCTCCTTCCCACTCCCATTCCACAGTCCCACTCCTTCTTAGCAGGGCCAAATATACTTGCAATGCACATCCCTAATCACACCCCATATAACTTATGGCCATGTTCTGTTCTGGAGGGTCATGAGTCAGGGTCTTCATCCCACCCCTTTTGTAGCCCATGGGAGGGTAAGGAGTGAGGTTGTGCTCCGGGCAGTGGCAGGCATTTCTCTGGTCTTTTAGTGTTTTACCAATAATGAAAACTCTTTTCATCTTTATCTTGTAATTGAAACAAAAATCTTTCCCATTCAACTGCACTTATTAACATTTTGCTCACAGATGAGCTACAAATGTTCAGAAAATGTGAGCCCTTTAAACATGGGCTTGGCTGGGATCTTGGAAAATGTTGCTGTCCAAAATCTGTGTGTATGGCAGGGGAGGAGTCTTGGATTCCATTATTATTATTTTGATACTCTGATACGAAATACCATCTTTCTCCAGAATAGTACTTCTACTGATGATATACATACCACAGTTGAAAGTGCATAATTTGTCAAAGCTATGAAGTACTTCCTAAAATTACCGTCTTTAAGAGGCAATGTTTGTATTAGTGATCTCACAACTTACTGTCTTCCATACTCCATGTCAGAGGTACACATAGGTATTGAGTATTGGTGGAAATTTTGATTGTAGCCTTCTGTACTTTCCTGTAATTCTCTCTCTACTCACTAAAAGATGCTTTGAGGTTTATGCCAAATAAAAATGGTTATGGTATTGTATTACAATGTTAGCAGAAGATCCTATTCTTTATTGCTTTGCTGCAATGTTACACTGAGGCATCTGTCCGCTTGGCCCTTGCGTGGCCATTAGGTGCCTTTGAACTGTATTCCCTTCAACAGATGTTCAAACAGTCATTCTCTCGGTTCATTTACTTTTGTCCTTTGTGGCGGGTTTCTCGTTTACTGTTCTCAGGATTATTTTCATCTAACACAGCCTTTTGATCAATTCCCTTTTTCACCAATTATCTTTCCTTTCAAGTTTTTCCCTTGATACCCTCTCTCCAATATGTCTGTAGATTTTATTTTCCTCTTTTTCCCTTCTCTACCAGTGTCTGCTCACATACCCTGTTCTATTGTTCTGCTCCTCCTGACTTGCCACCTTCTTTTCTTGTGCCGGTCCCCTACTTTATTCTCCTGTTCTTTTATTTTATCACTTCACCTCCAACCCCTCCGGTTCCTCTGTTACCTCAGCATCTAGGTTCTTTTCCTTTCCTCCTCTAACAGCTTTTTTAACTGCTTCCCCTTCTGCATCATCCCAGCCTCTCCCCTGCCTCGCATTGGATGTTCCCTTCCCAGGACAGCATTCCATGCTGCCGCATCATTGCTGCAGGACCTGCTAGCACCTCAATAACTGAAAACTGCTTCCAGTGTGAGTGCTGGGGCCAGGATTAATACATATGGATAAAAGTATTTTATATAATTGTGCTTTAAACCCATTTCACGTATATGGAAAAGGTTCTCATCGATTCATAAACTCCAAGGCCAGAAAGGACCGTTGTGATCATCTAGTCTGACTTCCTGTATCGCACAGGTCATAGAACTTCCCTAAACAATATGCTCTTGGAATTACTTTAAGAAAACATCCAGTCTGGATTTAAAAATGATCAGTGATGGAGAATCCACACAACCCTTGGTAAATTGTTTAAATGGTTAATTACCTTCACTATCAAAAATGTATGCCTTATTTCCAAATTAAGTTATGACTGCCTGAAAGACAAATGTCTTGACTCAATCATGCTAACTGAATGGTATATTAAAAAATTTCCTCAGGATCTGTGTGACATACATAACAGAAGCTTCCAGGAATTATATTTACCTTGTCCCACATACACCAACAAGAGTATGAACCAAGACTGCTCTTGGCACAGGGGAGATTTTCACAGCATTTTTTAGCTAAATATACAATCTCTTATTAAAAGTAGCTCCTGTACCAAAGAATTTAATGGTAGCCTTTGTCAATAAATAGATATAGTGATCCTAAGAATTACAGACCAGAATGGTAACATAATTTTCAGATGACAATTTTTTGTAGGTAAAGCAAGCCCAGGAACTCTAAAAGGAACTGACAAAAGTAGGCAGTTGAGAAACAAGATGGCAGCTGAAATTCACTGTTGACACTACAAGATAATACACTTTAGAAGACACAATTTGAACTACTCTGCCACCTTATTTGGTTCTAAATTAAATGTAACCACTTAAGAAAAAGACATGGCCATCAATTGTTGGCAGCATCTAGTGGCTCAGTAGAAACCTCTACTTCATGTGCAGTGATCAAAATACAAAAAGAACTGGAGAGAATAGCATTCTGAACATATTAAAATTCCACTAAAAAATCAATGATACATCCTAATCCTAAATATTATGTTCAGTTCTGGTTACCTTATCATAACAGCATAGCAAAACATATGGGCTCCAGAAATGGGTCAGGAAAATATGTAATCACGTGGAAAAAAACTTCTGTGAGAAGAGATCAAAAGCACTATTTTCACTGTCATTTTAGAGAGGAAATCGTAGAAGTGTATAAATAATGAATGCAGTAGGGAAGGTAAAATGGATGCTCTTCTTTACCGCAGCACGTCCAGAAGAAACAATCAGTTTTAATCTTGTTACCTTTCAAAGGAAAATTTTGAAACACAGATGATTAACCGGTGGAACTTATTACCAGAAAATATTAGCGATTATGTGAAATCCTGGCTCTGCTGAAGTCAATTCAATGCCATTGATTCAACAGGACTAGGATTCCACTCACTGCGCCACCCCCAAACACACCTACATACCCACACAAGCTTTGTGTATGTCTACACTGAAAATGAAGAATTCTTCTGTTGACCTAGCTACCGCTTGTCAGGGAAGTGGATTACCTATGCCCAGGGAGGAACCCCTCCTATCAGCATAAGTAGTGTCTACACTGCAGCACAGCAGTAGCAACTGCACTGCTGTAGCATTTTCAGAAGTCTTCCATTGACCTAGCGCTGTCTACACTGGCAGTTAAGTCAGTGTAGCTACTGCTCTCAGGGATGTGGAGTTTTCACACCCCTGAGATACACAGCTATACTGGTGTAAGTTCCTAGTGTAGGGCAACCCTTAGTAAGATTCAAAGAAAGTTTAGTGATTTCTATAAAAGAAAGCACCACTGTTACCATTACATTGGATACATAATTTGTATGGCATATAAACACCAATTAATTAGTAGTTAGGATGAAATGTTCTCAAAGTGCAGGTCATTTCATATTTGTTCATAAAAGATTTTTTGCACTTTCTTCTGAAGCATGAGTTAGTGGCCAATGTCAGAGACAGGACACTGTGCAAGATGGGGCGATTGCTCTGATCCAGTATGTCAATCCCTATGTTCAAGAGTCACTACAGTTTTTCTGCAAGTGATGGGATGTACAGTAAACCTGCGCTTTTCATTTCAAAGCCTGATTTCAGTAGAACAAAGTGCCATTTAAAAATTACACCGGGTGTTCTTCTAAATACTTATTCAAAACCACAGTTCAATTATTGAACGAACTCTCTGCCTACACCCGAGTTTCCCTGTGCTTTAGTATTGTTTCTGACAGGACATGCATACTACAATTATTGAAAGCAAGGTGCACATCTGCTTCTGCCTGATACCATGCATAGTGAATTGGGGTTATATGGCTCCAGTCTGGAGATGGGAAGCTGTCTGTGTACACTGGATCCTTCCTATAGCTAAGGGGTATGCTGTGAAACTACTTTAAGGCAATAGGTAAATTGTATTAGAAAAATAATTTAATCTAATGTGGAAATGTAAAACTTGAGGTTGTGACTTTAAGTTTGGTTTCTGTGTAACCTGCATGTGTTTGCTCTCCTTTTCTATGTCATCTCTGAATCTGTGGTCTTTCTATTAAATGAACTTTTTTTTCCCGAGCAGGTCTCTGATGTGCAAACTGTGTGGCACGTGTATACCAAACTGAGCTGGTAACTGGGGGGCAGGTTTCACACCTTTGGGAGATAACGAACCAGAGGGGAATGATCCAAGTGTCTGGCAATTAGAAATGCAGGGAGGACAGATTTGGGGAGACTCAGGACTGGAAGGGCTGTTAGCGTCACCCTGCAATGAGTTACTAAGCTGGTGAGAGCCAGGGTGAGACCTTGTACTTGTGGGCTGGCTACTGGTGTCAGGGATCTGAACTGCACAGCACAAAGTTCCCCTACATTACAGGGCAGGCAGTGACAGAACCCCTTACTGGCCTGGGGACTACCTAGCCTGGCTTGCCATCTGAGCTCTGAGGGAGCTGGATTCTAGCCCAGTTGTCACCTACTGCCTGCACTATAATCATGTGACAGACTCTATGGGCCCTATCCTGCTCCCATTGAAGCCAATGACAGCAGGATAAAGCCTTAAATTACTTATCTAGAAAGACAGAAATCAATAGCAATGGCCTGGAAAGGCTATCAATGCAAGTAGCATATATTCTTTTGCAAGGTTGATATTGATGCTTGTGATAAAACAGGTGGGTTGAGAGAAGCTTCAGAAGAGTCCTCTTTTTGGGCTACCTGCTCTTTTTTTTTTTCAGGCTATCAATTCCATATTAGGTCCATAGGTTCCTCCGGGAATTAACTGTCTTGTTAGAAGCAATTATCTCTTTGGAGATCCAGGCCAAAGCTAATTTTATCTAACGTATTTTAAAGGTGCTGAGATTACAATACAGCAGATGTTTCTGGACAGTTTGAGTTTTTATCACTTGAAGATAAACTTGAAGGCAAAACAAGACCAAAAAAAAAGAGAGGTGAAGGACTCAATTCTCATACCATACACACTGCAATAGTGAGGGTAAAATGGGAATATGATTTTGAAAAGAATGCAGCTGACCAGTAATTTATACATAACATATTTTGCCTGACTCTCCATTGCTGTCTCCCCCTCTACATTACTCCAGGGGTAAGCAAGGTGTGTGTGTGCGTGTGTGTGTGTGTGTGTGGCGGGACATAGCTGGTGGAGAGACTCCCTGGGAATACCTCCTTTGCAGGACCCTCCTTAGCTGATAGGGAGGTCTTATGGGAAGGTTGGGAACAGGAAGGGGATGTTCCATTCCCGGGAAGGTGCATGGTGGCGTTGCACTGTGCTCTAAGCCTGTTCTGCTTGATGGCTCATACAAGGGCCATGGAAAGGACACCATTACTTAAAGAAGCCTCAGGGCTTCTCTAACTTATACCAGGAATGCCCCCAGCTGCTACAGTATATGGGAGTACTAAGGAAATGTAAAGCCATATTTGTGCCCTTCTTGTACTTAGCTCATGAATAGAGCTGCTCAGAATCAGATCAGGCCAGTTATCTTTATCAACTTAACTTATGGTTTCCCATGCACCAGAATGGGGCCATCATATTCGTGGCTCCTCAGGAAGTCCTGTGCATTATTTTTCATTCACACCTTCAGGACGTGGATGCTTTATGTTTACTTATTTCAATTGGGAGAAACCACTTCCAGATCAATAGGTAACAATGTGTTAACTGCCTACATACAGTGAGAATTCAGCTGTGCCTAGAATATTTTTGTTTAAACTGCAGGGTACTTGGCTAGCATGGTGATGAGCATGGTATATATACACAGGCAAGCTAATATGGTTACTGGAGATTATATTAAATTACTCCGCCTGAGTTCAAAGACACCAGATCCATCAAACAGCAGGCAAATTACTTCAACATAGGGTTGCCAACATTGTATTTCAAAAATAAGGACTTGTTTTTAGCACCCCTACCCTATGCCTACTCCGATATTATCATGATTATCCTTATTGTTACTATTAATATAAGATGTTAATTTATAAAAGTATTATTAATAATAAGCAGTTCTCAACTACATTCAACAGGGGTATTTTTTTATGCTTTTTGCAGCACTCAGCAACTTCCGAGCTTGTTGTACAGAGATGAGAAAATAAGGGATGTCCCTGGCAATAAGGGACTGCTGCAACGCTACAACTGTGTCAAGTTTCATCAGCGGACACGGTGCTTAAACTGCAGCAATCCCTGCCAATGAGCCTCAAACATTACTGGAGATGCAAAGTTACAAATGGCACTTCGCTAAAGGATACACCCTTCGGATAGAGATTTTAAAAACCGCCAGCAGCAGTATTAGTCAGTTTCCACAAACGCTCAGGAACAGTTATAAAATAAGATTAAAATGGCTGCTGTCTCTGCAAATAGGCTGGAGGTCTTAAATGTAAAGGTGCAGCACAAAGAAAGCCGAATCATACCTAAATACAGCACATGTTCCAATTTTTTAAATATTGAATGCAAGTCCATATCCCTCAATATTCTTTCCATTTCCTCCTGCTTTCCATCATTCGAACATAAGAATGGCCATACAGGGTCAGATCAATGGTCCGTCTAGCTCAGTATCTTGTCTTCTGACAGTGTCCAATGCCACATGCTTCAAAGGGAATGAATGGAACAGGGCAATTATCAAATGTCCATCCCCTATCATCTAGTCCCAGCATCTGGCAGTTGGAAGTTTAGGGACACCCAGAGCATTGGTTTGCATTCTTGACCATCTTTGCTAATAGCCATTGATGGACCTATTCTTCATGAACTTAATTATTTTTGAACCCAGTTATACAACCTCCTTTGGCAACGAGTTCTACACGTTGAATCTGTGTTGTTTCAAGAAGTACTTCCTTACGTTTGTTTTCAACTTGCTGCCTATTGATTTCATTGGGTGATGTCTGGTTCTTGTGTTATATGAAGGGTAAATAACACTTCCTTATTCATGATTTTATAGACCTCTATCAAATCCCCCCTCAGTCATCTCTTTTCCAAGCTAAACGGTCCAAGCCTTTTAATATATCCCCATATGGAAGCTGTTACATACCCTTAAATCAATTGTGTTGCCCTTCTCTGCACCTTTTCCAATTCTAATACATCTTTTTTTTGAAGTGAGGTAACCAGAACTGCATGCAGTATTCAAGGTGTGGGTGTACCATGGATTTATATAGTGGTATGATGATAGTCTGTTTAATTTTCTATCCTTTTCCTAATGGTTCCTAATATTCTGTTAGCTTTTTGGATTGCCTGTGCATATGGAGTGAATGTTTTCAGAGATTTGTCCACAGTGACTCCAAGAGCTCTTTCTTGAGAGGTAACAGCTAATTTAGACCCCCATCATTTTGTAGGTACAGGATAGTTGGTATTATGTTTTCCCATTTGCATTACTTTTCATTACCAACACTGAATTTCATTGCCATTTTGTTTCCCAATCACCTAGTTTTATGAGATCCCTCCATATCTCTTTGCAGTCTGCTTTGGACTTAACTATCTTGAGTTGTTTTGTATCATCTGCAAACTCTGCCACCTCACTGTTTACCTCTTTTTTCAGATCATTTATAAATTAGTTGAACAGCATTGGTCCAAATACAGATACTTGGAAGACTCCACTATTTACCTCTCTCCACTCTGAAAACTGACCATTTATTCCTACCCTTTGTATCCTATCTTTTAGCCAGTTACTGATCCATGAGAGGACCTTCCCTCTTATCCCATGATTGTTTACTCTGCTTAACAGCCTGCAGTGAGGGATCTTGTCAAAGGCTTTCTGAACGTCCAAGTATACTATGTCCACTGAATCACCCTTGTCCACATATCTGTTGACCCCTCAAAGCATTGTAAAAGGTTGGTGAGGTATGATTTCCTCTTTCAAAAGCTGTGTTGACTCTTCTGCAACAAATCGCTTTCATCTGTGTGTCTGAAAATTCTGTTCTTTACTACAGTTTTCACCAATTTGCCTGGTACTGAAGTTAGGCTCACTGGACTGTAATTGCCAGGATCCCTTCTGGAGCCTTTTTTAAAAAAAATCAGCATTACATTAGCTATCTGGTACAGAGGCTGATTTAAATGATAGGTTACATACCACAGTCAGCAGTTCTGCAATCTCATATTTGAGTTCCTTCAGAACTCTTGGGTGAATACCATCAGGTTTGTCCAGAGAACTCTTTATAATGTATGTATGTATGTATGTATGTATTAACACTTGTGACTGGGCTCCTCCTGGCAGCTGTCTAAATAAACATCTTCTGTTGCAAGGAGTCTTCTTGAATTTTAATTAACTGCCTCCTCCACACCCCAAAAGGCAAGACATTCCTGGCTGTGGTTAAAACAAGTTTCCCCAACTCAGGAGTTTTCTTTGCTTTCTCAGATGAAGGTGAGATTAGCAGGATTTTGTATGCTCCAGAATTAGATTTACTACTGACTGCATCAAATACGGTTCAGCTTAAGGGGCAACCCAGCTCATCACAGTACCATACAACTATTTTCAAATTACTTCCCCCCTCACTGCAGATCATCCCGTCACATCTGATCCAGAAAACAGCTCATTTCTCATTATACCCATTTCATATCTGAGCTACTGAGTGAAACTGAGTGGCATAAATCAGTAAACTGGTTTAAATTACATGTGGGCCATGTTACAGATGTGCTGGGGGAAGCGTGTGTTTCTAGTCATGATACATTCTCCAGGACAGATGAGGTCTGAGGAGAGGGGGCAGAAGTTTGGGGATCAATCGGTGAAAAAAGCAACCAACAGGAGGTTGGAAGAATGTGTCAAGTAAAGCAGCTCCCGTCCACTGCCATCTCACACTCCCCTGTTGGTTGGTTTTCCAGTTACAATACTCTGTGCATGTAACTTAGAGCAGCTTACACTCACACCACCATTTATTGCATCTCTGAATGTGACCCAGAGTCATAGTCACTATGCCCAGATTCTCCCATCTTGACCCATATTGAATAAAGCCTTGCACCATGATTAGTTCCATTGAAACCTACAACCAACTACCTGAAATCAAGGAATTTCTCCATGGTTTAAATCACTGTTGCCACATCAGGCTCATGTTCCAGTTCCTCCACTGGCTCCCAGTTAGCTTTGAGGCCAATTTAAGATCTTTATCCTAATTTTAAAAGCAATTAATTAATCAAGCCCCAGCTCACCAAAGACTGAATTTTGCTTTAGGAACTACCATGACAGTTGTGCTCCTCTGGGGCAATGCAGATCACAAAGCATGTGAGAGCTGAGAACAAAGCATTCTCAGCCCAGGAGATCTGGGCTATGGACCAATCTGCCAGAGGAGATTAGGCAAATGCAGACCATCTTTAGGAAACACTGCAAAAATCTTACACTTCAAAAATTCTCCACCATAAGAAGGAGACTCACAGCACTGAGATCCTCTTCTAGCCAACAAACACTTAACAATAATGATAAAAACTCAACAAAACCTTAAAACCCAACAATCCTACCCCAAGCAGAGTTTTCACCCCCACTGGAGATAAATGCCAGGGTCTCCAGAAAGTCCACTAGGGACTTTTTAATTGATATTGCTCTTACATGGAAGGTGCTTAGATACGCTGGTGATGGGTGGCAGTATAACACAGACAGCTACATACATATTATTCAGTGTGAGGCAAGGTGACAGAATCTGACCCTTTGAAAATCACCATATCATTTCCTTCTGCTATTACTTAAAGACTAGCCATTTTATCAGGGAGCTAACTGAATCAGGCAATTGTTAATGAGATAAAAGCTCTTTCGCCTCTAGGTCATTGGCTCAAATTCAGCACTTCTGAATTCACTACTGAAAATCATCACCTTGCACAGCTGTTCTGTGGCTTGAGAGTAAAGAGTGCCAGTCCACTTTCTAATGGCATACACCACCATCACAGCTGGCCATGTTGGTGGAAGTCCTAACAGGAAGGCTCTAACTTCCCACTGAAGTTAAAGACTGAAAGGGAACTGTGCTTTCCCTGATATCATTGTAAATTTGGACTAACTTGTTCAGCCTCTGAGAAGTTACACCAGATTAACAGCACTGCAGCTCAGAACTTGGCTCTCAGGATTTGTCCTGCTGAGGGGTCAACTGAGATCATAGAGGATCAAGCCCTGTAGCCAGGCATAGCATCCCTTCTTTGTAATGACACCAGACTCTCTAGCAGATGTAGTAACACTTCCTTTTCCCCTGGGTGCTGCACATATTTTGGGCACTTAGCCAAATCAAATCAACAGAAGACCCACATCAGGTCCTCATTTTTCAGGTGCAACCCACAGTTTCTTTATAGTTTTATAACTACTGACGAAGTGGGTATTCACCCACGAAAGCTCATGCTCCAATACGTCTGTTAGTCTATAAGGTGCCACAGGATGCTTTGCTGCTGTTTCTTTATAGTTTTAAACAGTCACTCTTATAACAACTAAAACCTAAATAGTCCAGAATATACAGCAGGAAAATTCCCTTCTCAGCTCTGAGTGAGACTTCTTGCATGGGCATTTCCTGGCTGGACCCTGAGCTTCCTTACTAGGCTCGCCCTAGACAACATCAGCAGGTTATATAGCTCCTACTGGCAAATTAGTCAACAAAACCCACTACTGTAATCTCTGCTGGTCCTTGATGAACCACTGTGGTGAAAGCAGGGATCCTGGAATTTCTCCCTCAAGTCCATTTAGAGTGAGGCTATCTCAGCCCAGACGAGTCATTCTCCTGAACCCCCAAGGGCCAGAACACACCCTCTCATAGGCCCTACTTGAGGAAAAAAATGAATTTCAGTAAAGCGAATCAGGTAACCGGGGGAAAATATGGTACATATTTCATGTTGGAGTGGTAAGAAGGCCTGTAAGCAGGTAATAGAAGAAACAAACACATTGCAGCAAAGGCTGTGATATTTCTAAGAAATTGTGCCCCCTGCTGATTTAATTAGATTTTTATCTTCAGTTCTAAATCTGATGTGAACATTCTAACATCCTGATTAGAGTTCAAGGTTAATAACTCAGATGTCCTGCTGGATAGTAAAATCTTTTCTTTCAGCTCTGAAATGGTATGCTTAATATTGATTTTTAGAGAAAGAAAGCAAAAGATAAATGGCATATCTTTGTAGGGACATTCATTTTGAGACTATTCACAGCATTCTATGTGCCCATTGTAGCATTCTATGGGGACATAAAAGTCTGAAATAATAATATGAACAGAGATGTGCTGCTAGGGATGTATTTGGGTTTATAACACGTCTGTGAAGACTCTGGACTTATTTGGATGCTAAACTGATCTGATTTCCCAAACTGTCTACAAAAGACATTAATCTACTTCCCATTCAAACTGATTGCAGGTATGCAGTATAATAAAATGGGATCATCTCTGAACAGTAATTAATGTTGTTTTGTGGGCTGGCCATTTATACACTAACATTTTATAAGCAACATAACCTGACTGAATGGCCAAAGTTTAAAAGAATGCCCATACCACTGGGTATGTCAAACTGCCTAACCACCATGTCATTCCCCAATGCTTCCCTCTTGACAGCTGTAGTGTATGTCCAGGAAAAATGTCATGGTACAAGCAGTGCTTGACCACTAACACTAACACCTTCAAGTTCAAGACAATAGTTCCAAGAAAGATGTCAGAACATGGTGTTGGTAGTTTTTGAGAAGGCCTGATGGGTAGCACGCTCCATTATCTATCTGTAGGCCTTTGCACAGGACACTCACTATTCTGTTGACAGTTTGCCATTTTTCCTAGGAAAATGATAAAAGGTCATATAAAAACAGAAATGACCAAAATTATTGATTAGCTCTGTATAGCTACTAAGATACCTAATCACAGGCTGCTCTTAAAAAAAATTATGATTAAGAAAAAAGGAGCCACTGTCAGGCCTGGTCCACACTACAGCGTTAAATCAATTTAAACAGCGTTAAATCGATTTAACGCTGTACCCGTCCACACTATAAGGCACTTTAAATTGATTTTAAGGGCTCTTAAAATCGATTTCTGTACTCCTCCCCAAAGAGAGGAGTAACCCTAAAATCGATATTACTATATCGATTTAGGGTTAGTGTGGACAGAAATCGAAGTTATTGGTCTCATTCTTTTACTGTAGCTACCTAGAGTGCACCGCTCCAGAAATCAATGGTAGCCTAGGACCATGGACGCACACCACCAAATTAATGTGCCTTAGTGTGGATGCGTAAAATCGATTTTATAAAACCGGTTTTATAAAACCGGTTTTAATAATTTCGATTTTATGCTGTAGTGTAGACGTAGCCTCACATTACTAGCCTCTCTTCTAATATTCTAGCATTCACCTTGCAGAACATGGAAGGTGGACTAATCTAGGCATGGAAATTGATTAACCTTTTCCCCCATAGCTCCTTGTTTGCAATAGCCAACCTGAGTGGTCAGATAATCCTCCATACCTGTAATACACTGCTGCGATGATCTAATCTGCAAAACCTGCAGGGTAGAACTTCAGTGACATACTGCCAAGCTGAGGTGCCCACCAGTCTCTAAACAGCTGCTTAGTCTTATACCATTCAGTACTACACAATACATGAGTTACATCCTGCTTGTGGAGCACCCCTGGCAGAGAGCTTCTTGCTGTCACAGAGGTGCTGGAAAAGAGGGTAGGAGACATGTCCTGCAGCCTGACACATCCAGGGTCTTCTGAGTCCTGAGGATTTGTGTGCAATTCTCTACTGGCTCCCACACAAGGCAGTCATGTCTGCATCACTTGTGCCATTTCTAGATACTCCACCAAGCATTTATTTGGAGAGTGGGATCTTCAGCTTTGACTGTATCAACATCACAGACTCTCTGGTATCTTCTGAAGTCAGGTAACTGGAGTTAATCCAAGTAACTAGTTAAGCCTGAGTGTGTGATCTGTACTTCTCTTCATATTGCTTATCCTCATATCCCATGTCATACCTCTCATGTCCTTCCCTTCTAGTACAAATTGCCTTATCTTGTGAGATCTTGTTTTTACCCCTTTAATTTGGCTATTTGTTCTCACTCACCTTCAAAACATAAACAAAAACCAAACCAAACCCAAACCCAACCCTTCCAAACTGTGCCTCTCATCTCATAAAACAGATGTGTTCGAAAGTTTGAAGGAGACTCACTTTGCCTTGCTTCTTGCTCAAAAGGTGTCAGGTAAGGACACTTATTTCTTGGGTTAGTCCCAAAGTTACTCATGTTCCATTCGTATTTGGGGTCCTCTCACTTTTATTGATGAAAATTATTTGCATCAGAGATAAAGAACCACAAAACTGAAATTATAGGAAGGGTGATTTACACTAAATGATTGAATCCCACAGAATTTTAAATTTCCTGCCTGAATTATTTTTTTGTGACTGGCAGTTGGGGTATTTGTCACACTTTGCATTCTATGTCTGGCCCTTGGCCACTTGAACTGAACTTTGACGAGTGGCCATTCTACGTAGGACAACAAACTTCACAGTGCACAGACAGCAAGAAAGAACCCTAATATAGGCCCCTGATCTAGCACCACCTTCCATACCCAAGAGCAGAGGAAAGTATGGAGAGAGACTGCAGCCATTGCCTCACCTATAGCCACAGTTAGCGGGGTAGAGGGTGAATAAGTCTCTTTCGCACACCCCTTTTCTACTTAAAACTGCTGCTGCTGAAGGACAGAAGGTTGGGGTTGGGTTTGTACTCATTCTATTCCAGCAGAATTTAAAACTGAAAGCCTCCTGCCAGACCCCATGGGATTGTCTGATTGCATGTGAATATTAGCTGTCTAGTCACTGCGCTATCATTTAAGCATCTTAGTTTTGCACTAAGATTGTACATTAATTCTATCTTATTACTGTTTAGAATACTTTTGCTAAAACACATATTCATGTGGGATTTTACACTGCTAGCTTGCACATATTTTTCAGGGACCTTTTGGGAAGGGCTTGTTTAACACTGTATGTCATGGGCTTCATTCTCAGCCCTGATTCCACATGCTTTGAATTCCACTGGCAGAGGGGAATCATTACGTGCTATAGAGCTTGGGCAGTTGAGGTCTTACCATCACCATATAGGGAGTGTGATGGGGCAAGGCCATGGCATACTAGGGGCGGGATGAAAGCGGGTAGAATGTATGAACTCCACCTGATTCCTGATCAGTGCATGTGGCCTTATTGAAAGTGGTCCCTAGACTGCCTGCTAGTCAGCACAGGATCAGGAGAGCAGAAAAAATGGTTTAGTTGCCTTGACCACCCCAGCCCTATTCAGTTCCCCAAAGTGCTCTCATCAGCCACGCTGAGTGTCTCACCTTATGTCTTTACATATATTTTGGGCATGGTACATGCTTGGAATAGTGACAGTGGTTTTCTATGTACCAGGACAGACTTTTTAAAGAAAAAATACCTAATTTTGTAAATTGTGACAGAACGGATCTTGTTTAAAAAAAAAAAGGTAGATTGCTGTAGACATTTTATGTTTTTCATTAGACAACATTTGTGTGTGGGTAAATATTAATTGTGCATCTTTTATAAAGAATAAACACTGGAAATTGCAATGTGCGTTTGCAACCCTAACAAATCACAGCTTTGTCCTAGCCCAAGTGTGCTATGATTAAAATGTAAGGCCAAATTTTTCAAAGGTAGGCACTTACATTTCAACACGTAACTGAAAGCAGCTCAGGACTGAATGCTGCTGAGTGTCTGAAGCCCCTCTTGACATCATCTGGCATTGTGGGTGTTCAGCACCTCTAAAAGTATGGCCACTTTTATGTAGGTTTCTATATATGGATTATGGAGTCTATGTTCAAAATTTTGGCCTAACATCTAACCTTTTTCTTTTGTATAGGCATTTATATCGTCCAATATTATGACCTGTTATTCCCTACAAAATCAGTGAGGGAGGCTTTCATGAGCATTGGCCTGGATCCTGCAAACACTCACATGCTTACTTTTACTGTTGGGCGTAGTCCCCATTGCAATCAAATGTGATGCTCGCTGGTTCAAACTTTGGCATGACTGAAACTGTGGTAAGCAGACAATTAAATTGGATTCAAGACAATTTAATGTTTCTTGCGAGCCAAACTCCATTTCCTCTTCCTGTTTTATTGCATGATTGCTAAACCGAACCTGCATGATTTATTTGTGACATTTTCTTGTTTCTTCTTATTTTTAACCTTAAATCTCTATACTGTAAACTTATCTTCACCCAGAGGTTAATCAGTTATCATTGTTCATTCAGTCATTGATTACCCTCTAGTGGCGATTCTTGGAAGATAAATATCAGCATATTATTGGTCTTGAGAGACTGAATAGTGAGCCCTGGAAAATCTGATACCTACATTCAAGATACATACGAGCTGGAACAAGGTAAATACACATACTTAGAATTCCACCCTGCAAGATAGTTCCTTTTGCTTGGTAAAAACAAGTATTAAGTATACAAATTTAAAAATCAACACACTAATGTAAAGATAATGATTTCTTTAAATCAGTAAAACACATTCACATGGGGCAATCATAAAAAGCAAAAATACTTGTAATTACAAAAAAAAACCCCACTTAACAATAATGCTCATCTGTGCTTTGTGGGAGAGCTAGGTTCTAGCTCTGATCTCTGCACATTCTCCATGTCAGCATTTTGAATTCATAATGATGTGTAATTTCACCTGGGGTGGGGAAGGTTGACAGGGGGAGAAGGTACTGGTGCCCCAAGCTCAGCAGTGTACTAAACAGCCTATGTATATGAACGTGGTCTAGTGATCATGATCTACTCTTCTTCCAAACTTACCTCCAAAAAAAGATGTGCACAAAAAGAAGAGGTTCTAATGTAACTATTTAAATAATGCATATTGCATGCATGTATTGTAAGAGTAAACATTCACTTTTGCTTCTTAAGTGAATAGCCTTAACTTTATATTTTAAAGGCTAACCTGCAGTGCAGTAGAATGAGCTGCTTTCTAAAGAAGAATTAACTTAATCCTGTAGATTTTATGTCGTTAGTAAGATCTCCAAATCTTTATTTTTCTTGCAGTAATATCTTTTTTTGTGCCTGTCATAGTAATCTGCATGTATCTTACAGAGGAACAGCATTTTCTTTTAATTTTCCCAGTACTGTATAGATATATGGGGCTTCTTTTTCTTTCTTCTTCTTCTTTTTTTTTTGTTTTAAGGATCTGAAACAAATCTTTGGTGAGTTAACAGCCATCATTAAGTGAAATAACAAGTAAAGCAGCAATGCAATCAGTGCTTCAGAACAGAATTTTCCTTCTGATTACTGAACACTGACAATTGCAAGCACTACAATGATACAAATCCCTTGGGACTAGATTGTAAGATAACTATCTGCCCTGAGGAAGCAACAAGTGTGCGGTTGCACTGCCCCGAGAGCAACCAGGATGGAAATTGTGACTCAGTCTCCTCATGCTCCAGATAGGGAGTAAACTGCATCATTTAGCAGAATACACTGTTGTCCTACCAGAATAGCTATGCCATTGGGTGCACTGCATAGGGGAAATAGCAGGGGAGGAGACCCAAGGCTTTGTTCATTCTCTATCCCATTCTGTCCCTTCCTGCCCACCTGCACTATGCAGAAGTAGTAACTCTGCGGAGTCTGCTTCCACTCTCGTCTTGCTACCAGTGATGCAGGGAGCTGGAGGAGGGGTATGAGGAGTTGCAAAGCATCCCCTCCCACACCATACTGTTCTGCTAGCCTTGCCACAATTTGGACCTAAGGGTGCAACTTTGATGTGCTTGCTTTCTTCTTAGAAGGAACAAGAACATTAAATGATGAGTACCTTTGTCATCAGTCAAGTTCTTGTAAACAATTTATTTAAAGTAGGATTTGCACAATATATCAGCCACCTTATAAACTCTCTTTTATTATGGGCAACATTTGTGTAGCACAGATGGGAACCAGCTATATCACTTTTTATTGCTTTGACAATGTATCCCTAATGTAATATCCCCCAGAGAAGCACTATTACACTCCTAGCATTTCAGAAACACTCTAGGTCTGTCCATTTCATACACTTCAGTCTTCCTTCCTGAGCATTATTTTATATTGATTAAGTCTTAAATTGGTCTTCTCAGAATAGTCATAAGTTGCTCTGAGAACCAGAGACGATATTCATTTTCAGTGATATTGTGGGACATGGAAAATCTATTTTAAGATTATCCACTGGTTGAAACTCTTGATGCTAAGGAGAAATTGGGGAAGCATTGCCCCGCTCTTCTCATGAGAATTTGGGGAGTTAACTAGGGCTTGAGGCTGTCCTGAAGAGACATCAAAGTCAGATGTGTCAGAAATGCCTTCACAAATAATAATAAGAGGTACCTTTTAATAAAGAATTTAATTTAATGGAAGAAAGCTAATGTTGTGCCAATATTTTAAAAAGAGTAAACAGAATGACCTGGGTAATTATAGTAATTTCAGTCTGAAACTGACCCTGGGCAAGGTAATGGAGCAGTTGATACAGGACTCGATTAATAAAGAGTTAAAGGAGGGTCATATAATTAATGCCTATAAACATGGGTTTGTGGAAAATAGATCTTCTCAAACAAACAATTTTTTTTTGAGTTTACAAGTTTGGTTGCTAAAGTTAACAGTGCTGATGTAACATATTTAGACTTCTCCAAGGTGCTAGAATTGGTACCACATGACATTTTCATTTAAAAAACTAGAATGGATATAAAATTAACATAGCACATATTAAATGGACTAAAAACTGGCTAACTGATAGGTTTCAAAATGTAACTGTAAATAGGGAATCATCATGGAATGGGGGTATTTCTAGTAGTGTCCCACATGGTTCAGTTCTTGGCCCTATGCTATTTAACATTTTTATCAATGACCTGGAAGCAAACAAAATCATCACTGATAAAGTTTGCAGATAACACAAAAATTGGGGGAGATGACATATAGTTGATACTGAGCAATCTGGACCAATTTATAGGAGGGGGACAAGCACATATTTACATTTAGCTGTATTAAAACTATCTAGGAAAAAAGAATGTAGGACATGCTTACAGAATGGGGGGCTCTCTCCTGGGCAGCAATGACTCTGAAAAAGATATGGGGGTGATAGTGGATAATCAGCTAAACATGAGCTCCCAGTGCAAAGTTGTGGACAAAAGGGTTAATGCAATCCTTGAATGCATAAACAGGGGAATCTCCAGTACAAGTAGAGAAATTATTTTACCTCTGTATTTGCCACTGGAGTGACTGCTGCAGTGTCCAGTTCTGGTTTCCACAATTCTTCTTTGAGTGCTTGCTCATATCGATTCCAATTAGGTGTGTGCGCGCCGTGTGCACGCTCGTTGGAAGATTTTTACCCTAGTAACCCTCAGTGGGTCGGCTGGGTCGCCCCCTGGAGTGGCGCTGTTATGGCGCTGGATATATACCCCTGCCGGCCCATCGCCCCTTCAGTTCCTTCTAACCGCCCATGATGGTCGTTGGAACTGTGGAGCACGGCATAGCTGATCTCCACTTCCCTAGCTTTCCTCGTGTTTTCTCTATAGATAGTTGTAGATAGTTCACTAGTTTACATTTATAGTTAGCCCCACATAGACCTCTTGGCCTCTTGCGAGAATCGGAAGTGCCACGTGTTCTGCTCCTTCCAGGGATGCTCCCTGGGCTCCCTCTCGGACACATTCCTGATAACCTGGAAAGACCATCTCCTTTACGCCTTTCCACCTTTCCCGCTGGTCCACAAGGTCCTACTCAAGCTCCGCAGAGACAAGGCCCACTTAATCCTGATTGCTCCAGCGTGGCTGAGACAGCACTGGTACACCACGTTGTTCGACCTGTCGGTGAACGACCCCATTCCCCTACCACTCTGGCCGGATCTCATAACCCAGGAGCACGGCAGGCTTCGCCACCCAGACCTGCAGTCACTCCATTTCACAGCATGGATGCTGCATGGTTAAGTCAATCTGAGCTGCGTTGCTCCGCCTCAATTCAACAGGTGCTCCTAGGTAGTAGGAAGCCTTCTACTAGGTCGACATACCTGGCCAAGTGGAAGCATTTCTCCTGCTGGTGTGCTCAACATGATACTGTCCCCACACAGGTACCAGTCCCTACTATCCTGGAATATCTCTGGTCCTTGAAACAGCACGGCCTAGTGGTCTTGTCCATAAAAGTTCACCTGGTAGCCATCTCGGCTTTCCATCCAGGGGAGAACGGGCATTCACTCTTTTCGAACCCTATGGTTACCAGATTCCTCAAGGGCCTGGAGCTCTTGTACTCGCAGACTCGACACCCGTCCCCAACGTGGGACCTCAATCTAGTTCTATCCAAGCTCATGGGTGCCCCCTTTGAGCCGATGGCCACCCGCTTGCTGCTGTACCTTTCCTGGAAGACAACCTTCCTTGTCGCCATTACATCGGCAAGGCGAGTGTTGGAACTTCAGGCCCTCACAGCGGACCCCCCATATACGGTGTTTCATAAGGACAAGGGGCACCTGCGACCACACCCCGCCTTCCTCCCTAAGGTGGTGTCTGTCTTCCATGTCAACCAGGACATCTTCCTCCCGGTCTTCTTCCCAAAACCGCATTCCTCACGTTGGGAACAGCAGTTGCATTCCCTGGATGTTCGTAGGGCTCTTGCCTTTTACATCGAGAGGACAAAACCCTTTTGAAAAACACCTCAACTCTTCATAGCGGTGGCAGAACGAATGAAAGATCTTCCGGTCTCTTCGCGGCGAATTTCATCTTGTGTGACGTCTTGCATCTGTGCCTGTTATGACTTGGCTCGCGTTCCAACTAGCCAACTCACCGCCCATTCTACTCGGGCTCAAGCTTCATCTACCGCCTTCCTGGTCCACGTACCCACCCAGGAGATATGTCGAGCAGCTACATCGTCATCTGTGCACACCTTTGCGTCACACTACGCATTGGTGCAACAGTCCAGAGATGACGCGGCATTTGGTTCAGCAGTTTTACATTCTGCGACATCTCGCTCCGACCCCACTGCCTAGGTGAGGCGTGGGAGTCACCTAATTGGAATCTATATGAGCAAGCACTTGAAGAAGAAAAGACGGTTACTCACCTTTGTAACTGTTGTTCTTTGAGATGTGTTGCTCATATCCATTCCAAACCTGCCCTCCTTCCACTCTGTCAGAGTAGCCGGCAAGAAGGAACTGAAGGGGCGATGGGCCGGCAGGGGTATATATATGGCACCATAACAGCACCACTCCAGGGGGCGATCCAGCCAACCCACTGAGGGTTGCTAGAGTAAAAATCTTCCGACGAGCATGCATGCGGCGCACGCACACCTAATTAGAATGGATATGAGCAACACATCTCGAAGAACAACAGTTACAAAGGTGAGTAACTGTCTTTTCAAGAGGATGTTGATAAATTGAAGAGTGTTCAGAGAAGAGCCACGAGAACGATTAAAGGATTAGAAAACACGCCTTATAGTGATTGAGCTCCTTGAGTCTATCTATTTAGTTCAACAAAGAAGATTAAGGGCTGACTTGATTACAGTTTATAAGTACCTGCCTGGGAAACAAATACTTGATAACGGGCTCTTCAGTCTAGCAGAGAAAGGCATAACATGATCCAAGGCTGAAAGTTGAAGCTAGACAAACTCTGACTGGAAATAAGGAGTACATTTTTACCAGTGATGGCAATTAACCATTTGAACATTTTACCAACATTTGTGGTGGATTCTCCATCCCTGGCAATTTTTAAATCCAGATTGATGTTTTTCTGAAAGATATGCTCTAGGAATTCTTTTGGAGAAGTTCTATGGCCTGTTGCCTTTTTTTGACCCAAGTGTTTAGGTGAAGTTTAGGGCATTGTGGGTATTCCAGTTGGGAGTAGAAATTGGAGGTAGTCAGATATTTCTTTAAAAGCAGCAAAGAGTCCTGTGGCACCTTATAGACTAACAGACGTTTTGGAGCATGAGCTTTCGTGGGTGAATAGCCACTTTGTTGGATGCATCTGATGAAGTGGGTATTCACTCACAAAAGCTCATGCTCCAATACGTCTGTTAGTCTATAAGGTGCCACAGGACTCTTTGCTGCTTTTACAGATCCAGACTAACACGGCTACCCCTCAGGTATTTCTTTGATGTAATCATGTTTATTTACAAGAAATGTACAAACTCCTGTGTTTCATGCAGCATGAACCAAGAGAAAAGGAGCCCTTTCTTAGCTTACCAGGCACCCAAATCCTTCTAGCCAACACCAGATCCCAAAAGCTCTCTCCCTAGATTTCCCCAGGGTCACACTGTGTTTACAGGCTCCTGCCTGGCTTTTTTTTGCCTTTTTTCCTCTGCCGTTTTTCTGTTCTTGCCTGTGACCTCAGAATCTGTGTGTTCACCCACACAGCTCTACTCTAAACAATACTCAGCCCAAACACTCCTGGAAGAAACTATAAAAGAGGGGAAGTGACATCATCACTTGCCCTCCCCCCACCCTCCCCAACTCAATGCCTGGAAGACTGTCTGGAGGACAAAGACTTAGTCTCTAAGACGCCACAAGGACTCCTCATTGTTTGAGCTGGGGAAGGTGATCTCAGGCTGGAAATGGAATCCCATCTGTGTATTGAGGATCTGTTACCTGCTTGTACCATCTGTCAGGATGAGACACAGCTTGAGTCAAATCCGTTTAGTGTGTAGAACTTAGACTGAATTTATTTTTGTTTATTAAGTAACCAACTCTGATCTCTATGCCTTCAAAGCTATCATTCTGTAGTTAATAAACCTGATTTATATTTTATCTAAAACAGTGTGTTTTGGCTGAAGTACTTGGGAAATTTCAGTTCAGTTTACAAAGGCTAGCATGTGTCCATTCCACATGGAAGAAGTGGCTAACTAAATGACCTTGCACTGGCCAGGCTTCTGACCAGGGCAAGACAATACAGTTCTGGGGTACAAGACTGGAGAGCTGGGGGAAATTGCTTGGAGCTTCCCTACTGATGGTTCATGAGTGGCTCGGAGATCATTCATGTAACACAGCTGGGGGTGTCCCTGTCTATGGATGTCTGTGTAAGTGCCCTGCCTGCCAGAGGTTTCTAGCTTGACATCAGTATCATAGTGTGAGTGCAAGCTCAGGTTGGTGGAACAGAGGGGTCAGTGATCTCACAGACCAGGTTGCGCCCCACAGACCCCATCACACTTATATTTACAGTTAATGTTAACTGAAGGGAGAGTTCACACCTCTCAACCTCAATAGGGTTTTAACCCAACTAACCAAGGTTTTACCTGGCTCATAGAGGCCTGCGTTATACAGGAGGTTTGCAGAGTTGTAGCTGTGTGGGTCCAAGGATCTTAGAGAGATGGAGTGAGTGAGATAATATCTTTTATTGGACCAACCTGTTGGTGAAAGAGACAAGCTTTCAAGCTACATGGTCACCTAAAGCGCTTTGTATAGCTCCAAAGCTTGGTCCAATAAAAGATATTACCTCACCTACCTAGTGTCTCCTATATAGGAGGTCAGACTAGGTGATCACAATGGTCCCATCTAGCCTTGGAATCTATTCATCTTAATCTTTGATTGTTTCAAATAACATGCTAAATCTTTCAAACAATTTCATAGATTGTACTCGAAAGTAGCTGCATTTCATCATTATTTTCCAGTGTCCAGAATGGTGTCCCCATTCCCAAGCACTCACAAGCAAACCCAGCACTGGTAAATGGAAGTGGCCAGTGATTTGGGTTGCAGGCTGCACTTATTAAAGGGAGCTGGTCAAGTACACTTTTAGAATTTCTAATTCTTTCAATCTATAAATGTTTTTAATCCTCTAAAAACAAATATTTTTTTCTTAACAGTTTACCCCTTTTCTTTAGGGTCTAGTGGTTCCATTTATGGTTCAAGGGCAGCTTGAAAGAGTTTTGTATTTTACCCATTCCACTGGCACAGCCCATGTTGTCAGCACAGCTCTGTAAATAATGGTGGCAAATTTAGACTCAGCGTAAGCACCGGCAACTGTATTGTAACTGTATGGTTCCAGTTGAAAGTTGCACCTTGATTACAACAGGTCTGATTCTGGTTCAGTACTGCCAATCCCAAGCACTGAAAACTCTTGAGTCAGGCCCCAGAAATCATAACATTGTCTTAAATATCATGAGAGAGGAACAAATAATATTTTTTTAGTTTTTATTTGCCTTTTACTTTTGTAGCCTTTAAAGTCCATGTTTTCAAACTCTTCTCTACAACCATGAGGCTAAAAAGTTATTTTAATGAAAGCTGAGATTCCCATTTAATCACATGACTCCAGGAGTTGGGGCTTTAAATTACAAAATATCTCAAGATTCATGGTAAAATTGTGAGAATTAGCAATGTGTTCCTTAACTATAGTTACTGTTGCTACCAGGATAGCAGAGAGGTACAGAAGAGTGCTAGGCAATGGACTCCGTACACACCATCTACTGACTTTTTCTTAATTTTTTTTCTTTGTATAGGTCCTTTGTTACACTAGAAAGACGACTCAGCTGTAGTGAATACAATGATGATTCTTTATTGAAGATATAGGAAACAAACAGGAGCTTGTACTTCTTTCAGGCTCAGTAACTCCCAGACTAAACAGAGCCTGTTGTACTTTAGTATCATTATAAAGAGTTTCTCTGTGTCCTGGCCTGGGACTTCACAGTCATTGGAAGAGGCTGCTGCGTATATTACATTTTCCAAGTGGTGGGTTACTGACAAAAATAAGTATTTAAAGTTCTGAATATATTGCCTTCTGAATTATAACAATGTTAAGGTAGGCAATGTTTGTGCCTAAATGGCAACACATTATTCTTGTAATGCAATTATAGACAGAGGAATAAGCTGTCATATGGCACACAGTGCATACTATATATTAAAACTGATATTCATAATGCCTCAAGATACTATGCAGTCAAAATGACTATCCTAACTATTTACACTGGGAACATAGAGTTCAAACTAGTTTGTCAAGCTGGAACAAGGCAATATTTTCACTGTCCCGGTGATTTAAGAGCCAGCAAACCCTGACTAGTGCTTTTGCATTCATAATCTCAATACAATCACTCACTTCTAGCCTTAAATTCTGCATATCATCACATTTAACATTAACACATTGTTGCTACGATTATTAGCACATCTTGATTGCCCCTCTACCAGTGGTTTATCAGCATTTACATATTCTCTCCTTGTGAAAGCTTTACTAGTAAAGATAGGTCCAAACCTCCTCCAAAGTTCAAGGGCTCTCAGTGACATGATTCTAGTTTGGCCCATTACAGACATAGAAGTCAGTTGTCAGGTTAGTATCTAGGCTGCCCCAAAGTCCAGGGTTACTTACTAGACATCCATCCTTTGCTTATTATTTTCTATGCTCTTCTATATTAAGTATTCAATACATAACTGCTCAAAGCATATTCACTAATTCACTTCCTGCAAGTTTGCCTTTTCAACATGAAACTTTTTTTAAACAATACTTTTCTGTGCTAACATGTACTTTCCAAACTGCGATACAATATTTTAACTTTCAATACAGCACCAAAACTGAGGAGAGAAATATTTTTTAATCTATATGCCATCTCTGCTTCTTTCATTTTACCCTAGTTCAAAATGCATGCCAGCTAATGGAAATATTTATTGTAATTCCAAAAGTTAATGTTAAGCAGGTTGTAATTTACAGAGCAGAACCCAGCATTCATCGACCCTGCTGGGAGGTGACTGTGTCCATCAGGCTGAGCTGGCAGTATGGCTGGGGCTGGTTGGGGATCGCTCTGGCCGCTTGGGAACAGCGCGATCAGTCATGCTGGAGCAGAAGCGGAGCCTGCCCAGGAGGCCGGGCTCCCTCACGATTCACTTGCCCAGCAGAGCCCCCTACATTGGACTGCTGAGCTCTTCCCCTGCCACAGTGGGCTGCTCCGCCTTCCCTGCTGGCAGGAATGCTGGAATATGGCTGCGTGATGCTGTCTCCCCCTCAGCTGGCCCCGCCCCCTGCCAAACCAGAGTGGGAAACTTTGGATTTTTTTTAAACACACAGCTGGGCTGCAACTGTGTGCTAGGGCTTGGCTCCACTGGAGAGTTGCAGCACTGGTGGTGGGTTTACAGCGCTGCAACTTACTCACCGTCCACAATTGCAAGGCACATACAGCCCTGCATCTCCCTGGCTGCAGCACTGGCTGTACTCCTGCTCTGCCTGGGGTATAAGGATTGCAGTGCTGGTGATGCAGCGCTGCTCTGCCAGTGTGGCCACCAAAAGCACTGTAATTGGCCTCCGCAGTATTCGGAGGTATCCCAGAATGCCTGTTCAGCCACTCTGCTGTTTTGTTGTGAACTCCGGGCTCCCAGAGCTGCTTATCTGAAAAACAAACAGCTCGTTTGCTTGAGCAGAGGCAGGCAGGGGGATTCCTTTGGAATGTTCACAGTTTGCTTGAGGAGAGAAGCAACACGGTCGGGGGGTGAGGGGGGAGTCCGTTTTGGAGCAGCTGCTTATCTGGTCTGAAGGCTATTTGCATTTAGTGAATAAAAGAGGGGCGGGGGAAGGGGGTGAAACTTTTAAAATGATTGAAGGTTGGTGCTGTGTATCTTCCAGTCCTTACAACTTGCAAGGCAGGGAGCTGACACAGTGTCAGCTCCAAAAATCCACTCTCTCTGTCTCCCCCATGCTCCCTGTCACACTCCACTCCACCCCCTCTTTTGAAAAGCACGTTGCAGCCACTTGAACGCTGGGATAGCTGCCCACAATGCACCACTCCCAACAGCGCTGCAAATGCTGCAAACGTGGCCACACTGCAGTGCTGGTAGCTGTCAGTGTGGCCACACTGCAGCGCTTTCCCTACACAGCTGTACGAAGACAGCTGTAACTCCCAGCGCTTTACAGCTGTAAGTGTAGCCATACCCCTAATTGTGCCAAATGCGGTCCATGGCCCTGAGTTGAGAACCACTGCTCTAGCTCTTATCTACCAATCCTCTCCATTTATTCCATAAAGAAAACAGTCTGCTACAGTTTCTACAAACTGTAAACAGTAGGGGCCAGACTGACACTCTTACTCATACTGAATAGCACCTTTGTCCACAAGCAGCCCAATTGACCTCGGCAGTACTACTCCAGGAGTAAGGTTCTATTCCATGTGAATAAGGGAATGAGAATCTGGCCCTAAGATAGTACAGCCGTTGTACTTGTGTGCTATGACATAACAACGAATGTCTCAAATTGCAATATAAAAAAGTTAACACGAAGCAAAATCTCTCACATTTAATACACAATCTACTAGGTTGCTGGACAACTGTCTCTTTAATATTTACAGCAAAACGCTGAACCACGATTGCTACTGTGGGCCCATTCCCCCTCATTTGGGAGTCAATGGGAGCCAGGGGCAAGCCCTAAAGCTGTACGCCAGGGTGCATGTTGCTAAACATGAGTGCCCTGACAGAGAAATATTCTCCTAAATTTCGACTGAAAAATAAACAGAACTATACCTTTGCTAAGGCAATATTTGAGCCCCAAAATATAAAAATACTTAAAGGCTTACAATAATTTAAAAACAAAAATGCCCTGATATATGTTTGCTGAATAATAGTGCAGAAACAAAAGCTATTAGAAAATAAATGCCTTTTCCAGCTTTCAGTGGGCTCTGGATCAGGCTATTGGAGCAAAACAATATAGCTTTTAGACCTATAAGATAAAACACTGTTACAAAAAATGCATAGATTAATGTTAAGTATCAGAGGGTAGCTGTGTTAGTCTGGATCTGTAAAAGCAGCAAAGAACCCTGTGGCACCTTATAGACTAACAGACGTTTTGGAGCATGAGCTTTCGTGGGTGAATACCCACTTCCTCAGATGCATGTCAGATGCATTCCTCAGTGACATGCATCTGAGGAAGTGGGTATTCACCCACGAAAGCTCATGCTCCAAAATGTCTGTTAGTCTATAAGGTGCCACAGGATTCTTTGCTAGATTAATGTTGTAACAATAATCTATAGTTCTAACGGAGTTCTTGGAATCTGCTAAAGCCTGAGCTACCGGTGCAAATTTGAAACTGATATGGCTTCTAATTATGAAGACAATTGTTAATGAAAATGCACAGATGGAGAAAAAGCTTGTTTTTCTGCTCCTCTGCAATATGCAGCAGACTATTTCTTCAGTGACTTACATAAACTATAATTGATATGCTGGTTTGTCATGTGTGGTATGTGGGGGCTGATATTCAGATATATGTGGCTATCACACGTTCTGCTTCAGTACTGAAGTAATTTCCAGGTAACTGCAATTTCATTTTCATTCTTTAAAAATGTTTAAGAACATAAGAATGGCCATTCAGGATCAGACCGATGTTCCATCTAGCACAGTATCTTGGCTCTGGTAGTAACCAGTGCCAAATGTTTCAGAGGGAATGAACAGAACAAGGCAACTTCGAGTAATCTATCCCATCATCCAATCCAGCTTCTGAAGCATGAGTATATATCCCTGATCATCTTGGCAAGTAGCCATTGATGGACATATCCTCCACTAACTTATCTAATTCTTTTTTGAATCCAGTGTGACAGACCCAGACCGGTTGGGTGCAGGAGTCTGGTAGAAGGAAAACATACTGGACACTGGATGAATAGTTTTCTATTCTCTAAGTGACCAGGGCAGGAGTTGCCCCAGAGCAGTCAGGATGGTGCTAAAAGCAATTAAGTCAGGCAGACTCCATAAGACACCTGGAACCAATTAAGAACTGATTAGAAGCAATCAAGGGAAACAGGCTAATCAGATCACCTGAAGCCCATTTAGAACCAGCTGGGACTAGTTTAAAAGGAAGCCCCTTCAGAGAGGCTGGCTGGTAGGAGCTGGGAGTAAGGTGTGTTGGGGGAAGACTGAGAGAAAGACAGTATGCAGTGAAAGAGCCAGGAGGACAAGCATGGTCAGGTACCAAGGAGGGTGCTAGGAGGGTTCATTTAGGGAAGTAGCCCAGGGAAGGGCTATAGCTCCGGTAGTTGTCCAGGAAACTACCACTGCTGGTGCCATTAGGGTCCCTGGGCTAGAACCTGGAGAAGAGGATGGGCCTGGGTTCCCCACAACACTACAAAAACACTCCCTGAGTAGGAAGACTGGGACTAAAGAGGGCTCTTACACCAAATCCATTGACTAGCTGATGATGAAGGTGGATCAGTAAGCTGTAACCCTTGCCTCTAGGAGGGGAGAGAGGCTACACTGAGGGTCATAGCAAACCTCTGAGGTGAGCCCTAACTGCCTAGAAGTGCAAGACCCCCACCCCCATTCCTGAGGCAAAGCTGGAGCTCTGCAACACCAGTTATACTTCTGGCCTTCACAACATCTCCTGGCAACATGTTCCACAGGTTGATTGTTGTGTGAAGAAGTACTGCCTTTTGTTTGTTTTAAATCTGCTGCCTATTAAATAGCAAGATTAATAGGATGCCTTTTTAACTTTGAATTTTCTATTATTTCCAGATTTTACTCATGTGTATGGTAAAATACATGAAGAGTTTGAACTTTGTAAAATCCATGCAATTAAGGTTTGCTATGCACCATGTGTCTTAGCAATCCTATTTAAACATTTTGGGCAGAATGCTGCTGTCCTTGATCAGTCAGGACATCCACTGAAATCAGCCAGAAGTGAAAGACAGTTTTGCTCAATCCAGAGTGAGCCAAGAACTTCTACTGATTTCAATAGGACAAGGATTTGGTCCTATGCAAGAAATATTAAATTTTTGCTGATTGCCTGCAATTAACATGACAAGGTTGGAAGGCTCTCTTTTTTTCTTAAGCTTTGATAGATCACAGAATACCTCATTACAAAATCTCTAACAATATTTTTATTATTTAATAAACACTCATTCCCCCATAGTCCTAAACTCTTGCAAGCAGTGTATAATATGTATGTTGACATCACAGAGTACAAAACCGTAATTTGTCCCTGTAACCCAATAATTAGTGACAAAATTTAAACCAAATATTGTAATGACATGAAAAGAACTTGTTTGCTCTATTGTATAAAAAATGCCCACTTTTCTAAAGTGTTTTGACATATTTGGTTTGAAAGCACTATGTAAGTTCAGAGTATTTTTTTCTATTTAATCCACTAACACTATACAGCTTTCTATTTATTAGACATTCTAAAATAAATAAGTAAATTTGATTGCTTTGAATTATGAATGACAAACTGTAAAAGTATAACTGTTTCCTCAGTGCACACAGCAATTTTCTTCTAGGCTTTATAAATTAACTCATGATAACATTTCAGGGCAAAAAGACAGACATGCACATTGGTTAAAGAAGCTGAGAGAGACAAGTTTTCATTAAAAATTTAGCAGCTACTAAGAACAATTTTTACTGCTTTCTTGGGAAAATCCGGATACATTTTGCTTACACCCAGCCATTGGAAACTGGAGGTTGAACTGAAGAACAGACTAGATGCTAAACTGAAGAAACATGCATCTGGAACTAAATTCTGCAACCCAAGCTGCAGATTTCAAATTTTCAAACATACTGGGCAATAGGTGCTCATGTGTCAATATGTGCTAGGGACTACTCTAACTTATAGCAGCTGGCTATGGCTCCTAAGGGGCCATATGTCAGCTGAGAATTGCAGTGAGGGAACTCTACCGCTCCCATCCCAGTCTCCCTGCCCCTTATGCCTAGGAATGAATGAAGGAGAGTGTGGTCTAGGAACCAGCTCTGATAGCTTTATGCCAGTTGAGTATTCACCTCCACCAGGGAAATTGTCAACAAGTCAGCTGTGGCCAGATTATGTTCCCTCTGTGCTACTCAGCAGACGCAAAAGTGACAGAGAGGGGACTGGGCTGGCTCAAAGCTTATACCTCAACTTGAATTAAAATGGCAATATTCCCTTGGAATCTATTTTATTACATCACATGTCCTCCTACACTCTGTAACATTAAAAAAAAGAGGAAGCCCACAGAACATATTGTAAGAGTAGGCATCTGACAAGGAGACAAGTCCAAAAAGAAACAAAGCAGATGTAAAGGAACTCTATGGAATAATACTTAGCACTTGTATAGCACCTTTCACCTCCAAAGAGCTTTAAAATATTTTAAAAGTCTGACAGATCAGAAGTCAAAGAATTCAGAGCAAATGTTTACTTGTTTATGTACGCATTATAGCTTTGCAGATCTAACACTCTAACTTAAGCAGTTGTGGCCAGGAATTGAGATGCTTGTCATTGTAAGTCTTCTGTAAAGAGCCAAGTATGTTCACAAAATACTGTTATAGGATATATACATAATAAATAGGTAGCAATAATAATATCGTAATGGTCTCAGAGCGCTGCAGTAGCCAAATACAATAGCAAAAGTTAAGGGAAGAATGAACCTCAGCTCTGAAATTTCCAACTTTTGGTCTGACTCATCATTTGTATGCAGTTTGTTTTCTTACCTTTAAAAAGAAACTAGTAGATGTAGTTCACTTACAAAACACAGGTCTGACATGGAATCATCTGACACTGTTACTGTCTTAATGGCCCTCAATCTAAGGATCAAACCTAAGCTGCATTAGTCTATTAAAAGTCGCTAATAGTCACTAATCCATTTTTAAAAAAGATCAAATTTTCCCTCTTTATGTAGCAGGCTACAACCTGTCACATATTGATTTGACAGACAGTGATTCTGAATGAGGCATAATCATTTCCATCATACTGAATCTAAAATGAAATTGCTTTTGTTTTCATTTAAGGCTGTCCTAACTCCACTGGTGTTCAGTCGATCAATCAGGGACACCAAAGTCTTAATACTATCAAGACAATGTGTACTAGCGGCCTACAGACAATTGATACAACAGTGCTCAATACAAGAACCATAATCCATCACATGAATAAGTTTCTGTAATTAACTAATATGTGATTCTCTTGACACATTAATCAATGTATAATCATATTTGTAGCCATTAGGCCACTTAACAAGAACATAATAATGGCCATACTGGGTCAGACCAAAGGTCCATCTAGCCCAGTATCCTGTCTACCAACATTGGCCAATGCCAGGTGCCCCAGAGGGAGTGAACCTAACAGGTAATGATCAAGTGATCTCTCTCTTGCCATCCATCTCCACCCTCTGACAAACAGAAGCTAGGGACATCATTCCTTACCCATCCTGGCTAATAGCCATTAATGGACTTAACCTCCATGAATTTATCCAGTTCTCTTTTAAAGGCTGTTATAGTTCTAGCCTTCACAACCTCCTCAGGCAAGGAGTTCCACAAGTTGACTGTGCGCTGCGTGAACTACTTCCTTTTACTTGTTTTAAACCTGCTGCCCATTAATTTTATTTGGTGGCCTCTAGTTCTTGTATTATGGGAATAAGTAAATAGTTTTTCCTTACCTACTTTCTCCTCATCACTCCTGATGACCCCCTTCAAAGAACTCTAACAGATTAGTAAGACACAATTTCCATTTACAGAAACCATGTTGACTTTTGCCCAACAATTTATGTTCTATACATCTGACAATTTTATTCTTTACTATTGTTTCAACTAATTTGCCCGGTACTGACGTTTGACTTACCGGTCTGTAATTGCCGGGATCACCTCACCACGAAGTGAACCACAACGACACTCAAAGGCACTAGTCCATATAAAGAATTTAGTTTGCAGAACTGACCTTTCACTAAATGCTTTATCTGAGTAATGGCATTCAAGATTGCATCTCAAACCACAGAATATATTGATCCAATTCAACCTTTTGTGTTTAGCCCCCTTTGATCTTAATAGAGGAAACGGATAAGTAGTTAATCAGAAACAAGCAAAACAACAAAAAAAACAACCTGACAGCTAAAGATGTAGGTGACATGATAAAATAAATACATAAAATACAGTAGATCCTTTGTTTTCTATCAAATCATTTAATTCCAGAACACTTAACTTGGTCACAAATACCAGCTCTTGGTTTATATATATAGAGGGAGTAAGTATTGTGCCATATATTACAGATAAAAATCCACATCTCAGAATGTTTAAGTGTCTAATTAACTGTAGTGTGCATTTTCCTACCTGAGGGCCAAGTTCTGCCCTGACATACACTCTCCATATCAGCCCTCTGATTTCAGTGGAGTTGCAAAAAGTGTGAGTCAAAGCAGAATTTGGTCATAACTGTCAACTAAAAATCCTACTTTGGTATCTTTATCGTTAAGGGTATGTCTACATTTCATAGTAAATTGGGTCTGTGGGACATACGCATGCAGACCTGATCTTAGCAAGCTCATGCTTGACCACTCACACTGCATTATAAACACGAGTCTCACACCTGTGTGTTGTGTCCGTACTGCATTCTGCAGACACGAGTAGACAATGTGGCTTCTGGAGTCTGTGACAAAGTTCCTCCTCTACCTTGGTGGGTCCTGTGCTTATTTGGCAGATTTGCTCACCTCAGTGATCTTCCCCACAATCTGAGTCAACTTCTCCTGTGTCTGATCAGGAGTTGGGAGGTTTGGGGGGAACCCGGGCCCACCCTCTACTCCAGGTTCCAGCCTAGGGCCCTGGGGATTGCAGCTGTATATAGTGCCTCCTGTAACAGCTGCATGACAGCTACAACTCCCTGGGCTACTTTCCTATGGCCTCCTCCAAATACCTTCTTTCATCCTCACAACAGGACCTTCCTCCTGGTGTCTGATAATGCTTGCACTCCTTAGTCCTCCAGCAACTCTCACTCTCAGCTCCTTGCATCTCTTGCTCCCAGCTCCTCACACGCACTTCCTCTCCTTTTAAAACCCAGGTGCCCTGATTAGCCTACCTTGATTGGCTGCAGGTGTTCTAATCAGCCTGTCTGCCTTAATTGGTTCTAGCAGGTTCCTGATTACTCTAGTGCAGTCCCTGCTCTGGTCACTCAGGGAACAGAAAACTCATCCAGTGACCTGTATATTTGCCCTCTACCAGACTCCTGTACCCCACTGGTTGGATCTGTCACAGGTCATATCCCAGGATTCTTAGTGCCCTTGCTACCTGTAGCCACTCTGGGGCTTGGTTCATGGTGCGTTGTGGGAGAATTGCCTGGCACTTACCAGAAGTGCTCTTATCCCACCACCACATTCAGTGGAGTCATTTTTGAGTCTGCACTCTCCCTGCAACCAGAGCCTGTAAGCTGGATCTAGCACCAATGGGAGAACTGCTCCAACTTGCCCTATCATTGCTATTTCAGCATGCAAGCCGAGCCTCTGTGAGACACTGATGGAGATTTTGGAGGCAGTATTTGTCCTATCAAAGGCACCTCTCCGAGGGGGGTAGAGAAATGGCATCCATGACCCAGCTGACGCTGATCATGCTTGCTGACATAACTGCAGATGCCCCTTACGCAGACCAGTGCTTCTGGACCACCACCACAAGGACAGACGGGTTGGATCGCATCATCATGTGGACCCGGGGAGTATCAGCAGTGGTTCCAGAACTCTTGCATGAAGAAGCAGGAGTTCCTGGAGCTATATGATCAACTTGTTGTGACCCTTCAGCATCAGGACATACACAAGAGAGGCCATGCCAGTCCAGAAATGGGTTGCTTTGGCCATCTAGCTACAGGTCTGTGACTAACCAGTTTAGTGTTGGCAAGTCAGCTGTGGGAGTTATGGTAGTGGAGGCTTGTGAGGCAATCAGGACTGTGGTTTACCCAAAGGTGGTGGGCATAAACAATGTTCCTGAAATAACTGCCAGCTTTGAGAGAATGGGCTTCCCAGACTGCTCTGGGTCTACTGATGGGACTCCTGAGCTCAGTGCTTTTCCTCCACAAGGAGTGCATGGAGTACATAAACCACAAAGGGCACCACTCCATCATTATGCAGGTCAACCACAGAGCAAGTTCCTGGACACCAATGTGGGATGTACTAGCAAGTTGCTACAGACTAACACGGCTGCTACTCTGAAACCTGTCATGATGCCAGGGTTTCCAAGAGATCAGAACTTTACCTTCATGGACAAGTTGGGACATTATTCCCTCCAAAATGGCATTGATATAAATGGAGCCATTGTCCCCACTGTTATTCTAGGGGATCCTGCATAGCCTGTTCTGCTACAGCTTATGAAACTGTACCCTGATTTCAGAGGCCTGACAAAAGAAGGTTCAATTACATGCTCACTAGCAGTCAGAGGGTGGTGGAATGTGCATTTGGTTGACTGAAATCCAGATGGCGTTGTCTCCAGAACTGTTTGGATGCCTATCTTGTCAATACCGATCACATTATTGTGTCCTGCTGTGCACTGCACAATGTCTGCAAAGCTAAACCAATTTACCAGGAGTGGACTCAAGACACTGCTGGATTGCTGCAATGGTATATGCAATCAGAAAGTACACCTGTCATTACTGGGACTGGGGCAGGACACACACACACACACACACACACACACGAATCCAGAGGTACTTTGTGTATTCACATAGGTGACATGGATGAAAGGGAGTGACATAATATAATTTCTGACTGCCATGTAGAATTTTTACAGACAACTATGTTAGAATTTTTATGAATTTTGTTATGTGTTTTATAAAGAGAGTGTTAATGTACAATAAATGGCTTACGGATTACTGTAATGAGGTTCTCTGAATTTTGTTTTGTATTGTATAAAACTGATTTATCTCAAATGAAGTTTATGGATTACTATGATGAGGTTTCTTTGTATCAATTTTGACAAAAATGACTCGTATCCTTGTTTACAAATGTTTATTTTAAACATGCATGTAAATAAGTTACATTTTAAAAATCTTTGAGGCAGATTAGTTGCCATCAAGATGTAAAAGACAATAAATAAAGAACAGAGCATAGTAAGAAACCAAATGAAAAAGAGGGGAAACAGCCAAACTATATACATTGCCACTATATTAGTTTCAGTGTTTCTGTGTGTCCCCTGTTCTCCTTGGCCCTTCTAGCATGTTTCACATGCATGGGCTGTGGTTGAATAGAAATGGAGGAATATACAGGATACATATGACTGTTCAATGTTATGTTCATTGCCTTTGCCATGGACCAGCTAACCCTAAAAGGCTGTCAAAAGGCTGCATAGCCTGCAGGACACGGTAGCATGGAGGGGACTCAGAGCATGAAGCTGGTGCCGAAGACTGCAGCCTGATTGCCAGGGGAATAAGCAACTTCTCAAACAGCTCCTGTTGCTGCACTGTCTTCTTCCCTCAACCTCCACTCTCACTCCATGAACTGGGCTGCCAATCTCTCCTTTGGCTGGGCAGTCTCACCGGCTTTCTTGCCTTCTTTCTTCCTTCATTCTTGGATAAGAAAGTTGCTCATCAGCTTTGCCCAAAATGTCCAGCCTCATTTAATCTGTGACTCTCTCTGCTTGTACGCTGGTGTCAGTCTGCTCCCTCAGACTGCTAGTTCCTTCCCTCGGCCCAGCAGAGGTGGAAGGGCCTGCCAATAAAAATGAAAGAGTGCATTATTGTCTATGAAAATAAACGAGGGTTTCTACAGTTTTCCTGGGGCTATGTCACTTAAAGGTCAAAAGATGATATGTGTTATCTTTTGGTTTTACTTTATTCACATAAAATTCATTGCCCTGCATAGAAGTTCCTGAATGTCACAGTTCAAGCCAACATACACATCTTGGTAAGATGCACATACCAAAACTAAATTAAAAGCATTTATAAATCCCCCTTTTTTGGTGGGCGGGGGTGATGTGGAATCCTATGAAGGACTCTGTTACTAGCTACGGTTTCATAATCCTTCCAGGCAGGACAAGCTCTGGAGGACATCGTGGTCTTGACAGTGCCTCAATGGAAGCAAGAACTTTAATTCCAGGCCAGCAGTGGAGAGCCATCAACCTATGAAAAGGAGATGTTTTGGCATCAGGTAACCGATCTACGAATGAATAGGGCTCATAAACTACAGAGGCAGCCCTAAAAGTATTCCCTAGCCCAGAATGTAACCATCTGGAGTTTGCATTCTATGAGAAGTTTGCATGCATGACCGCCCAGAAATGGGGGGAAATTAGTGGCAAAATAAGATGCTGATTTTGGATGGGGACACCTTCTTAAAAGTACCCTGAATTACTTGTACAGACTCAACTAGCAGCCTCGGACTAAATATATTCTCAACTGCCATGAGGACTCATAATACAGGCGCTGTGGACTAAATACTATTCATACCCATAATACTAGATACTTACTCTGATGCCATGAGGGCTGGCAATACAGGCAGTCTGGGACACTTCAGCTATGCTAGGAGGATGGTCCAGCATGGCCAAATTCGAAGCTGTGTTGTACTTGCAGGAAAGGGAAAGTAAGATGCATAAGTCTAATAACTCAAACCCATGTTTCTAACAATAAGTGTGCAACTAGTAAAATTTCATGCTGTTTAAACCCCCCCTCCATTTCCCAGTATCCATTTTGAATCCCATGTGGTACCTCCCATGTGGGAGGAGGCCAGGGTCGCTAGGGAAATGGTGTGGCTTCTGCCCTCAATGGAAGCACACTCCAACCCAGAGCTTGTACTCATATTTCAATTTCACATAATCCAGAAATCCCTCCCACTATTATTATTTATAACAAAATATATGGCAGCCAATACATACCAGGCTCCGGCTTCAGTGCAACTTCTTCTTGCTGCTGCTTCAGCTGCAGGCTGCTTTCCCCCAGGCCATCTGCAAACAGGTCTTCTGAATATGCTGCCAGAGCACCCAGGATGTGCTGTAGATGCTCTGGCAGCATAGCCTGACCCTTGACAAGCATGTCCAGGGTTACTTCAGCTGCTGGATCCTACGGCTGCAGGCTCTCCTTTGATCTGCCTGAGACTGAGGGGTTATAAGTGTGTTACCGCTCCTCAGCAGATTGTCATGCAACACTGCTGGCTCTGTGCTTGCTGCAGTTCCAACCACCAACCTCCTCACAGAAGAGGCAAGTAGACAGGGAGTTTCCTCAGGTGCAGTTGTCATCTTTGGCTTCACAGTACTCGGTCTTCAGCTGCTTTACTCACTCCCGGCATTGATAGGCAGTTCAGCGGATCCCCAATGCTGCCAGCCTTGCCTAGATACTTTTGTATACATGGTTGTTTCTGGTGCTTTTGCAGAAGTTGAAGCTCCTCTCTCTTCACACCACATTTTCACCAGAATTTGGCTGTGTTCCTCTGACCAACTAGCAGTGTGTTTGATGTAGGACTTCTTGTTAGTGCAGGCCACAGCTGAAATACCAGAGGGGTAAGTGTGTTTCCAGTTAAGTATTCTGGGTTGCAGTGAAGGGTTAAATGCTGAGCAGCTGCATTGGAATCAGGCAGGTGCTTCTGGTTCCTGGGAATCAAGTGAGAAATTGGGGATGGAAGGACTGGGATACACAGGCCTAAGGGTTTGGGGGATAGCATTGGCAGACTATGGACAGGAGCCTGGTGACCTAAGCTTCAGCTACCTCCACACTGCAAACTGAATGGGTTTGGACCCATAATCCTAGGTAATCCTCAAACCTGAGCCATGAGAGGTTTCTGGCATGAGTCAGAAGACTGTGTGGCTGGTGAGAGGATTGGTCTTAAACCTCAGTTTAAGCCCAGGTTTACTAAGCAACACAGACATACCCTTGAGGTATGCCTACATTGCATTTGGAAGCAAGCCTCCTGGCCTGGGTCCACAAACTTGTGCTGATGGGGCTCACAATAGTGCACTAAAAATAGATAGACAGAGGTTGCTTGAGAGCACATGTGCCAGCCTGAGCCGCTATGTCAAAGCAACATCTGTCCACCTATTTTTAGTGCACTGTGAGCACTAGCACAAGTCTGTGCTAACACAAGTCTATGGACCTAAGCTGGGTTGCTCGCTCCCGGATGCAGTGTAGACATACCTCTATTAAGCCTGCTTTACCAATGCTTTGTATCTTGTGGGTAGTCATTTGCACCTGAGCAATGAGGGAGCAAAGTAGGTATAAAGCGCTAGTAAGTCACAGTTTTCCATTCCTACCAATGATGGGATTGTAAAGGTGTAAATGACTATGCAAAGGACAAGGCCATGGGGAACCAGGCCCAATGTCTGTAAAGCACTTTGAGAGTTTCAGATGAAAGGTGCTGTATAATTACAAAGCATTATGATGCAATTACTAAATCACTTAGCTTTACTTTTTAATTTCTCTTTTCTTAGTATTAATACTGCAAAGAAAGGAGTGTCTACGGCCCTCAGATGGTGCAAGGTTTCTCTACTCAACACTTTCTCCAGCGTACAATAGGAGAAGAGAGGCTGGATTCAGAGGGCTTCCATCAACATGATCATTATACTCAGTCATTTCACTGGCTTCCTTTACTTATTTGAATTACTCACTCTCTTCTGCCCATGTAACTAAGGCACAATATTATTGCTGTTACAACAAGCTGGAAAAGCATCAAATGCTAACCCTGCCTAGCAGACAGTACGAGCTTCTGCTGGCCTAAGCTGACATTCAGGACCACATATGGCACTTGTACAGCCTCTAAGACATCTATGGAGTGCACAGAATCTAAGTTGAAGCCAAATTCTTCACTACGTTTTCAGTTCCCTGACTAGGACTCCAAAGCCTCCAGACTAATCTGCTCAGCCCCAAGCTTAGTTTAGAAAATCCCCCAAATCATAAAGTGGAAGAATGTGCCTGAAAAATGTTCCTTGTGAAGTACTGTGCTGTGTGACAAGTTACATTAGAACAAATGATGCAATTAGAGTTGACAAGTTTCACAAAGCCAGTGGGACACTGAGAGGAAAAAAACCTAATCTATGTGAAAATCATAACCAGTGAACTCCTGAACAGAATGAAAAATAAATTTTATTTTAATGTTTACAAAAGCAAAGCATCCTATGCACAAGAAGCCTCCCTAACCACTTATTATCTCTATTTACATGCATTATTGGCAAATAAACACACAGAAAGCAAGCATTTTTTCATTCTTTGGAAATAGAAGTAATTGGACCAAATTCTCTGCTGATGTAAATGGGCACAACTCCACTGACTTTAGTGGAATTTCAAGAGCTTATACTAGCAGAAAATTTGTCCAATTAATTCTGGCACCATTGCTGGGTGACTAGAAGCAGAGATGACTTGCTACTTTTCATCCCTTCTAGACTTTCATTGCTTGTGCTTGCAACTGATCAAAGACACTCAGTAATAAATCTCCCTTCCATCCAAACTGCAACATGCCAAATTACAAGCTTTAATTTACAAGTTATGGCCTCAATATTGCACCAAAGCAATGCCTGGTTTAACTTTACACACCATGAGCAATCCCACTGCAGTTGGTAAAGGTGCATAAAGCTAAGCATGTTCATAAATCTTTACAGAATAGGGGCCTGTAAACCCGTATCCATTCCCAGCTTTGAGCACATGGCTGCCAGATGTACTAGAAGCATATTTTGAGGAAGAGACTTTTCCCTTATCCCATTAACTGTGTAGTTTTCTTAAAGTGCTCTCTACCATTGAATGGAGTCATTGGTCAGCTATCAGAGCATGCATGACATGTGATGTCTGTAGGTATGGATGACAATGATCCCCAATTACTGTGCATTTGAGACATCAGTATTTATTTTCATAGAATATCAGGGTTGGAAGGGACCTCAGGAGGTCATCTAGTCCAACTCCCTGCTCAAAGCAGGACCAATTCCCAACTAAATCATCCCAGCCAGGGCTTTGTCAAGCCTGACCTTAAAAACCTCTAAGGAAGGAGATTCCACCACCTCCCTAGGTATCCCATTTCAGTGCTTCATCACCCTTCTAGTGAAAAAGTTTTTCTTAATATCCAACTTAAACCTCCCCCACTGCAACTTGAGATCATTACTTCTTGTTCTGTCATCTGGTACCACTGAGAACAGTCTAGATCCATCATCTTTGGAACCCCCTTTCAGGTAGTTGAAAGCAGCTATCAAATCCCCCCTCATTCTTCTCTTCTGCAGACTAAATAAGCCCAGTTCCCTCAGCCTCTCCTCATAAGTCATGTGCTCTGGAACCCTAATAATCTTTGTTGCCCTTCGCTGGATTTTTTCCAATTTTTCCACATCCTTCTTGTAGTGTGGGGCCCAAACCTGGACACAGTACTCCAGATGAGGCCTCACGAATGTCAAATAGAGGAGAAAGAGCACATCCCTCGATCTGCTGTTTTACATTTGAACAAGTGGCATTGTGAGGTTCCCAGCAGCCTATGCCTAAAATGACCAACAAATGCCATTCATGTTTTAAATGCCTGGCATCAGAGCTATAATCAATGAAAGTAGCTTGATTTTGGTGGTTAATCCCTAGAAGCATCCAAAAGTCCTATTTAAAATTCATCAGTTACTTCTCAAATTGGGAGTACCTGTTAAGAACATATATAAATCCTAGTTTGCTTTAAAAAATATTAAGTTATCTAGAGATGAAGTTTCACTATGGGAAATTGGGTTGAGAAGATATGTGTGGGATCAAGTACAAATGGTGTGACAGCTGATTGGTCCAAAGGTTTCAAAATTTCTTAGGAAAGACATCCCTTTCAATGGAAAAGTCCTAGGTGCCAAATGGTTAAATAGAGTCATGATTATATAAAAAGTGCACAGCAAAAAAAAAAAATTCACTATACACATTTTCAGCACTGTAGTTTTAATTTTGTGTATATGTACACGTATTTTCACATGCACTCTACTTTGTCTACATCTGGAGCCAAATTCTGAGGTGCCATGGACAATCAGGCAAGGCACAGAATGGGCAAGACAGTGAGTTTTTAGCAGTGCATACATGTGCATTACTGCCTCAAACCTGAGGAAAGAGGATGAACTGCAAGCTGTCAACTTTGGCTGTGTTCTGCAGCTCTGGCTTCTCAGACACAGGAAGGAATAGAAAGAAAGTACAAGTATTCCACTTCAGAACACTTCACCAATAAGAGACATCGTACTCAGGCTTAAAGCAGGACTGAATCATACGGACATCAATAGACAAGAACTGGATCAAGGAAAACCCTGTAGCAGAGGATGGATGCTGCGAGCTCAATGCTACCTCAGTGACAGTGTTGGTAAACTCTATATATAGCAGTGTGCCAGGAAAGATCTCTATAACTGGCTTTGCCTGTGAGCCCAAGTGACATGAGAGCTGTGCCTGCACCTAGATTCACTCAGAATGTAGTTTTACCTCTAGCAAGCTCCCCTTTTACAAGCACCAGCTGACCCAGAATTCCAATGTCCTAGACCCAAAATTCCAATGCAAGATTTGCCTAACTTCCTGCCATAGGCTTCAGCTGTTTTCATCCTTAAGTGCATTTTTGATGCATACAGTAAGTGGGAATTTGGCTCCCAAATACTGGTCAACATGCAAGATGAAATTTTTATTTCAAAGATGTGGCAGTACCAGAACATTTCTCAAGAGGCTCTTTAGGAGCCAGAAGATGTTACATGTTGCATCACTTCATTTAATTTGGCTTAAAAAGAAAGGAAATAAAAACATCCAAGCCAAATGCTAATTTACTAGAAGTAGGGAGAATACATGCAGATTTGTTTGAGAAAGACTTCAACCCTTTTCCCCTCCCACATGCTTTATGACTATTGTTACACAGAAATATACATTTGTACAAATCCAGAGTTTTTTTGGAAAGCATCAAGACTAAGCTAATAGGATAATTAATGCAGTTCCAGTGCAATAAAGCTTCTATGCTCTAGCCATCCAACACCCTGTCATGTATTCTGCTTGGGGGCAGGAAGAGGGCTTACTACTGAAGAACTGACTTCCAATTTAACCCATTTCCAGTACTACAGGCTATGTCCTCAAGTTCTCTTCCTTGCATTTCTATCTTGGTATTTGGATACAGAGAGAGTTTTTGGTAAAATGGGGAAGGACAGAAACATAGTAACAGAAAAGGTGTTGGTTTTGTTTGCCTATTCTTTATTATATGGTGGATGGATAACAGTTGAAAATTTTAAATTGTGTTGGATATTTTAACTTCTACAGATAGAACTTTTTATACATTCTTTACTTGAAAAACTGTACCATTTCCCCAGTGTAAGAGAGCTGACTAGTGATACACCTGTTTTTAACCACGAATGTCAGAAATGTATCTGGGAACTAGCAGGAGTATAAACAGAGAACTAGGAGTTAAGAGACCTACGTTCTAGTCCCAGTTCTACATCATATTCATTGTGAGCTGGAACAAGTGACAATTCTCCTTGCCTCAGCATCCATGTAAACAGAAAAGGAATAAGAAATACTGCCATGCTTTCCTCACACAAGGAAAGATTAATCTTAGTGAAGTGCTATATAAAAAGACTGTCTTCTTATAACTGTTTTGACTAAGGAATGATAGGCAGAGCAACCCCGGAACGTAGACTGACAATAGCCAGCAATACTGGAGGAATGCCAGCCAATCTACTTCTATCATTTGCATTAGGCGGTGGCCTGCAAACAATACCAGATGTGTAGTCTACAATCAAAGACCAATGTATGGGCAGATATTTCCAGAACATACTCACAATGTATTTACTGTAAAGACATACTTTAACAGCATATTCTCTCTCCTGATGAAGTGTGCCTGTTTTCTATTTAAACACGACTGGCATCGAATGCACGTAGCATTTGCAAAAGAAGGATTAAGTTCTACAGTATGTTCCCCCTCACCATAACACCATACAATCATTTTGAGTGTTATAAGAGTTAGCACCATGGGTTTAATGAAGGTGGGGGACAAGGCAGAATAACCTTACATCGGATGGATTATCTTAGGCTATGAGATGTACTTTGTTTCATATAAATATATTTTTTTAAAGTTTTCTCTCCATTTAACCACATTCAGAATACCATTCCAAGCTTGCACTGAAAGAGACAGATGATAATTCTACAAAACAGGTGAAAATGTATTTTTTCAGGAAAGCAATTTCTTTCTCCAATTAGCATTAACTGACATTTATATTAGAAGACTCCATATTTCAGAAATTAAAGTTATTTAATGTTAAATGTTCTTTTCAGCAGATTAAGAGGTAGGTATATTTCCACAATAGAAGAAAAATTGTAGCAGACACTAAATCAAAACAAAGAGCGTCTGATAGGTCAACAGACTCTGTTCATAACTGTGAACATAACTGTCTTGAGATCTCTCTAATTAATAATGAAAGCTTGTTTTTCAGATAAAAGCAAACAGCATCATAATTTGGAATTTAATAAATTTCTGGCAGAAACAGAAATATTCAAAAGCTGCCTTTTTCCACATAGAAATGTGGGCTTCAACAAACCACTGGATCACTGGTAATATTAACCTTTGGACTGCTAAAACATGTTATTTACTGCAATTCTTTCTTACATTCATCAGCACCCGCGGTCTAAAAGTTTACACAGAGATCATCAAATGCTTGATAATTACATAATTATAACAGAAATTTAACTTGAAATATTTTTGTTAAAACAATCTTCATAAATAATGAAAATATCTGTGTTCTAGCTCTTCAGTAACCTAAGGGTTAATTGGTACAATACTTTTCTTTTTTTAATCTTTTTCTTTTTAAACCAAACTGGAGGTTTCCCACTGCCAGCAATGGTTAAGGCTTGGATACGTTACTCTCCTTTTGCTTTTCCCTTTTTCTGCTTTGTTCCATTTTCCACCACTAGATTGTTTTCTAGTTTGCTTACACCGTTCGCAACAGCACCATTCACTATTTTGCCATTCTTAATGGGTTCCTTGGGCATTTTATATGTCCGATAGTAGAAGTTACCAAACAAGAAAATAAAGGTGACAGCATAGATCATTAAACCCCAGTGCATCCATTTAGGGAAGGGACAGTCGATATAAATAGACATGGCTGTGTGGCCAAGAGTCACATAGAACTGAATCTGAAAAAAAGAAAATATTGCATAATAAACCATTTGATGCCATGTTCGGTTTGACTATATCAACTTTTATTGAAAGTACAATAACGTATTAATTATAAAGAAAAAACTGTCTGTTGTGAAACACAATTCCTGGTTTACATAAGTAATCTATAATTGCAATATTTCTCTACACTAACAAATACAAACAGTAGTAAAATATTTACATTCACAGCATTTTAAGTCTTATAGGGAAGTTCCCAGAGATTAGACAGCTGTTCTTTTACAGTATCTGTCAGAGATCATGGAAGCTGCACAGCAGCTATACAAGTCTCCATACTCTAGGAACCAGTACTCTGGTCACAAAACAATGTATGCATATGCTGATATAAACATGGGCACCTCAACTTCTGATATCCTCCAAACCCTGTTGCCAAAGATGGCTCCACTCCCCACTATTCTCTCCTTCTACTGCTGAGGAAGGTCAAGCCTTCAATGCTTACAAATAATTCTTCTTAAATTTAACACAATTATTTTAAAAAGCTCTTCCTTTCGCTCAGCTCCGACCACTATTTTTATTTACCCGACAGAGACAACTATTGTAAAGGCCTGGCTAAGGGCTACTCTAAACCTCACTCCAAAATAACTAATTAAATGAGTCTTAATTTACATTGTCTGTTAATTCAGTGCAAGTCTGCTTGTGGACACGTCTTTCAGAACACAAATATCCTATTCTGACTGAATTAAGAGTGTCCACACATAGACTTGCACTGAATTAACAAAAGGTGTGTATTAAAACTGATTCACTTATTTTGGTGCAAGTTTGCGCATAGATAAGTCCTATAAAATCAACAGGAAAAAGCCTTTAAAATTTTACATCTGCCAGTTAACTTAAGCTTACATTTTGAAGCTGATAAGGAATACAGAATTACTTTTCTGTTCTGAGGCCCCATGATTAAAAAAAATATGGACATGGATTGGTGCACAGGTACTTACTGTAAAAAGTAGCATACAATATACAACCTTCGGTCTATATATTTTTAAATATTTATTATATAAAACAGCATGTAGATCATAATTTAATACAATACATGCTATCATCACGTACAATGGAAAAGACAAAGCTTGGGCAAAGAAGAAATTATTTAAGAAAAATCTTTGATCTGTGACATTAAAAAATAAAAATGGGAGTGACTGCTTATCGCTTACCCCATTATATGCCACAGTCCAACAGTGACTGCAAGTAAATACCTCTTGGCTGCTGTTTGGTAGTTCATGTGGAAAGAGTAAGTGGACTCATTCTAGCACATTATGGATTTTTGTTCAACACAAAACCTATAATTCACAGCTGGAACCAAAGGACACTCTTGTTGACAGTCTGAGAACCCAGGAAATGAATAGACCTGGAGGCTTTCTCCCCTTAGAGGAGATCCCTGGTAGTTCAGAGCTGAAACAGCTCAGTAGGGCACCATTAGGAAATGATCATCACTCTGTGTGTTGCACCTGCTCTGAGGTTTGAAATACATGCTTCAATCTCCAATGCTGTTTCACTAACATTAAAATTTAAAAATGTAAAAAGAACTAATGGAAACATCATCAGACCCTTAACTACAGTCTGCACTAGCAGGTGCTGCTGTGTAAATAATAAGATTAAATATCAAACTTTACAGTGATTGTCTTTTCCTTTGAAATAAATGATTACGTTAAGGGCACAGAATAGTTTCACAGTATAACTGCCTTCTGGTAATCAGGTGTTCATTATTTCTGTCATGCTGCTATAATCAAAGTAATACAGATTTGATTATTTTGCAAAAGCAAAACAACAGTTTAATTACTATTATTGGCTAATTGCATACTTTGACTGTTTTAAAGAATAATCAAAGAGCAATTTTATGTGTAATTATTTCAAAAGTCCATTGCACTTCTAAAAATACATCAGCTTCTGACTTGATCTGTGAATAAATGACAGCCATCCAGCCTCATGCTTGGCTGGTACATGTTTCATTTGACACAGAGAGAGAGAGACACACACAGACAGACAGAGCAAATTTAGAGAGAGATTTTACTTACCAATTGTAATATGGTCAAGTATCGTTTCCACCACAGATATTTCTGCAATTTAGGGCCACAGGCAGCTAATCCGTAGTACATGTACATAACAACATGAATAAAAGAATTCATTTGGGCTCCAAAAAAAGCTGTCCAGATATAAAAAATATCCATATAGTGTTATTTTTAAACATGAAAACCAAAAAGTTATCTTTATTTTTTTTGTATTACACAGAAAAATAAAATTGGCACATTTTGTACTTACAATCTTCTATGTATTGTCAGCACTAAATAGTAATATGCATAAAAACGGAACTTAAGATGAAATTCACATCTTTTGTCCGTTAGACAGGTTTGACTATGTAGGCTTGAGCCTATAAACATGTATCAAAATTAAGTAATTTGGTCATGTGAGTAGTCCCATTGACTTCAATGGGACTACTCACATGAGCAAAGTTATATGGGTGTTTGCAACATGCAATACACCACTTTTAACAATCTATTGTTAAAAAATAAAAGAATGTTAAAATAATAGCACTGATATTTCAGGATTGCCCTTAACATTTAATAATTCTTTACATTTAGGCTAATATTGCCATCTATGGATGCCTAAAATTAGGCACCCAAATACATAGAATCATTTTCAAAACAACTGAGCACCGAGCAACATCCATTAACATCAATGAATTACAGTCTCCTGAAAAACCAGAACCACTTACACTTGAGTATCGATGGCGTTGTTCCCAATTAACTCCATGTGTGGATACTCTTATTTCAGAATAAGAGTGCTTTGTTCTTGTGGGTTAACCTAACCAGAAGTAGCACCGCAAATATGGAGTTCATTAGGAACATGTGTAGACAAGCCCTTAAAATATGAACTTGAATGTCAAACTTTAGGCACTCACTCTTGAAAATCTTGGCCTGAAAACTTTTCAGTAGAAAGCACTGTTTGATAGGATGCAACAGCAGGAGAGGCTATTCTCAATTTGATTTTGACAAATAGGGACAAACTGGTTAAAAATTTGAAAGTAGAAGGCAACTTGGGTGAAAGTGATCATGAAATGGTAGAGTTCATGATTCTAAGGAATGGTAGAAGGGAGAACAGCACAATAAAAGACAATGGATTTCAAGAAGGCAGACTTTAGCAAACTCAGGGAGTTGATAGGTAAAATCCCATGGGAAGCAAATCTAAGGGGAAAAACAATTGAAGACAGTTGGCAGTTTTTCAAAGAAACACTATTAAGGGCACAAGAGCAAACTATCCTACTGCATAGGAAAGATCAGAAGTATGGCAAGAGACCACCCTGGCTTAACCAGAAGATCTAAAACTCAAAAAAGAGTCTTACAAAAAGTGGAAACTCGGTCACATTACAAAGAATGAATATAAACAAATAACAAGTATGTAGGGACAAAATTTGAAAAGCTAAAGCACAAAACGAGATCAAACTAGCTAGGGACATAAAAGAAAAAAAAAAGAAAAAACATTCTACAAATATATTAGAAGCAAGAGGAAGACCAAGAACAGAGTAGGTCCGTTACTCAATGAAGGAGGAAAGACGACAACAGAAAATGTGGAAATGGCAGAGTGCTTAATAATTTCTTTGTTTCGGTTTTCACCAAGAAGGCTGGTGGCAATTGGACGTCTAACATAATGAATGCCAGTGAAAATGAGGTAGGATCAGAGTCTAAAATAGGGAGAGAGCAAGTCAAACATTACTTAGACAAGTTAGATGTCTTCAAATCACCAGGACCTGATAAAATTTATCCTAGAATACTCAAGGAGCTGACTGAGGAGACATCTGAGCCATTAGCAATTATCTTTGAAAAGTCATGGAAGACTGGAGAGATTCCAGAATACTGGAAAGGGGCAAATATAGTCCCCACCTATAAAAAGGGAAATAAAGACAACCTGGGGAATTACAGACCAGTCAACTTAACTTCTGTACCCAAAAAGATAACAGAGCAAATAATTAAGCAATCAATTTGCAAAAATGTAGATGATAATAAGGTGATAAATAACAGTCAGCATGGATTTGTCAAGAACAAGTCGTGTCAAACCAACCTGATAGCTTTCTTTGACAGAGTAACAAGCCTTGTAGATGGGGGAGGGAGCAGTAGATGTGGTATATCTTGACTTTAGTAAGGCTTTTGATACTGTCTCACATGACGTTTTCATAAACAAATACAACCTAGATGGAGCTACTATAACGTGGTGGCAAAACTAGTTGGAAACCTGTTCCCAGAGAGTAGTTGTCAGTGGTTCACAATCATGCTGGAAGGGCATAACGAGTGGGGTCCTGCAGGGATCAGTTCTGGGTCTGATTCTGTTCAGTATCTTCATCAATGATTTAAATACTGGCATAGAGAGTACACTTACAAAGTTTGCAGACGATACCAAGCTGAGAGGGGTTGCAAGTGCTTTGGAGGATAGGATTAAAATTCAAAATGACCTGGACAAACTGGAGAAATGGTCTGAAGTAAATAGGATGAAATTCAATAAGGACAAATACAAAGTACTCCACTTAGGAAGGAACAATCAGTTGCACACATACAAAATGGGAAATGACTGCCCAGGAAGGAGTACTGCGGAAAGGGATCTGGCTGTCACAGTGGATCACAAGCTAAATATGAGTCAACAGTGTAACGCTGTTGCAAAAAAACCAAACATCATTCTGGGATGTATTAGCAGGACTTCTGTAAATAAGACATGAGAAGTAATTCTTCTGCTCTACTCCATGCTGATTAGGCCTCAACTGGAGTATTGTGTCCAGTTCTGGGTGCCACATCTCAGGAAAGATGTGGACAAATTGGAGAAAGTCCAGAAAAGAGCCAACAAAAATGATTAAAGGTCTAGAAAACACGACCTATGAGGGAAGATTGAAAAAATTGGGTTTATTTAGTCTGGAGAAGAGAAGACTGAGAGGGGACATGATAACAGTTTTCAAGTACATAAAAAATTGTTACAAGGAGGAGGGAGAAAAATTGTTCTTCTTAACTTCTGAGGATAGAACAAGAAGCAATGGGCTTAAATTGCAGCAAGGGCTATTTAGGTTGGACATTAGGAAAAACTTCCTAACTGTCAGAGTCATTAAGCATTGGAATAAATTGCCTAGGGAGGGTGTGAATCTCCACCATTGGGGATTTTTAAATGCGAGTTGGACAAACACCTGTCAGGGATGGTCTAGATAATACTTAGTCCTGCCTTGAGTACAGGGGACTGGACTAGATGACCTCTCGGGGTCCCTTCCAGTTCTGTGATTCTATGAAAAGTATTATTTAGATAGTAAATATACTTCAATCTTTTAAAAAAAATAATGCTTGCACTACATTAATAAATACATGCATGTTTTAAGAGAATATACATTTGCAAAAGTAGTGATGGCCTAGGATTCCAAATCACACATTGCTACACAGCTAACATTGCCTAAAGGATTACTGTCATGCAGGAGAGGGTGTCTTTTCTTGCCAGAACTTATGGTAATTTCCTCTGCAGGGTAGGATATCCCTTACAAGAGAGTAATACTTTTTTTTGGCAACACAGACTGTAGGATTTCCCTGTAGTTTCATCTGAAAATCCTCAACCTTAAAGAGACACTTGTCAACTTGAATTTTCAAAAACTGATTCATCCAAAATATAGCATGTAAAGAGTTTTTACTTTTGAAAAACTTCTCACACACTTTTATAACATTTTTACTGCCCCCCTGCTGATGCTTAGAAAAGTCTTTTGGGTGGGCCCCAAAGCAACATTAAATAACATGCTTGAGCCCACTCCCTGTTTGCTGTGCATATCCATGCCTGCCACTTCTTCAGTGCCACTTTTGCAGCTGCTGGTACTGGTGAATGATCTCTTGTAGGTCTTGAGGAAGAGCAAGTGGGGTGGGGACAAAGAAGTTAGCCTCCCTTGTAGCCTAGTGGTTAGACTGCTCCCTCAGAATGTAGGAGACCCTAGTTCAATTCCTGTCTGGCTAATAAGCAGACAGAATTAGAATTTAGTTCTCCTATCTCTCAGGAGAGTGTCCTGATATTATGGCATGAGTCTTACACAATCTCTCCTGTTAAAGATGTATTACTTTGGAGAAATGAACAGTTACCGGGAGCAGGGACTTGCACTTGGGTCTCCTACATCATAGGGGAGTGGCCTAACCACCAGGCTATAGAATCATTCTCACTCTTTCCCTGACCCCATGACTATTCGTTGTCATTATGAATTGTTGTGAATTGGCACTCTGATAGAAAATTTAGACCTGCTGGTATGCAGGCAATATGTCATCTGCTAGAACACAGTGGAACAGATATACATAAAGAAATCTGTAACAACCTGACACATATCCTAGTTTATATTGGGTGAAATCCTGACCCCATGCCAAGCCTCTGTTGCTGCATAAGGGCCACAACACAGACCTGCTGCATTTCTTCTGTTGGAACCAGGAATTGTATAGACTGAAAAACTGGACCACAGAGTTGAGCTGAGCTTTGAAAAGGCCTCTAGGTTTATGGGAGTTGAGGGCACTCAGCAACTTACAAGATCAAACTATAAAGGGCTAAAAGGTAAGGGGTTCACTGGAAAATGGTAGTTGGGACTACAAACTGCACATATTCAATGGCTACAAACCTCACATAATGAGTACAGTGAACAGCAATGACTGAAAGTGCAGTGAACCCAGGATTCCTCTCACCTTAAGGCTGGACTGGGGATTTAACCTCATGGGCTGAAATATTTATATAACCTCACATTTTGTATTCAAATGTAAATATAGTGCATAAGTGTGTAAAAAATCCACAATACACATTTTAATACAGTATATGAATATTTTAACAAAGGATTAATTTTAGTCTGGATTACATGGATTATAATTGCAAATTATTTTTATTAGTTATTTTTACAGCCCTTTACAAACAGAATGGTACATTTTCTTCCAACTTCTGCCTCAGTAGAATTTGAGAGAGACAAGGCAAAACAAGCCATGACACAGGGGAACAATGCAAGAAAAGAAGGGTGTGGAGATAACAATGGAAGTAAGAGTTCCTTGATGTGAAATTTATAGGAACAGAAAAGAAAAGAACGTTAATTATAGATTTGCATAATTATAAAACTTCTACAAATGGTTGACAAGGGTTTATTGCTAACCTTCAAATAAGTAATTCAGAATTTGATACTTGTTTTATTATAAAACAAAACAAACCCCAAACTCAGATATAGGGCCAACTACTCTAGTAAAAATTCAGAATAGCTCCATTAACTTCAATGGATTTAGACTGCAGTAACAGAGAAGAAACTATCCCATAGTTCTGATTCCTAGATCTCTGGAGCTGCAAAATGTTAGATTAGGTAGAGTTGTTGTAGCTGTGTCGGTCCCAGGATATTAGAGAGACAAGGTGGGTGAGGTATTATCTTTTATTGGACCAACTTCTGGTGAGAGAGACAAATTTATCTGCCTGCTCCATATAGCAAGGTGAAAATTTTTTTAAAGAGGGAATTTGTAAAAATGGAATCTCAGTCTTGCATTTGATACTTGTGAGTAAAGTGTTTTCCAATTCATAAAACTACAGCTCGGTTCTCTTTTCCTCCCCCTCATTTCTCAAAGAAGGAAGTTACACTATGTAACTGCTATGATCCGATGCTGTTTGAATAGACTTATCATATAGTATTCAGTTAACTCCATAAAATACTGGTTTCTTTATTAATTCCAAACAGGCTGATTCTCACTATTACGTCTATATTGCCTGAAGAGAAAAAAAGACAGTTCACTCACCTTGTCCTCCTGGAACCCACTTGATACCAATCCACCACAAGGTGAACATAGTGAAATGGTGATAGACATGAAGGAAACTGATTTGGTTAAATTTCTTCCTCAGGATGAAAAATATTGTGTCCAAGTACTCAATTCCTTTTGAGACAAAGTACCACCATAAAGCACCAGCTATCTGCAATATAGGAACAAAGATCCTAATGATTCTTAAAGAAATAATTGAATGAAATTAAGGTTAACTACATCAATGTGCTGTGAGGAAGAAATGGAAGATACGACTAGAATTTTGGCAGTTTCTATTCCATTTCTGAAAAATCCCCTGAATTCTGGGTTATGTACAGCAGGAGTGGAATCATAGGTTAGGAGAAGTCAGTTATGATTTAACTATTAAACATCTGGCAACATCAGAGCATTAGACTTCTTTGGATTTTACTCCAACCAAGGATGTAGTTTTTTGTAACTTCTGAACATGGGTTCAATATACTATTTTATAAAGGCTACCATATTGTACAATTCAGCCATCTCTAAAGAGAAAGCAGTTTACTATCTCTCATGTACTTCCTCTTTACCTTAGACTCTTCTACAGAGATTGCTACTGAAAGTCCTGTATGCAAACAGACCACAATTTGACATGGACACAGAAACAAGGAGGCACATACACAACAATATGGTTAAATGCAGAGGCCACAACTTTACTAAAATCCTTAACCAGTGGAGACCATTCCCCAGTACTACTTAACTGGGCTGTTCCAGTGTGGATTTCAACTGAGTACCAATGGTGCCTGGTTCCACAAACCTGACAGGCACAGGTGAGGGCAATACCCTCTTTACATGCTCAGGCCTGCTCTGGAAGTCAGAGTCTCTCCTATCTTCTTCATGGAGGAAGGCAGCAGGATAATGGAAAAAAGGGGAGCCATACACTGAACAAGACACATCCCATCATCATGCAACAAACTGCTCTGAGCTCATGCCTGTGCAGCCCACTGGGTTAAAGAGGATTCACATTTGACCATTTTTTAACCCACCAACCACAATGGACAATGGAGCCCGCTAAAGTTGTGACAATGTAATTTACCTCGTCCAAATCCAGACCTCAGATATGCTGAATGGAAGGTGAAAAACCCTACACAGCAGTTTGCTAATTTCTTTCCAGTTTTTTTTGCTAAATTCTTTCCAGTCACCAAACAAAGTTTGACTATTACCCTAGCCCAGGGATTGGCAACCTTTGGTACGTGGCCCATCAGGGAATCCGCTGGCGGGCTGGGACGGTTTGTTTACCTGCAGCATCTGCAGGTTCAGCTGATCGCAGCTTCCACTGGCCATGGTTCACTGTTCCAGGCCAATGGGGGCTGCGGGAAGCGGCACGGGCCGAGGGATGTGCTGGGAGCTGCAATTGGCCGAACCTATGGATGCTGCAGGTAAATAAACCATCCCAGCCTGCCAATGGATTTCCCTGATGGGCTGTGTGCCAAATGTTGTTGATCCCTGCTCTAGCTCTGGCATCGTAAAAGATTTAACTCATTAGATAAGGGTGAGTAAGATCAGGGCTCAGGGCTGGATTAAGAACTCTCATGGCCTTGGGCACATATTCTAAGTTACCTCCTGAAAAAACAATCAAAAAATCCCCAAAACTTCGAACCTTCCTGATACGATGAAAAACATGTTGTTATTTAAAGAATTAACAGAATAAGAGAACAAAACATGCACCATAGCCGATATTAAGAATTAGGTTTAGGTAGCAATTAATATTTACAGTGAATAGGTTTCCTCAGAAGTGTTGCCTGCTCAGTATCGCATGTCAGTTTAAACACGAAAACACTTTAGCAATTCCATGCAAGGAATGACAGGGAAAACAGATAACTAGTTCACTACAGAGGAAGCAGAAATAGAGCAATTTGGTTTCATGTACAGACTACTGCTGCAGCCAAATATAGTGGAATTCAGATATAACAATATTCACTAGAGCAAGATCATGTAGAATTACTACCCAACTTTGCGCAGATTTTGTCTTACCAATTCTTCTCCAAAACAATTTACAAAAAAGCAAAAATAGGCATTGATATCAAAACAGCTCTCTCTAGAGACCTGATACACACTATTCTAATTCTCTGATATTTCACAAAAATGTAGTATTTCATACTGACACTGTGTTCAGTAAACAACCCAAATTATAATCAGGCTTATTTTTCAAGCTTTGAAGACTAATTTCAAAGACAGTAATTTTTGTTTTTGATAAAGACATAACAGCAAAAAAATAGCCATAGAGGTAAAGCAATGCATTGTAAACACAAATAACTGAAATGCAGTAACAAACATACACTATCATTAATAATGTAACATAGTGAATGGTGTGTCCGATAGGTGAAAAAAACAAATACCATTGCTACGGGCATTTCTCTCAATGTAAAAGCTATACAAAACAATTCATACCTTTGTTTACAGCTGTTTTTTTCCTGAGATTTAAGCAAACTAAAGTCAGTGATTAGGTTGGCAAAGTTCATTTCTTGGACCAACTCTGTTCCCTCAAAAGTATTCAAACTGTAAATCTCGGTTCTTTTTTTATACTATCCACCTTTGAAAATGACTGCTCTCCTTCACATTTAGTCATGGATAGGTTGAGAAAAATTCATAGGTCAGTGTCAACATTAGAAAATGTAGACATCAGACAACTGTGCAGTAGCAGCTGATGCAGTGCATATGGTAACTTGTTTCATTTTGTGCAGAGAACTGACACTGAAAGAGTTTGTCAAGAAAGTTTTGGTCCAAGTCTTGAGGATAAACTGCTGTATATCTGAGAACTTCACTGACATACACTGAACCCAGTTTAAACAGGACTTCAAAGTACTCATATAGCACATTGAAAGCATCCAGTCTGTGACACAGACAAGCTGCAAGTTTGTCAGTTCTAACAAAAAATGTTTCAGTGCAAAACTGATGGCTTCATTCAAGTACTGGCTCTACTGCCTCTTCAGACTCACCCTCAATTGGTTTTCTGTTACAGTGACAACAAACTCATGTTGACAGTACAACAGATTCCACTTACTAGTGATCCGGATATTAACAACTTCCAGTTAATAGCAAAATTTTGCCAGGAACCAAACCCAACCCAATGAATTTAATATTAATGGGATTTGGATATTGGTAATGGCATGCCACTTATTAACACTATTGTTTTTTGAAGAAAGGCTACACCTGCTGGAAGGTTTATGAGGTTGCAGCCAGGGAAGGAACTCTGGCACGTGCGGAGCACCTGCCACAGGAAGGTTTGCAGGGCTGAAACCACAGAAGGCACATCCCAGCAATTCCTTCCCTAGCTGCAGCCTTGCAAACCTGCCTTTCGCTTATTAGCAACTGCCAGATAATGGGAATTTTTTTGTGGCAACTGAGGGATTGCTAATAAGTAGAATATACTGTATTCAGAAGTAGCATATGCATTTTCTTTGCACTGAATTCAAAATCCTCAAAACTGGTCACATAATATCCCAACAGATGTTTCCAGGGAGGACAGTACATTAACAGCAACACTTAGATCTATGTCCATCTTCTGTAGCTGGGTGCCAGTCAGTCTGAACTGCTGAAGCACAGTGTCCAAAAGAGTGCCATGACAGCGATCTCCAATTGTTCCATTTTCATCTGAAGATACGTTGCATAAAGTGTCAGGAGACTGATTTATATTTTTTGAAAGATCTTCCAAGGCTTGTTGAATACTGCTATAGTTTTGACACAATGGCTTGGTAGAATCGGCACAATTACACCACTGAGTATCTGACAGACTTTTGAGTCAACAATCTCTAGTTAGTATCAGTATTTATGTTGTGGAAATGGATTTCCATCAATAGGTTGAGGCAGACCATAAAGAATAGAGTCACTGCATAACCCCCCCCAAAATGACTGCATCTGAGCAATTGTTAACACTGTTGACTCCGACTGAACGTAGTATTATCATACAGCAGACAGACACATCCAAAATTTATTTTTTTTTATCATAGCCACCACAGCTTTGGCCATTTGCACGTGTGGTTCTCAGGTAGCTGAAACTCAGTGAATTTCACAATTATATGCCCCTCTGAACTGAGAAATCAGAAGATGATGTGAGCTGGTCTACATGCACTACATCAGGAGTTGTATCAACAATTACAGAAAAATATTTGGCTTGCTATAATTCTGCTGCTATAGTATTTTTAATTATCATTCCCATCAATTCAATGAATGTCAGAGACAGCTGACAACATATAGGAGGGCTTAATTTTCCCTTTCTGTTCAAATATAGCTAGGTGGTCAGACAGAAATGACTCAAATTGTGATATCAGTTCCAAAATCCCAAAATAATTTCTAATGCTTTCGGATTCTAATACATCATCCTGGACATGGAAGCCAAACCCACGAGCACTTAAAAACTTGTTAACTGTCACCACATGCTGAAGAACATCTCTTTGATATTGCCCTTCTGAATTAAATTGGTGTGCCAGATCACAGTACACAGTCAACTAGTAGAATTCCTTGCCTGAGGAGGTTGTGAAGGCTAGGACTCTAAGAGCGTTTAAAAGAGAACTGGATAAATTCATGGAGGTTAAGTCCATTAATGGCTATTAGCCAAGATGGGTAAGGAATGGTGTCCCTAGCCTCTGTTTGTCAGAGGGTGGTGATGGATGGCAGGAAAGCGATCACTTGATCATTATCTGTTAGGTTCACTCCCTCTGGGGCACCTGACATTGGCCATTGTCGGTAAACAAGATACTGGGCTGGCTGGACCTTTAGTCTGACCCAGTATGGTCATTCTTATGTTCTTAAAAATGGGACATCTGGTCACCCTACACAGAGGTACGTACATTAATTGACATATTAAAATTGTAGTTGAAGTACATTGTTTTTAGATGAATACCTGTCAGGCCACACATCAAAAATGCTCAAATCATTTTCAAGGGACAGGTCTGCCAGTGCTATTAAACAAATATGTAAAATCGTGAACAGAAATTCCTGCTCTTACAGTAATGAACACAGGATACATATATGTGTTAGGGCCACATAAATAAAAAATGGAAGATGAAATATGTAAGCTCATAATTAAAGGTCTCCCATGTCTTTTGGGGACCCTGTCCATTAAAATGGCCCTGGCAGGCCTGGAACAGAGTCAAAATGGCAGTAGGCCAGCAGAAAGCAAGAGCTCCCTGCAGTAAAAAGCAAGCAGAAGCGACCCTTTCCTCCACCTCCCTGGCAGGATGGCTCCACTGTCCAGTGGTGGTAGGTGTATTTGGCTCCATTACATGGAAGCCATGTAGGACAGCCCCCTGCATGGGGGTGGAAGTAAAGAGAGAGAAGCTGCACACTCACCCTCAAATACATAAATGGAGTAGAGAGGAGAAGGAGGAGGATATGTAGCACTGCCCTAGCTGTTTCTGCTTGGTGATGTCTCCCTCCCCAACCTGAGCAGGAGCAAGGGGGATGTCTTAATTGCCTCTGGATCCATCAAGTCACACCCTGGATAGTGAGGTGAGCATATCAGGTTAGGTAAAGGTTGGAAGAGAAAGCATCACAGGAGCAGAAACTACAGTTCTGCACTGCAGAATCAGTGAGCTCCCAGAAGGGTAACAATACAGTTTATTGTTGCCAATCTGCATGCTTTGTATATTAACTGCTGAATGCCTGCTTCATCATCTCTGCATATATTTTGAAACCAATGCAGATGCTAGGGAGGTGAGGCAGACTCATTAGTTATATGAACAGAGACAAAACTGGGTAATTTCTGTCATAAGAGGGAGAGGGAGAGTAGATGAAAGAAGTAAACAAAGAAGACCACCAGAGCTGGGAGTTCCCGGATATATGGACAAGCCAAAAGAATTTTTAAGATACATAATGCTCAATAAGTAGCACTCCTGCCTCTGGGCCAGGCAGTCATATATTTAACTCCTACAGCAAGACTTGGCCTCACGCCCATTGATGGCACTGTAGTACAGTAACTGCTCTTAAAGAAACAGTGTTTGAAGATTAATGTGGATTACATAGTGTGAAAGTAAAAGTGAAGTCTGGTAGTCAGACAACCTGGTTCCTATGCCCAGCACACTGTAGGGTTGCTATAAGACCTTGACAGCTCACTCAATATTTATAGTCCAGGAGCCTTAGAATTCTACCTGTCCTGCAGATTATTCACATCCTGCTAGGTGAATTCAATTGAACAACACTGAATCTATTTAAAAGACATTCCCTTCCTGTAAGGCATGAAGAATTTGAAAGATCCCGGGTGGTATTTGCCTCCAGTTCCCCATTTCTCAGTGGGACTATGCCTATCCAGTTGTTTGTTTGTTTGTTTTTTTAACAGAAACTCAAAATCCCCACTTAAAGGGTGCTACATAAGTAGAAAGTATCAGTTGCATGCTCTGCTCAACAGCTATAAATAATTCAGTTTTGCTACTACTTATCACTTACAAAGAAGTTGACAGGTGTCAAGTGCTGTAAAGTCTTTAATTATCCCAATACTCCTAAGGACTATTTTTATAGATGAAAAAATGAAACAAAGAAATATTAAGTTGCTTGTCCAAGGTCAAGCAGCCATTTGGAGATGGGGATAGGAAAGCATGCATGTCCATGCTCTGTTCAATTAAGTAATATATCAAGAACAGACAGGCACCATTAAACTTGCTTTGTAAAGCACCAAAAATGTAGGACCTAACTGATAGTTGTATTTTTGATAAAGTTGCTTCTTAATATCAAGTTCAACAGAAAGAGTAACAAAGAAATAATTCAATTAATAAAAATAGTTAAAAATATACATTATATAGTACTAAATATTTTTTAAACCAATAATGTTATTCTTATTATAAAATTTCTTCCCTGGGAGCCTTCATATGAGTCAAATCTAAGTCTGTTAGGACACCAGATGGCCCAGAAAGATTACATTACTGCCTACGATTAAGGGGTCAGCAACAGATCCAACTCCATGACCTCTGCACACTGCAAGCTTTTCTAAAGATGACTTCATGTTCACATGAACAATTTTAACCTAAGGCCTTGTCAGTAGTAGGTTTTTTCACCAGATCCAAACCAGGGTAAACTGCACTGGTACAAAGCCTGTTTTACACTGGTGTAGTACAGCTATACTGAGATTTGCACCAGCGTAGCTATGCAAGTGAAAATGCCCAGCATAGACAGGGCCTATTTTCATAGAGTTTAAAGGCCAGAAAAGACCATTAGATCATCTAGTTTAATCTGAAAGTATGTAATGCTTCATGAATTTGCATGTCATCCTTGCATAGGCACCATGCTGATTTTGTCCTATTTCATTCTAATTTTAATATACTTGCTGCCAAAACAAGCGCGCGCGCACATCTTTCATGCCTGAATAGTTTTGTATCACATACTAAGTTTATCATTCCATTTGAAAGGATATTTATTTAGTATGAGGGCAGAAATTAAAAAACAAACAAAAAAACCCCAATACACCACAGGGTTCTAAAGCGGAATCCCGCTTTTCCCTGCTTTCCCTTCAGAAGAACTCTAATTACTGGTTACAGAGGACTTGCAGGAGTATCTTTTATGAGATCATAAATATACTGTATATACTGTGAAGGAGAGGCTGTTTTTTTTAACTCACATTTCCTTCTTATGGAGTTTTATAAGAGTTTAGAATCTTGTAATCCAAAATTTATTTGTAATCTGCAGTTATTTACATTATTTTGTTTATTTTATATTAAAAATACCTATTCAAGTTCTAGGCACTTGTACACTTATTAGAAATGCCGGAAAAGAGAAATACTTTTTATTCAAAAGATAACTATCCTAGTCCACTTCACACTATAGGCCGACTAGCATCAAAAGTAGCACATTTCAAAATTGCAAACTATTTATTACCCCCACAACAAATGACCCCAAATTCCTCAACCTATAGCTCCCTGTAAACCCCAATAGACTAGAGGAGCCTGACTATGTGCCCAAAGAAAGAATAAAACCAGTCTCTGTTGATCAAATGAGAATTGGAGGTTGGAATCCAGCAAAACAGATGCTTAATTTTAATTTATTTGAGGAATTTGTTCAGTTGATGAGAATTAAAGAGGAAATTCATAACTTTTGAAAAGACCATGCTGTAAATGCTGTAAAGAGCCTATGGGAGTTGAACTTTAATGGGATTTCTGTAGTTATCGCTCTCTCTCTGAAGCACCTTTGAAAATTTCAGGTCTTTATCTTTAAAATTTAATTGCAAAGCAGGACACACTTCTGATGTGGCAAAAAGTTGATTCTTCTTTCATCTCTTTTTGCCTCTGTATGAACGATGAATAGTTTAGCAGTCTAAATTAAATTCACTTTATACTTACAAGAAGTTACAAAAAAACCTCCATTGTGTTGGGGAGAGGGGATAAATATCCTGCGGATTCTCATGTACTTAAATTTTCTAACAGTGCCAAACACTATAGCCCAGCTATTGTACCATGCTTCCTAATTGCACTTTTTGTTGCTCTTTCAGAAAAAAAGGTTAAAACATTATTATTTGCCAACCCGTATATCTTAGCCTGATCCAAAAACCCCTCTGAATTACTCAAAGACTATTCTTCGTGAGAGAAAACTGCTCTCAGCTGAAAGCAATGTAAAGTTGTTGTATACTGTACGAGACTCAAGCAGTACAGATTCACAAAGACGTGGTCAACTCTTCCTTAAAATGTTCATAATGTTCACATTTGATTTTGTACTTACTTTTCCCCTTCTACATGACCACCTATCCCCTGATCCTTCTGCTTCATATTTTATTTCTATTTTTTACTGTAAATCCTGCTACATCAAACATTTGCATTAAATTGTGCATATATTTAATCATTTCACCTTGTTTTCAAAACTAGTAAAAATACTAATTGGAAAGGCAAAAGCAACAGAAAGAACAAAATGTTTCAGATTTAGACAAGTTTAGTAATATACTTACAAGACAACAAGAGAAAATGTGAGCAGAAAATGCATATTGAAATAGAAGACACTGCCAGGACAGACATCAACAGGGGAAAACTGCTCATGTGTAGTTTCCCTTCTTTGAAAAAAGTTCCAATGTAAGGTGTTAGCTGAATGTTTCTCAATTCCGTAATGTAACACAAAATAGAAAATATTTTTTCAGATTTTCAGGAAAGGCAATGAGGACATAGAACTTCATATACATATCTTGGAGGAATGTGCAGGATTTTGAAGAGGTCCCATAAGGCTGCTGAAAATGTTCTCTCTGGGTAAAATTCTCAAATCCCAGCACTGGTTCTCTGCATACTCTAGATTAGCAGGATTTTCAAAAAAGTTAACTGTAAGAAGTAGGTTTTGTTAAAAGTTGGTAACAAGTTTTTTAAAGATAATTAGGGTGTGCTGAATCCAAATATGGTTGTTACCAAGCTGTATGTTGTGTATAAAGGCCTCTACAAAGACAGCAAAGAAACAAAATACAGAAATCGCTGAAATGTCTTTATTTCGTTTTTGTTTGGGATTAACATCCTTCAGTTCAATCATAATGAGCTGTAGGGTGTAAGAAAAGTAATCAAATATGCACAATCTTTTTATAAAGCTACTGAATTTCAGTTTCTTATTTGCAAGAGGTACTAGAAATATTTTAGTATGTTATAAAACCACAAAAGAGAATTTTTACATGGCTCTTAACCTGAGCATTTGCACTTTGACACAAAAGTGTGCAAGCTGATTCAATTATCAGAAATACATCATGTACTCCGAAAACACCTGTTTTTAAAAAAACTGAATATATTTTCTTGACTAAATATTAAGTAAACATTTTAATGCACACAAGTTAAGCACACGTATCAATGTACTATTTCCATAAACTTTGGTATTCAGTGGCAGATTGAATCAACATCTTATTGGGTCACTTATGACATTTACTTATTTCATAATACTGTCCGTAAACATGGTCAGGTAACATTGACACAACCTTGTTCCAGTTTTCTACGTTGGCATGCTTCTGTGCAAACAAGTTGTGCTGTCCTGTTCTTGCAACGTTGACTTCTGCACCCTTTGGTGAAGCCACAGAATATTGCCTCCAGGCAGTCGCTGGTACTGATGCCAATGACCTGAGCTGTGGCACCAGACCTCTATTCTCCTGTTTTCAACCCAATGTATTTGGAAGAGGAAGAATTAGATTTCGGTAGTGGGCCATCTAGTGCCAAACTAGTGCCTGGTAATAAGCTCTCTGTATGTGGAAGAAAAGAGCACCATTTGTTGGGGTATAGCTTCCAATAACTGCAAACATGTGAACAAAATGGCACGAGTTTTATCAGTACTGTGGACTGCTGACCAGTCTTACCTCTGACAAATCAACTCTTTTGCACTTTCGACTTTCTATGAGTGCACGACACCCTGTCCAAGGTGTGTTAGAAGCTGACGGTGTTGCTGAAACACTTTCCATGCAGTCATCTTATTGTGTCCAGTGATAAAAAAAAAAAAGAGGTAACATCATAACTAGTCAGTACATGAAATGGGAGCAGAGTTTCCAGAACAGGGGGTCCATTCTGTAGTTTCTCACAAATGGCACGAACAGGAAAATATTTTGGTTCCTTTGATGTGCCAGCTTTCATCCAAACTGTTTATCTGCCATTTTGTTATAGTATGCCAGCAAAAAAATAAGCACATCAGTGTCCCTGGCTGCAATCACCACGTTGTTGGCATCAGCATCACTGTGGACATGGTGTAAAATCTTTCTTGTGTCTCATTCTTCCTCATGAGCACCAGTCAATTGGTGTGAACTGTTGCTGTTGAGCCCTATGCTTCAGCCTTATCCTGAAAGCCACCAGCCAGAATTTTATCAGGTGATCCTTGTGTCATTAGTTGCTCAGATAAAAATATTTTCTGAAAACACAGTGAAATTCCTCCGGTTACTTGGAAGAAGCACATATATGCCTTCTGCTACTCCTTGCATGGGTCTTGTACCTCTTGAGCATTTTTATTTTGTACCACCCTTAACAGAGTCCTGGTAGTACCTGCCAAACACAACGTCTATACTGTGGAAGTCTTCTCCACTCTTAATTATTGTTTTTACAAATGTGTCTGCAAAGTCTCCAATGTTTTGGCTCTGGATGGCTTTTCTATGGGGGCTAACACAACCAGCCCATTAGCCACTCAAGCACCCTCCTCTGGACTATACCAACCCTGCTTCCTGCAGGTTGACAATAGATATATTCCAGCCCCCAAATCCTTCAAATCCAGATCCTGATCAAATCTCACATCCTTGTTCCCAAAGAAAGTGTATCCCAGTTCACCAATTTTACCTAAGACCACCGCTCCTGTAACACACACAACCCTTGAGTTCAATTATAATGAAACAAAAAGAATTTTATTTCAGAAAGAACAGAGATTCAAACAGAAAAAAGTGTGAGTGATGGCAACAAATGGTAACACACAAAACAATATCATAAAATGCAAAATAGGGCCTACGCTTATTAAGGGTTACTTTTCCTATCTTATACAGTAGATTCTCACCACACAGTTGAGTCTTTTGCAGTGCTTGCAACCCCAATGAGTTACGATCCAATTTTTCATGAAATATGCCCATGCATCCAGGTACCTCCTCAATGAATGTTCCAGAGTGTGTTTCTCCACCCTATGATCTACTGAATTAGTCTTACTTTTATTCACAGACAGCGAGTCATATTTTCCTTGCAAGTGGTTTTGAGGGAAACCTTTGATAACTTTCCAATAACTTTTGTTGCTTGGGGAAAAGGTGGACAATTAAGCAATATACTGCATAATCAGATAGCCACGGATGGCACTGAGACATACTGTTCCCATGTGACTCAATTTTACTTCAAAACCGTAAGACCTAATTTTCAATATTATCGCATTATTCCTTAGCTATTACCCATACACACATCTCACAGTGTTTATGAGTATTGATAAACTACAAGCTTTCATTAGAGACCTTACCTGACATGGATTAATACCATGAAAGTGGTTTATTTGGTGTAGCAAGTTTGTCAGATCTGAAACAGGAGTTGCTCCTAAAGAACAGTAAACCTCTTGATTGTAAACCCATCAATGGGCTCAGGGTAACTGTTGGTGGACAGTGGACATTAGCTGTCATTACATTGCCCAGTATTGCTTTTGTGGATGTTCTTAGACTGCCAATACCAAAGGGACAGGCATTAACTCATGTTTCAAATGTTATTGCAAATTCACAGTCCCGCTGGCTTCACAGCCTGTGTTTAGTCACTGAAGAATATTTCTGTCTGCCTTCATGGTTAAAGCCTTTCCTTTTACTTCTTTTCTCACCTCATATAGCGCAGAAAAAAGTTGGAGCATTATTTTTTGTCAGTGACACATGAATGTGTACATGTCCAGGCATCCCCTCTTATGTTATAAACTTTCTCCACAAAGCTGTCCAAATATATTTGTCTTAGGATCTTTGCATTCAACAGTGTGCTTTGCATGGCTTCAGTAGCCAGATTTCTTGTTGAAACATTTTGCAACGAAGTGGGTGGTTCCTCCCAAGAGAAAACTTTAAGCCTTTGAAGTATTAGTCAGAGTGCATCCTCTGTCATGTTGCTTTCTTGCCTTTCTTGACTCATTGCAACTAAACTGGTCATCCAAGCCAATGTAGAACTTGGCTTTGGTGTCTGCTGCAATATGGGCTCTCAGCTTGTAAGACAGGCTCATCTGCTGGGGGCTGACCAAATCTTGGTGATCCCTATAATTCCACCTCCTTTCTTTCTTATGCCATTAAGCCACTTATGGGTCTGATCAAGGTCCATTCAGTTGAACTTCTGACATGATTTCTAGACAATAAAGCTCCCTTGCTGGAACTCCTTGAGCACTTCAGGTGGTAGTGGATGTATTTCTACAGTGCAGATGGTACCCCAACTTGCATAGATTGTGTGGTCATCTCTCATGAAGAATGACATCGCACATTTGAAGGTGAAGAGATGCAGCTCCCAAATTCCTTCTCTCTGGGCATGGTTAAGCATGAGCAGTAGGGCCACCATTTCCATGTATCACCACCAAAACCTGAAGTTCCTACTACCTTCACCTCAACTGGTCACCAATGTGGAGGTGGGATTTCAAAATTTTAGTGAATCACAAAGATGAAGTGACATGAACTCACCATAAGAATGTGACTGATTGGCTTTGACAATATCCTCTTTAAGCTCTTGATCATGTGCTACTATAGAGTCCAAGAGTTGTGGAAAAGTAGGCAACACAATGCTTGAAACATTGCTTGTAGTCCTGTGTCATCCTGGCATGTTATTTGACATCACAGCTTGTTCTGACGATTTGGTCCAAGAACTCCACTTTCAATAAAGTCATCTGCTAGCCCTCAAGCCTGTATGTGCTGGTCTATACGTCTTTGAAAGTTAAGTGAGATATGGAGGCCACCTAATCATGGAATAAGCCATTCGCTGTAGCCTGGTGTGTCCTTTTTAGTTCCATCAGTTGACAGTACAGAGCTTCATCAATGTTCAGAACCACATACTACTGGCCAAGCACTGACACACATTTGCATCTCTGTACAACAGCACTGAGGATGTCTAGCTCTTGGGCAGGCATGTGAATGATTGGACAGTATTCAGTGCTAGTTGTCATGTGCAACTGGCTGAAACCCACATCTTGGGGTCTCATTTTGATGTTTAACAATAAAAGCCAAATCAGAAGCTCTTGCCTGCATCGCAGCTTTGCAGTTTTCTTCAGATTCAGAGTATCATTCTTTGCAAACACGGTCCATGAATACTGGTTTAGCTTTACCATTTCTTACAATGGCTAATAGGGTTGTGTCAATTGCATCAGCAACATTAAAGTGTGCTGTTATTTGATGGCTTTAAATGATTCAACATCAGATATGGGGAAAGTCCTCTTTGCCAAGCAGTAACTTGGGCTGCATGGATTTTGTTTTTGACATCCAGAAAACGCATAATTTGTGTCAGTATTGGTGGCTGCATAGAGAAAAAATCCTGAGAACAAGCTGGAAGGAATATCATAATCATTCTCAGCTTCCATACTTTGTAGGGTTTTCTCTGCTAGAGCTGTGCCCACCTTTGCAGTGGCTAGACTTATGGAAAAGCTGAACAAGTTGTTTTGACCTTCTTGCCTGACGGAGAGTTCACCCAAGACCAATATGCTTTAGTGTCCATTTCCTGCCAATACTCACACCATATACAAAATACTGAGCTACACTAAGCACCTTGCATTTCACTGATTCTTGTTTCTCAGAGCACTGGAGGAACATGTGCAGGCTATCATCCTCACTGACCCTGAAACCTTTGTGGCCAGGAAGTGAAAAAGTATCTCCTAGAATTTCAAATGCAACATGTACCCAGTGACAGAAATATGTCTCCTGGGGGATTGCAAATGAGGACAGCTTTCTTATCATCTTGGCAAGAATCATTAGTGAGCTGAATATGTATTTATACTTGGTTGGAATTAAGAGTGTTTGTTTCTCAGCAGGAGACCAATCAGACAATGAAAGAAACTGAAATAAGTCTCCCGTATGAGCTTGGAGTTTGTCCTTAAATGATGATCTATGACTTATGTAGCAGTGTGGAATTGCAGTGCCAGTTCTCTTAACAAGATTGCAGTAATGATGCTGTACCTCAGATGGCTGCATGCTGAAGCTCACTTTCAAGCCAATGCATTGCTGTATCAGTAATTTTGGTGCCCTCACTCTTCTTCATCATCAACCTCATGAACAGGATGTAACAAGTTAGATTCAGCAGCTATGAGGTCATTTACTCTAGCTAAATGAACACTTGTTTTGTGGGTGAAATACACCTGCCCCATTATCTGTTTACTCATCCTGAATGTCGTTACAGAGATGAGTTTCTGTTTATGGTGCATGTCTTGTCAAAACATGCAGCATCTCCAGTTCATAGGTTTCACAAAACTGGACTGTCTTGTATTACGGACACTGACTGTTTTTATTGGGAAAACTACAGCTTGCCATGTGATAAATCAGTTGCAGATACTCTTGTGTTCTGTAACCTCTGGATTTTGCCTTTGTCAGTGTATTGGGCATAGCAATACACTGTGCTGCCCAACTGAGGCTGCCTGTTCTGAATGAATGATGAACTCAATGGCCTCACCGTATATGACACTATGTAGTTTCTTTCGAATGGCTGTTGCCTCCCTTATTCTATGCAATCCTTGTTCACTGACTTCATGCCCATCTTCTCTGTGTTATTTGTCAAGAATCAAGAAGAGACTGTAGGAAACTAGGTTTGATCTGTTGAGACTTACTACCAGTTCCATTACTACCACTTTATCTTCAGCTGTAACCAATATGAGTGTCATAAACCACCACTTCAGCTAACTACTGTTGCTCTGTTTGTAAAAAAAATACCATTGCTAGCACATCTATCTTAATTCTGGTCAAACTACAAAGCATTACATACTATACAACAGATACTAAGCATGCAAGAAATTGAGAAAATGATTTCACTTTTTATAGGAAAATAACTTCTGTGTTTGATTAACTTATTTCTAATATTATGACATACAGATGACTTAAAGCTATAAAAAGTCAAATATTAGGGTGCAATAGGTGTTGAAACCATGATTTATGTCTTCTCCTTTCTCTTCTTAATAGAAGTAATGATAAGATCATGCACAAATCATTGGTATATCAAACATGTCTGGTGAATTTTGATGGCCATATATATCTGCAGGTTTGAGGGTCTAAATATCAAAATTCAACTTGGCAGCAGCCCCTTTCAAAATCAACAGATTCAAATTTGGTTAGAAAAAGTGGTTAACTTCTAGAGGATTGATTCTGAGATTTCTGTCTAGTCTACTATGCCACCTGATAGACTGGAGTTGTAGCTGCTGAACCTCTCCACCACCTAGAGGGTTGAAGTTGCTGGTTACTAGTACAAGCTCCACAACTGCATTTAGGGTTTGATCCTGCTGCCATTCCAATCAATGGAAGAACTCTCATTGATTTGAATAGTGCAGGATCAAGCCATTAATTTTCCTATACGCCTGACAACTTTATCCACTGGTTATTCTATCACCACTGAGAATATATATTCCAATACAGACACTCTTCTTCAGTGAGATCTTTGGGCTATTAAATTAGCAGTCTTGATTCAAATCTAAAATTAGTGTTTTTTTATCTATATCTATTAGAACATATGCCACCAATTTAAGATATGATAAAAAGTTTACACATGGTAAACTTTCAAGTGATAGAGCAACCAGAACTGATTTGGATACCCCTAGTTATTTTTACTAATTTAATTAAAGAAAAGTGAGTATCAGGAAATATTTTGTTTTAAATTAAAGATTTCTATCTGGTCAAAGAAAGGATTCATGAGATTAAGTCCTTACTACAGATGTAGGACCTACTGAAATTCTGTCTGGAAATTAAATTTGAGCTCTCTATTTAGGTAACAACACTTGGAATGTCTTGTATTATAGGAGGAGGAAATGTACCTATGAAACTGTGCAGATTTAATGGTGTTATGTCTTTATCGAACACAAAGTTTTAAAAAAATAATTATATCTAAATGTAAGTAGCATATCATTAAGTCATCATACATTTGGAATATACTTAGCCGAATGATCAGATATTTTATTATGAAAATCGACTTTTGATATTGGACAAAGTCTATAAAAGATTGGTTTGGTATTCCCTACCAATTACTGCTATTTTAGTAAAATAATAGGTATAATTCAATTTGTATTCTTCCCTACCATATTTCAGCTAGATCAACCGGAAACCTAGGCATTATGGTTTAGAATCTTTGAATTCATTTAAGCTTCTTTTCTGAATGTTTATCAAGAACTTATGAAGTTTGAAAAAGTTAAGGTTCCTTAGCCATGTTATCTTGCTCACACTGGGCATAAGTAATGTCTGTGGCATATACTATTTTTTTTTATTAGCTGTATTGTATTTTTGATGTATTATGGCAGGTGACCTCTCTTCCTCAGAGGGGTTTCAGAAGGCCCAAAATGCAGCAGAATTATTTTGATTACATTGTGCAAGAGGTGAGCCATTGAGAGGTCATGCAAAAGTAATAGGACATCCAGTCCTTCACAGAACTGAGCTCTGCAGTAGTGCTCTGCATGAGGCAAAGAACATAGTAATGACGAAGGTGAAGCTGAAGGATTTCTGATGACATGGCCTATAAATCCTGTACACAGAGTCACTATTCCTGCTCACACTTTGCAATATTGACCATTCAACTGATAAAAGGTGGGGGTGATGACGACAATAATTGTGATTCTTTTCTTCACAGAATATCCGGGTTGGAAGGGACCTCAGGAAGTCATCTAGTCCAACCCCCTGCTCAAAGCAGGACCAATTCCCAACTAAATCATCCCAGCCAGGGCTTTGTCAAGCCTGACCTTAAAAACCTCTAAGGAAGGAGATTCCACCACCTCCCTAGGTAACCCATTCCAGTGCTTCACCACCCTCCTAGTGAAAAAGTTTTTGCTAATATCCAACCTAAACCTCTCCCACTGCAACTTGAGACCATTACTCCTTGTTCTGTCATCAGGTACCACTGAGAACAGTCTAGGTCCATCATCTTTGGAACCCCCTTTCAGATAGTTGAAAGCAGCTATCAAATCCCCCCTTATTCTTCTCTTCTGCAGACTAAACAATGACAGTTCCCTCAGCCTCTTCTCATAAGTCATGTGTTCTGGAACCCTAATAATCTTTGTTGCCCTTCGCTGGACTTTTTCCAATTTTTCCACATCCTTCTTGTAGTGTGGGGCCCAAAACTGGACACAGTGCTCCAAATGTCGAATAGAAGGAAATGATCACGTCCCTCGATCTGCTGGCATTTCCATGTTGTCATGGATGTTTAAACAAGCTGTGGACTTTTTGAGTTTCACCCATAGCTAGACAACAGTTCGGGGCAGGGATTTGGTTCCTGGTATATTCTACTAATTCTATAAGTATATTCTACTAATTAAACATTATATACATTTACAGCACTATATGAACAATATTTTGGATTAGACTGTTAAAAGTAAGTTTTCATGTTCAGAGGCCAAAACCTTCAGATGCACTTAAGTCCCACTGAATCATTTAAGTACTTTTGAAAATATGGGATGTTCAGAGTGTCCCCTTAAAATCATGGAAGAACATTTTTTATACTGGAGGCTAAAACCAAACCCCTCTAAGACTATTGTGTCAGCATTTTTCCAATCAATCAAAAGGTAAGCTGGACCTCCATGCAGATTTCTGCAGCCAACAGATAGGAAACATTCTCACCCTGAAGTATCTTGGTGTGACATTAGACTGAAGCTTCACATGCCAACAGTATGAAAAATATTCATGACAAAATAAAAATGTGTGAATCTCATCCAGAAACTAGCAGGAATGACCTGGAGAGCTGATGCAAAAACTCTGTGCTCCTCTTCACCGGTCCTTGTCTCCTCTACAGAGGATACTGCTAACCAATCTGGATACACCGTTCCTACACATCACTTGTCTCTTCTCAATTTAACACCATCGTGTAGATTATTACAGGCACAGTGAAGTCAATGACACAACCATGGCGTCCTGTAGAAGTGCATATCTACCCACCTCAAAGTCATTGAAACATGAGAATTCTTCAGGAGTACAATCTTATTTAAGGAAACAAGAATCTTCCAATATAATGAAGACCTAAATGAAGACCAAACATGGCACTGATTTTGAGCAGCACACAGCTGCCTGCAGCTGTCCCGGCCCCCAGCCTAACTCAGCCCCCCCCGCCCACCGTTCTCCCCTGTGGGGGCAGAAGGCAGAAGTTTGGTTCTGTGGCAACCAAACTTCCCCCGCCCCCACTTCTGCTTTCCTGCCCTGCCCCCTCTCCGTCCCTGAGCCAATCAGTTGATGGCCCTTGCGATGGGGAGGGGGGGGAAGAGTGGCAGCGTGTACACAGCTCCATACAGGACGCAGAGAGAGATAGGGACAAAGCCTGGGGGAAGGGGGTGGAACAAGGCATATCCCTTCCAGCCCCCTGCCATGAGCTGCTCAGGGCAGGGGGCTGGGAGCACCTCTACGAGCTGAGCACCCCAGCCCTCTGCTCTGACCCACACCCACACCCAGCCTTCTACCCTGCACCTCCCATGCCCCTCAATCCTCTGCCCTGACCCCCCCACACACACTCAGCATTTTACTCTGCACCCCCATGCCCCATAGCCCTGACCCCCCCCCACACTCAGCATTCTGCCCTGCACCCCCCCAGCCCTCTGTCCTGACTCCACACACACCCAGCCTTCTACCCTGCACCCCCCATGCCCCTCAGCCCTCTGCCCTGAACCCCCCTACACACTCAGCATTCTGCCCTGCACCCCCCCACACCAGCCTTCTGCCCTGACCCCCCCACACACACACTCAGCCTTCTGCCCTTCACCTCCCATACCCCACAGGCCTCTGCCTGACCCTTTAACCCACCCCACTCACCCAGCCTTCTGCCCTGCATCCCCACAGTACCATCCCTCTGCCCTGAACCCCCCAACACACCCAGCCCTCTGCCCTGCAACCCCACATACCTCCAGCCCTCTGCCCTGACCCTTGAACCCCCCCACACCCAGCCTTCTGCCCTACACCCTCCCACCCCAGCCTTCTGCACTGAACCCTGAACACCCCCCTCCCCAGGTCTGGGGTCCCAGGGTCCCGGCCGCAGGCTCTGCTCAGCCCGCTGCCGGCCTAGGTGAACACAACTCCAGGCTGGCAGCGAGCTGAGCAGGCTGGCAGCATAAGATCAGCATTTTAATTTAATTTTAAATGACACTTCTTGAACATTTTGAAAACCTTATTTACTTTACATACAATAACTTAGTTATATAATATAGACTTATAGAAAGAGACCTTCTAAAATGTTAAAATGTATTACCGGCACGCGAAACCTTAAATTAGAGTGAATAAATGAAGACTTAGCACACCACTTCTGAAAGGTTGCCGACCCCTGACCTAAATAATATACTGACATTCCAACTCAAATCCAGAAAACCTTTTTGTGGGTTACAGCTCAAGAGCTCAAAGATTTGGGTTTTCTTCCAAAGACTACGGGTAAGCAAGGTGGAAAGATGTCAACGAATAAATGCCTCAGCAAGGACTCAACCAAAGAACCCTGTGGCTTTTCACTCCCACAGAAAATATGATTCACTCTGAATCATATCCACACATCAGATGGCAGATGCATCTACACCTCTACCCCGATATAACGCTGTCGTCCGGAGCCAAAAAATCTTACCGCGTTATAGGTGACACCGCATTATATCGAACTTGCTTTGATCCACCAGAGTACTGCTTTACCGCATTATATCCGAATTCGTGTTATATCAGGGTCACGTTATATCGTGGTAGAGGTGTACTTTCTCTATAAATGGGCACTGAGACACAAGCCTATCTGTGACTGTGAAAATAGACTTCAAACTATGGGACTCCTTGTCAATCAATGTACCAATCATATCCCAGTGGTATCTCTGAAGTCTACTCTGGCACCTGAAACAATCAGTTGAATTACTTGCACATCTAACACTGCTATTTTTAAACCATACAAAAGTAGAAGTATGTGAGCAAATCCACAATGGTATGAGAATTTTAATATTTGCATTTCCTGACTTTATTTAGAACGTATATCTTGAAATGCATATTCATATAAATTTAAGCAATATATGTTATTATCTGGTATTAGTCTGTCTTTCAGAAGTGAGCAAAAGATGACATGAAGCTAACCATGGTAGGAGATAGAGTATTGCACAGGGGTGGAGAGAGGGAAGATTGATCAATATCTTTTGATTCTAAACATGTGGTTTTCAGACTTGCTGAATTAAAGCTTAAAATAACACCCTTGTCTGTGCAGAACAACAGTACATAAAAAGGGTACTCACCCTGACTTCATAAATATTATCTGAATAATCCACAGTCTGGCAGATATAGCTGTATCCTCGAGCTCTGGATGCCAAAAATAGCTGAAAATATTAAAATTATATATGAGGGGAAAGAGTCCATACAATGATAATTTTATTATTTATTAGTGATTTTAGTATTATTATAAATTTACTCCAAAAGCAGTATTTTAAATAATTTTTATTTACAATACAAAGATGCTATTTTTAAAAGTGATCAATATTCAGTTTTAACAGTGTACTTAGTCATATCTCGTGATGTCAAAACAAGTGGTCCCCTAAATTAAACATAAAATAGTCAGAAAAAAATAAACTGAATAGTCTGCAAGATATTTAGAGAACAGACTAAATTACGACAACTTCCACTGTGACCTATAGCCATTCATACATGGATCCTGCCACCAGAGTGAGCAAGTTTTTGAGACACAGAATCCCTTAATGAAACCAACAAGAAGAGTAACTTTATGATGGGATATAGGGAGAGAAAACGATCTCTCAGATAGCTGGGAACTACATCATTCAGGGCAATAATACTGTAACCAACACTTGGAATTGTACATAGAAGCAAATACAAAACCAGTAAAAAGCAGCAGTATAATGTGTTCATATATACCCCACTTTGAGGCTAACTGCTGCATTCTGTACCAGCAGAAGCTTCCAAGTGCTCTGGAAGGGTCACCCCAAATAACGCACTTTGCAGTAATTTAGCCTGAAGGAGATAAAGGTTTCAATCACTGTGATGAGTTCTCATCACAAGGGACAGGCCACAGCCTCTTGGTCAACTTTAAAGGTGTGTCATGCTGCCTCCCTCCCCCGCCATGTCCAAATCCAAAGACAGCAGTGAATCAGGTCCGACTTCTAGGCTGTCAGCCATAATGGCAAAGAGTGGTTATATAGATGACCTCCAGAAGAGAATGAAGCCCCTATTCCAGCCTCTACAGAGCAGTCACTTCTATCTTATTCAGATCAATCTTCAATGAATTTACTGCTCTGTGTCCCCATCTCTGTCAGATACTGGAAGAGGAGGAAAAGAACAGAGTAGCTAATAAAGAGATGATGTAAAGTTGCATGTCATTCAGATACTGATAAATCTGCAGCCCAAGGCACCCAGCTTCACTAGTTGCAGTATATACATGCTGAAAGAGAGAGATGACAAAAATGACCCTTCACAAAAGAGTTGAAAGGGAGAGAGAACAATTAAATCAGCACAGTCCACTGAGTCCTCTTACAACTCATTGTAAGGCCAGCCCATTTACTGGCCTGATCCCACCTATGAATTCACATAGTCAAAATAGGGGTAAGTGGGTAAAATTCTATAGCTTGTGTTATACAGGTGAGACAAGATGACCTAAATGGTCCTTTCTGGCCTTAACAATCTGTAAGTGTCATAGTCAAAAGGTATCTAAGGCTGTTGACGGATTTAGCCATCAGGAAGGATACCTGGACAGCATTTTGAAGTTTAAATGGTACCTAATGTCTATTGAGTTTACTGGGTAATTTGATTTGTTTCAACTCTAAAGGGCATTTCAGGCCAAATTCTGTCATTTGCTATGAAATGCTTACCTGTGAACTTTGTGATAATTCACAATGGTGGGAATCTTGCATCATGTTACCAATGTAAGTTAAAATGTCCTTGAATCAGTAAATCTAACTTGCATGGCTATAAACCATGCAGCTCTGAAAACTCAAGGTGCAAATGTTTATTTCAAATGCTCTTCTCTGATCGGTCTCTAAGATCAATAAAACATGCATTTTGATACTACAAACCTTTCATTTACTCCTGCTTAGCACATACTGAATACTTGGGGTAATGATCTTAAACTAGAGTAACAAAGTTAAAAGCTTACTACACACAGTATCCCAATTTATTTCTTGCAAAATAAAAGAACTCAGAGTATCACCAGCTAATATATATTAGAATTTGATATGTTAAGAATACACAAATCTGATTCATTTCCTATGTGAATCCAGTCTTTCTGGGACTATTTGAAATTCCCAGTAGTAGACAAATCTTGAGTAGTCACCTGAGTATACCTATTGCTGTGCAGCTGCATCTGCCATGCTAGGAGTGACCTGGTTTTAAAACTAACAGATCAGTATGAACTAGTATGAGACCCCCAGAAACTTATTTGAGCAGAATGTCACTCTGCTTACCCGTGTCAGGCAATAAGAAAACAAAATGTAAAGGCTCCGACACAAACTTGTAACAAAAAAGTGTTGCAAACATGGAGAAATATAGCTCATTTTTTCATCTTTCAAGGCTATCAGACTCTTCACTATACTAACAATTAAAACCTAGGTTAAACTGCTACATTTTACTTCATCCTCCAGTGTTACTTTATTGCTCTCTGAGCTTGTACTAGTTAGGAGTGATAGCTTAAAATTAGATAAACACACCAGAGATGTTTCAATGATAGCAGTAGGTAGTGGAACCATTTTTTTTGTTTGTTTGCTTGTTTTGTTTTTGAAGCTGAACTTGATGCAGTGGGGGATCTCCAGTAGCACTCTGGTAACTTTAAAGATTCTACCACAGGAGCAGAGTAACACATTGAAAGTATCCTGAAATTGGTCTCGCTATTCATTAAAAGACTGGAGAAGAGTCTTGCTTGATTTGCAGCTTCTGCACCAGTATTCTTCAATGCAAAGTTCACAAGATAAGCAGTGCTTGTGACCATGAATAAACTGACATTAAGTTTTTAATTAGCACTAACATTTCTAAACTTTGTGCTGAAGATGGCCATCTACCTGAAAAAGTGATGTAGGGTGACATCAACTACAGAATGTATTATTTTTAGATCAACCATCTCTCTTTCCCCCTCTCCAGCATACACTATCTATAGTCCAAGTCTTCAGAGAGGACCTTGTAGTTGCCTTCACCTTTCCCACTTTTAGCTGAAGAAATCTAATGTAGTGCTGACACTGCACTGTTTATTCTTTGCAATTAGATGAGACACACACTGAGTCAAATTCTGCTATAACATATACTCTTTGTAATCCTATTGCCTTTAGTGGGTGGTGTAAACAGGAGAGGAATGTATTCCAGTATGTTCTGAATAATTTAATAGGGAGAGGAATTTCACTGAGGAGCCATGGTTAAAATTCAATCTACTGAAATATGTCTTGACACAAACAGCTTCCACATAGCCCAACAATGCTGTAAAAGAAGCTCTAGGTCTATAGGAAAAAAATAACTGTCAGGAACAATTTGAGAACAGATTCAATGGTGAACACATAAAAATAGATTTTTAAGAGTCCAGTTCCTAAAAGCTGTTAGTTTCAACTGCACAGTTCACTTGTTTAATTCCAGGCTCCTGGCAACAGATCTTGTGCTAGCAAAATCTAAATTCTTCTATCAAAGAGTTAATCTGAAGAAAGATTTTCAGCAAGTGAATGAAGATAGTCACATATTTTAAATAAGCAAAAGGTTTGCTGAACTGATGTGAATTGCACTAAAAAGCAGTAAGGGATGTTTTAATAATCAGAGCATTCAGGTGAACTTTTCTCACCTTATAAAGTTGTATGCAAGATAATTCAAGCTCAGGTCACTGACCATGATCCCATTAAGGCCTTGCCCACACAAGGAAATTCACTATCATAACTGTAGCGGAATAAAATATTCTCTGATAGCTATTCCTTAATAACTCCCCTTAGGAATACTCTATTCTGGAATAAAGTGCCCACATGGGAGCTATTCCAGAATAGCTATTGAGGAGTAACATACTGTTTTAGCCATGCTGGTCAATTTACCCAAGTAGACAAGGCCTAAGAAAGGTGAAGTGAAGCAGGCGGCAAGACCAAGTAACTTGGTTATCATAAATCCATGTTCGTGAAATCTCGTGTTTTTCAATAGACGACTCCATGAACTGAATAGGAATACTATTGTAAGATTTTGCCTCGCTGTCCTTAACTAAAAGAAAAATATGATTTACCTCTTTTGTTCTCATTCTAAAGATCAAGAAAAGTATGAATTTCCATTACCTCATTAATATTTTGCAGACATACACTGAAAATACAAGCTAATATAATGTAGCTATCTTCAGTTTCTAACATAAGAGCTTGTCTGAAACCTTGCAGAAAAAAATAAAGACAGGGTGCCAAATTCTGATTTTAGTGATACTGGTATAAGTCTAGAATAACTCCACTGACTTCCGCTGATATGTTCCAGAACTGGGTAATTGTGCGAAGAAATTGATGCAGGGACCGACATACCTTCCACTCAAAAAGGATTTTTACCATCAGTGTTAAACAAAGTATTAATAAGTCAAGCTATTCTACATGACTCCTACATATATGCTTTTACAGTATGCTGATTCACAAAATCATGATATATACAGTACCAATTTCAACAACACCATTACCAGGAGAGCTCTAAAAATCCAGTCATCAACGTATTCAGCTTCCAAAACAGGCAGTAAAATTATCCAGAGAATATAAAAATTATACAATTTAAATAACACTCTCAAAGTTGTGAATTCTACCACAATTCAAAAGCATAAAAATACAAGACCAACCTCCTTGAAAATATAGAAGTTAAGTAGAACCATTCCAAAGTTGTAGCTAATCAGCAAGAAGCGCAATTGGAAGGGTTCTCTTCTCCTCATCCACTTGGGACCCAGCCAGACAGCGAGGAGGTAAAGAGTGCTTATAGTCAGTGTTGGAAATGGAGATTGCATCAAGAACCAGTCATCAACACGTTTGTCTGAGGGAAATAAAACATAACAAATTAACTGAAATAACAAACTACATTTTTTTCATTAAGTTTAAATAAAATATATTCATTGTAAGTTTAGGCATCACATTTCTTAAAGTTAAGAACATAAGAACAGCCATATTGGATCAGATCAAAGGTCCAGGTAGCCCAGCACTGTCTTCCAACAACGGTCAATGTCAGGCGCCCAAAAGGGAGTGAACAGCACAAGAAATCATCAAGAGATTCATCACATCACCCATTCCCAGCTTCTGGCAAACAGACGCTAGGGACACCATCCCTGCCCAAACTGGCTAATAGCAATTGATGGACCTGTTCTTCATGAACTTATCTAGTTCTTTTTTTGAACCCTGTTATAGTCTTGGCCTTCACAACATCCTCTGGCAAGGAGTTTCACGGGTTGACCGTGTGTTGTGTGAAAAAATACTTCCTTTTGTTTGTTTTAAACCCACTATCTATTAATTTTATTTGGTGACCCCCTAGTTCTCGTGTTATGAGGAGTAAATAATACTTCCTTATTTACTTTCTCCATACCAGTCATGATTTTATAGACCTCTATCACATGCCCCCCCCCAGCTGAAAAGTCTCAGTCTTATTAATCTTTCCTCATATGGAAGCTGTTCCATACCTTTTTTGTTGCCCTTTTCTGAACCTTTTCCAATTCCAATATATCTTTTTTTGGGATAGGGCAACCAAATCTGCATGCAGTATTAAAGATGTTTGCATGCCATGGATTTATATAGAGGCAATATGATATTTTCTGTCTTATTATCTATCCCTTTCTTAATGACTCCCAACATTCTGTTAGCTTTTTTGACTGCCACTGCACACTGAGTGGATGTTTTCAGAGAACTATCCACAATGACTCCAAGAGCTCTTTCTTGAGTGGTAACAGTTAATTTAGACCCCGTCATTTTGTATGTATAATTGAGATGATGTTTTCCAGTGTGAATTACTTTGCATTTATCAACATTGAATTTCATCTGCCATTTTCTTGCCCAGTCACCCAGTTTTGTGAGATCCTTTTGTAGCTCTTCACAGTGTGCCTGGGATTTAACTATCTTGAGTAGTTTTGTATCATCTGCAAATTTTGCCACCTCACTATTTACCTTGTTTCCAGATCATTTATGAATCTGTTAAATAGGACTGGTCCCAGTACAGACCCCTGGAGGACACCCCCATTTACCTCTTTCCATTCTGAAATCTGACCATTTATTCCTACCTTTTGTTTCCTATCTTTTAACCAGTTACCGATCCATGAGAGGACCTTCCCTCTTATCCCATGATAGCTTACTTTGCTTAAGAGACTTTGGTGAGGGACTGCGTCAAAGGCTTTCTGAAAATCTAAGTATATTATATCCACTGGATTTCCCTTGTCCAGATGCTTGTTGACCCACTCAAAGAATTCTAGCAGATTGCTGAGGCATGATTTCCCTTTACAAAAACCATGTTGACTCTTCCCCAACAAATTATGTTAATCTATGTGTCTGACAATTTTGTTCTTTACTATACTTTCAACCAGTTTGCCCAGTACTGAAGTCAGGTTTACTGGCCTGTAATTGCTGGGATTACGTCTGGAGCCCTTTTTAAAAATTGGAGTCACATTAGCTATTGTCCAGTCATCTGGTATAGAAGCTGATTTAAATGACAGGTCTCAGATCTAGAGGTAATGATAAGAGATTGAAAAACTACTAAATAAAACAGTTTAAAGGGCTGGCTTAGTGAGAGTACCTTTATTTACAGACTCAGTGAGTCATTTGAGCACCACTCCAGAGATCTGAAGTTATACTTAAAGGCCCAGAATTTGCTATACTAAGTCCTGGTTTGGTGTCAAAAAAGCATTGCTAGTCTGAGGACCTTGTGACATCTTTGAGATACAGTAATTAAAGCATGGCTCCACTTTGAAAAATAACCCTATAAAAAATGGCACCTGTTTAATCAGCAGATCTGCTTTTTATCTGTACTCAGAATTCTATCTAGTTACTTTACATACAAAGAGTAACTTTTTCATTACCATAAGCACAGCTGTAGGAGAGTGAACAGGATTATTTTCTGGCTCACGAACTATCAGTGGTATTGTTAACAGAATTTCAATTACAGGGCCACTCGTGGAATATCATTATTTTAAAATTTTGCCCTTGGTTACACTTGTGCAACCTCACTGAAAGAAATATAGTTGTACATATGCAACTAAGGGTAAAATTTGGCATGCAGAATCTTTATTACTGGTCATGTTACATAACCTTGAACTAATACATGATCCCAGATTAAGCTGCAGGGCTGACAGAAACCTCATCTTTTTATTTGTAAATTGTGCAATTCTGATACAGAATCGATGAGAAAAATATAAAACACAACATTTCCATTTTTACAAATTAGAACCACATTTTAGGGTCAGATATATCAAATCCATCTGGACTTTTAACAAGTTCTATATAGCAGAATTTCCATGACTGTAGCCTGCAGAAAGGACAAATCACATGGTGCTGGTGTTGGCGCTTCCTTCCCACTTTTACAAATGTCCAAGCTCTTCTTTGCAATGAAGAGCTTGGAGGCTAGATAGGATTAAGGAAGAGAAACCAGGCTAACTACATCCAATAGAGAGCTGTTGCTATTTAATAGAAAGAGAAAAGGGAAGAGACAGCCTCAAAAACTGCAGTCACTAGCACGGGGGTGGGCAAACTTTTTGGCCACATCAGGGTTCCAAAACTGTATGGAGGGCTGGGTAGGGAATGCTGTGCATCCCAAAACAGCCTTGTCCCCCTCTCCCTCCCCCTCCCCCTGTCCACCCCCTCCCACTTCCTATCCTCTGACTTCCCCCCTCAGAACCCCCCACCATTCAACCCCCCCTGCTCCTTGTCTCCTGACTGCCCCCTCCCAGGACCCCCCACCCCTAACCGCCCTCCTGGGACCCCACCCCCTATCCAACCCCTCCTACTCTCTGTTCCCTGACTGCCCCACCCCCTATCGACACCTCAACCCCCTTACAGCCCTCCTCACAACGCCACCTATCCAACCCCTCATGCTTCCCATCCCCTGACAGCCCACCCCCGAGCCTCAGCTCCATCCAACCACTCTCTGCTCCCTGTCCCCTAGACTGCCCCCCCCCGGGACTCCCTGCTCTTATCCAAACCCCCAACTCCCCACCCCCTTATCATGCTGCTCAGAGCAGCATGTCTGGAAGCCCCACCCCCGCACTGCCCGGCCGGAGCTCACAGCCCCGCAACCCAGAGCTTTGGCAGCATGGTAAGCTGAGGCTGCAGGGGAAGGGTGACAGCAGGGGACGGGATGGGGACTAGCCTCCCCGGCTGGGAGTTCAAGGGCCGGGCAGGATGGTCCCATGGGCCGGATGTTGCCTGCAGGCCTTAGTTTTACCACCTCTGCACTAGCAGGAATGGTGCTGTTAGAATAAGAGGAGCCAATGGGATAAGGGAACCAGGCAGCTAGGCAACTTGTGCAGGAGAGAGAAGACCCAAGCATCAGGGAAGCATATATAGGCAAAAGAGAAGTGGACCAGGTGGCAGAGAAATATTTAATGTGAACGAGAGAGCAGACATGCCAACCCGAGGGGAGTGGGGTGGGAGCAGAAATTGGGCTTGTTTTTGGCTTAACTGGCTTGTGAGTTGCTTGTTGGCTAGTTTTTGGCTTGTAACTTGTTTGGCTTGTAGCTTTTTTTTTTTTTTGACTGGCTCCCGCCAAGCACGGGCAAGTGGGGGCAAACAGGGGCAAGGGTGGGGGGAGAGAGTCAGGGGTGCACAGCGGACCCACCACAGTCCCAGACTGAAAGCTGCGGGAATCTAGTCACATAGAGTGTTGGGGTTCTTAGGGATTAGCTTTTTTTGGCCTTGTTTTAAATGGGATTAGCTTGATTTTTGGCTTATTGTGAAAGTTGGAGTGTTTATTTACCACAAGAAAGTTGGCAACTGAGCCAGAGAGATATAGTGGAACAGACCAGGGGAGAATGGGAGAAAACATGAAGGGCAAGACTGTAGTAAACATAATTCTTCAGACAGTATCTCTATTAAAATATGATCCAACCTGTGACCATGACTGAGAACCATGACTTTACAGTACTCAAAGTCTGGGATACTCAGCACTGCAGCATTTGTTTCTAGCCCTAGCAAGACGCTAAATATTTTCCCAGAAATCACATTGTGATGATTACCATTTTACCATTCCACCCACACTTCTATTACCATTCAATTCTAGCTACTGCTTTCTCTCTAGCAAACTGAGATAAACAAGTGCAACACTTATCCCACCAGAAAGAACAGAACCTCAGCTTCCCAACAGAATGAAATTATTGGCGCAGAGTCTGTGCTCAGCTTCTGCCAAGCAAAGATAAGAGGGCGTCTGCAATGGAACCAATTATGGCTTCTAGTTTCTGGAGTCAGTTCTGAGCCATCTGAGAGCTGGGAGTAGCCAAGAAGTAGCTTGCTCTGGCCACATCACCTTCTCATCTCATACACGGAGGCTGCCAGGGTGTGGTAACACAGAAACCAAAAGAGATCCAGTTGCTTTGCAGCTTCTTTGCTCTGCCTGAGCAGCACAAAGGGTCAAGATTGCATCAGTGAATCTGATCTGAGTCCCAGCAACTGCCAACATATTAAGCAACTCCTTCTTCTGCATCAATGGGAACTACAACCCAATGGAAATGACAGGAGAAAATGTCTGGCACAGAAAACCTCTGAATCAAATACGATATGTGCAAAGAAACCACAGTGGAGATGGACAATGCAGGCACTAGGAAGGGCATAACCCACAACTTTAACTCTGAAAGGTGACCAGGCTCTGGTAAGAGTTCCCATTATCATCCTCTTTCCAGGCAGGGAAAAAGTAAAACAAATCAATCTGCTTTGATGAGCTAATTCTCCCAGTTGTAAATTGGGCATTATATTGTTACCATCTGAGACAGGTCAGGTTCTTCCCTCTTTGGCAGTACTCGGCAGTGTTCAGCTTCTGGTGGGGTAGAATTCAGGCTATTCCTATATATCTATTGGTTTAATTCAGAGATCTGCAACCTTTGATACGTGGCCGGCAGGGTAAGCACCCTGGCAGGCCGGGCCGGTTTGTTTACCTGCCGCTTCCGCGGCTTCAGCCGATCGCGGGCTCCCACTGGCCGCTGTTTGCTGCTCCAGGCCAATAGGGGCTGCGGAAGCGGCGGTCAGCATATCCCTCGGCCCACACCACTTCCCACAGCCCCCATTGGCCTGGAGTGGCAAACTACAGCCAGTGGGAGCCACAATCGGCCAAACCTGCAGATACGGCAGGTAAACAAACCGGCCTGGCCTGCCAGGTCACTTACCCTGCCGGGCCACGTGTCAAAGGTGGCTGATCCCTGGCTTAATTAGTAAAAACACTTTATGTTGAGATAAAAATGAAACTGATCCTGAAATCCACAGATTTCAGAAGTGGTCCAGGATTGCATTCTCTAGTTCTGCCAAAGCACAAATTCACATTGGCCTTAAGGGGACTTTAGTACTAATACTTATAACAGTATCATTCACATTCATAGCTAAATGTGAATGGGTGTTGTGCCTCCACTGACGTAAGGCCTGTCAGAACTGACTGGGCTTGCTCTCTCCCAAAGAAATGCAAAGATCATAGGCCTGCTTGTCTGACATCTTGTTTCAAAATCCTTGTAAACACCCATACTCTGCATATGCACACACTTTGGGTGCACTCTTGTTAGGCATATGGCAGGGGTGGAGAAACCAAGAGAGGTTGGGGCTACACCCCTGCAATGAAAATATTGTGGGAGCTGATCTATATTTCTGCTCCAGCACATATCACACACCACCCTGTAACCCTGAGCCCTGGCCAGGGAGTATATAGGAACCAGGGTGATTGGGATGCGAGCAGCTACCCACAGGGAGAGATTTACCCTGACCTCCCCACACTGCCTCTGATGCTGTCCCTGTCCCTATCCCCTCTAGCCTATGGTCTTTTTCAGGTTGCCTATATATACATACAGGGACCTCAAAAACAGGCACACGACTGGACCTTATAAAACTACCTCTGGATTCTTCATGTCCTGTCAAACTCCTGCCTACCGTTACTGTGAGGTTTTGGACAATGGACATGTTTCACCCAGAGGGGAAGCCCTCAGTGAAGTTCAGTGAGAACCTGACAATGGATGCATTTAAGGGGAAGGAGAAGTGATTCTTGAGTTTAGTTTGCATATCAGTATAGCTATGTTTGTAAAGTGCTTGGGCATAAAAGGTGCATAGATTAGACACAATTATAATCAAGAAATTACTAGTCAATCTCCTCTGCTGTTTTATCCTTGTTTTCTGCGCGCACACACACACCCCGTAATATTTTTGCATGCTTAGAGCATAATTTACACAATAAAGTCTGGCTAATTTAATTTGGGAAATATAGGACAGAAATATGAATAATAAATACAAATAATTACATTTTCATCTGTAAAAAAATTATTAAGAGGGTAAAGATCTATATAAGTGTCATACAAACAGGGGAAAAGGGCGCAGTGGAAGTCAAATGACTTGTCCTAGCTAATACTGAGGCAGTGGAGTCCTGTGCTCAGGCTGGCATGGAATTTAGTACATACATAAGAGCTGGCATACTGGGTCAGACCATGGTCCATCTTGCACTTTATCCTGTCTCTGACTGGCCCATACCAGAGCTTCAGGAGGAGAGCACAGAACAGGGCAATTATGGAGTGATCCATGCCTGTCTTACACTCAGATGTTCAGGGTTGCCCAACCATGGGGTTGCATCCCTGACCATCCTGGCTAATAGCTATTGATGGATCTTCCTATGTTAACTTACCTAGTTCTTTTTTTAACCCAGTTATACTTTCGGCCATCACAATCTCTCATAGCAATGAGTTCCATAAGTTATTTGTACATTAAAGTACTTCTTCTTGTTTATATTAAACCTGCTGCCTATTAATTTAATCAGGTGACTCCTGCTTTTTGTATTGTGTGAAAGGATAAATAACACTTCTCCTCTGTTCACTTTCTCCACATCATTCATGATTTTATAGAACTCCTGCATCTCCCTCCTTAGTTATCTCTTTTAAGCGGCACAGCCATAATCCTTTTAGTCTCTCCTTGTATGGAAGCCATTCCATACCCCTGATTGTCTTTGCTGCCCTTCTCTGAACCTTTTCCAATTCCACTATATCCTTTTTGAGATGGGATACAGTATTCAAGGTATGGATTTATATAGCGGCATTATGATACTCCTCTTTCATTTTCTGTCCCTTTCCTAATAGTCCCTAACAGTCTCTTAGCCTTTTTAACTGCTGCTATGCATTAAGCTGAAGTTTTCAGAGAACTATTCACAGTGACTCCCAGGATTTCTTGGGTGGTAATGGTTAAGTTAGAACACATCATTGTGTAGATAGACAGATAGATAGATAAGACACAATTTTTTTTCTGGTGTGCATTACTTTGGACTTATCAATGGTGAATTTCATTTGCCATTTTGTTGCCCAGTCACCTAGTTTTGTGAGATTCCTTTGTGACAGCTTTGGACTTAATTATCTTGAGTAATTTTGTATCATCTGCAAACTTTACCACTTCACTGTTCATTTCCTTTTCCAGATCATTAATGAACATGTTGAACTGCACAGGTCTCAGTACAGATCATTAGGGGACTTCGCAGTTTACCTCTCTCCATTGCGAAAACTGACCGTTTGTTCCTACCTTTTGTTTCCTATCTTTTAACCAGGTACTGATCCATGAGAGGACTCTCTCTTTTATCCCATGACTGCAGTGGTGCTGGAACAATATGTTGAGTGGGGGTGCTGGCTTTCACTGAAACCAAAAGCCACTGAACCAAACTGTAAATCCTGTATATGATGGAAACCACTTCAAGCTGAGAGGTACTGCAGCACCCCCCGCAACTCCTATGCATGACTGTCTGCTTTACTTAAGAACCTTGTCAAAGGCTTTCTGAAAGTTCAAGTACATTACATTGACTGGATTACCCTGATCCACATGCTCATTGATTCCTTCAAAGAATTCCAATAGATTGGTGAGGCATGATTTAGCTTTATAAAAGCTGAGTTGACTCTGTCCCAGCACATTATGTTTATCTATGTGTCCAATAATTCTATTCTCTACTATAGTTTCTACCAATTTGCCCAATTGGTCTGACTAACCTGTAACTGCAGGATTGCCTCTGGAGCACTTTTTTAAAAATTGGCATTACATTAGCTACCTTCCAGTCACCTTGTTTCAACAATAGGTTACATACTACAGTTAGTTGTTCTACCATTTCATATCAGAGTTCCTTCAGAACCAAATACCTGATGACATCTTACTGTTTAATTTATCAATTTGTTCTCAAACCTCTTCTATTGACACATTAATTTGTGACAGTACTTCAGATGTGTCACCCAAAAAGAATAGCTCTGATGTGGGTATCTTCAACACATCCTCTGAAGTGAAGACCAATGCAAATAATTAATTTAGCTTTTTTGCAGTGGCCTTGTCTTCCTTGAGTGCTTCTTTAACACCTGTGTCATCCAGTGGCTCCACTGCTTGTTGGGCAGCCTTCCTGCTTCTAATGTACTTTAAAAAATTATTCTTAGCTTATGTGTATTTATCACGTTGCTTCTGAAATTCTTTGCTGGCCTGCCTTATAGTTGTACATTTTATTTGCCAGAGTTTGTACTCCATCCTATTAGGATTTGACTTCGAAATTTTAAAGGATGCCTTTTTGCCTCTAATGGCCTCCACTATCCTGTTGTTTAGCCATGGTGGCATTCTCTTGGTCCACCTATTCTCCTTTCTGATTTGGTGTATACGTTTAGTTTGAACGTCTATTATGGAGCCTCTATTATTTTTAAGTAGTCTCCATGCTACTTTACCCTTGACTGCTCTTTTTAATTTCTGCCTAACTAGCATTCTCATTCCTGTGTATTTCCGCTTTTCAAAGTTAAATATTACTATGGATTGTTTTTTGTTTTAATATATTTTCCCTCTACAAGGATGTTAAATTTAAATACATTATGGTCGCTATCACAGAGCAGTTCAGTTATATCACCTCTTGGACCAAATCCTGTTCCATTTAGGATTAAATCAAAAACTGCCTTTTCCTTTATGGATTCCAGGATTAGCTATTCCAAGAAACAATCATTTATGGAGTCTAGAAATTTTACCTGTGCATCACACTCTGAGATAACATTTACCTAATCAACAAAAGGATAGTTGAAATCACCCATTATTATTGCTTTTTGTGGTTTTGTAGCCTAACCTCTCATAGCATTTCATAATCCCCAACATCATCCCGGTCAGGTGATCAGTAGTATATTCCTACTGTTATTCTCTTATTATTCAAGCATGTAATTTCTATCTATAGAGATTCCATGGTGCAGTTTCATTCATTTAAGATTTTCACATTATTTGACTATGCTTTTTCCCTTTTTTTTTTAAACATATAGTGCCACTCCCCCAGCAGCACAACACACACTGTCATTCCTATATATTTTGTATCTTGGCATAACCGTGTCCCATTGATTTTCCTCATTCCACCAAGCTTCTGTGATGCCTATTATGTCAATAGCCTCATTTAATGCCAAGTACTCTATTTCACCCATTTTAGCATTTAGACTTCTAGTATTTGCAGTTGTACATTTTGTCGGTATTTAGTTGCTTCCCTTCATTTTTTACGTTTAAGTGAGACTCTTACGTTTGACTGTTCCTCACTACATCCTACCCACACTTTACCAATTTCTTTCCTATCTTCTACACTAGGATATAAAGTATCTCTTTTAATAAATCCTCCCTAGGGATGTCTCTGATCCAACCATGTGTTCCTCCATACCTGTTAGCTTTCCCCCATCCCTTAGTTAAAAGTTTAAAAAGTTGTAGAGGATTTCTTTAATGTACTAGTAGTCTGGTTCCATTCTGGTTAAGGTGGAGCCCATCCCTCCAGTATAAGCTATTCCTTCCCCAGAAGGTTCCCCAGTTCCTAATAAACCTAAGTTCCTCTACCTTACATCATTGTCTCATCCACACATTTACACCTTGCAGTTCTTCCCGCCTTACTGGCCCTGTGAGTGGAATCTAAAGCATTTCAGAGAATGCTACTAGGGAAGTCCTGGACCATAATCTCTTACCTAGCAGCCTTTACTTTGTTACCTTTCCCTACGTCAGTGATCAAACCAACAGGTACCATGACCACTGGCTCCTCCCTAGTGCTAGTAGAAGGCTATCTAGATGTCTCATGAGATCCGCAGCCTTTGCCATGAGGTTCTCCCGGTCATCAAAACCCCTCAAGTAACTTTATTTCTAATAAAAGAATCCCCCACTACTATTACCGATCTCTTCCTAGAAACTGGGCCTCCACTCATGGAAGGGCATCCTCAGTGTGAGAGAATATCATGACATCATCTGGAAGGTGGGTCCCAACTATGGGACCATTTCCCTCTGCTTCAGGTTGATGCTTTCCTGCCTTGACACTTTCATCCTCCTTAACAATACTATGTCTCCAGAAGTCTGCTTTGTGTACCTCCAGTTCATCTACTCTGGCCTTGAGAGCTCATACTCTATCTCTGAGGGCTGTGAGTTGCTAACACCACATGCACACATATGGCACGTGCCCATGAGGCAGGTAATCATACATGTTGCACTCAGTGCAATAAACTGGGTAGACTCCCTCCTCCCTTGCTGCTGGTCTTCTACCTGAATTTTTTTTTTAAACCACTCTGGGGGCTTTTTATGTAGCCTATGTTTAGGGTATGTCTGGTGGATTAGGGTTTGGGTTCTTTCTATTATTTCCTTTGAACAGAATATATTAAAATGATTCAAGATCTTCTGTACAAGTGGAGTTCCATAGCATAATTTCTTTTCCTACTCTGGAGCAAGCTATCTCACTGTAATCCAGAAATGCTTTGTCATGCATGAATAGAATGGAATAAAAAGAGGATCCTATTAGATTGTGAACTCCTTGGAGCAGAGAATGTGCCCCTTATTATTAGAAATCATAATCCTAATCAAACCTTAAGAAAGAAGACAAAAGTAAAGAGAGAGAGGTAAATTTTTAGTTACTAGTCCAATAGTTTATTGAACTAGGTGCTCCACCCGTGACAAAAATAGCCAGATATAAAATCTTCTCCTATATTTTCATTTCCTTCCATAAGAAAAAATATGGGTGACATATCACCACCACCTTCCTTCCACAAATACTAACTGCACTCAGCGCCATTAAACTTAAAAGAATTAGATAGTTTCTAGAAGGGTTTTGAAGCTCCCCCTCCTCTGGGATAGACAAAGCCAAAGAAGACCTGGATCTGGTAACTGGATCTTGATGGACAGACACCACTACCCAGTGATGAGCCCTCATTACTTTATTAGGGCTGCACACTGCTACTGGTGCCTGCCCATGCAGATCTGTTTCAGGATTACGGCCGAAGGTTTCATACAGGACTCTGAAATTCAAAAATAGGATTAAAACTTGATAAAATGCAAAAAAGGCTAGTAAAGCTGAAGTCTCCAAGTGACAAGAAAAATAGGTTTCTTAGTGTAATTATGTTCTCTTTTGTGTAAAGGTGCAAAGCTATGCCTTTAATAGGTCACCAAATCACAAAGTATAATGCTACAAGTTATACAACATCAGGTACCAAAAAAAAAAAAAAAAAAAAAAAAAAAAAAAAAAAAAAAAAAAAGAGAGAGAGATGGATATGTTCTACTTATGGTAAAATCTTCACCACTTATACAATATCTGAGGAAACATCTCAATGGGGTGGCAACCCTCCCCACAATGTACAGAGCAAATCACACAGCAGCTACACAGTTGCTGTTACAATTCCTGAACTGTAACCGTGCTTGCAGCTTGAACAACGGATCTGCATAGTTCAGATACACAGTTAATAGTTGTTCCCCCGTCTATCCAAAAGATTTTCAAAGAGAGCACAAAGTAGTATCACTCTTCATCGTGCACTGACGTTCCAAGTCTGCCTGGGTGGCCTTTCTGTGGCCTGTCTCTCCCTCCGTTCCCCCCCCCCGCCCCCCAGACTGTTCTAACAAGGGTGCTGGAACAATTTTTATAGTGAGGTTGATAGAAGCCATTTAGCCAAACCGTAAATCCTATATATAATGGAAACACTTCAAGCCAGAGGGCACAGCAGCACCCCCAGCAACCGTAGTTCCAGAATCTATCAGTTCTACTGTGTTTTGGTGTAATGTGCCTGCACGAGGGGTGACAAGATCCCACTCACTTCCCCTACACTGAAAGCAATTTGAGATATGCTTTGAATAATCAATTCTACTATTGACATACTACCACTGATAAGTTAGTTGTTGGTAACTTTTATCACACTTACTACACCATGGTTTCTTATATTTATTTATGAGACTCAATACTAAATGCAAAGATATTTTTACAGTAGAGCTACTAGAATGTATTCAATATATCAAGAAATATAGTAGTCCTTTGGAGGTGTGAATCATGTCTCAACATTTCTTTTATAAGTTACTTTGCATGTCCATGCAAAACCCATTTATAATAGCTTAAATTAACTCACACAGCTATGGTCAAATCAGGCAATACATAATAAGTATCTTAAATAAAACAACTTCACTACAGTTTATTGATTTAAGGTTGCTTGACTGAAGTATACAAAAGAACATAGTCTTCTGTCACTCTGATGTTTCCCTGAGTTTCTTTTAAAAAAAATTAATTCACACAGTCAGATAATATATCATAGTTATAATGAATTCAAACATATTTGTTAAAATGCAAAAAAAAGTCAGAAACATCCTTACATCAGCAAAATCAGTACTATTATGCACCCTATTCATTAGACAGTGTGATAACCATAAATGACATCTGCTGGGCACAAAAAACTATGGTTTTTAAAGTGACTTACTGACTTATTAAATCCAGCAAATTCACATGAATTTGAGAAATGAATCTTCCCATGAAAATTAAATATGAAAGCAAGAAAGCTGACCCCTCCAAATGCTTCATTTCAAAATTACCAATGCCTTTATCTGATTAGAATTGACAGAGAGTGACTGAATGTTTCAGTGGATTAATGCATTTATCTTCCAAATCCTAAAACCCAGATTCTAATTTGATCACAAGTAAAATGACTTGTTACAGCATAGCCAACAACACAACTACATCTCTTTTTGTAAGAAAAATAAAATGTATATTCCAAAAAGGTAAGAGTTTTAATTTGCACTTAGCCAAAAGAATGAACTCAGAAAATAAAACAAACAAACCAAGGAGTCTAGCAGTCACAAATGTTAATGTTTTTACCACGAGAAATATACAAAATTCAGACCTTCATATGGAGTAAGTTTTACAGTAATTGTCGGTGGGTGGACAGGAGTGAAAGTTCTTATAATCCCACATTATAAATCTGAAGCAAGAGATAAACATATATTTTAATCTTTATTTTTAAAGTACCTATCTTTGTGGTATTTAATTCTCCTTATGAGACACATGCTGCTTTAGCATTAGTGGAAGTTACACACATGCACTGAGGGAAGAATCTCAATAAAGGGACTTAAATAAAACACCTACATGCTAAGAAAACAAAGAACTCACGGATGCTAAGGACACAAAATTAATCTATCTTCCAAAGTTTTTAATGGGGGGGGAAAAATCAATAATGTGGTGAGTGAAAGCTAAAACAGAAAGAAGCTCAACCAAATCATAGTATACAGTGTTCAATTTTTTTGGTGTGAAATATGCTTCTGTCAAATCTAAGGGCTATTTTCTTTTTAATTACCTGTAAGTTATTATACAGACTCAAACATTAATCTTTCCAAAATTATTTTAACCAGTTAAGTATAAACTCTGGAAAGAGGCAGAAGAACACTGTACCTTTAAACATATATTGAAGGGGAAAATCCTGCATTGGCAGAAAGGTGACTGCATGATCTAAGGTGTCTTTTCCATCCAATTTCTATATTAGCTTTGGAAAGCACTATACATTTAAAAATACATAATGCAGGTTTAAAATATCCTTGCATTTATATTTCATGTAATATCAACACACAATAGTCTAGGTTTTTAGATTAAGAGCATATTCATTCCTTAGCTAGAAGGTTGCTACTCACTAATTTATCTGGGGAGCCTTTCAAAGTATTAATAGCTATGGCTACTATTCTCAGCGCAAAGACACTTACAGTGCCAATCCAGCATACCCATCTGTCCAATTACCATCACTTCTGCAGATGTCTTTAAACAATTACATTTCTAAAGGCATGCTTCATGAGTAAGCTTTTTTAGCTCCTTCAGGGTATTTTGACAAAATTTAAACTGATATTTTAATAATTCCATCGAAAATGATAGTATCCCAGATATTACTAACCAGTTGTTCACTTCCTGAGGTACTGTATTTTATTTGACTTTTCAGATACCTTTAGTCAGCCCTCCTATTGCTATCATTAAGCAAGGACTTTACAAAACAAAAGAGTACCATTGCAAGAAAGCAAGTCAGGATTAATGAGCTCACACATATTAAACTACAACAAAATGTTTATAAAGGCTTTAAATTAGCTTCCTTCTGATGGAGATTTTAAGAATTAAAACTACTAAAAGAAACACTATGCTTCAGAAATAACGGCCCAAATGTTTACTAAATAACAGTCCTGCAAACATTTACTAACAAGTACAGTATTTACTACTGCACATAATCTACTTGACCTGAAGGGAATCACTCACGGTACAAAGCCTGAATAAGTGTCTGCAACACTCGGTCCTAAGCTTGTAAAGTGAAGAATTAGCACACATAATAAACATGTCAAATACATTTATTGAAATACATTTTATCACATTTTTTTAGCCTGTCAAGAGTCTGTCAGGATGTTAAAAGAATCCTCACCTGGAGGGGTTATGGTAGCTAGGAAGGGGCCAATCAACTTAGCAGGCTGCACCTAGGGAAGAATTAGGCTGGCTAGGCAAGCCGTAATAGAAGATGAAGCTCAGCTGAGCAGGTGTAGGGTGGACTCATCAGAGGCGGCTCTAGGCATTCTGCCGCCCCAGGCATGGCAGACAGGCTGCCCTTTGCGGCTTGCCTGTGGAGGGTCTGCGGGACCAGCGGCCCCTCCGCAGGCAAGCCTCCAGGAGGTCCGCCAAATCCGCGGGATCAGCAGACCCTCCGCAGGCAAGCTGCCAAGGGCAGCCTGCCTGCCGCCCTAGTGGCGCCGGCAGAGCGCCCTCCCCGCAGCTTGCCGCCCCAAGCTCAGAATACAAGGGGACTACAGGGGAAGTAGTCTGCAGTCATTCCCTGGGAGCAGGGAAGTATGTTTGGAATCTAGACTCTGGCAAGCACCTGAGAGGAGTGAAGCAGCCACAGAGTGCTCCAGTAGTATCCTGGAGGACCAGTGCTAGAGGACAAAATAAGGAATGAGAACAGGGCAATAGTAATAGAGTCTGGGAGTAAGCAGACTGTGGTTGCTGAACAGAGGGTCCCTGTACTGGAACCTGGATTACTGGCTGGGCTTGGGTTTCCTCAGTGGTGGACTGGGGAAGTGCCCTAGTCTTGAATTAGAGGATGACCTGGAAAGGCAGCCAGACAGTTCATCTGGAGAGACTTTGATATGCAGCCATCCTGCCCCAGAAGGGAAAACACACAGTGACCCAGCTGGAGGACCAAGTCATGAAGAGGGAGTGTGCTGAGTCCCAATGAGAGGGAACACTGAGAGGAAAGAATGTAAGGGGATACCAGGCCTTGAGCAGCCAGGAAGAAGTGCTCTAGAGGTGAGTGAATCCTGTTGCTCAGTAGTTCAAGATAATGGAAACCTCAGAATGGACAAGAGAAATGCTTTCCAGAGGAACTGCAAATATGCCCTTAAACCCTTTGGCGAATGACTAACCAGTCTGTCCAATTTGAGTTTAAAGGTGAGAACTGAACTCCTATCTCAGTTTCCTTAAACACCACCAAACAGGAGAAAAAAGCAATGCTTTTCCCACCCAGGCCTCTGCTAAATTCCTCTTCTGACACTTCAGCCAGTTGTGCCATAGACAGCACTTCAAGTGATGCTATTGCGTCTAGTTTGTTCCAAAGCTTAAATCTGACAAAAAATTAGCTTTTTGCAAAACCCAAGACCAATAGAAATGTCAGACTTCCAATATTTCAGCAGAAACAATTTTCAAAAATAAACTTTTCCCTACGGCATTTGCAATCCAAACATTGCAGTATTTTGCTGTTGTATGAAAAGATGCTACTGAACCAGAGTAACAAATTTCTATAAACAGAAGTAAAACTGACTAATTCAAGCCAAGAAAAATGCAAAAAGTAAATAAAATTATTTCACTTCTAATAACATGAGATATTGGTAACATGGACAATTTTTTTTAAAAGGATTTTAACATGACTGTCTTCTTAGGAATTGATGCTCCTCTTCTTCTACCACTGTACTTTGTGTGACTCAGAAGCATTAATTAATTTATTAGCATTCTGTGACTCTTACAGATGGAGAATTAAGGCATAGATTTATTACTGAGCTGGAGGTACATAACAGACAACAGGACTATTAATGCCTGAAACGGAGCATGTTTTTTAGAAAAACACCCAGTCTTGATGTAACAATGTCCAGTGATGGCAATCCACCACAACTCTTCATCAAGTGTTCCAATGGTGGTTACTGTTACAAATGTGAACCTTATTAATTTGTCTAGCTTCAAATTCCAGCACTGGATCTTGTTATATCTTTTGTCTGTTAGACTGAAGGGACCTCTTATCAAATTTCTGTTCCCTATGTAGGTACTTACAGATTGTGATCAAGTCACTCAATTTTCTCTTTGATAAAATAAACAGACTGAGCTCCTTGTGTCTTTTGCTATAAGGCATGTTTTTCAGTCCTTTAATCAATCTCATGGCCCTTCCCTGAACCAATTCCAATCTTAACCAGCCTTACTGGCTGTTTGATCGGGCTTATCTTTACTCAGCAGCATTTCAACTATGCTAATAAGGAAAACAGAATAGGCCTATAGTAAGAGGATTCTACATAAACCATTGTTGTGATAGTCATGGTAGGTGCTCTGGTGAATTATAGGGATAGTAGACCAAAAGTGAGTATGGGAGCCAAGCAACTGACCTTTGTGAATTACTTCCTATTTTTAAAAACAGGCAGACAGATTTAGTTTAATTTTCCCCCCTCTCCATAATTCTAATTAAAAAAAACCTCCTTCTTTGAGCTGGACACAAGCAGTATTAAAAATGTCAAGCCAAAAATTAAAAGCAGCCAAGAGTCCTGTGGCGTCTTATAGACTAACAGACGTATTGGAGCATCAGCTTTCGTGAGTGAATACCCACTTCGTTGGATGCATGGCGTCATGCATCCGATGAAGTGGGTATTCACCCATGAAAGCTGATGCTCCAATACGTCTGTTAGTCTATAAGACGCCACAGGACTCTTGGCTGCTTTTACAGATCCAGACTAACACGGCTACCCCTGTGATACCTGAAGCCAAAGACTGTTAAAAAGGTATAAGCCACCAAGAGAGAATGAAACCCACAATTTCAATCATACTTGAAATATAACTAGTAAAGGAATACATTTTAAACTTATTCTTTCTAGAAGACTGCACAGATACGTCTAAGGACTCCTTTCCAGTAAGAAATGGGATGGAGCAACTTTGGACCCCAAACCAGTAGAGCTACCTAGAAAACTAAATATGACCATGCTGTTTCTCAGTAGCAATCTTGAGTCAGAGAACAAATGGGGTGGGAGTGTGGGAGAGGTCTTTATTGTACAGTTCCTAAACATATTAAAAGGAGTTTGTCTTTTGAAAGAAAGCCTTGCTATTAATTTCACACTCTATACCAATAATAAAGCAACATGTACACTTAAAATAGGACTATATAAATCACATGACTATAGAAGAAACCCCATGCATCTATTAAAAAATTACATGTATGTGTATTACACAGATCCCCATTAAAATACTAAAGAAGCCCATCCCTGATGTAATATCATAAGAATATTTGTAACCTGTTAAAATATCCTAGAAATACTTCAGCTTGTGACTCCCATAATATACTTATCCCAAGAATAACCTTATATTGCTGCATTACATCATCTTACAAAGGGTATAGGTTACAAATAAAGAGAGCAGTTGCTTCAAGAAAAGGGTGAAACCATTGCACACTGAATAAAGGAGCCAAGCTCACAGGGTATATAAACTTGCTGTGAGGTCAAGAAGATTAAGTCTAAAAGATCACCTCCTTCAAGCCACCTCCTGACTTGCATCCTTCCCCGTTTCCCCCAGTCCTCATAACATTGACTACAATCATTGGTGAGTGACTGCACATTCACATGCAAATAGTGCATTCTTCAGTGCAGGAAACATATCAAGCCTACGCAGTACATGGCTTTCATACATTTCTCACTTTGTTATTGCCAAACCAAATTTCTCTAAACAAGGCAAAGTTTACTAAGATTGGCATTCCTGCATGCCACATCTGAAGCTTTAAAACAAAGTTTAGTTTATTTGCTATGAGCAGGCATACACAAATCAAAACACTCACCCTAAAGGTTTCTTAACTGATTCAAAATACCTAGGACTAACCCAGTGCCAACATAATTCTAAAACCATACAGTCTATTTTTGTGAAACATTGTGGAAGGAAAGGCTAGTGGGAAACTTTCCTGAAACCAGGAATGAGAAGCTTCAGACAAACAAAAAACATGTTTTTGAGAAGTGTAAGCAACTAAAATGAGAACTTTAAAGATGGTGATATTTCCATTCTAATTTGCAGTATCACTTTAACTCATTCCTTGGTTGAGATTAGCAAACCAAATTTGAGTAAAAAGACAGTGAGTTATATGAGCATTAGTTGGCACCAGTATAAATGCATGCATTCCACACTTATGGAATAAACTGAAGTACCAGATCAGACCACAAGGTCATCTAGTTTAGTTTATATTTGGAAATCCTGAAATGGGAAGCTATTAAAAGATACTTCCTCATGGGCAGGTCTTCCTAGCCCACTTGGCTAAAGACCAACTTATATCCAGAAGCAGGGGGGGTTACATCTTTTAAACTTTTATAATCTTTATTAATGTAACTCTGTTCTCATCCATCTAAATGAATATTTTTCACATACTTACAAGCACCAGAAGACTGTAGGCATAGTGCTGAAATGCTTCCTTGACATGCACTAGCACAATGAAGTGACATTAGACTAGATTAATCACATGGCAATCCTAGCAGAGACTTTTCAAAAAAATTGTTACAATGATGCTATGGGCACAGAAGGATTTCGGGGCTGGAGGTAGTTACAGTTTGTAGGTGCCACAGATAGTCAACTCTGTTGTGAGGGCCTGCAGCCACGTATGACATCTACCATTAGTTCCTCTGCTGAGCCAAAAGCTCTACTTAAGGTCACAATGGAGAAAGGAAACAGCTCAGTGGAGAAATGACATTTCCACCATAAAACAAAAAAAACAAAACCCACTAACCACAAGTTTTTGGTTTTTTTAATGCTACAGAACTGCCAATGCCAAAGGTCAGCAGTGTCCTTGCTGAGAACTAGTGACTTTGCTCATGGATGGGGTGGGGTGAACACTGATTAAACAATTACTTCTAACTTAAAAAAGAAATCCCAAACCAAATCATTTCTGGGTGCATACAGTGAGCATCAGTGAAAACCTTACATTTGAAATTAGGCTGTTTTTTCTTTGACACCATCACACTTTTATCCCTACTCACTTTGCCAAATATGGGAAGGATGCTTTTGGGACAATGCAAATGGTTCAAGGCAGGTATACCATATATTCTTACTATGTGGCATGCTGGGGTGCAAATCTAAAGTGCTTCCGCATGCCATTCAGTAACTGTCCATGTGGGCTCTGCTTATGCACACTAAAAGTTCTTTAGTGCACTTTAACATACTAGTTTGAATCAGCTGTATGCCAAAGCACACTAGCATACTTTCAGCATGCAGTAGTAGATTCTGCACAGACACTTAGCATACTGGACCACTCCAGATTTACACCCCTGAGTGCCATGCAGTATGTGTACATGTAGAAATGCCCTCGGTAAAGAACACATTGAAAAATGTTTAAAATAGAACTTGTATGGCTTTAACATCAGTGACAGTACTACGGGCATGAAAGAAAAATGTGGACCTTAGAATTTCATGGTCTCAGCTTTCTTATTACATCCTACAACATTCTGAAAGTCCATTTTTTACCTCTCACATTTGCAAAGATGCAGCCATATGAACAGGGACCTGCTGTCCTTCTAACCTAGTCCCACTAAAAATACTCTCTAATCATACAACAATAGTAAAGGTTTACGTCCCATTCACTTCAGAGACTTGAACTTTAAAACCTATTTGGAGCCATTTAAATGCTTATTAAACAAATAATCTTTTCTTTAAAAACAAGCAAGTTAAATGCAGAAAGCTATATTAATACAACATTATGATCAAACAAACACAAGAAGTCAACACACAAGTTAAAAATCCAGCAGCATTAATTAACAAGGCACATTACACTTGCTGTATATTTTGTCAGTTTTCAAACTGGTTCATGTACCACCAGTGTTCCACGTAGCACTCATGGGTCATGTGGTGATGCTTGTGTTTTGTTGCTTCAAAAAAAAAAAAAGTTAATATATTAATTCTTTTCTGCTACTAGTTTTGCATGTAAGGAATTGCTTTTTCACACTGACATATGTAAGCAGAAGCAGGGAGGGAAGTGATCCACAAAAGACATGGCCCATGCTATGAAAAAGTTTGTGAACCTATTTTGTTGTATATTTTAATGATATGAGTGTATTACACCAGACACTTAACAAAAAATTTACAGGAATAGACAATACTTTCATATGTACAATTCAACTTAAGTTAATATTGCTGTTGGAACTTAATTTTGCCAGTTTAACTTCTTGAGATTTTAAACTGCATAAGCTTTATGGTAACAGCTTTCCATGTTAATTTCCTTTTAAAACAAAGTATGATGCAATGTTGTCTTCCTGTGTGGTTGCAGATATTCTAAAACAATTCTTGATCAGACTGATGTGAATTCATTCTTCTCAAAGGAGTGTTAATTCTGAAAACTAAAGATAAACATGCCAGTGCTTGACTTGTTAACTATGTTGTTGCTGATGATCATTTCAGTACCATCATCTAGCTACTTTTGTAACGGGTACGATTACATAGCCTGATTGTCCAAACTGCCTCTGTCACCTCTTGAGCTCCCAAAAGCCCCAAATGTCCCGTACACAGAGATATAGGGTTGAGGAAAGAGATCGTGTGGGAGAGGAGAATAGATAATTAAAATAGTAAGGGGAGGATAAGCTATAGACAGAATGGGGGAAAAAAAGATAACTAAGATTAAACAGAAGAATAAATAGGAGGGATAGGGTCTCCATTGTGTTAGGTGTTGTGTGTTTGTGTGTGTGTGTGTATATACACATGCAAGATGTAGTCCCTGCCCTGGAGAGTTTAAAATGGGGAAGGGGAGAGGTGGGGGAGGAAGAAATTTTTTTTTTTAAATTCCGATTTTTTTTCATTTAAACTGGATTTTTTAAATATAAATTAAACAGGTTTCACTTTTTTAACAAGATCATATAAAGCTAAATTTGAAATTATGACCACTTATTTTAAGGCATAAACTTAGTACAATATAATAGTTCAGATCAAATCAATATTCAAGCAGCACAGGTCACTTGCAGGTTTAAACTAGAGTAATAGTGGATTCTCTGTAACTTGAAGTCTTTAAATCATGGCTTGAGGACTTCAGTAACTCGACAGAAGTTATGGGTCTATTACAGGAGTGGGTGAGTGCAGTTCTATGACTGACAATGTGCAGCAGGTCAGACCATACTATCACAATGGTCCCTTCTGGCCTTAAGTATGAGTTTGCTTGACATTCTTTAAAATGAGCTGGTGGAAATCACTGGCTTACCATCTGGAACCAGAGCTGGAAGTGCTAAACCAGCTTTTGACAACAGTGGCCTCTGCTGTGGGTGCAGTCAGACTATTTTCTTGTTTTCTGTTTATTCAATTGATTCAGTTCAATGACTAACTCATTCAAAACTGAGAACCTGACTGGGAGTTGAAAAGTAGGAAAGCTTGTTTTCCTCTTCCACTCTGTGAATAAAAATGAGGTGCAAGGATGAGAGATGCTAATTCTAAAAATCTTGAAGGATGTGGTGACAAACAATCAGTTCAATTCACTAACTACAGAGAACATTTTTTCAATAAAACTGTGTTTTGTTCAATTTAAAACTTTTTACATCTATTTCCTTATGTATCCAGCACGTTTAAAGTAGAGTTAACTAATAACACAATTTTAAAATGCTGGTTTTGTTTCTTTAATTCCTACTTTCATCCACATGCTGTTAGACCCACATTATAAGTGTGACCCAAGAACCAATTAATGCCAACTGGCAAGGAGGCATGCAGGGATTACAGGGTTTGCCTGGGTCTGGTATGTATATTCTAGTTCAAAGGATGCCATGTGAGGTCCCAGATCAAAGCTGGTGTCCATGCTCATCATCAGTATTATTGCAAAATGCACGTACAGATACTGTGTAAGGAATTATGTATATACACTGAAAATTACGTTCTATGTCTATCTAGGGTGACTGAGCAAACAAAATGGCAAAAAATAGACAAACCTGGGTGAGTGGACAACAAAATGGCAGAGCAAATCCAATGTTAAGTGCAAAGTAACACATACCGGAAAACAAATCCCAACTATACATACAATTACCACTCAAGAAAGATCTAGAGGCTCATAGTGGATAGTTCTCTGAAAACATCTGTTCAATGTGCAGTGGCAGCCAAAAGAGCTAACAATGTTAGGAACCATTAGGAAAGGAATAGATAAACACAGAAAATATAATGCCATTATATAAATCAATGGTACGCCCACACCTTGAATACTGTATGCAGATCTGGTTGCCTCATCTCAATAAATATATTAGAAATGGAAGAGGTACAGAGAAGGGCAACAAAAATGACTGGGGCTATGAAACAGCTCCCATAGGAGGAGAGATTAAAAAGACTGGGACTTTTCAGCTTGGAAAAGAGATGGCTAATGGGGAGGATATGATAGAGAGCTACAAAATCATAAATTTTGAGGAGACAGTGAATACAGAAGTGTTATTTACCTCTTCACATAACACAAGAACCAGAGGCCACCCAGTGAAATTAATAGGCAGTAGGTTTGAAATGAAAACAAAGAATTACTTCACACACTGCACAGTCAACCTGTGGCACTTGTTGCCAAAGGATGTTGTGAAGGCCAAAAGTGTAACTGGATTTTAAAAAAATTAAGTAAATTCATGAAGGATAGGTCTACTAATGGCTATTAGCTAAGATGATCAGGGATGCAACCCCATGCTTGGGTGTCTCTAAACCTCCAACTGTGAAAAGCTGCGTCTGGATGACAGGATGAATCATTTGTAATTTCCCTGGTCTGTTCATTTTCTTTGAAGCATCTGGCACTGGCCACTGCCTGAAGACTGGATAGTGTGCTAGATGAACCAGTGGTCTGGCCCAGTATGGCCAGTTCTCATGTTCTTAGGGACTGGTCACCAGCAAAGGTGAAAAACACATGTGTCAGACAAGAAGTGTTTACCTGTTGTGCTGTTCACATGTAAATTAAGTATTATAGCTCACAGTAGGTCTCCCCCTCCATAGTCTTATCTAAATGCTAAAGAGTTATATATTAAAAAAAAAAAAAAACTTCTTCAAAGACAGAAAAGTAACAGGAAGAAGCAAACAGCAAGGCGGGGGGAACTGACCGTATCTTGAGTTGCACATCAGAGGTTTACTCTACTATATTTTGGGGGGACAAAGAAGACAACCAGTCATCCTTCACTAAATGGACAGCAAGTTTGCTTCATAAAAGAGGGGTCTAAGCCAGGCTTGGTTGAAAATGCTGGAGAGAACTTTCGGTGAGGTATTCTCCTGTTTAAAGAAGCTTAACTTGTTAGTTAAATTTGTCTCTAGAAAGAATTTGTTTCCAATATTCTTACATTTTAAAGAAGATTCGAGTCACAGTATTTTCACTATAAACATTCTAAGTGCTGTGGTATTAAGCAAAGTGGTGATCCTGAGTTGACTCTTACAATCTGGTATATACTGTTCCTTTGGGAACAGCAGGTCTGGTAATTCTGTTAGTGTCTAATGGATAAGGGGCTAGATTCTACAAGGAATGCTGCATGGACTTGAAGGTTGGTATGTGCCTATCACTACTTGTACAGAAAGGCAGGCCTGCAAGGTGGTGCTTGTGTTTGCAGAGACTAGTGAGTTTCAGGGAGATGATCCACAGCAGGCACAGAAAAGACTTCCTTATGCTGAGGGCAGGTAGGGCGTAGGTGTCTCTGAACTCTAGGTACCCTTGGTGAGCATCACAATGAGTAAAAATATCTAGTAAATAATTGTCACTTACATTTTTATGTTAGACGTAAATTTAAGAATCTCTGAATAATGCATCTGAAGAAGTGGGTATTCACCCACGAAAGCTCATGCTCCAAAACATCTGTTAGTCTATAAGGTGCCACAGGATTCTTTGCTGCTTTTACAGATCCAGACTAACACGGCTACCCCTCTGATACTTGAATAATTAAAATGTAAATGTAGAGCTCCCTACAAAAAGTAGTACCAAATTATACCAACTAATGAGAATCAATTTTTTTTAAGAGAAAGTAAGAAATACAAATGCAAAATACAAACTGAAGTTGATTTAAATCAAGGCTTCCTGATTTAAATCAATCTATCCTAGTTTAATGTTTAAGATCAGAGTTTAAAGTTATACATGTGCTTCTCATGGAAATACTCCCATATACTCCAATAAGACTACTCACGTGAGTAGTTACACGTGCTTAAGTATCTGCAGGACTGGGGCCTAAAGAGACAAGAAAGAATAGAAAAGTATTCCAAGACCAAAAAGCTACATTACAGGATATTAAAGCTGCAATATCCCTGTAACTTTATCTCAAAACCAAGCCTTTTAAATACAGAAATTCAGCGTTAAGGTTAAACTTACAAGAAATCCAAACACATTAAAGAATGGAATGTACATTTAGGGCATCCAAATGACCTTAACGCTGCCTGGAGAAATTCATTGTAATGGTTAGACAATTCCATGATGGCATACTCGCTCGTGTTATGTATGACGGCGAGTCATCTGAACCATTCCCAATGCAGTAAAGCAGGGCTGTGTGCTGGCCCAAGCCTCTTCTGCCATGCTTCAGATGCCTTTCATGACTGTGACATTGGGACTGGCATCAGATACCAGACTGATGGCAAATTTTTCAACCTGAGGAGTCTACAGGCAAAGACGAAGATACAGAAAGTGACTGTTCACAATTTTCTGTTTGCTGATGAGACTGTTCCCTGAATGACAAATCTGAGTCTGACATTGAGTGGAGTGTGGACTATTTCTCTTCATCTTGTGACAATTTTGGCTTCACAATCAACATCAAGAAGATACAAGTGATATACCAGCCTGCACCAGGGAAGCCTTGCATAGAGCCTACTATCACAGTGAATGGCCAAGCACTCCAGGCATTGGACAAGTTCACCTATTTTGGCAGTAAACTCACATGCAGTTCTCATTGATGATGAAACCAATGCCAGATTTGTCAAAGCAAGTATGGCCTTTGGCAGCTTACAAGCAAATGTGTGGGAGTGCAGAGGAATTAGTCAAACAATTCTGAAGGTCTACAAAGCCATTGTGTTTGTATGCACTTTGATGTATGCATGCAAAAATGGACAGTATACAGGTGCAATGTTATGAGGCTGAATCACTTTCATTTGGGCTGTCTGAGGAAACTGATAAAGATAAGACAGCAAGACAAATTTCCAGATACTGAGGTTGTCATATAGGCAAGTATTCCAACCATCCATACTGTGATGAAATCACAGGTGAAATGCACAGGCCATGTCCCCAAAATGTCAGATGAGCGACTGCCGAAGATCTTTTATGGTGGAGCTAAAGGAGGGAATATGCTCTCAGGGAGGCCAGAAGAAATGGTTCAAAGACTCCTTCAAGTTACCCTTCCAGCATTTCAACAATGACCCAGAGTTTTGGGAAGATCTCACATGTGATCGTTCTACTTGGCGAAGTCTCATACATACCAGAGCAACTGTCTATGAGCAGAGGAGAACTACTGAGGCATAACAGAAGTGCCAGCAGTATAAATATCTCAACAGCAGCATGTCCGCTCTTAATCAAGTAACTCATAGTGGCATCTCTCGTTCAGTGTGTCACAGAAAGTTCAAAGCTCAAACTGGCCTAATCAGCCACTCTCTTGTTCACAGAAACCAAACCAACCAGTAATGTCATGGTCATCTTTGAATATGAAGGACAAACAAACAACAACTTTGCCCTATAGTGACACCATGAAAAAAGTACAATGGGGATTATCACAATAATCCCAGGACAGATTAAACTGATTTAAAAAAAAAAACACAATATTTTTCTCTTCCTGGTGGTCTTATGACAGGGTGGAGCTATGGTAGCACAGGAAGTCTATGCCAAAGTTGAGAAGTGAGCCAAGATATTCCTGGATTTTTGGGGCAGCAAAAGGAAAGAAAGCTGGCCACATTGCAAAGTGGCAGGAAGGTCTGGTTGTGCATTATAGCAGAACCTCAGTTACGAACACTTCAGGAATGGAGGTTGCTTATAATTCTGAAATGCCCGTAACTCTGAAGTTGAGCAAAACATTATGGCTTTTCAAAAGTTTACAAATGCACATTGACTTAATACAGCTTTGAAACTTCACTATGCAGAAGAAAAATGCTGTTTTTTTAAAGTAGTTAACACAGTACTGTACTCTTTATTTTTGTGTCTGCTGCCTGATTGCATACATCCAGTTCCAAATGGGGTATGTGGTTGACTGGTAAATTTGTAGCTCTGAGGTTCTATTGTATGAGGAGAGGTAAGAGGGTGGGATGCATGATTACAAATGATGGGGAAAACAAAAAGTAATGTGGGAAGGCTGGAATAAACAGGTTGTAATGGGAATCAATTATAATAATTATTTATAAGTATATATTTATATTATAATTATAATAATCATTTATAATTATAAATTTCTTTTTTAGTAAGTATGCCCAGTGGTCTGTGACGGGATGTTAGATGGGATGGGATGGGATCTGAGTTACTACAGAGAATTCTTTCCTGGGTGCTGGCTGGTGAGTCTTTCCCACATTCTCAGGGTTTAACTGATCACCATATTTGGAGTCGGGAAGGAATTTTCTTTCAGGACAGATTGGCAGAGGCTCTGGAGGTTTTTCGCCTTCCTCTGCAGCACGGGGCATGGGTCACTTGCTGGAGGATTCTCTGCAGCTTGAAGTCTTCTTCAAACCACAATTTGAGGACTTCAATAACTCAGACATAGGTTAGGGGTTTGTTACAGGAGTGGGTGGGTGAGATTCTGTGGCCTGCACTGTGCAGGAGGTCAGACTAGATGATCATAATGGTCCCTTCCGACCTTAAAGTCTATGAGTCTATAATGTTCCTGTAGTGAAGTTTCAATATGGTTTCATTCAGTAATAGTGATCCAAGGTATCACTAGTTGATGAAATTATACCACGTAGTGATGTTTGCCCATACTCTGTGCTGTGAAATGTGATTGCATGACATAATTTCTTCTGTGTTGGTTGTTGAACAATATCGCTGCTATGGTTCTTCAGGACACGGTGGTGGCAAATTCATGATTTTAAAATGGATTAGTTTAGCAAGAGGGGCATCCAGATGCTCCATGTCCTTCTTCCCCAAGTAAAAGCATATACAGAATAGCAGTGAACTTAGCAAGACTGCCACACATCCATAAACTGAATTTGGGGCATTGTCATGTCTTATCTGATGACATAGCATTTTCATGTGATGACACTACAGTTGTCATGAATTGAAACATCACATCACACACAGACTATGTAATAACATGAGGCAATATTTTTTATATTACTGCATTTGATTGTGCAGAAACATATTACCACTATATAAATAAGAAACCATAAAATAATTATGGTATGGCTTAGGTCCCTTCCACGACTGTCCTCGCAGGGAGCCTCCAAGAAACAGTCTCCCCCTCTCCAATGTAACTGACATGTAATTTTTTTTAAATCCTACATTAGAATACTATTTCAGTACCAGCAATTAACTGAATAATGAAAAATTATTGAAGATCTAATTAGAAAAAAGCTCAGCATACTTTTAGAAATATCAAAAGGGCATCTATTAGTGCCTATGGCACAAAGAAACTGCATAGTGTCAGAAAGTTTTCTCTAATATGCAGTTTTAATAGAAGACAGTCATCTCTTTTGCTGCTGATTTTTGTAATCACCCTTTTCTTGGATTTTCTTTCTTCTATCTCTGTCTTTTGATCACTACCGTTATTGCACTGTATCACAGTAGCCAGTAAAAGCACACATTCAGTAAGCAGGAAAACTACAAAAATTCTTCTCCCTAAAAGGCTGTAAGGAGATCCTTACCACTATTTTCTTTCAGTCTGACTACAGCACTGATCAGGGAGAAGAGAGTATCTTTCATGTTCACATGGGTATATGCAAATAGATTCAGTGTAGCACACACTGGCTCATTGCAATGCATTTCTGCTGCAGCTTTTCCATTTGATCCTGTCTTCTCGAAGATTTGAACCATAGCAGAGATGAGTGCATTGGATTAATTTAATATTTAAAATATGTCAAGGTAAAACCAGAAGCTAGGGTAGAAAGGCAGATCATGAAATATGCTCTCTGTATCTATAACATAAGCTTAATTTATTATCTGACAGATGGCTGTGGGGTGGGGGGCTGCAGAGCAGGAAGGGGAAAGGCAGCTCATGAAGTAGTGAGTTCCCAGGATCTGTAACCATGGCTCCATACATTGTCATTGCACAGCTGTGGAATCCGTTACCTGTTATAGACAACCAAAAAAAAAAACCCACCACAAACTAAGAATAAACAGATGCATTATTGTCATCCTGAGCCTGAAGCCTGCCTGGAAAAGCAACTCTGACAAGTGTGAACCTATCCCATGTCATATCATTGGGATAACTCTGCAACCTAAAGATGACCACCTGAACATCAATTACTGTTAACTATTCCACTGCTGATCATTTTAGCAGAAACATCCACTTAACAGGCCTATCCCAAAACAGCAAACTGCTTCCTACCTTGCCCGAGGTTCCAAAACCTCCAGCTTTCCCCTTCGCAATTTCTACACCAATAAGCTCTCAGTATTTATAACTGAACAGGGACCCCAACAGAGAAAGCTGAGGCAGAAGAGACTAATATTTCATAATTCACCTGCAAGGATGGAGGGCACCTTGCTCTTTCCCTCATCCCCACTGACTGGCTAAAACCAGAACTGTTCAATGCACTATTAATGGACTGAGAGTCCTGTCACCCACGAAAGCTCATGCTCCAAAATGTCTGTTAGTCTATAAGGTGCCACAGGACTCTCTGCTGCTTTTGCAGATCCAGACTAACACGGCTACCCCTCTGATACCTGTCTGCTCTGTACAGAGAGATGGTGCCTGGAGGAATGGAGCCATTTTGACCGCTGTATGACAGTGACAGTGAGTAAAGGGGGAAGACGGGGAGGGACAGCCTCTCTCCAGAGTGGACTGGAGGAAGAAAAGAGCGGTAGAAAGGCTGGCGATAGTAGGCATGGCAGGGGCAGGTGGAGAGTAGCAGGGGCCAAGAAGAAAGCATAGATAGTGGTAACAGGGGATGAGGGGGTCAGCAGGGGTTGGCAAAGGAAGACTTAAGTGGAGAGCGAGGGATGATCGGACAGGAATACTGGGGGGAGATGAGGAGAACGGGGAGGGGAACACAATACTGTACAGCAGAAGGCGCTCGATATAGGCAGGTTCCATCAGGGCAGGGAAAGAGATCCATAGGGGATCACAGTAATAGGGGCTGGAGAGCTAACAATGAGCGGAGAGCTGGGGCAAGGCAGAGAATGGGGTGGGAAACAGAGGCTAGCTGGGAAGCAGTGGCTGGGGCCCCGCGGAGGCTAGGAGGGACCACAGGCTGGGGCCCGGCGGGGGCTAACGGGATCAGAGATGGGCAAGGCAGGGGCTAGGAGGGAGCACAGGCTGGGACCCGGCGGGGAATAACGGGAGCAGAGACGGGCACGGCGGGGGCTAGGAGGGAGCACAGGCTGGGACCCGGCGGGGGCTAACGGGATCAGAGACGGGCACGGCGGGGGCTAGGAGGGAGCACAGGCTGGGGCCCGGCGGGGTACGGGGAAGCACTGGCTGGGGCACGGCACTGGCTGGGCGCTGAAGCCACAGCTGCGAAGAAGCAGGGTCGGGGCACGGCACTGGCTGCGGCGCAGTGGAGGCTGGGGCACAGCAGGTGCGTGCAAGCGGCGCCGGGTACCTCGGATGCTCCAGCTCCAGCGGCAGAACTCGAGGGTGTCGTTCAGCAGGCTGGACACGAGGCCTGTGGCCCTGCCCGGCTGCTCGGCGGCGGATCCCATGGCGAGCAGCAGCAGAGGTGTCTGGGGCGGGTGCGCTGCGGTGCCTCAGTGCCGGAGCTGCTGCTGCTGCTGGCGCCGGGCACGTAATTTAAGTGTGAGCCGCTGCTGGGTCTCTCGCCGCAGACTCCACCTCGCGCTGACCGGCCTGTGCCCGCGGGCAGGGCGCGCGGGCGGGCGCAGCTGAGCAGGCGCCGGGCTCCGAGTCCGGCGGCGGGGGCAGGTCCGCAGCGCTCGGCTCGAATCACGTGACCTAGCCTCCAGCCTCCCCCCCTGTCTCGCCGCAGCATCCCACAGACACGGCTCCATCACCGGCCGCGCAGGCGCAGACGGCCGGGGGCTCAGCCTCTGCCTGCGACGGGAGTTCGCCCGGCAATGGTAGGTGCGGGGGCTGGTTGCCGGGGTTGGGTCCGGTTAGGGCGAACGCGGCAGTTGCCAGCTCCTTCCCCTCCCCCCCGCCGCCACGGTCCCTCCTCCCGCTTGGCTGGGGACCCCTAGGTCACCTGGCCCCGCGGGGTCTGGCAGGTGTTTGTCTAACCTGTGCTTGTCCCAGTGCTTTCCCACCCGGACAGCCCGCTGTCCTGCCCTGGGTGGCTATCCATCCCTCGCCTCCTTACAGCAACCTTTATGTACTGCTGACTGTTCCCAGCCCTCTCCCGTCCAGACCAAACAACCCCCTTTTATTGTTCAGTCCTTCCTCATAGGTCATGTTTTCTAGACCTTTCACATTTGTGTTGTTCTCCTCTGGACTGTCTCTTGTTTGTCCACAGCCTTCCCAAAGTGAGGTGCCCAGAACGGGACACTGAACACCAGCGGAGTCTGTATGAGTGCTGAGACAGCAGAAGAATTACTTCCCACGTCTTACTTAAAACACTCCTGCTAATACATGCCACAATGATGATCACTTTTTTTTGCAACAGTGTTACACTGTTGACTCTTATAATGGATCATAAACTAAATAACCCCTCAGATCCTTTTCCACAGTACTCTTTCCTTGGCAGTCATTTCCCATTTTATGTATGTTCAATTGATTATTCCTTCCTAAGTGTAGTATTTTGCATTTGTCCTTACTGAATTTCATCCTATTTATTTCAGACCATTTCTTCAGTCTGTCAAGATCATCCTGTCCTCCAAAGCACTTCTAACCCCACCCAGCTTGGTATAGTCTGCATATTTTATAAATATGCTCTCTATGCCATTATTCAAATCATTTATGAAAATAATGAATAGAACTAGACCCAGGACTGAGCCCTGCAGGACCTAACTTGATATGTCCTTGCAGCTTGCTGTGAACCACTGATAACTACTCTCTGAGTATACTTTTCCATCCAGTTGTGCACCTACCTTACAGTATGTTCATCTAGGCTATATTTCTAGATGTTTATGAGAAGGCTATGTGAGACTGTATCAAAAGCCTTACTAAAGTAGAGAGAGATCACATCTACTCCTTCCCCCCATCCTCCAATCCAAAAGACTTGTTATCCTATCAGAGAAGGATATTAAGTTGGTTTAACAAGATTGTTTTTTGCCAAACCCATGATACTCTTACTTATCAATTTATGTACTTCTAGGTGCTTGCAAATTGATTGTTTGAATATTTGCTCCATTATCTTTCCCAGTACCAAAGTTAAGCTGACTGATCTATAATTCCCTGGGTTGTCTTATTCCCCTTTACCTTGATAGGTACTATATTTGCCCTTTTCCAGTCCTCTGGGATCTCATGCATCCACCACAAATTCTCAAAGATAAACTTCTCAAACTTTCGATCAAAATGAAACATTTAGTGGAAGGATACTGAACTAGATGGACCACTGGGAGGTGACAGAGCCCAGTTCAAATCCCTTCTCCCATTCAGGTGGGGGGAGACTTAAACTAGGGTTCTCCCACATCCCAGGTGAGTACCCTAACCACTGAACTAAAAGTTATAAAGGACGGCCACCCCTTTCCTTGCCCCCTGGGCCAGCCACAAGGGCCTGAACTGGTAGATGAGCTCTTATTGCCCTTAGTGGATTGGGCCCTACAAGTGAGTTAGGTGGAGTAGCACGCATTTATGCCCCTGGTTCATGCATTACTCTGGGGTTTAGGCATGGGGCTACAGTACATATGCGCACAAGGATAGGCACAGAGGAAATTCTACTGAAAAAATTTAGTTGCTGGGCAAGTTTAGGTAGTTACAGGGCTCAGTCAGTGACTGGATGATCCAAGGTGCTTCAGAGGAAGATGCAAGAAATCCTTGCAAAATAAAGTTTCCTCTCCACTTCTCTCAGACATTTTCACATTTCCTGAATTACATGTACTTATCTCTGTGATATAGTGTACTAATCCTTTAAACAATGATAGCCTGGAGTGTAATCAAGGAGGCCCTGCCCTGGGATTGGGCTACATAAAGAGGAAGAGGCAACAAGGTGGAGAATAAAAGTCGTGCAGGGTAGTTTGTGTGTTTCCTCAGGTTCTAGACTAGCTTGAGGCTTTGTTTTGGACTTTAAGTTTGGGAGCTGTGAACCAGAGTTCTGAGATAAGGGCCTTTGAACTATTATTCCAAATGCTCCTTCCCTGGGCTATGTTAAAGGAAATATACTTATTCTGATTAGTTAGTTTTGGTTTCTCATTGAGTTGATCTCCGCAAGACAATTGATTAATACTGCATTGAGAGGAAAATTTAAGTAAGGTGTACCTGCAGTGCCACTGCTGGCCATAAGAGGCCCACCCCTTTACAATATCCCTTTCAACCCTTTTAAACAAAACAAAAAAAAAACAAAACAAAAAGTTGTTACTGACCTTCTAAGACGGGGTGGGCAAACTATGGCCTGTGGGCCGGATCTGGCCTCTTGTGGCTTTGGATCCAGCCCGCGGGACTGCCCCCCCGTGGCACCACAGGCCCCGCGCCGCTCTCCAGAAGCTGCCGGCAGCACACCCCCGCGGTCCCCAGGCAGGAGGGGCTCCATGTGTTGCTCTTGCCTCCAGGCACCGCCCCCACAGCCCCCATTGGCTGGGAACAGGCCAATGGGAGCTTCAAGGAAGGTACCTGGAGGCGCAGCAAGGGCAGCACACATGGAGCCCTCTGCCCGCCTCCCCTGTCCCAGGGGCCTCAGTGCTTCCTAGAGCAGTGCGGGGCTGGGGACAGGGCAGGTAGGCAGGGAGCCTGCTCTGGCTCTGGTGCATGCCGCTGCCACCCTGGAGCCTGAAGCCCTCCTGCACCCTGCCCTCAACTCCCTGCCCTGAGCCCCCTGCCTGCACCTCACACCCCTCCTACACCCCAACCCATTTCCCTGAACCCCTTCATACACCCTGCACCCCTCCTCTGCCCCAATACCTTGCCCTGAGCCCCTTCCTGCACACAGCACCCCCTCCCACATCACGCACTCCCTCCCGCACCCCAACCCCCTGCCCCGGCCCTGTATACAATTTCCCCACTTAGATGTGGCCCTTGTCCCAAAAAGTTTGCCCACTCGTTCTGAGATGTCTCAGTCCAGAAATTCTTCAGCTTGCTTTTGGTTTGATACGATAACTCTCTGTAGGATGAAAAATCTTATAATTTGCAGACCACCAGTAGTGTGTGATAAGAAAAATAACAAAAATGTAACAGGGCATAGATTTCTGCAGAATTTGACATCTTGTTTGTATGGAAAGATGAAAACTTTTCATTGGCTTTCTATTGGTAGTAGCGATGAGAGACTTGGGTGAAGTCATAAGGAAGTAATTTAGGTAACTCTTTACAAAATGTACAGAAGATCTTGTAAGGAAGCATCCTGGGCCCTGAGGTTTTCTTTGCTATTGACCACTCCAGCTGCTCAAGGACTGATACAGAGTACACTGGAGCCTTCCTCTGCTACAGAGAGATTCTACAGTTCAAGACCTTTGAAAGTAAGGAAAGAATAAAAAAGATATAAATTAATGGATCTGAGGGGGATCTTGTCAATTTTCTAAGTGTATATGAATAACAAGTAATAAGCTCGTACTTAAGAGGGAACAAAAGGAATAGAAAATCCTACATATGTATGTGAAAGTAGGCCAAGTTAATGTTGCCACAGTGACCTTAACCTTTGAAATTTAGTGACTTTTCAGTGCTTTGAATGTTGTATTACCATTAGTTTTTTGCACTTAATTTTTAAACATTACTTCCACATTTTCTTTTTTTTCTTTTAAGGAATCAATTTTCACAGTTTGAGGTCTTCTGACTTAACCACTAGAGTTTGTAAGCTACTTGTATTGCAACTATTAACTTGTATATCTCACTAACTATACTGGTGATGTCAACAGAGCTTGTATGCTCATTGAATAAACAAGTGCAAACTGGTCTGCACAGGAGCTGCAATAATGCATCTGTTCTATTCTTAAATAAACTTCAGTTGGCTTAAGGGAACTTTCTGCTGTATGAGCTCAGTATGCAATATTCAAATAATTATAACAGTTACAATAATATTACTAATTACAATGTTTTGTCTATATATGTCAAGTGCTTTACTATGCACAGCATGGTTTGCTCCATTGTTAGGGTTGCCAGGTGCCAGGGAGTTGCGAGGGCAGTGCCTGTGCACAGAGGTAGCTTGCACCATGCAGAGCCGCCTGGTCATGCCTAACCCTAGGAGCCGAGGAACATGTCACCGCTTCCAAGCCCCCGGAAGTAAGAGCTGCCCAGAGTCCACACCCTCTCCCACAGCCCAACCCCTGCCCCAGCCTGGAGCTCCCTCCCGGAGCCCGCACCTCCTCCCATGCCTCTGCGCTAGCCCTGAGCCCTCTCCCACACCCAAACTCCCTCCTGGAGCCTGCACCCTGCCTCCTCTCCCACACCCCAGCCCTGAGCTCCTTCCCACACCCAAACTCCCTCCCAGAGCCTGCACCCCTTGCACCTCTGCCCTGGCCTAGAGCCCCTCCTGCACCCAGAACCCTTAGTTTCTGGCCCACCCCAGAACCCGCGCCCCTAACCCAGAGCCCATACCCCCTCCCACACTCTGACCCCCTTGGCTCCCAGCCCCCCCCTCCAGCTCCTGCCTGGAGCCCCCTCCCAGACCCTAAGCCCCTCATTTCTGGCTTCACCCTGGAGCCCACACCCCCAGCCAGAGCCTTCTCCCCATAGGCGTTGACTCCATGGGTGCTCCAGCCCTGGAGCACCCATGGGGAAAAATGGGTGGATGCTTAGCACCCACTGGCAGCTCCCCGCCCCACCCCATCTCACCTCCGCCTCCACTTCCTCCCCTGAGCACACTGCGTGCCCGGTTTTTTCTCCTCCCAGCTTCTGGGAGGAAGCAGGGAGGAGGGGGAATGCGGCGCACTCGGGGAAAAAGGCAGGTCCGGGGTGGGGATTGTGGAAGGGGTCCAATAGGGGCAGGGAGGGAGCAGAGTTGGGATGGGGACTTTCGGGAAGGGGTTGGATTTGGGGTGGGGCAGGGGCTGGGAAAGAGTGGAGTCGGGGCAGGGTGCGAGCACCCACTGGCACCGGGGAAAGCTGGCACCTATGCTTGTCTCCCTCTTACATCCCAACCCTGACCCAGCCCAGTAAAAATGAGTGAGTGAGGGAGGGAGAGAGCGAGCAACAGAGGGAGGGGGAATGGAGTCAACAGCGTGTGGGGCCTCAGAAAAGGGGCATGGCAGGGGTGAGGCCTTGTAGAAGGGGCAGGGCAGGGACGGGGCAAGGGTGTTCAATTTTGTGTAGTTAGAAAGTTGACAACCCTATCATATATATGGAGTAACTGATGCACAAAGAGATGGAATAGCTTTTGCAGGATCACACAGTGAATCTTTAGCAGAGTCAGGAATAGATCTTCTGTCTATAATCTACCCTATAGTCAATTCACTAGACCACATCTTTCCTTTCATATGTTTCTGTAAAACAACAGAAAAGTTTCCTGAATCAAACAAATTGGGTGCTGTATCAGAAATTATACAAAGGTGCTAGTTCTCAATGAGGAATATGGGAAAAATTCAGCCCTGGTGTAACAGATAACAGCTCACACCAATTTCAATGAAAACTACACTGGTGTAGACCCGCATAGATAGAGAAACAAATTCAGTGCTACTTCAAGTTTCAAACTTCTACCATTTTTGCTATGGCTCTATCCAATATTACAGTTACGTTATATCCAGTAATATTTTTGTTTACATTTTCAAAGTTCAAACCCCACAGACTTAACTCCCAATGAAGTAAATACATCTTTTGTTTGAGTAAAGGCTAAGACCAACAGAATTTAAAGAGCAGAAATTGAAATCTGTCTGTCTCTCAAGTGCACAGCAAACGTACCTGAACAGTTTAGCACTGAACATGAAATAATACAGTTGGTAGTATGCTGGGGAGCACAGCTTTCTTCTAAGCAGTTGACCCAGATTTGATTCTGTGCCCCTTGCAACTACAATTTTACATAGATTGTAAATTCTCATGGCTAAAACTTTTCATCCATTTATATAGGGCCTAGCTCAATGGAGCCACCAGTGCTTAATTTGTAAAGAAAGGTGCCTGGGCTCAAAAAAATATTTTACTTTCATTACTGATGTGGCAAGACCAGAGGTGTCAGGGCTATCTATCACCTGCCAAGCCTAGAAGTGCACTGGCAAGCCCTGGCACAAATTAAGCACTAGGGGGCCACTATCCCAAACTGGGTCCAACTGCAACTGCTGAGGCCGTAGAAAGTAGGAAGAATGTAATTATCCATGTTGGAATTTAGCCAGGACAGAAGGCAGACATCTCTATTTTTAAGGAAAATACTGTGAATTTTTTAAAGGAATGCTATCTTAAGAACATATTGTTTTAGTAAACACTTTTTAAAATCTGAGCTTACAAATAAAAGCTCAAATTATTAAAAGTTTAATAAGTATTTTCACATTGTCAAGTTGGTTTACCTTTTGCATTTCTCTCATTATGGACAATGAAAACAAACTTGTAAACTTTTATTTCTAGCTAGTTGCTTATCTTCATTCAAGAAGAGTGCTGAAATCTTTGGGTGCAGTCACCACAGTGGAGTGTATAAATGTTTGTTTTAAAATGTATCTATTGTAATTTAAATATCAGGTAAACATTGCTATGGGACTTAGATTTTTGTAGTGGCTTTTTTAAAAAAACAAACTGGAATTCTTGTGCCAAATTTGACCTGATAGATAGTATCCTTTCAACAATCAAAAGTGATAAGGATCTTTGTTCTGTGTTGATCCAAAAGGTGAACCCTCCATTTCAGATGTGCTCCCTAGCCTCATCCTGACATTGATTCATAACTAATTGCTGGAGGTTTTATCCTAAGAAGGAGCCTTTTATTTAATGTGTTATCCACAGTGTATTTATGTGTGTTCATAGGTGCAAGTGCATGTTCATAGCCTTATTTGTGTTTCAGTGCAGCTTCTTTTGACAACTAGTGTTACAGACATAAGAACTGTGATAACCTCAGTAAAATGAAGATAGTGGTAACCTCAGAAAAGTGTGCATGCTCTTACTGGCTCTTCCTCCCAAGTCCCAAACACAATGTAAATTTCTCTTACCTTTACAGAGCCAAGTATTGGCTATAATATCTGCCACAGCATCCACCTTTTTCCCCCAGGTGTGGCGAGCACATTTTTGCAATGAAAGATGCATATGCATAAATCTATGGTGAATTACCTGGTGTACTAAGGGCATTATGTTGAAACTAGAGAAACCTGTATGGTCACATCTATAGCACTTTGCTAAATAACAAATGCAACATTTTCCTGGCTCTTACACCACAGCTGTAGTACACCCACCTTAGTAACTGTGTAACTGTTTAAGGATGAATTGTATCTTGGCTTCTATTCTAGTATTTGGCTGAAATGTAGGGAATATTTCCCAACAGATGCCACTTGTGGCAATGTAGTTAGGTGAAGATGTATTGGTTGTGCAAGGTGTATACTATGGCTCAAAGTGGTTTCATTATATACTGGGTTTATAGTTCAGTTCAATGGCTCTCAGCACCCCCACTTTAAAAATTATTCCAGCACCCCTGCTCTGGCTGCTTCTGTAACTACCTGAATATGGGTGTAAATGTCATTGCTAGGCATACCCTTATTTATGTGATGTATTGGGGGAGAAAAGTTGTGGCAGAAGAGTTACACCCTGTAGTGGGGTGGTGACCCACTCCAGCCCTGACAGGGTTGGAACCAGCCCTAGGATAGGGCTGGCAGGCTGGGAGAACAGCCGAGGCTGAGTGGGGAAACAGTCACAGCTGTGGCCACACCCCAAATGGACTCGGCTGGCCCTATAAAAGAACTGCTGGGCTGAAGCAGTCTTAGTCTCTCTCTGTTTACAGAGGGAGATGGGCCTCGTTGCAGAGAGCTAGAGAAAGGGTACCTGAGTGGAGCAGGGCTGGGGAAAGGCAGAGGAGTTGGGGAGCTCCAGCCTGGAAAGCCCCAAGCTGCAGCCTAGCATAAGGCCAATGGGTACTGGGAGTTGCAGAGGGCAGCCCAGGGATAGGCAAAGGCAGCAGGTCCAAACCCAACCTTTCCAGTGATGAGTAGACTGATACTGCAGTCTGCCCCAGAGCATGGGGGCTAGACAATGACTGGCAGTAGCCGTATACTGAGGTGAGGTGAGGTGGGGATAGTAGGTGGGGGTTCCCTGGGGAGGGGAGACACTAAGACTGAGGGGTTACTGCCAGGGGGTAGCGCCTCAGATAACAGGGCACTGGGTCCAGGGAGGAACACGGGGCCAGAGGACAGGTGGATCACTAGCCTACAGAGAGTGCTCCAGATCTGGAATGAGCTAATTCCCAGAAGTCACCAGCAGGAGGTGCCACAGAGGTGAGTCCGCACGTCTACACACCCTTTATTTATCAGCCATGAATTAAGGTTCTGAACCTGACTGACCCTGAATACATGCAACACTTTATCTGCATACTATTCTCAAGATTTAAGTTCTTCAGAGGGAGTATCCAGTTGCCACAAGCATGTCTGTGATGAGAAATGTTATCTGCCATTGCATTATATACTTAATAAACATTAATTTACATACAAGAGCCTCAGGAGATAGGTAGGTATTATTATCTTTGTTTTAAAAAGGAGGAAATGGTCTCAGAGAACACATGACTTGCTGGCAAGCCCTAGCTCTCTGGAATCAGTTAAAGAAAGCATGTGGGACTCCCAACAAATGTAACCAATTCTTGTCCGTTATTATCAAACCAAGATGCATTGGACTTGCCTCAAGATTATAAAGTGGGTCACTGTGATGTTTGACTAAAGCTTATCTTCCAGAAAGGCATCTAGTTTTGATTTGAAGACTCAAGAGGAGGAGGATAAACTACTTCCCTTGATAGTTTGTTCCAAAGGTGAATCATATACTATTATTATTATTATTTATTATTTTATTATTTCTAATTTGAATTTTCTGGCTTCAGCTTCCAGCCATTGGTTCTTGTTATGCTTTCTCTGGTACATAAAGAGTCCTTTACTATTCAATAATTTCTCCTTCTGAAGGTACTTAAACGCACTTATCAAGTCACCTTTCAATCTTCTTATTTAAATGGAAGTATATGTAACATGGATAAATCCATATTGCATTTCATCCCAAGACAGATCATGCTAGACTAATTTGGTGTCTTGAGATAGAAAGAAAGAGGAAATGCAGTAGATCTATCTGGACTTCAGAAAGGCATTTGATATGGCACTATGTGAGAAACTAGTTAACTGGGAGATGATGAGGATTAGAATGAGAATTGTAAGGTGAGTATGAACCTGCTAAAGGGGAGGAGGAGACAATGGGTTGTGCTGAAAGGCCTCTCAAGGTGGAGGGAGATTACTATCAAGTGGGGTCCCACAGGGATCAGTTCAGGTCCAGTTCTGTTCAATATCTTCATAAATGATTTAGATAATGACAGAGTATACTTACAAAGTTTGTGTACAATACCAAGATGGGAGGAGTTTCAAGTTCTTGGAGGATAGGATTAAAATTCAAAATGATCTGGAAAAACTGGAGAAATGGTCTGAAGTAAATAAGATGAAATTCAATAGGGACAAATATAAAGTACTCCACTTAGGGCTGGTCTACACTACGGGGGAAAATCGATCTTAGATACGCAACTTCAGCTATGTGAATAACGTAGCTGAAGTCGAAGTATCTAAGATCGAATTACTCACCGTCCTCACGGTGCGGGATCGATGTCCACGGCTCCCCCTGTCGATTCCGCAACTCAGTTCGAGTTGGTGGAGTTACGGAATCGATATAAGCGCGTTCGGGGATCGATATATCGCGTCTAGATGAGATGCGATATATTGATCCCCAAGCAATCGATTGCTACCCGCCGATACGGCAGGTAGTGAAGACATATCCTTAGGAAGGAACAATCAGCTGCACACATACAAATTGGGAAATGACTACCTAAGAAGGAATACAGCAGAAAGAGAATGGGGGGCTTATATGATCACAAGCTGAATATAAGTCAACAGTGTAAGTGTTGCACGCACAAAAAAAAAAGTGAACAGCATATTAGCAGGAGTGTTGTAAGCAAGACATAAGAAGTAATTCTTCCACTCTACTCCACGCTGATAAGGCCTCATATTCAGAGTGCCTTACTTCAGGAAAGATGTGCACAAATTGGAAAAAGTTCAGAGGAGAGCAACAAAAAATGATTAAAGGTCTAGAAAACATGACCTGTAAGGAAAGATTGAAAAAAATAGGATTTGCTTAGTCTGGAAAAGAGAAGACCTAGAGGGGACATAACAGTTTTCAAGTACATAAAAAGTTGTTACAAGGAGGAGGGTGAAAAATTGTTCTCAACCTCTGAGGATAGGACAAGAAGCCATGGGCTTAAATTGCAGCAAGAGAGGTTTAGGTTGGACATTAGGAAAAACTTCCTGTCAGTAGTTAATTCTGGAACAAATTGCCTAGGGAGGTTGTGGAATTTCTGTCATTGGAGGTTTTTAAGAACATGTGAGACAAACACCTGTCAGTAATGATCTAGTTATTATGTAGTCCTGCTTTGAGTACAAGGGACTGGACTAGATGACCTACTGAGGTCCCTTCCAGTCTTGCACTTTGATGATTCTAGGAAGCAGCTGAGTCAGTAACAGTCTGAACAATACATAATAATAGTCCAAACAGCAGGTGTGTAGCAGCAGGTCCTGACTAATTCCACACACCCAACTCTATGTACACATAGAGACAGGAACACTGAGTGCATGGAGTGGGAACCAGGAAAGAGCCAGGAGTAGGGAGCAATAAGCAGGAAGGGAACGAACACACACACATGTTCAAGCATCAAACATCAGGATGACTCAACAGAAGAACCCTGAATTCACATGCTACATCCAAGAATCTACTTCTTCTGTTGTACAATCTTAATACTTCCTCTCCCTTCTTGATGATAGGACCCTTTGAATCTTTTCAAGTTGTGAAAACAGCCTACTTTGTTATCACCCAGCCAAGTTACACATATTTAAGTGACTTAATTTTTTTCATAAGTTAGTCTTTCCAACTTCCTGATTTTTCTTAAGGTTTCTCTGGATTCTCTCAATTTTGTAAATACATTTCTGATAATATGCTATCCAAAGGAAGTGACTGATATTCCTGATAGTATGAGCAGCTTTTTTGTAGCCATGTTGGTTCCAGAATATATTGGAGAGACAAGGCAGGGGGTGAGGTAATATCTTTTATTGGACCAAATAAATTCTGATGAAGTCTGTCCAAAGCTGTACAGAGAAGGAATATTACTCCCTTCTCTATTAACTGCAGCCCAAAATTACACTGGCCTTTTTCATTGCCAATAAAACATGTCTAACTTACTCTCCACTATCACAATGATCTATTCTGCAGTATTACTGATTTCTCCTTCTTATTAGATGTTGGTGTATCAGATTATTTTACTTCTAGATGTTCTAAATGGTACTTTTCTGTGTAGAATATCATTTTGTTTTCCGCTCTGTTTTCTTTTCTTTCAAGGTCTTTTTATTTCTCTGTCCTCACTGGTGTGCAAATTCCTCCCAATTTAGCATCATTTATCAACTTCATTAATGCATTGTTTACTTTCTCTTTCAGATCATTAAATAAGGTATGATATAAGACTGGTCCTAACAGCAGTCCCTGTGGTACCCTACTTGATACATTGTTTGGGAGTGCTGTTTATCTGATAGATGAAGTATTTACTGGTAGTTTGCTTCTTGAAGTATTTAATCTTATCTCTGCTAAAGTCTATGTGGAGTCGTTTCACCCCATCACAAATATGTAATAATCATACTTTGTACTTGTAGTGCATTCCATAGGAGGAGCTGAAATCATTACAAAGGTAGCTATTATCCCATTTTATGTCTAGGGAAACTGAAGGACAGAGACTTAATTCACATAAATCAGTTGTGGAATCATGAAGAAAACTCAGGGCTCCTGATTACCAATCCTTTGTTGTGACTGTTAGACCTTATCCTCATCCTCATAGACCTTCACACAGACCTGCCAAGGCTGCTTTTCCTATTAGATTACTGCTTTGGGCCCTTTTTAAAGGGCTACTGGGAAATCTGGCTCATCTACTGTTTTTTTTTTTTTCTGGTGCGAAGCACCATGCTGAGGATGAAGAGTGTTGCATATGAAATAAGTGTGTTAAGAAATAAATCCTGGCACTAAAATATTTAAATATCAGTGTGACAATCTGCATCCCTATGTCCACCCCATTTTCAAGACTATGATAAATTTTGTATGAAATATGTTTTGAAAGGTATCATTTGAAAACTCATGATTTGCTGATCATTATTGTCCCAGTAAAATATGTGTCAATTAAATCAAGTGGACTATCACGTGGTTAAGTGGCCATTCTTTGACAGGAAAAGGGATGAAAGCAAGAAATGTATAGCTTAGCAAAGAAACAGCTGGAGGTTCTGATCCCCACAGACTCCCAACTGGAGATGATTCTCAAAGAAGAGGAAAAGGTATAAGAATGGGGAGCAGATGCCCCATGATATCTCTCCTTTTATTTCTACCCACAGCAGCCCAACACCTGAGGAACAAAGAAACAGCTTTGGATTAAAGGCGGGATCCTGTCTGAAAGGAGTTCAGTCAGTAAGACTATAACTTGTGGTGAGAGAGATCCTTTGCTTTGAATTTGCTTTAACTTGTTAAGTTAGCTATTAGTTACATTTTACTTTTATTGCAGCCAATTCTGACGTTTATGCCTCATTATTTGTAATCTCTTAAAATATATCTTTCTGTAGTTAATGAACTTGTTTTATTTAGACCTGTGTTTGGATTGAAGTGCTTGAGAAATTTCATTTGGGATAACAGGATTTTTGCATGTCATTTTCTATTAATAAAATGACAAACTTTATACGAGCTTGTATTGTCCAGGAGAGGGCTGGGCAGTACAAGATGCACATTTCTAGGGGAAAATCTGGGACTGGGAATGTGCTGGTGTTGCACTGCAAGGTAATACAAGAGTAGCAGGCCATAGCACTCAGACAGTATAGCTGGCAGTAATTTACATGCTGGAGGCTGTGTTTGGGCAGACCAGGAGTGGTTGCTCTCACAGCGAAGCAGGGTAAAAGGCTCCCCACACTGGAGAAGTGAGGGGACACAGCTGTTTACCAGTCCAGATTGTTCCCTGGGTAATGTCACAGTCATAGTCTGTTCTTCTAACTTTTTTCTCATCATTTAGATTATCTAAATCTAGATTTCCTGGACACTTTCAGAGGACAGGATTCTGAGAAACCACAATTCTTTGTTTTTTATTTTCACATTTCTCAGATTTTCCAGTTCCTCCCATTACAGTTTGAAATGGCTCTGAAAACTTTTTTGGGATATCTTAAAATTGTTCAGGTTTTCTCTGGAGACAAAGAACAAACTCTTCTGTAGAAAAAATCCCCGGGAATGCATGTTTTGTATATAATAGAGATGCTGAAGCAGGAGGGCCAGAGGGCCATGGCCCCATCACTTTTTATTGGCTGTAAGGGCGAATGATGGGGAAGAGAGGAGCAGGCAGCATCATGGGTTAGGTTGAGGGAAGAGATGGCGCGAGAATGGGGCATCGGGGGAAGAGGCAGTGTGGGGCCAGGGCCCTGGGGGAGGGGGAATGGGTGCCACAGGAGCAGGGCCTCAGGGGGAAGGGGCAGCATGGGGGTTTGGCCTGGGAGGAAGGGGTGGCGCAGGAAGTAGGGCCACAGTTCGAGCGCTAATATCAGTCCTTCAGACTTTGGGCAGGAGCATCAGCAGACTGGCCTCACCTTCTCTCCTTTTGTACTGCTGCAGCAGCCAGTAGATACTGAAGGAGATACTGCAGTGTGTCCTGCATGCGCTCTTACCAACAGTGGTGAAGAAAACAGCAAGGGAGCTCCATGACCCACAACAATAGTGGGTGAAGTTGTATGAGAGTAGCAGCTAGCTAACTCTAGCCTCAGAAAGGGTCAAAAATGTTAATAAGTACAGCTAGCATCAATATTTTTAGATAGGCTGGCTCCAGCTGGGCTGTGAGCTCCTGCTGCTCTGAGCAGCATGGTAAGGGAGCGGGGGGGTTGGATAAGGGCAGAGGGTCCGGGGGGTGGGGGCAGTTAGGGGACAGGGATCAGGGGGCAGTTGGATAGGGGTTGGGGTCCTGGGGGAAGTTAGGGGCAGGAGTGTGGATAGGGGTTGGGGCAGTCAGGGGACAGGCAGCAGCGGGAGGTTGGATGGGTGGAGGTTCTGGCAGGGGGTCAGGGGACAAGGAACAGGGGGGATTAAATAGGTGTGAAGTCCTGGGGGGCCTGCCAGGGGGCAGGGGTGTGGATAGGGGTCAGGGCAGTCAGGGGACAGGGAGCATGGGGGTTGGATAGGGGGTGGGATCCCAGGGGGGCAGTTGAGGTGGGGTCCCAGGAGGGGGCGGTCCAGGGACAAGGAGCAGTGGGGATAGGATGGGTCGGGGATTCTGAGGGGGGCAGTCAGGGGGCAAGAAGTGGGAGGGGGCGGGGGGTCAGGCTGTCTGGGGAGGCACAGCCTTCCCTACGTGGCCCTCTATATAGTTTTGCAACCCCAATGTGGCCCGCACTTAAAAATCCTTACTAGTGAATACTTTTCATCTAAACTGAATCAATTTGGGTATATCCCAGAATAAACTTGCTAATTATCTCCAGAATCTATAGACCAGACCTCTACATAGTAATGGGACAATAAACAATAATTGATTGTAGTGGGGGAGATAAATATAGTGGCAAAATATTTCACAAGCCTATCTAAAAATATTGATGCTAGCTGTACTTCAGTAGATGCTGAAGGAGATACTGCAGTGTGTCCTGCATGCGCTCTTATCAACAGTGGTGAAGAAAACAGCAAGAGAGTTGCTTTTGCCTCCCCTGGAATTGAAACCTCCTCACCAGTTATTGGGAGTGGACTACATCCACCCTGATTGAACTGGCCCTGTCAACACTGGTTCTCCATTTGTGAGGTAACTCCCTTCTCTTCGTGTGTCAGTATAATAATGCCTGCATCTGTAATTTTCACTCCATGCATCTGAAGAAGTGGGTTTTTTACCCATGAAAGCTTATGCCCAAATAAATCTGTTAGTCTTTACGGTGCCACCAGACTTCACGTTGGTTTTGTTGCTACCTAGACATCCAACAGCAGCTGAGGATCCAACATGACCCAAAGCTGAGAACCCAAATAATAAATTGTTGACATGATTGAGGAATCTCCAGGAGGCAATAACACTTCCACTGTTGTTTTTTTGTAGCTCCTTGCAGCCCACAAGCATTATTTTAGCCAGCTAGCTCTCAGCCACATCCCAGTTTGGAACGACATGAACTGAACTGCTAATCTACACCAAACTGATTTACATCTCTGATTGAATGGAGAAGTGTCCTCCTCCTGAAGGTACCACAGTCCACACACTTCCTAAATGATTTCCTTAATGGCCTCTGTGATAGTCCGAGGCCAGCTGGGAACAGCAGAGTAGTAGAAGGGAGATATACTGGCCACTGGATAAACAGTTTTCTGTTCCCTGAGTGACCGGAGCAGGGGCTGCTCCAGGCTGATGAGAACACCTGAATCCAATTAACCTGCTAAGAGTCAGGTGAGGCTGTTAAGCACCTGACTCTAATTAAGGCCCCTCATAAAAGAGCTCACTTCAGTCAGGCCAGAGGGAGCCAGGGAGCCAGAGGGGAGGAAGTGCGTGTGAGCGAGCGAGGAACTGGAAGCAAGAGGCGTGCAAGAAGCTGAGAGTGAGTAGGCATAGTGCTGGAGGACTGAGAAGTACAAGCGTTATCAGATATCAGAAGGAAGGTCCAGTGGTGAGGACAAAGCTGGTGTTGGGCGGAGGCCATGGGGAAGTAGCCCAGGGAATTGTAGCTGATGCGCAGCTGTTCCAGGAGGCACTCTAGACAGCTGCAGTCCACAGGGCTCTGGGCTGGAACCTGGAGTAGAGGGTGAGCCTGGGTTCCTCCCAACTCCTGATCAAACACAGGAGGAATTGACCTGGACTGTGGCTTCTACCAGAGGGGAAGGTCTCTGGGCTGTTTCCCAACGCGCAGGGTGAATCTGTGAGGCGAGCAAATCCACCAATAAGCGCGGGACCCACCAAGGTAGAGAAGGAACTTTGTCACAGGTGGTGTCAGGAGTGGGATTTCATGTGCACAGCACGGCGGAAGGAGGGTGATTTAAAAAAATAAAAAGGGGGAGAGGGTTTTTTTTTTCACCACAATGGATGACGTAGTACACGTATTGATACAAGCTACGGCGGCCCAGCAGGAGGCTACCCTTGTCCAGGCAGCTGCCAAACACTAATCGTCTGTGGATGGACCAGGCTGCTCAAGACCGAGCTATGTTGCGGGAACTGGTAAACCAGGTAAAGACCCTTACAGAGCTGAACCGTGGCCATGATGGGATGCAGACCATACGGGCCAGCCATTGGCTGCAGAAAATGACGTGGGAGGATGATGTAGAGGCATACCTTCTGGCCTTTGAGAGGACAGCCTTACGGGAGGCCTGGCCTCAAGATCAGTGGTCTGACATCCTTGCCCCATTCCTGTGTGGGGAGGCCCAGAAGGCCTACCATGATCTGCCCAAAGAGGCTGCAGCAGACTACCCCACCTGAAAGCAGAGACCCTGGCCAGATCTGGGGTAACGACCACAGTGTGGGCCCAGTGGTATCACAAATGGAGATACCAGGAAGATGAAACCCTGCGGTCCCAATTATATGACCTCATCCATCTTGCACGAAAGTGGTTGTGAACTGAGTCCTGGAACCTTGAAGAGATACTAGAGGTTCTGGTCATCAACCAATACATGAGGGGACTACCTCCGGACCATCGCACCTGGGTAAGCCAGAACGAACCCTCCACCTATGACGAGGTTGTTGCCCTGGTAGAGAGGCAAAGGACAGCGAGGGAGCTGACCCAACCAGTTAAGGAAGAGGCACCCCGGGTTAAACTAGTAGCACTGAGCCCTAAAGCTCGGATGACTGGGCCACCAGGAGGGCCCAGGTGGAAAAAGAGAAGGGATGAAGGCCCACCAGAGGCCACAAAGAGTCATAGCACTGAGGGAGAAGAGGATCGTGATGTTAGACTGCCCAATCCAAGAGACCAGGGAATGCCTAGGGTTCCATACAGATGTTATGCCTACAGGGAGTGGGGACACATAGCTCCATAGTGTCCCAATGCTGAGGAGCCTACGCAGTGTAACCTGGGGAACTGGGCAGACCCATGCTCCCTAATCCACCTTGTGAGTGTCTCACTAACCCCACATATGTACACCAGACCAGTGAAACTAAAGGGGGCAGAGACCACAGCACCGGTTGATTCGGGAAGTGCTATCACGCTTATGTTAGGGAAGCTCGTGAAGCGTAGTCAGCTGCTGCAGGCTAAATGTACAGGGATAAATGCGTCCATGCAGGATCAGCGCTAGAGGTTTGAGCGCCGTAGGCACACGGCAATTTCGCCGCCCCGCGCGCTGGTCCCGCGGCTCCGGTGGAGCTGCCGCAGTGGTGCCTGCGGAGAGTCCGGTGCTCTGCGGCTCCAGTGGAGCTGCCGCAGTCATGCCTGTGGGTGGTCCACCGGAGCCGCGCGAGGAGCCGACCGTCCGCAGGCACGACTGCGGCAGCTCCACTGGAGCTGCGGAGCACTGGACCCTGCGCAGGCACCACTGCGGCAGCTCCACCGGAGCCGCCTGCCGCCCCCTCCGGCAAAACGGCTCCCACCAATTATTCTGGCGCCCTAGGCGATTGCCTAGGCTGCCTAAATGGTAGCGCCAGCCCTGCGTCCATGGGACAGTTAGTTACTACCCCTCCATCCCAGTAAAAATCAAGATCCCCAAGGGACCACTACTGAGGTAGCAGCAGGTGTAGTCCCTAAACTCCCATACCTGGTGCTCATAGGGTGAGACTTCCCAGGGTTTGGAGACTTACTCCCAGTAGGGGAATTTGAGAAAGAAGGGAACCCTGAAATTAGTGAGGCATCCACAGCAGACTGTCAACCCCCAATCTTCTCTGAAATATCTCCAGATTTGTTCTTCACTCACAGACAGGGTAGAAAGATGAAAAGGGAAAGAAGGGCAGCTCAGGCCTTGGGAACCCAGATACTGACCCCAAGCCAGAGGGTCGCTTTCGTAGATGTTGACAGATGCTACCAATGTGGTGCTCTGCTCTGTTCAATGCTGATATCACTCAGCTGCGTGTGTGTGTTCCCTTTGTGTGCTGTCCCAGCTCTTCGAAGACAGCTGACACAGCAGACCCGAATAGAACCCCCAATGACCACAGACTCTAGTAAGGTACGAAGGCACGTTGGCCAAGTTTATTGTCGAAGAGAAAAACAGTCTCCTGCTCCCTGGCAAACGAAGTCCAAGGTGCTGCTAAGGTACAGCTAGCCAGTATTTATGTGCTCCCTGGCAATGGACTCAGCTCAGTCAGTGGCGGGACTTTCCACTGCCCTCTAGGCTGGACAAAGACACTGCCCCAGGGATACATTCTTATACACCGGTACAAACAAAAGCAGCAAAGAATCCTGTGGCACCTTATAGACTAACAGATGTATTGGAGCATGAGCTTTCGTGGGTGAATACCCACTTCCTCAGATGCATGTCAGTGGATTTTTTACCTTTAGTCCATTTGGTATGATGTCCATCCATTTGCATTTGGAAAGGAAGATGATATCTGTCTGTATTTGTGCAAGTTTCTTCATGAGGTTGATGGATTTCCATTCCATACGGCTAAATGCAGTGCCTTGCATGGTGTCAAGTATCAGAGGGTAGCCGTGTTAGTCTGGATCTGTAAAAGCAGCAAAGAATCCTGTGGCACCTTATAGACTAACAGATGTATTGGAGCATGAGCTTTCGTGGGTGAATACCCACTTCCTCAGATGCATGTGACATGCATCTGAGGAAGTGGGTATTCACCCACGAAAGCTCATGCTCCAATACATCTGTTAGTCTATAAGGTGCCACAGGATTCTTTGCTGCTTTTACAGATCCAGACTAACACGGCTACCCTCTGATACTCGGTACAAACAAGTTACACATCACTCCTGACGTATTGAGGTGCAGCCCTTCTACGTAGCAAGGTACAACCCCTCTACATAGTAAGGTGCCGCCTCTCACCTTGTACATGTTGGTTCGAACAAAACAACTCTATCCATCATATTACCCTTTTGGCCCTGTCATTGGGATGGATCAGCTTGTTCCTTGTTATCTGTGTGGAGTGTACAAGCATGCGAATGTTCTGATATCTGGTGTCCGGTACCTTTTAGGTATGTCTCTTTCTGCAGCATCAGCCCTTTCCTTGCCAGCTTCTGTGAGCAGGGCCTGTCTCTGGCTGACAGCTTAACTTTGCCTTTATGTTAGCAAAGTCTTGACCATTACTTTAGTTCAGGCCTTAGGCCTCATACTGGGCCTCTGATACCAAGGTTTATATCTCAGGGCCTCATCTTACTACAGTAGGTAGGCAGACCCGAGCAGCTGAAAATGAAGCCACCCAGGTGAGAGAAGCACACGAGTCTGACCCCCACCCTAATGCCTCTGAACCAGTAGAGGCAACAGAAACTGGGTCCCTAGATCTTGGGCAGATTAGCTCCAGGAGAGGAAATTTTGGACGGGACCAGGCTGAAGACCCAAGGTATGACAATATCAGGAAGGAGGTGACCAAAATAGATGGGGTCCCCGTGGAAGACAGAACCCAGGGGCCAGGATCCTACTTCATAATGAAGAAGAATCTCTTATACCGGGTTGCACCAGTACAGGGGCAGAAGATACAGCAGATCCTAGTACCTTAAAAACACCAGAATGCTGTATTAAGTCTTGCCCATAGTCATCTTTTTGCGGGTATTTGAGGGTAGAGAATACCCTGGCACAGGTCCTGTGATAGTTCTTCCGGCCCGGAGTACATGAAGAAGTGCGGAGGTACTGTGCATCTTGCCCAGAGTGTCAGCTGCACAGTCCCCGTCTCCACTTGAGGGCATCTTTAATACCCCTTCCCATCATAGAGGTCCCCTTCGAGCGAATAGCCATGGACCTAGTGGGTCCTCTGGAGAAGACAGCTTAGGGCCACCAATATATACTTGTTGTTTTGGACTATGCTACTCGCTACCCAAAAGCCATCCCCCTGTGGAACACGGCCTCTAAAACGGTAGCCAAAGAGCTGGTGGAGATCTTTGCCCGAGTGGGGCTGCCGAAGGAGATATTAACAGACCAAGGAACCCCATTTATGTCGAAGCTAATGAAAGACCTCTGTACGCTGTTCCATATACATACCCTGAGAACTTCAGTCTATCATCTGCAGACTGATGGATTGGTAGAAAGTTTAACCGAACCCTCAAGGCTCTGATAAGGAAGGTGGTAAGTCGGGACGGGAAGGACTGGGACACCCTCCTACCTTACCTTATGTTTGCGCTCTGGGAGGTACCTCAGGCCTCAACTGGATTCTCCCCCTTTGAGCTGTTATATGGGCGCAACTCCTGAGGCATCCTGGACATAGCCAAGTAAATTTGAGAGGAGGAACGCTGTGTGGGGAAGAACGTAATAGAGCATGTGCTACAGATGAGGGGCCGGATAGCCCGGGTCACTCCCATAGTGAGGGAGCACCTAGAGGAGGCCCAGGAGACCCAGCAAACCTACTACAACTGTCAAGCCAAGGTTTGTCAGTTTCAGCCCGGTGACCGAGTAATGGTACTGGTACTCACAGCTGTTGGCCCAGTGGCAAGGGCCCTATGAAACAGTTGAATCTGTAGGGGAAGTAAATTACAAGGTGCGACAACCAGGATGTCAAAAACCAGAGCACATATCATGTCAACCTTCTGAAACCCTGGCATACCCGAGAAACCAGGAAGTGCGGGGCCCAATTCGAGAGACTTTAGGAAGTGTGGGGCCCAATTCGAACAGTTTTTAAGTCATCCCTGGCAGGGATGACTTAAAAACACGTGGGGCTTGTACTCGCCAGGTGGTGCTCTGAGTCTTCGGCGGCACTTCGGCGATGGATCCTTCACTTGCTCCAGGTCTTTGGCGGCATTGAAGGACCCGCCGCTGAAGTGCCACGGAAGACCCAGAGCAAGCAAAGGACCCGCCGCCAAAATGCCACTAAAGACCTGAAGCGCCGCCAGGTAGGTAAAAATTAAAAAGGCACCTCTAGCCAGGGAAGGGATTCTCACTGGGCACAGAGCCCTCTTAGGCGTGGGGCCTGATTCAGGGGAATTGGTGGAATAGGCCTAAAGCCGGCCCTGTGAGAGATGTGCACAGTGATTCGGGAAGACCTGCACCCAGGGAACAAAAACCCTGAACAGGTGAGGGTGTCTCCCAATCTTATGACAGCTGAGAAGAAAGAGATGCTCACCCAATATCAAGATGTATTCTCAACAAAGTCAGATTGCACAACTGGGACATATCACCACATCATCACAAACCCTGAGGCCAGAGTAACAATGAGGCCCTACTGGGTGCAGCAGTCAAAAGGGAGGAAATAAAAGTGGAAGTCAGGAAAATGCTGGAGATGGGGATCATTGAAGAATCTCTCTGTCAGTGGTCCAGCCCAATAGTGTTGGTGCCCAAACCTGATGGCACCACGAGGTTCTGCAATGACTTCTGTCAACTACATGAGATATTCCAGTTCGATGCTACCCTATACCCCACATAGATGAATTAGTGGACCGTCTGGGGAATGCCCAGTTCTTGTGAGTTCAATACTTGAGGGGTTCACTTAGGGATCTGGAGTACTTGGTCCTGCTAGTGAAGGCAGGGGGCTGGACTCAATGACCTTTCAAGGTCCCTTCCAGTTCTAGGAGATAGGATATCTCCATTAATTTAAATTTAATTTAAATGACCCTAGACTTGACAAAGGGGTACTGGCAGATTCCCCTAGCCAAAGATGCAAAGGAGAAGACAGCGTTCTCTACACTAGAGGGTCTTTTCCAGTTTATGGTCCTTCCTTTTGGACTACGTGGGGCCCCAGCTACCTTTCAGCACCTCATGGACAAGTTATTATGCCCTCATGTCAGCTATACCGCAGCCTATTTGGAAGACGTTGTGATTCATACCCCAGACTGGGAAACCCACTTGAAGAAGGTGGGGGCAGTCCTTGATACCTTCAGGCGAGCTGGCCTTATGGCAAACCCTGTTAAGTGTGCTGTGGGGTTCACGGAGGCCAAATATCTTGGCTACATGGTAGGAAAAGGTCTGGTAAAACCTCAACTGAACAAGTTAGAGGTCATTCAAAATTGGCCACGACCAAGTAGTAAGAAGCAAATCCAAGCATTCCTAGGAGTGGTGGGGTATTACCGGCGTTTCATCCCGCATTTTGCCACAAAGGCAAGTCCCCTAACGGATTTAGTGAAGGCCTGTGGTCCGGATCCAGTCAGATGGTCCGACACAGCAGAGAGGGCATTCACAGACCTACGGACTGATCTCTGCAGTAACTCCATATTGATAGCCCCGGATTTCACCAAGGAATTCATCCTTCAGACAGATGCATCTGAGGTGGGGTTAGGAGCTGTCCTGTCGCAGATGGCTGGGGAAGAGGAACACCCAATTCTCTACCTCAGCAGGAAACTCCTTCCGAGGGAACAAAAATATGTAGTGGTAGAGAGAGAGTGCCTCGCCATAAAATGGGCCAAGGAAACATTGCATTACTACCTGCTGAGTTGCAGATTTTTCCTCATGACCAACCATGTCCCTCTTCAATGGATGCAACAGAACGAGGAAAAGAACACAAGGGTAACCAGGTGTTTCTTATCCCTCCAACCTTTCCAGTTCCGCATGCAGCACAGAGCAGGGAGTCACCATGGCAATGCCGATGGCTTATCATGTGTACACTGTCTGGCATCCCAAGCTGTCCAACATCTTGGTGTTGAGCAGAGGGGAGGGATATGTGATAGACCCAGATGCTCTGGAACTGCTCCCCACAAAACCAGTCAGGACTTTGGGGAGCCTCCTCTTCCTTGGAGCAGACTATCTCCAGGGCAAGAAGCTCACATGTCTTCACTTCCTGAGTCTCTCCTTGTAGCATTCAGCATCCTCTGCCCCTCCATGCGCTGCCCACAGCAAGCCTGCCCCAGTGGGGTCCTGGGAAAGCCATAGGGTCCTGCACCCCCACTTTGCAGTCAGACGTGACTCTCAGCCAGCCAGTAAAACAGAGGTTTATTCGATGACAGGAACACTGTCTAAAACAGAGCTTGTAGGTACAGAGAACCGGACCCCTCGGCTGAGTCCATTCTGGGGCCCAGTGAGGCAGACCCCCATGTCTGCCCTCACTTCTCGTCCCCAGCCAGCTCCCAAACTGAAAACCCCCTCCAGCCCCTCCTCTCTGGGCTTTGTCTCTTTCCCGGGCCAGGAGATCACCTGATCTTTGTTCTCCCAAACCTTTAGCATCCCCTTGCAGGAAGGAAGGGCCTGGGCCATTAGTTGCCACGGAGACAGAGTGTTGGCCATAACTGAGGCACCCACACAGTATTCAAAGGAAACATTAAAACCAGTCCCACTTCGTCACATCTTTCCCCCCTTCGAGACCGAACTGAGCGAGGTCACTTTAGCCAGTGACCTGGGGAAGTTTGAACCCACCAACGTTCCCATGGATGCCCCAGCATCTCTCCCATTCCTTGGTGGGAGTTACACCAGGCCCTTCAAGTTTCACACCCTCCTGTGGGTCTGTTGTGCTTGATGGCGCTTGCAGGCTGCATGTGGGAAGGTTTATGCATCCCGTACCCTTTTTCCACCCCAATACCCCTGGGGTTTAAACTGAGATTGGATCTTTTCCCAGCACTCCAGTTTGAAGGGCTGCAATTCGGGCTCTCTTGGTTAAGAGCTCCTATCTGGACCTTGGCCACCCTCTGAACAGGCGTCTCTGTCCCCAGCAGCTCAGCATTAGCCTCTTGCATGTGATGCCACCCAAAAATGATACAGCTGCAGCTTTCTAAGGGCCTGCACCATGGTCAGGCATTTCTTCTCTAAGGCCGCATAGTTCTGCTCCCGGGGCAGCAATTTCTTGCTCAGGTACCCGATGGGGTGTCTCCCTCCTTTCCACATCGGCTTGCATCAGCACCGTGCCTAGCCCTGCATCTGAGGTGTTGGTGAACACTGCAAAAGGCTTGGCAAAGTCTACATTTACCAGATTTACCGGGCCTTGGATTAGAGCCCTCTTAAGTACACAGAGAGCCTTCTGGCACTGCTCAGTCCAGACCACCTCGTCTGGCTTACTCCTCTCACCTAGCTCAGGATGGGGGCAGCTAGGGGGCTAACGTGGGGTGCAAACCTCTGGTAGCCCTCCACCTTCCTGATAAAGGCCTGGACTTGTTTCTTGGTCTGGGGAATAGGCCAATCTCTGATCATCTCCACCTTGCACTTCTCGGCTTTTACCATCAGTCCTGCCTGCTGGAGGCAGCCCAGCACCCTCTTCACCTGGGACATGTGTTCATCCCAGGTCTGGTTAAAGACACACATGTCATCGTACGCCAGGGCCACGTTCTTCATCCCCCGCAGCTTGTCTAGAATCTCCCCAGGCCTAGGTATGGGGTAGGCATCGGACACGGTGATGGCTTTAAGCTTCCGATAGTCTCTACAGAACCAGATCATCCTGTCTCCCTTGGGGACCAGCCCCACAGGTGAGGCCCATGGGCTGTTGAACGGCTGGATTACATCTAAAGCCAACATGTCCTTGACCTCTCTCTTGAGGTTCTGGGCTGCTTTCCCAGTGACTCTGAGCGGGGAACACCTGATGGGGAGAACACCCACGCAGGGAAGAGATCCATCAGGGGATCTTCTCCCTTCTCCTCCCAATCCTCCCTTTCCAGGTCCAAGAGTCCCCTCACTCTCCTCCCATACAGCAGCTCAAACGGGAAGAACCCTGTGTATTCCTGGAGCACCACCAGCTGCCTCTCAATTCCCCACAGTTAGACTTCCCCTTGGGGAGCTCATTCCCGGTACAGGAATCCCTTCTCCCGCAGGACTCTGTCTCTGCAGCCTTCCCCAAGGGGGTTTGCAGCGCTGTGGCCAGCAAGGTCCCTGAGTTTCTCCAAGAAGGGATCCTTCTGCAGCTCAGTCTGGAATTCAGCTGCTGGGGAAGGGAGTGGGACCTGCTCCCTCTCACTGCCTGGACCTGGGGTCACAGCCAATCTGAGCCCTGCCCCTGGTAGCTCCCTCCCTGCTATGTAATCACTTCCCAGCAGCACGCCTGGACCAGGCAAACCTGGTTGGCAGCAGACCTGCCCTGCCTGGGTGTCCCTCCACTCAGCTGGGGTCTCCTTCTCCAAAGGATAGTTTGGCACAGGGATGATCATTTGATAGAGGGTGACTTACTGGAGAGAGCAGCAAAATAGAACAGCAGCTCCAGCCTTCCCATGGCTGATCCTCTCCCTTCCAATTACTGTTCACTTAAATGCCAGCACTTGCTATTGCCCTATTTCTCTCTTTCTTCCCAACATGCAGTCCACTCCTATTCCCCTCCTACTGCTTCCTATGCCAAGTAGTCAGTTACTGACATAAAACAGCCTAAAAACATGGAGTTGACAGGTAACCAGTCCATTCTAATGACTTTTTTCTTTATATATAACAGACTAATTTTCTATTTTGACTCTTGTTTTGAGGCTTCAATGGGGAGGCCATCCCAATCAACACATTTCTGAAATGACACGCAGTAGACAGGGAAATATATCATTCTATATCTATCTTCTAACACAGTAACTGTCTGGAAAATGTGATCTAAGTGTGAAAATGTAAACTAGCTGCCGAACTGTTTCTTTGTAAACATGTCTGAATGACAGAAGAAATGGATGATTTGTCCATGCAGCCTGTTACTTTGCTTAATATTTTCCTTTGTCTCAACCTAGCCAATTGCTTCCCAGCTGCAAATGGGAAGAATGCCCATGACTAATTAGCTACACGCATTACCCGAAATATTTAGTATGCAGTTTAACTACTATTAAATTACACTTACAAGCAAACTGGTGCCATGTCTACTCTAGAAGTACTGTACAAGTATACCTGTACATCATACTGGCAAAGCTGGACTTTATACCTGTATAGTAAAACCATTCCCGACAAATGAAAAGCTGTACTAGTAAAACCACAACTTTGTCAGAACAGCTGCATCTACACTAGGAGCTTCTGCTAGTATAGGTACAGTGGTCTTGGATCACACATCTTCACGTCCCTGACCCATACATCTATGCCACCAAAAGTCTTTAGTGTAGATCCCATCAAAGGCAGGAGGTCAATTTCCACTGTCAGCCTCATGTCTGACTTGCAAAGTATCTAACATACTCAGGACTTTAAGTGCAGTTTTTAAAGATCGGCAGCCTGATTTTGTGAGACTTTCATATAGCATACATAAAACATAACTAAATAATTCATTTTTACCCTAAAGGGTTTGTTTTCCTCTGCATCTCTGAAAGTAATAAATGACAAGGCTGAAGTTGGTTCCTTATTCCCATTTCCTTATTTGTTGCTCTGAGTTCCTTATTCAAAAGACCAAAATTTTTTAAAAAATCAGGAAAGATTACATTTTCAGTAATTTCACCCTATTAAGTGATTGAATTTTTGAACAAGTTATATTAGTAATTAAATATTGCTTATTTAATAATTAATTAACTAGGGAACTGGGCTTTCACTTGACAAAATACTAATTGGGTCACCTCCGATGACATAACCCTGCAACCATTAGACTATTCTGAAGAAGCTGGGATAGGTCACCATCCAACCCGAAGCGTTATTCCTGAGCAATATGCTGATATATGTCACACCCACTTATGTACCATTTTATAAACGGTGCTTAAATAAAAAACTGGGAACCATGAATAAGGAGCTAACTTTCAGCCTGGTTAGAAAATGACGGTTATTCAACTGCAACCAGAGTTCTTTGTGTGGCCTCTGTGTATTCGCACACCCCCTCTTGGCTGTGCCTGAACATTCCATGAGTGTGAATATGCAGCACTCAAATAATTTTTTTAAATGTAAAATGCGATTCTCACTAATTCCATAAGTCTGGGAGTTGAGGCTTTAAGAAAGACACCAAATTTTGTGAGACGCCCTATAATCTGGAGAGTTGGTGATGCTTGTTTGTTGCTGAGCTCAGATAACAGCCTGGTGAAGCACAATTTCCCTTTCCAACCACAGGACTGGTCAGTCCCCATCCCATGAGAGTTTAAGACAGAAGATACAACCAGATCTTCTTGTTTGACCTCCTTGTAAATCACAGGCCACCACCACTCAAAAGCTAAACCCAACAAACAAAATTAGATCAAAGTTTTGCAACCCACAGGTAATTAAACTATTACGTACCACAGGCAGAGAATAGGAGGGACTGACGTGCACCAATGCCTGAGGCCCCTGCAATGGCAAAGAAATGATTAAATGAGATATGCCCAGATAATCTTGTCAAGTGACCTCTACCTCATGCTGCAGAGGAAGGCCAAAAAAATAAAAATAAAAATAAAAAGTCCAAAGTCACTGTCTATTTGACCTGAAAGAAAATTCCTTCCCAACCCCCACTTATGGGGATGAGTTAGATCTTGAGCATGTGAGCAAGAACCAGCCAATTAAGCACATACAAGAGGAAGAGAATGCTTGGTTCCCCTCAGAGTCCTGGACCATCTGTCCAGCCTCTTCAGCTGTGGGTGTGTTTCCAGGTGTTTGAGCATTTGATTCTCCAATGAATCGCTCCGGATTTGGACGATGTCTTGCAGGTTGAGCAGGCAGGGTTCAGGAAAGGATGCAGCATATGTGATCAAGTTCTGGCCTTCCAACAAAATCTAAAGATGGGATCTGACTTCTTGGATTTGACCGCCACTTACAACACAGTTTGTCACAAATACCTTTTGTTTAAACTCTGTCATGTTGTTCCGCGTTAGATGGTCGAAGTAGTAGAGCTCTTTCTCCACAACGGGTGGTTTCGAGTACACATGGGCAACTGATGCAGCTCTTGGAAGTGTCAGATCAACGGCCTTCTTCAAGGCTCCGTTCTTTCACTGATACTGTTCAATGTGTACATCAATGACCTGCCAGCTACACTTTCACACAAGTTTATCTATGCTGATGACATCTACTGCAGCTACCATGCTCAGTCCGTCTCAGAAATTGACAAGGTCTTGAATGATGATAGGAAGCTGATGGCGGACTATTGTAGCCATGAGTTAAAAGTTTTTCTCAATGGCCAACACGTAGCATAAGACAAACCCAGTTCACCTCGGTGTGACGTTGGTTAGGTCATTAATGTACTGCAACCACTTGAGGAAGATGGCAGCCAAAGTCAGAACTCGGAACAACTGGCTCAGAAAATTGGCTAATTCAACCTGGGTACAAGCACCCAGACACTTAGAACATGAGCCCTTGCCATCTGCTATTCAACAGCAGAATATTGTGCTCCTGTCTGATGTCACTCACCTCACACAGGGCCAGTTGATGTAGAGCTTCACAAAAGCGATGCATATTGTTATGGGAACTTTAAAGGCAATTCTGTTGCCACAGCTACCGATACTTAGGGTACATCTAAACTACGAAATTGGGTCGAATTTATAGAAGTTGGTTCTTTAGAAATTGTTTTTATACAGTCAATTCTGTATGTCCCCACACAAAATGCTCTAAGTGCATTAAGTCGGCGGACTGCATCCACAGTACCGAAGCTAGTGTCGACTTCCGGAGCATTGCACTGTGGGTAGCTGTGAGTAGCTATCCCACAGTTCCTGCAGGCTCCGCTGCCCATTAGGATTCTGGGTTGAGATCCCAATGCCTGATGGGGCAAAAACAGTGTCGTGGGTGGTTCTGGGCAAATGTCGTCAGGCCCCCCTCTCCCTCCCTCCTTCCCTCCATGAAAGCGACAGCAGACAATCATTTCGCGCCTTTTTTCCTGGGTTACCTGTGCAGATGCCATACCATGGCAAGCGTGGAACCCGCACAGCTGACCATCACCGAAAGTCTCCTGGGTTCTGGCAGACATGGGACTGCATTGCTACACAGCAGCAGCTCATTGCCTTTTGGCAGCAGAAGGTGCGTTACGATTGGTAGCCGTCATCGTCGTATTCCTGGGTGCTCTTTTAACCAACTTTGTTGAGGTCAGTCACGGGCGCCTGGGCAGACTCCTCCTGCTGAGCACCCAGGAGATGATAATGGCTGGCAGTCATAATGCAGCATCTTCTGCCAAGCACTCAGGAGCTGACAATGGCTAGCAGTCAAACTGCACCATCTGCTGCCACCCTAAAGATATAAAAGATAGATGGAGTGGATCAAAACAAGAAATAGACCTGATTTGTTTTGTATTCATTTGCTTCCTCCTGCCCTCTGTGAAATCAATGGCCTGCTAAACCCAGGGTTTTGAGTTCGAACTTTGAGGGGGCCATTCTGTGTGTGATAGTTGTTTTTGTTTCTCCTTGATGCAAAGCCACCTCCATTGTGGACTGTAATTCCCTGTAAGCCATGTTGTCAGTCGCCCCTCCGTCCATCAGAGCAGACAATCGTTTCGCGCCTTTTTTCATCCCAGATGCCATAGCACTGGGATCATGGAGCCCACTGAGATAACCGTGGCAATTATGAGCACTGTAAACATGGCATGCAGTATCCTGGAGTATATGCAGAACCAGAACCTGCCAAAGCAAAACCAGGCAAGGAGGTGTCGGCTGGTTTTGCTGATGAGACTGATGAGACTGATGAGGACATAGACATGGACGTAGACTTCTCGCAAAGTACGGGCCCCGGCAATGTGCACATCATGGTGTTAATGGGGCAGGTTCATGCTGTGGAACGCCGATTCTGGGCCTGGGAAACAAGAACAGACTGGTGGGACCGCATATTGTTGCAGGTCTGGGACAATTCCCAGTGGCTGCGAAACTTTTGCATGCGTAAGGGCACTTTCATGGAACTTTGTGACTTGCTTTCCCCTGCCCTGAAGTACCAGAATGCCAAGATGAGAGCAGCCCTCACAGTTGAGAAGTGAGTGGTGATAGCCCTGTGGAAGCTTGCAATGCCAGACAGCTACCGGTCAGTCGGGCATCAATTTGGAGTTGGCAAATCTACTGTGGGGGCTGCTGTGATCCAAGTAGCCCATGCAATAAAAGATCTGCTAATATCAAAGGTTGTGACTATGGGAAATGTGCAGGTCATAGTTGATGGTTTTGTTGCAATGGGATTCCCTACCTGTGATGGGGCAATAGACAGAACCCATATCTCTATCTTGGCACTGGAGCACCAAGCCAGCGAGTACATAAACCGAAAGGGGTTGATCACAAGGGATGTTTCACCAACATCAACGTGGGATGGCCGGGAAAGGTACATAACGCTCGCATCTTCAGGAACTCTGGTCTGTTTCAAAAGCTGCAGGAAGGGACTTTCTTCCCAGACCAGAAAATAACCTTTGGGGATGTTCAAATGCCTATAGTTATCCTTGGGGACCCAGCCTACCCCTTAATGCCATGGCTCATGAAGCCATACACAGGCAACCTGTACAGTAGTCAGGAGCTGTTCAACTATAGGCTGAGCAACTGAAGAATGGTGGCGGAATGTGCATTTGGACATTTAAAAGCACGCTGGCACAGTTTACTGACTCAGATAGACCTCAGTGAAACCAATATTCCCATTGTTATTACTGCTTGCTGTGCGCTCCACAATATCTATGAGAGTAAAGGGGGGATGTTTATGGCGGGGTGAGAGGTTTAGGCAAATTGCCTGGCCGCTGATTACGCACAGCCAGACACCAGGGCGGTTAGAAGAGCACAGCAGGACGTGCTGTGCATCAGAGAAACTTTAAAAACCAGTTTCATGATTGGCCAGGCTACGGTGTGAAAGTTCTGTTTTTCTCTCCTTGATGAACACTCTCCCCCTCCTTGGTTCACTCTACTTCCCTGTAAGCTAAACACCCTCCCCTCCTCTCCCCCCTTCGATCACTGGTTGCAGATGCAATAAAGTCATTGTTGCTTCACATTCGTGCATTCTTTATTAATTCATCACACAAATAGGGGGATAACAGCCAAGGTAGCCCGGGAGGGGTGGGGGCGGAGGGAAGTGCAGGGTGGGGTGGAGGAGGAGAGAAGGACAAGGCCACATTGCACTTTAAAACTTAAACTTAAAAACTTTAAAACTTATTGAAGTCCAGCCTTCTGTTGCTTGGGCAATCCTCTGGGGTGGAGCGACTGGGTGGCTGGAGGCTCCCCCACCACGTTGTTGGGCATCTGGGTGAGGAGGCTATGGAACTTGGGGAGGAGGGCAGTTGATTTCACAGGGGCTGTAGTGGTGGTCTGTGCTCCTGCCTTTCCTGCAGCTCAACCATATGCTGGAGCATATCAGTTTGATGCTCCAGCAGTTGGAGCATCGACTCTTGCCTTCTATCAGCAAGCTGATGCCACCTATCCTCTTGGGCCCTCCACCTCTCCTCGCATTCCTGTTGTGCTTTCCTGCACTCTGACATCGTCTGTCTCCACACATTCTGGTGTGCTCTGTCAGTCTGTCAGCCCACACACCCAGGCCTCTTTCCTTCTCTGTTACTTCCAAGTGAACAGATGAAACCCCCAGATTATAGCAGAAATTCTTATTATTAGCCCCTAAGTGCATGACCTTGCACTTTATACAACTGAATTTCATCCCATTTTCATGATTCCTTTCTTCACTCAGCTCTTCCTATTTAATAATCCAATCCTCCTCTGTATTGATGATGCCTCTCAACTTTGTATCATCAGCAAATTTCATTAGCACACTCTTTCTTCTTGTGTCAAGGTCATTAACATAAATATTGAGTGAGATTGGTTTTAAGACCAATGTTTGAGGAACTCCACTAATAACCACCCTCCAGTTCAACCGTTCACCATTCAGCACAACCCATTTGCCTTCTCTTCTTCTAGTTACTTATCTACCTTGTGATGCTCGTACTGATCCCCATCTTCTCTAACTATTGTAATACCTTCCCATGTGGTACTTGATCAAATGCTTTAATGAAGTCTGATTACATCAGCTCTACTGCACGTCCCTCAACTAAAAATAAACAACGAAAATGATTAGAGGGCTGGGGCACATGACTTACTAGGAGAGGCTGAGGAAACTGGGGTTATGTAATCCGCAGAAGAGAAGAGCGAGGGGGGTTTTGATAGCAGACTTCAACTACCTGAAGGGGGGTTCCGAAGAGGATGGAGCTAGGCTGTTCTCCGTGGTGGTAGATGATAGAACAAGGAGCAATGGTCCCAAGTTGCAGTGGGAGAGGTCTAGATTGGATATTAGGAAACACTATTTCATTTGCAGGGTGGTGAAACATTGGAATGAGTTACCTAGGGAGGTGGTGGAATCTCCATCCTTAGAGGTTTTTAAGGCTCGGATTGACAAAGCCCTGGCTAGGATGGTGGTGGTTGGGGATTCCCTCCTTAGGGAGAATGAGTCATCTATCTGCTGCCCTGACTGAGAAAACTGAGAAGTCTGCTGCTTGCCAGGACCTAGGATTCACGACGTGACGGAGAGACTGCTGAGACTCATAAAGCCCTCGGATCGCTACCCCTTCGTGCTTCTCCACATGGGCACCAGTGGTACTGCCAAGAATGAACTTGAGCAGATCACTACAGACTACGTGGCTCTGGGAAGAAGGATAAAGGAGTTTGAGGCGCAAGTAGTGTTCTTCTCCATCCTCCCTGTGGAGGGAAAAGGCCTGGGTAGAGACCATTGAATTGTGGAAGTCAACAAATGGCTACGCAGGTGGTGTCGGAGAGAAGGCTTTGGATTCTTCGACCATGGGATGGTGTTCCAAGAAGGAGGAGTGCTAGGCAGAGATGGTCTCCACCTAATGAAGAGCCGGAAGAGCATCTTTGCAAGCAGGCTGGCTAACCTAGTGAGGAGGGCTTTAAACTAGGTTCACCGGGGGAAGGAGACCAAAGCCCTGAGGTAAGTGGGGAAAAGGGATACTGGGAGGAAGCATGAGCAGGAGAGTGCAAGAGGGGAGGACTCCTGTGTCAGACTGAGAAAGCGGGACAATTAGCGAGTTATCTTAAGTGCCTATACACAAATGCAAGAAGCCTGGGAAACAAGCATGGAGAACTGGAAGTCCTGGCACAGTCAAGCAACTATGATGTGATTGGAATAACAGAGACTTGGTGGGATAACTAACTCACATGACTGGAGTACTGTCATGGATGGATATAAACTGTTCAGGAAGGACAGGCAGGGCAGAAAAGATGGGGGAGTTGCATTGTACGTAAGAGAGGAGTATGACTGCTCAGAGCTCCGGTATAAAACTGCAGAAAAACTTGAGAGTCTCTGGATTAAGTTTAGAAGTGTGAGCAACAAGGGTGATGTTGTGGTGGAGTCTGCTATAGACCACCAGACCAGAGGATGAGGTGGATTAGGCTTTCTTCCGGCAACTAGCAGAAGTTACTAGATCGCAGGCCCTGGTTCTCACAAGAGACTTTAATCACTCTGATATCTGCCAGGAGAGCAATACAGCGGTGCACAGACAATCCAGGAAGTTTTTGGAAACTGTAGGGGACAATTTCCTGGGGCAAGTGCAGGAGGAACCAACTAGAGGCAGAGCTCTTCTAGACCTGCTGCTCACAAACTGAGAAGAATTAGTAGGGGAAGCAAAAGTGAATGGGAACCTGGGAGGCAGTGACCATGAGATGATCGAGTTCAGGATCCTGACACAAGGAAGAAAGGAGAGCAGCAGAATATGGACCCTGGACTTCAGAAAAGCAGACTTTGACTCCCTCAGGGAACTGACGGGCAGGATCCCCTGGGAGAATAACATGAGAGGCAAAGGAGTCCAGGAGAGCTGGGTGTTTTTTAAAGAATCCTTATTGAGGTTGCAGGAAAAAAACATCCCAATGTGTAGAAAGAATAGTAAATATGGCAGATGACCAGCTTGGCTTAACAGTGAAATCCTTGCTGATCTTAAATGCAAAAAAGAAGCTTAAAAGAAGTGGAAGATTGGACAAATGACCAGGGAGGAGTATAAAAATATTACTCAGGCATGCAGGAGTGAAATCAGGAAGGCCAAATCACACTTGGAGTTGCAGCTAGCAACAGATGTTAAGAGTAAAAAGAAGGGTTTCTTCAGATATGTTAGCAACAAGAAGAAAGTCAAGGAAAGTGTGGGCCCCTTACTGAATGAGGGAGGCAACCTGGTGACAGAGGATGTGGAAAAAGCTAATGTACTCAATGCTTTTTTTTGCCTTCATGAACAAGGTCAGCTCCCAGAATGCTGCACCGGGCAGCACAGCATGGGGAGGAAGGGACCAGCCCTCTGTGGAGAAAGAAGTGGTTCAGGACTATTTAGAAAAGCTGGATAAGCACAAGTCCATGAGGCCGGATGCACTGCATCCGAGGGTGCTAAAGAAGTTAGCAGATGTGATTGCAAAGCCATTGGCCATTATCTTTGAAAACTCATGGCAATCCACGAGGTTCTGGATTACTGGAAAAAGACTAATGTAGTGCCCATCTTTAAAAAAGGGAAGGAGGAGGATCAGGGGAACTACAGGCCAGTCAGCCTCACCTCAGTCCCTGGAAAATCATGGAGCAGGTCCTCAAGGAATCAATTCTGAAGCACTTAGAGAAGAAAGTGATCAGGAACAGTCAGCATGGACTCACCAAGGGCAAGTCATGCCTGACTAACCTAATTGCCTTCTATGAGGAGATAACTGGGTCTATGGATGAGGGGAAAGCAGTGGACATGTTATTCCTTGACTTTAGCAAAGCTTTTGATACAGTCTCCCACAGTATTCTTGCCAGCAAATTAAAGAAGTATGGGCTGGATGAATGGACTATAAGGTGGATAGAAAGCTGGCAAGATCGTCGGGCTCAATGGGTAGTGATCAACAGCTTCATGTCTAGTTGGTAACTGGTTTCAAGCAGAGTGCCCCAAAGGTCGGTCCTGGGGCCGGTTTTGTTCAAAATCTTCATTAATGATCTGAAAGATGGCATGGACTGCACTCTCAGCAAGTTTGCAGATGACACTAACTGGGAGGAGTGGTAGATACGCTGGAGGGTAGGGATAGGGTACAGAGGGACTCAGACAAATTAGAAGATTGGGCCAAAAGAAACCTGATGAGGTTCAACAAGGACAAGTGCAGTCCTGCACTTAGGATGGAAGAATCCCATTCACTGTTACAGACTAGAGACCGAATGGCTAGGAAGCAGTTCTGCAGAAAAGGATCTAGGGGTTACAGTGGATGAGAAGCTGGGTATGAGTCAACAGTGTGTCTTTGTTGCCAAGAAGGCTAACATCATTTTGGGCTGTATAAGTAGGGGCACTGCCAACAGATCAAGGGATGTGATCATTCCCCTCTATTCGACATTGGTGAGGCCTCATCTGGAGTACTGTGTCCAGTTTTGGGCCCCACACTACAAGAAGGATGTAGAAAAATTGGAAAGAGTCCAGCGGAGGGCAACAAAAATGATTAGGGGGCTGTAGCACATGACTTATGAGGAGAGGCTGAGGGAACTGGGATTGTTTAGTCTGCAGAAGAGAAGAATGAGGGGGTATTTGATTGCTGCTTTCAACTACCCGAAAGGGGGTTCCAAAGAGGATGATCTAGACCAGGGGTAGGCAACCTGTGGCACTTGTGCTGAAGGCGGCACATGAGCTGATTTTCAGTGGCACTCACACTATCCGGGTCCTGGCCACTGGTCCAGGGGGCTCTGCATTTTAATTTAATTTTAAATGAAGCTTCTTAAACATTTTAAAAACCTTATTTACTTTACATACAACAATAGTTTAGTTATATATTATAGACTTATAGAATGAGACCTTCTGAAAACATTCAAATGTCTGACTGGCATGCAAAACCTTAAATTAGAGTGAATAAATGAAGACGCGGCACACCACTTCTGAAAGGTTGCTGACCCCTGATCTAGACTGTTCTCAGTGGTACCTGATGACAGAAAAAGGAGTAATGGTCTTAAGTTGCAGTGGGGGAGATTTAGGTTGCATATTAGGAAAACCTTTTTCACTAGGAGGGTGGTAAAGCAATGGAATGGTTTACCTGGGAGAGGGGGAATCTCCATCCTTAGAGGTTTTTAAGACCTGGCTTGACAAAGCCCTGGCTGGGATGATTTAGTTGGGAATTGGTTCTGCTTTGAGCAAGGGGTTGGACTAGATGACCTCGTAGTGATATTCTATGATTATGGGTTTTGCCTCAAGGGCATTTACTGTGGCGTGATGAGCTACTTCTGGTGAACAACCTACCTTGCATCATATCCCCTTTAGTGGTTTGAGTGTTGGCCTGCTAAACCCAGGGTTGTGAGTTCAATCGTTGAAGGGGCCGCTTAGGGATCTGGGGCAAAAATCTGTCTGGGATTGGTCCTGCTTTGAGTAGGGGATTGGACTAGATGACCTCATAAGTGCCCTGACAGTCTATGACTCTATCTATTTAATTCACCTTTCAGGTGGTGAGGGAGGAGGAGTCATGTGGCTGTTTCTGTGACTCAGGCTGCCTACCCACAAGGGTCCAAGTGCCTTAGCCCCCGAAGGCAGGGAGGCGCTGGCTGGACTGGAAGCAGCACTTCCATAGGCAGAATCGGTGCGCAGCTGCCCTGAGGCGGGCAGGGGGGCAGCACCCGCGCCACAGGCCTGGCTGAAGCGGCGTGACACGAGGCAGCGCAGGGACGCTGTGCGGCTTGGCGGAAGGAGACTGGTTCTTCCCCGCCGGTTGATTTGTAACAGGTCCAACTTTTCCGCCAGACCTTCTTCTCCCTGGTAGGGGGTGGGACGAAGAGCGGCTCAAAGAGCCTCTCGGCCAATGGGAACTACATTCTAGCTGCACGCTGAAGCCGAACCCGCCAACCGGGGGCCGACTTGTTGGGCGGTGACGATATTCAAACACAGAGGGCGGCCGCGCGCAGATTGCTCGGCCTCAGGGCCGCCGCTCATAACCTCCGGCCTCGCAGTAGCCCGCCTGGCGGTGAGTGCAGCTCCCCCAACGGCTCTTGCTGCCCTCGGGGGCGGGGTCCGGCGGGCTGGGGGTGGCAGTGGCTGCCGAGGGACGCGAGTGTCTGTGGGGTCCGGTGTCCGGAGTGAGGCCCGTTCCCCGCCCTGGCTCTCCTGCCCGTTGGCGGGGGCTGACTGCGAGCCACCCGCACAGCACCTTGTCAACCAACGTGGCGAGCCGCGTCTTTAACGCCCCAGACCCGTAGCGCTGCTCTTCAGCTTGCCCGCTGTCACCCGCTTGAGACGTAGCGACCTCTCCTTGGGCTCTGCATGAGCATCCCCGGGGGACGGAGCCCGGGCTGGGTGGCTTGTAACTTACAACCGTTATATCAGGGCTGCAACTGGTGGCTTCTCTGATACAAGAAGTCTGTGATGTAGGGCTAGTCCTTGGGTCTCTCCGGGCTGTATCCAGACCTCCCATCCCACTGTACAAATCGGAGTCCTGCTCTTTATTTGTATTGTGTAGCACATAGGAATCCTAGGGACGGACCGTTGTGCTATATGCTGTACAAATGCAGAACAAAAGGACCTCAGCTGTAGTAGCAATTCATGACAAATGAAACAGTCCTATGGCTATCCTGAGCCCAAACTGTTTAGGGCCGTATCTGTCCTGTTCTGGGTAATGCTGTTATATTGTGCCTAGAAATACACAGTTTTTGACACAAATGTGGTATAATATGCTTCATTTTGCTGTATCTGCTGATGCCTGAAAGTCTTGATTGGAGCTTTTAATCAGAGCCTTGTTGAGATGCATATAGTGATATTGCAAACATGACAGACACTTTTTAACTTGGAGTCACTTTAATAATTTTGAAGACCTCCCTCCTCAGCTCTTTTCTCACTACCACCCTGACTCTGATATGCTCCCTTTAGCACATGTGTAGAAGAGTTTGTAATCTAAGCCCTTTGCTGTGTTCTCCCTCCATCATGTTTCCTGTTGTCATGGAATAGGGAGATCTTTACCAGTCAAATTGGATGCATTTAGTGTTGCAGTTTTGATAATATGGGCCTTCTTTAGCTTTGTAGCTCACTCTTTTTCATTTGACTCTCCACTCTGACTGTTAGTCCCCCTGAGGCCAGATCTATACTTCACACTTACTTTGGTATCACAACCTCACACAGGGGTGTGGAAAAATCCACACTCATGAGCAATATATTTATACCAACTGTCATCCCATCCCCCACCAATCTCCCATGTAAACCCCCCTGCTATATTGGCAGGAGAGCTTCTCCCTCTGACATAACTACGGCCTCTCACAGAGGTGGAGTTGTTAAGCTGACAGGAGAGCTCTCTCCTGTTGGCTTAGAAGGTCTTCATCAAAAGCGCTACAGTAGAGCAGCTGTATCAAGGCAGCTATGCTGATGCGAGTTTGTAGTATAGACCTGCCCTGGCTCTAGAGCAGTGGTTCTCAACTTGGATTACAAGTGGCCCACAATCAGCCCACAGCTGCAGCCCATGTGATGTCTTCAGAGGCTTAGAGGTAGCATATATAGTGTGGATGTGGCGCACATAACCCATAGAGAGTAGAGATGTAAATATTTTTTTAAACCATTCACTTCTTTAACTATTAAAATTATATTGGTTCATCTCTGGGGCTAGGGCCTCTCTGGCTGGCTGGCCTGGGACTGGCATTGCCCTGGCCAGCATGGCTGGGGTTAATGGTTAGGGTGGTTAACTGGTAAGACTCATGCTTACTGGTTAACTGTTGACTATTTTGCATCCCTACTAGAGAGCTGCATATGTGGCCTATAATGAACGGTAAATAGGTTGAGAAATGCTGCTCTGGAGCAGGGGTTCTCAACCTTTTTCTTTCTGAGCCTCCCCCGCAACATGCTATAAAAACTCCAGGGCTCACCTGTGTCACAACAATTGTTTTTGTGCATATAAAAGCCAGGTCTGGCATTGGGGGTACCAAGCAGGGCAATTTCCCATGCCACAGGGCCCCCTCGCAATGCTACATTGTTCAGACTTCAGCTTCTGCTGCAGGTGGAAGTGCTGAAGGCCCCAGGCTTCAGCCTGATGTGAGGCTTTGGCTTTCTACCCTGGGCCCCAGTGAATCTAATGCTGGCCCTGCCTAGTGGATGCCCTGAAACCAGCTCATTCCCCCCTGGGGCCCAGAATCACTGTTCTAGAGGACAGTTCAGATGCTGGCAACCAGAAATCCTATTGGCTTGGGGCTGCCAGGCTTGAGGCAGGTGATGTACTGTCATACGGCTGAAACATTCTCCCACTATAGTCCCTGAAGGAAAAGCAATACAGGCCAGTGTCACTCTTCCTTATAACCGGTATCTACTATTGCCCTTTCATAATTCACCACCAAAAAACCAAAACAAATCTTTCACACAATAAGTTTTATTTTTATCAGTTGATGTCCCTGATTTACACCATAATGAGAGGGCCTTTACCCAGTTAGACTAAGTACATGCTGTGATGGGTTTCCCCCGGGATGTCATGGGAACTGAGGTCCCACTGAGCCGTCCTAATCCACCAGCCTGGGCTCCCTCATACACTGTACTGCTGTGACAAGTTGCAAAGCCCTCCAGGCTCCAGCCTGCACTTTCACCAGCATACATACACATCCAGCTGCAGTTCTGTGCAGGTGCTCTGACCAGCCCCTGCATGAGAAGGCTACAGCTAGGGCAACTACTAGCTCCTCGGCCACGCACAGCCTCTGGAGAATAAACCCAAAATTATACCATCTTGCCCTGCACAAGGAACTCTACAGCATGAGTTCCTAACATTCGCCTGCTCCCTCCAGGTGGAGAGGAATATGCAACAACCTTTTGCCCCTGCATTATGATTCCCTCAGACTGGTTTAGATAAAGCAAAAACAAGTTTATTAACTACAAAAATTAGATTTTAACTGATTATAAGGGATAGCAAACAGATCAAAGCAGATTACCTAGCAAATAAACAAAAAATGTAAACTAAACTTAATATACTGAATAGATATGGTGAGAATCTGCTATTCGTATCCAAAGAGATGATACAAGCAGGCTGCAGATTCTTAAGGGGTAAGCTGCACTTGCTTACAGTTTGGAATCCCCAGATGTTCCATTCACAGGCTAATAATCCCTTTAGCCTGGGTCCGGCACTTCCCCAGTTCAGTCTTTGTTCCTCAAGTGTTTCCAGGAGCCTTCTTGGGTAGGAAGCGAAGAACACCAGATGATGTCACTCCCTGCCTTATATAGCTTTTGCATATAGTGGGAACCCTTTGTTTCAAAGCTTGGTTCCCAGATGGATCTGTGGAAAAACACTGACATCCCAAAATGGAGTCTAGAGACATGTGGTCACGTCACATGTCTTTGTAGAGTCATAGCAGTCATTTTTTACAGGCTGTCTGTAACTTTCTCAGGAGGGCTCCCCAGGTGGGAGATAAGCTTCTCCTAAGGCCTATTGTTTTCCCTAATGGCCCTTCCCCACCAGCTGTCTAGACTGAAAGCATCTTGTCTAGTGGGCGTTACCCAGGCGTAACTACATTTGAAAACAGCTACATAATCAATATTCATAACATCAGGTACAAAAATGATACATGCATACAAATAAGATAATCATATTCAGCAAATCATAATCTTTCCAATGACATCTCACATGACTTATCTTGCATAAAATACATTATGATTATGTCATAATCTTATAATATCACTGTGAAGAATATGGGGTGCAGTGTCACACATACCCATTTTCTTCCCACCTTCTCCAAGGTAGGATGCCTTCCTGGGCTAAAGGACTTCACATGCCCTAAGCTGTTCAGTTATTTTAAAGGTACCAGATACCCAAGTTCCCTGTAAGCTGCGTGGCTGCAGGGCCACGCAGCAGCCTATTTAGCGCTGCGCAGGTGCTCAGGGAACTCGCCTGGGGACCTGCCACGGCTGGGGGTTGTGTGCCCCTCCCCTGTCCGCACCTAGCCCGAACCCCAGCCCAGACCTGCCACAGCTGGGACACCCCTACCCTGGCCCAAACCCAGCAGAAGTCTTGACCTGCCAGGGGGAGGGGTGCCTATTCTGTGGTCTGAGCCCTGGAGCTGCTGTGGCTGGGAGAGACGCCTGTCCTCTCAGCCCAGAAGCTGCAGGAGGGGGCTGGGGCCGGTGATCTTGTCCCAGGGGCTGGTGATCTCATGCCTGGGGGTGGGGCCAGTGATTTTGTGCGCATAGGCTGCAGGAGAGGGCTGGGACTGATGATCTGCCTGTGGGATGCAGGAGGGGGCTGCTGGTCTTGTGCCCAGAGGCTGCAGGAGGGGACTGGGGCTACTGGTGGTCTCAGAGATTGGAGGTATTGCGCACCCTTGTGCTGGCGGGCAGCAGAGCCGGTGAAAGCAGCTTAGTCTTTCTGGGCGTGGTTGGTCCCAGCGGGCAGAAGGCAGCGGGTTCCCATGCCTTTCCTGGCCTCTGTTAGGCGCGTTTGGGTGGGGGAGCTAATTGCTTCTTGTGAGTTGAAACACGCATTGGGGTGGCCATGAGGGCAGCTGTGAGCTGGCCGGGCTGTAGAGCGGAGCCGCTGCCTGCTTTGCTTTAACACACCTTCTTGGCCAGGCATGCAAACGGGAAAGTGATTCAGTGCAACCAGGGAGTTACCCGTCAAGCTGCTGGCTTTTGGGGGGGAGGGGTTTGCAGTCCCCTACCCAACAGCGAGAAGCTCCTGGGGCTCATTAGAGCTGGGCTGCTCACTAACCAGGGCTGGGAAGAGGAAAGCCCCAGAGCACCCTCTTGCACCCCAAACCCCTCATCCCTGACCTACCCCAGGGCCTGCAACCTCAACCCTCTGCCCCAAACCTTAGCCTCTCATCCCTGGCCCCACCCCAGAGCCTGCACCCCAGCCCCGAGTCCCTCATCCTGAGCCACATCCTGGAGTCCACACCCCTGCAACCCCAACCCTCTGCTCTGGCCCTGAGCCCCCTCCCACACTCCGAACCCCTTGGCCCCACCACATGAATTTTGTTATGTGCACCAATATGAAGGCAATGTGTCACACATCACCTCCATATTGGTGCACGTAACAAAATTCATTCTGCACATGGGTGGGAAAAATTAGAGGGAACACTGCCAGATACTCTCTGTTCACATCCCCTCCATCTCCCACTGTGAAGACAAGTTATGGGGAGTTTGCCTGTAAGAGGTTATCATAGATGCTGGCCTTTTACAGGTGTTGGGAGCTTAACCTAGGCATAACGGCCCTTTCTTTGAGACAATGTCTAACTTTGCTAATGCCACAGCAAAATGGCCCCTCCCAATTGCAACTAACAGTCCTCTGGATTTAAGTGGATGGAGGCTGGTGGCAGGGTATTCTCTATGAAGGATTTTCAACTCTGGAACTTGCTTTCCACTCTCACCACCTGGTTAAGCCTGGATTTTATCCCTTTGAGATTCTGAAAGGTCCGCTTAGGCATAGACAAGACGTGATATATCAATCCCTGATAGATTGATCACTACCTGCCGATACGGCCGGTTGTCTGGACGTACCCTTATTTTCCCATCCATCTGGGATGAAGGTGAGTTGCTATTGAGTAGTCAGATGTGGAGGTTTTCCTTGTGTTCTATATTTTGGGAGTTGGGCAGATTTGAATTGGCAAGTTACTGTGTGAAAGTTTATCTTTTAATCTTGATTAGTAATTAACTGTACCTAGAACTTGGGATAGGTACCTAGAACTTGGGATAGGTACATCTTAAACAAAACAAATATTTAACAAACAGGGGTGCCCACCGTTCTTGTTGCTTCATGTTCTTAAGTTGATAGTGTGCATGTTGCTCATGACCTTTGAAAGCTTCTCCTTTTCCCTCTTGCCTTACTTTCTATTTAGTGTGCAGTTGTTGCTGTTTTATTACTTTGTTTTACAGTAGTACTTGTGACAATCAGTCAGGATCAGGGTGCCATTATGCTAATTACTGTACAAGAGCACAGTAGAACAGCCGTTGCCCTGAAACACTCGAATGTAATTTGACACAAGATGTAGCAGTGGCCATAGAAAGGAGATGGGAGGTGAATGAAAGAGTGTGTGTACAGTAACTCCTCACTTAACATTGTAGTTATGTTCCTGAAAAATGCGACTTTATGTGAAATGTTGTTAAGCGAATCCAATTTCTCCATAAGAATTAAAAATAGTGGGGTTATGTTCCAGGGAAAAATTTTTTGCCAGACAAAAGACATTATGTACATATACAGTTTAAGTTTTAAACACACAGTTTAATATTGTACTCAACAATGAATGATTGTGAATCTTGGTTGAGGGGTGGAGTAAGAGAGTGGAATATTTCCCAGGGACTGCCTTGATGCTAAATGATGAACTAGCACTCGGCTGAGCCCTCAGGGGTTAATATGCTGCTGTTAATGTAGCCTCATGCTACAAGGCAGCATGGACTGAGGGAGAAAACACAATAGATGCAGGGCAGTAGCTGCAAACACTTCCCTGCAAAAACTGAACATGATGATTAGCCCACGCTATCCAGCTGGAGCACACCACTCCCTTCTGATAGCGCATGCATGGCTGCACAGGTGCTGACTTTCCAGAGTTCTGGGGGGTGTGTGCATGAGTGAGAGAGAGCTGTGCCCTACTTCAAGCACATTGCCCTTTTAAACAGATCAGCCAGTTCAGACAGGAAGCAACAGCTTCCAGCAAGCTCCCTCCTTTCTGTCCCTGAGCCCTGTCCCCTCCTCCACTTTGTGGAGAGCGGGTGGCAGGGGGGCAGGAGCAGGGGGACATCCTGATATCAGCACCCATCTCCCCCAGGAAGCTCCTGGGAGAAGCTCCAAGGCAGAAGGCAGAGCAGGGCCAGCGGGGGAGGGCCACCTGAACTGCTGCTGGACAGCTGAGGAGCCACATACTTTACAGGGAGTTTAGGAGAGCTGATGGGGGGGAGAGGGGGGCTGCAGGCCCCCCCCCCCCCCCGTTTTAATCCCCACAAGGTGGGGCTGCTCTTTCAGAGAATCCTGCAAGCAGTGGACAAAGCAGGCAGCTGCTAAACGATATAAGGGAGCATTGCACAACTTTAAGTGCACTTGCTCCCTAATAGCTCAGCAACGAAACAATGTTAACCGGGACAAAGTTTAATGAGGAGTTACTGTACCATAATACAGACTGAATTGCAATTCTAAAAATGATTTTGGTTTTTGAAAAAGGTTATTTCTTAACTAGTTAAAACCACTTGAGGATATATATTTTTACTTGAATAGGGCCCTGTATATTTTGAGACATTCTGTATCTGAATTCTGTATCAGACTGAAAATAGTGGTGTCAAATTCACAAGAACTCTCAAACAAGTTGTGTGGGTTTTTTTGTTTGTTTAGTAAACAGTAAACTGAATAACTCATGACCCTTTAAATTTCAGTGAAAGCCTTTTATAGGCTATTCATTTTGTCAGCTAATTCAGCATGGTGTGTCGTGGAAACTGGAGACCCTTTCCACAGAACTTTCTCAGCTCTGTGTGATTTCATTTTTCGAGGATATGAGTAGAAGAAGCCAACATAGATAGATGATGGTGGTGCAAAGAAGCATTTGGGTTCTGATCTTGGTGGGAGGGTTATCTGGGGTGAAAGGTTCTAATTATCTGTCTTGATATTGGAATGTTTGCCAGCATTTTCTTCATGGTTTATCAAGCGGCAACTTCTCTGAGAAGGAAGAGGGCTAGTGGCTACAACATTACCCCATCTTATGACAATGTTGGAGGCAGTGCTTTTTTTAACATTTCCTGGTCTCTGTGCCACAGGGCAAAATCTGTGGCCAATCATTAGGACCCTGCCCCTAGTTCTAGAAAATATTGTAACTTTGTTCCATCAAGGTAACTAAACTGAACAATATGGGAAAACAGGTTTAGGAGAAACTTGGTCCTTTTAAAATTAAATTATCAAAGTAAACAATACTTAAGGTAAACAAAACTGGAAAATAAGCAGGTCCCCCCCATGGTATAGTATTTTAGGGGGTTACTTTTAACCGTTGTAGGTACAATGCCTTCTGATGGAAACATGGCTCCGGGTTTGTGTACACTGGCAAGTTTCTGCACAGTAAAGCAGCGTTCTGCGTTGTAACTCCCAAGGTGTACGCACTGCCAAGCCACTTGGTGCGCAGAAACTGCACAATTGCAGGGTTTTAAAAAAACCACCCTGACGAGAGGCGTACAGCTTTGTGCACCGGGGTTACAGTGCCGCGGTGCCAGTGTAGACACTCTGATCGATTACCACACTGCAATTGGCCTCTGGGAGCTGTCTCACAATGCCTGTGCTCACCTATCTGGTCATCGATTTGAACTCTACTCTCCTGCCTTCAGGTGACCAACCGTGAGCCCCACCACTTAAATTACTTGGAATTTTGAAAGTCCCCTTCCTGTTTGCTTGGTAATGCATGCAGTGGTCTCAGTGCATCTTTCCAGGTGACCCTGCCTGCTCCATGTACCAGGCGATCCCCCGCTTGGAGCAATACTGAGTTGCGGGACCTCATCAGCATTTGGGGAGAGGAGGCTGTCCAGTCCCAGCTGTGGGAGTTATGATACCTACGGATAGATTTCACAATGCATGACAGAAAGGGGCCATGACCAGGACACACTGCAGTGCAGGGTCAAAGTGAAGGAGCTGCGGAACACCTACCACAAGGCGCAGGAGGCAAACAGCTGCTCTGGTGCTGCGCCCACGAGCTACGGGTTCTACAAAGAATAGGACGTGATACTCTGTGGTGACCCCACCTCCACTGCGAAGGCCACTGTGGATACTTCAGTGGCTCACGTGCCAGTCGAGAGTGGACCGAGCCAGACGGAGGAAATCTTGGAGGGGGAGGGAGACCCAGTGGCAGAGATGATTTGGAGGTCAGAGATGCATGCAGCCAGGAGCTCTTCTCTACACCGGAGGAGGCTAGCCAGTCACAGCTCTCGGAGCTTGGTGAAGCGCAAACAGGAGAGGAGGCCCCTGGTAAGTGGTTTTGATTTTGGGAATCTGTGAAGCAAGTTGTTGGGGGCAGGAGGGTTGCAGAAAGCAGGCTTGTGTCTGTATGATGCATGTAGTATCAGATGCGTAGTCTGAGCAGTGGAACAGGTTGTTGATTGACTCCCTCACTTCATGGGACTCTGCCTCAGAGCTCTCCAGGTAATTCTCATGGAGATACTGGGCAATCTGCTGCTGCAGGTTCTTTGGCTGAGCTGCTTTGTTTCTTACCCCATTAAGAGTAACTTTCCTGCACCACTCTGCCATCACAGGGGGTTGCGGGGTGGGAGGACCATTGTTGCATATAGGCGAGCTGCAAAAGGGCCAGGGCGGAAGCTGCAGTCTTGGAGAAGACTCTCCGTTGATTCCCTGCATCCTCAGCAGTGAGAATCTTCCATAATGAACACAGCCTGTGGAAAATGTGGGGGCAGGAATGATTATAAGGCCCCCCGCCCCACAGTGCTGGTTATTCCCAAGAACCACGTGCCCAGTGTACAGTACGGTCCTGGAACACTGATTTCTCTGCCCCTGCGATTATTCACTATTTTAGGGGTCTTGTGGCTTACGTGTGCTTGCTTGGGGTCAGCCAGTTAATGACAGGTATGTGAATAGTGCATGTGTTTTAAGTCACTGAATCAGTGGTCTGTGTTTTGCAAACAATACTGCTGTAAAATGTTGCATTTTGGCTTCACAGATATGACCTTCGGAGCCCAGCCTCCCCCTTTGTTCTCGTTAGCTGAATGGCTGCGTGGAATTAGGCCACAAAGAACTAAAGCGGACTCTGCGTGATGTCATGATGCACTGCGCGGCTGAAAAACAACAACTGAAGGAATGTCGGGACAGTGAGAAGAGGGACCGAAAGGAGAACATGGCACACCAGAATGAAACCACAGAGCGGCTCTGAAACGTTATGGAGCGCCAAGTGGACACGCTCCAGGCGCTACTAGCACTGCAGACTAAGCAGCTCCACACGTGCCTTTCCCTGCAGCTGCTGTTGCAAAACTCTTTCCCATGCGACCCCCAGACACCACCAACACACTCTTAACAACCTCCTGGCTCCAGTCTGTACCTGCTGCATTCCACTCCTTCCCCGTCACAGTCCAGCACTGCAGTCTCCCAGTACCCACTGCACTCAGCACCCATCCCTCTGATGCACGCATCTTTCAGAACACTAGCCTACTCAAGAACCTGCAGCAGCGGATTACCCAGTATCTCTATGAGAGTTTCTTGGAGAGCTCTGAGGCAGAGTCCCATGAAGTGAGGGAGTCAATCAATAACCTATTCCACTGCTCAGACTAGGCATGTGATACTACGTGAAACATACGGACACAAACCTGCTTTCTGCAGCCCTTCTGCCCTGCTGAAGTACAGTACCTGCTGCACTGTACTCCAGAGGAGACGGTTGGATATGATACCTTAGACATACACAAATCTTTATCCATCCCAGGAACCCATCTCCTCCTGGGACCTTCCCTTCCCCCATCCTCCACAGTGCTGATGTGGTTTTTTGTTTCCCTCTCTCTCCTCCGATTGTTGTGTTTTTTAATAAAAGAATTATTTTGGTTTGAAAGCAATCTTTATTTTATTAATTGAAAGCCAACAGAGCCCTGCAAAGCAACAGGCAATTTTCTTAAACCTTTGTAGTGCATCGTCCGCACCAGTGGTCCCCAACCTTTTTGTGGCCAGTAGCACATTGATGTTTTCAGAAGAGTCTGGTGAGAGCCAACAATTACTCACATATAAGGCCGGCTCCAGGCACCAGTGGAACAAGCACGTGCCTGGGGGCAGCACATGCTACGGGGTGGCATTCTGTCCATTCTGCAGAGTCAAAGTGGGTTGTTTTTTTTTGTTTTTTGGCGCCAGTTCTGGGCAGTGCAGAGAGAAGCCAGGAGGACAGAGAAGACTGGCGCCCACAGTCTGCAGCTCCGGAGTACTCTGCCTCCAGCGGGCACAGGGCCCAGCTTCTCTCCCCTGTTGGGCAGTAGGTGGACCTCGCTCCTGCCAGAGACAGAGAACACTGGCACTCGCAGCCTGCAGCCCCAGAGTTCTCTGTCCCCAGCAGGCACAGGGCCGTGGCTTCTCTCCAGCTTAAACGGCGGCCCCACGCTTGTCAGGGACCAAGAACGCCCGCAGTCTGCAGCCCAGGATTTCTCTGTCCCCGGCAGGCATGGGGCTGCAGCTTCTCTCCAGATTAAGCTGCAGCCCCATGCCTGCCAGGGACAGAGAACACTGGCGTCCGCACCCTGCAGCCCTGGAGTTCTCTGTCCCTGGCAGGCGTGGGGCTACGGCTTCTCTCCCCTACTAGGCAGTAGGTGGGTGCCATGGTGCCCACGGGCACCACGTTGGGGACCACTGGTCTGCACCAATCACCTCTTAGCATTACAAGCACTGCGCACCTGAGCAGAACAACAAATATTAGTAGCTTTCAACTTCAAATTGCAGCCTGAAGGCATCCTTGACCCTTATGGCCCTGTGCTGCCCCCCACTAATAGCCTTGGTCTCTGGCTGTTCAAATTCAGCCTCCAGACGCCGAGCCTTAGAGATCCAGCCCTGAGTGAAGCTTTCTCTTTTTCTTCACAAATATGGAACGTACAGGACACGACTATAAGTATAGGAATATTGTCATCAGCCAGGTCTAGCCTCCCATATAGGTATCCCCAGCGGGCCTTTAAATGGCTAAAAGCTGCTGTCAAGGTACCCCATGTATGGCTTCATAAGCCACGGCATTAAGGAGTCGTCAGGGTCTCCCAGGATCACAGTGGGGTCTCCCAGGATCACAGTGGGTATTTTGACTTCCACTATGATGCTCTTCTGGTCTGGGAAGAAAGTCTGCTTGCAGCTTCCTGAACAGGCTAGTGTTCCGAAAGATGCGTGCATCATGCACCTTTCCGGACCAGCGTGCATTAATGTCTGTGAAACGTCCATGGTGATCAACAAATGCCTGGAGAGCCATAGAGAAATACCCCTTCCGATGAATGTACTCGGTGGCTAGGTGGTCTGGTGCCAGAATTGGAATATGCGTCCCATCTATCTCCCCTCCACAGTTAGGAAAGCCCATTTGTGTAAAGCCATCCACAGTGTCACCCACATTGCCCAGAGTAACGGTCTTTTGGAGCAGGATGCGATTATTGGCCCTGCACACTTCCGTCAACACAAGTCCAACGGTTGACTTTCCCACTCTGAACTGGTTAGTGGTCTGGAGTAGCCAGCTTCCACAGTGTAATCACCAAACGCTTCTTCAATGGCAGGGTGACTCTCATTCTTGTGTCCTCGCGCCGCAGGGCTGGGGCGAGCTCATCACACAGTTCCATGAATGTGGCTTTCCTTGTGCGAAAGTTCTGCAGCCACTGCTCGTCACCCCAGATGTGCATGATGATATGATCCTCCCACTCAGTGCTTGTTTCCCGAGCCCAAAAGCGGCGTTCCACTGTGGTCAGCACCTCCGTGAATGCCACAAGCAATCTCATGTCATAGCTACTATGCATGGCAAGATCAATGTCAAACTTCTCTTGCCTTTATTGTTTAATAACTCCACTGCCACTCATGATGTATTAGTGAGAGCGAGCAGCATATTGGTCAACAGTGCGGGATCCAGTCCTGCAGAGCACGCAGTATGCAAACCATTGAAAGATGGTCCCAAATGCGGATCGAAGCACAGGGATTGCTGGGATGCGAAGCAGTGCATCATGGGTCATTGGGACAGGACCCAGGATGCCCAGGGACCCTCTCCTCCTTCCCACAACTCTTAGCAACGGAAGAGATGCTCTCTGGGATAGCTGCTCAGAGTGTACTGCTTCGAATACCACTGCAAGTGCCACAAGTGTGAACACGTTATTGTGCAGGCAGCTGACAATGTGAACACACAACAGCGGTTTCCCTTCAGCACTCTCTGGGTGGCACTGTACCTGTTGGCACTGTAACTGTGACAGTGTAGACCGGGGTAGGCAACCTATGGCACACATGCCTAAGGCGGCCCGCGAGCTGATTTTCAGTGGCACTTACGCTGCCCAAGTTCTGGCCACTGGTCCAGGGGGCTCTGATTTTAATTTAATTTTAAATGAAGCTTCTTAAACATTTTAAATACCTTATTTACTTTACATACAACAATAGTTTAGTTACATGTTATAGACTTATAGAAAGAGACCTACTAAAAACGTGAAAATGTATCACTGGCATGCAAAACCTTAAATTAGAGTGAATAAATGAAGACTCGGCACACACTTCTGAAAGGTGCCGACCCCTGGTGTAGACATACCCTCCTTGAATTGGTCATGTCCCTCTGAAACTTTTGTGTGTGTGCCGATTGGCATTCTTTGTCCTCGTACACAGACTAGTTACTGTAAGAATGCTGTCTGTATAAAGTATTGTATTTTAGCAGTTTTCTTTCGTCTCTATACCAAATTCTGAATCCCTGTTTCCTGTGATATTGCAACACTGCTTTCTCTGTGGATCGCAAGCCTTTGATTTATCCTCAGTTCTATGTTTCACATATTGTAGCTTTGTGCAGCTAAACTAAGTGACTAGGCTTCTTCTGTTGTTTTTATGAGTATTTTTAAATGTAGTAATCCAGCTTGTTTATCTTATTCTGTGAATCCCCATTAATAGTTGTCAAATATCAAAGGGGTAGCCGTGTTAGTTTGGATCTGTAAAAGCGGCAGAGAGTTCTGTGGCACCTTATAGACTAACAAACGTATTGGAGCATGAGCTTTCGTGGGTGAATGCCCACTTCATCAGATGCATCCGACGAAGTGGCTATTCTCCCGTGAAAGCTCATGCTCCAATATGTTTGTTAGTCTATAAGGTGCCACAGAACTCTTTGCTGCATTAATAGTTGTGGCTGTGAAGGGGTATAGAGTACATATGTCTGAGTTTCTTTTAACCTCACCCTATACAAGAAAGCTTTACAACTATGTCCCAAGATTCCCAATCATCCTAGCCAGTAACACTTTTGATTTTCCCTGCTTTTGTCTCCTTCATTTCTAGGTAGAACAAAGATCCACGAAGAACTTCGAGCTTTCAGATTCTGTAGCATTTGCTGCCTTGATAATTGAAAGAAGACACTGTAGCAGTCAGCACAAAGGAATTTGAGGAGTGTCTAGATCAGTTTTTGAATGCTTAGGGCTCCTTGTGGGAAGAAGGTAGGAGGAAAATAAGACTAAAAGCCTGATTTCTTTTTCAAAGGTGCTGAGTACTTGCAGCTCTCAAAGACTTCAGCTGAAGTTGTGGTTGCTCAGCACCTTTGAAAATTGGGACTTGGGATAACTAAGGCTGGAGAACCTAGATAAAAAGAGAGACAGAACACAAGACCAGAGATCGCTACGCGAAGGTAGCAAGTACATAGGGGTTATATGTGTAAGCGGGGAAATGGTCCTGCTATTGTTGGGAACTTTCCTGGCTTATATATTATCCCAGTGGACTTGGCTAGTGGAAGGATCTGAGTCCTCACTCCAGTTCCCTTTACCCAGAGGCCTGCCTGACTTCAAGGACTCCTCTTCTTCTCTCCTATGCAGCAGAGTCCTTATAACCCCGACAAGGCTGGACCCAGGATTCCTGGGGGGCTCGACTCCAGTCTTGTCATGGTCACTTAAGACAGAGGCTAGAGTGTCCCCACTTTGGGCTACTTTCTTCACACTGGATGCTTCCCTGACTCACTGATCATTACATGTAATTCAAAGCAAATACAATGTATTAAACAGCTATTAATTAAAAAAATAAGGAAAAAATGGGAAAGTTTAAAGGAAAACAAGTAATCCCATCCCTTGAGTACAGGGACATCACAACCAGCAGTCTCTGGAATGTGGAACAGACTGTGAACTTCCCCTACAAGTCCCAGGCCTCCTTCCTAGGCTCTGGCTGTGCTGCAGGGATGCTCTGTGTCTGACACTTGCTCTGGCGGTGGCTGCACACCCTCAGGCTGTAGGTAGCAGGACCCTTCCTCCCGGCATCCGCCCTCCTCTCAGGGTTATGACCTCCCTCCAAGTTCGATCTACAAGGCTTCTTGGCAGGTGGCATCTCCCTGCGCTGGGCCTTGCTGCCCAGGGTCCCCCTCGTTCTTCCCAGGTGCTCGCCGCACTTGATTCTGGACTTCTGCTCCAGCTCCACTCTGTCTCAGCTCTGCTCTCTGGGCTGCTTCTCTCTGGTCTTGGTTGCTCTGTCTCTGCTTTCAGCTCAGCTTGAGCTCCTGCTCTCCCCTTAGCTCAGCCCTGCTCTGGATCAGGAAGCTCCAGCTCACATGTAGAATGTAACCCTGGTACTGGGAAATGGCCAACCAAAAAACCCCATTAAGTTTCAGTAAGGGGCCAACAATCTCCTTACATTTGCAACATCTCAAAAACGACTGGTCTAAACTTACTGGGCAGGGATCATGGTTTTTAACATTTATAATCTTATGCAGCACTTAACCATTTTTACACATTTTCTAAATTTAGAAATCATTAGACTATTTTTAAAAAGGGACAATGGAGAAGATTAACAATCAGAATGTAATAATTTTGGAAATTATATAAGGAATATACTAAAATTAGAAAAACTACTGTCAACTTGCAGAACACTTTTGTACTGCTAGTCAAATGAATACATGTGAGGATGGAATTCCACTGTTTTGCACCTTATGTAATCACGTCTGTGCAAAGTGTGTCTGTTTTGTTCTGTTTTTTTAAAACCTACACATTTACTTTACACAAATGTAAATAATTAGATAAAATTCATAGATTCATAGACTCTAGGACTGGAAGGGACCTCGAGAGGTCATCGAGTCCAGTCCCCTGCCCTCATGGCAGAACCCAAATACTGTCTAGACCATCCCTGATAGACATTTATCTAATCTACTCTTAAATATCTCCAGAGATGGAGATTCCACAACCTCCCTAGGCAATGTATTCCAGTGTTTAACCACCCTGACAGTTAGGAACTTTTTCCTAATGTCCAGCCTAAATCTCCCTTGCTGCAGTTTGAGCCCATTGCTTCTTGTTCTATCCTTAGAGGCTAAGGTGAACAAGTTTTCTCCCTCCTCCTGATGACACCCTTTTAGATACCTGAAAACTGCTATCATGTCCCCTCTCAGTCTTCTCTTTTCCAAACTAAATAAACCCAATTCTTTCAGCCTTCCTTCATAGGTCATGTTCTCAAGACCTTTAATCATTCTTTTTGCTCTTCTCTGGACCCTCTCCAATTTCTCCACATCTTTCTTGAAATGCGATGCCCAGAACTGGACACAATACTCCAGCTGAGGCCTAACCAGCGCAGAGTAGAGCGGAAGAATGACTTCTCGTGTCTTGTTTACAACACACCTGTTAATGCATCCTAGAAACACGTTTGCTTTTTTTGCAACAGTATCACACTGTTGACTCATATTTAGCTTGTGGTCCACTCTGACCCCTAGATCTCTTTCTGCCATCCTCCTTCCTAGACAGTCTCTTCCCATTCTGTATGTGTGAAACTGATTGTTCCTTCCTAAGTGGAGCACTTTGCATTTGTCTTTATTGAACTTCATCCTGTTTACCTCAGACCATTTCTCCAATTTGTCCAGATCATTTTGAATTTTGACCCTGTCCTCCAAAGCAGTTGCAATCCCTCCCAGTTTGGTATCATCCGCAAACTTAATAAGCATACTTTCTATGCCAACTTCTAAGTCGTTGATGAAGATATTGAACAGAGCCAGTCCCAAAACAGACCCCTGCGGAACCCCACTTGTTATACTTTTCCAGCAGGATAGGGAGCCATTAATAACTACTCTCTGAGTACCGTTATCCAGCCAGTTGTGCACCCACCTTATAGTAGCCCCATCTAAATTGTATTTGCCTAGTTTATCGATAAGGATATCATGTGAGACCATATCAAATGCCTTACTAAAGTCTAGGTATACCACATCCACCGCTTCTCCCTTATCCTATCACCTTCCTATCACTTTACCACCTTCCAAGTGTTTGCAGATGATTTCTTTAATCACTTGCTCCATTATCTTCCCTGGCACAGAAGTTAAACTAACTGGTCTGTAGTTTCCTGGGTTGTTTTTATTTCCCTTTTTATAGATGGGCACTGTATTTGCCCTTTTCCAGTCCTGGAATCTCTCCCATCTCCCATGACTTTCCAAAGATAATAGCTAGAGGCTCAGATACCTCCTCTATTAACTCCTTGAGTATTCTAGGATGCATTTCATCAGGCCCTAGTGACTTGCAGGCATCTAACTTTTCTAAGTGATTTTTAACTTGCTCCTTTTTTATTTTATCTTCTAAACCTACCCCCTTCCCATAAGCATTCACTATGTTAGACATTCCTTCAGACTTCTCAGTGAAGACCGAAACAAAGAAGTCATTAAGCATCTCTGCCATTTCCAAGTTTCCTGTTACTGTTTCTCCCTCACTGAGCAGTGGGCCTACCCTGTCCTTGGTCTTCCTCTTGCTTCTAATGTATTGATAAAAAGTCGTCTTGTTTCTCTTTATTCCCATAGCTAGTTTGAGCTCATGTTGTGCCTTTGCCTTTCTAAACTTGCCCCTGCATTCCTGTGTTATTTGCCTATATTCATCCTTTGTAATCTGACCTAGTTTCCATTTTTTATATGACTCCTTTTTATTTTGTAGGTCATGCAAGATCTTGTGGTTAAGCCAAGGTGGTCTTTTGCCACATTTTCTATCTTTCCTACCCATCGGAATAGCTTGCTTTTGAGCCCTTAATAGTGTCCTTTTCAAAAAACTGCCAACTCTCCTCGGTTGTTTTTCCTCTCAGTCTTGATTCCCATGGGACCTTACCTATCAGCTCTCTGAGCTTACCAAAATCTGCCTTCCTGAAATCCATTGTCTCTATTTTGCTGTACTCTCTTCTACCCTTCCTTAGAATTGCAAACTCTATGATTTCATGATCACTTTCACCCAAGCTTCCTTCTACTTTCAAATTCTCAACGAGTTTCTCCCTATTTGTTAAAATCAAGTCTAGAACAGCTTCCCCCCTAGTAGCTTTTTCAACCTTCTGAAATAAAAAGTTGTCTGCAACGCAGTCCAGGAACTTATTGGATAGTCTGTCTCCCGCAGTGTTATTTTCCCAACATATGCCTGGATAGTTGAAGTCCTCCGTCACCACCAAATCTTGGGTCTTTGGATGATTTTGTTAGTTGTTTAAAAAAAGCCTCATCCATCTCTTCCACCTGGTTAGGTGGCCTGTAGTAGACTCCTAGCACGACATCACCCTTGTTTTTTACCCCTTTTATCCTACCCCAGAGACTCTCAACACTTCCGTCTCCTATGTCCATCTCCACCTCAGTCCAAGTGTGTACATTTTTAATATATAAGGCAACACCTCCTCCCTTTTTCCCCTGTCTATCCTTCCTGAGCAAACTATACCCATCCACAACATTCCAATCATGTGTATTATCCCACCAAGTTTCAGTGATGCCAACAATGTCAGTGATGCCAACAATGTCATTCAAGGCAATGGACAATCAGCGCAAGTCTTTCCAAAGGACTAATGCAGAATGGCAGATTAATTCCCCATCCATTGTCAGACCTGAATAAATGTAATGAAAATGGAATCATTATTAGCTTATTTTAAACTTTATTCTAATAGCACGGAATAAATAAAAACAATGTAAATCAAATTTGTTACAGCAAATTTGAGACTAACATTACCAAACATACTTAAACAAAAAAGTCTCTATTGTTGGTACCCCACATAAAGGGTTTGAATTTTGAGTATGTGGACGCGTGAACGTATCTCGGCACACTAATATTTAAAAAGTCTTAGGATTTGCATATCTTCTACCTGGAGGGTGGGATAGATGGTAAAGTGAATTGACAGCACCAGAGTTGCAAATGTATGGCTCTGAAAGTCTATTGGCAAGTAGCTTTGCACAGTTTTAACAAATGGGATTCTTGTAACATGTGGTCATACCCTTAAACCTAAAACATTGCTGATTAGTTGCTTGACAAACAAACTTGCACCCACCTATGTGATTCTATTGTATCTTTGCAAAAGTGGTGTGACTCGTTCTGTGAGATATTGCCCTTGAAGAAAGAAGCTTAGGAAAGAGTAAATAAGATGCCACTTATCCATAATATCCTTCGTCTTTTGCAGTTACATAATAGGTGGCACTTACGTTGTCTAAAAACAAAATAAATCTAAGCCTCTTAATACCCCTGTTACTTAAGTGTTATACACATTTTACAGTTGAAGAAATAGAGCTATTCAGAGGGAGGGGGTGGTCTTATCGTTAAAACAAAAGATTGGGACTTGAGATATGGCCTTTGTCCTTGCTCTCACTGCCATAGATTTTGTGTGATCTTGCATGAATTGCTCTTCCTCAGTTTTTTCCATCTGTACAACTTGTCTGTTTTCTGGTTAGCCTTTCGCTGCTAATCTTCTCTTGTGGCATCAACTGTTGCTTTCCATGGTGGGCTGTATTCCTCCTCAGAGCAAACAAATCAACCAACCTGGATTTAACAAAAGGCGTATTCAATTCATATTACAAACAGTGTGGTCTTCATGTGCTGAGCCTTCATTTTTCCTTCCTGTTTCATCAAGACATATACCTGTTTGTCTTTATTGTCTGTATAATGTCTTATTTAAATTGCAACTTTGGGAGAGGGATCTATCTTGTAATATCGGATAAAGCACCATGGAAACTTACAGCACTGTAAAGCCAGGTGTCTGCAGGAACCATTACAACCAAATACTTTGAAATGTGTGTTTGTGTGACTTTAAAAAAATATTTGTATATGTGTTTATTTCACTTAAGGGCATCAAATCTTTTTTTTAATTGCACTTTTTTTTGATGGTAACATTCAATTGAAATGTACTATTGAGTCAAATCCATCAAGGAATAAATTGCCCTGAAAAATTTCAAAGTGCTATGTTGTTGAACAGCAATGCACACCCTGCATTCAAAGAATGCTCTTAAATACATGTTTGTGTATGCGTAGGGAAAAAGTAGTGCTAAGTTCTGGATACCATTAACAAACTAGTAAAAATAATTTGTTTCAAAAGTATATTAAAATTGCCTTGATAACAGAAGTTCTTAGCTTTTGCTGAAATAAGTATCTCATACATAGATATGGAATGGTCTTAATCTTCAAAATGTACGTGAGGACGCCTCTCGGGCTTCTCTAATGGGTATCTGCTACAGAATCTTTCACTTGAACCTTGACTGCAACAGAACTCTGCAGTAGTTACTTTGTCTTTTATCTGTGTGTCTAGAGATGGAGGAGGATTTAAGCGAAAGAGGACTGACAATTGCTTCAATCATGAATCGAGTCAGAGACCTGAAAAATAAATATAAAAATGAAGACAATATTACTGATGAGCTTAATTTTACTAAAGTCTCAGCTGATACAACAGGTATGTTTTTTTTGTTAATCTGCATTTTCACTCTTACTGCAATTGATGATAAAGTCAACTAGTCTGAGAACTATTAAGCAAAAACAGTTTAATCTATTTCAGCATTTTCTTTTTACAGTCTTTTTAAGACTAAGAAGTGATGCCCAAAACAAGTGACAAATTTCAGTTCCTCTTAATAATGCTGCTTAGATCCTTTCTTTCAGTAACTGCACTTGTTTGTAGATTACTCATATTTAGAATTTTTTGCAAATATTGAAATCCCCCCCCCCTTCTTTTAGTGTGTGTGTGTGTGTGTGTGTGTGTGTATGTATTACTTTGTAACCATAAATCTAAGAATGTATTTGGTTGTTGTTGCTTTTTTCTCTTAGATAACTCTGGCACTGTTAATCAAATTATGATGACTGCAAATAATCCAGAAGACTGGCTGAGTTTCTTGCTTAAACTGGAAAAAAAGGGTATACCTCAGACTGATATTAGTCTATTGAATAGATTGATTGGCCGTTACAGTCAAGCAGTTGCTGCACTACCTGCGGAAAAACACAGCCAAAATGAGAACTATGCTCGGATCCTAGTGAGATTTGCTGAGTTGAAAGCGTAAGTACTAATCACCAATTTACAATAAGAAAACTCGAAAAGAGGACGTCTGAATTTTACTAATGGCAAAATAGACACTATTAACAAAAGTCTCTTTTGCCCTTAGGACAAATAAATACTCCTATTAATATTCATGTTTAACTTGTACACCTCTACCCGGATATAACGCTGTCCTCAGGAGCCAAAAAATCTTACCGCGTTATAGGTGAAACCACATTATATTGAACTTGCTTTGATCCGCTGAAGCGTGCTACCCTGCCTCTCCGCGCCCCCCCCGACCGCTGCTTTACCGCGTTATATCCAAATTCATGTTATCGGGTTGCGTTATATCGAAGTACAAGTGTATTTAGAGGGCACCTAGGACCAACAGAAACTAACTGCTTGTGCAGGATAAGTGACTAATGTAAACCTACTTATTGTAAAAGCAGCAAAGAGTCCTGTGGCACCTTATAGACTAACAGACGTTTTGGAGCATGAGCTTTCATGGGTGAATACCCACTTCGTCGTATGCATGCACGAAAGCTCATGCTCCAAAACGTCTGTTACTATATAAGGTGCCACAGGACTCTTTGCTGCTTTTACACATCCAGACTAACACGGCTATCCCTCTGCTACTTATTGTGACATCAGCTGGAATATTTTCTTATATGCTGATGAGTGTGATTGAGCAGCTTATTTTTAACACATAGGGATGGGGCGAGGGGGGGGGAAACACACCACATCTCACCAAAATATTAGTCAGTTACGTTACTTTCAGTAACACTTGTTTAAAAATAATTTTCTTTTACTTGGATTGTATGTGTGAGGAAGGTTGAAAATGATATGAGGAGGTCTCCCATTCTTTCCTTCCCTTTCACCCCAATTTTGTAAAAACTTAAATATTGTGTGGAAGTACCAAAAAAATAGGCAACTTGTAATTTTAACAAGTTTCACCTCAACTCTGTATTGTTGGTAATAATGCTTAGTTGTATTTTAACCTGTTCACCTCAAAAAACATGTTTTTTCCCTCTTTGGAATTTTAGAACCTACTTGCTATAACTTTTGTGTTGTGGTACACAACTTACTTCTCAGTGGAGCAACTTATCTATTTAATACTAATGGATCTTTCAGAAAAAACATTTGGATTTATCCATGCCTGCTCCCTTGACTATTCCAGAATGATAGGCACTGTTGTCTGTTTCTGTCATATCAGTAAGAAAAACAAGACAATTACCAAAATATAACATTACCCAATAAAATGAAACTAATGAACATCCCCTTAACTTATTCTCAGTGAAACAGGAGTGGAAAGGGCTGGTTCTTCTTTGAGAGACTGCACATGTCTATTCTGTGTGTGTCTAGTGTACTAGTATGTCTACCCAGAGTTTCCTTAGTGGTACCTGTCAGGGCAGCGCATGTGCTATTCACTTCTTCATACATCAAGCTGAGTGTGTAAAGAGTGGAGTTGCCTCCACGCTCTCTTCAGTTCCTTCTTACTACCTGTGGAGCTGTCTGTGGACTGTTGCTCAAGGTTTCCTTTTTATCTCGGGAAAGCTTTTTCTTCATATTGTAAATAATAGTTTAGGTTATACATGGTGTTTTTTTTCCCCCTTGGCAATATTTTATTTCAGTTTTTGTAAAGGTTTTTTATGTTTACTTTTCCAAGCTTATTTTTCCTTGGTACCAGGAGCTTGGTTCTGCCCAAGTGTGCCATGCATCCCTCCTTGGACCTGGGTTGTCTGGACTCAGCACTTTTCTTTTGGCCTCAAGTGGTTCTCCTATGGCTCTTTCTGACTTCCCTGTTGTGTGTGGTCAGAGATTCTGGGACTGGAGAAGAAGTGTTTTCCTTCTCCGAGAACACCTTGTAAGACCCACAAGTCAGTCTCAGGATGAAATCTGACTTCAAAAGCAAAAAAGAGTTCCTCTTCTAAAGGACATTTGAGACACTGTAAAGCTTCAGTAAGTGTTTAGGGAACCATTGTGTAGCAAGGTTAGAGTGTGTGTGGAGACTCGCAGCTTGTTGTTACTAATGGGTGGACTTCTACAAGAAGCCTAGTCATTGACTTGGTACCTGCTGAGGTAACATCGAGGCCAGCACAGGTGAGACTATTAGTTGAGGCACCAACTTCAGCACTGCCACAAGCAATTTTGGTACAGATGACAGCAGTAGTTGATGCAATGGCAAAGAACTTAGAGGGAATCCATACAAACAGTTTACTATGGCAGAGTATTGACATTCTGCTCAAGTCATGCAGTCGGTACCACAGTTAGTGCCTTTTTTTGGTATTGGGCTCCCCTCCTTCATACCAGTCCCATCGGTTACCTTTACTGCTATGGTCAGGAAATCTGTGGTACCAACTTTGAGACATGCAGTATCAATAAGGCTTAAACCTTTTGTAACAGTTCTGAAGATGGTACATACAGCTACAACTCACAGGAAGTACTGTTTCTTTTTATTGGATTCAGAGGAAATGCTGTGTCTCTTTACTGAAAAGATCTACCCTAGCTCCCACTCATTCTTCAGTGGCAAAATCTAGCACGTCATAGTCATCAGTACAGTAGCAGATCAAGAGAGAGATCACGCTGGCTGTCTGCCAGGTGCCTGCCTGTCCCCTTTTCCCCCAGTACCATACATACAAATGGCCATATGGGAACCCATGGGACATTCCGCCAGCTTCTGGATCAGATTCCCTGAAGCAGTCTAAACGAAGCTCTTCAGTGCATCCCATTGACATAGAAGGTCCTGTGCCTAGTACAGGGCTTGATAACAGCCTGCCCCAGGTACCCAATCTTTCAGTACCCATGGCGCAACAACCACTGGAATTGGAGGCTGAGGACTCCTTTTTATATGCGAACAATTCATCTGCATCACTAAACGAAGCCTTGTGTCCTGATTCATTTTCACCGATTTCATATGACTTTAAAACATAGCAAGAGTTCATTAGCAGGATGGTTAATTCCCTGGGAATCCAGGTGCAACTGCTCTAAGAAAACCCACATAAATTGGTGGACATTCTGCATCCTACCACCACGGGCAGCAGGTGGTGAGAAGGAACTGAGTTGGTGTTCCCTGGTCCCTTTTTCCCCCTTGTTTACTGCACCACAGTGAAATTTCTCTGTGTGTTTGTAAATAGTTTTAGCTCAGTAGTACCCTTTAGTTATTTAGTTAAATAGTTTAAGTAGTTTGTTAGTAGTTACTCTAGTGCTGTGCCTTCACCAGATGTTAAACACCGTCCTTCTTGCTATTTAAAGCTAAGTACGAGGAGGTACATATGAATTTGCACTTTTAAACGAGGACCTCTAAACCTTGGCCATGTCCCTAAAACAAAATCCCCTATATGCCTTGGGAAGCTGGACCTTGTTTCTATGGCAAAATCCCTGGATTCTGCAACAGTTTGATGTGGCAGACTGGAAATTCTGTGACTGTTTCATTTCAGAATTCAATTAATATAGTAGCTCCTGTGTCTTGATGTTGTATTAATTTTTTTCACATTATCACCTCATTCTAATATTTTTGGTACACTGCAGATTTTTATAGTGGCAAAAACATAAATTAGGGGAAAGCTGGAGGCTTGAACACTTGGGTTTTAGCACCTTATACGCATGTTGGAGGTTTGTGTGTGGTTTAAGTATATTGCTAATTTTTTTCAGCTAAAATTATCTTCAAGAAAAAAAGTATTGGTAGTTAAAATTATCCTCCTCAGGTTTGAGAATACCCTCACTGGTATTGACTAGGGCAGTTAACACCTCTGTTATTCTTTGTCTTCCTGCAGACTCAAGGAAACAGTGTACATTTGTTTAATTTATTTTTTAACAGTTGTGAGGAGTAGAAAGATTTTTGTTTAGCTAATGGAGGGCAGTACTGTGACAAAGGTGAATTTTGCAGTAGATTCCTTGTCCATCACTAAATATATGGATCCCTGCCCTTAAATTTCCTTTACTCTTTCATTTCCTGCTTTTCCTCTCTGCATAAGTATCAGTGTTCTGTTTTACAGTTTTCAAGACCCAGAGGAGGCACGTGACCAGTTTCATCTTGCCAGACTGAACTGCAAGAAATTTGCTTTCGTGCACGTAGCTTTGGCACAATTCGAACTGTCACAAGGTATGTGGAAGTTGGTCTAATATTGGAAGCTTTTGCCTCATTATTTTATATTTGTATAAAAAATAAGTAATTGTTAATATATTAAGAAAATAGAATATTGGTTTCTTCACTTCAGAAAAGTGGTGTTTTTTTCTTTTAGTAGAATATGGGTCTCAGATTTGTTATAGAAAGTGTGTTCTGTTGAATATGGTATATTTAGGACTGATTACTGAAGCCTACATAATCCATATCATTAAAAAAAGCAGATCTTCCAACATATTCTAGTATAGCTTCTGTGACAGACCCAGACAAACAAGGTACAGGAATCTGGTAGAGGGCAAATATACTGGTCACTGGATGAGTAGTTTTCTGTTCCCTGAGTGACTAGAGCAGGGGCTGCACTAGAGTAATCAGGAACCTGCTAGAACCAATTAAGGCAGACAGGCTGATTAGAACACCTGCAGCCAATCAAGGCAGGCTAATCAGGGCATCTGGGTTTAAAAAGGAGCTCACTCCAGTCAGGCGAGGAGGAGCCAGAGGAGAGGACGTATGTGTGAGGAGATGGGAGCAAGAGGCACAAGGAGCTGAGAGTGAGAGGCTGTGCTGGTGGAGGACTAAGGAATACAAGCGTTATCAGACACCAGGAGGAAGGTCCTGTGGTGAGGATAAAGAAGGTGTTTGGAGGAGGCCATGTGGAAGTAGCCCAGGGAGTTGTAGCTATCATGCAGCTGTTACAGGAGGCACTATAGACAGCTGCAATCCATAGGGCCCTGGGCTGGAACCTGGAGTAGAGGGCGGGCCCGAGTTCCCCCCAAACCTCCCAACTCCTGATCCGACACAGGAGGAGTTGACCCAGACTGTGGGAAGATCACTGAGGTGAGCAAATCTGCCAATAAGCACAGGACCCACCAAGGTAGAGGAGGAACTTTTTCACAACTGGTGTCAGGAGTGGGATCTAGTGTGCACAGCACGGCATAAGGAGGGTGATTTAAAAAAAAATAGTAGAGGGTTTGTTTTTTTTTCACTGCAATGGATGACGTAATGCGAGCATTCATACAAGCTACAGCGGCCCAGCAGGAGGCTACCTGTGTCCAGGCAGCTGCCCAACAGGAGGCAGTGCGGCTGCAGCAAGAGACTAATCACCTGCTGATGGACCAGGTTTCTCAAGACCGAGCTATGTTGCGGGAACTGGTAAACCAGGTAAAGACCCTTACAGAGCTGAACCCGTGGCCATGATAGGGCGCAGATCATATGGGCCAGCCATTGGCTGCAGAAAATGATACGGGAGGATGATGTAGAGGCACACCTTCTGGCCTTTGAGAGGGACAGCCTTACAGGAGGCCTGGCCTCGAGATCAGTGGTCTGGCATCCTTGCCCCATTCCTGTGTGGGGAGGCCCAGAAGGCTTACTATGATCTGCCCAGAGAGGCTGCAGCAGACTACCCCCAGCTGAAAGCAGAGATTCTGGCCAGATCTGGGGTAACGACTGCAGTGCGGGCCCAGCGGTATCACGAGTGGAGGTACCAGGCGGTCCCAATTGTATGACTTCATCCATCTCGCACGAAAGTGGTTGCGAACAGTCCTGGAATCTGGAAGAGATACTGGAGGTTCTGGTCATCGACTGATACATGAGGGGACTACCGCCAGACCTTCGTGCCTGGGTAAGCCAGAACGAACCCTCCACCTATGATGAGGTTGTTGCACTGGTAGAGAGGCGAAGGACAGCGAGGGAGCTGACCCGAGCAGTTAAGGAAGAGGCACCCTGAGTTAAACTAGTAGCACCAAGCCCTAGAGCTCAGGTGACTGGGCCACCAGGAGGGCCAAGGTGGAAAAAGAGAAGGGTTGAGGGCCCACCAAAGGCCACAAAGAGTCATAGCACGGAGGGAGAAGAGGGTCATGATGTTAGGTAGCCCAAACCAAGAGACCTGGGAATACCTAGGGTTCCATACAGATGTTATGCCTGTGGGGCGTGGGGACATATAGCTGCACAGTGTCCTAATGCTGAGGAGCCTACGCAGTGTAACCTGGGGAACTGGGCAGACCCATGCTTCCTAATCCACCTTGTGGGGGTCTCACTAACCCCACATACGTACACCAGACCAGTGAAACTAAATGGGGTAGAGACCACGGCACTGGTTGATTCGGGGAGTGCTATCACGCTTGTCTCGGGGAAGCTCGTCAAGTGTAATCAGCTGCTGCGGGCTAAGCGTACAAGGATAACATGCGTCCATGGGACAGTTGGTTATTACCCTACCATTCCAGTAAAACTCGAGATTCAGGGGAACACTACTGAGGTAGCAGCAGGTGTAGTCCCTAAACTCCCATACCTGGTACTCATAGGGAGGGACTTCCCAGGGTTTGGAGACTTACACCCAGTAGAAAGATTGGAGGAAAAGGGGAACCCTGAAGTTAGTGAGGCATGCACAGTAGACTGTCAACCCCTAGTCTTCTCTGAAATATCCCCAGATTTATTTTTCATTCCTGGACAGGGTAGAAAGTCAAAAAAGGAAAGGAGGGCAGCTAAGGCCTTGGGAACCCGAATACTGACTCAAAGCCCAAGGATCGCTCTTGTAGGTAGGCAGACCCGAGCAGCTGAAAAGGAGGGCACCCAGGAGGGAGAAGCACCCGAGTCTGACCACCCTAACGCCTCTGAACCAGTAGAGGCAACAGAGACTGAGCCCCTAGATCTTGGGCAGATTAACTCTGGGAGAGGAAATTTTGGACGGGACCAGGCTGAAGACCCAAGGTACGACAACATTAGGAAGGAGGTGACTGAAATAGATGTGATCCCTGTGGAAGGGAAAACTCAGGGACCAGGACCCTAGTTCATAATGAAGAAGAATCTCTTATACCGGGTTGCACCAGTACAGGAGCAGAAGGTACAGCAGATCCTAGTACCTCAAAAACACCAGAACGCTGTATTAAGTCTTGCTCATAGTCATCTTTTTGCGGGGCATATGGGGGGTAGAGAAGACCCTGGCAGAAGTCCTACGACGGTTCTTCTGGCCCAGAGTACATGAAGAAGTGCGGAAGTACTCCGCGTCCTGCCCGGAGTGTCAGCTGCACAGTCCCCGTCCCCACCTGAGGGCACTTTTAGTACCCCTTCCCATCATAGAAGTCCCCTTTGAGCGAATAGCCATGGACCTAGTGGGACCCCTGGAGAAGACGGCTTGGGGCCACCAATATATACTTGTTGTTTTGGACTATGCTCCTCGCTACCTAGAAGCTGTCCCCCTGCGGAACACAGCCTCTTGCTGGTGGGGATCTTTGCCCGAGTGGGGCTAGCAAAGGAGATTTTAACAGACCAAGGAACCCCATTTATGTCAAAGCTAATAAAGGACCTCTGTATGCTGCTCCATATACATACCCTGAGAACTTCAGTCTACCATCCACAAACTGATGGATTGGTAGAAAGGTTTAACCGAACCCTCAAGATTATGATACGGAAGGTGGTAAGTCGGGATGAGAAGGATTGGGACACCCTACTGCTCTATCTTATGTTCGCTATCCGGGAGGTACCTCAGGCCTCAACTGGGTTTTCCCCCTTCGAGTTATTATGTGGGTGTCACCTCCGTGGCTTACTATATATCGCCAAAGAGATCTGGGAAGAGGAACCCAGTGAGGGGAGAAATATAATAGAACGTGTAATACAGATGCAAGACCGGATAGCCCGGGTCACCCCTATTGTACGGGATCATTTGGAAAAGGCACAGGAGGCCCAGAGAACCCATTACAATTGCCAGGCAAAAGTCCGACAGTTTCAACCAGGAGATTGGGTGATGGCGTTGGTACCCACGGCAGAAAGCAAGCTTCTGGTCCAATGGTAGGGACCCGATGAGGTGATTTGAAGCTGTGGGGGAAGTAACCTAGAAGGTGCGGCAGCCAGGACGCCGAAAACAAGAACAGATTTATCACGTCAACCTTCTGAAACCCTGGCATGCACAAGAGGCTTGCATAACTGTCCAAAAAGACCTAACCCACGAAAACAAGCCTGCCAAACAGGTGAGAGTGTCTCCTGATTTAACATCAGACCAGAAGAATGTGGTGTCTGAGATGATCTTCCGGAACCAAGATGTGTTCTCAACAAAACCAGGTCGAACAACCGAGACATATCACCACATCATCACTGTCAAGGGTTTTTTCCCCACTTCGGACTTTAGCGTCCAAAAAGTGGGGACCTGCATGATCACTTTTAAGCTTAATTCCTAGCTTAAATCTGGTACACTGCCACCAGCCAGAAGTCTGTGTCTGGCACACCTTCTGTTCCCCCAAAACCTTCCCTGGGGAACCCAAGTCCCTAACCCCTTGGGTCTAAAAACAAGGAGAAATTAACCTTCCCCTCTTTTTCCCCCCAGACTTTCCCCTCCCTGGGTTACCCTGAAAGGCTACACTGATCCAAACTCCTTGGATCTTAAAACAAAGAGGAATTGACCTCCCCCCCCTCCTTTTCCCCCACCAATCCCTGGTGAGTTCTGACTCAATCCCTTGGATTTTAAAACAAGGAAAAAATCAATCAGGTTCTTAAAAAAGAAAGCTTTTAATTAAAGAAAGAAAAAGTAAAAATTATCTCTGTAAAATCAGGATGGAAAATGCTTACAGGGTATTCAGATTCATATAGACTGGAGGGACCTCCACCCCCTCCCAGCCTTAGATTCAAAGTTACAGCAAACAGAGGTAAAAATCCTTCCAGCAAAAGGAAAAGCATTCACAAGTTGAAAGAAAACAAACCATAAGACTATCCGCCTTGCCTGGCTACTTACAAGCTTGAAACATGAAAGACTGATTCATAAAGATTTGGAGAGTCTGGTTGTACATCTGGTCCCTCTTTGTCTCAAGAGCGAACAACCCCCAAAACAAAAAGCACAAACAAAGACTTCCCTTCACCGAGATTTGAAAGTATCTTGTCCCCTGATTGGTCCTCTGGTCAGGCGTCAGCCAGGTTTACTGAGCTTCTTAACCCTTTACAGGTAAAAGAGACATTAACCCATAACCATCTGTTTAGGACAGTCACAAACCCTGGGGCCAGAATAACAATGAGACCCTATCGGGTGCCAGTGACCAAAAGGGAGGAAATAAAAGCAGAAGTAAAAAAATAGCTGGAGTTGGGGATCATTGAAGAATCCCACAGTCAATGGTCCAGCCCAGTTGTACTGGTGCCCAAACCTGATGGCACCACAAGATTTTGCAACGACTTCCGGCGACTAAATGAAGTATCCCAGATTGACGTGTACCCCATATCTCGCATAGATGAGCTAGTGGACCGTCTGGTAATGCCTGGTATTTGACTATTCTAGACTTGACAAAGGGGTACTGGCAGATTCCCCTTGAGGAAGACGCAAAAGAAAAGATTGCGTTTTCTACACCAGAGTCTTTTTCGATATACTGTCCTCCCTTTTGGACAACATGGGGCCCCAGCTACTTTTCAGTGCTTCATGGACAAGCTATTACGCCCGCATAACAGTTATGCTGCTGCCTACTTGGACGATGTGGTCATTCATACCGCAGACGGGGAAACCACCTAGAGAAGGTGGAGGCAGTCCTTGATGCCTTCAGATGAGCTGGCCTTACAGCAAACCTTGCCAAGTGCCCTGTAGGGTTTACAGAGGCCAAATATCTTGGCTACATTGTGGGAAAACGTCTGGTAAAACCCCAAGTGAACAAGTTGGAGGCCATCCAAAATTGGCCCGGCCACATCGCAGGAAACAAGTCCGGGCATTCCTAGGTGCAGTGGGGTATTACCGACGATTTATCCCCCACTTTGCCACAAGGGCAAGCCCCCTGACAGACCTAGTGAAAGCCCGAGGACATGATCTGGTGAGATGGTCTGACACAGCAGAGGAAGCATTCACAGACCTACGGACTGCCCTCTGCAGTAACCCAGTACTGATAGCCCCTGATTTCACCAAGGAATTTATCCTGCAGACAGATGCATCGGAAGTAGGGTTGGGGGCCATTCTATCACAGATGGTCGCGGAGGAGGAACACCCATTTCTCTACCTCAGTAGGAACTCCTTCTGAGGGAACAAAAATATGCAGTGGTGGAGAAAGAGTGCCTCGCCGTAAAATGGGCCATGGAAGCATTGCGCTACTACTTGCTCGGGTGCAGATTTGTCCTCGTGACCGACCATGCCCCTCTTCGACGGATGCAGCGGAACAAGGAGAAGAACACAAGGGTGACCAGGTGCTTCTTATCCCTCCAATCTTTCCAGTTCCGTGTGCAACACAGAGCAGGGAGCTGTCACGGCAATGCCGATGGCTTGTCATGTATGCACTGTCTGGCTTCCCAAGCTGCCCAACCCCTTGGTGTTGAGCAGGGAGGAGGGATATGTGACAGACCCAGACCAGTGGGGTACAGGAGTCTGGTAGAGGGCAAATATACTGGTCACTGGATGAGTAGTTTTCTGTTCCCTGAGTGACCAGAGCGGGGGCTGCGCTAGAGTAAGCAGGAACCTGCTAGAACCAATTAAGGCAGACAGGCTGATTAGATCACCTGCAGCCAATCAAGGCAGGCTAATCAGGGCACCTGGGTTTAAAAAGGAGCTCACTCCAGACAGGCGAGGAGGAGCCAGAGGAGAGGAAGTGTGTGTGAGGAGCTGGGAGCAAGAGGCACAAGGAGCTGAGAGTGAGAGGCTGTGCTGCTGGAGGACTAAGGAGTGCAAGTGTTATCAGACACCAGGAGGAAGGTCCTGTGGTGAGGATAAAGAAGATGTTTGGAGGAGACCATGTGGAAGTAGCCCAGGGAGTTGTAGCTGTCATGCAGCTGTTACAGGAGGCACTATAGACAGCTGCAATCCATAGGGCCCTGGGCTGGAACCTGGAGTAGAGGGCGGGCCCGAGTTCCTCCCAAACCTCCCAACTCCTGATCAGACACAGGAGGAGTTGACCCAGACTGTGGGGAAGATCACTGAGGTGAGCAAATCTGCCAATAAGCGCAGGACCCACCAAGGTAGAGGAAGAACTTTGTCACACTTCATATGAGATAGGAGAGACTCTTAATACTGCTTCACTGCCTAGAAGTCTGAGAGATAAATCTTGTCCGCAGAAAACTTTTCTATGGAAATGTTTAATGTGTGTAAAGACTTAAGTTTTCTGTGAAGCTTTTTCCACAAGTACAAAGAAGTGTCTCCCATCTTTCAATCAAGCTCAGGGTAGCCAATCCAAAAAGTATTTTAGGTCAATCATCTCCCCTCACGCCCTGTAGTTTTTAACTCATAATTAATATCTCTGACAAACTTCTAAACAACTCTCAACTGAAATAAAAACAAATCCAGGAAGAGGCAGGTTAGCTATCTTAGAGGGAGATGTTTTTTTGCAACATGTCTTGGTCAGTCTCCTTATTTCAGAAATGGCCATGGCAGGCTGTGTTTCCTTGTTCTTGTGTGCATACCACTGCTTGGATATCTCCATAAAATCTACCAGAATCTCTCTTTCCATGACCAAGATGGAACTTGCTCATGTTTTCTAAATTGAAGTCATCTACCTTCCTCTAGAAGGGTGTCCATTCTGAGATTCTCATCTGAAAAGCAGAACCATCAAACTGTGTGAGCAGCTATGTTTGGTCATCTCCAGGTCAGCTATTAGTGACTGATGGAAATATAGACTGTTCTCAGTTTCTTAGCAGTCAACAGCCTCTGTAAAATGAGACAGGATTTTCCATCATTCTAGTTACTGTCATCCTGAAGTTTTTCACTCAAGGTTTTATAGAGCCTACAGGATCTAACTGGGAGGAGAAATTTAATATAAGATCTGCCTCCTTGTTCTTCCTTACAAGGTTCCTTAGTGGCGGCCTAGTTTCAGTTCTCAAAGAAGTCTTAAACCTCTCCACTCCAGCTTTTCAAATGATGCAAAGCTAAGTCCTCAATTTGTTCATTCTCCTTTAGCAAATACCCAGTGAAGTATAAGTCTGATTGGACCCAATTCCACCCATGTTCTTCTGCAAGCTAAGATCCAAAACTAACTCTTCTACGGTCAAGGTGACTGCAGTTAAAATAGTTCTGACTCTTCTGTTTCTTTTTCCACAATTGTGAATTGGGGGGGCCCGAGGAGACAAGTTTTTTTCTGATAGCTATGGCTGGACCAGCATAACTTTGTGCAGCCATGTCCAAACCATGTTGGAAAATAGAGCTGTGGTGGTGTACCTGAATTTTCAGAACGAAGAGGAAACTGCTCATAAAGGATTCCCCCTGCTCATCTGGGAAGAAAACTTGCATGTCTCAAATACCCAGGTTTCAGGCCACCTAAATTTCTAGATGGGCTAGTGAAATTGGATTCTAATACATCCAAAGGCTTACTCCCTCCAAGAAGTCGTCTTATTATTCTCTCTGACTTTATCACTGATATCCACATTTGCTTCCTCCAATTTCAATTGCCACCTTCCCAGGGGCTACTTGGATCTGAAACCATAGGTTAAAGATGCTCCAGTGGATGGGATGAGGAAGGTGTCCTCTACACTGCTTTACTTTTCTCCTTCTCTTTAGCAGACTTCCTCTTTTAGCCCAGAAGGGGGCATAAGCTCTAGTGGAAATGTAGGTGGTGTCTTTCCTACAGAGAAGAAGTTATTTTTAGTTGCAAGTCAAGATGTTATACCAACCAATGAGAACAAACCTTTCTATAATAAAAAGAAAGAATACAAATGCTAAACTAAACAAGATGAAAATCAATGATTAAATCCAAAGTTTCTTGCTTGCAGATTTAAATCAAGATTAAAATTACTGATTTAAATCAAAGCACTCTGCCCATAACCCTTTGTGTTTACAACTTGTACAAAGAGTACTGACTGTACCAGACAACCAAGAGCTGATGCAGACTTTCATCAGTTTTTAGGTGAATCCTGCCTCAGAAGCCCTTAAGGTAGATAGGCTACTGTTTTTAGGGAAGGAATTATCTTCCTGCTTCTGGTTAGGCTCTATTAAATTTTTCTCCTTTCATCTCCTTTTCCTGTCATTGCTAGACAACCAGTATATGTGCATATATATAAATGCACATATAATGGTTGTCTAGCAGTGTGCATCACAGCAATTTATTGTTCTTGTTCTGCAACATGGTAATATAATCTACTGTATCTCATCAGGCAGATACATTTTGGCAAAGTGCTAAAATAGCCATAAGTTTTCTTAAGCTTTGGAGATTCTCAATAGTGAGAAGGCTTAGTGTGGAACGCCTCACTCCAGACTGGCTACCATTTGTAATATTTGACAGAAGACTCTCTGTCTTACTAACGTTGCCACCTGCATCTAAGAAAAAAATGTGCATTTGTGTAATGATATAACTTCCTCACTTTACTTTTCTGTTTAAATTGGACTATAAAATATTCATGGCAGAGTGATTTGTCAAAGTGCCATTCACACTAATGGTGCTATATAATAAATAAACCAAACTGAAGACCTTATACACCTCAACCCCCATATAACGCAACCCGATATAACATGGTAAAGCAGTGCTCCGGGGGTGGGGTGGGTGGATCAAAGCAAGTTCGATATAACATGGTTTCACCTATAACACGGTAAGATTTTTTGGCTCCTGAGGACAGCATTATATTGGGGTAGAGGTGTACCTTATTTTGGGAACACTGGCAATATATGTAGAACTACTGCACACATAAATGAGTACAAATGGCTCTGCAATAGGTAAGATATTAATGTCAAAGCTACTGTTTATATTTCTCTCATCACTTATATTTCACTCATCATAGAATCTGAGTAAATTACAGAAATTAAAAATGGTGTCAAGGAGTATTTGGGATTAAATTGACCTTTATATCTACCAGCTCCACCTGTTGTTTGATTATATCATTTGGCTATGGGATGTTTTCATACAAGAGTGTTTTACTTTACAGCATCTATTTTCCTGCTGAAAATGCAGTCTTAGTCTGAAAAGTGACTTTCTTTAAAGATAAAAACATCACTCAACTGCTCTGGCTCGCTAAGAGTATTCTGATTCATAATCTCACTCTGGGCTAAACTAGGCTTTTATGGCATTCAGCCATAGCCCTGAGAGAGGGTTGGTGCAGTTCCATGGTGCCACAGGGTACTTCAAGGTGGATTTGTGCTGCCCTTCATGGTAGTGCACTCTCTTCCTTCAGTCTACCCAGTCCAATCTGTGGGCCACAGGAGGCTGGAAGAGAAAAAAGCTATGTTCCGCCTTTTTATATGACGATATAGGGAGGTAGCAGTCCCCTAGCCCTTTTAGTGATAAACGTGGTCTGTTGGGTTTTACAACTACTCCTGCCCTTTTAGCACAGGTAAAACTAAGCCAAATTATTTTCTGGTTTGGTCATTATGAATAAAACTGTTAGATAAATTCCAAATAAAGATTCTGCACACGTTTGGTGATCCTATGAGTCAGAAAAAACTTTCAGATTGACGTTGAGTTTTCTGGACTGGCATTCAGGAAAGGTTGCTTTCTTATTTTATTTCTGAACTAAATAAATTTCATCTGGGAAGTAAGTGAAGCAATACACTCAGAATTCTAGGATGACAGTTTCCTTTTTCAAAGTCAGAACTTTTAAGTACAACAGATTAGAAGTATTCTATTGCACAAATGACCTAAAAACCTATGAATGTGAATTTAATTGAACCACATTTAAAAAAAAAAAAACTAGTTCCTTGTTACTGACTTGTCAATCTTATAACTTTATTTACAGGTAATCTAATGACTTCATTCTCAAGATGCTGCTTTTTCTTTTTGCTGTATTGTCTCAACCATCCAGGGCATGGTGGTTTGATTTAAATATCTTGATTTAAATAATCAAGCAGGAAACCTTGATTTAATCATAGATTTTAATCTTGTTTTGCATTGCACTCCTTTCTTAAAGATTCATTCTCGTTTGTTGGTATTCAAACATGTTGATTTGAAATTAATATAAACTTTATACTAAACTTGGGACTCATTGCTAACCAGGATGACACTATGTAAACATTCATTTAAGCAATGATATAGCTTAACATACATGTATTCAGATTCTTAATTTTTACTAGGGCTGTCAACTAATTGCAGTTTACTCTTTTTTGAGTTAATTACATAAGTTATCACGATTAAAAAAATTAATCGCTATTAATCATACTGTTAAACCATAGAATACCAACTGAAATTTATTATAAATATTTTTGGATGTTTTTTATATTTTCTAATATATTGATTTCAATTACAATACAGAATACAAAGTGCTCACTTTGCAAATACTTGTAATAAAAATAATTTACTTTTAAAAAAATAAAAGAGATCGTATTTTTCAATTCATCTCTTAAAAGTATTGTAGTGCAATCTCTTTATCATGAAAGTGCAATTTACAAATTTTGGGGGTTTTTTTGGTTTCATTACTACGCTCAAAAACAAAACAATGTAAAACTTTAGCGCCTACCAGTCTGTTCAGTCCTACCTCTTGTTCAGCCAATTGCTAAGACAAACAAGTTTGTTTATATTTATGGGAGATAATACTGCCCACTTCTTATTTATAATGTCACCTAAAAGAGAGAACAGGTGTTCACATAGCACTTTTGTAGCTTTTGTTGCAAGGTATTTACATGCCAGCGATGCTAAACACTTGTATGCCCCTTCATGCTTCAGCCACCTTTCCAGAGGACATGCTTCCATGCTGATGATGCTTGTTTTTATATTAAAAAAAAAATGTTGTTTACATTTATGACTAAACTTCTTGGGGGAGAATTGTATGTCTCCTGGTTGTATTTTACTCGCATTCTGCCATGTATTTCATGTTATATCAATCTCGGATGATGACCCAGCACACGTTGTTTGATTTAAGAACACTTTCACTGCATATTTGACAAAACACAAAGTGAGATTTCTAAAGATAGCTGCAGCACTCGACCCAAGGTTTAAGAATCTGAAGTGCCTTCCAAAATCTGAGAGGGAAGAGATGTGGAACATGCTTTCAGAAGTCTTAAAAGAGCAACATGATGCAGAAACTACAGAACCTGAATCACGGAAACAGAAAATCAACCTTCTGTTGGTGGCATCTGACTCAGAAGATGAAAATGAATGTGCATCAGACTGCAGTGCTTTGGATTGTTATCGAGTAGAACTTGTCATCAGCATGGAAGCATATCCTGGCTCCCCAGGCTTCAAGAAATGCCTCAGTTGCAAGGAATCTATCCCAGTGACAGATGGACACACTCAATGCGTTTGCTGTCTGGAAGAGAGAAATACCCCACAGAAGTGTGGTTTGTGTCCGCAACTGAAGAAAACTCCTACTTATGGAGTCAGCCCTTCAGCCACCTGAGCAGCGTCAGGAAACCTCACCACAACCCTCTACTTCCAAGGGAGATGAGCTCCAGGAGATGCCTGTAAGCCACTTATGTGAGGCCTCTAAGAAAAGATCCTTGAATTCCCATAGCAAGCCCAGATCAAGCTGAAAACTATCTCCCCCACTCGATCAGTATCATCGTTACCATCACCACCATAAATCCGGTATCCAGTGGTCTCACTGTACCCTCCTAACAGTGTGCGTCAGGTTGCCTATGGACCCCATGGGCACTGACAAGGAAGCATCAGTTTTGTCAAGGCTCCTTCAGTACGACCATGGACATCAGTACCACCTGTGGTACTCCAGGCAGCGACAGACCATACTTATCAGGTCCACATCACCAACCATGTCAGTACAGGCCTCTCGGCACCTAAAACCACCACTGATACTGTTCCCTTCATCACCACTAGACTTCTGGTGCATGACAGATCTTTTGGTGTCTGATGCACCGGTTTTGCGTCTGCTCAGTACCAAGGCCCTGGAAGAGAGTTCACCCAGAACCTTGACTTGCTGATGACTTCTTGCCTCACACCACCCTTTTCATCTTCCACATCAGAAAGTGAGCAAGAGAACTTGGTTTCCTGCCTCTCTTCTCACCTTACAAAAGGTGCCTAATTTCACTATGGATCTCAGTCATATTGTCGTCCTGATCCACAACCTCTCTGATTTGGACAGCCCTGGTATCAACCACTGGATCCCTTTCTATGTCAATGGCCATACTGGAGTTCCTGTCAGGCTCAAATACAACAGGCCTCCCATCGTTCTAGTGTGGCCTACCAGCAACCAAAGAGACACTGTCCTTCAGTTGCTGCTTTGAGGGCTTCTGAACACCCTGAAAAGACAAGGGAGGAACAGGAGGCTGAAGTTGAGGAGGAAGTTATCCCTCAAGGCCATTTCTCATCTGGCAATGATAATGAGATTGTGCTTGAACTCAGAGTGATCAGAAACACATACGCTCGCTTCCTCCCGCTCATTGAAGGCAAACACGCAAAAGTCATGACAGACAATATGATCTGCATGTATTACATAAACCTACAGGGAGGTGCTAGGTCACCCTCCCTGTGCATAGAATCGTTGAAGCTATGGAACTATAGTGCATTTCTCCCAATGTCACAATATCAGCAGCCTACCTACTGGGAGTACACAACATAACAGCAGACGGTCTCAGCCGCAAATTCACACACGACCACGAATGAGAGAGAGATTCAATGAGACTCCCTAATGTATTCTAATAATGGGGGACACCGACAATAGACCTGTTCACTGCTTTCCAGAACAAGAAATGTCCATGGTACTGCACCAGAGTGGGGATTGGACGACACTCCATGGGAGATGCTCTCTTCCTTTCATGGGGCAAGGGCTTTCTTTACACCTTTCCTCCATTCCCTCTATTACTGAAAGTCCTATTGAAAGTAAAAAGAGAAAAGAAAAGATCATACTAATTGCTCCCATTTGGCCCAGACAGACATGGTATCCTTAGTTGTCACAGCTGACACTCGGTCCACCGGTGATTCTGACAGTCACTCCCTACCTTCTATCGCAGAATCAGAGACAGACGCTCCATCCCAACCTGCAGATACTGTGGCTTAAAGTCTGACTCCCTCATGGTTCCAGCATGTGGGGACATCTTGCTCTGAGGAGATACAGCAGGTGTTATTACACAGTAAGGCAGTAGCTACTCGTTGTACCTACCTACTTTCGAATCTGGTGCCAGCCTGATGGCATCACCCCAAACATAGCCACTGTACCTGTAGTCCTGGAATATCTGTTGACTTTTAAGAAATTGGGAGTCTATTAGCTCACTGAAGGTTAATTTAGCAGTAATTGCGATCTTTCGCCGGTAGGTGGAAGGATACTCAAATTTCTCCCACCAGGCTACAGAGATTTCTCAAGGGCATAGTGAACCTCTTTCCCCAGCCCAGACTTCCTACCCCACAATGGGATCTCAATCTAGTGTTAAAAGGTCTGACTAGACTGCCATTTGAACCCATAGAATCATAGAAGATTAAAGTTGGAAGAGACCTCAGGAGGTCATCTAGTCCAACCCTCTGCTTAAATTAGGACCAACCCCAACTAAATCATCCCAGCCAGGGCTTTGTCAAGCTGGGCCTTAAAAAACCTCTAAGGAAAGAGATTCCACCACCTCCCTAGATAACCCATTCCAGTGCTTCACCACCCTCCTAGTGAAATAGTGTTTCCTAATATCCAACCTAGACCTCCCGCACTGCAACTTAAGACCATTGCTTCTCGTCCTGTCTTCTGCCACCACTGAGAACAGCCGAGCTCCATTCTGTTTGGAACCCCCCTTCAGGTAGTTGAAGGCTGCTATCAAATCCTGCCTGATTCTTTTCTTCTGCAGACTGAATAAGCCCAGTTCCCTCCGCCTCTCCTCGTCAGTCATGTGCCCCAGACCTCTAATCATTTTCATTGCCCTCCACTGGACTCTCTCCAATTTGTTCACATCTTTTCTTTAGTGGGGAGCCAAAACTGGATACAGTACTCAAGATGTGGACTCACCAGTGCCGAATAGAGGGGAATAATCTCTTCCCTTGATCTGCTGGCAGTGCTCCTACTAGTGCAGCCCAATATGCCGTTAGCCTTTTTGGCAACAAGGGCACACTGTTGGCTCATATCCAGCTTCTCATCCCCTGTAATCCCCAGTTCCTTTTCTGCAGAACTGCTCTTTAGCCAGTTGGTCCCCAGCCTGTAGCAGTGCATGGGATTCTTCTTTCCTAAGTGCAAGATTCTGCACTTTTCCTTGTTGAACCTCATCAGATTTCTTTTGGCTCAATCATCCGATTTGTCTATGTCACTCTGGACCCTATCTCTACCCTCCAGCATATCTACCTCTCCCCCCAGTTTAGTGTCATCCGCAAACTTGCTGAGGGTTCAATCCATCCCATCATCGCGATCACCCCTGACCACTTGTTCTTTAATTCAGCTTTCCAGGAAGGCGGCATTTCTGATTGCCATCACCTCGGTGAGAAGGATAGGGGAGATGGCACATCCTCCCTTCACAGTGTTCTTCCCTGACAAAGTTACACTTAGACCACATCCAAAGTTCACTCCGAAGGTGACTTGCACATTTCATATCAACCAACTTATTCAGCTTCCAATCTTTTCTCCCAAATCTCATCAGCATAATAGGAAAGCCGTTCTACATATGCTTGATGTGAGGAGAGCGTTGGACTTCTATTTGGACAGGACAAGAGCTTTTAGAAAATCTTAGAGACTCTTCCTCTCCATTGCAGATAGGTCAAAAGGTACAGTGATTTCAGCTCAAAACTCTCCAAATAGGTCTTGAACTGTATCAAACTCTGTTACCAGACGTGTAATGTAGCACCCCTATCTTCAATATGCATGCACTCTGCGAGATTGGTCTCCTCTTCCGTCACCTTCTCCAAGGATATCTCTATATCAGAAATCTGCAGAGCAGCTACCTGGGCATCTGCACATGCCTTTGCAGAACTCTATGCAATTCTGGGGACTCTGCTGTAGACGCCAGATTCAGTGTCACAATGCTATAACAGACTTAACTCTGAAGCCCCAGCCTCCATTGGGGGGCACTGCTTATGAGTCACCTACAATGGAGCATCTATTGGCATGCTACTCGATGAAAAAGAAGTGACACCCTTTGTGCAGTAACGATGGTTCTTTGAGATGCCCCCGTCCTCCCCCCATGAGTATTCCATGACCTACTCTCCTCACCTCCACTTTGGAGTTATTGTCATTGACTCTGCTGTAGAGAAGGAACTGAGGAGAGTTCACCCGTGCATGCTGAGCAGACCACGAGGAGCAGCACATGTGTAGGCTGAATGGACGCTACTTCTAAAGTCCTCCAATCAGCAGCGCAGGGATGCAGACATGCCCACAGTGGAGCACCCATAGGAGGGAACAGCTCGAAGAATCATCGCTACTGCACAAGGTGAGTAACTTCTTCTCTCAGTACTTGCTAGCTAAACTGAAACCTAAAGTAATTAAAGCTAAAGCTTGTCTATACAATAACTGGGAGTACTTACACTTGGAAAAATGTCTGGAGCATTCTCTCTGTTGTAAAGATGGAAAATAATACAGATACTTAATGCAGCATGTGACATTATAAAATATTTATGAAGCTTGTGTTGACCTAACTAGTTGAAATTTCCCTCAATTTTGTATATAATTAAAACAGCAGCACCTTTTAACCCAATAACGTTTTTGAAAGGCTCAGTGATGCAGTGTACTTTTTAATTTTTTTAAGTGATTTTAATAGATTAGGGCTTAACATAGGTTGTCATAATTTCAAATTTAATTTTATTCAGGTTTATTTTATAAAAGGAAAATATATTTAAATATCTATTTTTTTTGATATCCAGAGTGGATAAAAATTGTATTATGAAAAGAGATTATCTCGTCAGGTTTGTATTCAGTCTCAACTCATGACATCTGTACTTACTGGTATTGCTGGTCTGTGCTCAGTGCGATGCTCCTGCATACTCTGTATAGTTGGGGTCTATAGTCACAACTCTGTTACAAACTGCAGTAGGTAGACAATAGCAGGAGTTCTCAAACTTTATCATACTATGGAGCATGTCTTAATAAAGAGTGGCTTATGAAACACCTGTTATGATCAAACAAAATTCCTGAAGTAATTACAGAACTTAATTAAATGGAAAAGTTAAGTATTTTAGCAACACTTAATGTAATAAGTGTAACCTTTCTTGGAGGAAGTTAATCAGTGTCTTCAGTTTCACAGATACCCCTCCTTGTCTGTTCTGTTCGCTTATTCTGATCTCTAGCCCATGCTTCCGTGTAACTTAGTTCCCTTGTTATTAAGACATATTACCCAACTGCTTTGTTTTATGCTCCTCTAAATGTTTCTCTCCTCCTAGAGAAATTGCCTCCAGTAATTGGCAGTGACTCTTGTTACCTTTTTTTAATGCCACAGTGGCCCCTAGAGGAGGCCACTAGACTTTCTCATTATGTATACCTGCTTACAGAGAACTAGATTCTTCTTTTTAGACACTGGAGGCTGTGAGGGAATGTGATAAATGATTATACCTGGTCACTGACTGACTTAATTAGTTGCCCCAACGGCTGCTCCTCCTCCTTTGTCTTCATTTACAGAGACTTACTGAATATTTGTAAATGCTATAGTTGTTTCCTATCATGAATACTAACTACTTCCAAAAATACCCAGCTCTGAATAGTAAGATTGCAAAGCCAAGCATTCAAAAGTAGAAAAGGCCAGAATTAAGATTGCCCATACAGCCTTAATCTGACACCCTTGTGTCTATGTGTTATGAAAGATTTTTAAAAGCATGGTCACATAATTGTGCCCTCCGACCCCCACAGGATCCCATGTTATTCAATGCTCAGAAATTAAAGTGGGCATTAATCAGGGTTGTATAATGACTGAGGTTGTTGTCTGTAGGACCCCTGCCTTATTAGTTGAAGAAGCTGGAAAATGTGTAGTGAATGAGGTAGGGGATTGTTGAAAGAGAAAAAATGGTCTCTCGGTTAAGGTAATTGGATATCATCCTGGAGAAATGGATTCTATCCCTGTCTGCCACAGAGTTCCTTTGTGCCACTGGACAAGTCACTTGAATCACATTTTTACCAATTATCACTAATTGTGGGCTAGAACATCTGATTTTTAGGTGCCTTGCGACCCAGTGGAATCCACAGCTCCGAGTGAGGCACCGAGGCATTCTATACAATTCATGGAAAGAGTTAGGTGCCTAAGAATGGGATCCACAAAAGCCAGCAAGCTGAGCAGGCAGCAATCCAAGTTAGCTAGTAGGAAATGCCAAGGAGAGGAGGGTGGCCTTAGCCCATCTTCCTCAAAGGGACCTATGCACTTCCCCCAACCAGCACGTAAGCACTTAACTCCACTAGAAATTCAGCCTGAACTTTTCCCTGGGGTTAGATGTCAAAGCCCTCTTTCTCAAAAAACAAGGTGGTGGTAGTGTCCCTTTATTATAACTTTCAGCCCAGTGGTTAGAATGTTCACCCTGGATTTGGGAGACCTTGTTCCATTTCCCCCTCTGCTTGATGTGAAGAATGGATTTGAATTTGTTTCTCACCTCCCAGATGATTTGCCCTAACCTCTAGGGCTTGGGGTATTCTGGGACAGGTCTCTATCACCCTCTTATAGGAGTTGTTCCACTGTTATTGGGCCAGAAAGGGGGAGAGAGACTAGCCTGGTGGTTAGGGCACTCATCTTGGAGATGGCAGACCCAGATTCCAGTCCCCTTTCACCAATACATATTGAAATGGACCTGTCTCCCATAGCCTGGGTAAGTGCCATAACCACTGGCCTGAAAGTTTATAAAAGGGGCAGCACCACCATCTCTCCTCCAGCTGCTTTGTGTGGGCTTAGGAGTGCTCCAGACACTTACTGGAATGGGTTCTGGAGATGCAAGAGACCAGAGGTCGGCAACCTTTCAGAAGTGGTGTACCAAGTCTTCACGTATGCACTTTAACTTAAGGTTTCGTGTGCCAGTAATACATTTTAACATTTTTTAGAAGGTCTCTACAAGTCTGTATTATATACCTAAACTATTGTTGTATGTAAAGTAAACAACGTTTTCAAAATGTTTAAGAAGCTTAATTTAAAATTAAATTAAAATGCTGCTCTTACTCCGCTGGCCTACTCGGCCTGCTGCCGGCCTGGATTCCATTCACCTAGGCCGGCAGCAGGCTGAGCGGGGCCTGTGGAACCCCGGCTGGCAAGGGGCGGCAGCTGAGAACCCAGACTGGCAGCGGGCTGAGCAGGGCTGTCGGCCAGCACCCCAGGCTAGGGGTGCAGGTGGGAATGTGGGGGGAGGGGGTGCAGGAGCTCCTGTCTGGTGCTCAGGGCGAGGGTGGAGATGTGCAAGGGTGTGTGTGTGCAAGAGTCGGGGCATGAGGTGAGGGGGGGCTGGGTATGTTGGGGGGGGTGCAGGAGTCAGAACGGGGGCTGAAGCTGTGTGGGAGTGCAGGATTCAGGGTGTGGGATGGCTGGGTATGGGTGAGGGGTGCAGAAGTCAGGGCTGGGGTTCTGGGGGGTGCAGGGGTCAGGGCAGAGGGCTAGGTGTTTGGGGGGGGTGCAGGGGTCAGGGCAGAGGGTTGGGATGCTCAGCTCGTGGGGGTGCTCCCAGCCCCCTGCCATGAGTGGCTCACACCAGGGGGCTGGAGGGGATATGCCCGATTCCACCCCTTTCCCCAGGGCCCTGTCTGCCCGCCCCCTCCCCTTCTCTGCCTCCTTCCCCGGAGCAGTGAGCATGCTGCGGCTCTGCTCCCCGCCCCCCGCCCCCCCCCAGGGCGATCAGCTGATCGGCACAGGGAAGGATAGGAGGCGGCACAGGAAGGCAGCACGCTGGGGGAAGAAGTGGGGGAGGGGGAAGCTTGGCTTTTAATGAATTCTCTGTCCCTTACTGCTTACTAGGAAATGTAAAGAAGTGTAAACAGCTTCTTCAAAAAGCTGTGGAATGCTGTGCGGTTCCACCAGAAATGTTGGAAATTGCTCTACAAAACCTACACTTGCAGAAAAGGCAGTTGCTTTCAGATGAAGAAAAAGAGAACTTCACAGGTTAGTCACTTCAATATTCTAAAGTTTCCGTTGAGCTTAAATATTTATTTATTTTGTTTTTTGAATGATGCAATAGCAGTACTAATATAGTTGGAAGGATCTTCTAGAGAATAAAGCACTAGACTGAGATTTGAGACCTGTGTTCAGTTATTCATTGGGTCACAGACCTTGGGCAATTGACTTAAGTTACCCAGTGCCTCCATTCCTCATCTGCAAATAGGAAAAATAGTTCCATATCTCACAGATGTGTTGAGGATAAAATCCATAAATGATTGTCAAGTATAAGAGGGGTAGCCATGTTAATCTGGATCTGTAAAAAGCAACAGCGAGTCCTGTGGCACCTTTAACACTAACAGATGTATCAGAGCATAAGCGTTCGTGGTTGAATACCCACTTCGTCAGACTCATAAATGATTGTGGTTCTTGAATGCTGTTTGTTGGTGAGGGCCATGTAAATACCTAGATAGTCCTTTTATTCTAACATATTTAAAAAAATGTAGTGATGTAGTGCCCTTAGTTCTAGTTAAGAAGGCCAAGATGGAATTCCTTGTTGCTATATCTTCAGATTTTAAGCCCAGCACAGAAATGGATTGTGAAGCCAGGCTGAAGTTTTTACTCATGGAGCTGTCCTTGAGACCTTGGTCAGAGCCTCTGCTTCAATGGGGAGCACACTGTTCGGTGAGGAGCACAGAGTTTTCAGAACCCAAAGCAGTGATAACTTAACTGTTTTTCTCCAGGAGGTGCCAGGAATAAATTAGTGGGGAACACAGTTCTTCCTTCTGGTATATGAGTGATACAAACCAGAGTGCTTTTACCTAAAACTACTTTTTATTAGATCTTAAGCACACATACACATAGATGCTGTTACAGTACGTTCAGAGCAGCATCTTCTTCTCTGGATGTCAGATGTTCCCTAGCATGCTATATTTAGAGGACCAAACCATTCCGTAGATCCACTCAACTCTTCATAGCAATAGTTGATAGAATAAAAGGCATCCCCATCTCAGCTCAGAGAATCTCCTCCTGGATCATTTAGTGCATTTGCATATGCTTCGAACAGGTGGGTGTTCCACTGCCAGCTATACTGACTGCCCATTCCATGGAGTCTCAAGCTTAATCAGCAGCATTTCTGGCCCAGGTCTCTGTACAGGAAATCTGCAGAGCACCAACTTGGTTGTCAGTGTATAAGTTTTCTGCCAACTAGGCCATTACAAGCCAGGGACGATGCCAGTTTTGGTCAAGCTGTTTTGCAATCATCATGTCCATGAACTCTGACCCCCCTCCTATGCTACTGCTTGGGAGTCACCTACAATGGAATGAGCCTACGCAAGCACTCAAAATAAAAACGGTTGCTAACCTATCTGTAACTGATGTTCTTTGAGATCTGTTGAACATGTCCATTCCACCACTCGCACTGCTATTCCTCTTTCGAGTTGGCCAGAAAGAAAGAACTGAGAGGATGTAGGTCGGCCAGGCCTTTTATACTGGCCGAGTGCACTGCACCAGAGGGTGCCAGAGTGGACCCGATAGATACCACTGGGGGGGAAGTTCCAGCAACTGTGCTTGAGGCGCACACGCACACACACACACGGACAACAGAATGGACATGTGCAAGATATCTTGAAGAACAGAGTTACAGAGAGGCTAGTAGTTGCTGAAGGAAAAAAACAGTTAACTTATTCATTGATGTGCATTAAAATCCTACAGTTAATGCAAGCTTAGGGCAGTTTAATATTTTGAAATATGTTACATATTTCATTGGTAGTCACTGAATAATTCAAAATACTTGTTAACTTATTTATAGTATCAAGCACACAAGAATCCGGACCACAAAACATGGCTGGAAATCTCCGGAGTAGGAAAAAAAGTGATTCTGGTGAAATTTCTGCTAATGCCCCCACATCTTCTCTTGGGTAACAATTTAAATTCTTATATTTTATTCAAGATTTTTTTTTTTTTTTTTTACTGCTGAGATAACTGCAGTGTGTATTCTCATTTTTTAGGGAGAACAACAACTCTCCACAGGAGTTTGATGCAGTACGGGTTGGGCGCAATCCCTTAAAGCAATTAAACAAATCTAACCAGGTGGAAGCTTTTTGAATGCTTACTTCTCTCTCTCTGCTCCCCTTCCCCCCTGCCCCTGTTTTTCAGATTTGATCACTTTCAATTTGTTTAAATGTTTAGGTGTGCCCGTTTGGGAGAGTTCCTGTTAAATCAGTAACTGATGCTGTAAATAGTGTGAAGAAGAAGGATGCTCCACTTACAACTAGTGTTACAAAGAGGTACAGTTAGTTACATTAAAATCTATTGTTTTGCAACAAGATTTTAATCTGTCTACTCTAATTTAAAGATATTGTGGACAGTAGAACTGACAGCTCTTTTAAGGACATGGACAAGTTAGTTGGTCATAACTGCCAACGATGATTATTGGAAATAAACAAAAAAACCCACACACCTATTGTATTACCGTAGGTAAGAATACATGATGCACTAACTTTTTCAAATGACCACTCCAGTCAAATCTTTGTACAGGAGTATAGGTAGGCTTGGAAGGATTAAATTTTTATTGGTAAAAGTTAATAAACTTCAATTTCACCATGTGCATGCAAACTAAGGAAAAGATATTTCCATAGATAATTATAGAGATGTACAGATAGGTAAAGTAAGAAATATGCTGCTTGAAAACTTAGAGTTTAAGGATATTTACTTTGTGTATGTTGACAATTGTTGTTTTAATGGTTATAAAGCTTTAACGTTTTGAATTTGTGCCTATCATTAAATAATTATTTGATCCTTTCTTGTAATTTCCTGTAACTGTGAAAAATTAAATTGATAAAAATCTAAAAAAGCTTAAGAAACACATCAATTATTATTCAAAAATATTTTTAAAAAAGGAGGGGCGAGGGCAAACAAAAACCTCATTATTCCAAACCTACATATGTACCCATTTACTGGGTAAGCAAACCAAGAAGAATTCATCATATGGAGGGGCTTCTGCCATATCATGGGATAATGTGTCATCTGTTTAGATTTTTATATTGTACTCATTACTATGCTATCTGAACGTTCTCACTGCTCCTATTATTTTGTGACTTCTGTCCAGTGTTTGCACAACTAGCTCAAAACAGGTGAACATTTGTCCTTAAATTTTGAAGTTTGAGGTTTCTTTTACTGTTAACGTTGTCTTTTATATAAACAGGCAGATATCTGGCTCTAAATGCACAAATTTGATAACGCCTTTTTTACTGCATGCACCAAAACTTAATGAGGATGATTCATATGAACTGGGAGACTTAAAGGTAACTTTATTTTTCTGTTTCAGATAAGAAACTGTAGATAGCTAAAGATGTTTTAGGTGTGTGTGGGGGGGATGGGGAATGAAAGCAGTGTCAGGTTTGAAAATTAATTCCAAAAACTTCAAAACCAGACTTCAGCGAGAAACTGCAGAACTGGAAATAATTTGCAAACTTGACACATCAAATTAGGCCTAAGGAATGGCTGAGTCACTCCAAAAAATAATTTCCCCTCTGTTGATACTCTCACCTTCTTGTCAACTGTTGGGAATGGGCCACATCCACCCTAATTGAATTCGCCTCGTTAGCACTGACCCCCCCCCACTTGTTAAGGCAACTCCTATCTTTTCATGTGCTGTATAATTGATACCTGCTTAATGTATTTTCCACTCCATGCATCTGATGAAGTGGATTATAGCCCATGAAAGCTTATGCCCAAATACATTTGTTAGTTGCTAAGGTGTCACAAGAACTCCTTGTTGTTTTTACTGATACAGACTAACATGGCTACCCCTCTGAAACCTGGTACATTGAAAAAATTAGTTTGTTCAAGTGCTCGTCTACATGTTCCACTGTTAGTGTGCGTATGCCTCAAGCACACAAGATCTGATTGTTTTGAATAGCAGTGTCTGGGGCTGTACCTGTGCCCTCTCTTGCTTTCTGTAGCAGTGGGTATAAAGGGCAGGGCAGCCACAGCTAACTCTCAGTTCCTTTGTACCACCCGTGGCACAAGATGGAACCCATTTTGTTTGCATTTCTTAAGTGGTTTATTAGGTACACTTCAATTTTTGTAGTTAAAATTTATTCTAGTTAAATTTTCTGTATTGTTTTATACTATTTTTTAGCTTAGCTAAAAGTAGGGATAGGTTTTCTACCCTCCTTGGGATCTTCCTCTCTTCCTAGAATGCCCAAACCCCTGTAGACTCCCGTAAGATGGTGGGGCCTAAATCCTTGGGCTTCAAAATTTGCCTGTCCTACGATGCCTGTTACTGACAGCTGTGCCCAGTGCCATGGTCCGGATCATGTTCCATCATACTGTTCCATGCAGGTCCTTTTCAAAGAAGACCTAGAAAACAAGGAAATCAAAGCTGAAGCTCTTCCTCACATCATTCTATACAAGTGGCCTCTCTTGTGGGAAAACCATTAAAGACAACCCTGATATCAAGCCAGCTGCATGTGTCCAGCACTCTTACTAACAGTTATGCCATGCTGAGCTCCCATGCTCCCTCTAATCTGCACTCTTTATCAGCTGCACTGGGGATGACCCCAGGAAGAGAATGTATGGAGTACTGCTCCAAGGAATGGAATGGGGATGGAAGGCTTCTCCTAAGACACTACCACCAAGAGATTTTTAAGACCAAGTCCCATACCGAACCTTCTATGATGGCACCAGCAGTTGTTAAGCTTAAGACTCTTACTGCCATCAGCACAAACAGGGAAACAATATCCATAGCACTGATTGTCCCCATACTGGGCACCTGAGAGCCACTGAAGCTCTTGCGCTCTCTCGTGCTCTCTGCACCATACCTGCATCAGAACTGTTCATCTCTACCTTGGCAATGGAAATTGATGATGGAGGTTCATCATCATCCTTCACCCATTGCATCACGATACACTGCACCTTGAGATCAGCCCCCCTACTGAGTTCATCCCTCTGACAGTTTGTGAGAGGTGTCCACTAAACTATCTCCAGTACATGTGTAGAGATGAAGCACACTGGAAAAGTCAGCTCCACTTCCGGAAGAGGAATATGCCTCCTCCTACTCCCTGTTAGAAGCTCATAGTGAGAGATTCTCCCCAGAATACTGTGTTGCTTCTTCTTGGGTCGTGCAGTGGTTGCAGGCATTTGGCATCCTTCAGGAGGTCCAGACAGCCATAGACTTCACTTTCAAGGACAATAAACTTTTGAACAGTGCCACTGATAATACCTTGCATACTCTAAAGGCATCTATGGCCACATAGAGATCCCTGGGCTTTTACAGCCTAGCCCAGGGGTTCTGACTTCATTGCACCATCACCCGCTTCTGAAAATAAAAATTACTACATGACCCTAGGAGTGGGGACCGAGGCCTGAGCCCACTGAAGCTTGAGGCCACCCAGGCCCCGCCACCCCGGGCAGGGGGACCAAAGCCTGAGCCCTGCTACCCCAAGCAGGGTGTGTGTTTAGAAAAGCTGAAGCCCAAGGGCTTCAGCCCATGCTGAGAGGCCTGTAATCTGAGTCCCACCACCCTGGGCTGAAGGCCTCGGTCTTTGGCCTTGGGCAGTGGGACTTGGACTTTGGCTTCATTCCCAAGGCCCATCAAGTCTAATGCCAGCCCTGGCAACTCCATTAAAACAGGATCCCAACCCACTTGGGGTCCCTACTCTCAGTTTGAGAACTGCTGTCCTAGCCCCTAAGAGGAAGTTATTGAATCAACAGCAACAGACCCAGACTGCAGCAGTACTACTTACTTGGAATCCCTGAGGAAGAGGTCACATTTCCACCTCAGACAACTCCACTTCCTCTTTGACTGCTTTCCCTTCTGTAGCCCTACAAAGAAACTTCAATTTTGATATGCAGACCAGGAGTTGCATATTTAGAATCACTGGTTGGTCACCTTCAATTAACTCCCTGTTTGGTAACTGGCTCTCCCGTTTCTGGGCAGCTTCACCGTGAGTCACAACAACAAATACCCAGAGTTTTGTTTCAGAGGGGGCGCTAGCCTAGTTAGGTTGGGCTCTGAACCTAATATGCACTTTACCCCCATCCTTGGAATACCAGGGATCTTGAACAAGTTGAAACAGGATGTGGACTGAGTCATCATGATAGAACTGACTTGGGGCAGGCAGTATTGGTATCCCTAGTGAGTGTATCCATTTGATGACCCATCACTTTACCAGCTCAGCCGGACCTGTTCTCTCAGTGCAACAGTGAGTTCTGCACCTAGACCCAGTATAATGTCTCCTGACTGCCTGGATGCTAGCTAGCTGACATTAGGACATCTTACTTCAGAGAAGAAGATAGATATCAGACTGTCTGCTTTCTCTAAAACTCTCTAACCTCACTCAGCTCAATATGGGTGCTTTAGGCAGTAACATCTGCTAATCACCCTCTGGTCCAGTGCTGGACAGTCTTCTTGCACCCTGAGGTATCAAGATTATTTAAGTGGATCATTAATGTCTTCCCCTCAGTTCAGGAACCCCCCTCTGTCATGAGACCTTAACCTAGTGATGTCAAGCCTGAGGGGGAGCCCCCCACTGTAAACCAGCTATGTGCTGCTTCTTCGAGTGCATGTGCGTAGTCCCCTCCCATCCCCCTAACGGGAATGCCCAGTTTCCTGGGCTCTCAGCACCTTTCCTCCAGGCTCGGAGTGTCTGTCCATGACAGCCACGCTTGGTGTGTTTGCTGCCTGTGTGTTAGTGCCTCCTACGCAGGAACTAACAAAGTGTTGCATTGCCTCAGGCTCATAGAAAGGCAGGGAGTGGAGAGGTCTCTAGGACCTGCATCGGGGCATGAGGCTTGGCCCCTCCCCCCCCTTTACCAGCCGCAGCTTCGAACAGGAGTGCTTTCTCCAACCCCACATTGGAGTGCCCCACCAGATATCACTCGAGAAAGCACCTGGGTCCCCACTGCAGGAATAAAAACCAACCAACCAACCAAGCAAACCCACAGCCGTCCCACGGATAATAATAGCACTGACTGTGATGTCAGCGCCAGGAGCTCCGGTGCCTTAGAGTTCTGGCACCGCTGCAGATAGAGGCTTCGAAGTCCTGTGCCTCCACGCCACAGCTGCTCCACGGGCAGGCATCTAGTGCTGGCACCGGCTGTGTGGTCAGTGCTGGGAGCTGAGGTGGTGGAAAACCCCAGCACTGCTAGAACCAGAGACTGCAAGAGCCGGCTTCAATACAGGCACTATGGGGAAATCATTTGGCATCCTTCAGGAGGTCCAGACACCCATGCCTCTGCACCGTAATGTACGTTCATTCCACGGGCGAGCATCTAATACTGGCACTGGCTGTGCTGTTGGCAACAGGAGCCAAAGTAGTGGAAAATCCTGGCACCGTTAGAGCCAGAGACTACAAAAGCTGGCTCCACCACAGGCACTATGGGGAAATCAAAACCCTGTGCCTCCGCACTGCATTTTATATTCGTTCGGTGAGCGGGCATCCAATACCAGCACCGGCTGTGCTGTCAGCACTGGGAGCCAAAGTAGCGGAATATCCTGGCATCGCTAGAGCCAAAGACTCTACAAGAACCGGCTCCGACACAAGCACTAAGGAGAAACCAAAACCCTGTTCCTCTGCACTGCTGTCTACAAACGGCAGTGCAGCGCCACTGTAAAAGGCGGCTTCTTCAAATGTGCACCCAACACGCACAGAGGTGCAGCCAGCAGCACTGCCTTCCCCTCCGCAGCCCTGGCACTGACAAGGACGCAGCCCCAGGGGCCAGTCAGACCAGCACAGCAGCAGTTCCTCAGACAGAGGGTTCTGGTGTTCGGCTCTGCCCTTGATCCCTTTATTTGCAGTACCGATATGAGAATGATACCCTCGGCACCAAGTCTCCTTCCATCCCCAACATCACTTGCTGTCTCGCTCCTTATTTGAAGGAGAAAGATCAGGAAGAACGGAGTTATTCCCCCATTGGCTCCTATCCATCAGGAGTCAGTCAACCCAGGAGTCTCTCCTAGGGCTTATTATGCTGTCCCCAGGTACTTAGAGGGTCCCCAGACCACTTATGCCGCTCTTATCCCAGTGGGCATACTGGACTCCTTGGGTCATATGCACCACACAAGGGGGACTGCCTGCCACAGCCAGACCCAGCACACAGTAATTCCCCACAGCTTCTGTACCAAAACCCTCAGTGGTACCAGGGGCAGGGGTGGAGATTCTTCCTCCTCTTCAAGGGACATCACCTACCCACTTGCCATCATTGTCCACAGCGTACACCTTTATGCCTCCTCCTCCTAATCTAGGGGATGATTTCAAACTATTCCATGGCTTATTTGAGAGGGTCGCTTTCTCTGGACATTTTCCTTGAGGAGGTCCCTGTGATACAGCATGAGCTAGTGAGTTTTTTCGCATACATCTGCTTCGTTTTAAAAAAAAAAATTCCCTTCATATGAATGAGGCACTGGTGGACCCTGTAAGGGTCATTCTGTGGACCCCTGCAGCTGCGCCTCCAGCTGGTAGAGGGTCCAACAGGAGGTGTGTATCAACAGAGGGCGTCGACTTCGCATCCAGCGCATAATTTCTTAGTGATAGATGCAGTCCAGCAATGTGGCATGCAACAGCAGTTCTGAAACACAACTCATGGTAAGGACTGGAAAAGACTTGATCAGCTTTGGCAATAAGGCTTATGCCTTGGCTGCCCCTCACCGCCAACCTTGCAACATTACTAACAAAATACAACTATACAAACTGCACAAAAATGTCTGAATTGATTTAATTGTATTGCCAAGGACAAGGGAGAACAATTCACAGCATTTGATTCTGAGGACAGGGCTGCAACATCTGTGTCGACGGTGGTTGTAATGAGAAGTTCATGGCTCTATCTTTCTGGCTTCCCTGAAGAGGTGCAATTCATGGTGGAAGACTTACCAGCCCAAAATTATTCACCAGAAAGACAGACAACTCACTCCACTCACTCACAGACTCACAAGCAGCTCTCTGATCCTTGGGAACCTATAACCCCAAACCGAAGAGGAAACAGAGGAATTACTTTACATCCCAATAAAAGCAGCAAAGAGTCCTGTGGCACCTTATAGACTAACAGACGTATTGGAGCATGAGCTTTCATGGGTGAATACGGTTGCATCCGATGAAGTGGGTATTCACTTTGCTGCTTTTACAGATCCAGACTAACACGGCTACCCTTCTGATACCTTATATCCCAATGATACCACCGGCCAATTTATTCACAACAACAGTGTTGATTTGACTCATTGGGGTTGCAGACACAGGCCCTGAGTGGACAACAATCTAGTTAGTTGCATACCAACCATCAACTTCTCCTAACAAGAACTCTGATGGATGGAGAACAATGCTCGACCTCAGATAATTCAACAAGTTCATCAGAAACACGATTAAAAATGGTCACACTATATGCTATAAGGAACTGCCTGCTAAAAGCATCAACGCAGCAAACAGCATTGCAAGCCACCAAAGAGATGGTAACCCTCTTCACAAATCTGGGCTTCCTAATAAAAAGCAACCTGCCCCCTCTAACAACAGTGCAAGAACTGGACTTCATTGGGGCCCACCTCAACTCTATCAAGGCTATAGCCTCACTACAGAGACAATGTTCTTTCAGTCTCACCAGCCTCATACCTGCTGTGTGAAATAGCCCACAGGTATCTGCCAGGACTTACCCCCAACTCCTTGGCCACATGACAGCCACAACATTTGCTGTCAGATACACCAGATTAAACATCTGTTGCCTACAAGGAAGGCTGCGTATAAACTTTTGTTCCACACAGGCACAGCATAAACAAACACCTCATGATATCGGGCAAAATAAAGGACCCCCTCCTCTGGTGGGCAAAACTGACTAATATGTGCATGGAGGCACCCTTCATTCAGACCACAAATGCTTCACTCCTGGGATGCGGAGCACACCTGCACCCACATTCTATATAGGGCTGCTGGTCTCTTGTGGAATCCGTTAGACATATAAGCCTATTGGAACTTCAAGCTGTCCACAACGCTTGCTCCCAATTCCTGCAACTCATCAAAGACAAGGCTATTTGAAGCCTTAGCTTGTATGTATTATATATACCGACCAAGGGGAGCACCCTCACAGTACCTTTGTGTGCAAGTCGTAAAACCCTGACGATAGTGCATCAGACACAATATCCACACCACCACAGCAGATACCCTCAGCAGACAAATTTTTCAGGACCACGAAGGGAGCTCGACAACACCGTACTCCTGCATGTATTTCAGCACTGGGGGTTCCCCTCAGTAGACCTTTTATTAACTGCACAAAATACCGAACACTCTTGCTTTTGTTCCGGTGCAGGTATCGATGTGCTTGTTCTGGTGCAGGTATCGATGTGCAGTCATTAGGCAATGCATTCCTCCTCGAGTGCAATGCTCCCCTTCTCTGTGCGTTCCCTCCTATTCCTCTCTTGAACCGAGTGATCCACAAGATCAGGCTGGATGAGCCACAGTAATTCTACTATCATGGTCTCGCCAAACCATGGTATTCTTACTCCCTCAGCATGACCATGCATCCATGAATCGCACTCCCACTTCTGTCTCACCTGCTGTCCCAGGACTCAGACTGTGTCCTGCATCCACAGAAACTCTATCTCAGATCATGGCTCCTCCATTGCTCATGGAACCTGAGTTGACCTGTTCAGAAGAGGGCTCAGCTGAACAGAAATGAACTGTTGCTCATGCACCCTGAAAGGGAGACAAGTTAAGGCCTGATGCCAACTAAAATGGATGGCTTCCATCCAGGGGCATTACCCTCTATACTGCGTTACCTATTAGAACTCAAACGGTCAGACCTATCCATGAGCTCAATAAGTCCATCTACCTACCATCACAACATTTCATCCTAAGGTGATTGCCATCCCATCTTTACCCATCTACTGACCCAGTGTTTCCTCAGAGGGCTCAATAATGCCTACTCTGAACTACGTGGGCCTACTACACCAAGGGACCTGAACCTGGTCCTTTGAATCATCACCTCTTCCCCATGGGAACCCAGGATGACATAATCACTGTTACACCATTCTATGAAAGTAGCATTTCTTGTGGCAATGACATCTGTCACATGTATGGGAGCACTTAGGGCTTTCATGGCAGAACCTCCATACGTGGTCTTTGAGGATAAAATCTCCCTCAGACCACACCACTAAACCCCACACAGATAGAACACATTACACGCTCCATAATTTGATGTTTGGAGGGCATTGGCTTTTTACATAGACAGGACTAAACCATCCCATAAATCACCCAGACTGTTTCTATCCATCACTGCATGCTCCAAAAGGAGCACTATCTCTAAACAAAGACTTTCCACGTAGATCCAAAATGGCACAAATCTCTATCATCAGTGTGACTGCCAATCCCTCATTGGGATTCGTTCACATCCCACTAGAGCCTTATCAGCCTCCAAGGCTTCCCTGCACAATGTACCCATTGTGAGCATTTGTAGAGTTGCTGCCTGGGTTGCAGTCCATACCTTTAAACAGCACTATGCCTTAGAGCAACAGGAAACATCTGATACCTCCTTTGGATGCTCTCTACTATCGGAGGTCATGACTTTAACTCTGAAGCCCTTCCTTCCATCGGCGGTCATTGCTCTGACGTCACCTAAAGTGGAGCACCCACAGGGACAGCACTCGAAGAAGAAGTTACTCACCTTGTGCAGTAACTGAGGTTCTTCGAGATGTGTCTCCCTATGGGTGCTCCACTACCCTCCCTCCCTCCCCTCTACTTCGGAGTTTCTTTATTAGTCTCTGCAGTAGAGAAGGAACTGAGTGGAAGTTGGTCGCATAGGTTAACTGCCTGCAGCAGCGCAAGGCAGGGACTACGCACGTGCAGCCCAACTGGCACTAGTACTAAAAGTCTCTGACTACGAGCGCAGGGGCTCATGAACACCTCAAGTGGAGCACTCACAGGGACACGCATCTCTAAGAACCTCAGTTACTGCACAAGGTGAGTAACCTCTTCCTCTACCACTTGTCAGTCATCACAATGACTAGAGAAAACTGGGGAGATGCAGGGTGGGCCTGCCATATACAGCTTTCCTCAAGGACAGTTGCCCTCAGGTCTCACCCGATTGTCCTGCCGAAGATGTTCTGATGCTATATTAACCGATCTATTCATCTCCTGGTCTTCCCTGAATGAAACGAGACTGCATATGCTGGATGTCATAAGATCATTGTTTTAATTTGGACAGGACTAAATCATTCAGATATAGTGCCACGTTCTTTGTGATGTTTGCTGAAAGGGCTAAGGGACAAGTGGTGTTGGCACAAACTCTCTAAATGCATCTCGGACTGTGTTAAGATTTGTTATGGCCTGGCCAAGAAAGACCCATAAGGACATATTAGAGCTTACTCTACCATGCCCAAGCAACCTCAGCCGTCTTGGTGGCCCAGTTAGCGAACGTCCCCATCTCAGATATGCTAAGTGGGGATGTGTAGGTCAGGCCACATTTTCACATCTCGCTGTTCACAGGCTTCTAGATTGGATAGAAACTGTGATAGGTAGGCCTCTGTTCTCACTCCTCTTAGTGCTGGGATGACTGTTTGCTACACTCCCAGAGTGGAATCTGTGAATAATCATTTGAAGAAAGTACAGTTACTTATCCTATAGTAACTGGTTTTTCAAGCTAGTAAGGAATGATGAGATAGACAAATGAAGAAAAGTCTCTTGTCATAAATAATGCAATGTGAAGTGGTAGTCAAGAAAATAATTTGAATATCAGGATTTATTAACAAAAAAGAGTGCTCAGATATGCAGATTTGTTGTTGGCATAAAACAACTTACAATTGGATTAAGAATACTAAAACTATTTTGTTGGTTGCTTCACTTTATTTAAAAAAGGAAAAAAACATACCAGAAATAGGAAAATTTAGAGAAGAAGAAGAAGAATTGGAATGATTACACAGGTGTAAACTTCTCTGTGTTCATATATTTAAAGTTTAGAACTACTAATGTGTTTATTTGGTATGGGATATATCAGTGGCACACTATTATCCCAAGGAAATGACTTTTAGATACTGTGTTTGAGTTCTTTTTCTTTATGCTTTTAAAAATATATATTGTTTTCTTTAGTCCTTACAAGATGAAAGCTCTGTGCAATCACAGATATCAGATGAAGAGAGTTTAGAAACTGCAACTGAATCAACTGTAACCCTAAAAAATAAAACAGATTCAAGTCTTGCAACAAAAAGAAAAGAAGGTAATTGTCCTAATAAGACTAAATTTTTACCAATCCAAAATGGAACAAACATTTTAAGTGGGCTGTTCTGTTTAGAATGTCTGCTAAAGGGAACCTTATACCTAGCCAATACTTACTACTTTTGTGATTAGGGAAGAATTTTTTGTGGGGTGAGGTTGGGCAAAATCAGCCTTCCAAGAAAGGACTGTAAATATGTTTAAAACTGAAGCTCGATAACTTCTCACCACTGAGTGCTGGAATTGTAACAGATGTGCCTGTATATACACCTCTACCCCGATATAATGGGACCCGATATAACACGAATTTGATATAATGTGGTAAGGCAGTGCTCTGGGGGGACGGAGCTGTGCACGCCGATGGATCAAAGCAGGTTTGATATAACGTGGTTTCACCTATAACTCGGTAAGATTTTTGGCTTCTGAGGACAGCGTTATATTGAGGTAGAGGTGTAATGTTCATCTACTCTGTCCTTGCTAGCTGTTTGTGAGTAGGCAGGGTGTTGAAAATTACATGAATCCTGACCTTTGGAGAGCAAGACTTTTGGCAATTTGAATATCATGCTTGCTCCCCCCCCATAGGCAAAGTTCCAGCTCCTCAGCTAAACAATACGACAAAGTAGGAGGATACTATTTCCTATCATCAGACTAGATGGATTACTAGACTAGAAATGGATGCATAACTCTCATCTAGGTTACCAGCATGACTTTAGCCTTCATCAATAGTAACTAAAAGTAGCTCTGGCTAAAAATAATATATTGACCAAGGGTACATTTTTTTAAAGTGCCCAACTACCGTTTTCAAGAATGACTGAGGCACTTGGGAACCAAAGTCTCACTGACTTTCAGTCAGGTTCTTTTAAAATGTTACCCTACATTCCTACTTTTGAGTCTTGTGTTTCAAATGTGAAACAGGCTTGCTCTTTGATCCCTTTGAGAGCCATGAAATGAAATTGTCCTCTCTTTGTCTCCTTAAATAAAGAGTCCATAACATGCCTTTTAATATTTTTAAAAACATTGGTGATGATCTTGTCAGGTGAGGTAGTATGTAGTGGATTCAGGGGGTTTTAATAAATGCTTCAAGGTCTTGTACACCATTTTATGTTCCCTGCCTTGAGGTGTTTGCTATTTTCTAAATCTACATAATATGGAATGTGAAAACACTTGTCTATTTTCTTTCCCCTGAAGAATGTCTCATTTCTGCCACAATTTCTTTCTTTATAGATTTATAAATGAAATAGATCAGAAGAATTCTTTTGTTACATCAGCTAACTTCCAGAGACTAAAGACTATTTCTTCCCTTTTGCTCTCAGATAGCTGAAAATCCATAAGATTCCTTCAGGCAACTCTAATTTATCTTGCCCTTGACAAAATGGCACTGAGTCAATTCACACTTTCAGTTCCTACAAACAAAAAGTCAGATGAACACTTAGGCATTGTTGGATCTGGCTAATTACCAATCTTATTTAATTGTGTATAGGGACAGGGAAGGCAAGAGACTAATCAGTCTCAGATGTTGGGAGTTAAATTCAAAATTCCACTGCCACATGTTTTAAAACTACCTCAACTCCCCACTCTGGTCCTGTATTCTAGTATTCATACCTTTGGTCAAACAGAATAGAATAAATCTTATTTGCAGCCAACACTGCTCTTTAATTGGACAGATTGCTGTTTTTCCCCCTCCTTTTTCCCACTCATTTCTTCAGTTGAAAAGTGGTTCTTCTGTAGTCTCTGGGGCAGACGGAAAGAGACTTGACCCTGTGTTTGCCGCAAGATTATGCAGTTTACCATTGTCATCCTGCCTGCATAGTCCAAATACCACTACTAAAATAAAATGCTGCCTGTAAACGTGTGTGTGTCTATCTGTGTGTGAGAGAGAGAGCAAGAGAGTATGAGTGGTAGTATTGATTAGGAGTCTAATTCTTTATTCTGTTTAAGAGGCAAAACAAATGTAGACGCCTGTTCGTAGTAAAAATTGTGATGGTGAAATCTCAGATGCTATTCTGACCTATATTTAAATTTTCAGTGAGAGCAGTTGCCGTCACTGTTGGGATCAGTATCTCTTTGTGTCTGAGCACCAGCTATTTAAAAAAAGAAAGGGGAAAAAAAAAAGCTTCAGTGCCAGCTGAGTGCCCTAGATTCCTGTCTGCACTATTTCATATAGTTTAAAACTTTTGCTAATTTATTATAGATAATTGTAATATTTTTGATAAATCCTGGAAATATTCTAAAGTTCTACATGAAGATTCCAAGCAGTTGACAAGATATTACTCTACTCTTACTTAAAACTCGGTGATAGAGAGCTTGTGACTTAAACCACCTTCTTTTTACCTGTTCTTTTTATAGTGTTTAAAGGAGACAATTTCTGGGAAACTGAAGTATCAAGGTCTAACAATGAAGAGCAGCTTTGAAAAAAACCTAATATTTTAAAAGGATACTTGCAACCACCTGTTTTGCTCCTATTTTTTCATTGGGTACAAAATGCACACACAAATTTTAACAAAGTGCTTAATAATCCTCTTGCTAGCTTCTGATTATTTCCAACAGCAGAATTTGATCAGTCATGAAAACACCCGCTGTCTGTAGTAAAAATCTATTACAAAAAGTAGTTCATATTCAGTAAAACATTTTTCAACTGAACAACTCACCCATTTCTGTTCTCTGAAAATAAGTGTGACTGGTTTATGTACTCAAAGGCTGATTAGAGTTAGTTGCAGAAACCATCAAAAGGTAAAATTCTTTTTAGCATTAGTTATTTATATAATACATACATGAAAAGAACATTAAGATTGCAAAATCAATCATTCAAAATTTAAGAAATGCATGAATTGAGGATGTCTGTGCAACTATAATATGCCCCCCCATGTTCATATGCATTATCATACAATCTTTAATTACACAATCATACATAAGGCTTTGAGTTTGTAACGGAAGCCATGGATTCCATGACCTCTGTGACTTCTACGGCAACCAGCCGCACCGGCCACTGCTGGGGCAGTTTCCCCCTCCCCTCAACAGCAGCAGGATTTTGGGTGGGGAGCTCAGGACTGGGGTGTGGGAGGGGGTGGGGGTGAGGGCTGTGGGCAGCACTTACCTCAGGGGTGGCACTCCCCAGAAGCGGTGACATCTCTCAGCTCCTAGAGGGAGGCCTCCACCGAGAAGCTGAGGGATGTCGCTGCTTCTGGAAAGGCATGGAGCTGGGTAGGGAGCCTGCCAGCCTCACTAACTCCCATCTCCCCCTAGCACTAGCAGGGGTCCCAGGCTACTCCCCATCCGAGCATCTGCGGTACTCCCAAGATTTAGTCAGGAGTATATAGTACAAGTCATGGACAGGTCACGGGCTGTGAATATTTGTTTACTGCCTGTGAGCTGTCCATGACTACTTCTAAAAATACCCGTGACTAAAATGTAGGCTTAATCATACACAGTTTTTCGATAGGGTTCCCTTGCTTCATTCAGGGTGCAGAATGCATGACACCCAATAAGCGAGTCAATATTTTGTTTTCTCCTCCATTATTCAATGGGTGGCCCCAGGCCTTATTTACTGTACACTATTCAAACCCTTCTCTGAAGACAGAATTATGAACTTCTGCATGGATTTTTAATGTGTCCCTCATCGCTATAGTATCTGAATGTTTCAGAAACACTTGGTTTCAGCACATCCCTGTGAGATAAGGGAGTATTATCCCCATTTTACTAATGGGGAACTGCAGCACAAACACTAAAGTTGAAAGTGTCCACTAATTTTGGGTGCCCAATGTGAGCTGCTTAGGATCTGATTTTTTTAGAATACTTGCCATTATAGGGCACTTTATCTGATCAAAACACAGCTCCTACTAACTTTATTTGTGAGCACTTACCCCTTCTGCGAATCAGACCTCTAAGTCAAATTCAGCATCCAGAAAATGAGATGCACATAATTTGGTTTATTTAAAATCTGTCTCCTTTAATAATAGAAGAAAAAATGACTTATTTCAGAAACAAATGTGCAGCATCAGGAGCAAAGGATACCAGAGCTGAGGTATCTGGAAAGTCATGAGGAACAGTCCAGTTCTCTTGGAAGTTACAGAAAACAAGTGGAGCAGTTAAAACTAAATTGTATTACATCTGCAAAGAAATGGGAGATTCCAGAAGAGAGACACAAGAGCTACTCAGAGGTGACTTCATTCTTTTCTTGTATAGGAATGTAAAATGTGGTGGTTTTGTCTAGTCACTTTCTCTTGTTTTCTTACGTATTGCTATGGATGCAGAAATCTACAGTGCTTCATAAAAGCTCATCCTCACTAAATTGAGACTAATGTGCTCTTACGCTATGTGAGAATTTCTGAACTAACAGCCTACTTTACTGTTAGGGAAAGCGATCAAGTTTTGAACAGCCTATCCTTCCCATTTCAAAAAGATCATCGCCAGTAGAAGCTGCTCCTAAAAGAAAAGATCCAGTGTATTTTTGTGGAACACCAAGCAACAACACGCTGAGTGATTATATGGCCTGGTAAGGTGTGTGTGTGTGTGTGTGTGTGTGTGTGTTTAAATGGACTTACCACAGTAACTTTGTAATACTTTTATTAAGATAACATAGTTTAGGGCCTCTAAATTGCAAACCTAATGTTTAGATGCTACTCCTCGGATAATTCTGCTCCAAAAAATAAAAAATTCTATGCACAATATTTTAAAATTTTGACCAAATTCTGCATATTTTATTTGTCAAAATAACACAATATAATCATGCCAGTTTCAATTACTTAGGTATTTTGAAATACATTACCAATCAGGAAGATTCTCTGCAGCTTGAGGTCTTCAAACCACAATTTGAGGACTTCAATAACTCAGACATAGGTTAGGCGTTTGTTATAGAAGTGGATGGGTGAGATTGTATGGCCTGCGTTGTGCAGGAGGTCAGACTAGATTGTCATAATAGTCCCTTCTGACCTTAACGTTTATGAGTCTATGAGCAAGTATATCTGTAACAATAAGGACAAGGGAAAAAAAAAGATTCAGGTAATGGTTTTATCTGGCAGATTCCTTAATTGGCATATTAATACAGAACTTTGAGTAATTCATTTAAACTACAATACAAAAATGTATTTCCCATCCCTCTGAAGCAGTGAAAAGGCTTTGGAGAGTTGGGGTAATGGAGGAGCTGAGGGAGAGAGAGAAGGAACCTGGGAGTGAAACTAGAGGGTTGTTGTCTATGGGTGGGAGAAGTATGGAATAGGGGTTGTTTTTTGGAGGAAGCGGGGGGATTGTTAGGGAGTTGGGAATTCTCCCTCATGCAGATGCTTGGATTCAGCCAGGATCTCCCATTCAGTTAGGCACATCTGCCCCTTTTCCTGTATGTCCTGCAGCTCCTTTCCCCATGTGTCCTTCAGCCCCTTCCACCATCCTCATGTGTCCCTGCCTCCCATCTTCCTGTGGCCCTCTGGCACCCCTCCCACTCAGCCCCTGGCTCAGTGCTGTCACCCCTCTAGTTCCTGAGCCTGTACCCCAGTCTGTTCTGCCCCAGTAGCCCTTCTGAACCCCAGTCTGTAGCCCCCAGTAGTCTCATGTGCTCCTGTCTGCCGTAACTGGCTCCATGGGAAAGGTGCTGTTTGAATGCAGCCGTCTGCTGGCTGTTCTGGCGCCACAGCAACCTCTGGTGAATGAAAGGCAGAAGTGCAGCACTTCTCGAGCAGAATGTCTGTGCCGCACATGAGTTCTGCATGTGCGCAGTGGCACAGAAATCCCCCAGGAGTAAGAGAGTCTAGAAAAGATTTCTGTGCATCTTTATGCATGATATCAGGAACAGCGCATCACTCTAAGAAATCAGAATGATTTTAGAATATAAGGAATTTGTTGGCTTCAAGTTCCAAAATCAGGGCTTCAATACTAAATCTAAACAATGGGTCTTTGTTACAAACACTTAAATGTTGATATCTAGTCACTAATAAAGGACACTTTATCTTTTAATCAATCCCAAAATTAGGGATTCAAAGACCCATATTGACTTGAACAATTAATCTGCATAAATTTGAGAAACCAGTATTGTAGATTCTGGAGTGGTTGAACTTGTTTCCTTTCTGGAATGGTACCTTTGAAGAGTGTGTTAATGTATTGGGAAGGAAGTGGTAGGAGCTGGAGTGGGGGATAGGAGGAGAGAGAAAGGAGCCATAGGAGAACAAGGGCAGAAGGGTTTACAATGACTAGAGCACTCTCCCATCCAGAATGTGGACTAGATCCCAGGATTTCTGAGTCTTGGCATTCCTCTGCAGTTAAGCATATAGGTGTGAAACCCACTGGCAAAGTATCTCTCATTCCTCTAATAACTGGTCCACATAAAAGCAAACAGCCTATTACTGCTACCAATTACTGTTAGTTCAAGTGTTAGAGATCTGTGCTGTGGATTCTGTGTTGTGCCAGCTCAGATGAGGAGCCCATGCGTGAATCAATATGATTCCACATGATAGAATTTTTTCAGAAACTTAAAACAAAAAAACTACACAGAGGTCTGATCTACACTAGGGAATTAGGTCAGTATAACTATGTTGTTTGGTTGTGAAAAATCCACACCCTATGGCAATGCAGTTAAGCTGACCTAACCCCCTGTGTAGACAGCACTAGGTCAACAGGAGAATTCTCCCATCAACCTGGCTACTGCCTGTTGAGTAGGTGGAGTACCTATGCCAAAGGGAGATATCCGTTGGCATAAGTAATGTCTTCAGTGAAGTGCTACAGTGGTGCAGCTGTGCTGCTGCAGCATTTTATGTGCAGAAAAGTGCTAAAACAACATAAAGGTGAAAAGTTAAGCTCTCAAAAGTAAGGAAATGTCAGAATTAAAGGTCACCCATGCAACCTTTAATTAGGCACCTTGTGAAAATGCATTGATGCTCTTTAATTATGTGATTCCATACTCATGGACTGTGCTCTGGGAAGGGATCCGAATTGTGTAGTGAATGAGGCTTTTTATAACACCCCTGCCTTGTTTGTTGTGGAAGTTGGAAGATATGAGTGAAGTAGAGGACTTCAGGAAGAGAGTGGGTTGTCTCATGAGTGAGGTAGTTGAATGCCATCCTGGATTCCATTTTTGCTTCTCCCACCAGGTTTGTGTGTGATGCTGGGCAAGTCATTTAAACCAGACTTTTCGCAGTTGGCCACTAGTTGTCTTCCTTATTTTCTTGGTGCTGAATTTTCAGAAGAGCTGAGCATTGCAGTCAAAAGGAGCTGTGCTTTGAACGTACTAAGTACTATTAAAAAAACCTCTATGTAATTTTAAACAAACAACAAAAAACTCAGTCCAAGCTGTGTCAAGTTGGTCATCTAAAATTAATGAACACTTTTCCCAGTTTTGGTCTTACACAGAGATGATCAGTTCCCTATCTGTAAAGCAGGGATAATATACCTTACTGGGATGTTATGAAGATTCATTGATGATTGTGGAGCACTTGGATACTTTAGTGAAAGCACCATAGAAAAACTCATAAGGAAATGAATAATTCTGTATTCAGTGAAGAATTTGGATGGCTTGCAGTAAATGATGAACGGGTCCACACTGAATGAAGATGATTAAAAGAAATACTGTCTGACTACATGTTCAGTGGGCAGAATTCTTTGCACTGAATGAGGCAAGGGTCCAGTGGAAAAAATTGTATGTCAGGATGTAATTAAAGACTGAATCATAACATATATACGTAAGATAACCAAACTGAAGACTGTACAGTGAGCCTTAATTCTGGCATTTCCTAACTTTTGAGTGTTTCATTCTGCAATCTTAATGTTGTTCTAATGTGTTTCTTATCTAGATATATCAACATACACAGAGTGACCAAGACTTTTAAAAACCTGCTAAGTCTATACATTGGTACTATAATATGGACCTTTGTGCCCATCTTTAGGCACTCATTTCTTCACATTTTTATGTTTTAAATCTTGACCAGTGTCTTCATCCTAAAATTGTAAATTTGAGTAAAAGATTGTGAGCTTGAAACTAAAGAATTCCAGGTAGAGTTCTGACACACACACTGCCTCTGAACATGGTAGGTTTTCTAACTATTTTGTATGTTCATCCTCCCAGTTTTTTTGGGCAGGAGGATAATACCTCAGAGAGGTGTTTTGATCAATTAGTTAACATTTATGAAATATTTCTGAAGATTAAATATTATTTGTGTTTACTTAGATACTTCACATTTGAGAGGTACTTTTTCATCTCAAGTTTGAGAGCCTATGTATAGTAAACTGCACTAATGAATAGGAGCATGAATAAAGTAGTGACAAAGGCATTCAGTGACAGACTGGATAAACTGTTATGATTTTAGGAAGTACTACAGATTTCAACTTGGAATAGACCTACTTTCATACTAGGCATTGTGACCTAGCGGATAGGGCATTGGACTGGGAATTAGGAGACCTGGGTTCTTATTCCTGGTTCTGCTGCTGGGTGATTGTGGGCAAGTCACTTAACCTGTACCTCACTTTCCCCATCTATAAAATGTGAATGATACCTCTTCTTCTAAAGTACTTTGAGTCTACTTATGAAAAACATTATAAATAGCTAGGTGGTGGTAGTATTATTATTTATTATTATATTTTTGTAGTAATACTGATTAGGAACAAACCTCTATTTGATGATGACAGATATTTCCCACAGTTTCAGAACTCCAGTTGTAAAGAATGATTTCCCACCAGCGTGTCAAGTGTCCACTCCATATAATCAGGTTCCATATTTCCAGCCACATACACCAGCAACTCCATTTCAAAGCCAAATTGGCTTACAGGTAACCTGAATTGTATCTCCTTTCATCTAAAAAATATTTTAGCTCTTTCCAAGATTTTCCAGCCCCATATTTCTCTTGATTCAATAAGGGAGAAGTAGGTGTGTGTTTTGTATAGATTTAGTTCACCTTTACATTTATGTCTAAGGCTGTTGCAGATCACCTATCTGGAGCAGGAATATGGTAGAGTTCATATTGCCGTAATCAGAAAAGAATAACTGTTTCTGCCTCTCTGTCATTTCACTGAAATGTATGTTTACTATATTAGGTCAGGGCTTGAAAAATCCCTTAAGCCATATAAAAAAAGATTTCTTGGGAGAATTCAGTCAATATCTGTGAAATCTAAACTTCATTTTAAAGGTGGCGTGGAGGACTTTTTAATCCTTTACAGTTGTGAAAATAGTCTTCCAAATGTAAATTAGTGCAAGAGCAGTGATGTCTTCACGAATTTGCCAACAGTTCACTCTTGTATCTCTCTGCTGCAATATGCAACTGAATTAAAGTAGAACTATCTATTGTCGATTTTTCCTGCTGTTGTTTTAGACCCCTTTGGACAGAGACAAAACTGGCAAGAATAAGATGTGTTTCACTCTGCTCAGGTTTGGGAAGTACTGGAGCTATTCACTGCCGAGAAGGCTCCAAAAAGAGGCTAGCAGAAGGGTAGAAGGCAGAAACTTCCACCTTCACAGCATCCAGCAAGCTTAGGGAGGCAGAGGGAAAAGGAAAATAAAGAGATTATGGTTCTCCTTGCTAGTAGACAATGTGATTTGAGGGATCAGTTTCAGAAATATATTAGCAGGTGACTATCTGAAAAATGGAATAACTTAGAACCCAGGGACAGGCTCCTGGTAGGAATCCCACTACTTATGGGGCTGGGCTTCTCACTAGGGCATTACGCCTGGGCAGAGGGGCCCATCTTCTTAATTTTAATCCTCTATTAGGTGCCTAAGAATTTTTTCCTCTTTTTTTTTTTCAAACCCTGTGCAAAGGGAAGGGGGGAAATTGATGGGACAAGTTAGAAAAGAGAAATAGGGGAGAGGGAGAGACAGAAAATGAGAGATGGACGTGAAGTGCACAATACAAAGAGAGAAAGGAGGAGTATAATGGAGTGGAAGGAGGAAAAAGGAAACTTTAGGACTCCAATAAGAGTGCAGGAAAAGATGCACCATGATCTATTATATTAAGTAAAAGTGGAATGAAGCCAAGAAGGGAAAGAAAGTATACAGAAGTAATGGACATGGTAAGCTTTTTTAAACTTACTGAACAAAAGTGAATTGGCAAAATATAAACTGAACACGGTAAAATATTTTTATTCTTTTAATGCAAAGTTTGGCTTTGGATACATAGGAAGTATCATTACATAAATATATATTTCCATCCTCAAGATATTAAGTGTTGGGTGGATTTTTCAAGCCCTGAATTAAGTGCTTTGATAGGGAAAGCCACAAAGATTTTTGTAATTGTATTGTTACTTAGCAATATTGTGATAATCTTCATCAAGATTTCAAAATCTCCATTGGGGGAATAAATGTTTATCTCATAAATAAATGTTGCTGTCTGAAAATATTGATCTGTCTAACAAGAGTTGTCTGCCAATTCTGATAATTGCTAAATTTGCATAACCTTAATTTAGTCAAGAAGGCTTCTCAGTATCTAGATCTGAAATCTACCAATGGCTGAAATTCAAACTGCTGCACATATTTGTTTTCATAAAACAAATGCCATACTATTTCCTCTTTAAATGAAATAAAACTTAAGATATATAATTTTAAACTAGTGCATATTTTTGTAATCCAAAGGCAAATTTTAGAACGTCTCAATGACACATCTCTGATCTGGTCAAGAAAGTGTGTGTATAACATGGTTGTAGCTGTCAAAAAAATAATTACAACTGTTCTTAAAGCTGTCTCATCAAGTACTATCTTACAAAATGCCAGAAGTAAGATTGCCCATGAAATCTTAGTTTTGTTCCCTGATGTATAAACACTGATTAATTAAATTAGCTTGGTTTTTCCCTCCACAGTACTGTTCAGGGCCTGGAATGTTTGCAGTGCAGTTGGAATGTTTACAGTATTTAATGAGCAAGCTTCTAGCAAGTATCACAGCACCTGCACAAATAGCTATTTTCATTTTAATTTTTCTGAATGCAGGTTTCAGCTTCTATACCTTCAAATGAATGCCTGGCCATTAAGGGAAGAGTGTACACCATATTAAAACAAATAGGTAGCGGTGGCTCAAGTAAGGTAGGAGATTTTTTTTTTAACCTTTAAGACTAATGGAGTCCATTATTTGTAATCTGACTACTTCTGTTCAAATATGTAGATCATGAGTGTCACACAGATAGGTCATTTGCTAGAGACAACCTGGATGATGTATTAGGTGACCTGCATAACACATTCAGATTCTTCAGAATCTTACTTTTTACTAAGTGAAAGCTTAGTTTCTAGTCCTCAGAGCTGCAGGGAACATTCCAAATGTGACCAGAATTTAACCACTGTAATAATGTCTGCCTGAGTCTGCAGACAGCCTGAAACAGTGACAGGTGTGAACACCCATGGCCCCTATTAATCTAATTGCAGTATCAGTTTTCAAGACCAGTGATGTCTTGTTAATGTAAACATTAGAGACTTTAATCACTGATCACTTTAGTGGATGAAATAGGAATAGTAGATGGGAGTGAAGCACGTTGGGTTGAGACCTGGGAGATGCTAGAGGGAAAGAAATGTGGAGAAAAGAAGACAGGAGATTCTCTGAGACAGGAAATAGAGAGAGGAGGATGGAGAAGAAAAAGAAACAGATAGAAATAGAAGAGGTGCATCCTTTTTTACTGTATAGTGAATGTGACAAAGCTCTGAACAAATTATGACTATAGTCAGGTGCCCAACTCCCACTAACTCCTTTAAGTGCCTCTGAAAATTTTAGGCTAGAGTCAACAAACATTTAAAAATAAGATTCCTTTCCCCCTGCCCACCTAGCTTTATCATGTATAAATGCCTGAGAGCTGTTTATCTAGTTTTTAGGAGTTAAATTTTCAAGGCTCCTTAGACATACCAGTGATATCAATTTTTACCTTTCTAAGACATTTTGTCTCTGGGAGTTTCTAGCATCCCTTCCACCTGCCAGCAATGGAAACTCTGGTTCAACAATAACTGTTAAGTCTCTCTCAGATGTTGTCAAGGCTGAATCCCCGCTCTGTCATTCCGAGTGCAGAAGGTGGGGACCTGTAAGGCTGCTAAAAATGAATATCTGCCATTCCAGGCTTGTATTAAACTCCCAAGGTTACAACTTTTTTCTGACCTTGGCTTGGTAAATGCTGCCACCACCCAAATATTAAAAAAACCCTTTGAATTGAGGAAGGAGCACGTGGGAGTTCTTCTCTGTGGGGTACCCTCAAGCCCTTTCACTCTCCTCCCCCCTCCGGGAAGAGCTGAGAAAGAAAAAAAGGAAATTAGCTGTGGCTATCAGCAAATCAAACATGCACAAACCTCTTAAAACACCAAAAATCCAATCCTGTTCTTAAAAAGGTACATTTTATTAAAAACAAGAAGGGAAAAAGTACATCTGGAACTTAAGCTTTTGCTAGATTTTAAAAGAGCAATTCCAAAAATCAAGCACCCAAATAGCTTTCTTGGGGAGTCAGCTTAAAAGTGACAAGCAAACAAAAGCATCTGGGGTTAGCAGAGAGCAGATCCACAAGCCAAAATAAAAAATAAAAGAAATAACCCTAACAGCATCTTTTTAGACATTCTCTAATTTTACTTACATATCTGAGGCTCCAGTTAAGTAGGTTCGAGGTATGAATTGATAATCCATAATCATACCTTGTTTAAAGCTAGCAAAGAATCCTGTGGCACCTTATAGACTAACAGACGTTTTGGAGCATGAGCTTTCGTGGGTGAATACCCACTTCCTCAGATGCATTGTTTAAAGCTAGTTACAGCATTACTGCTCCGTGTCCCTGCAGCCCAAAGAACAACAGACAAAGGGAAAGTTTCTTTCCCAAGTTTAAAAGTTCTAGTCTTCCCACTGGCTCTTTTGGTCAGGTGCCCACTCCTTTTGTTTTACCTGTGGACTTGTTAACCCTTTACAGGTAAAGCAAGCAGAGAACAGACATCAAGAGGGATTTTACAGCTACCTGGCTGGCTGGGTGTTCATAAATGGGGGCTACCCCCTCCTTCATTTATCATGTATGTAAAGTCATGTAATACCAACTGGTGGTATAATACCGAACGATGCTTCAGCACCAATATATGTTGCGATACCAAGTGGGATAGTGGCACTGAACTGGGTTGCTGTTGCCAACCAGTGCCACATTCTCCTAGAAGGGAGAAATCCTCAGAGTTCTCCTCCAGATCCTCTAAGAGGAGGAGCTCTAGTTCCCCTTCCAGGGATTCTCCCTCAAAAAGACCTCTGTGTCTAAACAAATGTGTAACCTTGGAGAGGCCTTCCTCAAGGCTCGGTCCAATAGCGGCAAGAGGCTTCTTTGGTGCAGGTGAGAAGAGAAAACACCACAGTGCTGAAGGTAAATAGGGCTGTGGGAAGAATCTGGTGCTGGTGTCTGGGGTGTCACCAAGCACAGAAGACCAGTACCATTGCACCTGACTCTAGTCTCCGTCATGGTACTGTGCATGCCTCCAGCCTCTTCAGTGCCATCTACAATACACCCTAGGCCTCTGATACAGTCAGAAAAGGACGAAACTCAATACCACAGCCCCGCTCAATGCAATTATCCCATTGTTACTGCAACATCTATCAGTGCTGCAGCAACATTCAGTACCCCAGGATTTTAGGTACCAAAAAGACTTAACAGAGACTGCTGAACCAACATCTCTGCTGCTGGCAGTTACCAAGCACCTTTCAATGCTAAGAACCTTTGGTCTCCAGTTCCTTTTACAACCCCAGTACCATCGCCTCCCTTTTCTGTGGGAGCTCCTCCATTAGAAGAAGAGAATGGTGACTATGAACTTCCCTCCACTTCTTCCATTTCATTGCGGGATTCTCAGAGGCACCCTTACGCTAACACTCTCTCCTGAAAGGGTAAGGAAGATGTTCTGGGGCCTCATGACTTCTGATGGGAGCAACCTTGGATACCATTCCCTCCCCTGTTTGGATCTCTGGCCATATTGGGATCCCTGGCCAGCTTATCTGCCATTTTCTAGGGCCCCAAGCCTATCCCATCAGGATAATAAAGCGATCCAAGCTTCTCCTCTCAAGGAACAGGAGACCAGAGTAGACACAGAAGCCATACCTCAAACCACAGTCTCATCATCCTTGCTGAATGAGACACTAATGCCTCTTCCTCCACCATCAATGTTTGATGATTTTCAGCAGTTCCAGGACCTCGTTAAGCAGGTGGCAGACTCTCTGCAGATACCCCCTGAGGAGGTCAACGAATCCCAACACAAGCTGTTCGACATTCTGTACTGTGTGATACCATCTAGAGTTGCCCTCCCTATTAATGATCTCTGCTGGAACCATTTAGCAAACCCTTGGCTACAATGACACCCACTTGTAAAGGGCTGGCAAAAAATATTATGTCCCCATCAAGGACTCTGAATTCTTCTTCTCTCACCCACTTCCCAATTCTCTGGTTATTGACACAGTGAACAAGGAAGGCAAACAACTCCGTTAAAAATCCACCCCCTGCAGCAGAGATTATGAATTATCAAGTGTTGATGGCTAAGTAAAACTTCACCAACTACACAAAGTTTGAATTGTATGTTGAACACCTTCCTCCAGATAAAAGGGAACAATTTCAGGCCACTGTTGCTGAGGGTCAGTTAGTGGCAAGAAGATTGTTGCAGGCAGCTCTCAGTGCTGCAGATACTACAGCCCGTTTCATTTCCACAGTTGTGATGGTGCATAGGACTTCCTGGCTACCGTTATCTGGCTTCCACAAAGAAGTCCAGAATATGGTAGAGGATTTCCCATTTGATGAACTGAAGTTGTTTGCAGAGAGCCTTGACAAGTCATTACATACCCTTAAAGATTCCAGGACCACTTTTCACTCATTAGGCATCTACATTCTTGCAAACAAATAAAAGGTCATCATATTGCAAATGACTGAAAGATCCTTCCCTATGCAATTCTCCGGATTCCAGAGACCCATGGAATTTCCCAGGAAGGAGGCACAAGTTCAAGAGAAAAAGATCCTGTAAACCCATCTGATGTGGCTTTACAACAGGTGTCGTTATCGAAATAACACTTTTGACAGGGCAGTCGAGGGTTCGAATTCCCCTTATTAACCTGCCAGCTTCATAGTTTTGCCCACCTTCACCCAGTTGGAAACTGACTCTCCCATTTACAGCATGCATAGGAATATATCGTCTTGAACAAATGGGTGCTGGAAGCAATATCGGGCTACACTACTGACTTTCCCTCCCTCTCTCCTCCTCATTCCCCTTTCCTGGCCCTCTTCAGGGACCCCCTTCATAAGTTCCTAGTAAGGCAGAAAATAAACACACTTCTTTGTTTAGGAGCAATAGAACCAGCTCAACACCACTCATCACAGGGGAAAGGATTTCTATTTGAACTGTTTCCTCGTACCAAAGAAGAGCAGTAAGTGGAGACCAATCTTAGATCTGTGACTCCTAAACAAATTCGTAAGATCCACGAAATTCAGGATGGTGACCCTGGAAGCTATAATTGCATCTCTAGATTCAAGGGATTGGTTTTCTGCCTTCAACCTCTAGGATATGTACTTCCATATAGTTATACACATACCTCACAAGAGATTCTTCTTATTTGTGGTAGGCCAGGATCTTTTTCAGTATCTGGTGCTCCCCTTCCGCCTCTCCTCGGCTCCAAGAATGTTGTAGAACAGTGTTTCTTGACCTTTTTGATATCGGGGACTTCCTGGCTACCGTTATCTGGCTTCCACAAAGAAGTCCAGAATACGGTAGAGGATTTCCCATTTGATGAACTGAAGTTGTTTGCAGAGAGTCTTGACAAGTCATTACATACCCTTAAAGATTCCAGGACCACTTTTCGCTCATTAGGCTTGCTGTCATCCTCAACTGTCATGGATTGCTTGAGAGGGGTTAAAAAATGAACAGTGTTTCACTGGTATTTCTTGCTCTTTTTTCAATATTGCCAGGGCTTTCTTTTTTTATACTATCTGCATGTAAAACATTTTTCTTTCTTTCTTACCAACACAGGGCCAATACTCCAGGTCTGTTTGTTTGGTAAAATAAAGTTGAGTTCAATCAGTTATGTGATAGGAAAATGTTAACTTGATTTTTAGACATTATTTCAAATGAAGGGTACCAGTAATTTTGTCTAAAATTGTACACCTCATTTTATACAGATAGTTTAATTGATTCAGTTTTAAAACAATAATAATAATAAAAAATCAGATGGATTCACTCACCATATTGTTAATTAGATGCTTGTGCCTGTATTGTGGACCCAAGTCTTTCAATCCTGGGATGAATGTTTGACAAGGACACTCGGAGCATCTTTCTAATGCTCAGCTGATTGCAGTTTTTTGTTTTCATTGCAGTCATTGCTGAAAATCCAATTTCACAGAGGTTTGTGGAATGGAACAGGAGCAAAGTTTTGACAGAGAGTTCACTGAGTTGTGGTAATTCACTTCTGACTGTGATCCAGAAAACAGATAGAGTAACTTCATGAAACTGTAACTTCAGACCCTCATCACTTGACAGTTCCAGCAACTTGTCTTCCAAGGATGATGACAGAGAGGTCTCAGTTTTTAGACAGGAGAATTGCTCATGAACCCATTGCTTTCCTTTCGTTGGATCAGAGTATGATAGGAAATGGTTCTCGAACTTTTGGAGAACTGATTTTTAGAAGGGATACTATTATTTTACATAGGAGAAGCAGATCCACATCTTTACTGTCATCAAGAGCCAGAAATGCAAGAGATGGGAACATGTCATAACAGTCGTGCCCGACTCTCTCTTTCCAGACTTGGAGCTTTATTTTTTTAAAGGTTGTGGTCTTGGCAGCCAATACAAAGACACTAGATATACTTCCCCACATAGAGAGATTGAACTGATTAAAGTGATCTAATATATCTGCCAAATATGCAAGTTTGGTGAGCCATTGTAAATCCTGAAAGTATGCTGTCAGAGGAGATATCGTTTGAGACAGACAGGCTTGAAGTTCATGTTTCATACACTCGGATAAATATTTTGCCATGGGATAACCACCACACTTCAGCGTGTAATAGTAAGTGATAGTGTTCAGACCCCATTTCTTCACACATTGTAGCGAAGATGCAAGAACTAGTCAATTTGCTTCCACAAAATTCACAGTTTTAACAACTATACCGAGGATATCATTAAGCTCTAGAGACATTTCTTGACTGCCAAGACCTTGATGAATAAAGCAGTGTGTTGCTTAAGCAACTGGTGCAACTTCCATTACTCTTGCTACTACCCCTGAATGTCTGTCTATCATTTTGGCTGCTCCATCTGTGCAAATTTCAACACAGTGGCCCCACTCAAGTCTGTGTCCTGTCACATACACATTTAGGACCCAGAACATTTCTGCACCTCTTGTGTTTTGTTGCAGTTCTTCACATGAAACATACCTTCATAGGCATAACACACATAAACAATAAGAAATGCTGCATTAGAAATGTCCATTGACTCCTCCAACTGAATTGCAAACCAGCTTGACTCTCGCACCCTTTCTGTCAACTGAGCTTTGATATCTTCTGCAGTATCAGTGATTTGATGTCAGACATTATCATTTGACAGTGGAATGCAACTTGTTTTTTTGGCAGCTGCGTCACCCAAGACTCTGTGACTGACATCTATTACTGAATGCACGTTTATCTCTTCACCACCTATAAAGGGTGACTTGCATTTAACTATATGTAGGGACAGCAGGTATGTTTTTAACAAATCTTCATTTAACGTTACTGCAGTGTGCAATACTTTCTTTTGCCCCTTTACTGCCTGTTGTTTCCATTGGAAGAATTCCATCTGCTACCCCACCCAGCATTTCGGACTAAGGTGGTGTCTCACTTTCATGTTAACCAGGATATCTTTCTCTGGGTTCTCTGGCCAAAGCCGCACTCAACTGCAGAGGAGAGGCAGCTGCACACCTTGGATGTCTGGTGCACCCTGGCCTTCTACTTGGAGCCTTCTGCAAGTCGACCCAACTCTTTATTGTGACAGTGGACAGGATTAAAGGCCTACCAGTGTCCTTGCAGAGGATCTCTAACTGAATCACATTGTGCATCCGAACCTGTCATGAGTTGGCATGGACCAAACCACCACCTATAATAAAGGCCCACTCGACTAGGGCACAAGCATCCTTGGCAGCCTTCCTAGTACGTATCCATCCAGGATATCTGCAGGGCCTCTACATGGTCATCAGTACACACGTTCATAACATATTATGCCATTACCAAGCAGGACAGAGATGACACTGGATTCGGCAGAGCTGTGTTGCAATCGACACATCCATGAACTCCGACCTGCCTCTGGTGGCACCGCCTGGGAGTCACCTACAATGGAATGGATATGAGCAAGCACTCAAAGAGGAAAAGACCTTTACCTGTTTCGTAACTGGTGTTCTTCGGGATGTGTTGCTCATGTCCATTCCATGACCCATGCTCCCTCCCCACTATTGGAGTTTCTGGCAAGAAGGAACTGAGGGTGGGGGGAGCCAGCAGTGCCCCTTATACCACACCATAGGGGCACCACTCCAGAGGGTGCAGAGTCAGTCCCCTATGGATACCTCTGAGGGAGAAACTTCCAGCACCGGTGCATGTGGCGAGCACACACCTACAATGAGCAACACATCTTGAAGAACATTGGTTACGAAACAGGTAACGGTCTTTCTCAATGTGTCAAATCATTTCTGAAGGTTTCATAGCATCATTTGCTTAGAGTTGTGCCACACACAACACAGAATTTTCAGCTGTTCTACATCCTCATTTGCAACAAATCCATACTAATGTAAGTCTAATCATATTTTTGATTGAAGGCTGAACATTTCCTATTCTTTTCTTACCTTTCTTCCTTATCGTGTTTGGAGTCACTCACATCTCTGTCTTTCTGAACTTTTGTTAGTCCCAAAAAATCAATCCAAAGGTAACTGCTTTGACAATGACATTGGTTTAGCTACATAAAAGTTTTTTACTAGAGCTTAACTTTCACTCACTGCTAACTACTTCTTTCCAACAAATGCATGCAAATGTGCTTTGCATATCAGCACAATGGCAACCGATGGCAACGTAGTCAGTTTGTTTATTTGTTAATGTTCAGAAATAATTGAATATAGTGATGTGAAATGCAAGCACAAAAATCCCTTTATATTTTAAATATTAATATTCTGTGTTGGGAAAATCTCAGGAAGTGGCAAGGAGGCTGCCATGAACCATGCCTGTCCATGGATCAGTCATTGAGAAACACTGTTCTAGAAGGTCCTGTCGGTAGTGGCTGCTTACCTGCATTGTTCGGCTTTTGTGGTATTCTCCTACCTTGACGGTTGGCAGCTCGGATCAATCATACCAAAAGGTGTTATCCGCCACAAGATCTACACTTTCTCTGTCTTTGGATCTGAACCTTCAGCTGAACATAAAAAAATCCATACTAACTCCTGTTCAGAATGTACAATTCATAGAGGCCTTCTTGGATTCCCTGACATCAAGGGTATCTTTCCCCATGGACTGGTTCTGGACATTATCAAGGCTTGTTAAAAATGATTCAGGACAGAAACTGCTGTTCTCTCTGGAAGGTGTTAAACGTCATACAAAATAATTAGGCAGTAACTTTAAGGCACAGTTCTGTCCATTGGTCATTTGAATTTATTTACTGAGAGTGTCTGACTATCTGATGTCTCTTCAGTGATCCTAGCCCAGCTCTTGATAGGCTTTCATAGAATCATGGAGGATATGGGTTGGAAGAGACCTCAGGAGGCCATCTAGTACAACCCCCTGCTCAAAGCAGGACCAACCCCAACTAAGTCCACATCTTAACTTTCAGTTTTCATTGTGCAAGTGGGTTCAGTTGAGAGCCCAAGAACTGCCTGGGTGTAGAATCTGAACTACCTTCTGAATCCCTTGAGGTTGTTCTTCTAAGGGTACATCTATACTACCCGCCGGATCGGCGGGTAGTGTTCGATGTATCAGGGATCGATTTATTGCATCTTGTCTGGATGCGATACATTGATCTGCTAATCAACGCCCGTACTCCACCTCGGCAGGAGGAGTAAGCCGAGTTGACGGGGGAGCCGTGGCAGTCGACTCGCTGCCGTGAGGATAGCCAGGTAAGTCAAACTAAGATACTTTGACTTCAGCTATCTTAGTTTGAACCCCCTGCTAGTGTAGCCCAGGCCTAAGTGAAGTATTCTGGGGTCAAATAGGGAACCTTTTAGTATTTCCTCTGTAAACTAAAATGAAATGTTATTGTTTTCTTCCCAAAAAAATGCTGTTTGCCCATTTCTAGATGTGGTGATGAAACACACCACAAAGTGAAGAAACATTGGGAATGCATAAAGAGGGCACTTTGGTTTCTCTGCTGTTTTGCAGGTGTTTCAGGTATTGAATGAAAAGAAGCAGCTGTATGCTGTCAAATATGTGAATCTTGAAGAAGCAGATCAACTGACTGTTGAGAGTTATAAGAATGAAATTGCTCATTTGAATAAGCTACAGCAACATAGTGATAAGATCATCCGACTTTATGATTAGTGAGTAAACATTTTAAAATAAGTTTTCAAAATATTCCTCAAAGCAGTTACTCTCTAAAATTTAATTTCAGTATGATGATAGCACTTATTATTTATTTTAGTGAAATCACTGAACAGCATATCTACATGGTAATGGAATGTGGAAATATTGATCTCAATAGCTGGCTTAAAAAGAAAAAGAGTATTAATCCATGGGAACGAAAGAGCTACTGGAAAAATATGTTGGAAGCCGTTCACACAATCCACGAACATGGTATTGCTAAATATTTCTAGATATTAATGTAGTACATGTGTTAGAGATCAAATGGATTTTACAGAGTTTGAAGGGCTAGCCGCTCTTTGTGCTGGTAGAAGCTGGGAGCCTTTTTCGATGGGTGGCTTTATAGCAGAGTCCTTGAGTTTTTGTTTATTTTGTGTATTTCAGAGCAATTTTGATATAGTCCAGAGACCATATTTCCCTCCAGAAATGAAGTACCACAATAGTACTTTCCTCCACAACTTACCAAATTTGATCCATATTGTCTTGACTAAAACGCTTGCAAAATAGTGTCAACACTCTGTTCAGTGGTAACCAGGACACAGATATAAGGCTTGGAGTAGAAGCAGACTTAGGGCTTGTCTACATCAGAAAGTTGCAGCGCTGGTGAGGGAGTTACAGCGCTGCAACTTAGGAGGTGTACACATCTGCAGGGCACCACCAGCGCTGCAACTCCCTGTTTGCAGCGCTGGCCGTACTCCCGTTTTGTCTCGGGTGTAGAGGATCCAGCGCTGGTGATCCAGCGCTGGTAATCAAGTATAGACACTTACCAGCGCTTTTCTTGACCTCCGTGGAATAAGCAGGTATCTCAGCATACCTGAGGAAGCCTCTGGTAATCAAGCTGGTCTCCTTTCCCGGTTTGCTCTCTCGTTCCCCGAACCCCCGAGCAAGCAGGTCTCCTTCCCTGCGGTTTGCAGGGTGGTTCGGGGAACGCGAGAGCAAACCGCGGCGAAGCTGGTCTCCTTTCCCGGTTTGCTCTCGCGTTCCCCGAACCCCCGAGCAAGCAGGTCTCCTTCCCTGCGGTTTGCAGGGTGGTTCGGGGAACGCGAGAGCAAACCGCGGCGAAGCTGGTCTCCTTCCCCGGTTTGCTCTCGCGTTCCCCGAACCCCCGAGCAAGCAGGTCTCCTTCCCTGCGGTTTGCAGGGTGGTTCGGGGAACGCGAGAGCAAACCGCGGCGAAGCTGGTCTCCTTTCCCGGTTTGCTCTCGCGTTCCCCGAACCCCCCTTGAAGCCGCCCAACAGCGCTGCAGTGTGGCCACATCTAACACCACTTGCAGCGCTGGTTGCTGTAAGTGTGGCCACTCTGCAGCGCTCGCCCTATACAGCTGTACTAATACAGCTGTAACAACCAGCGCTGCAAAATTTTAGATGTAGACATGGCCTTAGCCTTTTTTCTTTGTTTATGTGGTGTTCATGCCTTTTAGTTAACTCTCAATTTGACTGCTGTGACATCTTCCCTTATTTCCGAAGTAACGCCCTTTCATTCCCTTGCAACAGGAAAAAAAAATTTCTCATCCACTGACTGGATCACATCATTCTTCCCTGTATCTCATGCTGATATTTTATATCAGATTCAAGCTGCTTGTCCTCGCCTTTTAAAGCTTTATATAACTCTGCCCTTTCTTCTTCTGTTTGTTTTCCTCTCACATTCTCATCCTGCCTCCTTAAATCTGATAACTAACATTGTTTCAGTTTCCTTTTCTCTTTAGGCCTTTTTTCTTGCTGACCCATATGCCTGATATGCCCCCTGTCTATGTGCACCAGACTGAAAGGACAAGATAGGAATTATTTATATTGTAAATGAAGTGAATAAGACAGATCAGGAGCATCTGTCATTTTTCATACTACAAAATAAGGGAACATTCAACAAAAATGGAAGATGGCAAATTCAAAACTAATGAAGTAAAATGCTTATTTCACTCACATGTAACTAAACTGGAGGCTACAGGATGTCATTGAGACCAAGAACTTGGCAAGATTCAAAGGGAAATTGGATGACTATACGAATAACAAGAATATCTAGAGTTAACGTTAAAAGAAGAGCATTGAACAGAGAGTCTCATGCTTCGAGGTTTAAACCAATCTCTAATTATTAAGGATTAAGCTGGGAGAGGTGGATTATCCCACGTCAGTATTCTTGCACCTTCTAAGAAATCTGATGCTGACTACTGTGTGAGATGGTGTCATGGGGCTGATACACCCTGTCACCCCATAGGGGCACGGGAGGGGTATGTCACAGCCCTGCAATCAAGTTTGAAGGGGTGCCCCAGGTCTCGGGGACCTCGGTCCTTAATGTGACCCTTGATAGCAGGGCAATGTAGCCTGTTGGCCAAAATCAATACCACAGCTATTGCTCTCAGGGCAGTGCAGCCAGAGGCAATACTATAGCCTCTGCTGTCAAGGCATTGTGGCCCAATGGCCAGGGTCAATACTATAGCCCCTGTTGTCAGGGCAGTGTGGCCCAATGGCCAGAGTCAGTATTACTGGCGAGCTGGGCCATCATCCTGGGGTGGGTAGTGGCCAGGGTAAGGGGACCAGGCCCACCCTCTCCACCGGGTCCCGACCTAGGGCGCTGTTGGTGATGGGTTTGCCCACCACTAGCTCAGTAGGGGTATGACCCCGAAACACACTGAGCTTTGGTCTGTCACCATTTCCCCGCAAAGCCTCCCTGGGTCACTTCCTACCCAAGTCTCTGGAGTCCTCCATCTCTGGGATTCTCTGGTCTCTCCCCTCTCCACAATGTCCTGTGCCGGTGTGTCAAGGTCTGTCTCCGACTGGCTGACCTCTGCATCTTGGAGTGCAGGTTGTCCTTCCTCAGGAACTGGTGACACACCACCTTCCCCACCGTCGGTCATCCCAGACTAGGATGCTCTGCTAGCTTTTATATCCTGATTCCAGCTGGAGCATGTGTGTCATCCTCAGCTAAGAGAGAAGGGTTAACCCCTGCTGTAGCAGTGTGGGGCTGATACACTCTCCCCCTTAAGATGGCATCCAGGGATGGTGCCTCTTCCCCTTCTCCTTCTCCCACCCAGGAGAAGAAGTCTGTGTTATCACGGGCCTTCCCTGGCCAGTGCAGCACATGGAAGCAGTAGGGCTGGAGTGATAGGTACCAGCACATGATTCATACATTCGTTTCCTTCATACTATTAATCCATCGGAGGGGTGCGTGATCAGTTACCAAAGAAAAGGGGTTCCCCAAGAGGTAATACCTTAATGCATTGACCACCCATTTAATGGCCAGCGCCTCCCATTCTGTTGTGGAGTAGCAGGTCTCCCAGGGGTACAGGATGGGGTGTTCCTCTGCCCCGCCCCCCCAGCTCTTGCAACAGCACTGCTCTCAGCCCTACCTCTGAAGTGTCCGTCTGGAAGGTGAAGGGTTTTGTGAAGTCAGGCTGGTCCAGTAGTGGCTCCTGGGTCAGCCACTCTCGTAGGGCCTGGAAGACGGCCTCAAAGTCTTTTGACTGCTGGACTTTTCGTGGCTGGGAGCTCTTTGTCATGTCCATCAGAGGAGCGGCGAGAATGGCAAAGTTGGGCACAAACCGGCAGTAATACCCTGCCAACCCTAAGAATTGTCATACTTGCCTCTTTGTCATGGGGGTAGGGTAGCCCCGTAAGGCCTGCACCTTGTCCACTAAGGGGCATAGTTTTTCCCTACCCATGGTGTAGCCCAGGTAAGTCACCTCTCGCTGGCCCAAGTGACACTTGTCCGGGTTTGCGGCGAGGCCCATGTCTCCCAGGGCTTGCAGCATGCTGTCAAGGTGTTGGAGATGTTCCTTCCAGCTGACGCTATAGATGACGATATTGTTGATGTATGCAGTGGTGTATGAATTATGGGGACTCAGTATTTGGTTCATGAGCCCCTGGAAGGTGGCTGCAGCCTCATGCAAAGCAAAAGGCATCATGATAAATTGGTAGAGGCCAAAGGTGTAGGAAAGGCCATATTCTCCCGGGAAGCTGATGTCAAGGGGATCTGCCAATATCCCTTGGTTAAGTCTAAGATGGAGATAAATTCCATGTCACCTAGCCGCTCGAGCAGTTTGTGCACCTGGGCCGTGGGGTATGCATCAAACCGGGAGATGGCATTCACCTTTCTGAAGTCAATGCAGAACCTGATGGCTTCATCAGGCTTGGGGACCAGTACTTTGGGGCTCCGCCAGGACTCCTCAATCATTTCCAGGGCTAGAATCATCTCTAGTTCCTTCTGCATAACCCCCCACATCTTCTTGGGGAGTGGGCAGTAGTTATCTCTCACCTTCCGTCCGAGGATGGTAGCATTGTGATCGCTGATCACATGGTTTTTTTCCTTGGGCGGGCTGACAAGATGGTGGGGAAGGCAGATACTAACTGCTGCTCCTGGTGATGGGTAGCGAGCTCCTGGCCAACTTCCACTGGTCCTGGCTCCACGGGTTTGTATGCCAGTGGCCCCAACTCAGGCTTTGGTGGGTATGGGGCAATCGTCGGGTCCTTATGTTCCTTCCAGGCCTCGAGGAGGTTCATGTGGTAGACCCGTGCACCTCTCCAACACCCTGGCATCCATATTTCATAGTTGATGGGCCCTACCATCTGGTCACCTCAAAGGGGCCCTGCTACTCGGCCAGCAGCTTAGACTCCAAGGAGGATAATAACAACAGGACCCAGTCTCCGGACTCAAAGATTCTCATCTTCATTCCCCTGTTGTACTGGTTCTCTTGATTGCGTTGGGCCCGTATCAGGTTCTCCTGTGCCAAGGTACTCAGCTCTTGGACCCATTCCCGCAACCTGGGAATGTACTGGACAGACCTTCCCACATCTCTCTCAGGAGCTCTAGGATTCCCTTAGGCTGCCTAACATAGAGGAGTTCAAATGGGGAAATCCTGGTGGAGGCCTGTGGAACCTCTTGCACAGTGAAGAGGAGAGTGGGGAACAACTTGTCCCAGTGCTTGTCCTCCACGAACGTTCTCAGCATCGACTTCAGGGTCCTGTTAAATCGCTCCACTAACCCATCCGTTTGGGGGTGGTAGACCAATGAGAGACAGCCTCCGGGTATCACATCACATAGTCAACCACAACGAGGATATACTTGTGGCCTGTGTTGCTCTTCTCCAGGAGTCCCACCAACTCTAGGCCAATACGCTTAAAGGGGATCCTGACCCCGGGGAAAGGCACATGGGGGGCCCTTGGTACCCCCCTCTGGCCGGCCTTCTGATACTCGGGCAAGAGGTGCAGTAGTCCCACACTTCTTGGTGTATACTAGGTCAAAAAAATCTTTGGGGCAACCTGCTGCAGTGTTTTCTCCCTCCCCAGGTGCCTGGACCTGGCATCTATCTCATCATCAACAGGCCCCGCCCCCCCCCCCCAAAAAAAAAAAAACCAACAACACATAACTGACTCCTAGAACATAAAACTAGTTGATGACCTATTCAACAAAGGGTTGGGGTTTTGGTTTGGTTTGCTGTTTTGTCCAAATGGCCTGTCTCCATTAGCCTTGGATGATGATGTCCAAGTGGCACACAGCAAATCTCTTGTCCCCCTTCCTCCATGTGTATCGAGAAAGGGGAGAACTTGTCCCTAGCTTGTTTCAGGTATCCTGGACCTTTTCTGCTTTTCTAGTTTTGAGGCAGCCCAGCTTATCAGACTACACTTAGGATTTCTAGATTTACCACCTTCTGGCTGTAAACTAGACTCTAGTTCTATCTCCATGGAACAGTTCAGGGTGTATGCACCCCAGTTGTCTCAGATTTTCCTTATTAGTAAAACTGGAGTTAAAGGGGCAGCTGCAAGCAGGTCCCACCAAGGCAAAGAAATGCTAAACAAAATGTCAGTCACTTGGCTGCAGCCAAAGTATTGAATTCTGCAGCATTTTGGAAAATGCCCAGTTCTGTGACCCTGAAATCATAATGCCCGTGGGGCCCTGATTGAGAGTAATGGTGCAAATCAGACTATCTGCAGACTCAGGTAGTTCACATTTTCATGATTTTTACTGTAATTGTTAAGGACTGAAAACGTCTAATTTTATTTTTTTAAATTAAATCTGAGATTCTAAAGCACAATTCAGCAGCAAGGGGTGAATTTTGTATCCAAAGAATACGTTGGTTCCTGCTCAAAAGTTTAATTGATATAATTGTGGGGAGGGCCAAAAAATCATACATACTTGGTAGTTTAAAATTCATGTCTTAGTTACATTAATCTTGGAGTTTTCTTACCTTGCAGGCATTGTGCACAGTGATCTGAAACCAGCAAACTTTCTGATAGTTGATGGAATGCTAAAACTAATTGATTTTGGCATTGCGAACCAAATGCAGCCAGATGTGACAAGCATTGTTAAAGATTCACAGGTGAAATATTTTTAGTAGATGGAGTACTGTGTTTTATAAAACGTAATTTCTGCGTCTGCTACGTTAAGTGATTTACCAACCTAAAGAAAACAACAAACATTAGATTTTTGTGCTACAGAGTACTTTTTATGTTTCTGTAGATAAGGCATGACCTAATAAAGCTTAAGCTACTCATTATTATTTATAGTGAATTTCTGTGTTTATTGCATGCATATTGTTAACTTTAAAGTATAGACCACGAAAGACGGAGCATGGCAGAAATACTCACCCAGATTCTCAGTCTAGAATATTACTTCTCAAGGCTTTTATTAGATCACAAACTATCAAAAGAAATGTTTCAAGTTAATTAGATTCCATTAAACACTTGGTTAATTTACAGATATATGTGTGTTTTATTACTAGGTTGGCACAATTAATTACATGCCACCAGAGGCAATCAAAGATATGTCTTCCAAAGGAGAAAATGGGAAATCAAGATCAAAGGTAACTTATTTTCTCTCTATATATATATCAATTATAAAGGGGGAAATATTCCAGACATTTTGAGGAAACAAAAGCTTACAATATAAAAACTTCCACTATAACCAGAACATGGAGGAAAACTATTTCATCAAGGCAACTGGGTAGAATCACATGCCGGGTAGAATCACATGCCAGGTATATGCTTGCTTTGACCTTGGAGGTGAAGGGGAGTAGGGCAGTCTCGAGTGGCAAGAAATGGGAGAGTATGATTGAGGTGCTAAATAAGGAAAGAGATGGGGAATTGAGAAATTATGATCTCTGATCAAAAGGAAAGACCGGAAAAAATAGATTGAAGCTAGAACGAAAGGAAATTAGGATATTAGGAGACTCTTGCAGAATAAGCTATGTTAATCCTTTTTTAAAAGAAAGCTGGCTGTCAATGTTCTAGTTAAATACTGTGCACGAGAAATTGTGCATTCCTTTAAAAATGTAAATGGGGCTTCATGGGAGATTTTCACTCAGACTAGTAATTTTATGTTCTGGCCATTAAGGATGAAGTAAAATTCTTCAAACCCAGACAGTAAGAAAATCTTTTTTTTGCAAACTTTTATCTTATGGCTTTATACTACTGCCTATCACTGTAGTATCTGCTGTTGATATTGATTTTACATGAAAGGGGCTCAAAGTCCCTTGTGGACATCATGGAGTCTCTAGCACTTCTACCCCTGCTTGAGGTAGGCTTTTTTGTTTTCATGTTGTGAGAGTCACCTATGGTGAAAGGCTTTCTCGGAGAGAGTTTTGCAATGTTTCCTAAAGATGGTCCTCCAGCAATTTGTTTCCTAGCTGGAGCCACTTGACCAAGAATGAGCTGTCCCCAGCTCTCACATGCTTTGTGATCTCTGTTGTTTTAAAGGATCATAGCTATTACAGTGGTTCATAAATCAAAATTTAGTCTTTCATGTAGCTGGGGCTTGATCCACTAATTACTTTGAAAATTAGGACCCAAGCTTCAAACCAGCATCTGGAGCTCGAGCTGATTTGGAGGGACGTTAGCATAGGTCTAATGTGTTCAGTGTCTAGAGCTATGGAGAAAGTAGGCAACCTCATTCTGTGCCATCTGGACCTGTGAGTCCTCTTCAGATACAATGAGTTGCAGTAATCCATTTTGGAGGTGACAGATGCATGTATTATCATGGCCATGTCATCATCTGTGAGGAAGGGGTGAAGTTTCCTAGCAAGCTGGAGGTGAAAGGTATTTTTGGAAACTATTACTTGGTTATTCAAGTATAGTGAGAAGTCAGGCACAATGCCAAGTCATTGCACAGCTGTGATGAATGGAGCTGTATGCCTCTGGTGGAAGGTGGGGACAATAAACTGGGCCATTTCTTCAAAGTTTTCTCTCTTCAACCAGCATCACTTTGGTCTTACCTCAGTTCAGTTTGAGTCAGCTGCTCATTATCCTAGAGCTAATTTCTTGTAGGCATTCTGACATGTTAATGGTGGTGGCATCAGTTAAGAATGAGATATATAGCTGAATGTCATCAGCATACTGCTTCTAGTGAAGAAAATGTTTTACACAGTCTTTACTTCCGAAAAATTACAATTTTGCCAAAATTATACCTTTTCAGGTTGAAACTTTTAATACTTAATCTCAATTTTAGGATAAATTTGATTTGGTTGTATTTGATTTGAGGCTGCTCAATTATAGCTATAGTAATATTTAGTGCACAGATTTAAATAACCCTTTCAAATAGTGTTAAGTTAGGATGTTTCAAATCTACAGGAGGATTCACTTTCTCTCATTATCTACATATGACATTTTTGTATGTTGATATTATAATATGGGTAAAAGGTTGTGCTAAGGTTTCACTTCTGATCTTAACAATTTTGGCAGAATGGTGAAATGAAGATGTGGGATTTTTTCATCTACCGTTCTTGTTAGCATTTTAAAAATAGCTAATGTAACTTAGCTCAGTAATGGTCTGTAAGATCTTTGCACAAAGAGGTTACTGAAGTGAGCATCTTGCATGACCATCTGAGCCATATACCAAAGTACATTGCCCACCACATCTAGGTTAGCATTAAACTTACTGGGTGAGATTCTGGACTGCACCTCTGAGAGGTGCAGCAAAGAACTCTCAGCCCAATGGGAAAAGCAGATAAAGATGGGTTTAAGCCATTTTTGCACCTTCCCAGTTCTAGGCAATGGAGCAGTCCCCTAGCACAAGTTAAACTATCCTGGTAACCTGTCTAAAGTATGACAGCCTTCCGGGGCTGCCCTACAGGCCAGAGTGCTGCAGGCTGTGGTCCCTGCCCTGACATGTACATCCCTCCCTCCCTCCCTCCCATTTGCCTCTTATACCAGGGCTTGTGTGGGGTCCTCAAAGACAGGCTTACAGGCTGTGTTCTGCAGTGCCGGTGCCGAAGGAATCCGCCCCCGACCAAATACTGTTCTTTAAGGATGTTTTTGTGCTGCTCTGGCCGTCTCATCTTGCCTGACAGAGGGTGAAGCTTTCACCCCATATATTAATCAAAGGCTTCATTCATAAGATCCTGCATGAAGGGTCCTGGCTTAGTAATCTAATATTTCTAATTTTTGACCAAAGCCCAATGCTTGTCGGGTAAGTAATATGGCATGGTGGTTGTGCCAGTGTCGTCGTCTGACTTCTGTAGACAAAAAGTAAGTTCTGTAGAAAACACAGATGCCTAGTGAAATGTCTTCATTTTAAAAATAAAGACAGCTCTACTCACTAGGTTGCAACTTTTATTAAACAGCCACTAACTTACCTTTCCTTCTAAGAGATCCATGTTGGTGGTTATCAGATCCTCTGGCTTTGGAATCAGTAGTCTCTTCCCATTTATAATTTGATCATACACGGGTGATGGGGTTAGTGAGGAAAACACTGAAGAAAAGAGCTTCTGTATTGTTGTCAGGGTAATATATCTCAACTGATGCTGAACTGTGTCTCCTCCCCCTACTCCCCAAAGACTAATTGATATGGAGTCAGTTCTAGGATCATGTACCACCAAAAACAAAACCCCAAACAAACAAACAACCCCCAAAACCCTACATCATCATCATCCCAGATAATGCAGTTGGTTGTTGTGCAAGAGAGGGAGTTTTCTTTGCTTTTTTTTCTTCACCACCATCTTCATGAAGAGATGCCAAGAGGAAATAACTGTTTTAAGAAACTGTCAAAAGCAATATCAAGTTCAACTTTAAAATCAAATATTTTGTTTTAATTTTATCACTATTTAGATTTTTAAGTTGGGTTACACTTGGGAAAGACAATCTAGTCCTCATAAAAATAATTCTTTAGAATATATTTATTTTGAAGTTAATATTGTAACATGACACTCCAAGATTTGTGTTTATGGTCTAATAATGACATATGTTGGCAGTTAATGGCACTCAGCCTTTGGCGTTTGTGCATAATCACTAAGGCGAATCATCAGACTGTGTAACACACACCCCATTGTATCTTCTTGCTTAAGTGAAATTATATTACACAAAGTTAATGATGTTTGGTAACTATGAGAAAAGAGATCATTCCCTTTTAAACTAAAGTAATGAATATTATTATTATTATTCAGATAATTACTTTGTTTGTTTTTAGATAAGTCCCAAAAGTGATGTTTGGTCATTGGGATGCATTTTATATTGTATGACTTATGGAAAAACTCCGTTTCAGCACATAACAAATCAGATCACCAAACTTCATGCTATAATTGATCCTAGTTATGAAATAGAGTTCCCTGATATTGCAGAAAAAGATCTCCAGGATGTGTTAAAGGTAACTTTCTTTAATATTTTTAGTTTTCTTTAAAAAGTTGAATTTACCTTCAAGTGACGGTTGTTCCTTTACTAGACTGTTGTAATCTGAGTAGATGTGACTTGACTTCTTCTGAAACATTTTCTAATTTGGTTCCCAGATGGGCATAAATTCTGATGGATATGACCACCAAAATGAAGATTAATTAGTGCGAAGGCTAACTATATGGCTTCCTCTAGCTCAAGCATGATTTTTCAGCTCAATTTGCAAATGTGATAAGTAACTATATAGATTAGGCAGTATGACCTGGTTGATTTGGCTGAGTCACAATACAAGTGTAACATATGCTCTGCCCAGAAAAAATGCCTTTCCCCCTACTCCCCAAAAATTGGAACCGAGCCAAATTTTTATGTCTCTAGAAAGCTAAAACAGAGTCCAGTTGAGTTGCTGACAGTGCTACCTAGCAGGGAATATAGATTCAGAATCCAGATTCTGCTCTTGACCTGGCAAAGGCAGTTTACCCTTTGATGGGTTGATGGGATATGTTTGTGAAGCATGAACTGAGAAACTTAATGGAAATACTAACAATTTATATTGCATAAGGTAAAGCTGGATCACAACCAGTTGTATTACATGATCTCTTTTTAATAATAAGTATGTTGTGTTTGATCTTCAAAATGTATATTATAGCATAACACCAGTTCTCCAAAAGTTGGGGTTGGCAGCACTTTCTGTTTAATGGTCAGCTTTTCTAAAGGCTCTAAAATCCACATGCTTACTTGGATTGTCTTGAACCTTGCTATGTTTCATGAGGGCACAGGGTAGTAGTGTTAGTGGGGATGTGAGTGAGAATACCCACAGAAAAGAAAGGAGCAATTATCACATCTCAGAGCTATTGTTTCAGACTGTATTCATCTCCATGGGGTGTTTCATTCAGGTGAGAACATCCCATTGAAAAAAATGGGCTGTTTCACCCCTCTATTTCCTATGTTGCAAATGGATGTGGAAAGTAGTTGAAAGAGTGGGGAGGATTAGCTCAGTGGAGGGAGGAATAGCTCAGTGGTTTGAACATTGGCCTGCTAAACCCAGGGTTGTGAGTTCAATCCTTGAGGGGGCCATTTAGGGACCTGGGGCAAAAATTGGTCTGGGGATTGGTCCTGCTTTGAACAGGGAGTTGGACTAGATGACCTTTTGAGGTCTCTTCCAACCCTGATATTTTGTGTGGAGTAGGCACATCAAACAGATCGCTACAACATCTGTAAAGGGTTCCGCCCGAGAACGAAGAAAGAAAGGGACTTCAGGTTTAAACAACTCCTTATGAAGGCAACCCTCCATCCCCAGCCAGCTCCAGGCTGACAGGACTGGGCATCGAGCACCTCCATGCAAAGTACTTCAGCCTCTGTTCAAGAAACGGCACTGAGGAAGGACTGTAGGCATAGAGACTCTCGACATCGACACTCCTTGGCTCCAAAGCCCGTGGAGGTACCACATAAGTGGCACAAGAAGACAGAAGGAGTGCACTCACAAAGGAGTCAGTCGAGTCTGGTGCCGGTGGATTCTCCTGCTACAGTGTGCCAGGTGGAGCTCCCTTCCACCCTGGACATAGTTGATGTGGCCAGGGAATTGATTGCCATGATGGCTCCGCAGTCCCCCCGTCAGCCCAGACAGACCTCCAGCGCTGCCCAGAGGCAAGCCCGCAATGATGTGGCACCATTCACCTTCTCCGCAGCACCGCGCTCCGGCACCATTTCAGTCGGCAACTCTGTGGTGTCCGCACTCAAGGTCCCTGTCATTGGACTCACAGGTGGAGTCTTACTATTCCTGGTACAGCCAGTACCAATTGTAGCGGCACTACTACAGGCAGGAGGTGGGATGATGCCATGGCAGGGGCTTATGCAATGGCCATTCTAGACCCTGTGGGCAAACCACCAAGCCCAGTACACGCTCTCCAGAGGTACATGTCCCTCTAACATCCTGGGATTATCCCACACCTCGGGGCACCGAGACGACTTTGGTCCATGGCACAGAGCCCCATCCAGGTCCCAGCTCCACCACCAACGCTGCGGTCGGCGCTGAACAGCACAGCACCAAACAGGGCCTGTCTAGGGAGCGGCAGGGACAGGAGAGCCCAGTGCTGCCTAGGGCTTTGTCGTCATACTCGCCAGATGAGGCAGTGGCGGGGTCTTTGGGCTGCCCCCATTGATAACAGAGCACACCAGGAGCTGTTACCCAGGGTGGCCAATAACATGGGGCTACAGGCCGAGGAGGTGGTTGAGTCTGAGGACCCCATGGTAGACATGTTAACCTCTGAGTGGCCATTCAAGGTGGCATTGCTTCTCATTAAAACGATTCAAGCCACTACAAAAACCTTGTGGCAGACTCCTGCCTCCATTTCCCCTACAGCTAAGTGGGTGGAGAGGAAGTATTTTGTCCCCTCTAAGGGATACGAATACTTATTTACTCATCCGCAGCCAGATTAACTTGTCGTGGCAGTGGTGAATGAGGGTATGTCTACATCTACAATTTTGCAGCGCTGGTTGTTACAGCTGTATTAGTACAGCTGTATAGGGCCAGCGCTGCAGAGTGGCCACACTTACAGCAACCAGCGCTGCAAGTGGTGTTAGATGTGGCCACACTGCAGCGCTGTTGGGCGGCTTCAAGGGGGGTTCGGGGAACGCGAGAGCAAACCGGGGAAGGAGACCAGCTTCATCGCGGTTTGCTCTCGCGTTCCCCGAACCCCCCTGCAAACCGCAGGGAAGGAGACCTGCTTGCACGGGGGTTCGGGGAACGCGAGAGCAAACCAGGGAAGGAGACCAGCTTCGCCGCGGTTTGCTCTCGCGTTCCCCGAACCCCCCTGCAAACCGCAGGGAAGACCTGCTTGCTCGGGGGTTCGGGGAACGCGAGAGCAAACCGGGGAAGGAGACCAGCTTCGCCGCGGTTTGCTCTCGCGTTCCCCGAAGCCCCCTGCAAACCGCAGGGAAGGAGACCTCCTTGCACGGGGGTTCGGGGAACGCGAGAGCAAACCGCAGGGAAGGAGGCCAGCTTCGCCGCGGTTTGCTCTCGCGTTCCCCGAACCCCCCTGCAAACCGCAGGGAAGGAGACCTGCTTGCTCGGGGTTCGGGGAACGCGAGAGCAAACCGGGGAAGGAGACCAGCTTGATTACCAGAGGCTTCCTCAGGTATGCTGGGATACCTGCTTATTCCACGGAGGTCAAGAAAAGCGCTGGTAAGTGTCTACACTTGATTACCAGCGCTGGATCACCAGCGCTGGATCCTCTACACCCGAGACAAAACGGGAGTACGGCCAGCGCTGCAAACGGAGTTGCAGCGCTGGTGATGCCCTGCAGATGTGTACACCTCCTAAGTTGCAGCGCTGTAACCCCCTCACCAGCGCTGCAACTTTGTGATGTAGACAAGCCCTGAGAGAGAGAAGGGCAGGGGCAGCAGAGCCCAACCCCAAAATCCAAGGACTCGAAGAAACTGGACCTCTTTGGCCAGAAGGTGTACTCCACTGGGGGGCTCCAGCTTCCGATTGTTAACCAGCAAGCAATCCTTAGTAGATATAATTTCAATTAATTGAACTCCATAATGAAATTTAAGGAATTGGTCCCATCAGACTCTAGAATGGAGTTTGCTGCCAGAGTAGAGGATGGCAAGGCAGTGGCACAGACCTCTTTACAGGCCTCAGTGGACGCGGCAGATTCGACCACACGAACAATGTCCTCTGCCATAGCCATGAAGAGGAGTTCACAACTCCAGGCACCAGGCCTTCCACCAGAGGTCCAGCAAACAATTCAGGACTTGCCCTTTGACGGCATGAGACTATTCTTGGAGCAGACAGACTCCAAGGATTCACGGGCAACATTAAAATAAGTGGGTCTTCATACCCCCACCACCCAGCAAAACCATTTTAAGCCCCAACCCTCTCAGCGCTTCTACCCTCCCCAGCCTAGGAAAGACTTGCGCCGCTTCATGGAAAAGAATGGCAAGCATATACCTCCCCATCCACCACCCAGTAAAGGCCAGGCTTGGTGAGTCAGTCATCAGGCTCTAACCAAGTCTTTAGAAGGGGCGCCTGGCGGCAACACACCAGTCCACTCATGGATCCTTCAGCATGTTTTCTGAATCTTCTGTCCCATTTCTACCATGCATGGTTCCACTTTAGATCGCTGGGTCCTTCGCACTGTAGAAGTGGTATATTCTCTCCAATTCTGCACCTCCTCTCCTCTCCCTCCCACCACCTCTTCCCTGTCCCTCTTCAGGGACCCTTCTCACGAGTATCTCCTCTTGCAGGAGGATCAGACGTGTCTCGCTGTGGGAGCAGTGGAGGAAGATCCTCAGGAGCTAAGGGGCAAGGGATTCTGCTCCTGATATTTCCTAATCCCCAAAGCCAAAGGATCTCAGACCCATCCTTGACCTGCGAGGCCTCAACAGATCATGAAGAAGTTGAGGTTCCACGTGGTCTCTCTGACTGCCATCATCCCATCTCTGGATCCAGGAGACTGGTATGTCACCCTCAACCTCAAGGAAATGTACTTCCACATATCAATAATTCCAGCCCAAAGACATTTTCTCAGGTTCGTAGTGAACCACAACTATTACCAGTTTACGGTCCTCCCCTTCGGACTATCAGCAGCCCCTTGAGTTTTTACCAAGTGTATGGCAGTCATAGCTGCCTTCCTGAGAAGAAGGCAGGTGCAGGTCTTCCTCAATGACTGGCTGGTCAGGGGCCACTCCAGGGCACAAGTGGAGCAACACATCAACCTGATGAGATCCACCTTTGACAGGCTGGGTCTCCTTCTGAATGTACACAAATCAACTCTTTCCCCTATTCAGAGAATAGGGTTTATTGGTCTTTGGTCAGGCCAGAGCCTTCCTGACAGAGTCTCTGTCAGGGTTCTCTCCCCACTCTGAACTCTAGGGTACAGACGTGGGGACCCGCATGAAAGACCCCCTAAGCTTATTTCTACCAGCTTAGGTTAAAAACTCCCCAAGGCACAAATCCTTCCTTGTACCTTGGATTAAGTAATGCTGCCACCACCAAGTGATTTAAACAAACATTTAGGGAGGGCCAGCTGGCACCCTACCTTCACCAAATATCCTCCCAAGACCCTACACCCCTTTACCTGGGCAGGCTTGAGAACAATCTCCGTTTCCTGGGGAGGCTTGAGAATATATCCTCACCAATTGGTACAGGTGAACACAGACCCAAAGCCTTGGAACTTAAAACAGTGAAAAATCAATCAGGTTCTTAAAAGAATAATTTTAACTAAAGAAAAAAGGTGAAAGAAGTACCTGTGTAAGATTAGAATGGAAGATAATCTCATAGGCAATCAGATTGAAAACGCAGTGTTTCCCTCTGGGCAAAACTTCAAAGTTACAAAAAGAAAACCAGAAATACCTTCCCTCTCAGCGCAGAGAAAATTCACAAGCCAAAATAAAAGTAAATCTAATGCATTTCTTTGCTAAATACTTACTAACTCTATAGGAGTTGGATTGCTTGCTTCTTTGATCTTGCTCCGTCCAATGCCGCACGGAACAGACAGAACAAAAGCCTCCTCCCCCGCGCCCCCAAATTTGAAAGTATTTTGTTCCCTTATTGGTCCTTTGGGTCAGGTGCCAGCCAGGTACTTGAGCTTCTTAACCATTTACAGGTAAGAGGATTTGGTGCCTCTGGCCAGGAGGGATTTTATAGTACTGTATACAGGAAGGTTGTTACCCTTCCCTTTATATTTGACAGTCTCTTTTTCAGACAATGTAAGACATCATACAGGGCTTCAAGCAAAACCCTGTCACTACAGCAAGGAATTGCTTGAAACTCTGTGGCAACTTGTACATATGTGGTACAGCATGCAAGGCTGAGGCTCAGACCTCTCCAGGCCTGGACGTGACAGTCTGGACAAGGTGATTACACTCCCACCGCCAGTTCTCGGGTCTCTCCAGTGGTGGCTCGACCCACAGGCAGTATGTGCGGGGGTCCCCTTCTCCAAACTGCAGCCCTTGTTGTCCCCGATTACAGATGTGACAGTGTTGGGATGGGGAGCTCATCTGGAGAATTCAGGACCCAAGGTTTTCGGGCATAAGATGAGCTCCTGCTTCACATCAACATCAAGAAGCTGAGAGCGGTCCGCTTGCATGCCAGCCCTTCCAGGCCTACTTGCAAGGGAAATGCGCGCGGTGGTGATGATGGACAACACGACCACAATGTTTTATATAAATAAGCAAGTCATAGCTTGTTCCTCTCCCCTGTGTCAGGAAGCTCTCAAGCTGTGGCACTTGTGCATAGCCCACTCAATTCACCTGGAAGCATCCTATCTTCTGGCTTCTCAGAACGACTTGGCCGACTATCTCAGCAGATCCTTCTGCAACCACGTGTGGTCCATTCGTCCGTACATGATGAACAGCATTTTCCAAAGGTGGGGAGTTTCCCAGATCAACCTGTTCACCACAAAAAGCAACAGAAAGTGTCTAGAGTTCTGTTCCTTCCAGAACCACAGCCCAGGCTCCTTCGCAGACATGTTCCTTTGGACGGGCCACCTGTTACATGTGTTCTCGCTTTCCTGCTCATCCACAAGGTTCTGCTCAAGATCCACAGGGAGCGGGCTGCAGTCATACTGATAGCAGCAGCCTGGCCTCGCCAGCACTGGTATGCCATGCTCCTGGAGCTATTGGTGGGACAACCCAATCACATTGCCTTTGCTTCCGGACCTGATCACTCAAGACCATGGCAGTCTCCAGCATCCCAACCTAGAGTCTTTCCATCTTACAGCTGTGAAGCTTCATGGCTAAACCTAGTAGAGCTAATGTGCTCCAAGTCTGTTAGGGAGGTTCTCCATGGCCAAGTGGAAGAGATTCTCAGTCTGGTGGTTGCAAGGTCACAGTCCTCTGACACAGGCCTCTCATTTTACCTCTCATTTTAGACTATCTGCTGCACTTAAAAAAGCAGGGCCTGTCGGTCTCGTTGATAAGGGTTCACCTAGTCACCATTTCAGCGTTCCACCCAGGTGTAGCTGGCCGCTCAATCTTCTCCAACCTGATGGTCAGCCGGTTTCTTAAAGGTCTTGACAGAATATACCCACCTTAATATAGTTCTTTCAAGACTAAGGGGCCCCATTTTGAGCCCCTAGCAACTTGCTCTCTACTCTACCTGTCATGGAAAGTGTCATTTCTGGTCACAATAACATCAGCTAGGAGAATGTCCTAACTTAAGGCCTTAACCTTTGACCCTCCTTACACCATTTTTTGTAAGGACAAGGTGCAGCTTAGACCTCACCCAGCCTTTCCCCCAAAGGTCATCTCTCAATTTCATGCCAATCGGGACATTTTTCTGCCAGCCTTTTACGCTAAGCCACACGCTAACAGTCGGGAAGAAAGACTCCACTCCTTGGATGTTCGAGTATTGGCCTTTTATATAGAGCATGCATTTCATAAGTCAAATCAGTTGTTCAAAGTAGCAGGCAAGATGAGGAGCCTCCTGGTGTCTTCTCAAAGAATTTAATTGTGGATCACGTCCTGTATTCAGGCATGTTACGGTTTGGGAAAGATACCTGCCCCTGCACTAACGGCACATTCTATAAGTGCGTGGGCCTCCTCAGCAGCATTCCTGGCCCAGGTCCCAATCCAGGAGATCTGCAGGCTGGCAACGTGGTTGTCTATCCACATGTTCACCTCTGATTATGCTATTACCCAGCATGCCAGGGACAATGCAGCATTTGGCAGAGCAGTGCTTCAGACAGTGATTCCATGAACTCCAACCCCGCTTCCCAGCAAGGCTTGGGAGTCGCCTATTTGGAATCAACACGAGCAAGCACATGAAGAAGAAAAAAGTTACCTACATTTCGTAACTGTTGTTCTTTGAAGTGTGTTGCTCAGTCTGTTCCAAGACCCACCTGCCTTCCTCTCTATCAGAGTTTCCTGGCAAAAAAGAACTGAAGAGGTGGTGGGTCGGTGGGGACCTATAAGCACCGCCATGAAGGCGCAACTCCAGGGGGCTCCACTGCCGACCAAATGGGTACCGCTAGGGGAAAAACCTTCCGACGACTGAGTACATGGCATGCGCACACCTACTAGGAATGGACATGAGCAACACATCTCTAAGAACAACAGTTACAAAAGGTAAGTAACTGTTTTTTTCCCCCACACAATGCACAGTCAACCTGTGGAACTCCTTGCCAGAGGATGTTGTCAAGGCTAAGACTATCACAGGATTAAAAAAATAACTAGATACTTTCATGGAGGATAGTTCCATAAATGGCTATTAGTGAGCATGGGCAGGGATGGTATCCCTAGCCTCTGTCTGCCAGAAGCTGGGAATGGGTGACGGGATGGATCACTTGATGATTACCTGTTCTATTCATTCCCTCTGGGGCACTTGGCATTGGCCACTGTGGGAAGACAGGGTACTGGGCTAGATGGATCTTTGGTCTGACCAAGTATGGCTGTTCTCATGTTCTTACATACCATTATCCTCATTTCCACAGATGGGGAAATTATGGTACAGAGACTTAGACTTCCTATGTGACCTTAAGCAAGTCTATCACAGAGCAGGGAATGGAACCCTGGAGTCCCAGGTCCTATGCACTGGACCATGCTTTCTCTCATGCTCCTCCCCCCTTGTCTGCACCACTGATTCCATGCTTGTTCCTGCAGCCTCTCTCCAGATGCTCAACCTGTGTGTTCCATGCTGACACCTGCCGCTCTGTGGGAAAGATGGCTGGACAGGGAGAGCCAGGCTGTGCTGGACAGGCAGAGAGAAGGGAGAGGAGATGATGCAGAAGTTATGAAGGGACTAACATGCAGTCATTCTTTGTCTGGGATAATCATTGCCTATGAGCCAAAGGCAGTGGAAGGGCAGAGCTGGGCTGTGGTAAATCAGGGAGCTGAGATTTTAGTTTCCTTCACTGGGAAAAAAAAAATGCCCAGAAAAGTCATTAACATGGGGTTAAGGTGCCTAGTGTCCTTCCAGAATATGGAGAGTGTCTGTCTAAATTTAAACATCTGAAAACAAGGAAATATAAGTAAAGTACACACTAGCCACCCAACCCAACCTTAACTTTTTCCTCTGTATGATGCTCCATTATGCCAATAACACATACTATCACTCGACCCTTACAGATGTTACAGAACACTTTGGGAACAGAGTACCTGAGCACTGTAGGACAAAGTCTAAGTCTGTCTTCTTGGAAAAGCAGTGCTCATGGTTAGGTCAGGCATAGCGAACAGGAGCTAACTATACTTGGCCTACACCCAAACCATCCCAAGCTTGCTAAATGTTACCACGCTTCCACACTTGCCCTGAGGATTCCTTCTGAGACATTGTTTTCACTTATCCCTCATTCCCTGAAGGCTCCTGTCATACATGCCACCTGAGTGCTGGGATTCCCCAAGGCAAGAAGACACCATTGTGCTCCTCTGTGGACATAGTCTACAAAACTCAGCATTAAAATGAGGCATACTTGAACTTTTAAAAACACACGTGCCTCTTATCACATTGTAATAACAGCTCTGCCAAGCTGCTCCAACCAATTTCTCCACCATTCAATATAGCTACACCTAACACAGTGAAGGCAGTTGGAGCACATCCAGATAAATGCTGGAATTCAAGGCTATGGAGCACAACACACGGTGGCATGTTGTTAGAACTTTCTCATGTCTACCTATTATGGTACACCGTGCTATTGAATTATTCTCTGCGACTTTTGCCAATTCCCGGGGACAGAATTAAGGTTACATTGTGGGGGTAGTGTACACAGTATATTCTGGTTTTCAGAGGTTTAAATTTAGCCACTCTCCACGTTTTGGGAGCCTACTGGGCAACCTTAACTCTGTTAATGAAACTTCTTGGCATCTAATTTCTGCACAAATGTGACTAAATCTGCAGCTATTACATTCATTAAATACAAATTAATGTGACTGCATAATTAGAATTCCTATTCGAAGATAGGTTTTTTAAAAACTTCCAATTCTGAATTTAAAAGTAAAAAAGGTGTATTCCAACATGATCTGTCCAAACAGAACCAAGTCAAAGGCTCCATTGTTAGTATACCTCTTCTGTAAATTGTAACTTCTCAGGTAAGTTGTGTCTTCATTTGAAAAATAACTAGAGGATAGCGGTATCCTGATTCACTAGTGCCAAGGTAGTCGCCGCCCATGTAGTTTAGGAATAAGCATTGATATATGGGATGTGGGGAGTGTATGTTTGTTAACCCTGTGCCATGAAAGTTACAACTCCGATCTAGTTGTAGCTGGGATTTCTGATAGTTAGGAAAATATTTCTAGTTGAATTAAATGTTTTGTTTTGATTTTGTTATTTTTTTAATAAAATTGAAGGAAATTATGAAACAACATCATTTCAAGTAGAATTTTTTTCTACATAAATTTGTGAAATGTTTAGTTGATCAGAATCTGCATTCCCCAAAAATAAATAAATAAAATAAATAAAAGAAAATATTTGCTCAAACTATTTTTTCCCAGTTCTATCCCTAACTAAACTGTGTCAGACTACTTCGGCATTTACAACCAGAGAGCTCTTACTCCTCATGCCAACAAAGGAGTGATATTACAGGAGTATTTCAGTTTCTCTTCTGTGAAGAGGGAATTTCTAGGCATCTTGGTTTTAAGAACTGAGGATCCATACATGTGTTACAGCTTCCTTCCAGTTCAACAGATACAGCATGTTTGACGATATCCTACCAAAACAAGTTTTATAAGTTACAGATTTTTGCATGGATGCCAGCATAACTGTAGTGATTCAGGAAATTAAGCATGTATATTTAACTGTAGAAAACAAAGCTTCAACTGTTCACCCACTCAACCTACTTTTTCAATCTTTTTGTTTTGTAGCGCTGTTTAATAAGGAACCCTAAACAAAGAATATCAATTTCTGAATTGTTGACTCATCCATATGTGCACATTCAAACCTATCCACAGACAGGTAATTTTTACATTTTATATTAAAGTTATATCACAATAAATTAGTGTACATTTTCTAGATTTCTCTAAATTTATTTTGATTTTAAAGAGGAATGCCTTTTATTGTGTGCGTTCTCCAGTTATTGGTGTTATTCATAAGTGTTTCTGGTACACTTGTGTATGTGTTGGCAAGGGCTCCAGTATCTTAATTCTGAAATTCTTATATATTCAAAATAAAAGACTGATTGTATACATTTTGTAAATTACACTTAGCATGCAGGTTTCAACATAGCTATATTTGAATCGCCGTAGGTGGTCTGAATACAAAAGGAACAACAGAAGAAATGAAGCGCATCCTTGGCCAACTTATTGGTCTGAACTCTCCTAACTCTATTTCTAGAGCTGCTAAAGTGAGTACAGTTTTTATACCAATATAATGTTCACATTTCTTTAAAATATAATCAGTTTAGTTAAAATAAGTGTGTGCATCACAAAGCTAATAGGAGTAAGTATTTCAAAACTTTATCACCCGATATAAAGGACCTGTGCAATATTGTCATGAAATTTGCAGATTAGTAAATTACCATTTCTCATGATCCTTGAGTGGAGTGGGAGTTAGAGTGGTGGTCGTAACAGGATTTTTTCTCGTCTCCTTGCCTTGCACAATAGATGTTTCTCCCTAGTTTTCCTGTGCTGACTACTGTTTTCCTTTCTCTCTCTCTTCTCTGTGACACAGCCCATGTCATCTTCTTCTGCCCTGACCAAAAGTAACAAGCTGCTGTGAAGTGGGCTAGTACTGCAGCACTTTCCTGCAATCAATATGGATGAATGAACAGATTTTTATGTCCATCAGGCAGCCAGTTCAGATGCAGGGTTTTATTTCTGCTGTTTTTCCTTCTCTTGGTGTTGAGGCATGCTTTCCCAATTATTCCTCTCTATCTATGGAAGCAGCTAGTACCCCTCTGCCAAGGTGTCATCTTTCTTCCAGGTCTCAGAAGAGCCCCAGATGACATTCTAGAAAAAGATAGGGAAGAGCAGCTTAAAATGTACCTCATTTGCCTCTCCCTGCAGTGTTAGACGGAAGGTCCTTTCTGCCAGTCTGCCCCACTCTACAGCCAGTCTTGAACAGGGTTGGGAGTGCCTTTGAACTGGGCAACTGTTCTATCCTTTATTAGCACTCCACCCCAGTGAGATAGCTAACTGCTCCCAACTTCCCGAGAAGGATCCGAGAGGATCTCCAGGAGGGCTTAGATCCAGTCTGTGGCTTGCCAGACAACGGTAGAGGTAGAGGATACACTCTGTCTCTGGGAGGTTGGCAGGGGGAACCTCCTTCGCTCCCAATAGAGAATCACTTCAATTATGAGCCCTGGCCTTCCTACGCTTCTCTTTTTCCACAAAGTATCTTCTCAACTGCCTGCCAAAAAAATAAAATCTACTAAAGAGATCTTCTATTTCTCAGCAGGCCATCGATTCCTTTGTCTTGAGAGACTTTTTCCAGTGCCCTATGGGCCAGGGGGAGCCTAATCCTTCTCTCAGTCCCACCCACTCCCCAATTCAGTTAGTCAGCATGAGAAGGTGGGCTGGAAGTAGATCCAAACTAGCCAGCTGTACTGCACTTTCCCATATTGCAAAAACCCTATAAAGGGTGGGTGAGGGTTACTTGTTTCTCACAAACCTTTAAAATATCCACCGAACAGAAATGTTTATGAGACAGAGCTCCCTGTTGTCTGCCAAGGCAGCCCCACAGAGCTGATACAGACTATCCATCCTCCTATTGGGAAGACAGTAGAAATCTGATGTGCTACTCCCAAATTTTCATTCACCCTGTCCAAGAGCCACCTTAGGCTCTATAAACTGAAAGTCTGACTTCCAGGATCCACTAGAAGACAGATTTGGCAATGGCTTTCAATTCTACATCCTTTGGCCTGCCTTTAAAGCTAGCACGGCCCTTTCTGACAACATCCTCCACCCCCCTTTTGGACAGGAAGCTGTTTAGTATAGTTCAAACTGAGCAGCACTGTGACCACTATCATTTCTTCATGTAATTGTCTGTGTAAATACCACTGCTGGAGCACATGTGCCCAGTACACTCAGGCTGGAGTCTTTTGATCAGCAATGTGTGTTGGGGCAGCACATGCTCTCTGAATGTCCTCATGGCTCTAAAAGTGGGATGCCCCAACCACCCCATAGTTCCTTCTCACAACCCATAGCTTCTAGTCAGAGGTTTCACAGAAGGGTTCTTTGTACATCATATAGTCTCTTTTTATGTGTAAAGTCTTGTAAATAATTAGTTGATTAGTACCTAGATTGGATTTAGTATAGAAATGTTTTATAGCATTTCCATTTCTTGGTTTGGAAACTTTCCTTTTCTTTCCTGTAATGTTCTTTATCCTGCTGCAGTCTCATCATGACTGAGCACAAGTCCCCAGGATTTAAGAATTGTACATCATGTGAGGCAGTAATGCTATTAAATGGTCATACAAGATGCTTAACTTGTCTGGGTGAAGGGTACATTACTGACATGCTGTTTGTAAATCTGTTTCTAAGAAGATATATTGAGCAGGAGAATTTCACCTTAAGATGTTTCTTTTCAGAAGTTTATACACTGAACTCGCTGGTATCAATAACATCTGTGCAGATTACAACTATGCTTATGGCCCCGCTACAGTCTTTGGCAATATCCTATCATAATGTACAGATCCTTTGATTGCCATCAACCTCAATACCAACATCAGCCTCGACTCATTCAGTGCCAAGAGTGTAACTTGTTACAAAAATACTGTTTTTAGTGTTATATCTTTTAGGTAGTTTTAATTAGACTTGACTTAGCCAGTTATTTTAAAAAAAAAAAAAATTACATCCTTTTGGTTCCTTAGCTTAGCAGTAGAGAAAGCATTTCCTTTAACCAGTTTCTAGATATTTTTTTTTCATTTCCCTCCCAACTGGGAAAAATTAATGGACGTAATGCCAGGCTCACCTGGTTTTAAGAGATGCGACTCTTGCCGCAAGGCGATACCGGTCTCTGACAGCCACGCATCTTGTGTCTGTTGCCTGGGGGAAACTCCTATCCCCCAGAAATGTGCTCACTGTAGCAAATTAAAGGCGAGGGATTTCCGTCTTAAAATGATTTTAATGGAAAAGTCACATTAGCCTCTTCAGGAGAAAACATCAACAGTCACAGAGCAGTAAAGCTTCTAACAATGGCAATGCTCAGCCTTCCAAAGCTTCAAGGAAGTGGGACACGACCACCCCCGAAACAGGACACTCAGAGAAACAGGAGTTCCTCATCGAGCTCATCCAGAGAGAGCACCTACGAGGCCATGGGCACCCCCGGCACCTCAACAGCTATGGGATTCACTTCATTATCTCTTATGTTCCCTAAAAGCCTATGCTTCAGGGTTTCAGCGGGTCACCTGCAAGTGTCACAGAGGGATTTTTCCCCCCAGTGTATTTAGAGGTGTTTTTTTCATTTCCTTTTCCTGAAGCATCAGGGATGGCCACAGGTGGAGATGGGACATTGGATGTGGAAGACCAGAGCTCTGAGATGGCACTGAGTATTCTCTTTCTCTCTTGTGCTTTAGTGGCTTGGTTTTGCTCACATGCTCAGGATCTAACTGATTGCCATACATGGGGTTGAGAAGGAATCTTCTACCAGGTCAGATTGGCAGTGAACCTGGGGAGTTTTTACCTTCCTTTGCACTGTGTGGGTGCAGGAATTTTGGGGGCATGTTCCACTGATAGTAAAACTATCTCTGAAATTGTAGATAGATTCAAAGAGAGCCTGCAAAAAGGAGTCCCCTTCCTTCTAAGCTCCGTGTGATGGGTACATCTTCCCTAGAATGAATAGGCCATATAGACAATTTGTGAACTCAGGGCATTTGGTCACCTCAAGAAACATCATTTCACATAAACATACTGGAGTTGAGAGCTATCCATCAAATTTGTGAAGTCTTTCTGGCAAAGATCAAAGGCCTCTCTGTTTTAAGTAATGACCAACACAACTGTTATATTTTACCTAAACAAGCAGGGATGAGCCAGATCCGCCCTACTGTGTTGGAAGGCAGTATAACTTTTGGACTTGCTGCATTCCTCCACATTGTGAGGGGGAGGGATAGCTCAGTGGTTTGAGCATTGGCCTGCTAAACCCAAGGTTGTGAGTTCAATCCTTGAGGGGGCCACGTAGGGATCTGGGGCAAAATCAGTACTTGGTCCTGCTAGTGAAGGCAGGGAGCTGAACTCTATAACCTTTCAGGGTCCCTTCCAGTTCTATGAGATAGGTATATCTCTATATTTTTTAAAAATATTTTTAGCAGCCAGTCTCTTTCCAGAGATTCACATTTTACTAGTGGATAACCTCAGCAGGGAGTTCAGATAAAAGATGATTCACTTCATTTTCTCAAGATGGGGTTTTCCCTCTGTAGATCTGTTCCATTAGGGCAATGGTTCCCAAACTTAAACAACTTGTACAGCCCTTTCACCAAAATGTCAAGTCTTGCGAACCCTCTCCTAAAAATGAATATTTCCAGGGATTTTCTCTTTTACCTGAGTATAAATTATGAAAGCAGTGATCTTGGAAATATAAAATTTGTTTTTATGACATGCTTATTACACACTATTATAAATTATTATTTATCATTACACTATTTTTATTACATTATGAAAACAGCAACACTCTTCCAAGATCTCACTTTCATAGCTTGTATCACTTTGAATAAGCCTGTTCTAAGAAAAGGCTCCTATGTTTCATCAAGAAGTATCAGATGTGAAACAGCATGAAGGTATCTAAGAAGCCAACTCAGAGTTCCTCTTACACAAGCATTCAGGTCTTGAGCAGTCCAGGCAAACAACACGTTACAACAAAGCTTAAACTTGCTTTTCATAATAATTTTTAAAACAGTACTAGCTGCCTATTTAATTATAAAAACAGCAAAAAATACCTCTTTCCATTTCTTATAAGGAGTCTTGAAGTTTAAATCCCCTCAGTGTGATAGATATGCTTGCTTTGATCTGGTTAATTCTTGGAAGTCCAGGGGCTCCAAGCTGCTGGCCCTGTGCTGCCCAGGGTCCCTAGGGACAGTTCTGTCGGCCATTAGGGAATTTTTTCCCCATAACCCTTTGAAACATTTCATGAACCCCAGTTTGGGAACCACTGCACTAGGGAAAACATGAGATGTCATTGATTCTGCTCCGGAGGAATGGCCCAAAATCCAGTTCTAATCCCATGGCCCTTGGATACTATTATGTGTGTATCTCCCAATTGCCATGATACCAAGAATTCTAAGGAAAATCAAGCAGAATACAGCCACGTTTAATTATGATATCCCCCCACTTGGATGGATAATGCAATTTAGTATGCAAATCTCCAAAGGTTTAGTTCAGCCACCAAATAACCTTACCTCTGCTCTTGGATGTAATATCTGAGTTAAGGACAGATCCTGTATCCAGATCCCACGACACTCCATCAGACAGCAAGGATGCTGAATAGCTGATTTTATCAGAAAGACTACACAGGATCCACTTACCTCTCCAAATGGAAGAGATTCTTAATATAGGTGCCATCAACATTATTTGTCTCCATCAGTCTCACATCTCAGTCTTAGATTTCCTTCTACAGCTCAAGAACTCTCACCTGTCTTTGAGCTCTTTGAGACAGCTTTTTGTCCGTCATACAGCGGTTTTCTACTTTTTCTCACCCAAAAGTATCAAGGTTTCTAAAATGTCTGATAAGTCTTCACTTGAGAAAAGGAATATGTGCCATTAAAGTTTGATTCTACTATGTCCTCTGGTTTTACCCTTTCAGCCCCTCGTTCCATACTCTGTTTCACCTCTCTATCAAAAACATCCTTCTTTGGTGGTTGTAACGTCGACCAGAAGAATGAGAGATTTACAGGCTCTAATGGCAGACCCACCATACATGATTTTCCCTAATGATTAGATATCTTGAAACCACACCTCAGGTTCTTACCTAAAACAGTTTTAAATTTCATTTGACCCAAATAATGCACCTCAGAGGTGAAGAAAAATTGCATTTCTTAGTTGTACATGGAGCAGTTTGTTTTTATTAAGAAAGGACTGAGCACATTAGGAAATCTCAGAGTTCTTCTTCGAGTGCTTGCTCATATCGATTCCAATTAGGTGTGCGTGTGCTGCGTGCATGTTCGTTGGAAGATTTTTACCCTAGCAACACTCGGTGGGTTGGCTGGGTCGCCCCCTGGAGTGGCACTGTTATGGCTCCGGATATATACCCCTGCCGACCCAACAGCCCTTCAGTTCCTTCTTACCGCCCGTGACGGTCATTGGAACTGTGGAGCGTGGCTTTGCTGATCTCCACGTCCCTAGCTACTCATAGTTCTTTACTGTTTATTGTGTGTATAGTTCAAGTTCTTGTCGTTATAGTTAGTATTAGTTGTTGTATTTATAGTTAGTGTATATAGTTTAAGGGGGAATTGGAGATTAGCCCCTTGCCTCCACCCCGGTACGGGCCCATGCCCAAGGCACCGGGATTCAAACCGTGCTTGGCGTGCCAAAAATCCAATGCCAATAGGGGATCCCTACGACTCCTGCCTCAAGTGCCTAGGGGAATCCCACCTTACCGATAAGTGCTACATCTGCAAGTCGTTTAAACCAAGGACGAAGAAGGAGCAGGACTTTCGATTGAAACAGCTCCTCATGGAGTCAGCACTTAGTCCTGCAGCGTCAGTACCGAGTGCCCAACAGACTGCTTCTGTAAGGAGCACCCCTTCGGCCCTGGACCACTCCAGTACCGAGAAGGAGCTGCGGCACCAACATCTGCTCGGCATCGCTCCCTGTCCACGAGACCCAGGAAGCGACATAGCGCTCCAGCTGCTTCAGTTTCGCAGAGGAGCGCTCTTTGAAGATGGTTCGTCCGGCACCGTCATCTGCTGTGGCACCGTCGACTGTGGCACCGCCAATTGCGGCTCCACCGAGCACGGCACCATCGATTCCGGTCCCACAAGGGCCATTGAGTCCAGTGCCTGACAGCTCCCTGGCTCATCCTGTGGTTGAGCTTGCCCTCCCTTCTACACCGGAGACCTTCTCCACGGCAAGGGAGCTTATCACCATAACGGAGTTGACACGGTCTCAACCCCCGGCACCGCCGGTAAGGGTCATACAATCCATCGGGAAACCGGCCCTAGTAAGGCCACCTTCTGCTGGTCCAACAGAGAGATGTCATTCAAGATCACGGTCTCACAGACGCTCTCGATCACGCCGTTCCCGCTCCTGGCACCACTCGCAGTCCCGGCACCACTCTCCATCGTGGTACCGGTCGCACTCGCGGCACTGTTAGACATCTCATTCGCCGGCCAGATACTCCCGGTACCGATCTGACTCACGGCACCGCTCTCGGCACCATGTATCCCACAGTCACTCCAGACGAAGGGACTCGAGATCCCGGTTGACCTCCCGGCACCGCTACGGTAGAAAGTCCCGGTCTCGCTCGTGGTACCATTATAGCTCCCGGTACTGCTCCGGGATTGAGCTTCCAGAACAGTGGCTCCCTTCCAGGGTCTATCGGGTCCGCCGTGGCCATCAGGACACACATCGGTGTCATCGCAGGCTGGTATGGCATCCTGTCCTCAGGAGCGTGACTCTGATGTCCCCAGCCATATATTTCCAGAGAGCCAGAGCCAGGAGCAAGGGCCTCATCACTGGTCCTTCTGGACATTGTGGGCATACCACCAAGCCCAAGGTGCTCCATCAGTGGCTCCACGGTCGGCCCCGTCAGAACACCGGGTACCAGAGGCGACAGTAAGCCGCCCTCCCCATGGGCACGGATGAGGCTCCGATACCGTCTGCAGAAACCCAGATTCCACCAGACGCAGATGGTGCTCCTCAAGTACAGGAGCCCCCACAGAACCTCCTGGTCCCGGGCCTCTCCTCCTCCTCGCCTGATGAGGCGGTGGAGGGAACATCCTCCTTAGGCCCTCCACCAATTGTTCTCAGGGCCCATCAAGACCTTTTGAGACGAGTGGCTCAGAATATGAACTTACAGGTGGAGGAGGTCCCTGAAATAGAGGATCCTGTCGTGGACATCCTATCGGCTGATGCACCTACTAGAGTGGCTCTTCCGTTTATCCACACGATACAGGCTAATGCGGACACCATTTGGCAATCCCCAGCCTTGATTCCACCTACAGCAAGGGGAGTAGAGAGAAAATATATGGTCCCCTCAAAGGGGTATGAATATCTCTACATTCACCCCACCTCCTTGCTCTTTAGTGGTGCAACTGGTGAACGAAAGAGAGCATCATGGCTAGCAAGCCCAGCTCCTAAGTCAAAGGAGGCTAGGCGCATGGACCTCCTCGGCCGCAAAATATACTCGGCTGGGAGCCTCCAACTTAGGGTGGCAAACCAACAAGCCCTCCTAAGTAGATATAACTTTTAACACGGGGGTGTCCTTGGGGAAGTTTACGGAGCTTCTTCCCCAGGAGTCCCGTCAAGAATTTACTGCCCTACTTGAGGAGGGTAAAAAGGTAGTAAGAACCTTCCTCCAAGCCTCTCTGGATGCAGCGGACTCTGCAGCCAGAACTCGGGCGTCAGGAGTGACGAAGAGGCATATCTCCTGGCTCCAGGTGTCAGGCCTTCCCCCTGAATTACAACAAACTATTCAGGATTTTCCCTTCGAAGGCCAGAGCCTGTTCTCAGATAAGACTGACCCCAGATTGCAAAGTCTGAAGGACAATCGCGTTATAATGCGTTCACTGGGTATGCACACGCCAGTGACCCAACGCAGGACCTTCCGGCCCCAGCCACACTGCCCTTACGCCCCGCCTAGGCTGCATCAGGACTTTAGCAGAAGGTCTGGTAGAGGGAATCGTTGGAGGCAGTCTGGCTCTCAAGGAGGTCAAAATCAGGTGCCCCCTAAACCACCAGCGGGGCCCAAGCAGAACTTTTGATGGGACGCCCGAGGGCGGCCCACCAGTTGCTCTACCGGATCTTTCTCCCTTTTTCAACTGCCTCTCCCAATTCCTCCCTGTCTGTTCCCAGCTAACTTCAGATCGTTGGGTCCTGCGCACGGTGGAAGTGGGATTACCACCTCTAGTTTGTTTCAACCCCGACTTCCCACCCTCCCTCCCTGTCCCTCTTCAGGGACCCCTCTTACGAGCAATTCGTCTTACAAGAGGTCCAGTCGCTTCTAGCCATGGGAGCCATAGAGGAGGTGCCAAAAGACATGAGGTGCAAGGGGTTTTATTCCTGCTACTTCCTAGTCCCCAAGGCAAAGGGAGGTCTACAACCGATCCTAGACCTGTGAGAACTCAACAAATTCATGATAAAGCTGAAGTTCCGCATTGTAACCCTGGGGACCATTATCCTGTCCCTGGATCCGGGAGACTGGTATGCCGCCCTCGATATGAAGGATGCGTATTTCCACTTCGCAGTTTACCCACCGCACAGACGGTACCTCCGTTTTGTGGTCAACCATCAACACTTTCAGTTCACTGTACTTCCATTTGGCCTTTCTACGGTTCCATGTGTGTTCACAAAATGCATGGCTGTAGTCGCTGCCTCCCTCCGGTGTCGTCGGGTACACGTCTACCCGTATCTCGACGATTGGCTCATTTGAGGGACTTCCCAGTTACAAGTGTCACAGCACCTGCGCATCATCAAAGACCTCTTCGGGAGCCTACGCCTGATGATCAACACAGAGGAGTCGACTCAACACCCACGCAGAGAATAGACTTCATCGGAGCAGTTCTAGACTCGAGTCTGGCCAGACCCTGCCTCCCGCAGTCGCGTTTTCAAGCAATGGCTTCAAATATTCGAGGTCTTCAAACCTTCCTGACAACGTCGGTGCACACCTGCCTCAGCCTAGTAGGTCACATGGCCTCCTGCACCTTTGTGACCAAGCACGCGAGGCTACGCCTCCGTCCCTTTCAAACCTGGCTTGCTTCAATATACCAACCATGCAGAGAACATAAGCAGAGGGAGTTAAAGATGAGGCTGTTTCATCACAAAGAATTGCTAATACAGTCCAGTACAAGAGAAGATCCAATCAGCCAACTCCTAACAAACACCCACCTTCAAGAGTAACTGGACATTCCACAACGACTCAGAGGAATGAGGAATATTTCTGTAGCCTCTTTCAGAAATCTACCAATTATGAAGCTGTGTAAAATGACTTTTTTCCAGTTACTTGTTGACACAACATTATGCCATAGTAAGAGGATCCAGAGATGACACAAACTTGGCAGGACAGTTCTGTGTTCACTAGATTCCTGGTACGCACCAACAGTGAGGGTCACTGCTTGGAAGTCACCATCAGTGGAATATATAGATGGACAATCACTCAAAGTTACTTACCTGTATAATAATTGTGATTAAGATGTAGTGTTTGTATGTATGTTCCATGCCATGCTTTCTATCCTAATTATTTGGAGTCTGTTAATATCAGGATTCCATATGGCAGAACAACTAAAGGGTAATTAGGGCAGCGCTGCCCTTAATGCCATCAGTTAGAGGTCTGTGAGGATATGTTGCTTCAGTGGGTACAGCCCAACAGGTACACTTGAGTACACTGGGCACACATGCATGAACGGTATGGGCGTAAAGTATAAAAATAAAATATGGACAACATATCTCAAAGAACCAGAGTTACTGTGCAAGTAACAGTTTCATTCTATTCCTCATGCACTTCTGTGGCAGCTAGACCAGAACAGAGTCATTACATATCTTAGCTTCTCCATAGGTCTTCCTTGCCTGGATATGATCTCTAGTAGTCAGACCTATTTTGTCCATATGGATGGCAGCCATTTGACAGAAACAAATTTCTCTTACCGCACTAATTGTATCCTGTGATGTGGCTATGTCAATATGGACACCCACCCGAGATGTCTCAAGGGCCAAATAATTTTTTTCCATTTCCTCTATGGAACTCTACCTACTTGCATGTTCATATTTTTTTCTTAGTGGTCTTGCTTTGTATGTTTTTCACCATCTGGATGCTAAACTGCATTTAATGCTAGTACTGCTTTACCCTGTCTTCCTATTAATTGCCTCATATTTGCATATATCTGAAATGTTAGTTCTGGGTTTAGATGGTACTCATTACTGTCTGTCGAAACAATTTTGTAAATGATACCATTATTTTACAAACAGACATCATTTGAATAAGTAATTCTTGGAATGACTATTTCTACTCCTTTATCTTTTTAAATTTCAGACTTTATACGAACAGTGCAACAGTGGTGAAAGTCTTGATGTATCTGCGTTTACAAAACCTGGCAATCAAGCACGGACAAAGAAATGATGTGCAGTAATGCATGATTTACTAGAAATGTGTAAAATTATTTTGATAAAAATATATATTGATCTGCTCTTTTAAAAAAAGGACACTGACAGCATAAAGATCCTATTTTTAAAGTAAAGGTCATTATCTCTGTTGCAAGTAATGCCATAGATTATTAATACAGAATTTAAAAAATCAAATATACTCTTTACCATTTGCTGTCTGTTTATAATTTGAATGTCACTAGTTAAATAGTGAAAATGAGCTAGTCCATCACACTTTATGGTCCTGGTACTGGCACAAGACTATAGTATTTGGATTGCAAATACTTGTGTGGGAATGTCTAAATAAAAAACAACTTTGAGGAAACTTCAAAAAAAAGATGGGAGGGATTTTTAGATTTCTATAAAACCCAAACTGTGGATCTAAAGTACCTGACAGAGTCCTTGCAAGTACCACTTGGAAAGTATATTCTACAGTTTCGTTCTTTACCGTCAAACATAGTCAATATCAGTGACTTTCATTACGTCCAGTGGATTGTCTTAAACTTTTGGAAGAGAAACACTTCTGTAATATTGTTAATGTTCAAGTGCTAAAACACAGCATTGTTTGTTGATAAATGTAAATCTAACATCCTGCCTTTGAGTTTTTCAGTTGTCATTGGATGATAAATGATGCACTGGAAGTATTGATAAAACTCTGAAGAACAATGTAAATAAAGTGGTTTACACTGTATAAAAATTGTTCCTTGTAAATTCAGTTTTCTATTTGCAAGTTTTTTTCAAGGTGCAAAATATTCTTAGAAAAATACTTACCATATATACTAGATCATAAGCCAGTTCATTTATAAGCTGACCCCCTCAAGATGGATAAATAAAAATGGAAAATTTTTATGACCCATTCATAAGCCGATCCCATAATTCAGGGGTCAGCAAGGATAAGCCGCTGGCGGGCCAAGATGGTTTGTTTACCTCGAACGTCCACAGGCACGGAGGTAAATCTGAGTAAACAAAGTGTCTTGGCACGCCAGCTGCTTACCCTGATGGGCTGGGACAGCAACTGGTGGGGAAATTTTTTTGGGGGGGAGAAGCTGGGGGTCAAGGGAGTAACCCCTGTGACCACCCCCCACATGACCCCACCCCTAGCCCAGGACCTCCACACTCTCCACATCCCATCCCTTCCCACCTTATCTGGAGAGGGCCAGGGAGGATGTCTCTGGCCTGGCTGGAGCTATTCCAGCAGGCTTGCCAGCGCGGCCACAGCCTGCTCCGGCAGGCCAGACCAGGCAGTGTGGCTGCAGCATGTTCCAGCAGGCTGGGCTGGGCAGCATGGCCGCAGCGTGCTCTGGGGGGCAGGGCTGAGCAGCACAGCTGCAGGCTGCCAGCCCTGGAGCTGTAGCTGCTTCAGAGGCTATGGGGAGAGCAGCGTGGCCAGAAGCAGAGTGTCTCTGGCCCCACCTCTTCCCTTCTGGCTGTGCTGCCTCTCTTTGTTCCTTCTGTTGGAGAGAGGGGCTGTGTCCCACCTCTCCCTCTCTATATCCATTCGTAAGCTGACCCCCTTCTCTGGTGCTTCTTTTTACTAAAAAAAAATTCAGCTTATGAACAAGTATATACACTAACTAGTTTTTGTGGTGTTCAGAAAAGAACTAAAATTTAATACTAGTTTTAAAAACCTTTTCAGTTAAAGTACTGTTCTGGACTTCATGTAAGATGCTTTAAAGTTGGTAGACCTATTACAAGAAGCTGCAGTATAGTGTATAAAGAGGAAGCTTATGCCAAGATTTTTTTATACTTTTATTCTGTTACACTGATTTTAATAAGTACTGTTCTAAACATTAATTTAGAAGCGTGTTTCAGTTTTAAATACTTATTGAATTTTAGTTATGCTTAAATAAATTAGCAAGAGTAATCAGATTAGCAAGTAGCCATTTACCTTTTGCTTTAAAGGTAAATCATTTTGAAGGTTGTTTTGCCAACCTTAAAATTCTGTTGTTAAAAGCTAGTTGGCAAACTGGAAGTTTAACTTCTTGCACAATCATTTTTGTTAAAACAATGTACATGATTCATCATGTCCTCTTTTAGTGTCCTTTTCTCCAAAGGTACCAATCCCACTCTTGAGTCAGGTTTCCCAGTGTACAAATGACTGGAAGTCCTATAGTGATTACCTCCCTCACTGTGGGCTGTACTATCCCCTAGTCAGTGAAAGAGAATGTTTGGAGGCACTTCCCCTGACCTCTTCTGCATCAGTAGCTAAAATTAGTTACATTTCTCAGAGAAGTCTCAGGAAAACAAGTAGTATCATTCATTTCATTCTGTTTATCCACTTAAATTTAATTTTTAATTACAGACTGGGTGACTGTGCTGTGGAAACCAAATGAGATGCCTCACAAAGCCCAAGGTTATTCCTCCTTTTCATTTATATTTCATTTTAGTATAGGCATAGATTTGAATTTTCATGGTAGCATTTAATCACCAAGGTAATATTTAATTTCAGAAAGGGGAACTATAAAAAATGAGTAAGTTAGCTAAACAGAAGTTAAAAGGTACAGTACCAAAAGTGAAATCCATGCGAGCTGCATGGAAACTTTTAAAAGACATCATAATAGAGGCTCAAATTAAATGTATACCCCAAATTAAAAAAATACATAGAGGACCAAAAAAGTGCCACCTTTGCTAAACAACAAAGTAAAAGAAGCAGTAGGAGGCAAAAAGGCATCCTTTAAGAAGTGGAAGTTAAATCCTATTAAGGAAAATAGAAGCATAAGATCTGGCAAATGAAGTGTAAAATATAAGGCCAAAAAGAATTTGAGGAATAGCTAGCCAAAGACAAAAAGTAACCGCAAAAAACATTTTAAGTACATCAGAAGCAGGAAGCCTACTAAACAGCCAGTGGGCCATGGGACAATCAAGATGCTAAAGGAGCACTCAAGGAGGATAAGATTATTGTGGAGAAACTAAATTAATTCTTTGCATCAGTCTTCACGGTTGAGGATGTGAGGGAGATTCCCTAACCTGAGCCTTTCTATTTAGGTGATGAATCTGAGGAACTGTCCCAGATTGAGGTGTCATTAGAGGAGGTTTGGGAACAAATTGATAAGTTAAACCGTAATAAGTCACCAGGACCAGATGATATTCACCCTAGAGTTCTGAAGGTGAATACCATGAAATGTGAAATTGCAAAAGTACTAACTGTGGCATGTAACCTATCATTTAAATCAGCTTCTGTACCAGATGACTGGAGAACAGCTAATGTGATGCCAATTTTTAAAAAAGGCCCCAGAGTCCATCCCAGCAATTTCAGGCTGGTAAGCCTAACTTCAGTACTGGGAAATTTGATCGAAACTATAGTAAAGAACAGAATTGTCAGACACATAGATGAACATGATTTGTTGGGGAAAGAGTCAACATGATTTTTGTAAAGGGAAATCGTGCCTCACCAATCTACTAGAATTCTTTGAGGCGGGTAAACAAGCATGTGGACAATGGTGATCCAGTGGATATAGTGTACTTAGATTTTCAGAAAGCCTTTGACAAGATCCTTCACCAAAGGCTCTTAAGCAAAGTAAGCTGTCTTGGGATAAGAGGGAAGGTCATCTCATCAATCAGTAAGCGGTTAAAAGATAGGAAACAAAAAGTAGGAATAAATGGCCAGTTTTCAGAATGGAGAAAGGTAAATAGTGGTATCTCCCAGGGGTCTGTACTGAGACCAGTCCTGTTCAACATATTCATAAATGATCTGGAAATAAGGTAAATAGTGGGGTGGCAAAAATTGTATATGATACAAAACTATTCAAGATAGTTAAATCCAAAGCAGACCGCGAAGAGTTACAAAGGGATCTCACAAAACTGGGTGACTGGGCAACAAAATGGCAGATGAAATTCAATGCTGATATATGCAAAATAATGAACATGGGAAAACATATTCCCAAATATACATACAAAATGATGGGGTCTAAATTAGCTGTTACCACTCAAGAAAGAGATCTTGGAGTCATAGTGGACAGTTCTCCAAAACATCTACTTAATATGCAGCAGCAATCAAAAAAGCTAACAGTGTTGGGAATCATTAAGAAAGGGAGAGATAATACAGAGGCAATATGATATATTCTGTCTTATTTATGCGTGGTAGACCCGCATCTTGAATACTGCATGCAGATCTGGTTGTCCCATCTCAAAAAAGATATATTGGAAAAGGTACAGAAAAGGGCAACAAAAATGATTAGGGATTTGGAACAGCTTCCATATGTGGAGAAATTTATAAGACTGGGACTTTTCAGCTTGGAAAAGAGAATACTAAAGGGGGGATATGATAGAGGTCTGTAAAATCATGACCAGTGTGGAGGAAGGAAGGAAGGGTTATTTACTCCTTCTCATAACACAAGAACTAGGAGTCACCAAATGAAATTAATAGGCAGCAAGTTTAAAACAAAAGGAAGTATTTCTTCACCCAACACACAGTCAATCTGTGAAACTCCTTGCCAAAGGATGTTGTGAAGGCCAAGACTATAACAGGGTTCAAAAAAAAATTAGATAAGTTGTCATAGGTTTCACCCCCACTCTAAACTTTAGGGTACAGATGTGGGGACCTTCGTGAGAAGCCATAAGCTTAATTACCAGCTTAGATCTGTTTGCTGCCACCGCCCAAATTGTTTAAAACAGCTGTTTGAGTCATTTGGGAAACTCTGTCTTCCCCCCCTAAAATCTCTCCCTCCCAAGTACTGTAACCCTTCCCTGGGTAACCTTGAGAGACTTCGCCAATTTCCTGGTGAACACTGATCCAAACCCCTTGGATCTTAAAACAAGTTAAAAATCAATCAGGTTCTTAAAAAGAAGACTTTTAGTTAAGGAAAAGGTGTAAAATCTGAGAGATTAGCATACAAGCTACTCTCACAGACAACAGATTCAAAACACAAAGGATGTTCCCCTGGGCAAAACTTTAGTTACACAAAAGAAAACCCAATATGATTATCCCTCTAATGCAAAAAGACAAAGTCACAAAAGGAAATAAACAAGCTAATTCATTCCTTTTCTAATACTCACTACCCTGGGTGATTCCTTGATCTTTTCACTCCGGCACAGAACTTAATGGACTGACTGAACAAAAGACTCTTCCCTCCTTCCTGGGTGAAACATTTTGTCCCCCTATTGGTTCCTCTGGTCAGGTATCAGCTAGGCTAGGTGAACTTCTTAACACTTTACTGTGTGTTTATGACATAAGTTCATGGGGGATAGGTCCATCAATGGTTATTAACTAGGATGGGTAGGGATGTTGTTCCTGCCTAGCCTGTGTTTGCCAGAAGCTTGTAATGGGCAATGGGATGGATCGCTTGATGAGTATTTGTTCTGTTCGTTCCTTCTGAAGCACCTGGCACTGGCCACTGTCAGAAGACAGGATACTGGGCTGGATGGACCTTTGGTCTGACCCACTATGACCGTTTTTGTCTTATGAAAAGAAAAACTGGAAACTTTAATCTGTTTTCCCTAAAATGTTTATTCCAACTGTCTTGCCACAAAGGATTTAGCTGGGCCTTGGTGATTGGTAAACCCCTGTATTCAAGTTTACTGCCATCAGATTCTGGAAGCTTTAAATCTCCTGAGATGGAGACTTATAAAGTTCACTCCCTTGTCTTTTCAAGGTTTAGGAGACAGGTTGAAAAGCTCAACATGCTCACTATGCTTTCAGGCACTGGTGCTAGCCAGCCCTCTGTGCACTAGAGCCAGGCACTGACAGGCAATCCCCTAACCATATCTATATTGAGAAGGAGCACTAATTTGAGATGTTTCATTGTGGCCCTCTCAACTGATTTATTGGTGTTGTGTGGAAATACCAGAGCTGCATATCAGAAAACGTCCCAGGACAAACTGAAACTTAAATAGAAAGGACAAGTTGCTAGTTACAGCAGCACTTTAAGTTGCACAGCTTCTCTTCTCTTTCATTGGATGTGGGCCAGTGTTGTTGCCTACTGTTATTGTTGGCTTCAGCACAGGCCACCACTTTTTTTTTTTTAATCTCCAGCAGTGGAACAACTTGATGATTCACTTTCTCCTGACCATTTTTGTTTTATAACTTTAATTTGTATTTTGTTGTTGTGCATTAATGACTTACAATCTTTCTTCCTCTTCCTCCTCCCGTGGATCATGTGTTTGGGAGCATGGTAGTGTCAACCACCTACAGAGTCTCCCTTCCGGGACTCTTTTGCCTGACCTCTTCACAACTAGCTGACTCTCACGCTGCCAGGTCATGGGACTCAGAGTTTGACTGGCATAGTCAGGTCTTTTCCCTTCCCAAGCAGTTGCAACTCCAATACAGAAAAGCCACTCTGGAGCTTCTGAGTGTTTCAGGAAGGGAACTGAAGGTTGGGGAGGGCACTAACTGGCCACCTCATAGGTAAATCCCACAACATACCTGCACTGGAGACAAAATCCCTGAAAGGACTCAAAGGTGTCTTCCATTCTCCCCTCCCTGCCATAATCCTCCGCTCCCTAGGAAGAGAAGCAGGGTGCCTACAGAGCTCCCCCTTCTTCCATGATGAATGGAGAGATTCTCACGATGCATATGGGGTAAGTACTGCGCCTCAAACTCTAGAGCCTCTGGGTCCCTAAAGTGGCAAGAGCAAGTGTCCCCTTTGCAAGGTAGCAGTTAATATGAAGGGAGAAGTGATGAACAAATAGGAGCTAAACCCTCTGTTTTGCCTCCCCTCTCTCCCAGGGAGTGTTTGCTGGGGCTTTTTTCTTGCACAGAGGCGCTCACAGTGCTCTGTAGCAGGTTCACTCATCCCACCCTTCAGCACGTCTGGGCCTGCAGAGAAGCCTATTACTTCTGCACAGCCCTGCCTTGGATTGTAGTGTAATGAGAATTGCCTGTCTGGCTTTCGGCTCGTAATCTCTCCCTCTGCCAGGCAAAGGACCTCTGACTTCACACAGCAGTGAAATGGGATTTGTGCCTCAGAGAATCATTGGTCACAGACCCTCACTCTTCCAGGAAAAGGGGCTAAGTCTGAAAAGCAGGAAGGAGTCTTTCCACCCCTCCCCTTCTCTACAGGCTGGCTCCACATCAAAGCCTTTGGAGCACTCCAGGCAGTCTGTGACCAGAACAGAGGCACATGAGGATTTCACTCCCAATGAAGCTACACCTTCGTAGGAGGAGTAAGTGAGAAATCCCTGCCCATGTTCAAAATTATTCTGATTTGCTGAGTAAAGCCCCAGGTGGTCCTAGGTTGGTCCTACTGTATTTGGTGTCAGTGAACATAGGGGGGAACAGGCTTGCATACCACCAAAGGAGTGTTGACTGATTCCATGCAGCTTGGAGAAATCTGTAAATAATTCATTTTTGACTCTTAAAGAGACCAAAATACTCTTTCCCTCTGCATTTGAGTTATTGTTGTAAGTGTTCAGTGAGCCATGCACCGTAAGCACTCCCTGCAAGACTGTGTGATAACACACCAACCAAGTTATGATGATAGCCTAATGTAGAAGCATTCTATTTGTGATTTCCTGACTGGAATCATAATATAGATGGTTCACTTGATCTGAGATCCCAGGATGTTTACTTTTTAATTAATTATTACTATTATAAGAGCAGTTTTTAGTTTTTGCCTAGAATAGCATTTCCTATCTAAACATCAGTTGATTCCCATCCCCTTATTATGTTGAGATTGTGTTACCTGCACAGTGACAGACAGAATCTGTCCTCTGTCTAGACTTTATCGAGTCCTCTAGTTCAGTGGTTCCCAAACTGGGGTTCGCAAATATTACTGGGGGTTCTTGAGAAAAAATTTCCTAATGGCGGACAGAGCTGTCCCTAGGTACCCTGGGCAGCACAGGGCCAGCAGCCTGGAGCCCCTGGACTTCCAAGAGCTAAGCAGATCAAAGCAAGCATATCTGTCACACTGAGGAGATTTAAACTTCAAGACTCCTTGGAAATGGAAAGGGAGGTGAATATTTTTTGCTGTTTTTAAAATTAAATAGGCAGCTAGTATTGTTTTTAAAATTATTATGAAGAACAAGTTTAAGCTTTGTTGTAACGTGCAGTGTTTGCCTGGACTGCTCAAGACCTGAATGCTTGTGTAGAGGAACTCTTTGAGTTGGCTTCTTAAATCCCTTCCTGCTGTTTCACATCTGATACTCCTTGATGAAACATAGGAGCCTTGTCTTGGAACAGGCTTATTCAAAGTGATACAAGCTATGAAAGTGAGATCTTGGAAGAGTGTTGCCGTTTTCATAATGTAATAAAAATACTGTAATGATAAATAATTATTAATACTAAATAGTGTGTAATAAGTATGTCATAATAACAAATTTTATATTTCCAAGATCACTGCTTTTATAATTTATACTTAGGTAAAGGAGAAAAACCCTGGAAATATTCATTTTTAGGAGGGGGTTCGCAAGACCTTATGTGTTAGTGAAAGGGGTTCACAGGCTATTAAAGTTTGGGAACCACTGCTCTAGTTGTTGAATAGACTATAAGAAACCTTTGTGATTTCTCAGTTGGATGTCTCCTAGTAAGTGCCTGGTGGAACATTCACCCTGCAGTTCTATGTCACAGGGCTATTCTTAATCTTCATTCATAGGAAAGAAACGAGAGAGACAGCACATCTGATTTTTATCTATGTACTTGAATTTTGTACAAACTCATCTTAAGATGAGACAGGGCTTGTCTTGAATTCTTTGCACCAGGGATGCTTAGCATTGTCAGTAGTCTTCAGTGAAGCCCATTCTGTGGTGAGTTTGTGTATCTACCGAACGTATACCTAGTGTATATGAAATATGAGTGATCTAGTGATGAGGCATCAAAGCTCTTTTCCTAATCCTTTGTTTTAAGTTCAAAATCTTACGGTTGCATTGATTGTGGGGGTTTTTCCCCCTTCATTTTCTTTTTCTGCTTTTATTGTTAAAGGGAAAAATCTACCTTGAATTCAATATTATTACTTGAATAAACAACGTATGAACTTTAAAGCTTGTCTTTATTTAGATGGAGTTCTGTTCACACCTCTTTGCTTCTGGCTGGCTGGAAACGGTTATTCTGTAACACTGGTTTAACAGGAAAGAAGCATATGTCTTACACTGTGGTGACTGTACCTGGGTGATGGAACATAAGTAGGCTTTTTTATTGTTTAACATCAAAGAAATTGCAAAAAGAAGCATAAATTAGTCAGCATAAAATTCGTAGATTCCAAGGCTGCAAGGGCCATTGTGATCTGATCTAATCTAACCTCCTGTATAACAGGGGACAAGAACTTCCCCAAAATAATTTCTAGAGCATTTTTTTAAGAAAAGCATCCAATCTTAGTATAAAAATTGCCAGTGGTGGAGACTCTTGGCAAATTGCTCCAATGGTTAATTACCCTTACTGTTAAAACTTTACACCTTATTTCCAGACTGAATTTGTCTAGCTTCAACTTTCAGCCACTGGATCATGTTATATACCTTTGACTGCTAGATTAATGAATCCATTATCAATATTTGTAGGTATTTACAGGCTGTAATCTAGTCACCCCTTGACCTTCTCTTTGTTAAACTAAAGAGATTGAGTCTATCAAATTAAGCTTTGTTTTCTAATTGGACACAGTATTCCAGCTGCAGTCACACCATGGACAAATACCGAGGTAAAATAACTTCTCTGCTCCTACTTCAGATTCCTTTGTTTATGCATCCAATGATTGCATTAGTCCTTTTGTCCCCAGTGTCGCACTGGGAGCTCATGCTGATTATCCCTCAAATCTTTTTAAGAGTCACTGCTTCCCAGGATAGAGTCCCCCATCCTATGTAAGTATGGCTCATGTTCTGTGTTCCTAAATGTCTACATTTACATTTAGTCATATTAAAACTACTCTTTTTGATTGTGCGCAGTTTACCATGCGATCCAGATCACTCAGTATCAATGACCTGACCTCTTTGTTCCCTCAATTTTAGTGTCATCTGCAAACTCTATCCATGATTATTTTCTATTTTCTTCCAGGTCCTGGATAAAAATGTTCAATAATATAGAGCCAAGAACCTATGCTTGTTAGACACCACTAGAAACATAACTGTTTGGTGAACATTCCCCATTACAATTACATTTGAGAACCTATTGTTTAGCCAGGTTTTTAATCTATTTAATTTTGTGTGTGCCATGTTAGTTTTTATACCATTGAAGTTTTTATTTAAAATGTCGTACTGTACCAAATCAAAGTATATTACAGCAACATTATTACCTTTTATCAACTAAATTTGTAATATCACCAAAAAAGTTAGTTTGGCAGGATCTATTTTCCATAAACCCATGTTAATTGACATTAATTATACTTGTGACCAGTTCCCCCTGGTGTGCCACCTGAAACTGGGGTATCATAGAATTCCCCTGACCCACCACCCTGGGCCCCCTTTACACTGTACTGCTGTGACCAGCCTGTGAAGCCCTCTTCCAGGCTCCAGCACACATACAGGTAGGGACACACCCAGCTGCAGTTACGTCCACATGGGTTCTTTAACCAGCCCCTGCATGGGAAGGCACAGCTAGGGCACCTCCCAGTCCCTAAAGCACCCTTCCCCCCCACCCCCAGGGTATAAACCGCAAATTATACCATCTTGCACTGCACAGAGAACTGTACAGCATAAGTTCATAAAATTTGCACCCTCCCTCAATGTGGAGAAGGATATGCAAAAGCTTTCTGCCCCAAATTATGACTCCCACACACTTGTTTTGACAAAGCAAAAACAAGTTTATTAACTACAAAAGATAGATTTTAAGTGATTATAAGGGACAGCAAACAGATCAAAGCAGGTTACCTAGCAAATAAACAAAAGCACAATCAAAGCTTAATATACTAAAGAGGTTGGATATAAGTAGCAAATTCTCACCCTAAATGATCATTCCAGCAGGCTGCAGAGATTCTTAAGGAGCCAGCTGCACTTGCTTATAGTTTAAAAACCCCAGATGTTCCTTTCACAGGGTAAACATTCCTTCAGCCTGGGTCCAGCACTTTCCCCCAGTTCACTCCTAGTTCCTCTGGTATTTTCAGGAGTCTTCTTTGGGCGGGGAATCAATCATTTAGACTGAGAGCCTTTTGCCTAGTGGGCTTTGCCCAGGAATATCTACATTAAAGTTGATATGGCTACTTCACCCTTTTCATGTTCTGTATGTGTGTGTGTGTGTATATATATATATATATATATATATATATATATATATATATATATATATATATATATATATATATATATATAATCTTTACTATATGTTCCATTCTATGCATCTGAAGAAGTGGGCTGTAGCCCATGAAAGCTTATGCTCAATTAAATTTGTTAGTCTCTAAGGTGTCACAAGTACTCCTATTCTTTTTGTGGATACAGACTAACATGGCTGCTACTCTGAAACCTTTTCAATGATATCTCACATGCCTTATCTTGCATAAAATACCTCATAATTATGCCATGCTCATAATAATGTTACTGTGAAGAATATAGGGTGTAGTGTCACAATATTGCCCTCCTTTAATTCTTTATTAATGGGGTTGCATATCAGCTGCTCCATTATTTTGCCTGAGATTGATGTCAGACTGACAGGTCTATAATTATCCAGGCCATCCCATTTTCCCTTTTTTAATATTGGCACAATGTGATAGGATGGAAGCCCTATGGTCCTACTACACCTCATCCCAGTAAAGCAGCAGCAAAGGTGGGGCCTCCAGGTCTGCCTAGAGAGGCTGTGTGGAAGCAGCCAGTCAGAGCCAGCAGGCTCAGATGAAAGTAGCTGCAGGTTCTTAGCAGGTCAGTTCCTGGCTGGGACCAGAGGAAGGAAGAGGAGCTCGACAATCAGCCAGAGATCACTCCTGGCTTAGTTTACCTAGTTTGGATTGCCAAGAGAGAAGAACCTGAGAACACTGGCCTTGAGGATAAAAGGATATGGTAGGACGAGGCCCAGGGAAATAGTAGCGATGGAGATGAGTAAGCAGTATGTGGGTGCTGTGGATAGGGTCGCTGGCTTGGAACGTAAAGTAATGGGTTCCCCCACCAACCACTGGCAAAGTGTCCTAAACCCCAAGAAGGGGACAAGGCTTGTTTAGAAGCCCAAGTGAAGGGCTGCATTTAAAGGGCCCAGAGCCTGGGCTGAAGGCCCTGGTGAGGGCAGGCAGACAAGTTTGCTGAACTCTTCACTACCCAGGAAGGGGGTTCATTTTTAACTATGAGACTCAGCCAGAAAGCTAAGCCACTGAATCATAGAATCAAAGAATATTAGGGTTGGAAGAGACCTCAGGAGGTCATCTAGTCCAACCCCCTGCTCAAAGCAGGACCAAAACTAACTAAATCATCCCAACCAGGGCTTTGTCAAGCCGGGCCTTAAAAACATCTAAGGATGGAGATTCCACCAACACCCATTCCACTGCTTCATCACTCTCCTAGTGAAATAGTATTTCCTAATATCCAACCTAGACCTCCCCCACTGCAACTTGAGACCGTTGCTTCTTGTTCTGTCATCTGCCACCATTGAGAACAACCTACCTCCATCCTCTTTGGAAGGCTGCTATCAATTACCTGAAGATCCACCAAACAAGGTCAACAACCTACAGGGGGCGCCAGGAGCGAGAAAAGCACTGCATTACCACTCCCAGCTGCTAGGAAGAATCCAAGAGGTAAGTGCCCCCCATTACACACATTATCTTTCTTTGTGGGATTAACACAAGAAACATTTTTCTATTGACGACGAAGGGGGGTTTTGGTTTTATTTGGTAGTACTTATTAAAAATGTCTCATTGAAAATCTCCCTTGTGCAAGTTGTCTCAGCAGCAGGCTACCCCTTTTAAGCCAGACATCTCCAAAGGGGGTGCGCAAGAGGATCCTTGGGGGTGCACAGCAGAAAGAGTACTCTTTTTTTTTTTTTGCTTCGGCAAAAATGGTAGTACCAGCGCGGCAGGGGGTGCGTGCTCAGAATTTTTTTTACTGATAGGGATGTGCGATCAAAAAAGTTTGGAGACCACTGATGTAGACCATGTAATTATCCCTATGATCTTTACAGTGTTATAGAGAAGGAAAAGTTTCACTAGACAGTGCTAAGATTGTAACAGATGCCCACTGACCTTCTTTGGAAGCAGCTTCTTTTAATAAGTTTTCACCTGAAATAGCTCTTTTTATCTCTCATGCTTAACCAGCTCATTTTGTCTGAGAGGCCTAACCAGCTTCCATTTTTTGGTGTTCTTCTGTTCTGCCACTTTTGAATTAACGGTAAGCAAAAATGGCCTCCCATAATTAAAAAATAAATATACCAATTAGCTTTCAATAGGAACAGGCATAAACTGCTGGCCTGTGACTAAGCATAGGACACTTCAGACTGAACGCGTTAAAAAAAAAAAAAAAAAAAGTCATTATAATGGAGGTCTGAATTTTAACCAGTTTTTGCTAGTGTGAAAGACGCACAGTGCCCAATATCCTTAGGTAATCTAAATTTGCATTATTATAAAAGTCAGAAAAATCTCAATCTATTAATGTGGGGAAGCATAACTACCAGGTAACAGCCCTTTCTTAAGGTTGCAAACTACCCATAAAGCACCACAACCTCCCCCGTTCTCAGCCTTCAAGGCTACAATAAATTTCATCCAAGACTGTAACTCTCTGTAAGCCTGGGAAAGAAAATAACTGGGAATGGCGAGGCAAGAATATAACTTGTTTTTGATGTCATCGTGTCTATTAATTCCCACGCTGGATCTAATGACAGATGGCTTAATGCTACTTCAGTTAATATCAGGGTAGTGAAGATCCATGTTTACAATAAACTAAGTAAATGGAAGGCAAAGCTCAATAATATCTGGGTTTACTAGTTATTTTTAATTCAGGACTAGACTCTGCCTGCCTGCCCCCACTGCAATCAGTTGCAATACTTGTGCAGGAAGGTACTACTCAGCACAAATAAGAGATTCAGGGTCACATTCTGCTAAAGTCCCTTATAATAACTAACACAATGCAGTGGAGTATCAAAAATCATGGTTTTGACTTGCATGCTATCAATGGAGAATTAATCATTTTTGCTATAAACTGGGTACATATCAGTTGGAAGTGACAGAGAAGGAGAAAGACCTGGGTGTATTGGTTGATTACAGGATGACATAGCCACCAATGTGATGTGGCCATGAAAAAGGCTAATGCAGTCCTAGGATTCACCAGGTGAGGAATTCCCAGTAGAGATAGGGAAGTGTCGTTAGTACTATTACACAAGGCGCTGGTAAGACTTCATCTGGAATACTGTGTGAAATTCTGGTTTCCCATTTTAAGAAAGATTAATTCAAACTGGAACAGGCACAAAATAGGGTTACTAGGAAGATCTGAGGAACGGAAAACCTACCTTATGACAGGAGACTCAAGGAGCTTGGCTTGTTTAGCCTAACCAAAAGAAAGCTGAGGAGAGATGATTGCTCTCTATAAATATATCAGAGAGATAAATACCAGGGAGGGAGAGGAGTTATTTAGGTAAAGCGCCAGTGTTGACACACGAGCAAAGAATATAAACTGTCCATCAACAAGTTTAGGCTTGAAATTAGAAGTCTCTAACCATCAGAGGAAAGAAGTTTTGGAACAGCCTTCCAAGGGAGATAGTGGGGGGAAAAAACTTAACTGGCTTCAAGACTGAGCTTGATAAGTTTATGGACGAGTTGGTATGACGGGACTGTCTACAATGGCATGTAGTTGATCTGCGACTGCTAGAAGCAGATATCCCCAGTGGCCAGTGATGGGGGCACTAGATGCAGAGACTCTGAGTTACTACAGAGAATTCTTTCCCAGGTGTCTGGCTGGTGGGTCTCACCAACATGCTCAGGGTCCAACTGATCACAATATTTGGAGTCAGGAAGGAATTTTCTCCCAGATCAGAGTGACAGAGACTTGGAGGTGGGGAGAAGGGTTGCCTTCCTCTGCAGCATGGGTCACTTGTAGGTTTAAACTAGTGTAAGTGGTGGATGCTCTGTAATTTGAAGTTTTTAAATCATGATTTGAAAACTTCAGTAACTCAGCCAGAGGTTTTGGGTCTATTACAGGAGTGGGTGAGTTAGGGTCTGTGGCACTGTGATGTGCAGGAGGTCAGACTAGATCAGGCCTGCACAACTCGTAAAGCGGCGAGGGCCACATTACTCCAAAGAAAACAGCTGAGGGCCGAAACCCCCCGGCCTTGCGGAAACACCTCCCCCCAGGACCTCCCAGCCTGCAGAAACACCCCGCCCCAGCACTGCCTAGCCCTGCAGAAACAAACCCTCCTTCCCCAGCGCCGCCCCACCAAAACAGCTGTGGGCCAAAGAGGACGGTTGTGGGTGGGGAGGTGATACTTGATTTTAAATCAACCAGGGGCTCCTAGCTGAAGAGGTGGCTGGGAGCTGTCAGGGGCAAATTAAAGGGTCCGGGGCTCTGGCAGCTGGGGGAACCCAGAGCTTTGCAGGGCTAGGGCAGGGATTTAAAGGGCCCAGAGCTCCTGCTGCTGAGGGGAGCCCGAGCCCTTTAAATACCAGCCCCAGCCCATCCGCTGGAACCGCGGCCAGGATTCAAAGGGTTCTGGGGCGGGGAGCCCCGAGCCCTTTAAATCTCAGCCGTGGCCGGGATTCAAAGGGATCTGGGCTGTCCATGGCGACAGGGAGCCCTGAGCCCTTCAAATCTCAGCTGACACCGGGAATCTCTGCGGGCAGCCCAGAGCCCTATGAATCCCGGCCGCGGCTGAGACTTAAAGGGCTCTGGGCTCCCCGCCGCTGCGGGCAGCTCAGAGCCTTTTGAATCCCGGCCACGGCTGAGATTTAAAGAGCTCGGGGCTCCCCGCCGCTGCTGGCAGCTCAGAGCCTTTTGAATCCCGGCCATGGCTGGGATTTAAAGGGTTCTGGGCTCCCTGCGGCTGCGGGCAGCCCAGAGCCCTTTGATTCCACGCTGTGGGCCGCACAGTGAGCCTCCGCGGGCTGCATGTTGTGCAGGCCTGGACTAGATGATCATGGTGGCCCCTGTTGGCTTTGAAATCTGAGTCTAAGTCAAATGTTGCCTACCTTTCACACCAAAGAGCATAACTTTATTTGATAAGCGTGGGAGTTTCAGGGGGCAGGGGTGTGGATAGGGGTCAGGAGATGGGGAACAGGGGTGATTGGATAGGTGTGGGGTCCCAGGAGGCCTGTCAGGGGGCGGGGGTGTGGATAGGGGTCAGGGGATGGGGAACAGGGGTGATGGGATAGGCGTGGGGTGTCAGGGGGCCCATCAGGGGGCAGAGGTGTGGATAGAGGTCAGGGGATGGGGAACAGGAGGGTTCGAAAAGGGGTGGCAAAACTGGTCACTTTACAAGTGCAGTTACCTAGCTGGCACATAGAATTACCCAAATCGACATGTAAATGGTGCGGGGGGTCCCGGGAGGGGTTGGTTAGAGGACAAGGAGCAGGGGTGGTTGGATAGGTCGGGGGTTATGAGGGGCACAGTCGGGGGCGGGAAGTGGGAGGGGACGGATAGGGGGCAGGGGCCAGGCTGTTTGGAGAGGCACAGCCTTCCCTACCTGGCCCTCCATACAGTTTAGAAGAATCGTCTCAGTTTTCTGTCTCTTAATCCTCATACATTCAGACATTAAAATCTCTACAAAAATTCTATATTAGAAAACTTCTTTCCTTATTCAATCAAAAGACTCAGATGAATTTATAAAAACAAAACCCTTCATGTAATTTGTCTGACATTTTTCCTACTGGCTATTATCCACTTCTCCAGTAAAAATGATTTACTTTTATCCTGGGCAACTGAGGGCCTGGGTTGTTTTTGATTGTGTCTAAAAATGGGAACTTTGTGCATACAGTTGGCCAGTTAGAGGCAAAATTGGCCTCTTTACAAGTGCAGTTACCTAGCTGGCACATAGAATTACACAAATGGTCAGATAAATTAAACCACAGTTGTAAAAACCAGTCCTTCCATACTCTTTCAAACAGGTAATGTCTTACTTTTGTCATTGAATACACCATGTATATAGCGGTAAATGTCTAATGTTACATATTGGATATTGGGTACTTCCATAGAGTTTTTCATGCAAGGATCTTGTTACCTTTAACTGAGATTTTATTAAGCTTCACAAAAACTGGAGGAGGTAGGTTAAGAACTGATGTTCCCATTTTGAACTTATGGAACTGGAGACAAAAGCTAAGGGCTAGATTCACAAAGGAAATTAAGCGTGGTGATGCTGAGCATTTCCACAGCTACCTTCTGGGAGCCTAGAAAATCACTGGAATGCACAAAGCCTGGGTTAGGCACCTAGGTTCCCTATACAATGAATGGGGAGAGACAGGTGCCTCAGAATGGGATTCACAGAAGCTAGGATGCTCCTTACCTAAGTTAGCCAATGGTTAACTGTTCTTTGGGGGACAAGAGGAGTCAGTGGAAAAGGGCTGGAGCTTCTGCTGTTGTGGCTGCTGTTAAAGTCCAATCCTGTTTCATCTGATGTGGTGGTTGAGATTCAGCTGGAGCCAGGGTGGTGATGTCAGCTGGGCCCTCCTCTGGGCTGGTCTGGTCAGAATGTCTCTCAGGATCAAAAATAAGAAAAGTCTGGAGTCCATAAAAGTAGTCCAGAAGATGGTGAGAGGAGGCCTTTCCTTACCATACTTCTATCTTTACCTCCTGCAGCTCTATGCTTTTCTTCGTTAAAAAAATCTTTGGCAACATCTGCTAACTATGGAACTAATGATGCTGGAAGAAAATCTAAACTATATTCCCATTTTCTAAGCATGGCTTCCTCATACACCAGGTCAATGGAGACTAAGATGGGTAATAATGATGCCAACTGTGCAGCCTGATAAACTCAAAATCAGATCAATGAAGAAATTTGTGCCATCTCTCAGGCACTTAGTTGCGAAGACTACAAACACACACGTGTATATCTCAACCCAGGTGAGTTGTCCCAGTGAACTCAACGTGTAAGGTTCACAGATGTGCCTAGGTGTCTGCAAAACTGGGGCCTCAGACATGTGAACTAACCTAAAGATAAGGGTAAAACAGGCACTTCTTTTTATTAACACTTGCAGTTTAGACCTCTTTCACTGCTGATAAATAGCTTCTCTTGTTTTGCTTGAATGCAAGTGACTAATAATGAGGAAATTCATTGCAAATGAATACTTGCAACCCTTCCAATCCACCCTCAATTAAATAATCATGAGGTCCTGACAAGAGTGCATCTTGTTCTGCACAAAACCTGGCTATTTTTAGGCATATTTGCGAAATATCTATGCACAGCTCACTCAATTGATAATTCCAGATTGCATATACTTCTTCTTATCTTACTCCATCTGAACTGAATAAAGTTGGAAGCTGGGTGTTAGATAAATGTTGGAGAAGATGCAATAGGGCCGTGAGTAGCTCTTCTCACATGTAGTGAAAATGTATCAAGAATATAGAACAGTAACACAAATATAAACAATAAAGCAGGAGACACTTTATCCTATTTCCCCTGTATGTTTGCCTGAGAATTTTTGAAATAAGAACTAAGATAAAATCTGACTCTTCACCTCAATTCCTCACTCTACGGTCATAGCCACAGAATGGTGCAATCAGTACACGCCAGCTTGAATCAGATGGATTGCTAAAAATCTGGGCGGCTCTTGCAATTGAAAGAGGGATTGCTGTGCCAAAAGTCTGAATAGTTGATAAATATATTGAAAAGGTCAATTCAGCTCACTTGGCTCACCTCTCGCATTAACAAAAAGAGCTCTTGTGCCTCTCCATGCTTGTTTTGAGATGTGTGAATGATGTGGCTGAGTAAAAGCACAAAGACTTTTCATGGTTGCTTGTTACTTACTTAAACTTAAGCCCCTTCGTTAAAAAATTCCCAGGTTTTACAAAAAGTATTATTCATTTTTTCCAATTTTCACCCTACTTCTGTGTCATTCAAATATATAAAAAAAGAACTTGTTTTATTAAGAACATACAACACATTGCATGAGATATATGTATTACGATGATACATTAGTCTGTGTGTATATACAAAGCTGCCTGTTGACGTAAGGCTATGTATTAGTCTAGAAGATACAATAAACAAATAAGCATGAACACAAGCTCTGAAGTGAACGCGTATCTGAACGTACTGATGAATCTCACATCCATCACATGCACGTTTCAAGCTCTTAGCAGATAACAGTTTAAAGATCTGACCCACTAAAATGGGAAGAAAATGAAAATCTGTATCAGAATATGTTTGAGAACACAAGGAAGTATTCGAAAGTTTTTAAAAAAACGAAAACAGAAGAAAAGGATGAAGTTGAGTGTACGCATTGGAAATGGTGTGACCCAATTATTAAATGTAAATATCTGTAGGCTAATAGTTCTAAGCTGACAGTAGTAAACTGTTAATTCAAATGAAAAGTTTTATTTGGAGACTAGAGATGTATTGTTTTCTTAAATTCAGAGGTGGCATTGTGTTTTGAGTGCTGTTATAGTTCTGCAGCAAACCACATTGATGAACGCAATTCAAAGCATTAATCTATACTGAACACTTTTCCCTCTGTCTTTCCGTCCATCAAAATAAACCCTGATATTTACCCAGACAAATTATTAATAGTTTTTTGCACTGATTTTTCACCAGTTGTTTTGTTGTGGTAATAATAAACACTGATAAATTCCTGGGAAAAATTAAATAACCCTCCCCTTCCTGAAAACAAAGGTACCTACGTAAACTTCATATATCCTGATTCGCCTAGTTGTACTTACTTATCATACGCTCTTGTATTTGTTGAAAACTATGATAAAAAATAATTGCAGCGAAACAAGTGACCACATAAGAGTAAGGAAACCTGAGCTGTGTTTGTGGCACTGCTACTTACCTGCTTTGTAACCTTGGATAATTTACCTCCCCTCTTGCATTTCTGTTACTCCTCACCTCCTTTGTCTTGTCTACTCAGAGTGTAAGCTTTTTGGAGAAAGAACTGTTTCCCACCACAGCGTCTACAGTATTTGTACAGTGCCTAATGTAGTGAGGCCTTGATCTCAGGTGGGGGTCTTTGGTTGTTGCTGTAATGTAAATATTAAATAACACTAGTCTACAATTTTTGAGAAGTCGTCTGCTTCAGAGATAAAATGTGATATTTATTATGTATTTTGATGTGCTGAATTCAAATATGACAATTAAAACAACTGATTGGCTACTGTTTCTAAGATATTTAAGTTTTTACATTTTATGTCTATGTATATTGTGTAGATAGCAGCGTTTTAATCATAAATTGTAAACCTAGGTCTTTTCATGTGTTTATGGTTGCTTTACATGATAAGATTTCACCTGTCCTGTTTGTAACACTTCAAAAATCAGCAAAAGAGTTATATAAATAAAATTTATTATGAAACAAAAGGCAAAAAATTATTATGTACATAGTTTAGTCCTATTCAGTGTCTACTTGGCGTTTCTTGGCTTGTCTCTTGTATTCATTAAATGGAGCATCTCTTGTCACTGTCCAGCAATAGTCTGCAAGCTTTGATGGGCTCCATTTGCCCTGATAGCCTGCCAGGAGATTCCACTGCTGTAGTCTGGAGCCCAACAGCTCTGCCTTACTCTTGGGTACTTCCAAATCCCTGACAAGGTCATTCAGTTCACCTTGTGTTATGAAGTGTGGTTCAGAGGAGGAGGATGGGAGAAAATGTGGGTCCTGTGACATTGATGGTTCAGGACCAGAAGTTTCATCCTCTTCCTCGTCTGACTCAAGTGAGAATGATTCTGGTGCATCAGGAACCGGCAGTCCTTCTCCGTGGGGTACTGGGCGTATAGCTGATGGAATGTTTGGATAATGCACAGTCCACTTTTTCTTCTTTGACACACCTTTCCCAACTGGAGGCACCATGCAGAAGTAACAATTGCTGGTATGATCTGTTGGCTCTCTCCAAATCATTGGCACTGTAAAAGGCATAGATTTCCTTTTCCTGTTCAACCACTGGCCAAGATTTGTTGCACAAGTCTTGCAGCATATGTGTGGGACCCACCTCTTGTCCTGATCTCCAATTTTGCAGCCAAAATAAAGGTGATAGGCTTTCTTAACCATAGTGGTTATACTACGCTTTTGTGATGCAAAAGTCACTTCACCACAAACATAGCAGAAGTTATCTGCACTGTTCACACAAGTACGAGGCATCTCTGCTCACTTTGGCTAAACAGAAATGTGTCCCTTTGCAAAATCAAACACTGACAAATAAGAAAGCCCGACACTGTATGATTTCTAGAGCTGATATAGGGCAAGTTGTTCAGCAGAGTGATGTAAGCTTTGTTATGATTGCATCATCCATGACTTCTAGGAATAACATGATGCAATTCACCTCATGTATGATGCAAGACCAGCTTCAGATTGCATCATTCATTGTTTTGCCTCAAAAGCAAGTACTGTCCAAACCCAGTCATAGATTTATTCATAGATCCAGTCAAAGATGTATTTTAGTCATTTCTGGTTTCAACTGAGATCCCTTCCCTTTATAACTCACTTATCCTCCGCCATTCCCAAGTCAAGGGTCGTATATACTGACCCAATAGCATATCTTGAAAACTAGAGCCAATCAGCAATTTTAAGCATCATTTTCGTTCTCAGTGACCCAGAATTAGTAAAGTTGGACTACATTTATTTCAGAAGCATTTTGGCTGTACAGCAGTGTAACCAGTCATCTTAGCCATTCAAATTTGCTGTCTCAAATTTTTCAAAAAAAATGTCATCCCTCCTTGCTTCCTCATGTGCAAGAGCGTGGTTTTGATGCTGTTTTATTCTTTAAAATAATAAAGTATCTATTGCCCAAGTAATGTGCTGTACTGATGTGTATCTTGGAGGAAGATGGGGTAGCAAAAATGGGTCAGACACCATTCTTCTGATCAGGAAACAAACCAGTTGTGAAAGGGTGACGTGGCATACCTGGGAATGAGAAATGAGATGTGATGAGAAGAGTACAAGGAGAGTGATTTGTGTGGGACAAAGGGAAAGATAGATGAGAGGACCTGGGTTAGGGACCCTAAGCAGAAGAGAGAAGGAGGAAAAGGATGCAGGAGAGGCAGAGAGGAGAGAAGATTTGAGAGAACATAAGAAAGGGAGAAAATGGAAGAGAAGAGAAAAATGAATTAAAAAATGGATAAACGCAGAAGCTTCAAGAGGGTACATCCAGCAATGTTGAATTACATGGCAGACAACTTGTACTGGGTTAGCATGCCAACCAGGTGATGATCAAAATGTTCAGGCAGTATAGGAGACAATACTAGAAAAAATACATGCCGGCCTAGGAACAGCTGAGAGACGAGAGCTAGGACTTCATATCTCTTCTCTTTGTTGTCACTGTGCTACATGCCAGAAGTACTTTCAACTTCACAGTGGCAGGAACAAATCTCATCCTGTTCCAAAATTACACCCCTTGTCATATACTTTCAGCTAAACAGAAATGTCTATTGGATGTTATCTGTGGAGGACCTCTAGTCTACAGCTGAGCAGTGCTTATTCTATCCAGCAGAAGGCAGTGGTACTCATACCTACCGGCCCTTTCATAACAATACTGCCCAAACAGAATGGTGCAGACATTAGAGTTGAACTGCTTCACAGGACTTTATGTATTCATGTCCCTGCCTACTGTGGTTCTTTGGCAGAAAAGGGGAGATGAAAGGAGAACATTTGCTTGTTTCTAATTTACCCAGGTGTACAATGTGAATTACTATGCAAAACAGGTGTAGCTTTTGAATTTCCAGAAGCTTGGTCGCAGTCTGGGTTCTGCTACCACCATCCCACACCTGGAGGGTAGGGAGGAAGAAAGGAGGAGGTAGAAAGAAACTCTTATGAAAGTTTGTGGGAAACAGGGGTGTGGTACAGGGACTGGGTGTTTGGCTCGCATGATATCCACTGCAAAACCATTGCCGTTAACTAGTAGTCTCAGCAGAGGTACAGCACCGAACAGATATAGAGAGTTTACTAACTTTTTGCTCGGGAAGTGATCTCCAGAACAGGGTCAAAGTGCATTTTTGTACAGGAATGAATGCATTGGTGCTGCCTGTGTTAGAGCTGTTAGAGAATTTCAATCTCCAAGCCTGTGGCATGACTCATTCCTTTTTCAAATTTGCTTTAGTGTATAAAAGTTCACGTTCAGGCCTCATCTTCACTATAACTTTTAACTGAGTTTGTAACCAGGCAGTGATTTAGCTGGTATTAAGCTTAGCTGGAAAATATGTATAACGCTGAGCTAATACTCTACTAGTAATAATGACGGATAACACTGATTTACTCCTGCACCACCTCTGTTGGCCCATGGCTGTATTCAAGTAACCAATTTTGCTGTATAAAGAAGCCCCCTAACCATGCCAGTGTAAATGGTTTGACTATTCCCTCTTCAGAGTTCTCTGTACAGCTGGACATCCCAGAGTTCATTGCCTCACATTTTGCCATGTGTGCACATGTTCACTTCATAATGATGCCCAGTGGGATAAACCATATTTTCCTAGAAAGCACTGATATACACAGAGGTTGGATGTTGATGCACAGACATGGTTGATATATAAGTGAGCTGTGAACATAGTTACTATGTGTGAATACAAATCAACTGTGTTTATCAGACCAGAGGAGCATGTCACAATCTGGTTACAAAAAACATGGGTGCACTCAGATAGGGTCTTATGCATTTTGTTTGCCCAAAATATGTTCACACTTTTCTCCTTTAAAGTGGTGTAATTTGGTTCTTCTGAAGTTGAGGCTTTTATAATTTTAACAGTCAGCAGAGTGACATTTACATTGCGGTACTTTCTCGCACAGGTTAATATTGATTTTAGTTTCACCCTTGAGGTCTCTTGGAATTGCATACAATAACAATGAGAATTTCCTCTTCGCCTGTTTTCTCTGGAGCCAAAGGCGAGAAATAAAACTAAGCTGAAGTTAATTTACTGAGGTTTGTTAAAGCTCTAAAGTGCTTTGAAGAATAATGCTACATAACTACTAAGTAATTCTGGATAGCGAGTGCTCTGTGCTGAGAGCCATAAACTGTACTTGAGTTCCTCTTAAGTAAGTAAAGAAACAAATAGTTCAATTAAGCTCTCTCCACACGTGTATTGAACCAGGTTGAAAAAAGACACAGCAGACATTATTTTTAAGAGATTTAAAAAAAATTTCTATGCGTGTGAAGAGCTATTGAGGAGAAGCTAAGTCAAAGAAATAATGTTTATATTTATTTTTGAACACCTGGGGCTGACATCACTCTTGCCTCTTGCAGGAGCAAGTTCTGTCTGGCTCCCATGTAAGTTCTGTCTCCTGGGCTCATGACTCTCCCTCTAGAGACATTTTCATTGTTTGCAGTGGAATGTAGCTGTTTTGGGAGGTTGTGGTCATTGAAAGAGAGGAAACCTCTCAGGTAGCTAGGGCTTGAACAGGACTCTGCTTTCAGTGGGGATCTAGTGCAGACAGCAGAGGACTGGAGTGATGTGGTCATGGCGATGTGTTGCTAAGGGGACACTTTGCTGTATTGTGTATGAACTGGAGCTTTGGGGGAGAGGTTTCATTCCTAGATGCAGTAAGTTGTAGTAGTGAGGTCTGGCAATCAGAGATGAATGGATTGCTGTGACCACATCTGTGTCCTATAGGTTGGGGCACAGGCTTCTGACCAACTGCAGGCAGAACTGGGTGTTTGTTGCAACTGTGACTATTTGAATGTCCAGAAGTATTGAGGAGTCAACAACCAAACCAAACCCTGAATGTGTGAATCAATTTTTATGAACAGTTGGCTGGAGCCCTCTGTAGAGGGGATGTTATAAAAAAGGGCACGTTTTTCAAAGTACAGTAGAATTTTTGTTACCCAGCATGTTGGGGAAATGTGCGTGCCGGTAAGTCAAAAATTCTGGTTCACTAAGAGGGGAGGGAGTTTGGGTGTGGGAGGGGCTCAGGGCTGGGGGTTGGGCTGCAGGAAGGGGTGCGGAGCGCAGGCTCTGGGAGGGAGTTTGGGTGTGGGAGGGGGCTCAGGGCCAGAAGTTGGGGCACGGGAGGGGTTTCAGGTTGCCAGATCCAGGCAGTGCTCACCTCGGGCAGCTCTCCGCAAGTGGCAACATGTCTCTGCTGCTCCTAGGCAGAGGCATGGCTAGGTGGCTCTGCATGCTGCCTCCGCCTGCAGGCGCCGTCCCCGCAGATCCCGTTGGCCACAGTTCCTGGCCAATGGGAGCTGCGGAGCCAGCACTTCGGGTGGGGTGGGGGCAGCGCATGGAGTCCCTGTGGCCATTCCTATGCCTAGATGCAGCAGGGACATGTCGCCTCTTCTGGGGAGCCATGCGGAGCCAGGTAGGGAGCCTGCTGGCCCTGCACCAACCAGACTATAAACCGGACTTTCCATGAAGATCAGAAATGCTGGTTTATAGAGCTTTCCAGTTAGTAAAGTTCCGGATAATACAGCTTTTACTGTACTTCTCTCTTCTCATAAGTATCCCCTCTTTCTTGTCTGCATTCAGCTTTAGGTGCTGTTCTCTGCCAGGGAGCTAGAAGATGGCAGTGTTGACATCAGTCATTAAAAAGAGAGAAGGATGGATATCGTGTGATGTTGCTGAGATTTTGGCCTGCATTGTCTTAGCAGCTCCCCCAGTGGCTTCATATACTTGAGTAGGATAGGTGACCAGGCTGAATGTCGTGGAACACATGTGCAGGCTTTTGGAGAAGAGGAACACTTGCCGATCACAACACTCTGTTTGAAAGGCAGGGTGTTTCAGTTCATGCCTGCAAATTTATGGAAGTAAGACTGGGAATTTCACAGCTAATGACACAAGGAAGTGATTGGGTGGCATATCACCAAGGGATAGGGCCCAGTCACTTAGTTGTCAAGTGGGTGTTTTAAAGACAGGAGAAAAGGTGCCAGTTCTAGAAAGGAAAACAATGTCTAAGGCTTTTGAGTTGCAGCTGGGCTCTGCAGCCACCTGATTCCTTTTTGCCTGGTTGGATCAGCAGGAGTGCAACACCACAAATCAGCTTTTCTAAATCTAGTTATAATTCTATAAAAAAAGCCTGTTATAGCTGCAGGGGGCAATGCTTTAATGTAAGCAAGTTGGCTAGAGAAGAAAAGGAACATGTAGGGGTGGGAAAGAAAGAATTATATTGGTAAACGGATGAAAGTGGCTCTCAATTTCTACTTTTCACTCCTTCCCTAATTAACTTTTTTTTTTTAATTATACATCTTTGGGCCTGATTCTCATTCACACTAAAGCCCAATTACTACTCTGGCAGTGTAAACAGGCCTTAAAGTGGGCATGAATTACACTTACACTCATTTTAATATTGAAGTTAAAAACCATCCAGCACTGTAACAATGGAGTACATCAAGTATCTTAACATTCTGCATCCACTTGAGGGCACCATCATACTGCTTATAACATAGTTTTCGCTTAAGATGATAGTTTATAACCTTGAATTATCTTTCATTGTAACATAAAAGTAATCATTTAGGAATATCAGCTGCTCTGTTGTTTTTTTGGTTTTTTTTTTCCATTACTTGTAATGACACCTGTATCTAAACGGCTTTGCCTCCTCCTAGGTTATCAGAGTCTTTCCCATCCTCCCCAGCAAAAAGGTCATATACTCTACACTATATTATCCGTCTGACGTAAGCACCGTCAGTAGCTTCTGTTAGTGTTCGTAGGTATTGTGTGCAAACATGCACAAATGGAGAGACTTTTTTTAAAAAAAAACTATGGGCTCAAACACAGATGCCAACCTGGCATGTTGTGTGGAACTCCTTGGTGGCCATAGAGAGCATGGGTTAATAAAAACTGTTGGAATTAATAATGTCAAGAACAAGCAAGTTGTAGTCCTCTAGGATAAAAACAAAAGTGGCTGCTTGGGGTCTTGGTTATGAAGACTGCAGGATTACTGGCCACCCCACATCATAATATCAGGAGGCTAGGCCTTCCCCATTCAGACTCTGTGACTCTAGAATATTATCTCACATTGGTACAGACTGTATGTGTGAATCTGGCATTTTTGTTTGGAACTGAACCTGTCAAACAAACAGCCCCTTTCATAGCAGCTGAAAATAGCAGGGGGCCTGAGCTTGAGTATATTTTGTATATTTCATTAGCTGAATTACAAAGAGAGCCTCTTGGAAAAGAGGGTCATCTCTCTTCAGGCTTCAGACAACCCATAGTCTGCCAGGGATTGCACAAGTAGTGAGGCTGTAGGAGACTGAGGGAGAGTCTCCAGGGGGAAAAAAGCATCAGCCTGGACTAGTAGATTTGTTTAAACTTGACACAATTATGAGGTTTCTGACTTGGCACTAAAATAATAACCTGTTTTTGGGGGTCAGGAGGATGCAAAGTCCACTTTATAGCACTGGGAAAAGGAGGGCCTTTCCAATTTAGTCAGTGAAGACTGAGTCTGACTAAACCAGGAATGGATGAGGGAAATGGCTGACTGCCATGAAGAATGGTTGGCAGTCAGAGTGCCTCACAAACACTACAAGAAAGCTGTCCAGAGAACCTTTCTCAGGGGTGCATTAATCTGAAGCCAGTCTCCACAGAAGGAGAAGTGGTAGGTGCATACTGCCAGCAGGAAGATCAAAGGAACTGTTACCTTGCTGAAGCTGACAATGCTGCAGGCTCCGGCACTGTGCACAGAACACCTGCATTTCTTCTTTCAAAGACAGGGCTGCTTTAGGCCTGTCAGCACAGGAATAAAGAACACTTGGGTATTCAAAGATTACTTACACAGAGAGCATCAGCAATCAGGGCCTGCAGCAGAGCAAGTCTCTGGCCAACCTACCAAGTGCAGCTGGCTTGTACTAATTGGCTACACCACCTGATTGGTTGGAAGAGTCAGCAGACCAGTTCTTAAGGCCAGTAGCAGCAGCAGTTCAGCAACTGGTCAAAGCATTTGCCTGTGTGTGTGATAACTCCTGCACCCCCTTGTTCCTAGCCTTGTTCCAGTCTGCTCCTGCCTTGGCCCCTGCCTTGTCTCACACCATGTAACCTGGTTCTGACTTCAGACTTCTGCCCATCGATACAGGGCCGTCCTTAGGATTTATGGTGCCCTAGGCGGGATTATTAAACTGGTGCCCCTGTGCCTGTCTTGCTCTTAGCAACACAAACATAAGCTTGCAGTATTGGAAAACTTGCCACATGCATGTTATTAAAACCAGTTTAACTTAATTAAGCACACTGTAATACTGATGAACTAGCACTAAAAAGTAGCACTATAGGAAAAATTCTGATTTGACAGAATGATGCAAATAATATTTTTTAAATTTGTCAACATTTTATTGGAAATTTATATGAAGGGTATTGAAACAAGGATTAGTTTTTAATTCAAAGCAATCTTTCTGGCTTTTTTGGCTGCAAAATCAGTAAGAATGTCATCGTATGACAAAGACAAAGTGATGTCTTGTTTGATTGCAAGAACAGCAAGACCAGTCAAGTGTTCCTGACTCATTGTAGAGCAGAGATAGTTTTTAACGAGCTTTAGTTTTGAGAAACTCCGTTCTCCTGATGCTACTGTTACAGGAATTGTCAGTAGAATACGAGTGGCAATGTACACATTAGGATATATGTCAACAAGTTTGCTGGTATGAATAAACTGTACGATGTCCATCGATTTTGCATGTGGCAACAACTCAATTCTTCATACAGTTCAAGTCCATTTAAATCAAAATGATCACCGTGCTTCACAAGGCTCTCTAGGTCGGGGTCCCCAATGTGGTGCCTGCGGGCGCCATGGGGCCCACAGAAGCCTGTCAATGCACCTGCATACTGGCCAGAGGATGAGCATCTGCCGAAATGCTGCTGAAATTTGGTGGCATTTTGGCACCGACACCTCCGGATGACACTGCTTGCCGCCGACAAGCAGAGTCATCCAGAGGCGTCGCCGCTGAAATGCCGCCAAATTTTGGCGGCATTTTGGCGGATGCTCGTCCGCCACCATGGTTCTTCATCTGGCACCTGCCAGACGAAAAACGTTGGGGACCACTGCTGTAGGTTCTTGCACTTTGTCATTAATTGCTCTGGTTTTCCTATTTCATTGAATTTAGTTCCGCTCAGCCCGCTGCCAGCTGAGTGAATGGACCCCCAGGCCGACAGCGGGTTGAGTGGCTCAGCTGGGGTCTCAGCCATCGGCTTGCTCAGCCTGCTGCCAGCCTGGGGCTCCTTGGGGGTCCCCAGCCAAGCAGCAGGTGCTGAGTGGGGCCGGCAGCCAGGACCCTGGGTGGCAATGGGGCAGCAGCCGGAACCCCAGAGCAGTGGCGGGCTGAGCCGCTCAGCCCACCGCTACATGCCATCAAAAATCAGCTCGTATGCAACCTTTGGCACATGTGCCGTAGGTTGCCGACCCCTGCTCTGTACACTAGTAAGGAGATGAGCACATTACAGTTGTTGGAGGGCTCTATTTAGCAGTAACAGGGCTATAAGAAAGTCAGTCAACATTTTTTGTTTCTCTGATGAAAACTGGCCCACTCCCTTCCTCATACCAAACTTGTCACATATAATTGTCAACAACTTAATTTTCTGTTTTTGGCTAAGATATTGATTTTAAAAAAATTGAAATTGAATTCAGGATTGTTAGCAAGCATTTTTGGCAAACAAATTTGCTCAATGACAATCAAAATGGCAACACAGTACTGCTTTCATGCTGGTTCACCGCCCCTCCCCCGCCTGCTGGTCCAACAGCTGCAGTAGAGGAGGAGATAGGTGGAAAACTGCAGGACCCCAAAATCCACCTCTTGCGGTGCAGAGTGGCAACAGCAGCAGCAAACCCTCAGGTCTGATCACACACCAATGCGCACCACCGCCAGCCCAACAGAGCATGGTGAAGATAGCACAGCATCTGATCTCAGGGACGGGACACCCATGGAGCCACAGCAGCTCATCCTGCCCTGTGCAGCTCCCCCTGGATGAGATGGATCACTGCCAGTCTGGGGGAGAGACGCACTCCCCAGCTAGGGTGACCAGATGCACATGTCCTGATTTTATAGGGCCAGTCCCGATATTTGGGGCTTTGTCTTATATAGGTACCAATTACCCCCACCTAGGGTGACCAGACAGCAAGTGTGAAAAATCAGGACAGGAGGTGGGAGGGAATAGGAGTCTATATAAGAAAAAGACCCTAAAATTATAGAAGTGAGACATCTGCTCACCCTATCCCAACCCCCTGTCCTGATTTTTCACACATGCTATCTAGCTATCCGCAGCCCAGCCGTGTGTGACCGTTCCAATCCTGGCTGCCTGCGCAGCCAGCCTCGCCCCCCACCCTCCCCAGCACCTCACCCAACCCAGCCCTGACAGCCCTCATGCCGGGGGAAAGAGTCACACTCACAGGTGAGTTCCTTCCCCCACCCCTTCCCAGAGACCCCAGCAGCCAATCCCCTCCCTCAGACTGTGCTGCATTTGGCCCTCTCTAGGACCCAGCAGCCCTGCTCTTACATTCTCCACTGCTTCCCATCTGTCCGGGCTCCCGGCAGAGTGTTGCCCCCAGACCTAGTGGTGCTCTAGGCGGCTGCCTGTTCTGCCTATGGCTAAGGACGGCCCTGCATCAATATCTTGGAGATGAGGGATGAATAACCAACATTTTTAAAGTTCAACAGGGTGTTGAGGAACTAGCACTGGTGACTGTAGGTGAATTGTTTTGGGTAGCTTCACATTCCTGTGGCTTCTATCCAGATCAAATCCAAGCTTCTAGTTCAGAAGTGGGCAAACTATGGCCTGCGGGCCCCTCCTGCCTGGCCCCTGAGCCCCTGGCCCAGGAGGCTAGCCCCTGGCTCCTCACCCACTGTTCCCTCTTCCCTGCAGCCTCAGCTCGCTGCATCACCAGCACAATGCTCTGGTGGTGGGGCTGCGAGCGCTTGCCGGGCAGCACAGCTGGAGAGCCGCAGCCTGAGCCGGTGGTCTGTGCTGAGCGGTGGAGTGGCTGGCTGTCCTGGTGCTCTGGGCGGCGCGGCTATAGTGCTGCCAGCCACTGGTGCTCCAGGCAGTGCAGTAAGGGGGCAGGGAGCAGGGAGGTTGGATAGAAGGGTCCCGCGGGGGGGGGCATCAGGAATGAAAGGAGGGGTTGGATGGGGGGCCCATGAGGCAGTCAGGGGCAAGGGGTCTGGGGGTGGTCATGGGATGGGGCAGGGGTCCTGGGAGGCCATCAGGGGCAGGGAACAGGTGGAGTTGGATGGGGCAGGGCGTCCCCTAACAGGCCCTCCATACAATTTTGGAAACCTGATGTGGCCCTCAAGCCAAAAAGTTTGCCCACACCTGTGCTACTTCTTACCCTCAAGGGTCTGTACAACTTAGATCCCATCTACTTCTCTGCTCCCATCTCCATTCTCTTCTTGCCCTGTTGCTGTATCCATGCCACACAATCTAACCGCTCCTTTGTGATTCCCCCACCCCCTCTACTGTCCACTCCAGACTTCCCTTCACACAGTCCCATGAGTCTGGCGCCCTGGCTCATTTAATCATACCCCCTCCTCTCCTTAACTCACCTCTTCCAAATGCATGGTTAGTCTTATTGACGTTCCTAGATTCCAGGGCTGGAAGGAGGGAACGATTGTTATCTAATCTGACTTCCTGTATAATATAGACCATAGAATTTCCGCAAAATAATTCTTAGATCTTATCTTCTAGAAAAGTATCCAACATTGATTTAAAAATTGTCAGTGATGGAAAATCCACCACCATCCTTGATAATTGTTCCAATGGTTAACTACTCTCACCGTTAAAAATTTACCTTATTTCCAGACATTGGATCATGTTATACCTTTGTCTGCTAGATTGAAATGCTCATTATTAAATATTTGTTCCCTGTATGGAATTACAGACTGTCTGTAATTAAGTCACCCTTTGACCTTCTCTTTGGGTACGTATACACTACCCACCGGATCGGCGAGTAGTAATCAATCTATCAGGGATAGATTTATCGCGTCTAGTGTAGACGCGATAAAATCGATCCCCGATCACTCTGCTCGACTCCGGAACTCCACAGTGGCAAGAGGCGGAAGCGGAGTTGACGGGGGAGCAGCAGCAGTCGACTTGTTGCCATCTTCACGGCCAGATAAATTGACCTAAGATACGCCGACTGCAGCTACGCTAATCTTGTAGCTGAAGTTGCATATCTTAGGTCGATCCCCCTCCCAGTGTAGACCTAGCCTTAGTTAAGCTAAATAGGTTGAGCTCTTTGTGTTACCTCTAATAAGGCATGTATTCTAATACTTTAATCATTCTTGTGGCTCTTCTCTGAACCCTCTTCAAATAATTACTATTTGTATTGCACCTTTGGGGAGAGATTCAGTAAACAGTGGATTAATCACAATCTCTCTCTTTTGTTTTCAAGGAAAACTGACCTATGCTTTCTGATGGGCCCAATCCCGCAAGGCAGAAGCTCTTGCTTACACCTGTGTTAGTGGGATTACTAGGGTTTAAAGTTAAATATGTGCACAAGTGCTTTGCTTGTTTCACACAATTCTTGATTTTCAAAACCTTTTGTTCAGAAGAACAGGAGAAGCCGTGGATATTAGCTGCGGACAAGTATTAAATAGCACCAAATTGTGTGGTAATTAGGTGATAGGATTTAAATTTTAGTTAAATGTCACTTGTAACCTAAGTGAGAGAGGATTATGTAGTTTTGGTTTATAAAATCAGAACATTCAGCTCACACTTGTTCCTGCTAAATCCCAATTAAACGTTAACTATATTACGCTGTCGCATGTTATCTGGTTCTCTTATCATTTGTTTCCTATCAGATACTTTAGTTGCTGTAATTTTGCAGGAGATCTATAAACTTGATGTGTATATAATTCTCTGTCCTTGGATTTCACAATTACTGTATAGGTTATTGGGTTAACCTTTAGGTTAGTTAGAACTAAAATCATGAGGTATAATCTTGGCCAGATAAAGTGCGTGTGTGAGTACATACACATACATATGCATTAGGAATGTAGTGAATTCTCTATTCATATTCAATTTGTACACAAAGCCAAAGATTCTGAAGGTTATTTGGGTTTGCCAGATGGTCTAAGGAAGAAGCACAGTCGTGAAATCTTACTGCCATTGGATGGCATCATATTTCAAGGATATTCATTTATTTCTCCAACACTGGTACAGTAGCTATTTTTTGTATTTTTATCACAACAAATAACAAAAAAATAATTTGCCACTCTTCCAATGTATGGACACACCAGCTGTTTCCAGGTAACATTAGTAATCTTATTTAACGTAAAGAAAAAAGAAGACATTCAGAGCTAAGGCTGCTCTCTGCCCTCAGTCCATTCTTTAATACCTAGGAATGTTCTGAGAGAGTGGAAAACATTAACTCTGGATCTATATTCGGGCATAAGGGCCTTGAATATTATATCATATTATTTACATCGCTACCTCGATATAACGCCACCCGATATAACACGAATTCAGATATAACGCGGTAAAGCAGTGCTCCATGGGGGTGGGGCTGCACACTCTGGTGGATCAAAGCAAGTTCAATATAACACGGTTTCACCTATAACATGGTAAGATTTTTTGACTCCCAAGGACAGCGTTATATCGAGGTAGAGGTGTATTTGTTTTGTATGGGGATATTGCCTAGTGACCCCAAACAGGATCAAGGTTGAATTGTGGTAAGTGCTGTACAAACACTTATTAAGAGATGGTTTCTGGACTAGAGAGTTGACTATTTAATTTGAGACAAAATTCAACAAATGACTATGTAAAACAAAAACAAGACAGAGGGTAACACAAGTAAGAACAATTGACTAGGTAAGTATTGCATCGCTTGATGATGCCTGGCCATACACTACCAATTTTCTGAAACTGTAAAACCACAATATTCACTCTTCACAGATGATACACAACCAAATCATCATAAGTTGTCTGGTTTTCTGTAAGCATCAAAGCAAATGTTTAACAGGAATGTTTTGTTCCCTGGAAAGATTTATTTTGCTAGTAAAAAAATGTCTCGGAATTTATTTCTCCCTTTTCTCCAATTAAAACTCTCAGGAGTGTCTTACTCCAGCCAAAAAATGTTTATTCTCATAGTAAAATATTTCTAAGGCTTTTTATGATTATTTCTTCACTTTTCCCTTTCCTCTGAATCCCGCCTGTTAAACTTGTGCCTCAGAAATATATGTGCAACACAAGGCACAAAGACCCTACCCTTAACCTTGCTCTCTCCTTTTTCAGTCACTAACAAAGTAGTTGCGTGACTGGGTGGCACATTTTGAATTCTTTTTATGATGTTTATTACAAATGGCATATGAGTAGTAAACTAGGAACCGTTGTAACGTTTTATCATGTTGATGGGTGCTACTGCTCTGAAGGAAGTCATTAAGTTGTTTCATGTCAAAGCATGCGGTGATGTATTTTGGCAAAGTGTCTTTATAATATTTGTCAGAGTTGAGTTTAACATTACACAGTCCTTGATTGCCCCAACAGAGTAAGCATTAAAATGAGGATAAGAAATTGGTGGGTTTTTTCATGTTTTTTTTTCTTCTCTTGCTGCTTTAAATGACCTTCTTGATCTTGCTTCTGTTTTTTGAGAAAGTATTAAGATTTTGCTAATACTTAACATACCTTGAAACAGAGGGGCTATGAAACAAAATTAGAAACATCTGGACCTTTATTCTTGGCCTTTTGTGAAGAGAGCTGTTGCTCAACCTTACAATCTCTAATGTCAAGTCGTATAAGCTGCCATGCAAACATCAATTTTGTAAAGATGATACATTTTCCAAAAAGATTTTTTAGGTCTAATTTTCAGAGCATGTTTTAAGTACTCTGTTAAAAGTAGAGCTGGTCAGAAAACTGAAATTATTCCTCTGTGCAATTTCAAATGAAAAATCTCTGTTAGACATTTTTTGCTAAATTTTGGTTTTCTGCAGGAAGTTTCAAACTGATCCAAATGAAAAGATCAAAATTTCAGAAGAAAATGACAGTTTTTTTTACTTAAATTGTTTTGCTTCAGTTTAAAAAACAAAAGTACTTAAGTAAAAATTTAATGAAAATTTTCCTGTAAGGAAAATTGAATTTTTTGTGTGTTGGAATTGATATTTTCCTGTAGAAAAAAATAATTTAAAGAAACTAAATTGTATTTTTCAGTGGGAAAAACTTTCCACACAAATTTTTGACAGCTCAAGTTAAAAGCAACAACGCTCAATATTGCACACTCAAAGAAATGTATTTTTGTCACATGAAATCACAAATCTAGTGTATCTGGAAATGAGGGGTTTTGCTACACAAAGACTTAATCCTGCAAAGTGGTCCTCTTGACTTTAAAAGGAGTTGAGAGCACAAGCCCCATACAGGATCTGGCCCAGAGTTTGAAACTATGCCTCTGAAATACTATGGTCCAAAGAGTTTACAAGATAACTCTTTGCCTACATGCCCTTCTAGCAGGACAGGGGGAGGGTAGCTCAGTGGTTTGAGCATTGGCCTGCTGAACCCAGGGTTATAAGTTCCCATCTTTGAGAGGGCCATTTAGGGAACTAGGGTAAAAATCTGTCTGGGGATTGGTCCCCCTTTGAACAGGAGGTTGGACTAGATGACCTCCTGAGGTCCCTTCCAACCCTGATATTCTATGACAAATATGACTTTTCTCCTCCCACTCCACCCTCATGCCAGTAAATGGGATGAAAACTTGAGATTGCTAGGATCTATTTGGTGAGAGAGAGACACGCTTTTAAGCTACACAGAGCTCTTCTTCAGATCTGGGAAAAGTACTCAGAGTGTCACAGCTAAATACAAGATCGTACAGATAGTTTAGCATAAGCTTGATCTTGTATTTAGCTGTGGCACTCTGAGTACCTTTCCCAGCCCTGAAGAAGAGCTTTGTGTAGCTCAAAAGGCTTGTATCTCTCTCCAAAAGAAGTTGGTTCAATAAAAGATATCACCTCACCCATCTTCTATCCAATATCCTGGGACTGACACAGCTACAACAACACTGCGTACGGGATGCATTTGGAGAGCTTTGACAGCTCTTTCATATTTTCTTGGGCTGGGAGAGAGAAATCAAAAGTCAATCTCTCTTTCCAAGAACAGGTTATTTATCAAGAGGTGGGAGGAGGAAGCGTTAAATTTGCCTCCTGTACAGAGGATTTGCAGAAGGCTGCATGTACAATTCAAGCCCTTCATTAAATACTTAAGTGGAGTTTCTGTGGCACAAAGAGCCTCCTGCAGGTTCTTTGTATTACAATTAATTTCACTGTGTGTTTGACTATATTATGTTAATGAGTCACACATGAACACAGTGTTTCTGGAGTTATAACTGGTTAATTCCCAGGGTTTGCCTTATCCCATGGTAATATTTGATTTTTTGTTGATATTTGATTTGAAAAACAAATAGATAATTGAATTATTAACAGGATTGGAAAAACATCAAACAGCAATAAAATCACCCTAAATCACAAAAATTTAAAGCACGCCAGAAGACTCTGACACAGAGCAAAATTGCATTATATGCATCAAAATATTGCTATTAGTTGAATCATCTGTAGAGTCAGTGTGCTACAGTTAATATAGTTCCAAAGGGAAGCGCAGTGTTGAGAATCCCCAGTAGTGCTGCTCCAACGGATCCACCAGATTTGGTGACTGGTCCCACAGCCTTTCCCATTGTGGGGGCTAAAGCTATGCTGCTTCTCAGGGGGATCATGAAGAACAAATCTCTGCAAGGGACTTCCCTCAGAGTACGGCCACACAGGGATAAAAGCCTCGTGGCACAGCCAGCTGGCTCAGGCTCGCAGGGCTTGGACTGTGAGGCTAAAAATTGCTGTGAAGATGTCTGGGCTTGGGCTGGAGGCTGAGTTCCAGGCCCCTCCATCCTTGCAGGATCTCAGAGCTCTGGCTCCAGCTGGAGCCCAAGCATCTACACAGCAATTTTTGCACCCTGGAGCCTGTCAGCTCACCTAGGCCAGCTGTGGGTTTTTTTATCCCAATGTAGACATAACCTCAAAGGCACCTCCTCTAGGTTTCTTTGGCCATTATTAATGTAGGTGACATCTTAAAATAAAACACATATTGATTTAAAAGTATAAATCCCCATTATAATTGCAAATAGCAGAGTTTGCCATTCCTTGTGTTTGGCAGTGTGCACTCTAAGCTCAGGGAGCGCGAGCTGCACCCTGTGTTTATAATGAACTTACCCCCAGCATTTTCCTTTGTTAGTCACCAACTCTGTGTACTGTACAGTTTAAAGAAGTGGCAGGGCCCTGCCTTCAAGCCCACATACAGTCTAAGATCCACAACAGGTGACCCTCATACCTCATTTACTTCAGTGGAAACCCGCACAGCTCCCATTGTAGGATCAGGCCCTGTGTTGGACTGCACCCTCTCCCTTCTTGCCCACATAGTCTCATTTGAGCCCATAATAGGTTTTATACTCTTAAGTGCCATATGTTGGAAATGTGCGCGCAAGCCTGTTCCATTGGGCACACAATTATTCATTTTGCCCACACCACGTAGTCACTGATATTATGCTCTCAGATACGTGCATGCAACTCCCATGGACATCAATATGGTGTGTGTGTGTAGGGCGGGGGGAGTTGCACATACTTGGACATGTCTCAGAGAGTCAATTTTGGTTCTTGCGCAAAGTAATTCAAATATATAGTATCACTGTTTTTGCAAAGAGCCAGTATCATCCTGGACACTTGCTCAAAATATCAAAGGTCTAGTCCCACTCAGTGAATTGTTAATAGATTTATGAAATGCCATTTTATTGGTTTCACACAAGTATTACTAATATTCCCAGTGCTTCCTGACACTTGAGAATTGGTTGTTGGTTATGTTTTATAGTGCATTTCACGCCAATAAATTGCATGTATTATTTTCATTTCCATTGGTCTAATGATCTCCAGGTTTCCTGAAACTCTTTCATGGAGTTTCCACTGGGTCTTAAAATACTTGCATTTTAATTATGTGCAGATTTTCCTGTGGCAAACTGCACCAGGATTGCTCTATGAAGTCCAGCTCCTGCAGATGTGCTTACTTTGAACAACTTTATGGTTATTTTTCAAAGTGACGGGAGTACTGTAAATGCCAGTGTAATGAGGATTTAAACACAGCACTAAAAACACAGTCCTGACCTGAGTAGATGCACAGAAACTCCCAATATTGTGTGTAGAAATGGGTCCAGAGCAAAAGCCTTGATGTGAAAGCCCCTCAAATTTGGATGAGTTACACTGGCATGGCACTGCAGTCACCAGGCCTCAGTTCCTCTCTTAGCTCCCCAGTCAACCTGCACACACCTAGGAGTTTTAAAATAATGTTTCCCTCTCGGGTCCTGATTCATTAAGTCCTCCCAACATACACACAGATCCTTTGGCCCGTAGACTCAAACCTTTCCTTCCTTAGGGCTTCAAATTTACTCTGTTTCATGTCTTCAGGCTCCAGTTTTTCAGTTCCTTCTGGGCAGATGAGCTCTGCCAGTCCCACTCTGGACTCCTCTGGAGAGACCTCCCCCAGGTCTTTTCCTGTTCTGGTTTCTGCTCAAGCTCTTACTGCCCTTGGGCAGGGTCTCCATAGCTCTGCTTCTTAGGGCCACTCTTGAATCCTTGCAGACATTCCCGGCCCTACATTATGCTGGTTCTACCACAGGCCGCTTCCTGCATGTCTCTTTTGGCTCTAGGTTCCCCCCGTTTGAGCTAAGAGTGCTCCTTTTAACTCCCTAGGCAATCACATGACTCAGGCCCCCATTCCCAGTGTGATCTAGTGATCTTTCCCAGAACTAGCTTTCTTCAAGGGGACATGCCTTGGAACAGGGCTGGCCCGGAGTCCTTACTGCCTTTAAACAGGACAGATTACCCTCTTAAAGGGCGTTTGAAATCTATGTTCAAATTTAGCAGCTGGAGCCAATTGTTCATAATGGTAAAGAATCGAAAGTCCAAACCAATTGAAACCGTTTTAGCAAAAATATGCACCAGGTTTTGGAATTGTAGCTTGGGCTAGGGTGCATAAGCTCCCAAAACCAATTGCTGGAAAACTGATCCTGAGTTTGGAAGCACTAATTTCTGAGGATCCACAATATTTGATGCGAGGCATTAGTAAAGACTTCTGCCTACACCAGAGGAGAGAGCTTCCACCCACATTGCAGTGGTGATAAGTAGCAAGCTAAGCCGTGATCTCCTCCAGGCAGCACAAAGACCGAGTACTTGGAACCACCAACTGAGCCTCTTCTTCCCTATGACCAAATGTGAAGTAGTGGATGAGACAGGAAACAGCAGGTATCTCGCCCCATCAGGCAGCAGGTGGTTAGGAGTAGCTGCTGTGACCCCTGGCCAGAAAGTAGCAGGAGAAACTCTCCCACCACTATGTGAGGAAAGCTCCAAACCTTCTCATCCACCAAGATGGGAGGATGGCTCAGTCCTCCCCTTTCAGGAACTGGAAGAAGGGTGAGAAAAGAGAAGGAATCTTCATTGCCCACTTGTTACATTTTCAAACAAGCGCCTTCATGCTTTCTTCCATGCTGTCCCTCATGCTAGGGAGAAGCCCCTGTCGTCATCCCCCAAACTAACTCATTATCCTCCTTCGAATCCCTCCTAAAATCCTCCTTTGCCATGAGGCCTACAAAAAACTTGAAAATGGTGAGACTGTTGGTGTACTGAAACCACTCTGTCATGCTGACCAGTATTGTCTCATTGTTTCCTTGTGCTCCCTCATCTGTCTGTCTGCATCCACCAGTTTCCTATCTTATACCTAGATTGTAAACTCTTTTGGGTGGGGACTGTCTTTTTTGTTCTGTGTTTGCCCAACACCTAGCACAACGGGTCTTAGTCTATAATTGGATGATAATACAATTACCAGTGACCAGAAACATGAGGAGGGGTGGTGCAAATTCCCAGAAATTAGAAAGAAGAGTCAGATGGAAGGAAGATTAAGTGAAATGGGAAGAAGAAATCTGTGTTGGCAAAGTATGTTTGGAGTTGCTTTTCAGCAATCTGATCACTGTACTAGGGATTTTTTTCTTTCCTTTCCTTCTTGTCTTAGCTTCTGTTATTCTGTTATTGTCTTAGCTTCTGTTATCTGGGGGTCTGTAGACTACGTCTAAGAATTCCCAAAGGGTCCGCACCACCAGTTGAAATTTTTTAGGTGTTCACAAATGGAAAAAAGGTTGAAAACCACAGAATTAAAGATTTGTTAGCTCTGGGCTCCAGTTAGTGTTAATTGATGCCTAACAGCAAACTTAATAATCTCTGAAAGGAGCACAAACTAACATTGTTCTCCATTCTGCCATCCATTTCCTGTAGTTGTTCAAAGGGCATGAATGCTCTTCTCTCTGAGGCTGCCTATATCTAATGTTAGATGCTAAATGTTTGTGTTATCTAAACTGTGGTATTTATAGAGTGCTAATCACTAGCTCTAGGCACTCGCTTCCAGCAAAAAGAGGAGAGGTATTAGACTAAAATGAAAGTAGACTCCACTCTTGCTTTTCAGTGGTCTGGCCAATCTATGAGTGTTTTTTCCCTTCCCTCCTCCTTGTAGTTACTGTTACTGTGGACTGGCCTCTGGGAAAAGGTGGGCTTTGCAAGAGATGCTGGTAAGACTGGTGCACATTGATTTTTCACTCTTTGAAAATAATGCCTACTTGCCACTTTATGATTTCTAACATTTTTTACTTCACTGAGCAGTTGTTGGTGTCATATCTTCGTCTACTATGGCAGGTGGTGCATGTTCTACCATTGATAAGGGCTGCCTTACAAACACTATGCACTTGGCTTTCTTTCCGGAAAAGTGGCAAGCACCATCTGCTATGGTGATTTATCCTGAATGATAGGATTTTTCCCCCACTCTTTATGAAGATTGTAGTAAGAGGAGGCCATGAGATATAAATCTTGGTATCAGAGGCTGGTATGAGGCCTAAGGCCTGAACTAAAGTAATGGTCAAGACTTTGCTAACATAAAGCAAAGTGAAGCTGTGAGCCAGAGGCAGGCCCTGCTCACAGAAGCTGGCAAGGAAAGGGCTGATGCTGCAAGAAGATACGTACCTAGAAGGTACTGAACACTAGGTATCAGAACATTCACATACTTGTACGTTCCACACAGATAACAAGGAACAGACTGACCCATCTCAATGACAGGGGCAAAAGGGTAATATGATGGATAGAGTTGTTTTGTTCAAACCAACATGTACAAGGTGAAAGGCGGCACCTTGCTATGTAGAGGGGTTGTACCTTGCTACGTAGAGGGGTTGCACCTCAATACGTCAGGAGTGATGTGTAGCTTGTTTGTACCTGTGTATAAGAATGCATCCCTGGGGCTGTGGTCTTTGTCCAGCCGAGGGGGCAGTGGAAAGTCCCGCCACTGACTGAGCTGAGTCCATTGCCAGGGGGCACATATTCATAGTATGCCCTGAAATAGACTAAGAAATCTACAGGGAACTATCACTGTGCTTCGTTTGACAATAAACCTGGCCGACATGCCTTTGTACCTTACCAGACTCTGTGGTCATTGGGGGTTCTCTTCGGGTCTGCTGTGTCAGCTATCTGCGCAAAGCTGGGACAGCACACAGAGGGAACACATGCACGCAGCCGAGTGATATCAACATTGAACAGAGCAGAGCACCACAGCAGTAGCATCTGATAACACTGGTGACCCCGACCGCTGATCTGGTGAATAAGCGAGCTGTCCGCTGTAAGAATCGCAATCTAACATGGCAGAAAACCTCATGCTAGGGAACCCCCTTATCCCCTCCCTTTTGATCCCCATGGAGTTTGATAACTCATGGACCCGCTGTATTGCCAGTAAGGGGAGTCCATATGAATTGAAGAATGGGGAAACATGGACTGGCATATGTAGAGCGATAGTAGAAACCGAGGTTCTGAAAAATAGTAATAAAAGTAAACAAGCAAGAATTTTGCAGCTACTGTCTATGGCAGTGAGATGGCTTAAACAGCATGCTGGCACGCTGGCCAAGTAAGTGCACAGAAGGAAAGAGTAGCAAACAATACTCTCATTGAATTGGTAGATCAAATGAAGGAAAAAATGGAACAGTTCACAGAGCACATTAGGAGACAGGAGCTGCGACTCGATCGCAGAGGAGTGAATAAAAAAGAATTTCAAAGTAAAAAACTGAAGTTAAGCGGATTAACACCTAGAATTGATGCATTAACACATGGAGCTGCCCAGAAACAGCTAACTGCAGCAAAAAAGGGCACTCCCACTATGCATTTGGCACGCACACAAAAGCAACAGACACTGGGGGAACAAATTCAGGTTTTACAAGAGCTGGTAACTACCCCCAATCTCCTCCCAGAGCCAGGATAAAAACCAGGGGCGCAGTTCCCAACTGTGCAGGTTCCCAATTGCTTTGATCCACGGAACCACACTCCGCGCTCCTATCTAAAAATAGAACCTTCTTTCTCAAATATTTTTACATACCGATTAAGTTTTGTCTTTTATATGTTTTCTGAGTTTGCTAAACTTGCTGCTGCTGCCTGTACTTTCAAATACCTTGATGGAGTTAATCTCTCTTGGCTCAGGTCTCGCTACCTTCCTAGGTTGTTCTTCAACCTGCCTTTTCCCCCACCTCTCCTCACTTCTGCTCTCTCTTTGTTTTAAAAGTTAAAAGTTATAGTTTTTACAGAAACCTCCAAAAGATAAAGCAATTGAAAACAGAACAAAACAAGATACAAAAAGAAAACAAGGTAAAAACTTTAAATAAATCCAGTAAATTAATTATTTTAACCCTTCAGGAATGCAACAGCTGGAATTATTCCTAACTTTCTTGAAGATATGGTTGCCAAGCAACAGAAATGCACTCTCTGCTTCTAATCCTAACCATTAACTAATATTTGAAACATGGGCTTTTCTTATTTCCATATAGCAGAGTTTTAAAATAATGTTAAATATAAAGTAATGCAAAATTCCTTGTTGCCAAATTAATACAAAATATTTGCAAATATTAATATATTTTTATCAATTTATGTTACAAGTTTCACATAAGGTAATAACTTGTTTATTCAAATGTTTAACCCTTTTTACTTTTTATTTTTGGTGGTGTTATTTTTATAGTTATGAATACAATTCTGGCGCCATTTGTTTTTAATTGTAAGTTTGTCCTGTATGTCATGTGTGTGTCTTGTGTCTATGTTGTGTGTGTCACGTGACTATTTTTTAAAAATTATTTTTATTTTGTTGCAACAAAAGTCAATTTTATACCCTTTTAAAAAATATATAAGTATATGTGGTACCACACTATTTTAAAATCATGGTTGGGGTATAATCATAGTATTATTAACACCAATTTTTTGTGCAAAGTTCAAAAAGGTTTCAGTTACAAATATATGTACATCTATTTCTGCCTCAACAAATAATGCAATTGCAAACAAAAAGAATTCTCTTTTATCAATTGCAGTTTTGTTTTTTAAGTTTTTTTTTAAATTGTTATTCAAAGAAAAAATGTGAGGGGAAACCTCAACATTAAGGTAAAAATAATATTAACAAAATGTCAATTTCTTGTTTGGGCTTTTAAATATAGTTATAAAAATGTCATAACCAAAATGTTTTAAAATAACAATGTATGCATAAAGCTAACCAAACAATTTCAACGGGTTTCCACATTTTCAACAGGTTTCCACCTTTGGCTCCCAAACATAACAAAACATCTTGAAAGTATACCCTCAAATACCCTCAAAGTATTTGCATGTATCTGTATTTAAAATTTATTTTGGTTTAATGTTATAGTTGGTTTAATTTTATATGCTTTTCTTTTGTTATGTTATGTTAATGGAAGCAATGGTTGTTAAAGTTTGTGCTTTTAAACAGTTAACAAAAGTGAAATTGGTATCACAAGCAAATTAACTCTGAAAAGCTTGTTAAAATTATGTTACTAACTCTTTTGCTGTAACAAAGTGTTCAGCAAGGGAAAGCAATACACCTTCTCATGGAAGATTATGAGCATTTATTTTAGCCATTAAGCATTACGTTTAGTATGAAATATTTGTAATGCACCCCAAATGAAAAAGGAATGTCTAAACAACAATTGCAAAGGTATAGCTTGTGTTATAAAAGGCTTGATCCCTATTACATTGTAAACAAACTAAGTTAAAACTGTGTATTAAGTTTGGGTTACTGAAAACAAACAAACAAACAAACAAAACACTTTACTATGTTAATTAACAAAAGTTGTTCAAGTTGCATCCCACAGATGAAAGATGCCAGAAAATATCACACCCTGAAGACACCAAATATTATCAGTATACAGTGAAGAAACCCCCAAGCATCAAGAAAAGAAAAATGAAGTGCTTTATAAATAAGAGACTGGTCAAATACACCTCCTACTTACCATATATGGACAATTAAGTTAACAATCAGCTAAAAACCACTAGCTGGACCAGGAAAACTGTCATTTAATTTCAACTTGGTTACTGTGTAAAAACAAATGTATTGTTGCTACTGTATTATCATTGTGCTGCTGTATTATTGCTGTACAACATGTACAATGTGTATAACTTTGCTAAACTGTTTAACCAACACAGAGATAAAAATCAAGAAACAAATGGAAGCCAACAACATAAAGGCAAGGATAAAACAAATTGGTAAAGAAATTAAGTTATATAGTAACTACAAATTGGGTAAACACATTCCTTTTAGTACCAGTCATAATTTGGGTCAGTGACACTGCATCCTAATTGAGGCACATGTTATTCAAAACAATCTTGTTCAGTGTCTGGGTACGAATATTAAATCCTGACACAGCAATATTTGATAAATTGGTTACTGTCCGTTCAGTAGGTTATCTGGAAGACAGCATCCATAAAAAACAACTGAATCTACATCAACCAATGGAACAGAGAAGCTACCCCTTTCTGTTTCCTGCCCAGTAAAGCTTACCCAAGGGTGACAACCAGCAGCAAGAGTAACCTATGACATGAATGGACAGTACTGTGTAGTAACTAATTACAATATATTTATACATAAAGGTCTTAGTGGTAGTGTCACTACTCCAAATTTCTGTTTTACTTTTCATATACATAGCACTGTGGGACACACTATCACAATCCCTATCCCAGTATTTTAAAACACTCAGCCTACTACTAATGATGAGACAGGTGATAACTGGAATTGCCCTAATAGGACTGTGTTTCTATCTGTGTCACCAAAGTAAAAGGGCTAGAGTACACCAGCAGCCTATAAAAACATGGTTACGCTTGGATATAAGGTGGTGTCATATGTACACATACATACTATACATATATGCCCATACACACTACAAATATATATGCAATATCCATATAATTCTTATATATTAATTATTTGGGAGTTCCTCTAAGGCTCAATCATAATACTACATTCCTCAGTCATGGTCCCGGGCCTAACATTCCCAGGCCCACCATAAGGCACTAAAAAATAATTGGATAATAAAATCTGTCTATCAGTCGTACGAGGGAATGTGCAGACTAAAAAGACAGATGGGGCATGAGTGTATGGATGGTAAAATAAGGTAACCACATAACAGTGTTTAGCCCACTGGGTTATCTTTAGTCCATGCATTATGCTTTTCCAGGACAATGGGTAAACATCCTCCCCATAAAAAGACAAAAAGTGGGGGAATGTAGTAAGAGGAGGCCCTGAGATATAAACTTTGGTATCAGAGGCCTGGTATGAGGCCTAAGGCCTGAACTAAAGCAAAGTGAAGCTGTGAGCCAGAGGCAGGCCCTGCTCACAGAAGCTGGCAAGGAAAGGACTAATGCTGCAAGAAGATACGTACCTAAAAGGTACTGAACACTAGATATCAGAACATTCACATACTTGTACGTTCCACACAGATAACAAGGAACAGACTGACCCATCTCAATGACAGGGGCAAAAGGGTAATACGATGGATAGAGTTGTTTTGTTCAAACCAACATGTACAAGGTGAAAGGCGGCACCTTGCTATGTAGAGGGATTGTACCTTGCTACGTAGAGGGGTTGCACCTCAGACGTCAGGAGTGATGTGTAGCTTGTTTGTACCTGTGTATAAGAATGCATCCCTGGGGCAGTGTCTTTGTCCAGCCAAGGGGGCAGTGGAAAGTCCCGCCACTGACTGAGCTAAGTCCATTGCCAGGGGGCACATATTCGTAGTATGCCCTGAAATAGACTAAGAAATCTACAGGGAACTATCATTGTGCTTCGTTTGACAATAAACCTGGCCAACATGCCTTCATACCTTACTAGACTCTGTGGTCATTAGGGGTTCTCTTCGGGTCTGCTGTGTCAGATATCTGCGCAAAGCTGGGACAGAACACAGAGGGAACACATGCACGCAGCCGAGTGATATCAACATTGAACAGAGCAGAGCACCACACCGGTAGCATCTGACAACAAAGATCAACAACTTTTTCAGTAAACATGCTGGAAGTGTAAGACTTGCATAGCCTGATATCCTCTGGTGCCCTTAAATCCTTACCAGAAAAAGAGCCTACCCCAGGGAGAGCTTTGGAAAGGGAGGCATGCCAGGTATTCCATGAAGTCAACTAGAGACTTTGCTATAACTGTTGATTTTTACATGGAAGGTGCTCAAATTCTACAGTGGTGGGCTGCAATATAAAATCTTAAGGCAGGCAGGCTCCTGAAACAGAAAATGATACAAATAGGAATTATATAAGTAGATACTTATTGCTTATCTTATTGTATCTGTTTTTCTTGGCTTAATGAAAAGAAGAGCAATCTCCATCCTATCCACAATGAGCAGAACTCTGATCCCAGTGGGTCTGTTGCTGCAATGCTGGTGTCAGCTCATTGAAATCAATGTAAGCTGCTAGAAGCTCATCACTTTTGAAAAATCAAGTCACTTATTTAGGTGCCCAAATATAGACTTGTTAGGCTACCTTAGGGACCCATTTGTTCGAAATGTTGGCCAGTAACCGTAACCTACTTCAAATGGTGGTAGAAAATGCAGTCAGATCAGGAGTAATCCAAACAAGGACATGAATGTTTCTCATTGGTAGCAGTTTTGTGTGGACACAATGCATTATAGGTAGTCCAAATGGTGGTGAGTATGCCAAATTTCCCTTGGGTAGCAAGACTGATGAGTGGAGGGAGAATGCAGCACAAGCAGCAGTTGTTGTTGCACACACTCACCCCTTCTCTCTCTGTAAACTGTTGGTTGAGAGTATGTGTAGGAGCAAAGCAGAAAACAGTGGGGTGATAACGCGCAACCCCAGCTCAGGCTGTAATTTTAATGAACTGCCTTGTCAAGGCCTGTCTACCTGGCCAAAGATAGATGGAGTATGAAAAAAAGCCCGGTGTGAGGATATCTGGGGATTCCTAACACCTGAAAAATCTTTTTTATCTTGTGCATTCTCTTTTTCAAATTTAAAAACAGAAAATGTCATCATTGCAATTTGGGTGCAGATGTTCTCCCCAGTCAGTTAATGTATTGTAGACAGTCCAGTGGCCAAGATTTTAAAAAATGGCTGCCTAATTTAAAAGCATAAGTCTGTATTCAGCTGCATAGTTCTCAGCATTTTTGAAAATTGGATCATTTAGAAGCTGAATGTTAGACACTTGCTTTTCAAAACCTTGGTCACTGTTTGTTTCCAAAGTATTATATTTTGCTTTACAATTTTGTTTTAAGCAATCTATTAAGTAGATGAAAATACTGATGATCCTTTACCAATTTTACTATGAGAACCTTCTCCCTGGCACTAACTTTTGTTCTGTATCATTTGGTAAACAATCATGAAGCTATTAAAATGTACTGGAACATGAGATTATACTTTTATAACAGGATTTTCTCTCCTTTCCATGTAATACACTATGAAGGAAAATCAATGTTAATAAAAAGGAATGGTGTCCTATACCATATGTTACTGCCAGCAGGACTCTGCTTGTGACTAATATGTATACCAAACATGGGTGGGAAAGGAGTTAAAATAATCTGGGATGGAACTTTAATAAACATAATTATTGTTTGTGATGTAATAGACTGAACCTGGTCCCACTGAAGCCAATGGGCTATTTTCCAATGATTTCAGTGGGAACTGGATCTATCCTAAGGCATAAGAGCCTATTATTCCAACTGGATCAGCACAACAGTAATGTGTAAACACTGACAGCACACTTTCAGTCAGGAGATGGAAAAATCTATTCTTTGATGGACTCACAAACATAAGTCATGGGAGGGAATGAGCATAGTAGCTCCAGCCAAGATTTTGATTACAGCAAATGCCAGCCTACCTGTGCAACTTGAATTCTGCAACTACCCTCTACAAAAAAACAACAACAAAAACAAAAATAAAAAAAATCCCGCATGCTCAAGCAGAACTTTTATAACATGAAAAGTAAGATGATCTAGAGACTCTATATCTACTGGGGAATTTTTTGTTGCTAATTGTGACTGAATGCACCCTTACATTTACACCCTATGCACTATTGTAATAATCTTTGTACAAAATATGCCTGGTTAAGGTATCGTTTGAAAACTAATAACTCAATAACATCATAATGAAATGTGTGTAGCAACATTATATGTAAAGTTATGAATTCCCCAAATGATGTTGGTAGAACATGTTCAAACCCATGTAGCCTTGATTAGGCAGAACTGATCAGGCAGGTCTTAAACAAAGGAATGTGTATTTACCTTAATTTACATGTTAGTAGTACATGTCCTTGAAACAGCACAAATCTGCATTTTAACAAACAGTATGAAACCTATTTCACAAGGAGATCCCATGTCTCTGTCCTGACAGCTGGAAGGACCTCAGCAAAGTACATTTCAAAGAGTGACTGAACTATCAAAGTGAGGGACAAAACACCTCAAATCTCTCTCTCCCTATCCAGCTGTTTCCTTCACCCAAGAAACAAAAGAAACAGCCTATGGACTTGGGGAGCAGATCCTGACCTGAAACTTTGTCAGCAATGTTACTGGGAACCTGTGGTAAGAATTTCACCTCAGACCAAGCCTAGTTTAAGTTTAGTGCTAGGAAATATTTTATCTTTATTTTTCTAGTGATTATTTCTGACTTTAATGCCTTATACTTGTGATCACTTAAAGCCTCTCTCTTTGTAGTTAAATAAATTTGTTTTATTCTTAATTAAACTAATCCCGTGTTGTGAGCTGTGCGGGTAACTCCATTTAAGGCAGCAAACTCTTGTACATTGATCCCCTTAGAGGGGCAATGGACATAATATATCTGGACTGTTCATGAGAACATGCTTTTTGGGGGAAATCTGGGATTGGGAGTGTATTGGAGTTACCGTGCAAGTGGTAACCAAGGCTGCTGGAAACCAAAGTGTGGCTGGTGTGTGGCTGACAAGCTGCTGGGGTCAGAGTTGCTGGACCAGGGCTGTGGCAACACATAGACACTCAGGGTGTGATCTGCATGCTGGGAGGCTGTTTGTGAGGAGCCCAGGTTGGGAGTTACTGCAGCAAAACCTTGTGAGGTACCCCAGGTAGCAGGGCAGGTGTGACAGCCCGTCTCTGGTCTGGAATGTACCTCAGAATGTTATGCTGATCTAATTACCCTAGAAGGCACTCTCGTACTATGGAGATCTGCACAACTACAAAACTGTCAGACAAACAAATAGGTAGATCTTGCCAGGTGCTCAGTACTTTCAGCTTACTGACTTAATTGGTGTCGATGGCACTCATTGTCTGGCAGGATTGGACACCTCAGGTATGTCTACACTGCACAGTTGCACCCAAAATGTTTGTCTTTTGCGGGTACTTAAAAAAGCCCCCCAACGAAAGACGAAAGTTTTGCCGATGCAAATGCAGTGTGAACGCGGCTTTGTCAGCATGAGTGCTCGCCTGCTGACAAAGCTTATGCCACTCGCGGGGCTGGAAGTATTTTGTCGGCAAAAGTGCTGACACAATACCACAAAAGGGCATTCACACACGCTGACTTTTAGCGACAAGGCTGTGTTGGCACAGCCTTGTCGCTAAAAGCTGCGTAGTGTAGACAAGCCCCTAGTCTTCCCATTTCTGGGGCAGTTTTCTGTCCTTTCTCTTCTTTCTCCTCCTTAAAGGAAGAATCTCCCAACATAAACATCATGCAGATGCAAATAACAGCGTACGTTCTTCAAAACTCAATGAACTAGCACAAAAAACCCAATTCTAACTAGGGTCAAGTTTGTGGGTTTGCAATATGCTTGGAATACGCCTTTTGCAGAGCTAAAACTTGAAGTTAAACCGCACAATTGATTTTCTTTAAGACCGGCTAGGATGTGTCTATAAAGACCTAAATGTGGAAAATATATAAATGTGGGTGCTTCATAATAAAATCTGAATAAACTTTCCCATATGTAAAACCAGATGAGAGAGCTCTACGCAATGGAGAGCTCAAGCATAATTTTCCCCTTGCTAAAGATTCAGTTCATTGTGTTCACAGTGTTTGTTTTGTTTATATATAATGCTCCTAATGATGTATTTTAGCCCCTTAACCATAGAAGGAATGGCCACGATCATTCCTGTCTACTAGCTCTGTTATAATATAGCTAAACAGATCTGTGTGTCACCAGACTAATTTTTAAAAAAAAACTGACATACAATTGGTGGCAAATAGGAAGGGAAGAGACAGTATGACACTTTGTTTTCTGCAGTCAGTTCAGAGGCACCAGGCCATAATGTGGGCAATATGCCAACTTGGCTGCACAGCTTACAAGGAGACAATGGGAATGGGTTGAGCCATGCAGCAGAGGACTAGGAGACATTTATCCAAAACCACTGAGCATCTTTTAGGTCCCTCTGCTTTTATTTCTTCATATGTTCTGTATATAGGCTAATGGGATGAGTCCCTGTGTGCTTTCTTGGATATGGCCAGATGTGAAATGTAGGTGGAAGTATTGCCATGAAAAACAGTAAAGCTTTTGTTTGTTTTTCAAAATTTCCCATTGTTCTAAATAGAGCTGTGTGAAAATGGTCAGTGTAACTTAGGGTGACCAGAGAGCAAGTGTGAAAAATCAGGACAGGCAGTGGGGGGTAATAGATACCTATATGAGATAAAGCCCCAAATATTGGGACTGTCCCTATAAAATCAGGACACCTGGTCACCCTAGTGTAACCCCCAAGCCCCTGGAGACTGAATTTCAGGGTGTGTTGCAACATCTAAATGCAGGCCTTTGTAATCAGAAAAAAATTAGCTGCAAAGGGGCCTGGTTCTGAATGTACAAGATCCCATTTGCAGTTGAACCTGCGCCGAATGATGGCTTTGCATCAAAATCATGTATCATTGCGACTCTGTGGCGAAATCTGGCATCTTTGACTGGATTTGGATTTGGAACCTGAGACTCAAAATGAAAACTGAAGAAGGGTTTTATGATAAAACCAGAAGGAAGTATCTACAGCAATTCATAAAGCCCTAGTAATAATTATTACAATTTGGGTTTCTTTGGTGCTTTTTAATCCAAACACACTCCCCAAGGTGGGCATGTTTCCAGTCAGGGAAAATGAGACACAGAGCAGTCCAGTGAGTTGCTTCATCTGATAGACATCTGTGTATTTAATGTAATAAAAATTCTTTACTCCATCCTGCTGTAGCGTTTGCTGAGTAACCATTTTACCTTACTGATGCTATCCCTGATTTTCCCCCTCTAACATTTTTGCTCATTTTATTGCATCATGGATGAAATTAAGCCCCATTCCTGCAAACACTTAGCACATGCTTAACTTCATGCACAAGTGCAGGTGTAAAAATGTCTGCAGGATCATGGCCTGAATTTGAAAGTTCCCTGGTGGAAGGACGGTGACCTTTTAGTCTAGCACACTTTGGTGCTCTGTAAGAATAATCATTACTAATTATAAAAGACCATACTGCCTGCAAATATATCCCTCTCATGTTTCAAATTTACAGAAATCAAAATTTTGATTCACTTAGATCAATCAATAACATTAACATGTATAAATACATTTCTGCATCTTGTTTTGTCATGGACATGAACAAGGTCAGTGTATTTATAAAAATACAAGTAGCTTGTTTCTGCAGTTAGCATATTTTTCTGTTGACCTTCCCCTCAAGGGCAAGCTATATATGATACATAGCCTGCAATAGTAAAAATATCACTACGATTGACAGCATTAGAGTCCTTGGTGTCATGGCATGGGGACAGTCACTACAAAATTGCAATGATGCCTGACAGCACAGAATACCTCTTCTATTGTTATATTCCTCAGTCAACCAGCCATGGCTCTCTCATTCAGATAATTTCAGTCATGCAAGATAGTGGGATTGGTTAAGCCACGCCTTGTTTGGCTGTGAATAAAACCACACTGGAGCAAATAAAGTTCAAGGTAGCTTTACAGCTCAGGGTCACATTTCAGTTCAGCTAAGTGTATAAAAAGCACACAGTGCCTAGCTGTTTGGCAGAAAGACTCTCTTGCACTACAGCAGTATAGTTCTGCATATAATATTCTGACGCAGTGACTGCACTGCTCAGGAAACCCTCAAGGAAGTGGGTATGGCTAGTCAGGCCTCACCTGAGAAGTCTAGAAAATGCCAGTGTGAGAGAAGTCATCCCCAGAGCATCCTTTACCAGATCCTTAACAAGGAAGAGCAGGATGAGACCAGATGGCATGCCCAGTACTACCATCCTTGCTACTCGATATCAAGTGCTGGCTGTCCCTGTGAGGGCAACAGGAAAGTTGTCCTCAGAACTCCAGAAGTCACCTGCATGAGAGCTTCTGAAGTGCTCTTAAAAACTATAACTTTTATAAGAAACTTGCCCTCTTTTTATCATTTGCCCCAGGAGGATCAGGCACTTCTAGTACAACAATGCTGGGCCCCTCTCTTTGTCTTGGGCCTGGCACAGGAGTGGGTGAATTTTGAACTGAAAGAGATTTCAGTCCCTAGTTTGTTGAAAAAAATCCTTCTCAATCAGTCTCTGACAGATAGTGACAAAGTGGAGAACTCCTCCCTGGGAGCATCATTAGCAGACGTTCAGAAGATGAAGAATTTCCTGGAGAAGTTCTGGAATTCGGACATATGTGCAAAAGAATATGCCTATTTGAAAGGAATTATTCTCTTTAACCCTGGTAAGTTCCATGGCAATATTTACAGACAAAGGCACAGCTAAATGTGTGTCTAAAAATATTTTAAAATCTCTCTGCAAACAGATGTTCGGATTTTTAACCTGATTTCTGTCATCCTAGCTAACTACTTTCAAAATCAGCATTCAGCAATGTAATTACTTTTATTCTGAATTTACTTCTGGTGATATCTAGGTTTATATATGCTCACCCTGTTACCCTTTGTAAAAACAAATGGCTTTAAAAAAGCCCTCTATTAAGAAATTATTAGGTCATATAAATGTATTGTGTCACTTAAAACTTTGATTTCCAGACTTATGGACAGAGATAATATAGCTGCATTAAAAATGTGGGAGGGATACATGTATACAATTTAATATTAGACATATTGTAACAGGACTTCCTAAATACCCAAAATATTTATTAAGAGACAAGATAGGTGAGGTAATATCTTTTATTAGACCAACATCAGTTGATGAAAGAAGCAAGCTTTCAAGCTCCACAGAGATCTTCATCAGGCCTGAAGAAAAGTTCTCTCTCTCACCAACAGAAGTTGGTCTAATAAAAGATATTTCCTCACCCATCTTGTGTCTGTCAGATCTTGGGACCATCACGACTACAACATTGCAAACAATGTAAAATATTTATTGTTGAGAGCACATCAACAAATCAGACATCACACATAAGCTGCGGGATCGGAGCATTGTGAGTAAGGCACCTGTGGGATTGCATTGTGTTGCAAGTTGTATAGCGTTGTTGTTTTTTTAATATGTTGCAGTTTAAATTTAGCATTCTCTACATCACTGTTTTTACAGCTGGGTCCCTGTATAACAATCACTAAGAAAACTCAAAAAAGTTATGATCTTCTCACCCCTCATTGTTAGGGAGAGAGACAACTGAAGCTTATCCTTTGCAAAGGGGGCTGGCTATTTCAGCACCACAGAATGAATTAGGCAGGAGGGGCCTGATCCTAAGTCCCCTGAAGTAAAAGGAATGACTCCTGTTCACTCCAATAAGCTACAGATCAGGGCCTTGACTCCATCAATAATTACCAATCACGACACAACCATCCACAATGTGCTGTATTTGGGGCTGCCCCCAGAAGAACACTTGAACATGTCAGCTACAGCAAAATGTCTGTCCATTTAGTGACGTTTCTTGCAAGAAGCATTGTAAAAGTGTGTTTTAGAAGCAGCACTGGCTTCACATGTGTTTTCAAGTGGAATTTGAGATGTGGTTTTCATTGTTAAGGCCCTTTAGGGCATCTTATATTGTCTCATGAATCCTGGGATTGCATCTACATAAGAAAATTTGTGGGATTTTTGCTTGCTTTACTGTGAATAATTTTCAGTTACTGAACTTCTGAAAATAAATCCACATTATGGGAATGCAAAATCACCCCATGGTTTACAAACTTTAAATAGTTAACACACTTTGCCTCTCTGAAGAAAATATTCTATTGGGGAAACTCAGGCAGAGACATTAAGCAATTTACTCAAGGCTAAAATTAGAATTTAGGAGCCCATGGTTCATATTCCTGTGCTCAGCCTACTAGGCCGTTACTCCTTCCCCTTACTTATTTCAGTGCAGATTCATCTGTGCAGCTCTCATTTTTGGATTATTGTATCAGTAGTTCTCAAAAAAATTCCACTTGCCAAAAGGTATTTAGTATGTAAGTTCAACCACCTTTTGCATCGCTGCCTCTGCTTCAGTGCTTGATGCCTGGTCCAAACTTAATGCTCTGCAAGTCTGAGCTGTGAGTTTCAAACAATTACTACTATCCATAGTGCTTATTACCCATGAGGGTTTTTGGGGGCAGGGGCAGGATTGGGTGATGTCCAGGCAGGGTGCTCAGTATCTCTAGAACCTACCAGAGTGCCTCACGTTGCTGCACAACAACTTCTCTGGCTGATTAAGGAGCAGTGTTTGTGAGAGTTAATCCCCTCTGGGTGTGTTAAGAGAATGCAGGAGAGTTTAAAGCCTGGAAAGGCAAGGCTGAGTGACTCAGTAGCAATGTTCTGCATTGCCAGACAGAATACTCATAGTTGGTACTTATTTGTCACTCTCAGGGCCAATCACAGTCTGTGGATTGGGCTCAGACAGCATGCTCTGCCCCTTGTGAAAAGGAAAAAGCCTCATATCACTCAATAACAATCCCTCCAACAAAGGGCACGGCTGTGTTGTCTTCAAAGGGAATACCGGTCACTTAAGGTACCCCTAGTAAGGAGGTTAATGTCTTGGATATACAGCCTTTGCCAGGAGAAAATGTGGGGGAAAAAGAGGGTTAAGAAAATCCTCAAGGCTTCCACTGGGATGTGTAGAGAGGCTACTATGTAAATTATGGCCCAAATCCCAGGGGGTGGATGGAAAATGCTCCGCATATGTGAACAGTGAAGCTAAATTACTCTCAATTATTTCTGACAGTGCACTGAGAAACAAACACAGTGATGAGACTGAAATAGTGAAAATAGCATTGTTATTACACCAGTGCCATCTGCGATGCTAATGTTAGGACCATGTCAGGGGTTCTGTTATAAATGTCATTTTTCAGCGGTTTATAACTTGGCTGGGGACACTTATACATCAATGAATCTTACTGCACACGAGCTCAAGCCAAGTGATTTCTTTCTATTAATATTTATAATGTGAAAACATTGGTTTGTTACATATAAAAGGAGGGAACAAACGAGAAAATGTATCAAGTTTCAGGGAAGAATCCATTCTGAGTAAATAAAGCTCTTGACATCTTGCTTCCCACTATAATAGTTAGGGTTTTGATCTCTGCTGAGAGATTGCAACTCTAGTTACCCAGAAATCTAGGACGGGTGTAAAAGACAGAGAAAGGGACAAAAATGACTATAAACCCTTTGTTTCCAGTTACTCTAGTTGAAGCAAGGCCTCTTCTCGTCCTCCTCCAGCTCCTATGGCCAGAGAGACGATAGCATCTAGAATCTCTGTTTAAAAAAATAATCCACAAAGTTCAGCATCTGGAGTAAACTCCAGGTTACTAGGCAAGACAATGTAATCTCCAGCACTTAAAATTCTTAACTGTGGGTGGGATGCTTCTCCTTCAGAGCCACATATACAAGATACACATCACGCATTGATCTCCCCATCCATGCAGGAGTGGGGTCTGCTCTTTTTGTGGCACTCATCCTCCTCTGGACCCTGCAGAAGGCACTGCTCTATGGGCCTGAGATCTGTGCTGGGAAAAGGGGTGTGGGACGGGCTTGCAGAGGCAAAGGGCAGGAATGCTAGGCTGCAGGCCAAGGACAGGGTCAAGGGTATATACATCATTCCTGGTCTAGAGTGTGAAGATTCTTTCAGGGGAAAAAAGAGCCTAGAGTTGCACCATTTTCGCTATGGCCCACCCCCTTCTCTGGGGCTCCAGGGCAGGTGAAGGCAGGGGAATTCTACTGAAGCTGCACGGCCAGTGACCAGGGGACATTACCAGAGGCCAAAGTCAGTGCATGAGTTTTCCCCAAGGATTGCACTGAGATCCACACATATCGTTGGGGGCCTTCAGATCTGGGGTTGCACTGCATGAACTTCTTTTGAGGAATGGCAAACCCCCAGATGGAATAATCTATGAAGAACTAGATTCCTTGGGTAGATTTTCTCTTCACGAACCCCATCCCATGGGATTTGTCTTTGGGGTACAATGGAATCATTAGATATGAGAATGGACCACATGGAGTCAGGCAAAGAGAAAATGGCAGCCAAGATGTCTGAAATTAAAGAATCTATGTTAAAGCAAGCTCAGGGCCTTTGCCTGGGAAATTTTGTCCCTTTTCAGGTCGCCAGAGCCCCAGACTCTTGGTCTTCAAGGGCTTGACCTCTGATTTTAGTGAGGTTTGTCGCATATTTTAACTGTAAATATCTGCTTAGGTTTAGACTGTGTAGACAAGCCCTTAGACAGGCCCTCAGGCCTGTCTAAGCTATGCTGGGGGCCTCTCCAGCTTCAGAAGCAGCAAAGGACTCGGAAGACACAAAGATGGTGTAAACCAATGGTTCTCAACCTTTACAGATGACTGTACCCTTTTCAGGAGTTTGATTTGTCTTGTGTACCACCAAGTAGTTTTTAAGTGAAATGAAACTTACTTAAAAAAATCAGACATAAAAATGCAAAAGTGTCTCAGCAGACTATTACAAAAATCACTTATTTTCTCATTTTTACCATATAATTATAAAATAAATCAATTGGAATATAAATTTTGCATTTCAGTGCACAGCATATAGAGCAGTATAAACAAGTCATTGTATGAAATTTTAGTTTATACTGACTTCAGTAGTGCTTTTTATGTAGCCTGTGGTAAAACTACGCAAGTATCTAGATGAGTTGATGTACCCCCTGGAAGACCTTTGGGTACTCCCAGGGGTACACGTACCCCGGCTTGAGAACCACTGGTATAAACCCACCTTAGCTACCTCTTCCCATGGGTTATAAATTCTGTGCTGTCTATCTTAGAGGTACAGCACAGAATCTGCCGCTGTGTGTTTAATCTAATTCACTTCCCTAATATTGTCTTTTTTTCTAAAACTTCACTTTTAATATAATTGTCTGGTTGCATTATACTGGGTTTTAAACGCTACACAATAGTCACTAAAGCTACCTGAACATGTTTTCCCATCCTTCTAAAATGAGTTAAACAAACACGATTTATAAAAAAAAAGGACAATAAATACTCTTAGCTGGAGGGATGGATACAAACCATTACAGAGGATACATCATAAACTAGTTTTACTCAAACATGCTTTCCTTGTTTTATTCCTGTTTTTACAGACCTGCCTGGCCTAAGATTTCGTCACTACGTGCAAACCCTGCAGCAGGAAGCCCAGCGCACTCTGATGGAATTTAGCTCAATGATGTACAACAGAAACCTTGGCAGATTTGCTTGGATTCTTGGGCTGCTCACCAGCCTCAAAGACGTTAATGCCGAGACTATTGCAGAACTCTTCTTCAGACCTATTTTAGGAGAGGTCAACCTAAATGAATTACTTCTAGAAACCTTGTATTTCAAGCAAGACTTACTTTAAAAACAAAATACCTTTTTGTGTTCCTAAATAACAACAACAACAACAAATATATAAGAGGGGAAAAGGTTTTATGGTCAATATATTAAAGGTAAACATAGATAAAAATTGACTAACGTAACATTACTATGTATTTTTTGGTAAAACTAAATGTAATCATGTAAACTTCAGACTAAAAAACATATTAACTATCAGTTCATAAATCTGTGTGCCATATCTGGAAGAGATTTGTCCTAACATACCACGAGGAAGTTTGCAAGGTATTATCATCATCTCCAATTGCTGTAGTTCCAACTGGGTTATTTCTAATGTTCATTTTCACAACCACTTAAAAAAAGTGTTTCCTACAAGCTGATTTGGCAGCAATTTTTGTTTTCAGAAAAACTGCTGAGTTTGACCCTACAATAGCCAGATCCATCTGTTTATGTACCCATCAATCTTGATCAGTGATAAAATAAGGATAAGCCCTGCCCCTTTGTGGGATGTAATTCCCTAATTCCTATTGTCTTAAACCAGCACTTTTTTGCGTTTTGCTGCTCCCTTAACTCCATCCTTTCTGACTCTTGATCTCACCTCTAGCCCCTCTCCTAGCTCTTCTCCGTCTGAGCCTGCCCTCCACACACTTCTGGCATCTATCCCCACCCTCATAACCCAAAATGTCCCATGGCCTCCCTGCCTAAGCTTTTAGCCAATATGAATTACATGCTTGTATGGCCAAGAACCTTTGCTGATAATTAGTGCTACCCTAGAAACAAAGAACAAAGGGAAAAATCATGAGAAAAGCTCAAAGTGTAAATATAAGGAGATAGTTTCAGAGTAGTAGCCATGTTAGTCTGTATCAGCAAAAAGAACGAGGAGTACTTGTGGCACCTTAGAGACTAACAAATTTATTTGGGCATCACCTTTTGTGGATTAAAACCCACTTAATCGGATGCATGCAGTGGAAAATACAGTAGGAAGAGATATATACACAAAGAACATGAAAAAATGGGTGTTGCCATACTAACTCTAATGAGACTAATCAATTAAGGTGGGCTATTAGCTGCAGGAGAAAAAAAAAACTTTTGTAGTGATAATCAGGATGGCCACAACACATTACTGGCATGAAAATCCCTAATGGTGACAAAGTGGAGAGGCCATGGCTTATGTACTGAAAAGCCCAGAATGCTTCATACTGTTTTTGTTGCAAACTCTTCCAGTCTAATGTTCCAGCCACATTGGGTTCTACAGGAACAAAGGACTGGAAAAATCTGGCTAGAAATCTGGCATGCCATGAGAAAGCAGCAAATCACCAGAGAGCATTCTACAGGTGGAAAGAGCTTGAGATGAGACTAAGGTTAAAGGCCACCATAAATGATCAGCATCAAGAGAAGATTGCATCAGAGTTTCTTTATTGGCAAAATGTTCTGAAAAGGCTCATTGCCATTGTGAGAATGCTTGCTACCCAAAACCTAGCGTTGCATGGCACTTCAGTTCTGCTGTACGTGCCAAACAATGGAAACTGCCTTAAAATTGTGGAGCTAATGGATGAGTTTGATGCTGTACTCCAGGATGATCTAAGAAGAGTCACACACCATTACCTTGGAAAAACAATTCAAAATTAGATCATACAGTTACTGGCAAACAGAAGATTGTGGCAGATCTGAAGTCAGCAAGATATTACTCTGTTATTCTGGACTGCACACCTGGCATCAGCCATACGGAAGAAATGACTCTAATGGTGCATTTTGTAACAACAACAGAACCTAGTGAAAATGTCCCTGCAATGGTGACTGTCAGAGAGCGTTTTCTAGAATGTATTGACATTGATGATACTACAGGAGCTGGTATGACAAATGTGCTTCTTAAAAAGCTGGAAGATATAGGAATTGCGACAGCTAACATGAGAGGTCAGGGCTGTGATAATGGTGCCAAAATGAGAGGGAAGAACAGAGGCATGCAGACACGAATCCAAGAGTTAAACCCTAGAGCTTTTTTTGTCCCATGCAGTTCTCATTCATTGAACTTGATCGTCACTGATGCAGTAACAGCTTCTAGTGAGGCTGCTGAATTTTTTAAATGTAATTCAAAGCATCTATGTATTTTTCTCTACATCAACTCATTGATGGCAAATTTTGAAGCAACATCTGGGAACACCCTCTTTGACACTGAAACCACTGAGTGCCACATGATGGGAAGGTCGAGTGGAGGCAATAAAGCTTATCAAACACCAAACTGGGAAGATAGATGATGCCATAGTTGCCATTATGGAGGATAATGCTATGACAGGAACTGTTCGTGGGAGAACAGTGGCAGAGGGAAATGGAATCACCAGAAACATACATAACTTCAAATTTCTGTGTGGCTTAGTGTTATGGCATGATATACTGTTTGAAATAAATGTTGTAAGCAAGAGACTCCAAGGTGTTGCCCTTGATATATCTGGAGCAATGGAACAACTGGACAAAGCAAAGTCATACCTACAGTCTTACTGGTCAGATGAGTGATTTGAAAACATTCTGTAGAGTGCACAGGAGTTGGCAGAGGAACTTCATACTGAAGCTATTTTCCCACCCATTCAAGAATACTAGAGTCACCAGAGAAGAAGACATTTTGATTATGAGGCACGGGATAATCCCATAAGAGACCCCAAACAACAATTCAAAGTTGAATTCTTTAATCAGGTACTAGATTGTGCAATACAGTCTGTTGAAGAATGCTTCATGCAGCTCAAGGAACACAGCAGTATATTTGGGATGTTGTATGATATTCCAAAACTCCTCACAGTACCTGAAGAAGACCTATACTAGCAATGCAGGGCACTAGAGACAGTGTTGACACATGATGACATGTGCGATATTGATGCGAGTGATTTAGGTGATGAACTGAAAGCCCTTTCACGATACATTTCAGCAGGATCAACTCCAAAGTCTGTTCTGGAATATATGTGCACAAATAAGATGATCACCCTCTTTCCAAATGCTTTTGTTGCTCTGCGCATACTTCTAACACTTACTGTAACAGTTGCCAGTGGAGAACGCAGCTTCTCCAAGCTGAAGTTAATAAAAACACATCTACGCTCCACAATGACACAGGAGAGGCTGGTCGGCCTTGCAACCATCTCAACAGAGCATGAGCTGGCCCAGACTGTGGATCTTCAGGAAGCAGTTTAAATCTTCGCAACCAAGAAGGCATGGAAAGCACCACTTTGATTATTCAAACAGATAAAAATGCCAGTGTTTACTATGCAGACAAGAAAAGTTACATTTGCTGTTCAGATGTTTGAAAGTTAAGTGTTACTTAAAATTTTTGAACAAGGCATTTTAAGTTGTTAGTTCTCCTTTATTGGGGTAGGTAGCAGAGCAGTACCATGAGAGAAGCAGAACAGGAAGAAGGCAGAATTGAGACCTTTCAAAGTTTTGGCCCAAGTGAGGGGGTATGGGGACGTCATTTGAGCTCCTCGTCTCAGGTGCCAAAATGTTGTGGGTCGGCCATGGGGGGAGGGCTTTCTGCTGTGAATCCTGAGCAGAGGTAGGTGCCCAACTCCCTTTGAGGGGTGGGACCCTCCTTGCCATTTCCTATTGGCTATCTTAGATGACTTCCTGCTCATCTTGCTGGCTTCTGTGGATCCCACGCAGTGTACAGGGAGCCTGGGCACCTAATCTGGGGCTGTGGATTCTATTAGGCTCTGCATTCCATCACCTAACTGTAGGCAACCTGCTGCCTAAGTTCCCTTTGTGGATCTAGCCCCCAAAAGTTTTATTCCAGAGAGAAAACAAGAGTCCTCTTTTGCTCTGAGTTCCTTATCTAGAGAATCTGGATCCTATATGGAATGATTCTGTGAGATTGAACCAGGCTGAACTTGCATAGCCATGGTGTAGGTTAGGTTTCACAGCATGGCCTAACAGCACTGGTGCAGAGCTGAACTGCACAGTATGGGATACCAACAGACAATGATGGTGGTGCAGAGCTGACTTCATGGTACTGTGACAGATGGCAGTGCAGCACTGACTTTCACGACTAGGCCCGAGCAAACCACCAACTGATGTCATGTTACAGGACCAGGTAGCTGCACATCAGAGTGGGAGCTGGTGGGGTGGATTTCCCTGCATTAGGCCTGAAACATAGAGGACAGCAACTCCCACATTCCCCACCCGCCCTGCCCTTTACTACTACTGAGTCTAATTGGATCCATGAGTGGGATCTGAGGTTGGTGGAGATTGTTTTGTGGTTAAGTTATGGACCTCAACAAACTGGACAGTTAACTATGTGGTTAGCCATGCTCCAGACACTAATTTGGTTTTGCTCATTTATGTAAACATATAATTGTTATATTTTCTGTTGGTGTTTTGCTTTCCCCCTTTCCCCTAATAGAAGGTATTTGCGTGGCCATGTTCCTAAGAACTGCTGAGTGCTTGCAAGCAGGGAAGAAACTCCTGCAAATATGATGAGAGGATCTATTTAAATTTCCAAGAGCTAGAAGTCGCACTATAGCTCTGGTGGGGCTTAAGATGCCGTTTTAGTTATTTTAGAAAAGGATCCCTAGACAGACAGAGCCTAGCCCATGTTGCTGCCATTGGCACCTGGGAAAAGGATTGCATATACGTGACTCTACAACATTCCCGATAATAGTGGTGGAAACCCTGTTAAGTAATTTAATACTTAACTGCACAAAACACTTTGACAACACACCATCAGGAAGTGATTCCTGACAAAGGACTGGCATAGGATGGTAAGAAGATGACCTAACAGGCCTTCGCACTTCTACATGTTATATGAACTAACTTTCATGGACTCATAATACTAAATTTTTATCACTCTCTGCCACCTAGTGGTTTCAGAAAGAAACTACAATCTCAGTAAGATTAACTATATTTCTACTACCATCTAAATTTTTGTTAGATTATGTTAATTTTTATTAGATTGTGATTCTGGTACATTTAAGAGAGAGTTGTTATAGTCTGTTTGTTTCTGAATAGGGCCATGGTCATCACACAACTCCCTACACACGTTGGCCAGATGTATCTTCTGAAAATATTGGCCAAAATTTTCAGACTTGGGTGGCTAACATTAGGTGCCTGAATCCATATTGAGGAAGCCATACAAGTAGTCTGATTTTTTTTCTTCTTCCCAGATTTGCAAAATACCAAATAAATCCCATTGACTTCAATGGGGACTGCAAATGCTCAGAACCTCGGAAAATCAGGCCACTTATACAGATGCCTACACACAGATACTAGATGCCTAAATTTAGCCCCTCCCTACCCCCAAGTTTGAAAACGTGAGCCATTGGTACTAAGTATCTAACCAAACGTCTCCACACACCTATTTATGTGCCAACTCTTTATATAAATCTAAAGGGAAACGAATAAGGTGCTACCACAATAATTAGAGTGCTCTTTTAGATCTAGAAGAAAAAAAACAATTAGCATCTACACATTAAAGATCAGAGTCTTAGAATTACGTGATGACCAGTAACTTCGTTTAAAATCAATGGGAGTTTCAGGTATTCAGCAGCACCTCTGAAAATATGTTCCACAATATAGAAACACACACTGTGTATGCATACACGCATCCCTACCTCTCGTGACAATCATTCCCTTCTCAAGATAGTTCCAGCTTACCCTTACAAGGTTTGATATATATTGCTGTATTTTAAAAATATTTCTGAAGAATTTAAAGGATTTTTTTTTGTTTTTTTTTTGCATTTGCAATGCATCACATTTATACCAGGTAGCAGGTATATTCAAAAACATTCCCAGGGGAAAGTAGCACAGCATTTATAAATCAAAATCTAAAAAAAACACTCTTTAAAAATTATGCACAGTATTTTCTCCCTGGTAAGAGGAAGAGAAAAAGAATAGAACCACAAATGATAGAAACTATGTTATGTAACAACTGCTGGAAGCTGCTCAGATACCACAGTGATGCCTGCAATATAAGTACCTGAATAAAATAGATACTCAAATCCTAGTAAATGAATCATCATTTTGTCGTATAGGCTAGTCAAAAGAGCCAGTCTGGCCCTGAAAAAATTATCCAGAGGTTGAGCCCACCACAGCAGCTCCAATACGATAGAAGGGGGTGAGGGGGAGATATGGAACAGGGAGGAAAACCACTCAATTCTAATTAAAATTAAAGCATTTGACTGGGGAGGTGTGTGGAATTTTGCATACAAAAATAAATAGCATGGGAATATGATCTAAATCTAACTTGCTTCAGTTATTTACATTTTAAAGTGGAGGCTGCAGCTGAATAATATTTTAAATCTTATCATTTGCTGAGAACAATTAAATGTGATCCTAGATAGCTGAGCTGTGCAGTATTTCAAATCTGGCTGTTTATATTGAGTGAGCAAATGGGCATTTATGCCTGCAAAAGGATGATTGCATAATTAAATGCCTGTTTTATAAAATTGTATGGTGAAAATCTGACTCTTGCATGTGTAGTTCTTCTATGGGTGCAGGTTAGGCAGCCACTTTTAATACTATAGGGCTAAATATTCTGTTGGTGTAAGTGAGCACAACTCCACTATAGTCCATGGAGCAGTATCAGTTTACACCAGTGTGAATTTAGCCTCTGATCCTTAAAGTAACTTTAATCATCATGCTATTCTATACACATTTATATGCATCACTATAACTGCAGAAAAATCATGTGACTAGCAAGTCGTTGTTTAGATCAGGGGTTCTCAACCTTTTTCTTTCTAAGGCGCCCACAACATGCTTTAAAAACTCCATGGCCCACCTGTGTTGCAACAACTGTTTTTCTGCATATAAAAGTCAGGGCTGGCATTAGGGGTAGCAAGCAGGGCGATTGCCCAAGTCCCCATGCCACAGGGACACCCCTGCAAAGCTACATTTCATAGGCTTCAGTTTCAGCTCAGAATGGTGGGGCTCAGAGCCCCTGGCATCAGCCCCGTGCAGTGGGGCTTTGGCTTTCTGCGCTGGGCCCCAGCGAGTCTAATTCTGGCTCTGCTTGGCAGACCTCCTGAAATCCACAGCCAGTTTCAATCCTGAGCCCTATTCACTGAAACATGCTGTTTCCACTATATGGCCATGGACTTGTATAATACATGGTAATACTTATAATTAGGGCTGTCAAGCAATTAAAAAAAATAATCACAGTTTTAATTGCACTGTTACCAATATTAGAATACCATTTATTTAATATTTTGGGGGTTTTCTATATTTTCAAATATAGGGTCAGTTCTGGGGGCTCTGGGCTTCAGCCGCTCTCAGGACACAGGGCTCCGGGCTTCAGCCCCCTACCCCGCCAATGCTTCCTGCTCCTCCCACAAATATGCAATTAACATGCTAAAAAAAGCATTAATTTTGCTTTCAAGTAATCACATGACTGATTTACAGCCTTACTTATAATGTTAATCAGAATATCTGAAGGACCCAACTAATATTTCATTATTGGGCTTACTTTCCTTTTATGTCATTCAGAATGTTGGCCTTTCTTCCTTTGTCTATAGAAAATTGTCATAGTGATCCATCTATCATTAACATAGATTTTAAGGCCTGAAGAAACCAGTCTAACCATCCAGTCTGACTTCCTCTGCCCCAATCTCAGTGTTTTCATCAGTCTGCGGTTTAATGCAACTCTTCAGCTGCTGAACAATCAAGCCTTCTAGTGTTGTCTCAGTCCCGGGCTCGTCTTACGTAAAATGGCACCCTCGGCCAACTTCTATTTTGCTGCCCTTTCTTTGGAGGTGGAGCGGAGCTGGAGACAGAGCAGGGTTGGCAGACGAGCTGGGCTGGAGGGACTTGAGGCTGAGAGCCCCACGCATGGCCAGGCTCAGGGCTTATAAACCTCACATAATCACCTTGCGACCCCCAGTTTGGAAACCGCTGGTTCAAGATGACAAGCTGGCTGCAAGAAGCTGTCAGCATAGGAACGAACTCCCTCTCTATCTGGAGGGTGCTCAACTCCCCCCTCCACTCCAGGCCCATCTCCACTCCACCCCTTCCTCCAAGACCCCACCTGCTAATTAGCATCCACTAATTTTTTTCCCTGGGTGTTCCAACCCTGGCCAAACTGAGCGGTGTAGTGGAGAAGATACGTTCTGGGGCACAGAGTGATGGGCCCAACCCAGGGGCACCATTTCAGATTTTGATACGGAGAGGAAACTTTAACCATGATTCCAGGGGCTACTTAGGCAGCTGAAAACACTAGGATTTTTTCGGGTTTTTTTTTTTGCAGATAATAATTTAGAAATTAGTTGACAGGAGCACTGTATCTAATTCCTATATAAAGAAATTTAAATAAATATTAGACCCACTCAGCTCTAATACTGACATGTTCTGACATCTTGTGGCAAGTCACTTAAGGGACACTGGTTAGGTTTAAAATTTTAATGTATATTCTACTACTATATGCTACTAACTCTTCAATACAACAATTGCAGGAAAATTAATATTACTATCATTTAGGCTAATTAATTTTTGCAGTTTTTCTAAGCTTGAAATAGATCACCTAATGTTTGGAAACATCCTACTAGGTCACAGCCCTGTGAGTTTACACTGCACCTGCCTGGAGTGTAGGGGTGTTACTATACTACAAATAATGGACTAGAAATGGACTTTAAACAGGATGCAATTTTTGTTCTTTATTCTGGAATTGGCTTGGATACAGCTAAAACCCTAAGAATTTGAAGAATAAACACATCTGATACTCAGACGACACTTTTTCATTCCTTCCTTTTCTCAAACGCAGAACAAAAAAATGACAACACAAACTGATTTTCAGTTAAAATGTAAAATTGCACAGCAGCCATTGCTCTAAAACTCAGCATGGGGCAGAACTTGGCACCCCTTGGGTGTTAAATGATCTCCTCTCATCTGACTCTCATTCTCTCTTTCTTTATCCTTCCTGACCACTGTGTTGCTTTTCACGCAGTGAACCATGACATCCTTCCCAACAGCCTAGGACCACTGGCCTTCTTGACTTTGCTTCCATCTATCAGAATCTTCCCTTTCTGCAGAAGGAAAGGCTGGTCCAGCAGATAGGGTGTGAAACTCTGGGAGAAGGAACCTGCCCCTGGCCTTGCAGCTGCCCTGCCTTGAAGGCTAACTGCAGTGGCAGAGAGCAGCAACTTGGGTTTATTGCTTGCCCTGACTACAATCTGTGCAGCAAGCTGCTGTCTTGGGACGCAGGCCTTTCCCCAGGAAAACAGCACCACAAGCTCAGCAGCCCACCCCCTAGGGCTGGCACCAGGCTTGTGGTTCGAGCTAGCTCCTGCCCACCTGGCACAATACTACCCCTCTAGCTGATACACAGCCTGCTGCCTCTGCCCCTTTCCTCGGCTCCCCGGGGAGGAGCACAGTCCGTGCAGCAAGCCACTGCCTCGTGCGGGCACCACAAGCCCTTCCCCCACACCGGTCCTAGGCTCCCCAGGCCGACACAAAGCACCGCCCCTCTCAGCGGGACCACGCCCCACTTCGCCTTCCTCAGGCCGGCCCCTCCCCCTACGCCCGCCTCTGCGCATTCTCTAATTCCGCGAAGCCACGCCCCAAGAAGTCTAGCTCCACCCATTCCACAGCCCCGCCCCTCACACTTTCCTCCTCCCCCGCCGCGCCGAGCCTATTCTAGACGGACCTGGTTTATACGCGTGCGCAGTAGAGACTACTCTCTCTCAGGCCTCACCCCGCCCACAGCACCGTGGGTTCTGATTGGGCCGATCTACGTCGCCCTGATAGCCAATAGGAAAGCCCCATTCCTACCCCGCCTCTTTACAACGTGCTGTTGCTGTCACACCTGCTTCCTGAGTCCTGACCCTAGTGGAGATGGCAGCGGCCGGGCTCGGGCTGCGTCGGGCAGCGGTGCTCGCCTCCCGACCGGGGCCGCTGCGGGCCGGCGTGTGGGGCCGGCTGCTCCCCTTGGCGGCCGGGCCGCGGCGACACGCGGCGCATTTCACGTTCCAGCCTGACGCGGAGCCCAGCGCGCACGGTGAGAGGTGGGGCCGCGCCGGGTCAGCCTCCCCCCGCCCCCGTAGCCCAGGCAACCTGGCCCTGCCCTGGAGAGGGGCTACCCGGCGCGGGACTGGCGGAGCGCATCGGGCTCCCGGCTGAGCGCCTGCTGCTCTGGGTCCGCTTGTCCCGAGGGGTCCTATCCCCGGCGCTAAGGGGAGCCTCCCATTCCCTCCCCCCGCCGTACTGTCAGCGCCCGCTACGGGTGGGGCTGGGGGAAAGGGCGCTGGGTTCCCGGGCGTGCCCCCACCGCCAGCCAGACCCACCAGGGGCAGCCGTTAAACGGCGCCTGGCCGCCCCCGAGGTAGGCAGCGCGGAGCGACCATGTTTTCACCCCAGAACCAGAGCCAGCTCCCCCGAGCTCTGACAATCGTGAGACTTTCTGGGCAAACAGTAAAGGCCAGTTCTTGGCCGCCAGACTTCTGGTGTCGGAGCCTCTGGAGTGGCTCACGCAGCCTGGTCAGGCCCTCTCAGTGAGGGTGGGAACTGCCTTTCTGTTAAGGGGGAAGGGGCTGAGATTTTTCCCCCCCCCATTCCTCTTTTCTAGCCTCTGGGCTAGTTCCGAGTCTTGTGACAAAATTGCTCGAGTTGATGAAGCTGGAAGAGTAACTCACTCACCTGAAATGACCTAAAGTTGAAGGCAGGTGGCATGATTCGATTTTTGGCCAGGATCTGGAGCTGGTCGCCAGGTAGAAAAGCACTAACAGCTGTTCGTGGCCATTTTTGGGTGAAAACTTGTTTTCACTCGGACTCAGGAAACGAAGATGTGTGACATAATTGCATTTTAACTTCAGCAATACTACTATAAAGAAGGGGGGAAAATCACTTAGAAGGTGTAGAGAAGATGTCTTCTGTTGAACAGAGTAATGTGAGAGTCCAGTGGGGAGGAGTTCTATTATCTTTTGTTGGGGAAGGGATAGCTCTGTGGTTTGAGCATTAGCCCACTAAATCCAGGGGTGTGAGTCCAATCTTTGAGGGGAGCATTTAGGGATTTTGGGCAAAAATCTGTGTGGGGATTGGTCCTGCTTTGAGCAGGGGGTTGGACTCCTGAGGTCCCTTCCAACTCTGATAGTCTATGGTTCTGCTGTAAATAGGCTTGTCAGAATTATTTTGCAGTTTTGATTAATAGTGACTTTTATTTTTACAGTTATGGGAAGTTAGAGGTTGGTGGTGGGGTTACTGTTGGGGCAGTGCAGCTGTAGGGGGCTTTCTGTAAGGCTGAAGGGCCCAAGACAGCTGGAGAAAATGGGCAGGGGAGGCAGTGGTCCTGGTCTGGTGGAGCAGAGATCCATGGCCAGGGCTACAAGGGGAAGGATGATCCCCTGGCTCTGGGGGTCTCTGCTGAACATCTCCTGATAAGGGATTGCCCCCCTCCTCCACCTGACTGGTGAAGGAGCTGGGCTGCAAAGAGCTGTCTGTGCTGCTGCTGGGCCAATTCCCTGCAGGCACAAGCTGGAGGAGGGTGCATTCAGTGCAGACTGTTATGGTCAATTTTTTTGTTGATATCAGTGTGTCAGCTGAAATGGATGTTTATTGACATCTGCTGAGTTAAAATGGATCCTCTCAAGCCTATCTATAAAATAGCCAAGTTCACATGTACTCTTTGGCAAGCTGGCCTTAAGTTCTGCAGCATGTTATAGCAAGCTAGAAATTCTGTGGCAGATTCAGTTCAATTTACCGTTTGCTATTTGCATAGAATTAATGGTGAGAATGCCGAATACAATTATTTTCATGTAATATTTAATTAATATTACATTGCCCTCAAATTTCCAATATGCCATGGAATTTTGACACATCACTGCAATTGTAGAAATTTTCAGTGTATGTTGGAGAAGCTGCAGGTTCTGGTATTTGGGCAGGAGACACTTGGCACTTCAAGTTGCTACCAACAGTGGAAAAATTTGCAGACAGCCTAATGGTCAGGGCTCTGTTCAGAAGAGATTGTGATGGGTTCCCCCCAGGGTGCCACCTGGAATTGAGGTACCACTGAGCCTCCTGCCCTGGGCCTCTTTTACACTGTACTACTGTGACAAGCTGCAAAGCCCTGCGGAGTATAAACCCAAAATTATACTGTTTTGCACTGCACAGGGAACTGTACTGCATAAGTTCATAAAATTCACCTTCTCCCTCATTGTGGAGAGGAATATGTGACAGCTTTTGTCCTTGAGCTATGATTTGCACACACTGGTTTAGATAAAGCAAAAACAAGTTTATTAACTAAAGAAGATAAATTTTAAGTGATAAAAACAGGTCAAAGCAGATTACCTAGCAAATAAACAAAAAATGTAAACTAAACTTAATATACTAAATAGATTGGATATGAATAGCAGTTTCTCACTCTGAGGTGATACAAGAAGGGTGCAGATTCTTAAGGGGCAAGCTGCACTTGCTTACAGCTTGGAACACCAGGGGATTCCATTCACAGGCTAAAAATCCCTTTAGCCTGGGTCCAGCAGTTCCCCCAGTTCAGTTTTTGTTCCTCAAGTGTTTCCAGGAGTCATCTTGTGTGGGGACTGAAGAATACCAGATGATGTCAATCCCTGCCTTATGCATATGGTGGGAATGCTTTGTTTCCAAGCTTTGTTCCCCAGATGGGTCTTGGTAAAACACTGACATCCCAAAATGGAGTCTAGAGACATGTGGTCCCATCACATGTCTTTGTAGAGTCATAATAGCCATTACTTGGAGTCTTGGTATTCTCAGGAAGACACCCCAGGTGGGAGATAAGATTTTTTCTAAGGCCATTATAACGGCCATACTTGGTCAGACCGAAGCTCCATCTAGTCCACTATCCTGTCTTCCGACAGTGGCCAATGCCAGGTGCCTCAGAGGGAATGAACAGAACAGATAATCAAGTGATCCATCTCCTGTCACACATGCCTAGCTTCTGGCAAACAAAGGTTAGGGGCACCATGCCTGCTCATCCTGGCTAATAGCCATTGATGTACCTATCCTCCATGAATTTATCTAGTTCTTTTTGGAACCCTTTTATAATCTTGGCGTTCAGAACATCCTCTGGCAAAAAGTACCACAGACTGACTGTGTGTTGTGTGAGGAAATACTTCCTTTTGTTTGAAACCTGCTGCCTATTTAATTTTATTTGGTGACCATAGTTCTTGTGTTATATGAGAGAGTAAATAATGCTTTCTTATTTACTTTCTCCACACCAGTTATGGTTTTATAGGTCTCTAGCATATCGTCTCTTCCCTCCGACACCCCTGACATCTCTTTTCCAATCTGTAAAGTCCCAGTCTTAATCTCTCCTCATACAAAATAATTTTTGTTGCCCTCTTCTGAACCTTTTCCAATTCCAATATATCTTTTTTGAGATGGGGTGACCACATCTGCACGTAGTATTCAAGATGTGCCTATACCATGATTTTATATAGGGGCAATATATTTTCTGTCTTATTATCTATCCCTTTCTTAAAGATTCCCAACATTTTGTTTTTCCTTTTTTAACTGCTTCTCTACATGGAGTGGATGTTTTCAGAGAACCATCCACAATGACTCAAAGATCTTTCTTGAGTGGTAACAGCTAATTTAGACCCCCTCATTTTATATGTATAGTTGGGATTGTTTTCCAATGTGCATTACTTTGCATTTATGAACATTGAATTTCATCTGCTATTTTGTTGCCCGCTCATTCAGTTTTGAGAGATCCCTTTGTAGCTCTTTGCAATCTGCCTGGGACTTAACTATCTTGATAAGTTTTGTATCATCTTCAGGTTTTGTCACCTCACTGCTTACCCCTTTTCCCAGATCTTTATGAATATATTCAATGGGACTGGTTCCAGTACACAGTTATTTATCTCTCTGCATTCTGAAAACTGACCATTTATTCCTACCCTTTTTTGCTTCTCTTTAGGAAGGCCCATTGTTTTTTCCTAATGGCTCATTTCCCTGAATAGGCCCTTCCCAACCCAGCTATCTATAATGAAAGAATCTTGTCTAGTGGAAGCAGCGAAGAGTCCTGTGGCACCTTATAGACTAACAGACGTTTTGGAGCATGGGCTTTCGTGGATGAATCTGACGAAGTGGGTATTCACCCACGAAAGCTCATGCTCCAAAACGTCTGTTAGTCTATAAGGTGCCACAGGACTCTTTGCTGCTTTTACAGATCCAGACTAACAAGGCTACCCTTCTGATACTTGTCTAGTGGGTGTTCCCCAGGTATAACTACATTTTGCAATACAGATTTATAGTCCATATTCACAACTTTAGGTATAAAAATTATGCATACAACAAATAAGATAATCATATTCAGCAAATCATAACCTTTCCAATGACATCTCAAATGACCTGTCCTGCATAAAATATATTCAATAATGTCATAATATAATAATATCACTGTCAAGAATATAGGGTACAGTGTCACAGAGATAATAGGTTTTCCCATAATGATCACTTCAGAATTTTGTTTTTGTTAGGTGGTGTATCAGAAGACATGCATCCCCCTAATTTCTTTAAGCCTCCTCATTGTGGAGACGGCCTCAAAAGCAAAGAATAGTTCCTGGCTCTGATTCTCCTCATATCTTTCCCAGGAAGATGCAGAATGAAAGCTGACATGACTCTTGTCTGCTCTACTACCGCCCCTAAGAGTCTTCACAGTGGCAATGAAACTGATTAGTCTGGTCAGTTTCATTCTGACCACTCTTCCTGTGCTTGTAAAGTAGAACTTCAGTTACAAACACCTTGAGAATGGAGGTCGTTTTTATAATGCTGAAATGTTCGTAACTGAACAAAATGTTATGGTGGTTCTTTCTAAAGCTTATACAGCTTTGAAACTTTCACTATGTAGAAGAAAAATGCTGCTTTCCTTTTATTTTTTAGTAGTTCATGTTTAACCCAGTACTTGTAGTCCTGCTTTTTGGTCTCTGTTACTGCCTGATTGTGTACTTCCAGTTCCAAATAAGGTGTGTAGTTGACTGGTCAATTTGTAACTTTGGTGCTCATAACTTTGAGGTTCTAAGGTGTATTATATGTATATACACAAGACTCCTTCCCTTCCTGATTACCTTCCTGAGAGTCCCCACAATAGTGAACCTCTGTAAGCTCCGTAATGATGAGTGTTGGTCTTAGCAACAGTTTGCATTTCTCTCTCATCCACTGGGCACAGATCACATTGCTGGGAATAAGCTTTTGCCTCAGTGGAGACTTCTGTCCAGTAAAAGTTTACAAGTTACTTCTGTATAGTTTTCAGTACCTGCAAGTATCTTGAAAATCAGTACAGTGGTTGCAATTCAGTGTCTAGGCATAATATTTTTAATGTGTTCCCATATTTCTAATGTTCAGATGTCCTGGGAGGTACCCATTTTCTGCAGGATAGTCCCTTTTTCAGTGTGAATTTCTCTACTCCTCTGAAAAGGGGTCATTAGGTTGGTTACCTTGGTTTTAGCTTTTTCTAACCTCAGCTTTCACTGAAGTTAATAGGTGATAAAGGGCACTCAGGATACAGCAAGATCAGGGCTATAGTTTTATTTATATGTAGTTCCATCCACCACTGGTTCAGATGTAGGAGGGTGTGATGGAGGGGCCACTGTGGGGAAGCCTGTTGTGTGTGTTGAACCAGTTAATTAGGTGACTAGAAAACTATTGGTTCCTTGATTTATATGCATTGTGACTTTGCATTCATATAGAAGGTGGTAAAAATGAACTGTGTGATGTTGATGTTGACGATGCCATCACACAGTAGATTTAAAAAAAGTCTCTACTGCGTTCTCTTCACCTAGTTCCAGAGCTCAGATACGAAGGGTGCGTTGGTTCCCCTCTTCTTGAAGGGAGTTATTAGGGAGCCTTTCAGATAGTTTCATAGTTACTGCTTTGACCTACTGAATTATTCTCATTGGTTAGAAGTAGATGAGCAGCAGAGATTTATTTATCCCCAGTTTTGGAAAGACTGGGTTGTCAGAGTGTGAATAGCTTAGTATGGGGAGGGGCAAGAGTGTCAATTTTTTTTTATAAATTACAACTATGTCATTCCATCTATGCCTGCTGTTTTGAGCTTCCATAGCATTTTCCCCACCCTCTGATCAAAATGTATTATGCATGACAACTAACGAATACTGGGGCTATATCGGGATCAGAGCAGCTAGGTCTGGGCTGGAATGTTACAGTTCTTTAGCCATGTTCAGCAACATATACAGCAGTTTGAGAGGAAATGAAAAGCTGTCTTTCTAAACAAAGCATCAGTTTAAATTTAGTAGAGTTAGTTTTAACTCAGTTAGAATTTTTCAAGATATCAGGGTTCCGACTACTACTACCATGAATGTCCTGGCACTCCATTTTACTATTCTTCAGAAGACAGGCCCATCTACAGCTGGACACAGATTCAGTAACAACTCGGAGAAGTTTTACCAGCTAAAGAATTCTCGTCATCAGTTCTTTGTAGGTCTTGCTCCTGAGGGAATTCTGCACCAAAAATGTAAAAAGTATGCACACAATATTTTAAAATTCTGCAAATTTTGTCCATAAATAAACATAGCTCCAGCATGGCAGTGGGGAGCTCAGGCCACTGACTGTATTGAGGTGGGAGATCACCTTGAAGCCCCCACCTCCCCTAGTACAGGGACTCGGTAGTGAGGCTGCACCTGACCCTAGCACAGTGCGAGGGCTTGGCCTGCCCTGGAAACACCCTGGGGCCCTGCCCCTCTGTGCCAGATGCACCAGGTATCGCTGGGCAGACTCAGCTCAGCAGGAACCTAGTGTGGGGGGGATCCAGGTGTGGGGTGAGATTTCTGTATAGGGCAATCTGGGTGCTGGCAGCTCGGTGGGAGATCTGGATGCACGGGCTTGTTAGGGGGTTCTGGGTGCAGGGGATCCAGGTGATGGTGGTTGGCCTCTGTGAGGGCCCAGTGGGGGGCTTGCTTTACAGGGGAGCTCCTGTTGCTGCTGAGGGGATGCTGCATGCCAGGCTCCTGCTCCCCCCCTGCAATTCCCGTATCCCCATCTCCATCTCCATCCCCCTCCCTCTGCCCTATTCCACCCCCTTCCTTCCTTCCCCACTGCTTCATTTTCCCCCACCTCCCTTTCCCTCATTTTCCCCCACCCACCTTATACAGCTCCACTGCGGGCATTCACAGTTCCACAGAAAACACGAAGGGGAGCACAGCTGGCACTAAGACCCAGGATGCTGCATTCAGCTGCAGAGTCCAAGACATAGCCTCCTAGCTGGGCAGCTCTGCATTTGCACAAATGAGTGCGTGGGTGCGGGGCAGTGGCATGTAATCCCATATGCCCTCCTATGGCTTGCCTCCATTTGGGGGGCAATACCCTCCAAAAACTGCACCCATGGTCGTCCCTCCCCCCGCTGTGCGGCTTCCCTTGTTTCCCTGGAGGAAATATGCGCCGGGGAGTTGGGGGTGGTTTTCTGCAGGTGTGCAGTCTTGCAGAATCTCCCCAGGAGTACAGTGTCCCATTTGGTTACTGACCAGACCCAACCCTGCTTAGTTTGTAAAAATCTGACTGGCTAATAATAGAAGACGGAGTGGCTGCCAGCTATCCATTTTTACACAATATCTGCATTTCCAGGAAATTCTTGTCATCTTTACAGCATATTGGGATGAGGTATTGGAAACTGGTAGTGTAAAAGCAAAGATCTGAAACTTAAAAAATTTGCTGTGTGGGAGAACTTCAGTAATAGCACCCCAATGTCGTCATTGCTCTCTCTGTGCTTGTAGTTATGGCTATTCAGCATCACCGTTTCCCCGACTCTGTTGCTATCTGGACTCCATTCTCCTACCCTCATTTCAATTGCATTCAAAGACACCATCCACACGGTCCCCAGAAGTGGAGGAAATGTAATGCTAATTCTGTGCCCTTACAGAAATGTCCTATGTTAATGAGGATTCTGAGTTTTTAATAGCTGTAGTATCCTGTAGGAAAGAAGGTCATGGAGTAAAATTTGGGCAAAGTTTGGTAAACTTTAACAGAGTGCGTAACTATCTCAAAATGGTGATTTTTTTCGTAAGGAAACAGTTTTAGATACTGGTTATAAGACAATAAACTTAAGTGCTAGCCTTTGAAAATATGTTGCAAAGTTACAGCTGTCCTCTTGTACCTGGAGTCCGGAAGGAAGTTACAGCATTGGCTATCATCATTATGTAACTTCTGAAAGAGATCTGAAATACTGGCCATCGGTATTGCAGTTACTGAGATTATAAAGTGTGCCAAACTGCATCTCATCCATTTAAAGTTTATGCAGCAAAACAGTTCTTTTGATTCTCAATGGCATTTTTCTTTTAAGGGCTTCAGTGGCTGCTGGCTCATTTAAATTCTTATTATTAAGTTTTGCTTTATTTTTTTAAACAGATAAATAGCTCAATAATGTCTCTTTCATGCAGGGCAAACTCAGAAAATGAATCTTTTCCAGTCTATTACAAGTGCCTTGGATAATACCTTGTCCAGAGATCCAACTGCAGGTATGCTTTAACTGTAATTGTGTGTCTCCATGTACTCTGAAATTAGTCATTTTTAAGATTATCTGAAATGGTTTTTTAATAAAATGTAGAAATAAACTGATTCAGGTCCCAAATCACTAACAGAATACACCTGTAGGATTAAAAATGTATAAACAGTGTACTGAAAGACTATTTACCACAATGGAACCCAGCCACAGTTCTATTTCTCCTGCAGCAATTGACTGCATCATTAATATCTAATGTGGGGCAGAGAGTTGCATTGCTTAGCCTGCTTTCTATATGAATGATGTTCCAAATACATCAGGGGGAAATTCAGGTCCTAGCAGGTAAACTAGTTTAGTTCTGAACTTAAAAAAAAACAAAACTATTTTAAGTTGAAGAGTACACTTTTAGTACATTTCAGATGTTAGAGATTCTCCCCCGCCCCCACATGCCTCCTACCTCAAAAATGCATTTACATTTGCATTTTCCTGATTGTAAAAGTGCATAGTTGTTGCAGTGGTGATCAGAGCCAGATCTCAGCGGTATTTCTGTTTTTTTCCACTTTGCTGCTCTAAATATTTCTGGCACACTTGTAACTTAGATATTGATTAAGCAGCTTTCATATAATTCTGCTGTGTATTAATACACATTGCTACTTACTGTGTTATCTTTGACTCACCTTTTAGCCCGCCGCTTAAAAGCTATATAGGAGTTTTCTGTAGTATTTTGCCTCCAAAATAATATTGACAGAATTGTTTTTATAGATCACATATTTGTGACTAAATAGAGGAGAACCATTGTAATCTTGATCTATGCTTCTGGAAGTAGATAATTGACAAAGGAAAATAGAGTACTGTAGCCAGATTTCTGGAAAGACTTCTTGGTCAAATTATCCAATTTGTGACTGCATGCTAGAGTAAAGCACATCAAATCAGTATTCTAGGAAGCAAGATCATGGTAGAGATTACTAAGGAATGCTCTTCTCCCATCCCCTTCAACACAATTACACAGCTGTTAAAATGTATGATGGTTTTTTCGTAGAGCATCAGCACCTCAGGTATTGGCTCTGTTGGAGGCAGGCTATTGACTTGATGGTCCTAACTAAGGGTCTCATGTAGTATGAAAAATCTATGTTAAGCATTCAAATAAGGCTCTGCCTGGATGTGTTCCCTGCCTCTGTATGTATGCTATGATTTGCCTTATTGAATTGCTTAGTTTTGGAAAGTGAGATGACTCCAGGCACATAAGATTTCTGAAGCATTCTCATGGAATCAGCTCTCTATCTGCAAGCTGACTGTTCCAGTGTGTTGGAAAACTGCTTTTTCCATGTATCATCCTGAATTTTGTGGCTGACATCTTAGGGCCCAAGCTTGCAAGGGGTTTTGCACAGGTGGACTCATGCAGAATTCCTTGTAGGATCAAGACTTCAGTTGTAGAGCCAAGATCTGAGCTATGAATTTCACCTTACTTTGTATGTTCAGTACTTAATCTTGCAGTAGAAGATAAGATGTATCCCTAATATTATTTTGTTGCTTTAGATAAGCGGTTGATCCAGTTCCCAATGAAGTGGATGGGAAATCTTTCTACCCTCGTTCTTGGGAGTTAGATTGGGTCGCTAACCTCATGAATCTCTGTATAGCCTGGTTGTAGTCATTGACAGAATGTATTCAAAGGATAGGTGTCCACTGATGTGCTCTATTAGCAGTATGATAGCACTGATGTCTCCTGTACTAACTGGCGCAAAACTAGTAGCCATATTAAATGGGAAAGGCTTTGTAAAGACTCTGACCTCAAGCATACAAACAATAAAATCACAATAGCAACAAACCAAAGCAAGGCAAGCCCCAACAACCAAAACAAATTAACAAGGAAAGTTAGGAAGATAGACTGGAGACATACCTCAGTCAATAAGAGCATACCGTCATTAATTTGTTCTTGCATCATTATTGCTATTCTGTTTTGTGAATCTGTCTGGTTATTAACTTGTGCAGTGGTGAATTACCCCACATTTATTTAAAAGCTCTAACATAGATAGAGGGCCAGTGTTTTTTTCTCTGTAAAGATTGGTTAATATTTGAGGGAGGAAATTAATGAGCTCTGTCCCTTAAGATATGCAAATATTTGGGGAGTATTAGCACTGAATAACTTGGCCAGCAGATATGTCACATCTTGTGATGTATTGCAAAACGTTGCAGATCCTCTAGTTTTATATATTTAATATATAAATGTGTTGATTTCTCTGTGAGAAATAATAAAGTAGCCTGGCTTTAAAAATCCTAAAATTATTTTTAAGAGATCAAAGGTTCAACAATCAACCAGTTTAAGGGAAAGGACTGGACTGCTTTTAAAATTTGGATCCATTTACTGTCTAATGGCTTTTTTGGTGGTTTGTATGGTTCCTACCCCAGATTGCAAAGAGCATAATAATGGTGAGTATTTAAGCTGGCAACTTGCAGTTATTGGACTACTTCTTTTCCCTGAAGGTGGTACCTCCAGATGAGGATGTAGCACATAGGTGAGACGTTGGGAGAAACTTGCTATTTCATGGATCAATTAATATTTGTGGTGATCAGTTCAGAATTTTTCAGGAGCATTAAAATCACGTAGACATGAAATGGGAAATGAAACCAGTTGAAGCTTACAAACTAATGGATGAGGAGTCCTTACTTATGACATTTTATTTTTGATTAAAAGGAACGATCGTATCAGATCTTAAACTTTTTAAAATGGAATGTCTAAATTCAGTGGCTGTTTGGTTAGTGTCATACACTAAACTCCTTGGAATTTTTAAATGACTTTGTAATAACTCAAGTGCTGTGGTATTACTTAAATATTTTTCTGAAATGTTCCTGCAATAGTTTCTGAAACATAGCTAGAATAGTTTAAACATTCTATTTTGGGCCAGAAAGTGTATTGTTTTACTAACTCCTCTTCTTTCTCTTCCTGTGGCTCGCCTTTTGTTTAATGTTCTGTTTTTTAAATAGGCAGTGCTGACCTATGAGAGTGTAAGAGAGGTAGGGGAATTTTGATTGCTAATGCACATACTATATGTTGATGAAAAATACAGTACTTTGGGGTCAAATTAACCGTCCTTTTGAGCATGATGAAAGGCATTGAATTCTAGATGTTTAATTTTAACTATAATATTTGTTGCATATATTGAGTAAATCGTTTAGAAACCTTATTAAAACTTGTTCTTGCTCAATCATGAATGTTGAAATTTAAGTTATTGAAAGTAAATGGAAACAGTAAAATTCAAGTGAGGACTGTGCTAACAGTTTATAAATGGTTAGACTAGAATAAATAGGATTATCATTTTCATACTAGATGAGTTTGTATTCATAAATAAAATTAAACTATGACTTTTATTTTGCAGTAATATTTGGTGAAGATGTAGCCTTTGGTGGAGTCTTCAGGTGCACTGTTGGCTTGCGAGACAAATATGGTGAGTTAGCTGCGTCTAAACAAGCAATGTTAGATTTAAAATCTTTCCTTTTCCTACTATAGTTTATGATCCTAGATGAGTCTTGTGGGGAAAATCATGTAAATGAGTTTGTTTGTCTTAGTTTTGATATAGCTGAAGATTTCTGTTTTGAACAGATTTTATTCTTCTCTTTATTAATAGGAATTTCCAAATTAGGCATTAAACTTATGAGGCTAAGTTCATAACTTAAATTTTATTTTCAACTAATAGGCTTGCAAAAATTTTTTTTTACAAGAATTCCAAGTTGTAGTATCTCAAGATCAGATAAGTAGTATTTATCTTTACTCACAACTAGTAACCTGTGATAGTTCAAACCAACTGTATTACTTCATTTTCTTTGTGGAAGCAACATGCATTTCTGGATCCTGTGTATAATTGACCAGGAACTGAGTTTTGGGCCCTATATTCAATTTGGTTTTAACACTTTCCCCGTTGCCCCCAAGTATACCACTTTCTCATGTGGTTTAGCTAGCCAGTGTTAGAACCATAATTGAGCTGTTTGTAAAACTGGATTCTTTTACTCACTTTTTCTGGCCCCGTGTATAAGGAGCCTCAAAAATGTTAGTTACCCTGTCCACAAATTAACCAGAGCAGTCATATTTTTTTAACCTACTAGATATGAAAGCCGAACTTGAGAAACTATGGAAAATAAGGTGTTACTTTTACCACATCACTCAGTCCTTGGATAATCTCATGAAGCTTAGCTTAGTAATGAGGGAAGATACGAGGAAGTTTGTTTAAAACACTTGGGAATCTTAACTGTTGCTTCCTCTTGTGGGATCATTGTTGTGCTGTCTGAGCATCTCTTCAGTGGCACATTCTCAAGAATCCTATTGTCCCATTGTATTTCTGAGTCCAGATTCCTATAACTGATTCTGTCTTTCAGTTGCCTACGGGAAAGGTTAGAATTCTCCTTGAATTATGCTGGTGTAATTCTGACTGCAGTGGAGTAGTCCTGATTCGTGTGTCATAGCTCTGTTAGACTCTGTTCTTCTGGTTAATGGCATTTTCTGAATTTCTGCTTCACAGTTGAAATAGCTCTCCTCTGTTTACCCATTGAATGTATGGTTTTTAACGTAGCTTTTGTGGTTCTAATAAAAATACAATCAGTGTAAAATAATGTTAGTGTTTCATGTACTATATGCTGGGTAATATTTATAGCTACTTGCATGGTGGTTAAGAGTAATACTGGATAAGATGGTCTCCTTGCGTGCTTAAGGCAATCACTGATGCATACTATGTCTCCACTGCCCTGCAGTTCAGACTACAGGGTGTGTGAATTACAGCAAGCTCTGAAGTGCTGCGCTGTAACTCCCTTGTGTGGATGCTGTGGGCTGAACAGAAAGGTACCTAGTTCAGAATATTGACTACTTTAATGCGAACTAGGTATTCTTTCATTTGCACACACAGTGTTGACATGGGGAGTTACAGCACAGCATTCTGGTGTTGTGTAATTTACCCCCCTGTAGTTCAAACTGTGGGGCAGTGTAGACAAGCCCTAAGCCTGTCTGACTCAACTATGCATATCTTCTTTCTATGCCTCACGCTCTCTTACTGTAAATTCAAATAAGCTACTGGTTTATCGTTTATCTGGAACTTTGTTCATGGTAGGCACATTTAAAAATCATAGCTACAGAAATCTAACACTGTAATTTTTTGTATACTAATATCTGCATCCGAGTAAGGTCTCTGTGACATTACAGTTGGTTGCTGTGAAAATTAACACTAGATTTCAACAGGGAAATAAGCAGCAGGAGCAGATGGGTTCTCAAGCAAATATCCTGTTTCTGTGCAAATGTCCCTAGTAGTAAAAGAGAAGGGAAAGCAAATACAAGTTGTATTACCAGGAGACTGTTTACGCAGTATATTGTGTATGCAAAAAATAAAAAAAAGGCCTTATTGATATTCTTATCAATGAGAGCCAAAGGGATCTTTTAAATGTTTGTTGTTGAAGGTATTTTCCACTTATCAGCAATAAGCAAATGTTAACAGATGATCTTGTATCATACCAATGTATTGTTGTAAAATGTGAGGGTGTTTTTATTTTCCCTGACAGGAAAGTCCTCCTTTCTTCTTGTTTTGTGTTTTTTGTTTTTAATCCCCCCCCCTTTTTTTTTAATCATCAAGATCACTAGATGGCAGTCTGTCTCTGAAAAGTAGTGCTCTAAGAGCAAGTTGGTAGTCTCTTTTTATTTAAATGCAGGGAGCAAGATCATGAATACAAATTGGTATTTAGTAGGCAAAATTTAGTCTATTAATGGCTCAGTACTACACAGTGTTACTCAGTATCAAGACTATGGTGCACAGAAGTTGGGGAGAAAGTATTTTAAAATAGAGATTTCTTCTGTGAGTGAATCAAAATTGACCGTATGCTATGAAAGCCATTTAAACCCCATGTGGAGCTTATGCTTATCTCAGGAAGAGGGTGGCAAGAGAAAAAATAAAATCCTAATTTTAAATCGGGTCAACTCTTAAAATGTCTAATTATGAGACTACATATAATTAAATGCTTTAGCTTAGAATTTAAATGCACAGAAGTTAGTAAATAGAAGTGTTTTTTCTCACAGCAGCTGTAACTTGTTAGTATCTGAATTAAACCTGCACTAACTCTTCAGAGTCCCTTTTTGGCAGACCCAACTATATATTGGTATTAGCATGTGAACCCGCTAACACACCTTTTTTGCCGCTTCTCAACGGTGAAGGTGTTGCTGTGGGACTCCTGAGATGTATGTCTGGATGCCCTTATGGCGATCAGAGTAGAAAAGATCATGCGTGCCCTTTACCCTCTTTGTCCTGCCATTGGATGGCCTATTCTGTTCTTTCTCTTTTTTCATAAATGTGCTTTGGCATGGGAGTCAAATGTATAGCTCACAGCCTGCGTCAGGCCCACCTGGTGTATGAGTCCTGCGTGACATGTTCAGACGGCAGAATCTCAGCTTCTTAAATAAAATTCTAGCTCTCATGGTTGAGAACTTTTTCCAAATGAACAGAGTTATAGGACAATATTTGCTTTCCTGAGTCTGTATATGGCTTGTGGCTCTGAGAGGTGTTATCTCCCATGCCCCCTATTAATCTAATCAGAGTATGAAGTAAATGACACTTTGTCAACATTAACTATTATATTGCTGATAATTTTAGCATGTAGATTGGGGAAAGGAGTGAGAAGTCTAGGGGTGGGAGAGGAGGGTTGTTCTAGGGAAGAAAATGCAGAAGGAAGAAGAAAGTAGAGACAGGAAAGCCAGAAATAGACAATGGAGAGTAGGGGGAGGCAAGAGAAACAAAGGGTATGTCTACATCTACAATTTTGCAGCGCTGGTTGTTACAGCTGTACTAATACAGCTGTATAGGGCCAGCGCTGCAGAGTGGCCACACTTACAGCAACCAGCGCTGCAAGTGGTGTTAGATGTGGCCACACTGCAGCGCTGTTGGGCGGCTTCAAGGGGGGTTCGGGGAACGCGAGAGCAAACCGCAGGGAAGGAGACCTGCTTGCACGGGGGTTCGGGGAACGCGAGAGCAAATCGCGGGGAAGGAGACCTGCTTCCCCGCGGTTTGCTCTCGCGTTCCCCAAACTCCCCTGCAAACCGCAGGGAAGGAGACCTGCTTGCACGGGGGTTCAGGGAACGCGAGAGCAAACCGGGGAAGGAGACCTGCTTGCAGGGGGGTTCGGGGAACGCGAGAGCAAACCGGGGAAGGAGACCTGCTTGATTACCAGAGAGGCTTCCTCAGATATGCTGGGATACCTGCTTATTCCACGGAGGTCAAGAAAAGCGCTGGTAAGTGTCTACACTTGATTACCAGCGCTGGATCACCAGTGCTGGATCCTCTACACCCGAGACAAAACGGGAGTACGGCCAGCGCTGCAAACAGGGAGTTGCAGCGCTGGTGATGCCCTGCAGATGTGTACACCTCCTAAGTTGCAGCGCTGTAACCCCCTCACCAGCGCTGCAACTTTGTGATGTAGACAAGCCCAAAGAATAGTTGGGTGGGTGAGGGGCTTATTCCCAGTGAATGTGACAATGAAGTAATTAAATGATGAAACTTTTTTTAGTTACTAGTAAAGGCCAAATTCTGTCCTGTTCCTCAAAATCTTCATGCTGACATTAGTGAGTTTTGCTGTGAATGTAAGGGGATATAGATTCCTAAAGCTGTGTTCCTGTCAATGGACTGTAACTAAAAGTGGAATTTAGCCTTCTTTACTGAGTAAATTTGACATGCTGTCCTATAGGAAATCCCCAGCATTTTCCTAGCTAAACTACTGTAGTGGCAGGTTTTAAGTGGCTGCTCGTTTTGTACCGATCAGTTACTAAGACTTATTAGCTACCATGCTCGGTTTATGCTGAGCACCTGCAATTAGCTCATAGAGAACTTGCTGGGTGGAGGGTCAAGAGTATTTTCCCTGCTCCCACTGTGGGTGTGTGATGAGTGTTAATTTCCCCTTCAAAGATCCATAACTGCTGGGAAGAAGGATTGCAGAGCTCCCTATTACATGGCTCCTGAAGACATTGCTGGGCTGGAACAGTAGTATAGTGTGATACTGTCTTTTTAAAATTAGTCCTGTGTAATCACCAGAGGGCCTCCCATTGTGAGGGGTGTCGCACATGATGTAAACACACTTAAGATCTGCATGCTCAGCATCTGTAGGAGCCATCTTGTTTTGTCTCTGATAAAGACAGTTGTGGTTTAAACTTTATATCCCTGGTCTTACTCTGGTTCCTGAAATACAGCAGCTGCAGTAGAATCATGAAGACAACACTCTGATGTCTGACCATGCTAGAAAGCATGCCAGGAACAACCAAAGTGGCCAACTCTTTCCCACGGGTCCAGGGGGAAAGACATTGGATCACCAGGGTTCCTCTTGTCCATTCCTGCTTATTGGAGAGACTTTGAACATTCTCAGTCCAGTGTGGTAATCTTCACTGATCCTGGGCTGAGGTTTGTAAAGGTAATAAACAGGATTCTCCCTTTTTTTTTTAAAAATTCTTAGGGGGGGAGGAGGGGAAATTGTATCCTTTAAGTTTAATACACTGTGGAGTTCAACTATCTCCTAGTCATTCCATATTCTTTATGAAAATATGCTTATGATATGAATGACATAACTGAGATCTACTTTATGCAAGATGCAGGGCCGGCTCCAGGCACCAGCTGACCAAGCACATGCACCTTGGGGCAGGGCGGCACTCAGGTTTTTTCTTTTCTTTTCTTTGGTCGAGGCAGCACTGGAGGGTGTGTGTTTTTTTTTGGCAGCACGGCGCTTGGAGTAGGGGTGGGGTTTTGGCCGCACGGTGCTCTCGGAGGGTTACGGCGGGGCGGTGCTCTTCTTTTTTGCTTGAGGCGGCAAAAAAGCTAGAGCTGGCCCTGGCAAGATGGCTCATGTAAGATATCATGGGAAAGTTCATGATTTATTGAATGTGATTATCCAATTTGTATGCCTGTATCTTTTCTGTATCTGAAGTTAAGAATATTGACTGTATCTGTATTTCAACTGTGATACTTTGGATGACGCCCACTGCTAACACTTCAGGTACAACAATGGAAAAGCCAGACAGGGCGTCTGTTCCATCAGCAAGGACAATGAACTGCGAAAAGCTTGGCCTTCCTGAGGATGCGTCATACTGCCACTGACTCATGGACACTGGGATCCTACAGAGTCAGGTGATCTTGTCACTAAAACATTACCTAGGAGGTCTTGTAATTTTCCACTGGAAGGGCAGGAGTGTCAAGTTTGGGAAACCAAAGTATTCCTGTCTTATGTAAATCCTGCTTACGGGTTGAGAGGAAGGCAAACAAGACTCCTCTTCTCCGTGGCCTGTCTACTCAAGAAGAAAAACTGAAGGCAGGGGGAGTCCAGACTGAGATGGGGGTCCAGTCTGAAAAGGAATATAACTAGAACTCTGAACCACAGAAACTTTGCAACCTGCCTGTGACAATATTTAGGGCGAGAAATACTATTTGTAACCAGTTGCTTTAGTGAAACTAGCTTAGTTTGTGTTGGAATACTAAGCAAATGAAATCAGCTTTGTTTTGTTCTGTTACCCCTTCTACCACTTATCTGCCTTTTTATAGTTGTTAAAATTTTGTTTTGTTTATTAAACCCAGTTCCTGCCATTTCTAACGGGTAGGGGGTGGGGAAGAAGTGTGCATACCTCTCTCTACATTGAGGGAGGGAGCGAATTTCATAATATATCTTCGGGTCTGCACTCCAAGGGAGGTGGACATCTGAGTGCTGGAGCAAGTCCCTGAAGCTGAGTCTTCCCAGAGCTGATCTGCAGCTTGGTGTGGCCCTGCCTGTGTGTGTGTTAGAGGAGGTTTTAAGAGCCTGGCTCAGCAAGACAGGTTAAAGGGGGCCCATGTTGGCAGAACAAATAGACTCAGTGGTATCTCAGCATGTCAGGTGGCTTCCCAAGGGTTCCAACCTGTCACAGGGACAGTCTTAATTGAAATGTGGCATTAAGAAATGTGGCAAAAAATGCAGATTTTGTCCATGTTCAGTGTGGTCTTGAAAATGAGTGATTAGGTACACATTACTATAAGTACATCGTGTGTTTGTTTTTCCCAGGTGGGTGTGTATAGAGACTTTCTAATACGTGTCTAATCAGATAAATATAGGCAGCTGTATTTCAAAATATGTGCATAGCTGTGTGTTTGTATTTGGATAATTTGGTTCATTAAAGCTATATCACTGTAGAAAATTATGCACTATTTTCATTGTTATAATTTCTCAGTTTTTATCACAGTTGGCAAAGCATGTAATCTTCGTTGACTAACTGCATTCCTGGGAGGAGGGATGGTCTAGTGGGTAGCATACTACACTGTGACGTTGGAGACCTAAATTCAATTTCTGACTCTGCCACTGCCTTCCTGCATTACTTTAGAAAGAGTGAATTTGTCCATACTTTCATTCCCCATCTGTAAATTGGAGATCACAATTAATCCCTCTCCTGTCTATTTGGATAGTAAGAAGTTTGTAGGTACTGTCTTTTACTATGTTTGTACAGTGCTTAACATAGCTGGGGTCCTGAATTACAGTGGTGGTCTTGAGCAGTACTACAATATAAACGTTTACAAACTGAAGTCTATAAATAGCCTCTTTTGAACACAAACATCTGAACAATATTCTGTGATACAGCGTGGCCAGAGGGCAGCAGGAGAGTGTTAGCAGGGAGCCTTATTCCCTGCAAGGGGCGGAAGGTTTGCTATAGATTAGAGCACCTGAAGCCACTTAGAGCACCAGCAGTCAGTCATGTTATAAAAACCCCTGCTTCAGTCAGACAGTGTGGGCGTTGGAGCAGGAAGGTTTGGTTGGAGCAGAGAGCAGTTTGAAGGAGTTGGAGAAGAGAACAGTTTTGAAGAGACCCACAAAAGGAGAGTTTGGAGGAGTGCTGCGGTGGGCTGAGAAATTCAAAAGAGACCCTAGGTAAGGAGCACCTGTTCTGTGTAGAAGGAGGGCAAGAAGCCCCTTCACAAGCTGAAGGGCAGGAGAGGGAAGTAGCCCAGGGGAAGGAACTGCTAGTTCAAGTGGTTCACCACAAACCTCAGGGCCCCTGGTTTGGGACCTGGAGAAGAGGGTGGGCCCAGGTCCCTCCCTCTCCGCTCCCCTCCTCAAGGACACTAGTGGGGTAATTAAAATACTGGTTCAGAGGCAAGCAATGGCACCCTGAACCTTCCCCAAAGAAGGGAGAGTGCAAGACCCAGCATAACGGTACCGGCAATTTGCCACAATCCTTAAATTGTGTATGTGATTCTTCCTGGGGGGCACCCTGGGTAGTGGAGCATCTCACTACACCTGCCCTTACTGTGCAGAAGCTTTGTCTGTCGCTGCCCAGATAACACAAGCGCTTCCCTCCCAACCTATGAAGGGACTGCTGTTCTTCTGCAGGTTAGCAATAGGAAAGCTCCAGTCTCTGAGCCCTTCAAGCATTGCTCTGGAATAGTCAGCTGCTGTTCTCTGGGATACTCACAGAATTCACAGATCCACTGTTCTCAAAGGAACAGGACAACTTAGCTTACTAGGATCACTGCTCTGCTTAGCTCATGGCACTTCGATTTGTTTATAGTGAAAACAAGTATAAACTGAGACCTGGCCTACACTGGAAGGGAGGGGGGGAATTAATAGCATAGCGGAAGTCGATGTATCTTAGGTCAACTTACCTCACGTCTTCATGGAGCGGGGTCGACTGCTGCTGCTCACCGGTCGACTCCGCTTCTGCCTCTCGCCATGGTGGAACACAGCAGTTGATAGACGATCTGGGATCGATTTATCATGTCTACACTAGACACGATAAATCGATCCCTGATTGCTCACTGCCTGCCAAATTGGCAGGTAGTGTAGATGTACCCTTAGACATTCTTCTGTCTTAAAGATTAGCACACCCAAAATCTTTTCCCCAGCTTATAACAGCCAGGCTCGCTGTCACCCTGTGTTAATAAGACAAACATGCTGGCTGCTGGTCCCCTAGGTGAAGGATACCATATGTGTCTCTGCAGTCTCCTAATATATTAGACTAATTATTTTATCTTAGTCATAAAGAAGACCTGCCCCCTGCTCTGTGTTCCTTTTCTGGAGATTTTGCAATCCCTTGTTGACTTCACAGTCTTGATTAGCTGGTAGCTCTGTATGCAAGTAGACTTCTCTTGTAAGACCGTCATGGTCAGCCAGGGAGACAAGTGTCTTTTGCCTAAACAGAATCTGTTTATCACCTTCTGGTGACCTGTCCTAACTTTACATACCTTAAGAACAGTTTTCAGTGTAGATATTAACTTTTAAAATGACTATATGATGACCAGTGGGCTATGGGATATCAACAGAGACTTTGCATGCTGCCCTTTGGCTAACTATTATACAAACATCAGACCCAGGGGATTCCTATGCACCCCTTATTTCCTGTACCAGTTATCAGTGTGTCCTTAGGTCTCAGTATACACCAGCTTTTTGTGATTTATATTCCATATAAACAGTTAAACTAAGTGCTGAATGACATAGATCTACCTCACTGGACATGACACATAAGTAAAGAAAACAAGATTTGGCCCTCAATTTTATGATACTTAAAAATTTGAGTTTTCTCTTTTTAAAAAAAATAAAATAAAATACATTTTTGTTTCAGCTGCCCCCATTATGTTGCCTAATCATAGTGGACAAGTAAACGGAATAGAAGAGCAAATAAATGGTAGGCAGATATAAGAACAGTGTTGCAGACTTAACTAAAAATGAAATTGCTTTTGTTGACCTGTGGTTTTGAAGCTGAGAAATACTAACTTTGAATTCATACCGGCCAGTATATAGAAAAGTCTTTTCTTCTGTACAGTTTGTCCCAAAAATCTCATTTGTGAAAAACTCGTTTCTCTGCATGACGTTCCACAATAGGAAATTTCTGATGAATCTCCATTACACACGAACTGATATCCATGCTATGAATGTGCCTCTACATTTTGTGTTAAAGGATGTAAGACTTGAACCATCAGTATCTCCACAGATAGTTGGCGTCTTTATAAATGCGGTTTGACAAAGGAAAATTTGGAAATTTCACTAATGAAATTACTAAGCAATAATGCATTTGACCCATTTTTATAGGATTGAACTTCTTTAGTAGAATATCTTCTCTAAAATGTGTCCTAGGTTTTAAAATTAGATTATTGTAAATGAATTGTTAATTATGGAAGCAATGTTTGAGTATTACCACATTTAGATTGAAACTGAGTGTGTATAACAATACAATATGTGTATAATTGATCCTTGCTAATTGCTGGATATTAAACAAAATGATTAATACACTCCTGAAAGGTGATCGGATACAACAATGATGAGGGCAATATGAGAGCCTATGTAGAATAGAATTCACTCTGGTACCTAGATATCTTTTTACAAATTACTGAATTTTGCTAGCTAATAAGTCTACACTCGAGTATTTTTGCTAACAAGTTGCTCATAGCTATCTTTTGGACAATTATAATGAGTGCTGTGTCACCTCTGAATTGGCATACTTGCACTTTAACTATAAAAAGGAGGTTGTAGAAATGACAGGTTCTTAATGTGTTCATACTCTTTCTTGTACCAGGCACTTCATCCTTAGATATATGGTGCACATCATGTCTTTCAAAGGACATAACCATACTGCACTAGTTTGTTTACAGAAAGTTGTTTTTAATCCCTTAGACACCCTCTTATTTCCCATCACATCAAGGAATGGGGAGAAGATAAATACCATGTTACACTTAAACTGCAACCCACCAGTTAACACTTTAAAGTGGCTCAGTTTTTAGAGCTAACTGTATCTGAAAATAACAAAATAAGTTTTTATAGCTTTCCAGGTAAAGCTACAACAAAAATGTGAGGAAATTGTTTTCTAACTTGATGAAAATAGACAAATCCTGCCATTTTGTGTCTTTTCCACTCATTGAAATGCTTTGCATGCTTCCCCTGTCTGTCTGTCTTATTACATTTTTCCTACATGTAAAACTATGTCTCATCATTTGCTGTCTTGTCATTCCACCTTTTTTTAGCTAATGATGGTGAGTGTGGGAGGGTCTTCCAGTGATAAGACCAATCCAGAACAATAGTCTGCCTGAAGTTTAAATTGGGGGTATCTGTTGCAAGTGATATTTTTCAAGGAGGTGCAGGGCATTCTAGGTCCTATCCCAAAGCCCCATCCCAGCAAGCCCTCTGCTTCCATCCACAATTGGCACCATCTTTCAATGTTTTTTGTACTGCGCGCTCGGTCTTCCCTTTCAGTCACATTTGGCAGTCGAGTTATTCCTTAAGATCCAAAATGACAGTGAGGACTCCGAGGATATTGACTCAAGTAACACATTCGACACAAACATACCTGTGAATGCCACAAGCAGTCTTACCACCGTGGAACAGCACTTTTGGGCTCAGGAAACAAGCAATGAGTGGTGGGATCACATCGTCGTGAAGTTCTTCCTAATATCTAACCTAAATCTCCCTTGTTGCAGATTAAGTCCATTACTACTTGTCCTGCCTTCAGTAGACATGGAGAACAATTGGTCACCATCCTCTTCATAACAGCCCTTTAATGTATTTGAAGACTGTTATCAAATCCTGCCCCCAGTTTTCTTTTCTCAAGATAAACATGCCCAGGTGTTATCTTAACTTTACCTCATAGGTCAGGTTTCCTAAACCTTTCATAATGTTTTAGCTCTTCTCTGGACTGTCTCCAATTTGTCCACATCTTTCCTAAAGTGTGGTACTAAGAATTGGACCCAGTAGTCTCTCTGAGTCCTCATCAGTGCTGAGTAGAATGGGACAAATGCCTCCTGTCTCTGATATTTCTGTTAACACACTCCAGAACGATGGTAGTCTTTTTTTGTAACTCCATCATGTTGACTTTCTCAGTTTGTGATCCAAACCCTCAGATTCTTTTCAGCAGTAGTTGCACATTTGAGTTTCTTTCCAAGTGAAGTACTTTGCAGTTGTCTTTATTGAATTTCGTCTTGTTGAATTTAAATCAGTTCTCAAATTTGTCAAGGTCATCTTGAACTCTAATCCTATCCTCCAAAGTGCTTGCAACCCTTTCCAGCTTGGTGTCATCCACAAATTTTATAAGCATGCTCTCCACTCCATTATCTGAGTCATTGATGAAAATGTTAAACAGTATTGGTCCAAGGACTGACCTCTCCACTAGATAGGCTTTTCTAGTTTGACAGCAAACCATTGAAAACACTTCAAGTACAGTCTTTCAACCAGTTTTGTACTCACCATATAGTAACTTCATCCAGACAGCATATTCCTAGTTTGCTTATAAGGATGTCATGTAGCACTGTGTCAAAAGCCTTGCTAAAATCAGAATATAGCACATCTCTTGCTTCACCAATATCCGGTAGGCCAGTAATCCTGTCAAAGAAGGAAATTAGGTTGGTTTGATATGATTGTTCTTGACCAGTCCAAGTTGGCTATTCCTTATCAACCTTAATTTGTTCTTGTATCTTTCTAGGTATCAAAGTTGGTCTGACAGGTCTATAATTCCTGGCGTCCTCTGTCCCCCTTTTTAGATACAGGTACTAGGTTTGTACTTCTGCAGTCCTCCTGGAGACTCACCTGTTCTCAGTGGTTCTGAGATTGCTTCAGTTAGTTCCTTAAGAGCGCTAGGATGGATTTCATCAGGCCCTGCCTGCTTGAATACCTCTAACTTATCTAAATATTCTTTACCCTGTCCTTTCCCAATTTTTCATGTGTTCCTTTCTCCTTGTTAATATTAACTGAGTATTGGTTGTCATTAACCCTTTTTAGTGAAGATTGAAGCAAGAAATATTAAACACCTCAGCCTTCTTGATATCTGTTGTTCGATCTCCTTCCCCCACTGAGTAGAAGACCTACACTTTCCTTTATCTTTCTCTTGCTGCTAATGTATTTAAAGCAGTGGCTCTCAACTTTTCCAGACTATTGTACCCCTTTCAGGAGTCTGATTTATCTTGCATACCCCCAAGTTTCACCTCATTTAAAAACTACTTGCTTACTTTTGTATTCTTGTCTGTTTTTTGTATCACAGCAGACTATTACTGAAAAATGCTTTTTACTTATTTTTACCATATGATTATAAAGTAAATCAACTGGAATATAAATATTGTACTCACGTTTCAGCATATAGTATATGGAGCAATATAAACAAGTTTTTGTTTGTATGAAATTTTAGTTTGTACTGACTTCACTAGTGCTTTTTATGTAGCCTGTGGTAAAACTAGGCAAATATCTAATGAGTTGATGTACCACCTGGAAGATGTCCAAGTACCGCCAGTAGTATGCATATCCCTGGTTGGGAACCACTGATTTAAAGTCCCTTTTATTTTATCTCTTGCTAGGTGTAACTCATTTTGTGCCACAGCTTTTCAGATTTTTGCCTCTAAATACTTGTTGTTTTGTGCTTCTCCTTAGCAATTTGTCCATGATTCCACTTTTTGTTGGATTCCTTTTTGCTTTTCCGTCCTTTTAAGGAAAAGGAGCCTCCTTTTGAAGAAGCCATATTACTATTACTGCTATTTTTCCTTCACATTGGGATGTTTTGTAGTTGTACCTTCTTAGGATCATTTACATGAGAAACTACCAGCTTTCCTGAACTCCTTTTTCCTTTAGCTTTTCTTCCCATATGTCCTTACCTATCAGTTCTGAGTTTTAGTCTGACAATGGACACCAAAAAAAGCAGTATTCTGTTGCTCTCACTCCTTCCTTTCCTTAGAATCATAGATTTTCAGATCATGATCACTTTCACTCAAATTTCAGAGGGGTAGCCGTGTTAGTCTGGATCTGTAAAAGCAGCAAAGAATCCTGTGGCACCTTATAGACTAACAGATGTTTTGGAGCATGAGCTTTCGTGGGTGAATACCCACTTCCTCAGATGCCATATTCACCCACGAAAGCTCATGCTCTAAAACGTCTGTTAGTCTATAAGGTGCCACAGGATTCTTTGCTGCTTTCACTCAAATTGCCTTCCACCTTCAGACTGACTACCAATTTCTCCCTTTTGGTCAGAATCCAGTCTAAAATGGCTGTCCCCTGGTTACGTCGTCCACTTTCTAAAACAAAAAGCTGTGCCCAATACATTCCAAGAACTTACTGGAAACTGTTTTTTACCATATTTTTCCAACAAGTATCTGGATAGTTAATCTCTCATTACTGTCAGGCCTTATTTTGAATATCTCTGGTATTCTAGAAATTCCTCATCCATCTTCTGTTTCTGATTTGGTGGTATAGCAGACCCCTTAGCATGACATCCCTATTTCTTTTTATCCCTTTTATCGTTACCAAGAAACTTTTTTGGGTGGTATGCCTCTCACCTTCTCCTGGACCTCAGAACAAGTGTATATATTCTTGCTGTATAATGCAACACTTCCTTCCTTTTTATCCTGCCTTTCTTTCCTGAACAAGCTACACTCCTCTGCCAATATAACAGTCACGAGACTTATCCCACTAAGTCTCTGATGCCAGTTAAGTCCTACTTTAGCTAATATACTAATTGTTATGCTGTCTGGAGCAGCTCACAACTGAGTGCCTATCTCAGGACAGTGTGTCAGAAAACAAAGGCAGACACCCCAGACTAGTGGTATATTCTGTAAGTAGATTTCACTAAGCCAGTAATAAATGTGAACTCCTGGATCACTTTACTGGTCTTACACTGGAGCCACAGATGCTCCCTTTAGCCTCTCCATTCTATAGTGCCACCTAGACACACTGAATTTTGTGATAAAAGGATACTTAAACCTAAAATCGCACTAATCAGGTTTGTCTCAGTCCTGAGAGCGCAGTCATTTATTCCAGATCAGTTAGTACTCTGGGTCTTGCATCAAAGATGAGGCTGGCAGTCAGGCCTATAATAAACTATCAGCTAAGAGAAGCAAATGAGTTAATGAGTGGGTTAAAGTAGTTAAAATATATGTTCAAGTGAGTCTATAACTACCAGTGGTGGCAGAGATGTAGTAATCTGCCAATTTCCCAAAAGTCTTTCAGGGCTACCTAGAATAACCTTGAGGATCTCCATTTTTTTGTTTACTCATTTTGTCCAGAGATAAAGGATCTTTGAATCCATATTTATTGTATCTTCATACAAAAAGCAAGCTGACCATGTCTCTAACCGCATGGGCTTTTCCTTTGAGGGTGAGTGAGGAGTGCACTTAAACTTTTGATCTCCAGCTATATACATAATGGCCACTTGCTTTGAAATTTAGCACTTTCTGTTAAAGTCTTTAAGTCCTTCATTAGCATTTCACAACATTTCTTTGGTAATTTTAGTTACAAGGGTATTTACTGTCTAAATATTTGCTATTACATTATGACAAGAACAGATGATTGAAAACATTCCACTAACATTCCACTAATTTTCATAAAGTTTAAATGTGTGAATACATAGTTTACTTTGATCTACAGTTGTGAATTTTCCTGAATATATTCTAGCATGACCTAGTCAGCCAGCGTCATACCCCCAACACAAAAATTGCTTGCGAAGGGGAGTCACTGGCGCTCCTGAATACACCTCAGGGTTTTCCTATTCTTTACAAGGCTTCAGCCACTTCATTCTCCTTTCTCTGGATATAAATTTATTTCCATATCAGATTCCTGTAGGGTTAAACTCCTATGAAGTAATCTAGAATTGGTGCCCATGTCAAAGGGGCATGATTGCTTAAAACAATAAAAAGTTTTAAGAAAATAAGGTTCAAGTTGCATAAGAGCCCAGACCATGACATAGCATTCTGTCTTAATGGCCCCTTAATCTTGTTCAGTGGGGATGAGTTTTTGCTTAACTAGGCAATAGGATTGCCTCTCTGCGCTGCCCCTCTTCCCCCCCCCCCCCCCAAATCTTGTGTTAGAAACATCAGTACACAGCACAAATGGTTAGCTGAAATCAGAGTTAACCAAAACAGGTTCTTTAGACAATGCTTCTTTTAGGTTCTGGAAGCCTTTCTCACAAGCTGCTTTCCATACGGCCTGCCAGGTTTTCCATACTACTGGCCTCCCTGTGTTGTAGGTAGGGTGACCAGATAGAGAGTATGAAAAATTCAAGACAATGGATAAGAAGAAAAAATCCCTAAATATCAGGACTGTCCCTCTAAAATTGGGATATCTGGTCATCCTACAGGGACGATACCTCTGCAGCCCCTCACCTTGCGCTTGGAGACCTTGACAATGAGGACGGTCCCTCTATGAATATCAGGACTGTCCCTCTATATAGTCCAGATTCCACTACAAATGCAGATTTCCCTGCCCCCTCGCCACCGGCTATCAGCACCTAAGGGAATTTGCCAGTACCCAGAAAACAAATCCAGTGTGCTTATGAATTTTGTGCCCTGTAAGGCCTCTATTTGGGGTACAGGATATGGGACAGGCTGCTGAGCTTGAATTGATTTGTAAATTAGATACCATTAACTCTGGCTTGAATAGAAACTGGGAATGGCTGAGTTATTACACTACTTGAATCTGTTTCCTTATGATAACTATCCTTACACCTCTTGTCAACTGTCTGAAATTGACCACTTGATTATCACTACAGAAATTTTTTTTCCTGGTGATAAGAGGTCATCTCAATTAGCCTCCTTGAGCTAGTATGGCATCTTGTGTGTGTGTGTATACTCTTCTTACATGTTCCATTCTATGCATCCGATAAAGTGGGCTGGAGCCCACAAAAGCTTATGTTCAAATATATTTGATAGTCTCTAAGGTGCCGCAAGTACTCTTGTTTGTTTTTTATTTAGTTTTTCTGTAATCTACACACAATCTCATGGTTTTGTATTTTTAGGTACCATTACAATAGCAGAGGCTTTTTGATATAGGCCTTGTCTACACTACCACTTTTTACAGCATTAAAACTTTCTCTGGGGTGTGAAAAAGCACCTCCCTGAGTGCTGCAAGTTTCAGCGCTGTAAAGTGGCAGTGTAGATAGTGTGCTAGCGCTGGGATCTACTCCCCTCATGGGGATGGCTTGCCTTTTATTTTATTTTATTTTAAAACAGCGCTGGGAGAGAGCTCTCAGCTGGTGCTGCGACTACACAGCCATGTTGAAGTGCTGCTGGAGCAGCGCTTTAATGTTGCCAGTGAAGAAATACCCTTTGTGATTACCTTCCTTTCAAGCATGCTTCCCTCCCCCTCCTGGAATTGTTTCTGCATTTCCCCTTTAGCCTGGTATGCTCTGCCAAGAAGAGGGTGGGGCCCCAAGGTCTGAATGGAATGCGCAATCTTGTCACTTAAACCTGGCTGGTTGGAAACTACCTGTTTGTGGTGCTTTAAAAGGGTGAACATTTCCTGCTTTGGGGAAGGCTTAAACTCAATCCAGAACTCAGTGCTTTCCAGATAGGATGACCAGATAGCAAATGTGAAAAATCAGGACAGAGGGTGGGGGATAATAAGAGCCTATATAAAAAAAACACCCAAACAGCGGGACTGTCCCTATAAAATCGGGACATCTGGTCACCTTATTTCTAGAGGAGTGTCTCCCCTGCAGTCTTTGACCAAATCAATTAAAGAGGTGGATAATTTTTTCCTCAAACTATGTTTACAGCCATCTTCCTTTCATGGTAAACTTTTAATCTATAGCTATGCACTGTGTACACAGGCTCCTCTGCATTGGGCGTCCTTACATTATATGTTACTTCAGGGTTCGGCAACCTTTCAGAATCGGTGTGCCAAGTCTTCATTTATTCACTCTAATTTACAGTTTTATGTGCCAGTAATACATTTTGATGTTTTTAGAAGGTCTTTCTGCAAGTCTATAATATATAACTAAACTATTGTATGTAAAGTAAATAAGGTTTTAAAATTGTTTAAGAAGCTTCATTTAAAATTAAAGTAAAATACAGACACCCCCCACCCCCCAGACCAGTGGCCAGGACCCAGGAAGGGTGAATGCTACTGAAAATCAGCTCACGTGCCGCCTTTGGCACACATGCCATAGGTTCCCTACCCCTGTGTTACTTCATTCACTCTTTCAGTCACCTCTGACGATCCTTCCCAATAATCCTTTGTTTTTCCTCCAGAGGAATCGGCATTAACACCAGATCACCAATGATATAATGAAGATAGATCATTTGATATTCGTACCAAACTTTGAGTTTCCTGACTTTTCTTAAGGTTCTGTTAGACTAAATCCATCATAATCTCAAATTCTCCTTAAAACGAATTATTTCCCTATTGACTGTCCTGTTTCCTTGGTGTTGCCCTTTCAAGATCCTCAAATCAAATCTAGGGGTCCCCTCACCTGCCTTCCATACTGGAGATAAAAGGGGGCCACACTTCTGTATGCATATGAAAGGTAAGGAAGTAATAAGTCTCAGTCGTTTTTCACACTAGGAGATGTACATTCTTAGCATAGTTTTTATGGTTCCATTAAATCTTTTCACAAGCCCATACCTTTCTAGGTGATAAGGAGCAGCCTTTATATGCCTCACCCCACGTAATTCCTGTAACCTTTTAAAGACTTCAGACATGAAGTTTACACCATGGTCTGACAAGATTTCTGTGGGAAAACCTACTCTGCTGAAAATGGTGAATAAACTGTAGCCACTGATTCAACTTCAATATTAAACAAGGCTCTGGCTTCAGGATACCTAGTGGCAGAGTCCACTGCAACAAGTATATGTCTCTTTCCATTCCTGGAAGGTTTAATGAGAGAGCCCACACTATCTACAGCCACTCTGGCAAATGGCTCTTTAATAATGAGAAAAGGCTGAGTGGCGCTTTACAATGTCCCTTTAATCCCTTATGCTTCTGACATAAGTCGCAACATTTACAATAATCTTACTGTCTCAAACACGTGAGGCCACTAGAAATTCTGTTTGTCTGTCAGATTTCCCCCTCCCTCCCACTCCTGACTGTTCTGCAAATGGACAGTCATGGGCTATCTGGAGCAATTCTCTCCTGTATCTTTCAAGTACAACTACCAGCTTGCAAATCTTATCCGAGTACCTCTTCTTCGCTATAGGAGCTTCCCTAGAGAAAAACTCTGCTTAAAAAAATCTACCTTTTTTCTTCCCCAGCTGATGCATTGTTTGGAGCTACACTCCTTTCTTCTTTCAAAGAAGCATCTGTCATGGCATAAATCCCCACTCTGAACCTTGGCGTCCAAAAGATGAGGTACCAGCATGAATCCCCCTAAGCTTAATTACCGGCTTAGATCTTGTAGTGCTGCCACCAACCAGGACTTGCAGTGCCTGGTATACTCTGGTGCCCCCAAAACCTTCTCAGAGGACCCCAAGACCCAGAGCCCCTGGATCTTACACAAGGAAAGTAAACTCTTTCCCCCCACCATTGCCTCTCCTGAGCTTTCCCTCCCTGGGTTACCCTGGAAGATCACTGTGATTCAAACTCCTTGAATCTAAAAACAGAGAGGAGTGCACCTTTCCCCCTCCTCTTTCCCCCTCCCCGAGAGGTAATACATATTCAAGCTCAGTGAATCTAAAACAAAGGGATTCCACCTTTTCCCCCCTCCCTTCTCTCTCCCTGTCTCCCACCGATTCCCTGGTGAGTACAGACTCAATTCCCTTGAGCCTCAACAAGGGGAAAAAATCAATCAGGTCTTTAAAAAGAAAAACTTTTAATAAAAGAAAGGAGAAAAAAAAAGGTAAAAGTTGTCTCTGTAATTTAGATGGTAAATGTTACAGGGTCTTTCAGCTTATAGACACTAGAGAGGAGTCTTCCGCCCAGCACAAATACACATTAAAATCATTCCAGCAAAATACACATTTTGATTGTTTTCTTTATTTGCAAAAGACTAAACCGCCTTCTACTGTTACTTACTATTTGAATAGAAAATTAGAGAGCCTGTAGGTACGTCTGGTTACCCTCTCAGAACCCATAGAGAACAACTGTCATAAACAGATAGCTAAGGGTTAATGTCTCTTTCACCTGAAGCACCTGACCAGAGGACCAATCAGGAAACCGGATTTTTTCAACTTTGGGTGGAGGGAATTGTGTGTCTGAGTCTTTTGTCGCCTGCCTGCTTTCTCTGAGCTTTGGAGAAGTAGTTCTACTTTCTAATCTTCTGTTTCTAAGTGTAAGGACAAAGAGATCAGATAGTAAGTTATATGGTTTCTTTTCTTTGGTATTTGCATGAATATAAGTGCTGGAGTGCTTTGATTTGTATTCTTTTTGAATAAGGCTATTTATTCAATATTCTTTTAAGCAATTGACCCTGTATTGTATCATCTTAATACAGAGAGACATTTGGATGTATTTTTCTTTCTTTTTATATAAAGCTTTCTTTTAAGACCTGTTGGAGTTTTTCTTTACTTCAGGGAAATTGAGTCTGTACTCACCAGGGAATTGGTGGGAGGAAGGAATCGGGGAGATCTGTGTGTTGGATTGCTAGCCTGATTTTGCATTCCCTCTGGAGGAATAGGAAAGTACTTTTTGTTTCCAGGATTGGGAACAGAGAGGGAGATTCACTCTGTTTGGATTCACAGAGCTTGTGTCTGTGTATCTCTCCAGGAGCACCTGGAGGGGGGAAGGGAAAAAGGATTATTTCCCTTTGTTGTGAGACTCAAGGGATTTGGGTCTTGGGGTCCCCAGGGAAGGTTTTTCAGGGGGACCAGAGTGCCCCAAAACACTCTAATTTTTTGGGTGGTGGCAGCAGGTACCAGGTCCAAGCAGGTAACTAAGCTTGGAGGTTTTCATGCTAACCCCCATATTTTGGACGCTAAGGTCCAAATCTGGGACTAGGTTATTACATGAGTGGCAGCGGGTGGGAGATAGACAGAATCCAGAAGCCAGTAGGAATATTATATTTTTCTTTTCTCTGCTAAGGGCTTTTTAGCAGAGAGAAACAGTTGGTTTTAAAAGGGAACCAGAGAGAATTTTTTTTTCTGCTCTCTCTGGCAGTTTGTGGCTTGCATGTTAAGCGAGAAGCCATTAAGAGACTGTGAGGGTCTTTTGTCATGCAATAGCCCTCCCATTAGGAGGCAAGTACCAGCACTTATATGCATGCAAATAAAGTGGTTTTTCTGGTTTCCCTTCATTGAACATTAGCTAGAGAGAGAAAAGGAAAAAAGCACTGTTGCTAGGCAGACTCCAGGAGGGAACAGAGCCTGCAGTTCAGAAGATAAACACCGGAGGGCACCCCAACACAAGAAAACAGGAACCATGACTTCTAAGGCAAAAATTGGCGCCGAAGAACAAATCAAAGAAGCTGAACACAGGCGACAACTGGAAATAAAACAAAAAGAGATGGAGATGAAAGAAAGAGAAGAACAGATCAAAGAGGCAGCCTACCAAAGAGAACAGGCAGCCTACCAAAGAGAACAGGCAGCCAAGGAGGCAGCACACAAAAGAAAACTAGAAGAAGAAGAGGTGGCCTACCGAAGGAAACAAGCAGAAGAAGAGTTGGCCCACCGCCGAGAAATGGAAAAGCACCAAAAAGAAATGGAAAAACAACAAAAAGAGAATGAAGAGAAGGAAAAACAGAGAAAACATGAACTGGAGTTGGCAAAAGCTGGGCTGCCTGTGCCAGCCAACCCTAACAACCCGGCGCCCATTATTGCTCCACAGCACAGGAAATTTCCCACCTACAAGGCAGGTGATGACACCGAGGCCTTCTTGGAAAATTTTGAAAGAGCCTGTCTTGGGTACAGCATTCCCGAAGACCAGTACATCAACAGACTAAGAAACACACAAACAAAGACTTCCCTCCACCGAGATTTGAAAGTGTCTTGTCTCCTGATTGGTCCTCTGGTCAGGTGTTCCAGGTTCACTGTTTGTAACCCTTTATAGGTAAAAGAGACATTAACCCTTAACTATCTGTTTATGACAGTATCAGCTTGCTGAGCAGTCACAAACTCCTTTTGTGTTCACTTCAGCCCAGAGCAGCCTCTGGTACAACAGAAGAATTTTCTAGTTCCTCCCCAAAAGGCAAGGTGCTGTCTGCCTCAGAAAAAGGACTTGAAGCTATTTCCTCCCCTTCCCAGACTTGCTTGCTGGCCACGGACAAAGAAGGTGAATCAGATCCGCACTTCCCCTCGGTCCTGATTATAACATTAACATGCTTAGACATGGCTAAAAATAAAATGTTATCTATTAAAATATCAGTTGGAAGCAAATTCCTGATGCCAACCACACGATCACCTGTAAAATCTTCCCACTTAAGGTGCACTTTAGCTAGAGGCACAGTCACAGAAAATTCAGCCAAAGCTAAAATATTTAGACTTTTGCCAGGAAGTCTATCCTCTTCCCTTACCAAACTTCGTTTAACCAAAGTGACTTGTGGTGCGGTCTCTGTCCACTCTGTACATTCAATGCCATTCACTCTTAATAAATTCTTAGTCCTAATATACTTTGAGGTCATTCTCCTCCCCTGCAGTTTCCTCAAGAAAATCAAGGTGGTAGCATTAGCACTCACGGTGGGGGTTGTGGGTGCAGATTGTGGGGTGACCTTAAGTTTTGGACATTTTGGTTTTATATGGCCTGGAGCTACACAGTGGTGGCAGACTACCTGCTTTCTCTTAACCATTTTTTTAAAACCGATCTCATAACATGCAGCAACAATACTTGAATTTCCCATACATGCTGTCCTGATTACAGGGCTAGCTGCATCTCTGTTCCCTCTCTGAGTATACCCCCTCAGAAGTCAGCTTTCTTGCCTTTACCTGTGAGGCAGAATCAGTTGAGTCTCCCACTCTTCGATCAGGTCTGGAGCTACAGTACCTTGTGTATCGACCATGCTTAGCCAGCACGTCTGACTGGTTTGGCACCAGTGGGTCTTCCCTTTGGGAATCTGTGACCAGTGGTGAATATAGTAACCAGACAGCTTTCTTAAATCGAACTATTGTTTAATCTTAAGAGGAGGAATAAAGCATTTGGAAAGGATTTTTAAAACAACCAGCCTGCAAACGTCTGTCTGACCTAAAGACTTGCCATCCACCGATGGAAACCTAGGCAGGCCTAATTTCTTCAGATACATCACCAGGTCCTGGGTGGCAGCCTGACTGAGTTTGACAGCAGTTCCCTTGGGTTTTGTCTACACAAATACTTTCTTCACTGCATGCTGCGGTGTGAATCCACCCTACACTAGCCGGCTGTGCACTAAGTGTTTCTGTAAACCCTGCTGGTGCCACACAGATACTTGGGCCTGGTCTACATTGGGGGCAGGGGGGATCGATGTAAGACATGCAACTTCAGCTACGAGAATAGCATAGCTGAAGTCAACGCATCTTAGATTGACTTTCCTCCCAGCGCGGGATCGACAGCCGCGGCTCCCCTGTCGACTTCATTTCTGGCGGGTAGTGTGGATGTACCCTTCATGTGCAGCAGACTAGAATGTACATGAGCCCTTAGAGGAATAGAGTCCATTTCTATCCAGCTAGTGTTCTTTTGTCTTTTCAGTTCTTGGGCATTTTAGCCCTGCTAGCCCAAAACTAGTTTCATGGGATTAGGAGGAGGTCGAACCAGTCAGGGCCAGTGGCTCTTCCACTGTCCTGTAACAGCCTGCAGTTGTTTGCTGGGAGATGTCTTATTTCAAGTAATTCTTTCACTGCCTTGCGTGTTTCTCCAAAACATTGATTTACCTCTTTATAGTTATACAGTAAACATCCCAGTAATCAGGTCATTGTACCATATTTATGATGTATTATAGAGCAGGCACACTTCCACCACGTGTGCTTTAATCTCTCTCAGTATAGATTACAAATAAAAAGTGTACCTTTGATTTTAGGAATACATTTTTTTTCCCATAACGAATGGATTAGTGACACATCATGTTTTCCCTTTAGCACCTCATCGATACCTTTGAAAATCTATTAAGGTACAGGCTTGTCACAGGATGACAGAAAAGTTGTACCAGCAAAATTCAAGTTTTTGTCTCTTGCTTTATAAAGGTGTCTCTGCTAGCTAATCAGTAATGATAAATGGAGAGCAAAACAAGAAAACAAAAGCTGATGTCTGTAAATTTAAGAAAATATTTAATGGAATACTTAAGAAACTTAAACACCCCTCAGACTGGTAAATATAATAATTCCTAAACATATACAGTATTGTTTTACAGGAGTGAAATATTTGCAAACAAGAATATGGAAAAGAATAAATTCTTCTCACTTTGATGCATGTTTCTGAACAAATCTGAAAAACAGAACTAGTTTTTTTAATTTCAAAGCTCTATTCATATCTCTTTTCTTGAAATAGGAAATAACTGATTTAAAAGAGAAAAACCTCCAAACAATGCTAAGGGAATAAAGTTGACATCTTAGCAGTTGCTAAATTATATTTATTCACATTAGAGGTTTCCCAGGAGTGCTGGTCCTGTCAGTGGGCCGAGAGAAGTCCAGACAGATTGCGGAGAATTCAATCTTGATTACAGACAGCTGTTGAAGCAAGTACCTTTTTCATTGGGTAGACCAGAGGTGGCCAACCTGAGCCTGAGAAGGAGCCAGAATTTACCAGTGTACATTGCCAAAGAGACACAGTAATATGTCAGGAACCCCGCATCAGCTCCCCTCCCCCTGCTCCCAGCACCTCCCACCCACCGGCAGCCCCCCTGATCAGTGCCTCCCCCTTCCTCCCCACACCTCTTGATCAGCTGTTTTGTAGCGTGCAGGAGGCTTAGGAGGGGGAGGAGTGAGGGTATGGTATGCTGCTGAGAGGGTGTGGGAAAGGGTGGAGTGGGGGAGGGCCTGTGGCAGACCCAGGGGTTGAGCAGTGAGCACCCTCTGGCACATTGGAAAGTTGGCACCTGTAACTCCATCCTCGGAGTCAGTGCCTATACAAGGAGCCACACGTAACTTCTGGAGAGCCGCATGTGCCTCCGGAGCCACAGGTTGGCCACCCCTGGGGTAGACCATGGTGACTAGATGCTTTAAAGATTAGAACCTGGTGGGCTCCTATTTTTCATTTTGGGACTTAATTTGTGCCTATATAAATCGGTGAAAATGAGTAAGGAACCTAATCTGTCAGCAGTAATTTTCATTGTATTTTTCCAAACAAAAGGAAACAAAATTTTCTTGGTATTGAACATAGCATGGTAATAGTATGCAGCAGCAATCTGTATGGTTAAAAGATGCATAAAGGTTTCCATTCAGACACTTCTTTCCGTCCCGTCTTTTGTTGTTCATAATTGCAAATTTTTTTTTAAACTGAAATATTCAAGCCTTTGATTCTGCCTGAAGGTGACTGTCCTGAAAGTCATGTGTGAGTGAGAGATTTAATAATGCTTGATAAAGAAGTCTGTGGGAGGGTGGGTTTGGAAAAAGACTTTATGGAAAAAAGTAAAAGTTTTTATTTATTTATTATAAACAGCTTGACGAGTGAAATGACATGGTCTAAAAAGTTGAGATTTGGCATGAAAATAACCCATATTGAATAGAAGTACCTCTGAGTTTGATTTGACTGAGTTATTAGCTTCTGAAAAACTCAGACTATGCATGCACAGTTGATTTTTCACATTATTTGCGGTGCCACTGTTGTAAAGGAACCAATCCAGTTGCCCTGATGTTGACAAGAGTCTTTTCATTGACTTCAATGGGAGTTGGATTAGGCCAAAAGCATGTAGTTTGGGTGCACTAAGTGACTGGTCTTCCTGCATAATTAGAAGTTTTGTAGCAGTGAGGATAATTAAACATTGAAACAGCTTACCAGGGGAGATTGTGGACTCGCCATCACTTGGAGTCTTTAAAATGAGATTCAGTATCTTTCTAAAAGACATTTTAATCCAGTGTCCAGGGAAAATCCTCTGGCCAGTGTGTGCAAAAGGACAATGTAGATAGTCCTAATGATTTGTTCTGGCCTTTGGATGTATGAAATGTACTGAAGGTTTACATGGACAGAGGCTATGAACTGTCAGGAACCCTGGGTCAGTCCTTGCAGAGCTTGTAGGATGCACAGTGATTGGGAAGGGAAAAGGTGGGGGCTGCAGTACACCTTACAGGATTTGCAGGCAAGAGTTCTGCTCTTCTCTACCCTAGGACTCCATGGTAGAGTAAATTCCAACTAAATAGTTATAAATGACATGTCTAAAATTTAGCTGAAGCTTCACTTGTTTAACTTTGCTCCCGAGGTGGGTGAAATGATCCATATTGTACAGTCTGCACACAGCCACTTCTGCAATGGAAGATAGCCGCTTTTAAACTGTGCAGATCTACAGCATACAATGATTCAGGGCAGAAAATGAAACAGTCCTTCTCCAAGGAAACAAAGTGGAGTTTTTAGATGAAGTAGATTTTAAATAGAATCATAATGGTTGGAAGGGACCTCAGAAGATCATCTAGTCCAACCCACTGCTCAAAGCAGGAATAATCCCCAAATGGCCCCCTCAAGGATTGAACTCACAACCCTGGGTTTAGCAGGCCAATGCTCAAACCACTGAGCTATCCCTCCCCCCATACTCTGTTTGAATTTATCCAGGACTCGGGGGCTAATTACAAGACTGCTGTATAAAGTGATAGCAATTTAAAAACTATAACTGGTCAGGTCTTTGGTTTTAAGTTTCACGTGTAAGGTAGTTTTTCTTGCAGCACAGTACCCTCTAAGTTAAAGCACTGGTTCGGTACTGACTCAGAGGGAAGAAACTCCATGCTAAATCACTGATGCAGCTGCTTACAACACTTGGGTCTTCTTTGAAAATCTCAGATTGAAGCAGCACCAAGCCTGATGCTGCTTAGCTTGTGAAAACAGACAAGGTTAGAGCCTTAGGTGGTATGACTGCACTCCTGCATAGAGAGGATTTGATGTGTGAATGTCTTGCTTCCAGCATAAATTTCAAAAATAGCAGAGAGAACCATTATATCACTAGTGATTAAAGACTTAAACATATACAGGTTTTGTTCCGTTTGTTTTCAGCAAACGGAGACATAAATAAATAGAAGGAGCGTGTGTGTACAGTCACAACAGTTATAATGCCACGAAAGCTTTTCTGCCTTGGGGGGACAATGTCATGAGTAAAAGATTCTGTTAAAATGGCTGTGTCATAAACAGATAGTTAAGAGCTAATAGAACAGAAGTACTTCATATCTCTTTTGCCTGTAAAGGGTTAACAAGATCAGTGAGCCTGGCTATCACCTGACCAGAGGACCAATCAGGGGACAGGATACTTTCAAATCTTGAGGGAGGTTTTTTGTGTGTGCTGTTAGTGTTTGGTGGTGGTTCTCTCTGGGTTCTGAGAGTGACCAGACGTGCAACCAGGTTTCTCTCCAATCTCTCTGATACAGTCTCTTATATGTCCAGAATAGTAAGTACTAGGTAGATAAGGAGAGTTAGGCTTATGTTTGTTTTCTTTATTTGCAAATGTGTATTTGGCTGGAAGGAGTTCAAATTTGTATTTTCCTGAAAGGATTTTACTTTGTACTTGTATACTTAAGCTGGGAGGGTATTCCCAGTGTGTATAGCTGAAAGACCCTGTAACATATTCCATCTTAAATTTACAAAGATAGTTTTTACTGTTTTTTCTTTCTTTAATTAAAAGCTTTTCTTGTTTAAGAACCTGATTGTTTTTCTATTGTGTTGAGACCCCAGGGGACTGGGTCTGGATTCACCAGGGACTTGGTGGGGAGAAAGGAGGGAAGGGGGAGAGAGAGGTTAATTTCTCTCTGTGTTAAAATTATTTTCTCTCTCAGGGAGAGTCTGGGAGGGGGAGAGAGAAGGAGGGGGAAAGGTGAATTTTCCTCTCTGTTTTAAGATTCAAGGAGTTTGAATCACAGTAATCTTCCAGGGTAACCCAGGGAGGGGAAGCCTGGAAGAGGCAACGGTGAGGGAAAGGGTTTACTTTCCCTGTGTTAAGATCCAGAGGGACTGGGTCTTGAGGGTCCCCGGGCAAGGTTTTGGGGGGGGACTAGAGTGTACCAGGCACTGGAATTCCTGGTTGGTGGCAGCACTACAAGTACTAAGCTGGTAATTGAACTTAGAAGAATTCATGCTGGTACCCCATCTTTTGGACGCTGAGGTTCAGAGTGGGGAATTATACCATGACAGGCTGTTATATTCTCCTTTGGGTGGGGGGCAGCATTAATCATTTATGGGTACTGAGGTATAATGTGTTGTCATACTCTTTTAAAGGTTATAAGGAAATTTCTGTTAGGCTGAGCTTTCTCTGGTCCACGTATAAAAATTGAGGTATATAGTCTGGTAAGGGACCCAGTAGTTGGTTTAAAAAATAATTACCTTTAATCATCTGACGTTTTTTTTCTGTAATATTTTCAAACTCTTGAGGGTTACTTTATTAAATACTTCTTCTAGATGAACCTGTTTACTTGTTTGACATATATACCTAGCCCTGTTTATAAGTGATTGGGGAGGGGGAATTACCAATTTTCATGCAGCTTTATTTGCCATATTGTTTCCTTCACTTCTTGGAAAAGGGCACCAACCTGTTCAGATGGCTGAAGCTAGGGCTGTTTATAAAGCTAGGCAGGTTAATTGAAATTGACAGCACCATAATGCCTTCCTCAGAGGCTGACGCACATGGTTTCAGATAATGTAGGAATACTGTTTTCACCTGTAGACAAGAGTCAGCTTGAGGAATTTGCATGCCTTTGTTTTGAGCTGTTTGGTTGACGCAGGCAACAGGAACAGATATCCTTTAGGAAACCTCTCATTTCCATATAAATGAACAAAGATATAAAAAGGCAGAGTGTCTGTATCTTTTCGGTCTACTTGACTTTAAATTTCAGTTGTTGAGTAAATGGCTCACAAGGGGCAATGAAGATAACTAACAGTTTTTTGCCAAAATGACGCACCCCTCTCCCCCTTTCATCTTTCCAACATTTATAAACTAAAGAGTCTGTAAGTTTAACAGATTTTAGTAGTGGGGTGGTTCCTTCTGGATATTTCTCATGTAGTTAGATGCAAATGGAAAATTACAACAACATGTGGCTCTGGGGATTAGGTTTGATATTGTAGGTGTTTAAATCTTAATGCTGTTTTACTATGAAATTAAATTTTATTTAGTGAAAATGAATCTCTCATGCCATTTTAAAGGATAATTTTCATTATAGTTCAGCTATGATCTTTCCCAATATGTTGTCCTGTGAATTATTTTAGACTATAATCTCTATTCCATCCCCCAAATCATAAATGAGATATTAAAGCGTTTGATTCAGAGTGGTCACCAGGTGGGGGTCTCATTGGACTCCAATCTCAACTTGATCCTGAATAATTATTTTTGATTGGTTTTTGTTTTGCTAGCAACTTGAGGACTCATATACCAAAGCCCCATTCAATCCATATTTCTGAGACTATGTGAAATATAGTATATCAAATCTTTGATATACCAAAATGACTACACCACCATTTTTCCACTTACTTTCTCTATAAATGAATGAAATTAGGTCAGTTTGGTATGATTTGTGTGTGACCGTCTCTGTAGTTTATTACTTTTGTCCATTTAGGTACTGTCAAATCAGCTATTTAAATGTTTTGTTTCTCACACATAGAAGTAAAACAATGGTTTATAATTCTCTGGGTCAATCCCTTGTCTTTCTCAATATTAATTACTACATTAGCCCTTTTCCAGCCCTCTGGGACTTAACTCATTCATCATAAATGCTCCAAAAATATTTGACTTGTTTTTATCCATTAAGCATGGAGTACTTGCTTTCCATAGTAATAAGTCAAAATACATAATTACGTGCCCGTAGTATGTAATGTATACTTCAGTAATTCTGAATACTATATAGTGAGGCTTTAAATCTGCATTTTATTATGTTAATGCACCTTAAAATTGCATAAAAATTCATGCAGGGAACAGATACAGGGAATTGATGATTTTGGTTTGGATACATTATCTCCCCCGGCTTTTTTTTAAACAGTATAGTGAGACTTTCATTGGTCTTGCTACTTTGAACCATTCAGGTTACCTAGGTACTTTCCAATGTGTTCCTTTCTGAACATGCCTTATAATCTGACATCTCCCTTTTCCCACTCTCAGTGATTTTTTTCATAAAGTATTCTGTTACTATTATCTTTGGCGTTGCTTACATTTTGCTCTTTTCTCCTTTTATTGCAACCCAAAGATGTGTTTACACCCCTAAAAATGTGAATACAAGGGTCTGAGCTTGATGTAGAACCCTTTTCCCTTGGTCTCTCTCTTGACTAGGTCTTACCCTTGTATATTCAGAAAGCCTTTGACAAGGCCCCATACCAAAGGCTCTTAAGTAAAGTAAGCAGCCTTGGGGCAAGAAGGAAGGTACTCTCATGCATTAGTAACGGATTAAAAGACTGAAAACAAGGGGTAGGCATAAATGGTCCGTTTTCAGAATGGAGAGAAGTAAACAGTGGTATCCCCTATGGATTTGCAACGGAACCAGTGCTGTTCAACATATTCATGAATGATCTGGAAAAAGGGGTAAACAGTGGCAAAATTTGCAGACAATAACTATCCTGAGTAATTTTGTAAATGTAAAGCAGACGGCAAGGAGTTAGAAGGGATCTCACAAAACTGGGTAACAAAATAGCAGATGAAATAGATAAATGCAAGGTAATGCGCATTTGAAAACATAATCCCAATTACACAAACAAAACGATGGCATCTAAATTAGCTGTTACCATTCAAGGAATAGATCTTGGGGTCATTGTGGATAGTTCTCTGAAAATATCTGCTCAATAGGCAGTGGCCATAGCTGCTGGAACTGAGGATGATGGTGGTGCTACTGCACCCCTTGGCTTTAGCAGTGATTTCCATCATTTACAGGATATAGTTTGTCAGTGGCTCTCAGGATCCCAACTGTACAAATTGTTCCAGCACCTCGGCAGTGGCAGTCAAAAAAGCTAACAAAGTTAGGAAAGACATAGGTTTTAAAACAGTAAATATCAGAATGCTACTCTATAAATGCATGGTATGCCCACATCTTGAACACTGTGTGCAGTTCTGGTCATCCTCTTAAAAAAATACATTAGCATTGGAAAAGGTACAGAGAAGGGCAACAATGATTCGGGGTTGTCATAGTATAATTCCCAATTCTGAACCTTAGCGTCCAAAATATGGGTACTAGCATGAATTCCCCCTAAGCTTAATTACCAGCTTAGATCCTGTAGTGCTGCCACCAATCAGGACTTAGAGTAGAGTGCCTGATAAACTCTGGTCTCCCCCAAAACCTTCCCTGGGGACCCCCAAGACCCAAATTCCTTGAGTCTCACAACAAAGGGGAATAAACCATTTCCCTTCCCCCTCCTCCCCTCCAGGTGTTCCCTCCCTGGGCTCCTGGAGAGATATACAGATTCAAGCTCCGTGAATCTAAACAAAGGGATTCCCCCTTCTCCTTTCTTCCTCCCAGATCTTTCCCGCCCTGGGTACACTAGGAGATCACCGTGATTCAAACTCCTTGAATCACAACACAGAGAAATCAGGTGGGTTTCCCCCCTTTCTCTTCCCCCCTCCCTTCTCCTTCCCTGTTAAGTACAGACTCAATTCCCTTGAGCCTCAACAAGGGGAAAAATCAGACAGGTCTTAAAAGCAAAACTTTTAATAAAAGAAAAAAGAATAAAGAAAATCACTGTAAATTCAAGATGGTATATTACAGGATCTGTCAGCTTATAGACACTAGAAAGAAGCCTCCCCCCAGCAAAATACAATTTAAAATACTTCCAGCAAACTACACATTTGCAAATACAGAAACAATCAAAAGACTATAACCGCCTTTCTTACTAAATTACTCACTATAAAAGACTGTAGCAGGGAGATTGGCAAGAAAACTGGTTATCCGTCTAGTCCCTTCCAGGACCCAGAGAGAACAAAGCAAAACCCCCAAAAAACAAACAAAGGCTTCCTTCCACTGAGATTTGAAAGTATCTTGTCCCTGATTGGTCCCCTGGTCAGGTGTTTGGTTCCCGGTTTGTTAACCCTTTACAGGTAAAAGAGACATTAACCCGTAACTATCTGTTTATGACAGGGGTATGGAACAGCTTCCATATGAGGGGAGATGGAAAAAGACTGACTTTTCAGCTTGTAAAAGAAACTACTAAGGGGAGGATATGATAGAGGTCTATAAAATCATGAATGGTGTGGAGAAAGTGAATAAGGAAGTGCAAGAATGAGGGGTCGCCCAAAGATATTAATAGGCAGCAGATTTAAAACAAACATATGGAAGCACTTCTTTGCACAATGCATAGTCAGCGTGTGGAAGTTCTTGCCAGGGAATGATGATAAGGCCCAAACCATAACCGAGTTCAGAAAATAATTAGATTAGTTCACAGAGGGTAGGTCCATCAATGGCTATTAGCTGAGATGGTCAGGGATGCAACCCCATGCTTTGGGTGTCCCTAGACTCTGACTGTCAGAAGATGGGAGTGGATGACAAGATGGATCACTTGAAATTGCCCTATTGTGTTCATTCCCTCTGAAGCACCTGGCATTGGCCACTGTTGGAAGACCAGATACTGTGCTAGATGGACCATTGTTCTGAGCCGGTATGGGTGTTCTTATGACATTTCAGACAAGTATGATCCAGCCACCCACCACCTCTCTGCTGTGTTACTCAAATTGTTCTTTTCATGTATTAAGCTTTCTAGATCTTCCTGCTAATTTAACATATTTCTTGTGCTCATCTGATGAAGAAATATCTCAGATTTGTTTTAATGCTACTCCTACTTCTTATAACCTATGTTATCTCCTTGGTGCTAATTGTATTTTCTCAATTCAGTTGAGATTTTTGCTTCCTAAACCTCAATTTGGTGATTAATTATTTTCAGTGCCTTAGAGGGAGGAACCTGACTCAAATGGAATAATCACACTGGGTAAATGAGGAATGCGATATGACTAAACATTTTTTTTTTATTCTGCTTATTGGAATGTCCTAGTGTTTGCTGTTACCTTTGAATTATAAATGAGAGAGAAACAGGTATTAATCAACAGGGAGTCTTTGTGATGTGCTGCGATTATTTTGGAAAAAAGAATAAAAGTTCAAATAAAATAAGCAAATCAATGTTAAGTACATAGGTCTACAAATAACCTTGTAAGAAATAGGAAAAGTGTGGTGGCTTGAAAATGTTAATGTATTTTAAAACTTTTAGGAATTGCTCAGTGAAAGAGGAGGAAAATGATAATCACCTCATTTATGGTCTGAAATCAACTGGAATTATAGGTTTCTAGCTCCTTTTAAGATCCCTTATGGCAGGAGTAGTTATCCCTCTGGTTTAATCTCATGACAAGAACCTTTTCATTAAAAAAATAAGGGTATTGTGAGGAAAGCATAAGTAGTAGAGAGATGCCTATTCCAAACCCCAGAATCTGAACACCTTCCAGTTCTGAAGTTCAGATATGGCTGGCATTTGGATGATGTGATTGTAAGGACAATATAAATGCTGAGACCAAATGTTGCAGGATGGGCCCTTCTCTGTCAAACTGATTCCTACAAATAAAAGCCGCAGACTTTTCCAGTGAAGAACATCTGATTTCTTTAAAAATATAATTGAAAGATAACTAAATTGTTTTAATCTGTCAAGGCAAAATATCAAAGCAGTTCACAGAATTTCACATTGGTTTGATTACAATTCATAATTTTACTAGAAACAAAACAAAAAAACATTGCGTCGCTGGCCTCTGGCAAACACAGAGCTGTTATGTAATAATTTTATGAATGCTTATGTGATCTGTTGAGTGAGATCGTAACTGTATCACTTTGTTGGGTTATCTGGTTTTATGGTGTGAATGTACTGGTTTAGTTTAATAGTGGGCTGTTGGAAAAACAAGCAGGAATCAACACAATAACTCTAGATAAGCAACTTCCCAACAAACACTTGGGTGTGATTACAAGACAACGGCTGAGCTATTGGCAGTGAAGATACTACTTCCAGGCAGGGCTGGCTCCAGGGGCTTTGCCGCCCCAAGCAGCCCCCCATTTCCCCCCCCCCCCCAAAAAAAAAAAAAAAAAGAAGCTGCGATTGCGATCCCGATCTGCGGCAGTTCAGGGAGAGGTCCTTCGCTCCAAGCCGCTGAATACCTGGACGTGCGCCCCAAGCACCTGCTTGCTAAGCTGGTGCCTAGAGCCGGCCCTGCTTCCAGGCTCCAACCAAAGGTTACACAGCGTTTTGTTTGGAGGTCAGTGGTACACTTATGGCGTTTCCACATGGTAGGGTAATAGGGGGTTTGTATGGGGGTTTGATTTCTAAAGCACATTAGTTAGTCTAGTGTGCACCAGCAGCACCCACAAACAGCATGACTTTAAGGTGCGTCTGCAGGATCTACAGAGACTAATTAATATGTACCATGTTAGTGTGCTTTAGGAATCGGTCCCTCGGCCTGTAGAGTACATTACTGCTCTGTAGACAAACCCTAACTGGTTAAAAAAGACATTTTGGAGGGAGGGCTGGGGATGATGTCAATGATCTGGTTGTGCAGGGAACAGCCTGATATGGACTTTGACAGGAACTGAGGTGGTATCTGAAGCAATTGGGCCTTCTTGAGATCCCATGGGATGGTAAGCCTTAGGGAAGATAGGAATGTGTTTAGACTGTTTGTTCTAAGATCTTTTTTCTCTGAAATGCATTGATTCTAGATAAACAAGGCTATCTGGTCTCTGGATACCATGAGTCATAGCTCCCAAGGATTGGAACTACAGGTAGTGAATCTTAAGTCATAGAAATCATAGAATCTCAGGGTTGGAAGGGGGCTCAAGAGATCATCTAGTCCAACCCCCTGCTCAAAGCAGGACAAATCCCCAGACAGTTTTTTTACCTCAGTTCCCTAAATGTCTCCCTCAAGGATGAAACTCACAACCCTGGGTTTAGCAGGCCAATGCTCAAACCAGGGCATGCGTACACAGTCAGAATTAGTACTAGGAGACCTTGCAGCCCAAGATGCAGTCAGGGAGTGTGAGAATCATGTGATTGTTCTTTAAGTAGTGTCCCTATTGGTGCTCTACTGTAGGTGTGCTTATGTCCCTGTGCTAATGATTGAAGAACTTTCTTAGCAGTATTGGTTAGGCCTGTACATGCACTATCTCTCTCCTCATGCTGTGTCACAAGGCTAGTCAGCGTGCCCTGGCTTTATCCTGACCCCTAGTTCTTTCTCAACCACCCTTGGCTAGAGACCGAGCTATTTGCAGTCTATTAGGACCATTCCTGTGGTCTGTAGTTAGTTAGCCTCTTAATTCATAGTTGTAGTTTATTTTCTTATTTTACCTTTAAAAACTTTTTTTTTTAATAAAAGTTTAGTTTCTTTCCCTCCTTGGGGAGCCCTTCCTCCCAATGGCTTCAAGAAGTGCCTCTCTCTTGGAAAGAGGCAGTCCCTGGCACAGACAAGCACTCTCAGTGCATTTGCTGCCTCATGGAAGGCCACATTCAAGAACAGTGTTGTCTTTACCAGCAACTCAGGACTTGGTTTAGTAAGGAGAGAGAGCTCAGGCAGAAGATTATCCTCATGGAGGTGGCTCTCCGACCCTCGAATCACCTGGCAAAATAGGAGTCTTTCCCACAGCCCTCAAGGTCTTAAAGGCAGTGGGACGAAGAAACAAGCCACTGATCTCTCTCACAACTTATCAAAAAAGAGTGGGAAGTGTCTACAGTGAGCCCTGAGGTAGCTGTAAACATTCTCCGGCATTCTTAGTATCATCTGTGCCGCTGGCACTGAGACCTTCTCATTCTGGTACCTATGGCTCATGGAAATCTTCAGTGGCAGATACCATTGACAAGCCTACGGACCCGATGGAAATGGGCACGGACATACAATGAATGGCACTGAGGGACAAAAACAGGAGTAAGCATGCTTCTGAGAAGGCATTGGTACACAATCCTGCGTTGGTACTGTCCTAGACACCTCATCCAGCACCAGAGCAACTGGTATGGGCGAGATCCCCTTCCCCCCGGTACCACCAATGCCACCAAGTCATTCAGCACTACTGGAATTTCCACACTCCAGGGACTTCCATGTAACAGATGTACTGGGGATTCCTTGGTGCTGGGACCTCTGCACCAAGTCCTTGCGTGGCATGAGAATCTTTCCCACTGCTCTGTCATCCTTCCCCCCTCTTCACTGAGGGAGCTGACAGTAAACCGGAGGAGATGGCATCTCAGTATTCCTTACAGGCTCCTTACGGTGCCCAATGACAGCAGAGCAGTTGAGGATATCCTCAGATGGCACAACTACCAATATCTTGGTATGGCCATCAATATGCACCGCCACTGACCTCTTTGCCACCCATCTCTGTGGCCATACTGAGACCCTTGGGCTGCATATCATTGCTGTGCCTCTCAAGCCTCTAGCCCCGCTCTAGAGCCTTTGAGGTGCACAACCTTTCAGCTGTGGCATCCTGGGCTTCAGAACCTCTGAATTAAATCATAGAGGAACAGGGAGGCAGGACTGAGAAAGAAGAGACCCTGAGGACCATTTCCTCCTCCCCAGATGAGGCTATTCTGCCTCATCTCTGGCGGATGACTTTCTTCCAGGACCTAGCGAAGAGAGTGATGGACATCCTCCAAATACAGCTACAAGAGGTCAAGGACACCCACCAGCATCTCCGTGAAATACTCCACTCTATCCTCTTCCTCAATGGTCTCTCTACTGTTACCTGCTCAATTTAAGGCACCTCGGCTATGGCCGACTGAGGACTCAACACATGACCTGGTCAATTTAGGGCACCTTGCCTATACTCTACTGAGGGCTCAAGGCATGACCCAATCAATTTAAGCAGCAAAGAGTCCTGTGGCACCTTATAGACTAAGGCATGCATCTGACGAAGTGGGTATTCAGATCCAGACTAATATGGCTACCCCTCTGATACCAATCAATTTAGGCACCCCCACCCTTTCTCTTCTGAGGGCTCAGGGTATAAGATACCTATCCTTACCCACGAGGGTCAGGAAGAAACCTGGTCAACTTAAGTACCTGCCCTTACCCAGGTTCTATGGGTCTGTGGAACCTTTTCCTAGCAAAAGAGTCTTACATAGTTGTACTCTAAACATCTATTGATTAACAACACACACAAAATACATATACCAAGTAAATCTCTTATGCTCACCACTCCCAATATACAGGCAAATTTCACCCTAAGGCCTGTCAGGATTCATTCATCTGGGGCTTCCCGGCGATGCCTCTGCATGTCACGGTCGTGCAGAGAGGTCAGAGTTCCAGTAGTTTGATGTTGAACTGCAGTCCAGAAATGGTTCCCAAAAATCATTGTTTTTCATTTTTCATTATATAGGTAAAACTAGCTCCCTTCTTCAAATTTACTAAACCTATCACATTACCTCACACTCCTATATAACAAAAATTTTAACCAATTACGCAGTGGCACCTATGTGTCCTCCTTGCTGCCCAGGTTCTTTACATTTTAACTTTCATGCCCAAATTGTACTTTAAATGTGACCTTTTCTATTTGTGTGGCTGATCAGCATAAAACGCTGGTCAGAGCTTATCTTACCAATTGTTGAGTCTCTTTCTGTATCCTCCCTAATTTCCAAGAGTCTTTACAACCTTGGTGGTTATAACTCTTGTTAGGGACATTCCTGAGGTGAGGGTGCTTTATCAGGAACAGAACTTTTTTTTTTTTTTTTTTTTTTTTTTTAACTTTAGTGGTGAACTCCCTGAGTTTCACTGAAGGCTGCTTTAATGGGGGGGGGGGGGGGGGAGTTGATCAGATCTCAGTCCTACACTACCTATAAACAAGGCCATTCTAGACCCAGCAAAAACCTTTTGGCAGACCCCCAGTGTTGTTGGCACCTACTTGCAAGTAGGTGGACAAAAAAATTATCCCCTAGTAAGGGATACTGAATTTGTCTTTTCCTACCGTGGTGGACCCCATTAACTCCCGTGGCCTTCAATATCAGATATGGTCTACTTGCTGTGACAGGGACTGGAAGCATTTGGACTCTTTTTGGGAGGAAGGCTTACTCCTCAGCCACACTTCAGTTTCGAATCCCCAATTACTAACCGTTCATGGCAAAATAAGACTACGTAAATAATTCAAAACTGAATGACCAACAGCTGCCCAAGTTGCATTGTGACCAATTTAAGGCCATCATTCAGGAGGGACAGCTAGTAACAAAGACAACGCTACAGTCTGTCCTTGATGCTGCTGACATTGTGGTGAGGTCTAGCTCAGTGGCAGTAGTGATGGGGTGCACATCTTGTCTCCATCTCTCAGGCTTCCCAAAGGAGGTACAGTCAACCATCGAAGATTTTCCCTTTTGAGGGCAGTAAGCTCTTCATGGAAAAGACCAATGCCTCTCCTCACACCTTGAAGGATTCTTGGGCCACTCTCTGATGGGTATCTACATGCGAGAAGAGGAATTTAGTCCATAGTCCCAACATAAGCTACACACCTTACAATACCCTGCTGAATGCTGCTATGAGCCTGAGGCCTGGTCTACACTGCTGGGGGCGGGAGAGTGATCTAAGTTACGCAACTTCAGCTACGTGAATAATGTAGCTGAAGTTGATGTACTTAGATCTACTCACCGCGGTGTCTTCACTGCAGTGAGTCAGCTGCTGTTGCTCCCCCGTCGACTCTGCCTGCGCCACTTGTGTCGGTGGTGTACAGGAGTTCACAGGAGAGTGCAATAAATCGACCCCCTGCTTGATCGATCGCTGCCCGCCGATCCGGCGGGTAGTGTAGACATACCATTAGAGGAAGAAAACTAAATTTTTGAGGCATAAGTCATCTGGCCTGCAATCTTCCTTGTCCCAGACATCCATGTCCAAGTATCAGTTTTGACAGGTTGGTTGAAATGCCAATGGACCACTCCTCCGCCCAACTGCTGCAACTGACCACCATTACTCACCCATTTTTTGGCCACTGGTTAACAGCAGTCTTCAGCACCAGGGAATGCATAACATCAAATAGATAAGTCGTAGATATTGTTCACAATGGACAAAACGTTATTCATTTTACCTCCCTACCCCCTCCACAACACCTGTCTCTGTCCCTCTTCAGGAACTCTTCTAATAAGAGTTTACTATGTCTCCTCCAGTCTGTTGGGCTATTCAGCATTGACAATTCTCATTAAATGTGTTCTTTCCATGATATGTGGAAGAGGAGACAAAAAAACACATTTTAAAATAATTCTGATCATCTTGCACATAAAGTCTTTTGGGAACCGAAACTTATGGGTTTTCCTCGGTTTAAAAATTCTCTGATTTGCAAGATCTTTTGCAGTGATATAGCTGATGAGAAATGATCATGTTTCAGTATCTGATTGCTGGACATCTGGGCAGCGAACTACCACCCTTTAAAAGCCATGCAAAATTTGAATTACTGTACTAGCTTTGTGTGTTCTGACTGCTTCCTTGGCAACTATGGTGCTTTTAATTTATTTATGAAAACACCCAAAATATTTTTAACTGGGCATTAACTCTTGTGATTCAGCTTTTTTTCAAAAAGAATATTAAAGCAAGTTCCCTGGCAGGGAGTTTCTGAAGAGGAAGCATCACAATCTGTGTGTAAGTAACTTAAAAGAACCCAAGACCACTGGGATGCATGGATGAAGAGAACAATTCTGGAGAAATGAGTTGCAAACCATAGAAACAGAATACATGAAAGTCAGAGCAAGTAATTTAAGAAAAATGATGTATTTTAAAAAAAAGATGGTATTTAAAATAATATCCCTGATCTCCTCCCTCTGCGTGATGATTCTATATATTAATGCAAAACAATTAAACTTTAAGTGTCCTGTTAAATATTGGGTAACCTAATAGACTGGTAATGGCATGTGGAGCCATAATGGTGGTAGCTATATTGGCAATAACCAAATATCAATATCCTTTGATATATGGAGTGGTGTTGTGGCCATATTGGTCCCAGGAGACAAAGTGAATGAGATAATATATTTTATTGTACCAACTTCAGTTGGTGAGAGAGACAAGCTTTTGAGTTTACACAGAGTTCTTCAGGTCTGGGAAATGTATTTAGGTCTGGTCTACACTACCGATCTATATTTGGTTAACTGCATCACTCAGGGGTGTGAAAAATCCACACCCTATAATGATGTAGTTGTTCTGACGTAAACTCCTGTGTAGAGAGCGCTATGTCAGCAGGAGAGCTTCTCCTGCCAATGTAGCTACCGCCTCTTATGGAAGTGGATTAGCTATACTGACGGAAGAGCTCTCTTCTGTCGGCATAGAGCGTCTTCATTAAAGCGCTACAGTGGTGCATCTGCGCCAATGCAGCTTTTTAAGTGTAGATTTGCCCTTGGAGTGTCATAGCTAAATAAAAGGTGCCTCAGATTCCTTAGCATAAGTAGTTAACATACATTTCACAGAACCTTTCAAGGTGAAGTGGCCCATTTAATAACCCTTCAGTCAGAAAGGGGAAGAGAAGGAAGGGGAAAAGGCAGCTGGGATGTTAGTAGGTTATAGATTGTTGTAATAAGCCATAAACCCAGTGTCTCTGTTCAGTCCATTTATTTTTAGTTTCTAGCAAAGTTATGAATTTAAACTCTCTCAGAATTGTCTTCTGAAAGTGTTGTACAGGTTTCCTTGAGGATGAGGACTGCTAGGCCAGATAAAGTGATCACTTTGTGAAGTGTTCACCCACAGGTGACATGGTGTTTGTCTCTTATCATTTTTCTGCATAAGTTCATGTGGCTCTATGGTTTCACCCACATAGTAGTTGTTGGGGCATTTAGTGCACTGGATGAGATATACCACATGTGTAGGACCCAGGTGTGACCGGTTTGGTCACAGAAACCCCTTTGGGATTGCCACGTGATGTGCCTAAACTTCCTCTGACCCCGTTTTCCCTGCCAGCTTGGGACTTCAGTACCTTGCCTTGTTTGAGCCAAACACGCTTGTCTGCTGCAAACGCAGATCTATCTGAATCATGTCCTGCACAAGCTGCAGGCTTAACTGAAAACAGCTTAAGAAGTGCTCCTGTCTCCAACACTCGGATATCCAGCTCCCAATGGCGTCCAAACTCCAAATAAATCTGTTTTACCCTGTATAAAGCTTATATAGGGTAAACTCATGAATTGTTCACCCTCTATAACACTGATAGAGATGCACAGCTGTTTGCCCCCCCCCCCCCCCCGGTATTAATACTTACTTACTCTGGGTTAATTAATAAGTAAAAAGTGATTTTATTAAATACAAAAAGTAGGATTTAAGTGGTTCCAAGTAATAACAGACAACAAAGTAAATTACCAAACAAAATAAAATAAAACATGCGAGTCTAAGCCTAATACAGTAGGAAACTAAATGCCGGTAAATCTCACCCTCAGAGATGTTTCAATAAGCTTCTTTGACAAACTAGCCTCCTTCTAGTCTGGGCCCAGTCCTTTCCCCGGTACAGTCGTTGTTCCAGCTCAGGTGGTAATTAGGGGATTTCCCACGACTGCAGTCCACTTTCTTTGATTCCACCCCCTTTATATATCTTTGGCACAAGGTGGGAATCTTTTATCCCTGTCTGGGTTCCAACCACTCTTTCTAAATGGAAAAGCACTAGGCTAAAGATGGATTCCAGTTCAGGTGACACGATCACATGTCATTGTAAAACTTCATTACCCACTTGCCAGCACACGCGTATACAGGAAGACTTGCAAGTAAACAGAGCCATTTACAACCAGTTGTCTTGGTTAATGATTCCAAACCACCATTAATGGCCCACACTTGCATAACTACAGTAGGACCTCAGAATTATATTTTATATTCCTAGTTTCAGATACAAGAATGATACATTCGTACAAATAGAATGAACACACTCAATAGATAATAACCATTTCAAAGATATGTTACATGGCATCTCTAGCATAGGACATAAGTGGAATATGTTTTATTTACACGCATAAGCATATTTCTATAAAGCATTATGGGGTGCAACATCACACCGGGATCTTGAATGTATGTTGTGGAATATGTTGATCATTGTAGTAGTGGAGATACATCTGCAAGTTTTTCATCTGTTGTTCTGGTGCCATCATAGTTCTCATTTGTGATGACTACATTAACTGGGACAACCAACTGTCGTTCAACACCACTTACTATAAAGAACTGAAAGAAGAGCACAGACCACAATTTACCCAGGAATTTAACGATATCGTCAAATCCTTCCTTCCCCGAACAATTCAAAGAGAAATGCTACAAATTCAGCCCCAAAGAAGCCACCTGTGACAGTCTGGACCCCATATTTACCCTCCACACACTATTGTAGTAATCTTTTTGTACAAAGTATGCCTTGAGGTATCATTTGAAAACTCATAATTTGCTGGTCAATATTGTCCTGATAAAATGTGTGGCAACATTGTATGTAAAATTACAAGATTCTGCTGTATGATGGTACTAAGCATGTTCCTTGTCTAAGGAGCAGCCAGACCAGTTCTTCTTAGAGTGCTTGCACATGTACATTCCTTATTAGGTGTATGTGCTTGCCACATGCACCGATGCCAGAAAATTTTCTCTCAGCAGTATCTGTAGGGGACTGGCTCTGGTGCCCCCTGGAGTAGTGCCTGCATGGCACGGTATAAGGGATGCCCCGGCTCCTCCCATCCTCAGTTGCTTCTTGCCGTCTGTGATGATGCTGGAACTTCTGCTGCTTTGGCTGGTGCTGTTCTGTTCTCTGTTCTTGCGAACTTTAACAACTTGTAATATAGTTATATAGTTAGTAATTTCTTAGTTACCCTTACTAGTAGTTCTCTTCATTAGTCCCAAAGGGGACTCAGCCAGGGGGTGGGGCGTGCCCCGGTTCCCAGGCTTTAAACCCTGTGATCACTGCAAACAGCCTATGCCCATCAGCGATCCACGTACTGACTGCCTAAGGTGCTTAGCCGAGGAGCACATAAGTAACAAGTGCTATATCTACAAGTCTTTTAAACCTAGGATGAAAAGTGTGATATCCATTTGAAAGTGCTCCTAATGGATTTGGCACTCACCAAATGGATTTGGAGCACTGGTCTGATGCCGCACTGAGCACCGCGGCCTCCATGAAGAGTGCTCTCCCGGCGCCGTCTACTAGGCAGTGCACTGGTCCCCTTCCACGGCTCTGGTCTAGAATCATAGAATATCAGGGTTGGAAGGGACTTCAGGAGGTCATCTAGTCCAACCCCCTGCTCAAATTAGGACCAATTCCCAACTAAATCATCCCAGCCAGGGTTTAGTCAAGCCAGACCTTAAAAACCTCTAAAGAAGGAGATTCCACCACCTCCCTAGGTAACCCATTCCAGTGCTTCCCCACCCACTTTGTGAAAAAGTTTTTCCTAGTATCCAACCTAACCCCCCCCCCCCCCCGCACTGCAACTTGAGACCATTACTCCTTGTTCTGTCATCAGGTACCACTGAGAACAGTCTAGATCATCCTCTTTGGAACCCTTTTTCAGGTAGTTGAAAGGAACTATCAAATCCCCCCATATTCTTCTCTTCTGCAGACTAAACAATCTCAGTTCCCTCAGCCTCTCCTGATAAGTAATGTGCTTCAGCCCCCTAATCATTTTTGTTGCCCTCTGCTGGACTCTTGCCAATTTTTCCGCATCCTTCTTGTAGTGTGGGACCCAGAACTGGACACAGTACTCCAGATGAGGCCTCACCAATGCCGAATAGAGGGGAATGATCACGTCCCTCAGTCTGCTAGCAATACCCCTACTTATACAGCTGAAAAAGATTGTGAGGGGAAGATCTCCTTCCTCCCGTAAGGGAAAGGAGAGGGCTGGGGGTGAGCTTCGACCTGTGCCTGGCAGCACAATGCCCCCCCCCTTGGGAAGTTAGGCCCCATCTCAGGTTAAATGGTGCAACCCATCCCACACTTAGCCTATGACTCTGGATAGCAGCACAGGCCCTGGCCAGTTTCAGGTGCCATTTATGCCCAGAGCTCTTCAAGCAGCTCAGGTGATCCTGATGTCCTCAGTGTCCACCACTGACTCCAGCTGTACCCCAATCTTGGGGAAAAGCCGCGCTGGGACCTGTGTCCCCCCCCGCCTCAGCAGCTCCATTCCCCATCAAGAGGGACATCCCGCCATTGCTTGCCTGTCCAAAGGCATCCTGCCTCAGGACTAGAGAGGCAGGCTAAGCGTAGCCCTCTTCAGTTGCTGCACAGAGGGCACCGATTGAGGGACTCAAAGCATACCTCATGAGTAGATTGGTGCAGTCCCTCTGAGGCACATGCCACCAGGCAAGAACTTCTGGATTGGCCTGACTGTTTTCAAGGGCCTGGTACTGGTCACAGGATCAATTGAGGATCAGACCGGGCCTTCATTGCCCATCTCTTAACAGTAGGTCACTCTACTCGGGAAGATCCTCCCAGCAACCGGCCCGTATTAGCTCCCAGTTCCGTTCATCCCGTTAGAGAAGTGTGAGGTGTGGATTGCTGGGTCCAGTGCAGATCCGCCGAGTGCCGTCGGTCTTAGAGATCCCATCCAAGATGCCTGTCTTGCTCGCTTGGACAGGTCGGCTTTGGGACTCAGTGACAGGCTCCAGTCGGACAAGAGCCACTGCTCCACCCAGTCATGGTCGCCTGGTACCGACTGCTCTGTTTATACGTTCGGTATGGAGTGAGGCTCCCTGACTGCAGGACAAGCCCTGGTACCCGGGTCTTTATGTCTCAGCCCCGGCGTGTAAGCAGTTCACACTGCAGAAGCAGCAGGACCAGGGGAGTCTGCCTCGGCAGGACCAGCCCCACAAACGAGCCAAGGTCTGCAGCCACCCGCGTCCATCCTCTCCACAGTCAAGCTTGACCCATGCCAAGCAAGGGGCCAAATGGTCATTTTGAGGGTGCGCCCAAGGGTGACCTACCAGACTGTTCCCCAGATCCATCTGTCCCAGTGTTCTCCAACAACCTTTCCCTTTTCCTCCCTGCTTGGACCGCTATGACCAATGGGTTCTCAGTATAGTGGAGCAGGGGTATACCCTACAGTTCCTTTCTACCCCTTCTTTCCTACCCACCTTCTCCATCCCTCTTCAGGGATCCCTCTCACAAGAGTCTCCTTCTGCAGGAGATAAAGGGATTGCTACAGCTGCGAGTGGTGGAGGAAGTTCTTCTCGAGTACAGAACAAGGGGTTCTGTTCCCTATACTTTTTAATCCCAAAGGCCAAGAGTGGTCTACGGCCCATCCTGGAACTGCGAGACCTCAACAAATACCTAAAGAAGTTAAAGTTCAGCATGGTTTCCCTGGCTTCTATTCCCTCCCTGGATCTGGTATGCTTCCCTTAACCTTCCCTTAATACTTCCACACAGTGATCTTTCAAAGACACAGACGCTTCCTCCAGCTTACGGTGGGGCCCCACCATTACCAGTTTGTGGTCCTCCTTTTCGGCCTGCTGAGAGTGTTTACCGAGTGCACTGAGAGTGTTTACTAAGTACATATTGGTGGTAGTGGCTTACCTAGAGCACTGGGGTATACAGATCTACCCGTACCTCGACGACTGGCTTGTCAAAGGCAACTCCAGGTCTCAGGTCCAAAGAGATGTTGCCCTACTTCAAGCCACATGCCGCTCTCTAGGCCTACTGGTGAACAACAAAAAGTCAACATTAGTGCTGGTGCAGAGGATAAGGTTCATCAGAGCAGTCTTTGACTTGATCTGCAGTGGGGCGTTCCTGCTGCTGGACAGGTTCCATGCGTTGATGAACTTCATCACAGAAGTCTCTGTGTTCCCTTTGACCAGAGCCAGGGTTTGTCTGCGCAAGCTGGGTCACATGGCAGCGTGCACTTACATGGTCCGCCATACCAGGCTCTGGATGCGGCCCCTGCAACAATGGCTGGGAACGGCCTATTCCCAGTCCTGGGACCCCATAGAAAAGATCGTTACCATTCCTCGGCGATACTAACCTCATTGCAATGGTGGACCAACTGTGGGACAGTCCTGGAGGGGGTTCTGTTCGACAACCACCCACACTCCATCGAGTTGGTGTCCGATGCCTCGGACCTCAGTTGGGGTGCGCACTTCGGCGACTTCAGGAACAGGAAATGTGGTCCCCAGAGGAGGCGAAGTTGCACATAAACGTCAAAGAGCTCCAAGCAGTCTGGCTGGCATGCGGAGTTTTCCTGCCCCACCTATCGGGCAAGGTGGTGTGAGTCCTGACAGACAAAACAGCCTTGACGTTCTACTTTAAGAGACAAGGGGGAGTGTGCCCATCGGCTCTCTGTCAAGAGGCACTCTGTCTATGGGACTTCTGCATCAGCCACGAAAACCAGCTGGAAGCTTGTCACCTTCTCGGTGTCAAGAATATGCTGGTGGACCAGTTCAGCAGGGACTTCTCCTTTCACCATGAATGGTGACTCCATCTAGAGGTAGCCTGCATGATCTTCCAAATGCGGGGAACTCCCTAAGTGGACTTGTTTGCTACCAAACAGAGCAGTAAATGCCACCGGTTTTGTTCTCAGTAAGGTCTGAGCAAGGGCTCCCTCTCTGATGCCTTTCTTCTTTCGTGGTCAGGGAGGGTCCTGGCAAAGAGAGAGACAAAGGGCAGGTTGTAATGAACGCCCCGCCGTGGCCTTGCCAGCATTGATTCGGCTTACTCATGAGGTTGTCAGTGGCCCCTCCCTGGCCCTTGCCCAACTGCCTGGACCTACTGTCACAGGGCAACGGATGGCTCCTACACCCCAACCTAGAGTCCCTCCACCTTTCAGCGTGGATGCTGTGTGACTGAACCCAGAGGAATGGACCTGTTCGAACGGAGTGCAATGGACATCCAAGCATGACATCTTTCTCTCGCGTTCCTCCATATAAGCTGCGCTGGAGTACCTGCTCTGTTTGAGGAACCAGGGCCTGGCACACACTTCCATTAGAGTGCATCTCGTGGCCATTTCTGCTTTTCATCCACTGATCCAAGGACAGACTGTGTTTTCCCATGACATGATGGTCAGACTCTTGAGAGGGCTCAAGAGACTCTTCCTGCAGGTATGGACTCCTGTCCTGCAGTGGGATTTTAGCTTGGTCCTCTCTAGGCTCACAGACCCACTCCCTGGGTTCCTGCTCCTTTTCCCACCTGTCATGGAAGGTCGCTTTCCTGGTGATGGTGTCGTTGGCAAGACAGGTCTCTGAAATTAAAGCCTTGATCTCCGAATCTCCATATGCTGTCTTCTACAAAGACAAGGATCAGCTGCGGCTCCATCCGGGTTTCCTGCCGAACATGGTATCTACCTTTCATATGAGCCAGGACATCTTCCTTCCAGTGTTCTGCTTGAAACTGCACAAGACCAGTGGAGAGAGGCATCTTCACGTGCTGGACGTCCAAAGGGCCTTGGCTTTTTATTTAGAATGTACCAAGCCTTTCTGTCAATAAACTCAACTCTTCATTGCTACAGCAGATAGGATGAAGGGCCTTCCAGTGTCCTCACAGAGGATATCCAATTGGATCGCCTCATGCATATCGATCTGTTACAAGCCACTGATTGTCAGAGCCCACTTGACGAGAGCACAGGCATCTTCAGTGGCCTTCCTAGCGCACATCTCTATCTGTAGAGCTGCAACATGGTCCTCTGTCCACGCGTTCATGGCGCATTATGCCATTGCTCAGCAGGTGAGAGTTGACGCTGGATTTGGCAGAGCAATGTTACAATCAACAGATCCGTGAACTCCTACCCACCTCCAAGGGTACTGCTTTGGAGTTACCAAATATGGAATGAACATGAGCAAGCACTCGAAGAAGAAAAGGCAGTTATCTTTTCCGTAACTCGTGTTCTTCAAGATGTGTTGCTCATGTCCATTCCATAACCCACCCTCCTTCCCTACTGTCAGAATTTCCGGCAAAAAGGAACAGAGGGTGAGAGGAGCTGTAGCGCCCCTTATAGCGTGCCATGCAGGCGCCACTCCAGGAGGCACCAGAGCTGGTCCCCTATGGATACTACCGAGGGAAGAACTTTCGGGACCGGTGCACGTGGCAAGCACACACACCTAATATGGAATAGACATGAGCAACACATCTCAAAGAACACGAGTTATGGAAAAGGTAACTGTTTCTTCCTCCAAGACGAAGGGCAAGCTGATGTCTCAGCCAGGTGTAAACAAGATCAAATAGCAAGTGATATACCTTTTTCAACCAATGAATAGCCACTTGGGTCATGGGCGAAAATCTACATCTAAGCAAACAAACAGCATAGAGTTCATTTCCGGGGATAGTGCCTAGCACCCTGCTCCCAGCTGGAGAAGTTTCTCAAAGGAGGGGGAGGGCTATAAAAAGTGGGGAGGGGATGCCACAAATGATCTTTCTCTTTCTCTCTGCCCACAGCATTCATGACATCTGAAGAACAAAGGAAGCAACGTTGGACTGGGGGGGAGGGATCCTGACTGATAGATGTTCAGCCAGTACAACTGCTGAAACGTGGTGAGCGAGACCTTGTTTTGAATTTATCCTAGTTTAAGTTAGGCATTAGTTGTGTTTTACTTTTATTTTTCTTGTAACCAATTCTGGCTTTTATGTCTTCTTTTATGTCATTACTTGTGTTCGCTTAAAATCTCTCTTTGTAGTTAATACACTGGTTTAGATAAAACAAGTTTATTTGAATTGAAGAGTCTGGGAAAATCCATTTGGCATAACAGGATTTGTTCATATCATTTCTATTAATAAAATGGTGGACTTTATGTGAGCTTGTATTGTCCAGAAGAAGGCAGGGCCGTTCAAGACACACATTTCTGGGGAAAAATCTGGGACTGGGTATGTGCTGTTGTTACCCTGTGTGTAATTCAAGAGTGGCTGGCTGCAGCACTCACACAATATATCTAGGAGTGAATTACATGCTGGAAGATGTGTGCAGGATTGGTAGTTACAGCAGCAAAGCAGTGTAAAGAGGACCCAGGTAAGAAGGCTCAGGTGATACAGCTGTTAATAGGTATAGATTGTACTCTGGGTATGTGTCACCACCGCAGGGACTTCTGCATGCTTTCCAAGATGCACAAACGAGAGCCCAGGCAGACCCGTCATATCTGGCCATAGCATTCTTACAGAAAGAATATTTGGACTCCTAGAAACCATCCTAAAACCACTCACCGTACAATAGGCCAGCTTCCTCCAGGACACACCCAAGTTACTCCACAACATTAACGATCTCCCTCAGAAAACCATCCTCACCATCATGACCATCACTGCCCTATATAGCATCATCCCTCGCAATTACGGCAGCTCTGCCTGCTTCAGATACTTACAAGACAATGGACAACCCTCAGATACCCGCCCCAAACACATCACCAAACTCATCCATTTCATTCTCACCCATAACAATTTTACATTCAATACCAAACACTTTGTCCAAACCATGGAAACAGCCATGGGCACTAGGATGGGTCCCCAATATGCCAACCTCTTCATGGGCCACATTGAAGAAGAATTTCTGGATGAATGCACCACAAAATCAATGATATACCTGAGATACGCCAATATTTTCATCTTCTGGACAGACAACTTAAAACTTCCTCAGATTTCCACCACAACTTCAGCAAACACCTCAATCCATTAAACTCTCCTTGGAACCCTCTCACACCAGCCTCAACTTCTTAGACACCCCAATCAGCTTCAGAAGTGAAACCCTGCAGACAAATATATGCAAGAAATCCATGGATCATCACACCTATCTTGATGGGTCCAGTAACCACCCCAGAGACACCAGGAAATTGGTTATTTATGGCTAGGCACTCAGATACCACAGAATATGGTCCAAGGAGGAAGTCCAGGATATAGACCTTAACACACTTAAAACCACCTTCATCAAACAAGGACACTGTACCTAAGAATTAGATTGGATGGCCATTCCACAATTCAAATACCCCAAGAGAACCTGCTTCAATACAGAAATAAACCCCTCTCTGACCGCACATCCCTAGATGTTTCCTACAATCCCATGCTGGAACACTTAAGGTATATCTTCAAACAACTAGAACCCATACTTGATGGGGACCCCATCCTAAAAGAAATCTTTTTTGAAACCCCACTTCTGGCCCTCAAACAACTCCCCAGCCTCTCCAAGTTCATGATCAGAAGCAAGTTCCCCACAGACAAGGACCCACCTTCTCAAAGTGATACCAGACCCTGTCAACCCCTTTCCCCCCAGCTGACTTTCCTGGCCTTTTCCTTTCCCGTCTGTGACAGGAGGGGTATTGAGAGGCCACTTCACCTTGAATGGCCCCTTGAAATATGTCAACTGCTTACACTAAAGAATCTGATCTACCTCTTATTTGGCTGTGAGTAAGTTTCCCAGACCTGAAGAAGAGCTCTGTGTAAACTCAGAAGCTTGTCTCGCCAACAGAAGTTGGCTTAATAAAAGATATTACCTTACCCACCTTGTCTCTCTCTCATCTGATGGCAGTTACCTATGTTAAAGGACTAGTTTGTCTTAATCATTTCCTAGTGGGCATAATTCTGTATACATTTCGTCTTTGTTTAACACCAGCAACATGTTCAGTGCTGTGCTTGATCTTGAGGTATCGTGCCTAATTGACTCCCATTCATTTCAGTGGGAGCTGTGAGTGTTCAGGGCCTCTTAGGATCAAGCTGTAAATAGCAAAAAGTAAGAAAATAATATCAAACTCTAGGTATGTATCTTGTTTTAAATGCTATTTTTGGCAGTGTTTTTTCCTTACATCTCATTAAAGAAATTAGATGAGTTTAGACCTTTTTTTCCTCATAGCTGAAATATTGTATAATCTCAATGTGTTAAGACTGAAGGGGGCATAGTGGTAAAGGGAATGATAATATCATCATCATATTTACCAGCACTTTCCCTTTGATCTCATGACATAATATTGAATCATTTTGGAAGGCTAAGTAAGGGGTGATGATAACTGAGAGGTGGTTATGAGGCATGTCCAGAGATTTATGTCTGTAACTCTTCTTGAGCTGGGTCACTAACTTTTTCAGATCCTTGCTGAGCATTGTATCTCACAAAGTAATGATTTCAGTCTTTTTGGTAACAGGAAGATGGATGATTAGCAAATGAACTGCATACTAAAAAGTATGTTTAACTAACTAAATGGGCTTTTATTTACATATTTAGGGGAAAAAATTCAGCAAATATGGACATTTTCTAAGCTTGACACTTTTTTTTTTTTTTTTGACATACGGTGGCAAGTTCTGTAGAAGTGCTTCTACATATATTAAATAGACTTGTCTACTGAAACTGATGTTCTTGGGATTTCTAACAAATTTCAGTCTGATATAGTAATAATTGACTCTTGAATTATTTATTCTATACTGGCTCTTATACTGTGTTCATCACTGTAGTGTCTGAGTGCCATCCATTGTGCATTAAGCAATACGACTAACATCTGTCATGTATTATTTGTTCTATCATCTTTTTCCCCAAGGGTTGAAGTGGAGTATCTAGTTTTGGTAGTGGTATTTTTTTTAATGAGCATGTTCGTATGTGTTTATTTTAGAGAAGCTAAGGTCAACGAATATGCGTTGCACTTTTGGGAGGTGGTGAGGTATGTGATGGTCCTAAGTTTTTTGGTGGAGTTCATGCTGGCCATCGAGAAAGTAAAGCTCATATATGCAATAGAAATTACTCTTATTGTAGAGAGTTCCATTGTGCCAGAGGAGTAGAATTGTCTACCACAGTCTTCATCCTGGAGCTTTAGGTGGTCTTTCAGATATTCCAGGCCCAGACCATGGAACTCTTTGAAGATAAAGATTAAGACTTTGAACTTGATTTGAAATTCTATGGGAAGATAGTGTAGAGAGCGGAGGACAGATTTGATGTGCTCATGGTAGCCTGTGTTTCTTCGAAGACCACAGAAGCATAGTATACTAGTTGGTATGATGCCTTCAGCACTAAGAAAATTCTCCAGATATATTATATTCCTGTAGTCTAGCTAAGAGGACTGACATAGACTAACGGAGGCCAGGCTATCATCTGCCAGGATGGGATGGAACCATCTGGCCCCTCTGAGAGGAGAGAAAGCATTACTTGCATATGCTGTTGTGTCAGAGTGTGGCATCAGGAGGGATTGAGGAGTGTTCTGAAACTACAGAATGACTTGACCAATTGTGGATGTGTACCTTCAACCAAAGGGGACTGCACTGTGAAATATTCAAAATGCTTTCCTCTGCCTCCCAGCCTCTTCTCTGATTTGCTCGTGTTCAGTTTCAGCCAACTATTGTTCATCCATGAAATGATCTCATTTGGATACTGGGCCATCTTGGTGGTAGAGGTGTGGCCATATGTGGTGAGGGATAGGTAGAGCTGTATGTCATCTGCATACTGCTGGGACTTGAATCCATGTTATCTGATCAATTCACCTGGTGGTTGCATGTAGATGTTGCAAAGGATAGAGAGAATTGATCTTTGTGGAACCATTAGTGAGTGGTCTAGTGGCGGTGATCACTATTGGTTGGGTGCACCCTCCAGAATGGACTCAAACCTCTTTAATGTGTTTGTCTGTATCCGTGCCACATCTCTCAGATGAGACAGCAGTATGGTCTAGTCAACAGTACTGAATGCTGCAGAGGGGTCCAGGGGGTCCAGTAGGATTTCCATTAACAAGAAGAGATCATCCATCAGTGCAATTAAAAGCAGTTCCAACTTCATGTCTTGGCCTGAATGCAGATTTTGATGGGTCTAGATGAGCTTATATTTGCCCTTTAACTAGCTTCTCTGTTAGCTTGCTCAGGAGTGGGAGGTTTGACAGCATCTAGTAACTGGTTAAAACCAGAGTATCCAGGATGGGTTTCTTCAGTGTTGGTCAGGCTATTGCATATTTGAAGGAGGAAGGGAAGATTCTTTCTCTGAATGAAGCGTTGGCTGTTTCAGTCAGGAGTGGCACTAGGAAGGGCATGAGTCAGCACCCAATATGGGGTTGAAACTCCTTTATGGTGTCACTTAATTTTTTGAATGAATGTACTAACTCCAGGAATGCAGGGGGATTTTGGTTGGTGTTAGAGGTGTGGCAGATCCATGCTGTTAGAAAAGGTTTCTTATATGTGCATGATCATTTTGGTACAATAGAAGGATAGTTCATCACAGTGCTTGCTGCTCAGTTCTGTTGAAGGCTGAACGCATTCAAGATTAAGTAATTTACTACTTGGAAGAGCTCTTTGGGAAGGGATTTGGCAGCTTCAGTGGAGGTTTTCTTGGTGTTTAGCTTTTGAGGAGTTCATTATGTTTCAGCCTGTCTGTATCAGTCTTTGTTTTTCACCCGTGGCACTCAAGTTTCTGCCCCTCTTTCTTGATCTGGCACAGGATGTCAGAAAACCAAGGCGATCTGCATGGGCAGATGGGAGGAACCTTCTGGGGCTTGTGTGTTGATTATGAAACTTATTTCTTAGTTAAAATCTTCAATAAAAACTGTATCTGTAAAATTTGCCAGCCTGCAGAGTAGTAACTGCTGCTAACGGTGGATCATCATAAGAATCTAGCTACCCTGTCATGTTCTCTTTTACTAGATATCGCGCTCGCGCTCTCTCTTTCTCTCTCTCTCTCTCTCTCTCTCTCTCTAATAATAAATTTTTATGATGGGTATTGAAGAGGGATTTCAAGGAGGAGGCTTTCTACATCAGTTTAGGGAGGTAGTTTTGTTCATGGGGGCAGTTTGCAGGAACGTGTAAAGATGATGGTTATGGGAGAAGTGGTCAAGTTCTACATCATTGGGTGGAGGGAATGCAGTAGAGAATGAGGGTGGCCAATTAGGAAGGGTCATAGCTCTGAAGTAGCTTGAACTTGATGCAGTGTATTAAAAGCCTATTTACCCAGCATGTCAGTGCACGATACCACCACTTGGTCATTGCACCTGTGCTCCACTCAGTGCTTTGAATTTTATATTCTAGGAGTTTGGTTTCTATTAATTGGTCTGCCAGGAATTAGACTATGGTCTCTCCTTTTTGTAGTTTGACCTGTCTCAAAGGCAGCAGTTCAACATGTGAGTGGGTGTGCTCATGCAGTTAGAGCATGGGCTTGGAAATTAGTTCTGATTTATGTGCTTAGCTCTTTTACTATGTGAACTTTGGCAAGTGGCTTTAAATCTCTTTTCTAGAATGCGGGTAATACTTCCCTTCATTACAGGTGTATTTGTGAGGCTTAACTAATGTTTGTAAATGTGTTGTAAACCCTTATTATAGCTGTATGCAAGCCATCCACAAAGCCATGTACTTGTCAATCTATTAGGCATATTGTAAATTGTATACATCTGGGGACAAAAGGTGAATAGTTTTCTTTTTACGGTTGAAAGTATTAAAGCAGCTCTTTCTTTTATAGGTAAAGACAGAGTTTTCAATACCCCTTTGTGTGAACAAGGAATTGTTGGATTCGGTATTGGAGTTGCAGTTGCTGGAGCTACAGCCATTGCAGAAATTCAGTTTGCAGACTACATTTTTCCAGCATTTGATCAGGTTAGTACCTATCACAGGTTGTTTAGGGAAGTTAAGGGAAACAAATTGCCTGTTGAGAATGGCTTTTCTGGTGGATTAAAATATAATCAGCTGAAGCAAGTTTTATATTATGATTTTTGCAAATATGTTCACAGTGATGAGTATGTTTTATGTTTTAAGGCTAAGATTAAGCATGGGTATTTTTAGTAAAAATTGTGGACAAAAATTCACGGCCTGTGACCTGTCTGTAACTTTTACTAAAAATACCCATGGCTAAATCTTAGCTGCCCTGGGGCCAGTGCTGCTCTGTTCTCCCCCCAGCCCCTTGGAGCTGCCGCTACTCAGGGGGGACCAGGCCACCAAGCAGCAGCCAGTGCCCTGGCTGTGGGGCTGCTCCAGCAGTGGCTGGTGCGGCTGGCTCTGGCGTCAGGCACATTGGCCGCTGCAGTTGTGGAATTTCACGGAGGTTGCGGAAAGTCGCGAAATCCGTGAGTTCCGTAACCTCTCTGAAAAACTCGCTGCCTTACTAATGTTTGTATATACTTTAATCAGAAACATACAGGTCCAGGTTAAAAGTTGAACCTAGCTTGCAGGCAGGGCAAGGCATCGAAAGTTTAGACACAGCATGGTCCAGTTCAAAAGACATGGTAGTGGAAACAGGAATATTTGGATTGTATTCCCAGCTTGTATAGCAGCATAAGTATACCTGGCTCGTGTTAGTGGAATGAATATTACTAATGTGTATGAAGGATTTTAAAATTATGATTCTCTTTTTTCAGATTGTTAATGAAGCGGCAAAATATCGGTATCGCTCCGGAGATCTTTTTAATTGTGGAAGCCTCACGATAAGAGCACCATGGGGTTGCGTAGGTCATGGTGCGCTATATCATTCTCAAAGTCCAGAAGCTTTTTTTGCTCATTGTCCAGGAATAAAGGTACAATAATCTTCATGTTTAATCTTTATTTACAATTCATTATATGAGTGAGAGTAAATACTGTCTGTGGAAAGGAGACTAAGCAGGGTTCAGAGACTCTTTTTGGGTGAATTTAATCCTTTGTACCTACCTGTGTGTCTGGGAGCAAGTGAGGAAGGGGACAAGGAAAACAAAGGCAGTTAAGGTTTTTTAAATTTTCTGAATCATAAACTGAATTAAAATTAGCACATAAGAAAAGCGCGCGCACAGAATACCTGATGAACATAGATGTGTATTAATTGAAGACTACATTAAGTTCAATGTTGTTGTTGTTGAGAATGCACAGCATTCAGGTAATCGTAACTTGTCCCCAGTAAGCATATGTGGTATCTTGTATTAATGTACCATATCGCTCTGAAGGCATACATTTAACATACCAATATCTGCACTATGGCCAGTGTATAGTAGATTTGGAAACTCTTATAATTTCCCAGTTTTTATGCATCTGTATGTCCTTAACTACAATAGCTAATTAACATAAGGTTTAGGTTGCGATATTTTTAAAGAAGAAACAGCAAAGTAAATAATTTTTAAGTCATGTGTGTTTCCGTTCTCTTCCCTTCCCAAATGTGTGATGTGATATTTACATGTGCGAGGTGAGAGAGGAAATCTGACTAGGTGTATATTTTCATAAACACTGTAATGTGGGCTAACTTTCAAATAAATATTGCTGTGCTAGGATATCACCATTTCTAACTCAGTTTCTCTCAAGTTAATTTTTACCTATGTATCCTTGGGTTACACAGCCTCCAGCCCTTAGCACAGAGGAAGTGTTTCATCACTTGATTGATTGAAAGACTTCTGAAGCAAAAGCAGTGTTTGTATGTCATTTAAAAAAAATCACAGCTGTTCCTTGTTTTCTCTAGTGTACAGAGACAAAAACATGTTGGGATTATATCTCATGAGCATCAGATTAGGTATAGTATTTCTTGCTGAAAACTCTTCCCCACGCCTTGTTCCCTTCACCAAAAAAAAAAAAAATCTTATTTTTATTAGATACAGCTGGTTCAGGGTGGGAATGCATTTTATTTTTGTATACTGGATTTCATTATGATATCCCAGAAGTATCTCAGATGTCAAGAAGTAATGTCTCTGGTCTACATTTGACACAAAAGCTCTTCAAAACGGGAGCATATAGAATTGTCCCTACCGCGGTTTTCATTGAGAATGTATGAGGAAGAGACTCAGGTTCTTTATGCCCGCTAGATTCTTATTATTTCATTACGGAGACAAGGAGCTGGGTATTGATTTTTGTTTTGTTTTTGTTGCTAAGGTGGATGAAGCATTGCATATATCAGTGAGAGGAATTTTTCTGTTAGCACAGATCTGGGGAATTAACAGTATCGTAACTCTGAACAAAAGACAAACTGCAATACAAGCATCAGGTTAAGATAACTATTCCAAAAAGAATGCAGTATCGAAAATGAATACAGTATTTTAACTTCCAATAGGGAGAACATGGACACCTTAGGAAGTAAGGGGAAGAAAATCAGCAAGTTGTCCAACTCAAGATATGATGTTGCTTCCATCCAAGATGGACACTTGAATATTAATTCCCTAAAGCCAGCCCCATCTTCCTCTCAACCTGCAAGCATCTTTCTGTTTTGATGGATCAGTAGTTTAAGCAACCTGACATTTTCAGTGATATTACTTTTAAACTGCTGCTTTTTGTCATGCAAAAAACCTCATACCGGACTGATTCCTGTTATATGGCCATGTGTTTTTCTTTTCCCATTTATCTTTTACCAGTGTCCATTTATTAAAGCAGAAGATAGCCTTCAAAATGTTGAGACTATTCTAAAGATTATTGAGAGTCCCTTCTTAAGAATATCTGATTTGTAGAACAGGGTGCATAGGAATGATAGATTATTTAGGTTGATCTAAAGGAAATGAAATGATATCCCCCCACTTTCCTTTTAAAGGAAAAAAAAATATAGGAAAAGAATTCTTCCAGAATGTAAAAGACACGGTGCCAACTGAAATAGGGCATGTGCAGAAAATAAAAAAATGGCAGCTAACTATAGGTGACTGACTTAATAAAAGATATCTCCTCGCTCGCCTTGTCTATACACTTTTTAAAAAACCTTTCTTGAGAATGGCTGTGGAGAAGGAATGGGTGGTGTGTGTGTGTGTGTGTGTGTGTGTGTGTGTGTGTGTGTGTGTGTGTGTGTGTAGTCAACATTATTTCTTTGTATCGTCATGCTTTTCCAAAAAAGAGTCATCTCAAGAAAGATTTTAAAGACCTGTGGAAGAACAAAAGGGCAGTGTCTGAAAATTGTGGTATTATATCTAGTTAACCTATAGATTTTCTTCACATTAGGGAGTGAAACAATTAATACCTTTTGCAAAGCAGAGTAATACTTGCCCACTTACCATGCAAAAGAACACCCTTGAAGTAAATGACCCAGTAGCATACCCTGACTTTCCATAGTGGCTCAAGGTTCTCTGTACAGTACAGAAGTGATCATGTTTAAACAAAACTGCGAACTGTGGTTCTACTGAGTTCCATGTCTTTTTTTTTTTCTTTCCATTGTAGACAGAAAATTAACAATGGTACAGTGTAATAATTATAGGGATCCTTGTATTTATTCAGAGTACCTACAAGAGTTAAAACAGGACTCCCTAATATAGTTATAGCATGTTTTCTTTGTTTTTTTTCCCCTGTATGAACTGGCAACCTGCCCTTCTTGAATAGCAGCAAAAACATATGTGGCGTGCCTCCTACTGCATTTTAGAACTGTGTTTAAATGGTTACTGCACATTTAAATCGGAAACATTGTACCACCATAAACTTATCAGAACACATTATTTGTGTTAGTTTAAGGGAATTTGCCAGCAGAACATCTGAAAGACACATTGAATTTATTTTAAATTGCTACTTTTTATATCATTCATTTAAAAACAATCAGATGAAAATTTGCAACAGCTTAATGTTCAGGGTACACTTGAAAAGCCAAAGTGAATTTCAGTCACTTGATCACAGAGATCTTCAAGCTCTTTGGAGAGGGGCAGATAATGCTCTTGTCTTCTAGAAAAACTTTTATTGTGAAAAGTTACCACATTATAATAAATTAAGAACCTTGAGCAGGAGTCAACCCACTCTTCTGACACCTCCACGACTTCTGTTAATGCTTAAAAAATTGCATTAAGTTCAGAGTTAAGACTGAATTTGTATTTTTGAGATGTCAGCAGTCTTAAATTGTTACTTGGAGACATTTCACCAGCACTAAATCCGTACACATTTTAAAAAAATATTTAAATTAATGATTATATGCAAATTATTATAGATAGAGCTGATAGCACCATCTATAAGGTTGCCCAATACTCCCCCTATTGGACCCTGTTTCAATTGCTTTGCTTTGTTAAATTTTAGTATGTGATCATGTAATTAAAGACTGTGTCTTAATGCATGTGCATAAGGAGGCTGTATTAAGGTTACACAGGTAGTAACAATTCTTGTATTCTCAAACTTTGGAGTGTTTGATTTTTCTACCTTCACGTTGTTTTCACATATTTTTGTAAGTAATTAAGTAACTTGCATAATTTTTCTGCACAACGGGGGCTCCAGTTTTTTTTTTGTAAAAGGTGCCAACTCTGTTTTCCCCAGTCTTTCCTTGTATCACCAGCAGAGAGAGTGTTGAAAACAGAAGAGCAGAGATAGTAATGGTGTTCATGCCACAACAGCATTTGGTGGTTGGAGGAATAGCTGCAGGGGAATCCCTGCTTAAGCCTGTTCAAGAGAGAGTTTTGTGGGTGTTATTTTTGATAACTTATTCAGATTCATGTGGTATTCGCTGGTTCTGGGTTTGGATAAACTTCAGTGAAATGAAACTTGGGTTTGCACTTCTTATTGTATAACTAATATTATTGTGTTTTCTTATCTCTGCATATATAGGCATATGCTTCATGTGAGGCATAACATTAGCATGAGATAATACTAGTTAATATGAGACTCTGACATATCTATTCAGCTTTGTATCTGCTAACTGCTATGGGTGCTTAAATACCAAAGTGGTAGGTGCTTTTATATGTATCTATGATAAATAGGTAGGAAAAAACCACATAGTATCTGGCATTCATCTTTTTTTTTTTTTTAAAGTGGCTCTGTCACATTTGTATTCAGAATCTGAAGCCCTTTGTGAAATTAGGACTCTTGATGCATTTGTTCTGACAGCATATGTTAATGATGCCTTCTGGACAAAGATCCTTTGAGACATTTTTGCACTGAAATCAGATGTATTTCCTGATACCCACATCTATACTGGGAAGTGCTTTCTAACCCAGACTCAAATGGTTCCCTGGAGCTTGCCTGAAAGAACAAGTCATCCTGACATTGTGGAAACACAAGTTAATTACCAATATTGAGTAATGGATCAAATATCACATGGAAATATTTAAATTTGTTGTAGTTAAAGTTACTAGATTGTGAAACTGTTTAAATCTGTAGTCTGGATAAACTCTGAGATCCTTGATTCACTGCATTGGACAGAATTTTACTTCCCGATCCAGTGCAAATTAAACGTGTGTCACAGCCTCCATACTTCCTGCTGAAAGAGTCAGCAATCAGAAGTGAATATTAGAATGTTATAATCTTAGTGTAATTTTCTTCCTCTCCCTCCCTTCTTCTTCATTTCTTTTCCCTTTTCATTTCTTTTTCTGACAGTCTAGATTTGGTTATCAAAGGTCCTTCCATTTCAGGGTAGCACTATATTGCTGTAATTGCGTGAGGGCCAGATTGTCAAGGTTAGGTACAGGAGTTGCAGAACTGCAGTTGCACGTATCTAATGAATGCATCCAGATACCAGAATGAACTTGTGAATCAATTGTCTGTATACAAATAGCCTGGTGTGGTAGGTATCTAATTGGTTATGTGCATATACAAATCAATGGCTTGTGTGCATGCGAACATTGGGTATGTGCACACCTGTGTATAGTAGGGTAACTGCACCTGCCTAATTTTAAAAAACTTAGCCATACATGTTAGTAGACTATCCAGTATTGGTATTGGTTTCTATACCATGTTTCTTCAAGTGTGAGAGACAGGTCCTATGTTACATGAAATGTACTCACCTCTTGTTAGTTACCCTTGCATGGATGTTCAGATGAAGGGCTATAAGAATGAGTGGTTTGGAGTCAGAAAGGGGAAGAATGTCTTTAGGATGGTAGAGCTTATAGAATGTGGTTGAACCTCATCCTGGGGGATTTTTCTGTTTACTTCCTGATTGCGTTTACTCTTTGTTTTTGGTTTGAAACACTGTTCTCTGAGGAAAACACCCTGCTGATTGCAAATATCATTCCTTTATCTTACAGTGAAATAAAGTTTTAGTCTACTAAAAGTTGTTGGACTTTCACCATTTCTGGTTCTCCCCTCTCAAGTAAATGATAAGAGAGCTCCCATGATAGCACAAGTGCCAACTGGACAATCCAAACTACCTTATGTGAGCAGAATTCCTCAATGTTTGACCCACTGCAGAGAGGAGGACTGTTCCAGGTCTATTTTGAGAGGAACAAAATACTTTCAAGAACCAAAAAAGCATTTTAAGTATCATAATTTGTTTTTACTACCCCTGTTAGCACACTTGATATAATTTTCATCCTGATTGACTACTCATTACTTAAAGCAAAGTAATTGCTCTTATTTGACATTAAGTGAAATCATTTCTGCTAAACAGTGAGATTATGTAAATTTAATTGATTTGCGTGGTATCAGTTTTGAGTATGGTGCATATCAAGTATTGTGCATTAAAGTTTATTTCTAAATATTGAACATACTGTATTTATGGTATAAATGTTGCAGCCTTACGAGGATTAAGACATTTTTTTAAAAGAGAGAATCTTGTAGCAGATAGGAATTTCCACATTATTTAGAAATGGTCACTATAGTAGCATTTAAGAATAGTTGTAGATTTAGTTGTAGATTACCGTTAAACTTAAAAAGTTTTAAATATAGGCCCTGATTCAACAAAAACCCCGAGCTTGTGCTTAAATTTTGCCACACTGATGTTGATGAATGATGGATTTAAGCACGCATGTGCTTTGCTCAATCAGGCATAAACAAAGATTTTTTTATTTTTTTTATTGTTAAAAGCAATAGCTGCACTTTTAGAAAAAGTGAAACAAGATAGAGTGCAAGACATATATAGCAACAAGTAGCGTTTCCAACTGCTAGTGATGGTTCGGTAAATGTTCAGACGAAAATCCCGGTTTTGTTGTTTGTGCTTTGCTTGCTCCTGATACTCATCATTAGTCTGCTTCATGCTACTTCTATTCAGTTTTTTTTACTAGGAAGCGGCAGAAACTTAACACAGTGTAGAAAAGGAAGAACATTCTGAGCTGTTTTTAATCTTTAAACAATGATTTGGTAAAGCCTGACCTTAGCAGATTTTATGTAAGTATTTGTGTAAACTCATGTGGCCTGCTAACCTATTATCTCTGTATCTAATCCTTAAATAGCTTAATTATGTTTTTAATCAGTTTTTATAAATAATTTTTACAGGTTGTTATTCCAAGAAGTCCTCTTCAGGCCAAAGGACTATTACTATCGTGCATAGAAGATAAAAACCCCTGCATATTCTTTGAACCTAAAATACTTTATAGAGCAGCAGGTAAAAATGTTTCTTACATGTAATGTGTGCCAATAAAATTTAATTTGTGTGTGTGTGTGTAAGTGTATACTCAATGTAAATTGATGCATTTTATGTTATGGGATCCATCTTTATATTTTTCTTTTTTTATGTGTTTAATTATTTAGTGTGTGTTTTAGAAAAGCTGCTCAAAAATTGGCCAAGATTTTAAAATATGGGTGTCAAAATTAGGTGCCCAGATCCATTTAAGCACCTGATCCAACTCCCACTGACTTCAGTATTTGTAAATCGTAAGTAGTGAAGTCCTGATTCCAAAGTCAGTAAAAGTTTTGCATTCATATTGGAATGAAGAATTGAACAGTAAAAAGAAGAAAAGTCAAAAGAGACCAGTGGGAATTACTCTTTATGATTAGGGAAGGAGTCTTGTTAAAAATAATATAATTATGCCTTCCAATACATGTGAGACACAAACACAGCCTTGTAACAGAAAGACACCGAACTGAAGAACTGTCCTGGCTAAGTAAAGGCAGTTCGAGTGTACATCATAGCCATCTGCTGATTTTCAGGTAGACAATTTTCAGGTGTGTTTTGAAATATAAATTATGTCCATTTCATTTTTCTTTACCAGAAACTGCCTTTCAGGGGAATTATCTTGTTTTGTTCTGATAATTTCTGAGAACATCATTTATGTGAGCTAGGATATAATCTGCAGTACATTTGTGATAATGTCCAAGTTTTTGATACTCCTAGGCTATTACCTTTATTTAATACCATCTTTATGGCTCAGTCCGTACCCTTCCTTAGCTGTTCTCTTGAGCTGTTTTGCTGCTCTTGGGAGCTGGATCAGTTTGCAGAGGAGGAAGAACAGTGGTAGAGGCTAGAAGTTGCTCTTGATGTGGTTCATGGAAAATTATATGAGCTCACTGGTTGGTGTGTTTCTCTTTCTGCTCTCTGCTGTGCTGCTGAACTGAGAATCATTGCCAGGCTCTCCTGTGGGGCCACTGCAGCAGAGGGGGATCTAGTGAATTCCGGCAGAGACCAGAGCCACCAGTTCTGTGTGAAAGATGATATCAGTGCCGCTGAGGGAAGATTTTAAATTGCTACTGCCTCTGTCCTGTGGTCATTCCCCTAATCACAGGGCAGATGTGGCAACCACCTTATTGTCCCTCGTAAATGCATTGATCCCAGCTGCTGGAAAGTGATGGCACAGAATCAGTGGATTTATTCTGAGGTTCTGTGGGAGAAAGAAGCATAGTGGCTTCTTAAAGGTACACAGTCTGCTTCTTTATTCTGTTGGACCTTCTTCACACCTGCAGTGGCTCCAGCACAGCCAGGCATTCGGGAACCTGGTCCCGTTCCCCTTAGCAGCACAAGCCGGAAGAGGTAAGAGAGGAACTAAGAGAAGAAGCAGTGCCTCAGTGAGAGAGCAGGGCTGGGTCCAGAAATGCATGATCATGTAAGGGTACGTCTACACTTCAGCTGGAAGTGTAATTTTCAGCTTGGTAGACATACATATGCTAACTTTTGATTTGAGCTAGTGTGCTAAAAATAGCAGTGTAGCTTCAGCAACATGAGTATGGCACAGGCTAGCTGGAAGAGTACTTACTGCGTTATAGGTGAAACCGCGTTATATCGACCTTGCTTTGATCCACCAGAGTGCGCAGCCCCGTCCCCCTGGAGCACTGTTTTACCGCGTTATAGCCGAATTCATGTTATATCGGATCGCATTCTATTGAGGTAGAGGTGTATTGAAATTTTTACTCATAAGATTGGGATATTTTTCCCACTGAGATCCGATTATTATAGTTGCTTGTTGTGTCCTGCATAATAGCTGTGAGATGTAAGCTGCTGCTGGGGTCGAGGGTGGAGATGGAGCACAAAGTGGAGCTATGTGGTTGAGGGAGAGTTTGTAAGCATAATTTAACGGGCAGCTGCATTAATGTGGTATGCTTGGCTGTACTTGTGCCCTGGAGGTTTGTAGGCTGTTAGGAATTGTGTAGTGCTTGGTGTACATTTATACATATAACATTTTTAGTGAACCTATGCCTTTTTGGTTGCTTGTTATGCATTTATCATTACATTGCATTTCACTGAAACTATGAACTATGCAGTGTGTGCTGGGTGTTTTTTTGTACTTGTGAATTCTGTGGTGCTGTACACTCACAAGTACTCGGTGCTCTGGGTACTGCTATGCATTCTGCAGTGTGTAAGAACAACCGTACTGGTTCAGATCAATGGACCATCTAGCCCACTATCCTGTCTTCTGACAGCAACCAGAGCCAGATGCTTCAGAGGGAATGAACAGAACAGAGCAATTTGGAGTGATCCATCCCTTGTCGTCTAGCCCCATTATCTGGTAGTCAGAGGTTTAGGGGCACCTGGAGCATGAGGTTGCATCCCTGACTGTCATTGTCCATCAAGAACTTATCTAATTATTTTTGGAACTCAATTATACTTTTGGTTTTCATAACATCCCATAGCAGTGTGTTCCTGAAGTTGGCTGCATTGTGTGAAGAAGTACTTCCCTTTTGTTTGTTTTTAATCCTGCTGTCAATTAATTTCATCTTGTGACACCTAGTTCTTATGTTTTGTGAAGGGGGAAGTAACACTTCCCTATTTACTTTCTCTACACCATTCATGATTTTATACACTTCCATCATAACCGCCTTAGTTGACTCTCTTCTCAGATGAACAGTCCCAGTCTTTCTAATCTTCCCTCATATGCAAGATGTTCTATACCCCTAATTATTTTTGTTGCCCTTCTCTGCACCTTTTCCCATTCTAATGTATCTTTTTTTGAGATGGGACAACCAGAACTGCATACAGTATTCAAGACGTGAGCATACCATTGATTTATATAATGGTGTTAAGATATTTTGTCTTATTATCTATCCCTTTCCTAAGGGTTCTAACATTGTTAGCTTTTTTGACTGCACATTGAATGGAAGTTTTCAGAGAACTATCCACAATGATTTCAAGATCTTTTTCTTAAATGTAACAGCTAATTTACATCCCCATAATTTTTTATGTACAATTGGGATTATGTTTTCCAATGTGCATTACTTTGCACTTATCAACATTGAATTTCATCCGCCATTCTGTTGCCTAGTCGCCCAGTCACCCCCCCTTTCCAGTTTGTTGTACTGCTATCTCTTCTCATATGAGTGTAACAATGAGATGTTGATGCTTTTGTCTTGTTGATTTGGGATGAGGGAGGCGCCATCTTGTGCTTGCCATGTTGGACCAACAGGAAAAGGCATTTCTAAAATGTGAGGTGTTTTAAGGGGAATAATGGCTTCTGATCTCTGTGACCTTGGGCAGTGGAGTTTGCAATTGTGACCAGAGCAGTCAGGCAGGCATTGCTGGAGGACTGTTTAGGATTGATATAGGTCACACAGTGTCTACAGTTGCACTACGTAGGTTGATTGTGGCTCAGTGCCATTTAGGGAGGTGGTTTTACAGTGTTGCCTCAGTGGGTGCTTATATCTGCTGGAGACAAATTTGAGTGTAGACACATGCACAAATAAGTCACTACAAGGCAACTTCCGTTGACCTTACTTAATAATGTGGATCCAGACCTCAGCCTACAAAAGAGTGTAATATCATTCACATTGGCTGTCCCCTGGCACTTGCTGAATGTAATTGCCAGGTTATCTGCACATTGGTGTAGATTAGTGAAGTTTCACTCAACTTTAAAATGTATTATGGAAATACAAGTTTCTTTACAATATTGTGTATATGTAGCTCAAAGGAAAAACTACTTTCCACTTTAGATGTTTTCCTACAAAATATATCTTACGTGTGAAGTAGCTTTGTTTCTGTCTGCAGTTTTTTGACAGTGAAGAAATCTCTACAGAACATAAGAACATAAGAACGGCCGTACCAGGTCAGACCAAAGGTCCATCTAGCCCAGTATTGTCTACCGACAGTGGCCAATGCCAGGTGCCCCAGAGGGAGTGAAGCTAATAGGCAATGAGCAAGTGATCTCTCTCCCGCTGTCCATCTCCATCCTCTGACGAACAGACGCTAGGGACACCATTCTTTACCCTTCCTGGCTAATAGCCATTTAGGGACTTAGCCACCATGAATTTATCCAGTTCCCTTTTAAACATTGTTATAGTCCCTGTCATAAACAGATAGCTAAGGGTTAATGTCTCTTTCACCTGGAAAGGGTTAACAAAAAACACCTGACCAGAGGACCAATCAGGAAACAAGACTTTTTCAAATCTGGGTGGAGGGAAGTTTTGGGTGTGAGTTCTTTGTTCTTTGTCTTGGGTCTGACCCTCTCGGCTCTGAGAGTGATTTTTCTATCTCCTGGCTTTCTAATCTTCTGTTTCCAAGTTGTAAGTACAAAAATAGTAAGACAATAGGTTTATATTGTTTTCTTTTGTATTTACATGTGTGTAGTTGCTGGAATGTTTAAATTGTATTCTTTTTGGATAAGGCTGTTTATTCATTTTTTTTCTTTTAAGCAAATGACCCTGTATTTGTCACCTTAATACAGAGAGACCATTTTTATGTCCTTTTCTTTCTTTTTTATATAAAGCTTTCTTTTTAAGACCTGTTGGAGTTTTTCTTTAGTGGGAACTCCAGGGAATTGAGTCTGCAGCTCACCAGGGAATTGGTGGGAGGAAGAAGTCAGGGGGAAAAATCTCTTTGTGTTAGATTTACTAAGCCTGACTTTGCATACCCTCTGGATGAGGGGGAGAGAGATTAGATCTTTCGGTACTTGTGTTTCCAGGACTGGAAGCAGGGAATCTCCTAGGGTCGTCCAGGGAGGGGAGCTTGGGAGGAAGTAACCAGGAAACAAGGGGAGGGGGTATTTCCCTTTGTTGTAGGACTCAAGGCATCTGAGTCTGGGGGTCCCCCAGGGAAGGTTTTGGGGAGACCACAGTGAGCTAGGCACTGTATAATTCCTGGCTGGTGGCAGCTTTACCAGGTCCAAGCTGGTAACTAAGCTTGGAGGTTTTCATGCTAACACCCATATTTTGGATGCTAAGGTCCAGATCTGGGAAAAAATGTTATGACAGTCCCAGCCTTCACAACCTCCTCAGGTAAGGAGTTCCACAGGTTGACTGTGCGCTGTGTGAAGAAGAACTTCCTTTTATTTGTTTTAAACCTACCTATTAATTTCATTTGGTGACCCCTAGTTCTTGTATTATGGGAATAAGTAAATAACTTTTCCTTATCCACTTTCTCCACATCACTCATGATTTTATATACCTCTATCATATCCCTCCTTAGTCTCCTCTTTTCCAAGCTGAAGAGACCTAGCCTCTTTAATATTTCCTCGTATGGGACCCTCTCCAAACCCCTAATCATTTTAGTTGCCCTTTTCTGAACGTTTTCTAGTGCTAGAATATCTTTTTTGAGGTGAGGAAACCCATCTGTACACAGTATTTGAGATGTGGGCGTACCATGGATTTATATAAGGGCAATAATATATATTCTCAGTCTTATTCTCTATCCCCTTTTTAATGATTCCTAACATCCTGTTTGCTTTTTTTGACCGCCTCTGCGCACTGTGTGGGCATCTTCAGAGAACTATCCACGATGACGCCAAGATCTTTTTCCTGACTTGTTGTAGCTAAATTAGCCCCCATCATATTGTATGTATAGTTGGGGTTATTTTTTCCAATGTGCATTACTTTACATTTATCCACATTAAATTTCATTTGCCATTTTGTTGCCCAATCACTTAGTTTTGTGAGATCTTTTTGAAGTTCTTCACAATCTGCTTGGTCTTAACTATCTTGAGTAGTTTAGTATCATCTGCAAACTTTGCCACCTCACTGTTTACCCCTTTCTCCAGATCATTTATGAATAAATTGAGTAGAACTGGTCCTAGGACTGACCCTTGGGGAACACCACTAGTTACCCCTCTCCATTCTGAGAATTTACCATTAATTCCTACCCTTTGTTCCCTGTCTTTTAACCAGTTCTCAGTCCATGAAAGGACCTTCCCTTTTATCCCATGACAGCTTAATTTACGTAAGGGCCTTTGATGAGGGACCTTGTCAAAGGCTTTCTGGAAATCTAAGTACACTATGTCCACCGGATCCCCCTTGTCCACATATCTGTTGACCCCTTCAAAGAACACTAATAGATTAGTAAGACATGATTTCCCTTTACAGAAACCATGTTGACTATTGCTCAACAGTCTGTTTTTCTATGTGTCTGACAATTTTATTCTTAACTATTCTTTCGACTAATTTGCCCGGTAACGATGTTAGACTTGCCGGTCTGTAATTGCCGGGATCACCTCTAGAGCCCTTTTTAAATATTGGCGTTACATTAGCTAACTTCCAGTCATTGGGTACCGAAGCAAATTTAAAGGACAGGTTACAAACCTCAGTTAATAGTTCCGCAACTTCACATTTGAGTTCTTTCAGAACTTTTGGGTGAATGCCGTCTGGTCCCGGTGACTTCTTAATGTTGAGTTTATCAATTCCAAAACCCTTGTCTAGTGACACTTCAATCTGTGACAGTTCCTCAGATTTGTCACCTACAAAAGTTGGCTCAGGTTTGGGAATCTCCCTAACATCCTTAGCTGTGAAGACTGAAGCAAAGAATCCATTTAGTTTCTCCGCAATGACTTTATCGTCTTTAAGTGCTCCTTTTGTATTTTGATCGTCAGGGGGCCCCACTGGTCGTTTAGCAGGCTTCCTGCTTCTGATGTACTTAAAAAATATTTTGTTATTACCTTTGGAGTTTTTGGCTAGCCGTTCTTCAAACTCCTCTTTGGCTTTTCTTATTACACTCTTGCACTTAAGCTGGCAGGGTTTGTGCTCCTTTCTATTTACCTCACTAGGATTTGACTTCCACTTTTTAAAGGAAGTCTTTTTATCTCTCCCTGCTTCTTTTACATGGCTGTTTAGCCACAGTGGCTCTTTTTTAGTTCTTTTACTATGTTTCTTAATTTGGGGTATACATTGAAGTTGGGCCTCTATTATGGTGTCTTGCAGGGATTTCACTTTAGTCACTGTACCTTTTAACTTTTGTTTAACTAACCCCCTCATTTTTGTATAGTTCCCTCTTTTGAAATTAAATGCCACAGTGTTGGGCTGTTGAGGTGTTCTTCCCCCCACAGGGATGTTGAATGCTATTGTATTATGGTCACTATTTCCAAGTGGTCCTGCTATAGTTACCTCTTGGACCAGCTCCTGCGCTCCACTCAGGATTAAATCTAGAGTTGCCTCTCCTCTTGTGGGTTCCTGTACCAGCTGCTCCATGAAGCAGTCATTTAAAGTATCGAAAAATTTTATCTCTGCATTTTGTCCTGAAGTGAAATGTTCCCAGTCAATATGGGGATAATTGAAATCCCCCACTGTTATTGGGTTCTTAATTTTGATAGCCTCTCTGATTTCCCTTAGCATTTCATCATCACTGTTACTGTCCTGGTCAGGTGGTCGATAATAGATCCCTAACGTTATATTTTTATTAGAGTATGAAAATTTCTATTCATAGCGATTCTGTGGAACATGTGGATTTGCTTAAGATTTTTACTTCTTTTGAATCTACATTTTCTTTCACATATAGTGCCACTCCCCCCCGCACAAGCTGTTCTGTACTTCTAATATATTTTGTACCCCGGAATGATTGTGTCCCATTGATTGCTCTCAGTCCACCAGGTTTCTGTGATGCCTGTTATATCAATATCCTCCTTTATCATAAGGCACTCTAGTTCACCTATCTTATTATTTAGACTTCTAGCATTTGTGTACAAGCGCTTTAAAAACTTGTCCCTGTTTATTTGTCTGCCCTTTTCTGATGTGCCAGATTCTTTTTTATATGACTGTTTATCATCTGATCCGGCCCTTACATTATCCTCTTCCGTCCTCTGTTCCTGACTATAACCTGGAGATTCCCTATCATCAGACTCTCTCCCCTAAGAGAAGTCTGTGTCTGATCCACATGCTCCTCTGCAGCAGTCGGCTTTCCCCCATCTCCTAGTTTAAAAACTGGGTCAGAAGCAAATAGAATCTTGAAAACAAAAAAGGCAAGGGAGGTCAAATGTACTCTGGGCTAGTCTACACTGCAATTGTAAGTGTGACTGCAGTGTATGTAGACATATCTAAGCTAGCTTTGAGTTAGCTACTGCAAGTACAAAATTGTGGCAGCACAGGCTTCAGTGTAGGCTGTACAAGCCTGACTGGCACCTCAGTACTTACATGAGTGGCTAGCCCTTGCTGAAGTCTGTGCTGCCATGGCTTCACTGTGTTAGCTAGATTCCAAGCTAACTTGGGTATGTCTACATGTGCTGCTTTCACACCTTCAGTTGTAGTGTATACACACCGTCTGTTGCTTGATTTATTTTGCCCTGGCAGGTTATCAGCTTCCACTGGTAATTTTCATTACATGTTGTTTTAGTAGGAAACAGGCAGTGTATTTTCAAAAACATTTTTGTGAGCAAATGGCATGTTGTGTTAATATTATTTGCATTATGGTAGTACCCAAAATGCCCATTGTGGGATTGGGGCCTCATTGTGCTAGATACTGTACAAATACATGTGGAGACTCAGTTGCTGTGCTTCAGTAATAATGATGGTAAATATAATAAGAAAATTCTAGCAGTATTCAAATTTATTTACCTGAAATGCTGTGTAACCTTTCTGTCCAGTTTTTAGTGGACATATATCCTTACTGCAAAGAAATTCACACCTGCGCTAATTGGAATCCTTCTTGGTATAATCAAAAAGACCAAGGTTTGCATGAGCATGAATAGTGAAAGGGATGTTCTCTAGCTCTAAAACAGGCTTACGTGATTCAACTCCTACAGTCAATTCTGATAATACTTCCTGTGTCCAGGTGACTGAAGAGAGTTGCACCAATAAGACCCGGTTTGTGTAGCTCAATTCCACAGATGTTAACATCTGAGGGAGCCCTGTAAAATGGTCCACTTACTACTGCACCATTTAAACTTGTCATCTAACCTTTCTCAGAACAATTCTAATCCGTACACTGCTTAAAATAGTGAAAGCAGCAGGCTCCTATCTAAACTAGAACCCCAACATGGTTAACAACATTGGAGCTCATCAGTGAATGTAAGTAATTGAAGGAATTTTTTAGAAAATCGCACTAGATTAGGTAAGGCCCCAAAAGCTGAGTACATTCCACTAGACAAGAGATTTCTGTTAGTTACTAAGTTTAAGCAAATATCAAACAGGTCATTTTGAAGCAATCCAGACAATGGGAGCACAGTCTTATATAGATAGGAAAATTTCCCTAAAATTTTAGAGCTTCTACACTGTGTAGCTATGGTCTGAGCTCTAAATTGCATTACTAACTGTGACAAAGGCTATGGGTCTTTGTAATTCATAGTTCATGACAAAAATAAAAACCTGGTTCTGGGTTTACTGCCAAAAGGCCTGATTGCCAAGATGTTCTGTGAAAGGTGGTATCTGAGGTAGGGCCATTAAGCCTCTGAAAGGCAGCTATTCCTTAATATTGTTAGGGGGTTTATCTTTCTCATCTTTTATGTCTCTTTGACATCAGAAAACTGGAGACAGGAATTAATAAGTGTGCCTATGGGGAGGGGGGAGAAGTGCAGGGTTGTTGGTATCTAGCTAGCAAGCAACTTTGTCAGTCTGATCAGAGTGGCCAGAGAGAATTGTTTGCAAGGGATGTAAGCTGTTCATTTTACTTTCCCTTTTCCCCCAGAATCTCTAAGGAGAAGTGCCGAAGGGTAAAGAGATTTAGGAACTTACACCCTCTCTTAGTCTCTGTAAAGGGTGATGAATAGAGGAGTCCACTCTCAGTGAGTGAGGTTGCCATCAGGCTGCAGTGCGTGCACTCAAAAGAGAAAAACTGTAAGATTAAAGAGGAAATGAGTTGGTGAGGGTGGTAATTGTCACATGGCCCCATTCCGTCTCTGGACAGACACCAATTTGCTAGGAGTGGACCGAATTGCTGGATCCCATGTGCTCCAAACCAAGCTGGATCTGGGCAGTGCAAGGTTGCTGTTCCTCTCATTCCCCCTGGGGCATGACCCTGGGGGGTTCCATAGCTCAGCTGCCTTAGACCCTGAAACTAGTGCCTCAGTCCTCCTGAGTCCCTAGTTATTTATACACATTCCACAGAGTGCCTGTTGTGGGTGTACTGAGCTTTTTGATTAACCCCTTCAGGGACAGCATGGCAGGCAAGGAACACAGGATTAGCAGAGGCATTTCTTAACCACAGTTATTTTTACTCTTAAACATTAGAGAGTTATAGATCAGTCTTTGCAAAATAACAGTCCTGAGATGTATCTTCCCTCCCCCCACCCCTCGCCTTCCCAGTCTGATCTCACCCCTTCTGAGAGTCTGAGATCTGGATCAGTGCGTCAGGCTAGGCAAAGTCCCTCCCGCCTTCTCTCTCCAGCCTGGTGTTCTGGCATATGGTGGGGGATAGTCCCATGTTGTGGCAATGGTCATACCAAAAAATGAGCCCAGTTAGTGAAAGAACACAGAATGTGTCTGAATGTTTTAGGTGGAGAGCATCATTATTCTCTGCTGCCAAATGAGGCATCCACTAAGGCCCTTCTGTCCAGTTTGTTGTGATGGTTTACAAATAGACATTATGGGGCTGCTTTGTTGATTTCCAGAAAGATGAAGCTCCTGTCTTAGCTGTAGATGACCCTAGAGCCCTATTAAAATTTTTGAGTTTCCTTTTATAGCTACATTCAAAATAGTATCTTTGTGGTAATGGATGATCTAGTAGGTTTTGTCTCTGCTTAGAGTGTCAGTATCCAATACGAAGCGTGTGAGGAACTGTAATGTTCAGTTGTGTCCAAATGGAGTGGAGAGCTCATAATACATTCGAGGAACACTCTCTTCTTATCTGAACAAGGAGAGGCAGAAAAAGGAGGGTTTGGAGATTTCTTTCTTAACATGAAAGCTGTAAGACATTTGCTTGTGGAACATAGTTCTGGTGGAAAATAATATGCTGAAATCTCTATGAAGAGGCTACAGCTTATTCAGCTCATCTCGCTGATAATTTAGTTATTAGAGCGAGAGAATCTTTGGGTTCGATCTATTAAGTCTGCTTTAGCCACTCTTGCTGTGCAGCTTCATTGTTATAGGAGCATCCTCAGGCAGTGAAAACTATTGTACCTGGCTTATGCCATGGCTTGGACCAGAAGGGACTTGACAGAAGGAAGGGGACATGGCCAAAGTACTTCTGCACTCCCAGCAATCCCTGCCTGTGGTACACTCAATTTGGGGGAGGGGCACATCTTTGTGTTAGCTGTATTTAGTGCAGCTGTATTTAGAGCAGCCTGATTTCTGGAACCCAAAGATATGACATTCCTCTGCCTCCCTTAGAAATGATCTATTTTGGTCAAGTTTGAAGCACATTTGTGGAATGCTGTAGTTTGCAAGTCCTGTGACTTCACTTCAGTGCTGCTAATCTGTTATTTTGCACCAGTGCTGAAATTCACTTTTTGAAAAAGAGTACAAAAAGACATCAAGGGGGAAAAAAAACCTTTGCCCCTATGTGTGCTGTGGAAGAAACTTCTTGTTAAAAAGAGACAAATGCTATGCTTCTTATTGACCCTGAACTTTAAGTAGCTGCAGTTCTAACAGCAACTCTGGTTATATACCAGTTTCTCTTTTTAGTAGAAGAATTAGATGTTAAACTTTTTTTTATAGCTATCACAGTGAAATACAGTCTTCATCATCAAAGCTACTTCATCAATTCCCATCTGTTGGATAATAACAATTTTGGACCTGGTGGTGTGCAGAAAAGCACTGAATTTAATAGGACATCTCTGAAATGTTTTGAGAAATAAGGTGGTCTCTAGGGTGAAGCATAATGCAAGAAACAGGGCATGCATCTAGCACGCTGCTTAGGGACTTGCTTGTTTTGTTTCCAATAATACTGTAAAATATTTCCTCAACCCACTAAAATGGATATATTCCCTGTATTTTGTATATAAATGTATTAACTGTATTTATTTCAGACTCTGGGCACAATACAGATTTTATGTGAAAGCGCTTTAATTACAATATTAAAAGTGGATGCCCAAATGAGGTTTCTGCTCATAGAAAATATGAGCAAAAATACAGGTCTTGTATCTTACCACAATCAGCCATCCCCCCAAAATCTTGGGAGAACATGTGGGATTTGCATTATGCCCTGTTGGTCACCAGATCCATACTGTGGTGAACCAAGGGGTGAAGCAGATTCTAAAGTGAAGGACACCTGGCTGAGAATGCCTTGCCACCATTCTCTTCAAATTTATATAAGGAGTGACAAACTACCTCGCACATCTCACATGGTCAGCAGTCCTGGTAACATACGAGCATAGAGACAAGCCTCAGAAAACTGGGACCCAAATGATTTAGGTCAAAACCAATCCCTTAAAGTTCACATGGGGCTCTGTCAGGAGCAAGTGATAGCCATGGAACAGAGGTGCAATGAACTCCCTGCATTAAACACCTCATAAAAAATGGTCTGCTGCATTCAAGTGGTTTAAAGCTGTACCCCTATGTAGAGCACAGTGCAGTAGCCAAACCTCAAGATGACAGAGATATGGAGAATTTATGATGGATGCATCTTAGATAGAAGAACACACTTTTTCTTTCCTGTGTGCAATCTGGACATCTGCTGCAACCTGGAAATGCTGCAGCTGCTCGGTACCCAACAAAGCCCTTTGCTTATTAACAAGCATAGGTTCCAGATTGCAGATCACTTAGACAAAATCTCAAAAACCCTTTTGTAAAATGCTGCTATATCAAGATCTTTAATTGCCCGTATAAGATGTCACTTGTTTTAACCAGGGCTGTAAATTAATCCTAAGGAAGGATCTGAAAAGTAAAAATTTATTTTGCTTTTTTTAAAGTATACAAGTGGTAGAGTCCTAATGTGTTGCTCTTGATCATCATTTCTATTTAATGACTGGGGAGAGGTTTCCAAATGTACTGGCTGACAACTTTTTGTTGTAGGAGACAGCAGCTGTAGTTGAATTTTCTGTCACATTTGATAAATATGTTTGTAATTTGCTGCAACTGCTTCATCTATGTCAGAGGTTCTCTAGCTGTGGTCCGCGAGCTCCCGTCAGGTAGTCCGTGAATAGTTCCCTCTAAGGTGTGCACCTGGGTGGCCGCACACGAAAGAATGAAAGGCCACCCACCTAATTAGTGGAGCTGCACAGGCATGGCTCTACTAATTAAGTGCCGGGACACTGGAGAAGACGCACGTGTAAGGTGAGGTGAGATGGGAGAATAGGGAGTAGGTGGGAAGAAGCAGAGGGGTGAGAAGAGGGGGAATTTGGGATGTGCAAGGCTGCAGTGGCCAGAGAAAGAGTCAACTTTTCCCCAGTTCTAGGGTTCCTGGCAGGGAGAGACAGCCCTCCTTCCCAGCCCCAACTCGGGGGCTGCCACGGCCGGGGAGAGGGCATATCCATTGCATTAGAAAGGTAAGACTACTGCTATTAAAATATGAGGAGTTGTGTGCTTTTATTTGTAGAACAAAAACCTTTATTAAGGTTTTTTATATAGTACTTTTATCCAAAGTGCTTTACAATAGTTAGCTAACGGTACAAACAACATTTGGAAACATCATTAAATGGTCCACCAAGACCCTCAGCAATTTTCAAGTGGTACGTGGGAAAAAAAAAGTTGGAAAACTACTGATCTATGTCAAACCTGCCCTAGCTCAAGCTATTTATGAAAGTGTCATTGGCTTGTCAGCAGGTAGTAGTTTCACAATTGTTTCCTGTCAGATGAGTTGTTCCCCTTTTGTAACATTTTCTATGCGGAAAGCTGTATTCAGAGAATGTTAGACTATTTGGTTAAGCTGTCAGCAGTTAAGACGTGCTAAAGTGAAGGTTGTGCATATGCATTGTGATTAGGTTGTATTTAATAACATATCAACTCATTACATCCTGCATCACAAATACACCACATCTAAAAATCACTTCTGCATCCTCATGCATATGTGCACCTTGTAGATTTTATCATTCTTCAATTGCCCTATTATATCATCATAAACCTACAGAAACAAAGAGGGAGGGTTTTTTTTAGGGTGGCATAAGCAGAAGGATAATTAGGATTACATTTGTAAAAAGGTAACTTTAGAGGATAAAATTCTGACCCCATTGAAATCAATAGGAAGTTTTGTGATTGTCTTCACTGACTGACTGGGATTTCACCCAGAATAAACATCTGAAAGGCTTTTAAAAAGCATTTCTCCAACCATGAAGGATGAAGCTGGGATTGGGTACAGGCTTTTTATGTCTGTTAGAGTCAGGAAGCTCCACATCTCTCTGGAATAGGAAAAAATGGAAAAACCTTCCCTTCTTCCCTCAGATACCCCTTGAAATACTTCCCCTTCTTATCTAGCTTCCTGCTTTCAGGAGAGCTCCATCATGAATTTTCTTTCCAGCCAGCTGGCTGAGCAACTCCTCTGAAAGATTGGAAATGAGGGCAGCAAGGCAGTTAACCTCTTCCTTGCCTGACTTAATGAATTTTTTGTGTATATATATCCCCTCTCACTTTGACAGACATGTTCTGTTCTTCCAGTTTGTTTTAGCTGCTCTCCCATTCCCTTTTGCTAATACTTGTCGCCTGCTACCCATTACACCCTGCCCCAGTATTTTTAGCTGCTTCTCCATTTTTCCTTGCACCACTTCCCCTGTCATTACTAGTTGTGAGATAGCTGAGGACTTTTGCTCAGGACTTCTAGCTCTCTAGTTTCTGCTCTGAGGACCGCTCCTTTCCTTGTAAAGCCCTGACTAGGGATTCTGTCCCAGTCTTTGGTGGTGGCCCTTTGCGGCATTTAAGGTGTATCAGAGTTTGGTGTCACCGTTCGGAGTTTGCAGGAACTCTCAACACTGCTTGCTATATGCCTGGCTTTCTCTTTTAGAAAAGGAAATACATGTAGGGTAGAACTCTGATCAGCTATTTAGGTTTATTAGTTCAGTGGACTGACTCCTGATTTACACCTGTGCAACAAAGCACAATTTGGCCTCTAAAGAGCCCAGACGCTGAAAATATGATGGCTTAAAGTCTTTCTGGGCATGTGATGTTTTTCTATACCAGGAGATTCCTAACAATTTCTCTCAAACTTTTTACGTGCCTCGTGTATAAACTACATGTGCAGCGTCACCTTACTTAGCTGCACATTTCATGAACTAAGCAAGAAAATACATAAACTCTACAGTACGTGGAAATAATGCGGTTTTCAGAGGCTCATAACTTAGTCAAATCAAAATCATTTTTCTCTACAACATGCAAAGCTGCAGAATTGTTCCTGAGATAATTGTAAGATTTTTATTTCTAATGGGCAAAGTGAATTTTCCCCCTTTTCATCTTTAGAAATGAGTGAACTGGGTTTGCTTCGATTTCCCCAGAAAATTTTGTCTTCAGGCAAAGGTTGGACTGTTTCAATCCTAACGGTGAAAGTTTTGAAAAACTGAACGCAGAAGGTTAGAATACAAACTTTTTTGTGCCTCCTGAACTAGAATGGGGAATGTGGGGCTTGTGCCTTGATTCTGCAGTTGGATTTGTACAGTAGACATAGTGTCTGGGTGGAACCCTATTGACTTATTTAGGATTTCACATGGGTGCAAGTGTTGACCAGCTCCAAGTGTCTTTTCCAGGTTTCAGGGACCCTCAACTGAGCAGATTTGGGCTTTTTTCTGCCAGCCCACACTAATCCTTCTCTAGACTGCTTCCTATCACTACTGATTTCCCTCCTTGCTCTGAGTGTACCAGCTCCAGACCCTCTCTCTTTTTCCAGGGAGTGACTCTCCTTTCCCAGCAGTAGCCCTTGTCTGTTGCCAGCTTCTTGGCTTTATAGGCCCCACCTTTTCCTGCAAAACTGAACCGGCTAGCAATCAATTCCCTGCTCCCTGGCACTTCCTCCAGGTGCAGGCTTGGTGTTAATAGGCCTCCCTGGCCACCTTAACCCTTTCAGTCCTGTGTGGGTAGACACCCCATCACAATGCAGAATCATTGAGTAGGTGTGTGTCTAGTCCTTGGGTCTATGCTAATTAACACTTTTATCAGTGACCTGGAAGAAAACATAAAATCATCACTGGTAAAGTTTTACCTGGACCTGAATCACTTGTTATGATGGGGGCAAGCAGACATGTGTTTTAATATAGCTAAGTGTAAATGTATATATCTAGGAACAGAGAATATAGACCATACTTATAGGACTCTAACCTGGGAAGTAGTGATTAAAAAAGATTTGAGTTCATGATGGATAATCAGCGGAACATGAGCTCCAAAAGTGATGCTGTTGCCAAAAGGGCTAATGCAATTCCTGGATGTGTAAACAGGGAATCTTGAGTAGCAGTACAAAGATTATTTTATCTCTATATTTGGTGCTGGTGTGACCACTGCTGTAATACTATGTCCGGCTCAGGTGTCTACAATTCAAGGAAGATATTGATAAGTTGGAGAAAGCCCAGAGAAGAGCCATGAGCCTCAAGGAAGTTCAGTCTATTTAGTACAGGGTTTCTCAAACAGAGTCACTGTTTGTGTAGGGAAAGCCCCTGGCAGGCTGGGCTGCTGTGTTTACCTGCCCCGTCCACAGGTCCGGCCAGTCGCGGCTCACACTGGCTATGGATTGCTGCTCTGGGCCAATTGGAGCTGCTGGAGGTGCTGCTTCCAGCAGCTCCCATTGGGCTGGAGCAGCTTTCCCTACACAAGTGGCGACCCCTGTTTGAGAAACCCTGATATAGTATAACAAAGAGAAGGTTAAGGGGTGAGTTGACTACAGTCTATAAGAACCTATGTAGGGGAGCAACTATTTGATAATGGACTCTTCAGTCTAGCTGAGAAAGGTACAACATGATCCAATGGCTGGAAGTTGAAGCTAGACAAATTAAGACTGGAAATAAGGTGTACATTTTTAACAGTGAGGGTAGTTAATCATTGGAACAATTTATCAAAGGTGGTATTGGATTTTCCATCATTGGCAATTTTTAAATCTAGACTAGATGTTTTTCTAAAAGCTATGTTCTAGGGATTATTTTGTGGAAGTTCTATGGACTTGATAATACAGGTGGTCAGACTAGATGATCATGATGGTCCCATCTGGCCCTGGAGTTTATGAATCTGTAAAAACAAGAATCTCCACATGATTAAAAGATCAGAGGTTAGAAAATAATGGTATTGGGCTTCTGGTCATTTTATGGTAGTATAAAAAAAAAGTTACTGGAAGTGCTATTGTGACTTTCTTCTAAATGTCAGAGCTGTTTAGGAAATATCAAAATAAGAGAAGAGGTTTTTGTTTTTAAAAGATAATTAACAATTTGTGTGATGCCAAGTGCACATAATGTTTATGAATCAAGGGATAAAATGAGTCACCTTGACATTATCAGGTTTAGGCATCTTATGGTTTACCTATTCTGATGTCTCTTGACCTTTTCAGTTTCATTTAATTGTACTATATATGACATCAGTGATGTAGAAATAAATATGACTTGCATCAATGGTTGTTATAGTGACAAGGCAAGTGAGATGAAAAGCATTTTTTTTAAGTATTCAGACTGCACTTTTAGACAAATGCAGCATATTTGCAGCCTCTTGTAACTTGTACTTACACTGGTACTATACAAAATTCATGATTTTTTTTTGAGAGAATAAAAATTGTTTTTTGATTGCTCTGCTGAAATTTGTCCAAAAGTTTAGTTTTAAACATTCAGTATTAAGAGAATGACTGTTTAGTGTATATTTTAAACCAGTTTTGTCTGGATTTAGTTAAATACAATTCTATGGGAGAGAATAGATAAACTAATTTAATGCCACATGTTTTCACCGTGTCTGGTAAATGAAGGATTTGAAATGGTGCCGAGATGAAACTCCTTTCAAGACTGAGCTTTTTCTTAAAACTCTCTCCATTTTATTACCATCAGTGCAAATATAGATTTTGCTTTAAAATGGATAGGAATTCAAGGAAAGCTGTTCCAAAACAAACAACATAGTATTGCCAAGGAAGCAGAACCATTCAGCCAGAATGACAAAATAACTGATTATCATCATAGTATCTTATATTGTATAGGCCTTTTGGCTCAAAAAACTATATGCCCTATCCTGCTCTACATGGGAATAAGCCCTAGAGGGAAGAGGAAGCACTCTCAGTTTCACCTCACAGTTACATTTGAATTCTTTAACTGAGAGGGCAACTTGCTATCATTCCCAAACCCTTCTGTGCAAGAAGCCATGGATTATTTTATTTGTGGAACCTCATGACATCTTCATGAAGCACCTACCAAGGGCTTACCCATCTGCCAGGCACCTCCTGGATGGCAGCCCCTCAAGGGGAAACACTGTAGTGTAGGTTTTTCTATAATAATTGACTGTATTAATTTGCACCTCATTCCCTGCTGCTTTGTGGTGTGTGAGAGAATTTGGAGAAACCAACTGGATCTCCAGTTTCTACCATACGTCATTCAACACATGGCTGATCTAGTGTTGATTTCAACTGGAATAATGAGGTTTTGGCATCTCTGAAAATCAGGCCCATAATTCTTTATTTTTCTTCTCTTTTACAACCATTTTTGTAATTTAAAAGAGATGGTTACAGGAGGAATGTACTTAAAGTTATACATCTAAACACAGTAACTCCTCAGTTAACATTGTAGTTATGTTCCTAACAAATGCTTCTTTAAGCAAAACGATGTTAAGCGAATCCAATTTCCCCATAAGAATTAATGTAAAAGGGGGGGTGTAAATTCCAGGGAAATTTTTTTTCACCAGACAAAAGACTATACACACACACACATACACAGTATACATTTTAAACAAACAATTTAATACTGAACACAGCAATGATGATTGTGAAGCTTGGTTGAGGTGGAGGAGTCAGAGGGTGAGATATTTCCTAGGGAATGCCTTACTGCTAAATGATGAACTAACACTTGGCTGAGCCCTCAAGGGTTAGCGCATTGTTGTTAACGTAGCCTCACACTCTACAAGGCAGCATGAATGGAGGGAAGGGAGTCAGCATGGCAGAGAGAGACAGACATACACCCTGTGAGAGAGAGAGATGCACATTGCCCCTTTAAGTACAGTGATCCCACTCTAACTATGTTGCCTTTTTAAGTAGATCAGCAAATTGAGACAGCTGCTGCTGCAGCAATCTCCCTCAGTCTGGAGCCCTGTAGCTCTCCTCGCCCCCCCCCCCAAGATGGGGTACCAAAGATGGGGTACAGGAGCGGGAGAAGGACACCCTGACATTAGCACTCCTCTTTCCACCCCCCCCTCCCCCGCAAAGCAAGCAGGAGGCTCCTGGGAGCAGCTTCAAGGCAGAGGGTCAGGAGCAGCACATGGCAGTGGGGGCAGGAACAGCTGAACTGCTGGCAATCGATAGCCTGCTGGGCAGCTGCCGCACAGGGAACTTAAGGGAGCAGGGAGCTGATGAGGGGGGCTGCTGGTTCACCATGGTTCCAAGCCCCACCAGCTAGCTCTAACTGACTGCATTTTCTGCAAGCAGTGGACAAAGCAGGCAGCTGCCAAACAACGTTATAAGGGAGCATTGCACAACTTTAAACTAGCATGTTCTCTAATTGATCAACAATGAAACCATTAACTGGGGTGACTTTAAGTGAGGAGTTACTATAATGTAAACAGGCATGCACAAAAGTAGACAGGCAAACAGGAAGTTTGTTCCTGTTATACAGTTAGTAATAAGTCTACCCAGCATTTGCTGTAATAAATCATTATGTAAACATGTACATGTACAGCAGCACACTCTCTCAGTTTGGTATGGCATATCTCAGCAGCTATTTATGTTTGGAAGTGATCTAAGCTCTCATGCTTCAGAGCAACCTTTAATTAGTAGGAACTAGGAAGAAACTTTCCTTGTTGCCAAATTATTTTACTGCCAGCTTTCTTGCACCATACTCTGAATCATAGAATATAGGGTTGGAAGGGACCTCAGGAGGTCATCTAGTCCAACCCCCTGCTCAAAGCTGGACCCATCCCCAGACTGATTTTTACCCCAGATCCCTAAATGGCCCCCTCAAGGATTGAGCTCGCACCCCTGGGTTTAGCAGGCCAATGGTCAAACCACTGAGCTATCCCTCCCCCCAATCTGCTGCTGGTCACTGTAGGAGATAGGACACCCTGCTAGATAGATTAATCTAGAACGCTTATGTTTTTCCAGATTAGTTTTGTGTTCTTGATGTGGTTGAACTGCTCTTTCATATGTGAAATGTTTTGGAACACAGTTCTGTAAGTGATTTAGCCCACATTAGGAACTAAACTGATCTTGTTGATTTACTTTTAGAGGAGGAGACGGGGAAAAACTATATTTTATTTGGAAAAAATTGTCCATATAATTAGGATTTTATATGGCATTTTTCAATGTAGGGTAACAGTATCTCATTTTATAGATGGGGAAAACTGACACTTGCCTAAGTCATAGATCAAGTTGGTGGCAGAGTCAGGCACATAACTTGATTTCCTAACTACCAGACCTGTGTACTGTACATTACCAGGCAATGTATATATAGTAACAACTACTCATCAAAGTTTCCTGAGGATTTAACTGTTTTGCCCACAATGATATAAGGGAAACATTATACTTAATGAAACGTCTTATGTTTGTGAGAAGTAGCTGATATATCACACAAGTTGGTTACAGTTAAACTGGGAGATTTTTTTAATGGGGGATGGGGAAGGGTAACGTGGGTGGATAGGAGGGGAAAATATATGGCAGCTAGTATGGGGGTCAGAGTGGAGATACAAAATTATATATCTTCTAAACTTCCCATGTGTACCTGTTGCACAATTTAATACATATGGAAAATTTTCCTTCAGTCTTTTGCTAAAATGACTGAACGTGGTCCTGGCCAGTGACAATAAATCCTTAGCATGTCTCCTGAAACTGCCTGTGAGGGTACCAATTAATATCAAATGTTGTGATGAGCAACAGAATGAATTGCTGATGTCAGAAACCACAATTCAATATTTCTCTGCTTCTGTGGTTTAACACACAACTTCCAGAAAGTAAGTTTTTAGGGCTGTCAATTAATTGCAATTAACTCACGTGATTAACAAAAAATTAATCGCAGTTAAAAACATTAATCATGATTTAATTGCAGTTTTAATTGCACTGTTAAACCATAGAATACCAATTGACATTTATTAAGTATTTTTGAAAGTTCTTCTACATTTTCAAATATATTGATTTCAGTTACAACACAGAATACAAAGTGTACAGTGCTTACCTTATATTATTTTTATTACAGATATTTGCACTGTAAAAATGATAAACAAAAGAAAGTGTTTTTCAGTTAACCTCATAGAATACTGTAATGCAATCTCTACTGTGAAAGTGCAACTTACAACTGTAGATTTTTTTGTTTAAGGAACTGCGCTCAAAACCAAAACAGTGTAAAACTTTAGAACCTACAAGTCCACTCAGTCCTACTTCTTGTTCAACCAATCACTAAGACAAACAAGTTTGTTTACATTTACAGGAGATAATGCTGCCAGAGTCTTATTTACAATGTCACCTGAAAGTGAGAACAGGCCTTCGCATGGCACTTTTGTAGCTGGCATTGCAAGGTATTTACGTGCCAGATATGCTAACCATTTCTATACCTCTTCATGCTTTGGCCACCATTCCAGAGGACATGCTTCCATGCTGATGACGCTTGTTTAAAAAAATGTGTTAATTAAATTTTACTGAACTCTTTGAGGGAGAATAGTATGTCTCCTGATCTGTTTTACCCACATTCTGCCATATATTTCATGTTAAAACAGTCTCGGATGATGACCCAGCACATGTTGTTCATTTTAAGAACACTTTCACTGCAGATTTGACAAAACGGAAAGAAGGTACCAATGTGAGATTTCTAAAGATAGCTACAGCACTTGACCCAAAGTTTGAGACTCTGAAGTGCCTTCCAAAATCTGGGGCACTAGGTGTGCATGCTTTAAGAAGTCATAAAAGAGCAACATTCTAATGTGGAAACTACAGAGCCCAAACCACTAAAAAAGAAAATCAACTTTCTGCTGATGGCATTTTGACTCAGATAATGAAAGTAAACATGAGTCGGTCTGCACTACTTTGGATCGTTATTGAGGAGAACCCCTCAGTAGCATGGACCCATGTCTTTTGGAATGATGGTTGAAGAACGAAGGGACATATGAATCTATAATGCATCGGGCACATAAATTCTTGTGACATCGGCTACAATGGTGCCATGTGAACACCTGTTCTCACTTTCAGGTGATATTGTAAACAAGAAGTGGGCAGCATTATCTCCTGTAAATGTAAACAAACTTGTTTGTCTGAGTGACTGACTGAACAAGAAGTAGGACTGAGTGGACATGTAGGCTCTAAAGCTTTACATTTTTGTTTTTTAATAGTTTTTTTGCACATAAATGTACATTTGTAAGTTCAACTTTCATGATAGAGATTGTATTACAGTACTTGCATGAGGTGAATTGAAAAATACTATTTTTATAGCACAAATATTTGTAAAAAAATATAAAATGAGCACTGTACACCTTGTGTTCTGTTGTAATTGAAATCAATATATTTGAAAAATTTAGAAAACATCAAAAACATTTAAATAAACGGTATTCTGTTGTTAACAGTGCGATTAAAAAAAATTGCAATTAATCGCTTGACAGCCCTAGAAGTTTTACATGTGTATTAAATTTAAACCATTTGTTACTTTGCCAGATAATTTGTTGTGTGTGTGGGAGCAACAGAGAGAGAAAGTATGTGTGTAATAAAACAAATCCTGGACTATAAAAGAAATTCATGGTTGCTATGTAAACGTACTACTCTCCCACAGTGTAACAAGCTATAGGCACCTCGGTGCAGAAACTATTGGTGGGACTTTTTGGCCTGTGTTATGCAGGAGGTCAAAATATCTGAGCATAAAAGTTCCTTCTAGCCTTAAAATGTATGGCTATATCAGGGGTCAGCAACCTTTCAGAAGTAGTGTGCCAAGTCTTCATTTATTCACTCTAATTTAAGGTTTTAACGTTTTTAGAGGGTCTCTTTCTATAAGTCTATAATATATAACTAAACTATTGTTGTATGTAAAGAAAAGAAGGTTTTTAAAATGTTTAAGAAGCTTCATTTAACAATTAAATTAAAATGCAGAGCCCCCTGGACTGGTGGCCAGGACCTGGGCAGTGTGAGTGCCACTGAAAATTCGCACGTGTGCCGCCTTTGGCATGCGTGCCATAGGTTGCCTACCCCTGGGCTATATTAACTTAAATATGCTATAGCTTTCTGCAAAATTTACAGTGTGTTTTTTTGCGAACAGTAAGAATATGGAAAGTTTCAGGAAAAAAGATTGGAAAATTCTACAATTAATGCATTTTTAAACACTGTTTCATATCACCTTCTAGTGTTTAGTCCACTTAGAGGATAAAAACTTATTTCTTTAGCTAACAGTTGTATTCCTTAACTGAAGAGGTAAAGATCTGTGCTTTTGGACAGAAATCCCTTAGGGGAGGATTTATTAAAGAGGATAGTCTATCTCCTATTAAAGAGGAGAGGATAGAAGTTTTTAAAGTACAGGTAGGAACTGAAGAGAAACAGTCAAATTAAAAAGTCTCATTTAATTACCTCTCATGAAGGCAAACAATGAGTTGCTGACAAATTTTACAAGTTTTTGTATACAAATGCTAGAAGTCTAAAGGGTAAGATGGGTGAATCTGAGTACCTGGCATTAAATGAGGATTCTGATAGGCATCACAGAACCTTGGTGGAATGATGATAAACAGTTGAACTTGGTAATAGCGGGATACAGAATTTACAGGAAGGATGAGTAGGTTGCACTGGTGCGGGAGTGGCACTATATGTGAAAGACAACATAGAATCAAATACAGTAAACTTAAATGACTCAAACTGTACCATAGCTCTGGGTAGAAAATCCATGTTTGAATAATAAGTGTATAGTAATAAGAGTATAGTAATAATAAGAATATACTGCCAACCACCAGACAAGCATCGTGACTGTGATCGTGAAATATTCAGGGAGTTTAGAAAGGTTACAAAAACAGAAAATCCAATAATAAAGGGGATTTCAACCATCCCCATATTGATTGATTGGATATATTTCTTTGCATGACATGATGCAGAAAGAAACTTTCTAGACAACTGATTGCTTCGCAGAGCAGCTCATCTTGGAACCCATAAGAGGAGAGACAGTTTCAGAAATTGGTCATCCCAAAGGTAGTAAGTGCACGTACTGCACTCCCTAATGTGGTAGTCTTATCACAATATTGCGCCTGGGCTGTCCTTCCATTTTCCCACATCTTCAGTGATAATCACATCAGATGCATCTAATCTAGATGGGGTTATATCTAAACAATTTGAGGTCCTTTGGATCCCTACAGAAAAAGTTACACATCAGTGGCCTTGAGCTAAGGGCCATCACTTTTGGCTCCAATTTGTCCATATTAGAATATTTGCTGCATCTTAAATCTTCTGGTATCTTGATGTCCTTTATGAATTCACTCTTCTCTTATATCTGTAAATTATTCTGTTATGCCCTAACCCAAAATCTTGTCTTAGGTGGTCGTGAGGGGTTTCCCCTGGGATGCCAGCTGGAACTGAGGTACCACTGAGCCCCACCAGCCTGGGCTCCCTTTTACGCTGTACTACTGTGACAAGCTGCCAAGCTCTCTCCAGGTTCTAGCCTGCACTTTCACCGGCACACATACATGTAGGGACACACTCAGCTGCAGTTACATGTAGATGCTCTGACCAGCTACTGCATGGGAAGGCTCCAGCTAGGGTACTTTCCAGCAACTCAGGCATACACCCCTTCTGGAGTGTAAACCCAAAATTATACCATCTTGCACTGCACAGGGAACTGTATAGTGTAAGCTCATGAAATTCACTCCCTCCCTTAATGTGCAGAGGAATATACAACAGCTTTCTGCCCTAAGACTCCCACACATTGGTTTTAGATAAAGCAAAAACAAGTTTATTAATTACAAAAGATAGATTTTTAAGTAATTATAAAGGATAGCAAAGAGATCAAAGCAGATTATCTAGCAAATAAACAAAAATGTAAACTAAGCGTAATATACTACATCAGGGGTCCCCAATGCGGTGCCTGCGGGTGCCATGGCCCCCATGGGGGCATCTTAATGCACCTGCGTCCTGGCCCCCGGGAGAGCACCCGCCGAAATGGCGCAGTGGCATTTTGGCTGGGATGCCTCTTGATGACGACACTTGTTGCCGACAAGTGATGTCATTGAAAGGCGTCACTCCTGAATTTCGGCGGGGACGCCTCTCGATGATGTGGCTTGTCGACAGCAAGCGACGTCATCGAGAGGCATAACCACTGAAATTCAGTGGCATTTCGGCGAGCTCCACTGCCGCAGTGGTCCTTCGGCTGGCGCCCACCAGCCCAAAAGGTTGGGGACCACTGTACTACATAGATTGGATATGAATAGCAAATTCTCACCCTAAGTGATGATACATGGAGACGCCAGACTTTTAAAGGGCAAGATGCACTTGCTTACATCTTGGAATCCCCAGGTGTTCAATTCCCAAGCTAAAAGTCACTTTAACTGGGTCCAGTACTTTCCCCAGTTGGTGTTTGTTCCTCAGGTGTTTCCAGGAGTCGTCTTGGGTGCGGGAGTTGGTGAAGAACCGAGACAATGTCACTTCCCTGTCTTATATAGCTTCTGTATAGGGCAGGAACTACTTGTTTCAAAGCTTGGTTCCCATGCCAGTCAGTGGAAAAATACTGACATCCCTGTCATGTCCCTGTAGTGTCACAGCAGCCATTACTCGGCGGCTGTCTAGCGTCCTAAGGAAGGCTCCCCAGGGGGAGATAAGCTTCCCCTAAGGCCTGTTGTTCTCTCTATGGGTCATTAACTTGAATGGGCCCTTCCCAGCCACCCATCTAGACTGAGCCTTTTGCCTAGTGGGTGTTGCCCAGGAATAGCCATATGTGAAATAGATACATAGTCAATATGCATAACTTTAGATAAAAAAATGATACATATAGGCATACAAATAGGACAATCATATTCAGCTGATGATAACCTTTCCATTGACATCTCACATGACTTACCTTGTGTAAAAGACGACATAGCTATGTCAATCATATATTCTTCACAGTGATATTATGGGGTGCAGTGTCAGTGGTTACTAAATTCCACATTAACCAGTCAGTCAATTTACCTATATTTTTTCCAAGACTACATGATCATCCAGATGAGACTAGATTACACATCCCAGATGCAGAATCGGCTCTAACCTATCGTATAGATAGAACTAGATTTTAGGCCTTAGGTGGGCAACCTTTCAGAAGTGGTGTGCCAAGTTCACTGTAATGTAAGGTTTCACATGCTGGTAATACATTTTAATGTTTTTAGAGGGTCTTGCTCTATAAATCTAAATACAACAATAGTTTATTTATATAATATAAAGTAAGTAAGGTTTTTAAAATATTTAAGAAGCTTCATTTAAAATAAAATTAAAATGCAGGTCTTATCAGTTTAGTGTAATCCTTGCCCTCGCTTTTCCTTGCTGTTTTCTCCAATGTGGGCTACAGCAGGGGGTGACTGAAGAGCACTGGGTCAAGGTCAGGAGCAGAGCCCTGGGCTGGCTGCCAGTACCCCGGACTGGCAGTGGGCTTAGCAGGGCCAGTGGCTGGAACCCCAGACCAGCAGCAGGATGAGCCACTCAGCCCACCGCTGGCTCTGCTCAGTCTGCTGCTGATCTGGAGTTCCAGCAGTGGTGAAAGTAACTTAAATTTCTCACAGGTACTGTCATACTGCAATCCTCGGGGGGAGGAGCTCAGGGGCTGGGGATGTGTGGGTGTGGAGGGGGAGCACTCAGAGCGGGGGGCTCAGGGCAGGGGGTGGGGATGTGAATGATGCAGGAGTCAGGACTGGGAGCACGAGGGGGGGGGTGCAGGAGTCAGGGTTGGGTGGCATGAAGGGCTCAGGGCAGGGCGCTGGGGTGTGTGTGTAGGGGGAAATTCCTGGGGGGCTGGCTCGGGACAGTCTTGGTTGCAGCTGGATTATCTGGATGATGGACTGGTCCCTGCCCCATGCTGTTCCTGCCCCTGCCAAGGGAGCTATGGGCCAGCTGGGAGCACTGCATCTGCAGGCAAATTGGGGGTGGCAGCAGAAGGCCCCCTGTCCTGCTGCTCCCTTCCCCTTCCCCTTCCTCCTCCCCCTGAGGGGCCACAGCTGTGCACGCTGCAGGGACGGCACGTGCCTGTAGTGCCCTGATATCCAGTCACAGTGGAGGAAATAAGGAGAGAAGGGCAGCAGGACAGGCTGGGACACGGACACCTCCACCGCTCCTCCTGCCGGCCCCTTTCACTTGCCTGATTGCCTGCTGCTTAGTCTGGTGCACAGGGCCGCCAGCGCCAGCCTGCTGGAGAGTTCCAGCAGCCAGCAGGACCCCAGCTGGGAGCATGCCATGTGCCGTGCCTCCAACCGCAGCAGAGCGCCCCAGTATTGGCTGGCTCCGAGCGTGCACGCTCCGCCTTATTTTCACTTCTAGGTTCCAGTTGCTGGCCACTTGCCAGCCGGGGTTCTGGTGGTTAGGACCCCGGCTGGCAAGGGGCTGGCAGCCGGAACCCCAGAGCAGCGGCAGGCTGAGTGGGGCCAGCGGCCAGGACCCTAGAGTGCCAGTGGGCTGAGCGGCTCAGCCTGCTGCTAGTCTGGAGTTCCGGCCACCGGCTCCTGCCAGCCAGGGTCTCAACCGCCAGCTCCGCTCAGCCCGCTACCGGTCTGGGGTTCCCTTCAACCAGGCTGGCAGCGGGCTGAGCGGGGACGGTGGCTGGGACTTTGGCGTGCCATTAAAAATCGGCTTGCGTGCCACCATTGACACATGTGCTGTAGGTTGCTGACCCATGGTTTAGGCAGTCTCCTACTCTATCCATCCCTTATTCATATAGCAAAATGGGCTTGGCTATAATTTTGCAAATATTATCAAGATGGACTAGATTATGCATGCAGGAGGCCTGTAGGTTAGCATTGGTCGCTCTCCGAGAAGGGATTATGGAGTTCCATTTACACCTTTACCAAACATCATTTCCTGGATTTAGCATCCACATTGGATGCTAGGTTTGGCAAGGTAGTTCTGCTACCCCTTTTTAATTAGCAGTTTATGTCTTTCCTTCCTGAATGCATACTACTTACTCAACTATCCCATGCATGGGAATACAGAGGCCACTTCAAGAAGAAATGAAGGTTACTCACCTGTAATTGGAGTTTGTTGAGATGGACTCTGCATGTTCACGCTCCTTGCCTGGCTTCCCCTCTTCTTCAGAGTCCTCATTTCTATGCAGGACCTGACAGAGAGGTGAAGGAAACTGATTTGGCAGGAGCTCCAAGCCTCCTTTTATAGCTTCACTCAGAATGTTCACAAATGTGAAAAGGTGGGGCTAGCAGGGCATGTGATCAGTCCGATAAGCACCGTTGGAGTTCTACCCTCTAAGCTGCACTTGGCCAGTGCATCCCATGAACATGAAAATGCAAAGTCCAGTTAGTTACTTCAGAAAAAAAAAAAGAAGTAGATAGTTCAGTGGTTTGAGCATTGACCTGCTAAACCCAGGGTTGTGAGTTCAATCCTTGAGGAAGCCACTTAGGAATCTGGGGCAAAAATCAGTACTTGGTCCTGCTAGTGAAGGCAGGGGGCTGGACTTGATCACCTTTCAGGGTCCCTTCCGCGTCTATTTTTTCTTTCTTCCTTTTTTTTTTTTTACTTCAGTTCTCATTAAAGATGTCCATGCATTGTTGTTGTTTTAATATAATTAGGAAAATATCAATATTCAAAGATAATTGTTCCTATAAGCGCAGACTCTAAAAACACCAAGTACTACTTCTGAGGGCATTCTGTGCCAAAATATTAAAAGTTCTGCACACATTTCAAAATTCTGCAAATTTTATTTGTCAAATAAATGTGGAGGCTCCAGCATGGTACTGGGGAGCACAAGCCACTGGCTGCGCAGGGTGGGAGATCACTGTGCAGCTCTTCCCCTCGCCCGTGGGACACAGACTCAGCAGCGAGGTTGCACCCAACCCTTACACAGGGCAAGGACTGGGCCTGTCCCCGGAAACACCCCAGGGCTCTGCCTCTCCATGTGCGCAGGCAGGCTCAGCAAGGCAAGATCCAAGGGGGGTGGACTCTAGGTGTGGGTTGAGAGAATTCTATGTGGGTGCAGGCAGTTCAGTGAGGGATCTCTGTGTGTGTGTGTGAGTGGTTCTAGAACCACAAGGACTTGTTGGGAGGTTCTGGGTGCAATGGTAATGGGACTCTGCAGGGGGCTCCAGGTGAAGGTGGTTGGGGCTCAGTGAGGGGTCTGGGTTTGAGGGGGATAGAGCTTGGCAGGGAGTCTGGTTGTGGGGGGGTCCAGATGATAGGGGAATGGGGCTTAATAGGTGGGGTTCCAGGTGCAGCTGGTTGGGGCTTGGTTGGGTGGGAATCTGGGTGTGGGTGGCTCGTTGGAGTGGTCCAGGTGCAAGAGGAGTGGGGCTCATCGGAGCGGGGTTCTGAGTGCAGGGGAGGGTGAGGTTCATCGGGAGGGTCTGGGTACAAAGGGCTGTGGATGCACAGGGTTGGGTGGAAGGGGGAGCAGCTCCCTGTACAGAGATCCCTCCCCCTGCAGCTGAGGAGTGATGGGTGCAGGAAGAGTGGGGGTGGGGAACGGTTTGCAGAGCTTTCTGCAGCTGGGGGAGAAATCTGAGGGGTAGGTCTGAAAGTCCCATCCTGCCTAGCCAGGACTAGCAGCTGAGCCTGGTGCGGGGTAGAAGCCACCAGCTGGGTCTTCTCCAGTTCTGACTCCTGTCCCACAGTGATTTACCTCTCTGCTGGCTGCCCTGGGCACCCAAAACGTACTGTGAGGGAGGGTTGCATTACCACTCTTGTGACTTCCCTTTGCTTTCCTATCAAAGTCATTTTTCTGTGGGGAAACAAAGTAATCTTCAGGGGGACATAAATTCTGTGCACATGCATTGGTGCAGAATTCTCTCAGGAGTAAAGTACACAGTATGCTGTTTAATTAAAGCAAAAAAAAATCTTCTGAAAAGAATGGACAGTGTAATTTTTTCCCTTTCTCGTTTCCTCGTTATCTTCATTCACTACAGTTGCAGAATTTAATAAGTTTGATCTAATTGTGACATATTGCCAAGCAGTCTTAGTAAGATTGCTGTTTCTTTTCACTTTGTTGGTAATTCAGGTGATACTGTTTATAGAATATCAGGGTTGGAAAGGACCTCAGGAGGTCATCTAATCCAACACCCTGCTTAAAGCAGGACTAGTCCTCAGACAGATTTTTGCCCCAGGTCCCTAAATGGTCCTCTCAAGGATTGAGTTTATAACCCTGGGTTTAGCAAGCTAATGCTCAAACCACTGAGCTATCTCTCCCCCCTGTTGATCAGTTTGGTCCTTGTCAGGTTAGGTTGGTGATGAAATTTACAGGATGGCCTTCTTCCTTTGAAGGTTCCATGTTTTGACATTTGAAAATGCGGCTGGAGATGCCTTGAAGATCTTGGTTTGCTGACAGTGAAGCTCTACTGCTCGGCCCCCTCAGTAGATGATCATAGTGTATCGTAGTGGAAGAATGGCTCTCCATGCTTCCTCCACAGATAGGAACCTGCTAATTGGATTGGAGAAATGACATCCACTATGCTTGTTCTGGTTTGTGTATCGTTACTAGGGCCTTACCAAATTCACAGTCATAGGATTTTAAAAAATCATAAATTTCATGATTTCAGCTATTTAAATGTGAAATGTCACGATGTTGTGACTGTAGGGGTCCTGACCCAAAAAGGGGTTGTGGGGAGAGGTCACATTATTGTCCCCCCTTACTTCCACACCACTGCCTCCAGAGCTGGGCCCTTGTCCAGCAGCCGCAACTCGCCAGCCGCCCAACTCTGAAGACAGTGTAGAAGTAAAGGTGGCAATACTCTGACCCTCCGCAGTCTCCTTTTGGATTGGGACCCCCAGTTTGAGAAACACTGGTCTCCGCCATGAAATATGTGTAGTAAAGGGTAAAAATACACAAAAGACCAGATTTCATGGTCTGTGACGTATTTTTCATGGCCGTGAATTTGGTAGGGCCCCAGTCATCACCAGTAACAATGGTTCTGCAGTTGGCACTTGGTTAAATTATTCTGCTCATGATGCATGAGTGAGAAAAAAACGCAGCTCACCCTCTCATACAATACCTGTGTTTGGTTCTGCAGTGGTAACAATAGGAAAAAGTAGTAAAACCTTAATTTTTCTGACTTATATCACCAGATAAGGCTCTTGAACACACAAACACCATCCACCCCCAGATCCATTCAGTAGGAAAGTATCCTTTTTAGTTACTCTTTTGACCATAACTGTATTTTAAAGGTAAGGAATGTATTGCGGCAAAAGTCAGGAGGGCCTTTGATGATATAAAGAACTTCTCTGCACAGATTAATCTGTTTTAAGAGGCTTGTTTTATTTCCATTTTTGCTCGCATTTTTTAATTGAAGAGAAGTAAACGTGGATTCTGATCTCTTGAACTTCCCTGTTTTGATAATATGGATTTAGACTCTTTTCTTTAATAATATGGATGTCTCTCTTTTCTGTGCTGAATGTACTGTGAAGGTATAGTATCAGAGGGGTAGCCGTGTTAGTCTGGATCTGTAAAAGCAGCAAAGAATCCTGTGGCACCTTATAGACGAACAGACGTTTTGGAGCATGAGCTTTCGTGGGTGAATACCCAATTCTTCAGATGCATGTGGTGGAAATTTCCAGGGGCAGGTATATATATGCTAGCAAGCAAGCTAGAGATAACGAGGTCAGTTCAGTCAGGGAGGATGAGGCCCTGTTCTAGCAGTTGAGGTGTGAAAACCAAGAGAGGAGAAACTGGTTCTGTAGTTGGCAAGCCATTCACAGTCTTTGTTCAATCCTGAACTGCTGGTGTCAAATTTGCAGATGAACTGAAGCTCAGCAGTTTCTCTTTGAAGTCTGGTCCTGAAGTTTTTTTGCTGCAGGATGGCCACCTTAAGGTCTGCAATAGTGTGGCCAGGGAGGTTGAAGTGCTCTCCTACAGGTTTTTGTATATTGCCATTCCTAATATCTGATTTGTTTCCGTTTATCCTTTTCCGTAGCGACTGTCCAGTTTGGCCGATGTACATAGCAGAGGGGCTTTGCTGGCATATGATGGCGTATATTACATTGGTGGATGTGCAGGTGAATGAACCAGTGATTGTGTGGCTGATCTGGTTAGGTCCTGTGATGGTGTCGCTGGTGTAGATATGTGGGCAGAGTTGACATCGAGGTTTGTTGCATGGATTGGTTCCTGAGCTAGAGTTATTATGGTGCGGTGTGCAGTTACTGGTGAGAATATGTTTCAGGTTGTCAGGTTGTCTGTGGGCAAGGACTGGCCTGCCACCCAAGGCCTGTGAAAATGTGGGATCATTGTCCAGGATGGGTTGTAGATCCTTGATGATGCGTTGGAGGGGTTTTAACTGGGGGCTATATGTGATGGCCAGTGGAGTCCTGTTGGTTTCTTTCTTGGGTTTGTCTTGCAGTAGGAGGTTTCTGGGTACACGTCTGGCTCTGTTGATCTGTTTCCTTATTTCCTCGTGCGGGTATTGTAGTTTTGAGAATGCTTGGTGGAGATTTTGTAGGTGTTGGTCTCTGTCTGAGGGGTTAGAGCAGATGCGATTGTACCTCAGTGCTTGGCTGGCAACATGCCTCCCTTCATGCCTCCATCTTCCATCCCGGACACATCACACGATCCATTGTCTACAACCAAGCACTGAGGTACAACCTCATCTGCTCTAACCCCTCAGACAGAGACCAACCCCTTGTCTAATCTATGCTTAAAACCTCCATGTTTGGGATTCCATGGCTTTTCCTGGTAGCCTATTCTGTTGCTAAACTATCCTTTTAATTAGGAAAATATTTTTAGCATCTAACTTAAATCTCCCTTGCTGCAGATGAAGCTGATTATTTCTTGTTCTACCTTCAGTGAACATGGAGAGCAATTAATCATAGTCCTCTTTTGATCACAGCCCGCAGCATATTTGACGACTATCAGGTTCCGTCCTCCTGCCACATCTTCTTTTCTCTAGTCTAAACATACTCAGAGTAATACTTTACACTTGTCTTTATTGAATCTTATCTTGTTGATTTCAGATCACTTCTCCAGTTTGTCAAGGTCACTTTGAATTCTGCTCCTGTCCTCCAAAGGGCTTGCAACTCTTTCCAGCTTAGCATCTGTGACACTGCAGACCACGTGGCAGCTCATGCCAAAGCCCCTAGGCCTCAACTGAACACTAAAAAATACATAGCTGGAGCCAGTCTGGCTCACCTGTGTGTTAGTATTGTTAAAATAGGTATTAGACTTATAAAAATGTGTTTAGAATGTTTAGACCTTATGAAATGCCTGTAGGGTGCTGCATGTATTAATCTCACTGTGCCCCATGTTATAAGGTGATATTAAGTGTTTGTATTGTAATGTTCTTAATTGTGTAAGTCATCAAACAGGCAGGAAGCATTAATTAATGTAAAACAGTGGCTTCCTATAGAAAGTGTTAGGTCCTGCCCACGAAGAAGGCCCACTGAAACCAAATGAGCTGTTGTGAAACAAAAGCTTTGTTAATTGCATTCTTCCCCCTTCCATGAAGAGGTGATGTATGTGTGAACTCATCCTATCATCTTGAACTCTGGAGGGAAGGGAATAAATATCCCTAACAAGAAGAAACTGGATCTTTAAGCCTCTTGGACTCTAAGGGGCAAGAATTAATAAGCATGAGCAAAAGATCCCCATTGCTTGGCCTGGGTTTGCCCTAAAGGACATATAGAACTTGCATATTACTGCAGGTTCTATCACCTTTTAGAACCTAAGACTGTAATACATTTGTGTATTTGTATGCCTACTTTAACCTTGTAAATAACTTTTCCTAAGGCCTGGGCTGCACTAGTGGAGGGGGTTCGAACTAAGATACGCAACTTCAGTTACACTATTTGCGTAGCTGAAATTGAAGTATCTTAGTTTGACTTATCTGGCCATCCTCACAGCGGCGAGTCGACTGCCGTGGCTCCCCCGTTGACTCTGCTTACTCCTCCTGCCGAGGTGGAGTACAGGGCATCTATTTGGGGATCGAGTTATCACGTCTAGATGAGACGCGATAAATCGATCCCCGATGTATCGAACGCTACTTGCCGATGCGGCTGGTAGTATAGACGTGCCCTTAGTTAATAAATCTTTAGATAGTTTATTATAGGATTAGCTATAAGCGTTGTCTTTGGTGTAAAGTGAAGTTGATCTGGGATAAGTGACTGAATATTGTTGTGATTTTTGGTGTAAGGGTCCATCTCTCACCAAGGCAAGCTTGCGTAGGTGGCAAGATAGACCAGAATACCCAAGGAGACTGTCTCTGACTCCATGGTTAGGTTATTATAGTGCCTGAAGAGTTTACACTTGTACTTGTTTGATGAAATCTTAGTATAGAATTCATAGCCAGTTGCGGGTTTGTGCCCTTCTTCTTAACAGTCTGCGCTGAGGTGGGTACTCATGCTCCTGAGACACTTCAGACAGCTTGTGACACTGTCATCTGCAAAATATATACGCATACTTTCCATTCCATTTCCCAAGTCATTAATGAAAATGTTGAATAGCACCAGATGCAGGACACATCCTTGCAGGATTCGACTAGATATATCCTCCTAATTTGACAGCAAACTTTTGATAATTACTCTAAGTATGATTTTACAACATGTTGTGCACCTACCTTATAGCAATTTCATCTAGACCAGTGATGCTCAAACTTTCCCAGTTGCGGCCCCCCCACTTCCCTAGTACAGAATCTGCCACATTCCCACTCCATTACTGCACAGCCAAGGCTTCCTCAGCAGTAGAGTTTAGATTGAAGGCAGGGATAGGGGAGGAGTTAGGCCTAAAGGTGGAGAAAGACTGGAGGTGGAGCAGGGCTGGAAGCATGGCCCATCTCCCTGCCGCATGCCCTCCCAAATATTCCTTTGGACTTCCCGAGTGAGATGTGCCCCACACTTTGAGAACCACTGGTCCCTGGTTTGCTGATGAGAATGTCAATGGGACTGTGTCAAAAACCTTAGTAAAATCAAGTTATTTCACATCTACTGCTTCCCCTGTATCCAATAGATTGGTAACCCTATCCAAGAAGGAAATTAGGTTGTGCTAGCATGATTGATTCATGTATGGCTATAAAAGATTTGACAGATATAGTAATCAGAGACATAGGAGCCACTCTGTGGGTGTTCCGGGGCTGGAACACTTATGGAAAAAACTAGTGGGTGCTCAGCATCCACCAGCCGTAGCTGATTGGTGGTGCCACTGAGCAGCTGTTTGGTGGCTCAGGGAGTGGCTTGGGGGAGGGCGGACAGCAGTGACTGGGCAGGGGCCTCAGGGAGGTCATGGGGCGGGGATGGGAAGAGGCAGAATGAGGGTGGCGCCTTGGGGGAAAGGGTGGAGTGGGGCGAGGCCTTAGGCAGAACTGGTGGAGCACCCTCAGGGATAACTAAAAGTTGGTGCCTCTGATTAGAGGTGAGTTCTTATCTTGTTGATTATGTGGTGCATGGAAGTGCTTGGTTCAGATATGTTGAAGATAGAATTTATGCCACTTCACAGCTTGAAGCAAAGAGCTAAATAGTAATATTTGTCATAGTGACTCATATATATTCCCTTACTAAAGCTGCCATTAAAGGTAAAGAGCACAATGCCCCAGCCCTGTGTAGACATAAGCATGTGCCTAACTTAATGCCCTGTGAACCACTTAGATAAAGTTAAGCATGTGAGTAAGTCTTCACAGGATCAGACCTAATAGTGCGTGAGTGCTTGTAAATATGACAATGGGATTTTTAAACGTGATAGTCATTTATATTTTACATGTACATTTTCCAAGCCCTGTGCAAACTAGAAATGGAACAAAACCTGAACCTGTTCTGATTTCAGGGAAATGGGTCAGAAGCTGAATTATTCAAATTCAAATCAGATTGGTCAGTAACATCTCCTGCTGCTTGGGAAATCCAAGAGCAGAAGTGGGAATAAGACACTCTAAAGCTGAATGAAGAACCCTTCACCTTTAAGGAATCTAACAGTTATGTCCTTTTCATTGTTTTCTGTAGTTTAATCTAACATTGTCAATCAACTTTCAATTTAATTTATTTTTTAGAATGACGTTTTACCTCTAGAGCAGATCAAATAGAAGAAAATTTGTTTGAAATATAGTCAATGATTGCAAATTTTTTTTAAATAATGTATTTGCTGAGGGCTCAGTCTTTTCTTTGCCCTGAACACGGAGCAAGAAATAGTATGGTGGTGTATTCCTCCTGAAGCAGACCAGGCTTTGAGAGTCACATTCTACCTTCCAGGTTCCCCCTTCTTCTGAGGAGAAGAAGTCTACCTGTTCAGAGCTGCCACATCTGCCAGGTCTGCCCATGCAGAGCTGCTTGCAGGATCAGCGCTTCATTTTGTGTTTGGGGAGTGGGGACAGGTAGAGAGAACTTTTCAGGTAGCAGATAAGACCTTTAGGAAATAAGTTGGTTGCTTTTATCTAAATCCTGATTGGAAAGTTGGCTTCATAACGTGCACTTTTATTGAGTCTCCGCTGAAAAACCAAGAATTTGAAAAGGCATAGAAACTGAAGCATATTCTCATGTCTAAGTGATCCCTTCAGAATATGACAGAGGCATTTTACTAGTGCAGTGTATGGAAGCAATCATTTGAATAACTCTCCTTCAAGCAGTTGTCATTTCTTATTTTTAAAATCCACCCACCAAGAGTACAATTTCACCTTCATCATACACTAGACTAAGGAAAAACGCCGGCAATCTTTAGTCTTGTACTACTGGTATTATTAAGGTTTTCTGTTTCGTGATCCAAGCTTAGAAATAGGAGATGTCGATTTTTGGAAAGGTGATCCCATCTTTACAGTGGAATATTCCAGCATTTACTTCTAGTTGTAGAAAGCCCTGAGATTGATCTTACAATCCTGACATGATCTATATAGAAATCCTATTTTAGATAATTTTAAAATGTTTGTTAGGTAGCATTTTCTTTGCCCTCAAAGTCCCCTTTGGATAGGCTGATAATATTTGGTGTATTCTGGCTTTTAAGATAGAAGCATATGAAAATGAGTACTGAGCAAACTTTCTTAAACCTCTCTGAAACACTTCTTTTTTTACCCCTGTTTTAATATGTGATTATGGACAATGAAGGAGATATCTATAATTTTAAGGAAGTCAGGGAACAATAGCTGAACCATTAATTGGGAAGAGGCTTTCCCAGGTGACAGCTAAAAGTTTGTGGAAACAGGAAAAGAAAAAGAGAGTTTAAATGCAGCCATTTAAGTGTTAGAGACAAAGCAGATCCCTAACCTTACATGGGGCAACCAATTCCCCAACCCTGTTCTGCGTCTGATCTTGTTGCATAAGAAAAAGTTCACATGGCATGAGCCCAAAGGGACAAATGGCCCACGGTCAGTCTTCCTCCGATACCTCAATAGAGATTTCAAAAGGTCTCTTACCTCCAAGTTGGTGCCTGGGGTTTGAAGGGGGATGGTCCGTAGTAACAGTCACTAGCTCAGCTGGGCATAGACATCCGAGTCACACGGCACCAAATATTGTGGAAGAAACGAACTTCACAGGTTGGAAGCAACAAAATCAGAGACAGCTTTATTCAGGACATGCAATTGCAAGGGAAGAACACAGCTGACAGAGAGCATCTCTGCCTCAGTTTCTTCAAAGTACAAGCAAAATTACACAAGCATTTATACCTTTTTGTGACGTGCATTAATTACAAACATCTGCATTTTATTTAGGCTATTTGCTATTTATTTCAGTATTTTTTTTACACACCGTTATCTCAAGGCTAGGTTACACTAACTATTTTGCTGTTTTTTACTTGCTTCTAACGTAAGCTCTGCTTCTACAGGTTTCGCAATATTAGGCTAAAACTTAAAACACCACACAACCATGTATACTTTGTTTACATACTGTCTTTTGGTTTAGTGATGATTAGGGTATTGTTACTGAGTATCAGTGGTATGCATTTTTTTTTAAGATTATTAGATATGAAGCATGGAGCACTGTGATGAACAAATAACAGTATCATTGTCAAACATAATTTGTACTCTGACACATATTGGGATACATGATGTTACTACCTCCCATGAATCTGGGCTTATTGTTTCCAATACAGTGTTAATAAGTACGTTAAAGATTATCTGTCTTGATTTTCAAAAAAGTACATTTTCTTGGTCAAATACTGCATAGTAAGAGAATCTAATCTTTGTTGCTTCCTTTGTAAACTTTTATTTATTCAGTGGAACAAGTTCCTGTGGAACCATACTACATTCCATTGTCTCAAGCTGAGATACTGCAAGAGGGAAGTGATGTTACACTGGTTGCCTGGGGGACTCAGGTCAGTAAGTCTTGTTTAAGATATGCCATGGGGCTGTTGCATGCTGTAGGAATGTAGTAATGGGATTTGACTGTGAGCATGGAAATGAAACGAGCAGTTTAAAGTAGCATACTGAAATAAAATTATAGATGTTTGAATGCTAAAACAAAATATACTCTGTCCTGGCTGGTATACTTGCTTCATTGTTCAGTGATCCTCTTTGAGGATCCTTGGGCCACCCTTTAGATGTTGTTAGCATGGCTCTTACGGGCTCTATAGATTATCTCAAACTTTCACTATGAAGAAATCTACATCTATAAGATTCTAGTGGTTAATTGGTAAGACTGCGTTCAACATTCAAAGCCCCTGATATTCTGTGAACTTTGTAAAAATTCAAGATGTGGAAAAATCTTTTAAAGCTTGGGAAGGATATAAAATAATACTTTCCAATGCAAAAGTGTAAAGCATGAATTTCAGGGTCTAAAGTTTCTCAGTTTAATGTCATTTGAGGCAATAGTTTAATGCCTTTTAATGCTTATCCCTGAGCTCTTTATAGAGGATATATATATGCTTGGAATATAAAATTAGCATTCTGATCAGTATCTAATGGAGATACTGTGTATGAGTAGACCTGTGTATGAGCGGCCACTATTTTCATGCTCTTTATGTCACTTAGTTGGAAAGCTTCTAGGAGACAGTGGCATAATTTCCATTACTAAAGAATAGTATTAGGTCAATCTCCTTTTCGGTGGGGATTCTATTGTGTGGTCCAGGGGTTGGCAACCTTAGGCACACAGCTCATCAGGGTAATCCGCTGGTGGGCTGCAAGACATTTTGTTTACATTGACTGTTTGCTGGCACACCCCGCAGCTCCCAGTTACCGCAGTTCACCGTTCCTGGCCAACGGGAGCTGCGGAAAGCTGCGTGCCATAAAAAAAAATGTCTCACAGCCTGCCAGCGGATTACCCTGACGGGCCATGTGCCGAAGGTTGCCGACTCCTGTAGTGGTCCCTTGGGCTCAGGCTCAAAGGCATGCCACTGTGTGTCACTGTGTCAGGCAACAAACAGTCAATTAACAGTCTGTGGTTCTGACCTTCTGGCGAGCAGAGTGGTAAGCATAAGTGGTCCTTAGCCAAAGCTTTGGCGCTTGGGCAGGGGCTGTCACAGGGGCCCTGACCCTCTGGGTGGGGAGAGCAAAAAACAGGCTTTGCCTAAGCCTCTTGGCTAAGGCAGCCCACAGTCTCCAGTCTGGGGCCCACTACAAGCAAATCACAGGCCTATTGGCCAAGGGGTGATAGGCCATCACCTCAGGAGTGGGTTTGGTAGCAGAAGGTAGGGGGACCGGGGTCCAGCCCTGAGGCCTAATAGTGGCAAATGGTTCCACCAGTGGATCAGCCGGGATCCCACTGAAACACACTGACTTGTGCTCTGCCAACAAAACCGGACTAAAGTCTAGTTTCCCTGGGCCACTTCCTACCACATTCTGGACAGGGGATTCCCCGTAGTCAAAGGGTCCGCTGTCTCCTCTGGGTACATTGCAGATGGCAGTCTTGGCAACTCCTCTCCAGGGTCGGTCTCCAGGCAGAGCACTGCACAGCACAGGTTCAGTTCTGGAGTTCTGCAGTGGGCTGGAGTTGTCTGTCTCCTTCCCTAGCTCTGGCAAACCGAGCTGCATGGCCTGCCTTTTCTACTTCCTGTCATGCTCCTCTGCCTCTGTCTTGGGCCTTTCAAAATCTAGTCCAAATATAAACTGGAGGTTATTTTGATCTGAATAATGATTAATAATGCTTAGCACTTTTATAGTGCTCTACATGTTCAAAGTGCTTTACAAGCTTTCATTAATCTTTACGACATCTGATGTGAAACAGGAGATTTCGCTTTTAGCTGCTCTGAAAAAATAAATAAATAAGCTTGCTGCACCTAGGACAGAGATATGCAGAGGAAAACAGGGAGGGTTTATAAACATCATGAAAATCACCTCTCCAAATTTACATAACAATGGGCGTGATAGTATCATAATGCTTTAACTTGCATAAAACAGTAGTTAGTTTTAGAATTAAGGCTTTAGATAAGTAATAATTAATGATAGTTAAAAATCCAAAATGGCGCTGATGATGATTCTCTCTTAGAAAACATCAAAATGGAGGACGCAGACGAAGTTGACCAATAGCAGATAAGAGAGAGGTGTGAAATAGAGTTCATTCAACTCAGACTTTCTAATTGGAATACAGGCTGCATTAAACTATGCTAATATAAACCCACTGGAAGGAGTCACAGCCAAATCTACCAGGTCTCAAGCAACCTAAGTAACTTCTTTGAGAAGTATATAGAAATAGACTACATATTTTCTTATGCATGTATTTGGAACTCTACACATTGACTCATCTTTTCTGTATCATACATTGATGCAGTGGAGATTTGGCCAACTAGTCCATCTTGAAACTAATCTCTAGATCTTCCTCACTCACTGGTCAAACATTTTTCTTTAATATCATCCTTCACTCTGTCTAAATTAATTTGAATATGGTTGCTATATTCTACTTTCATTTTAGATTATGTGTACTCTCATGTTACATAGCATGCAGTGTTTTTAGTGATTGTCAGCGTCAGGGCTGCCCAGAGGATTCAGGGGGCCAGGGGTAAAGCAGTTTCAGGGTCCCCTTCCATAAAAAAAGTTGAAATACTAGAGAATACTATATTCTCGTGGGGGCCCCTGTGAGGACCGAGGCAAATTGCCCCACTTGTCTCTCCCCCTCCTCCAGCAGCCCTGGAAAAAATAAACATTTAAAAACCTTCCGCATCTCGGTACAAACCCAGTTTTGAGATAACTTCTTTTCAAGTCACCTTTACAAGGTATCACTGGTTCTCAGCGTTATCTAGTGCTAAAAGGCACTAAAGCTTATTAAAGGGGTGGACAAATATTTTCTGTCAACTTTTTTTGGATCAAAAACTAGGGGTTTTTAAAAAGCAGAAAAAAATCACGGACAGTGTCTGCTTTCCTTCAAAAGTTGTTGTGTTTTTTTTTTTTAATTGAAAAGCTGAAATTAGTCTGTCAAAACCTGAACATGGTTTGGGGTTTCAGAAGTGTGTGGCCAAATATTTGCTGCTTCCTGTGTTTGTTTAAAGAAACAATAAAAAAAAATTCTGCTTAAAAAAAATCCAAAAGTTTTGAACCATCACAGCTTGTGACCAAAACGCCTGAGCCCATCCAGTCAGATTTTTCCAGGTTTCTGATACCCTGCTGACTTCCTTGACTCATATCTATCTCCATGACTTTGGGTTAATTTAGCTTAGAACATAAGAATGGCCATGCTGGGTCAGACCAAAGGTCCATCCAGCCTAGTATCCTGTCTACCGACAGTTACCAATGCCAAGTGCCCCAGAGGGAGTGAACCTAACAGGTAATGATCAAGTGATCTCTTTCTTGCCATCCATCTCCACCATTTGACAAACAGAGGCTAGGGACACCATTCCTTACCCATCCTGGCTAATAGCCATTAAAGGACTTAACCTCCATGAATGTATCTGTTTCTTAGAGACTGGCTCCATGGGGTGCCTCACAAACTGGAGACAGTTACTGTGGGTTTGTCGTTAGTATAGCTTATGTACGTACTCCACGAACTGAGCATTTGAGCTTGTTCCAGAATCTGTTGTGAAAACTGAAGTGCTCAAAATAGCACATGCATGTGAATGGACACAGGGTGCTAAAATTAAATTAACCCAGGGGTTCTCAAAGTGGGGCTCGGGACCCCTTAGGGCCATGAGGTTATTACTGGGGGTCATGAGCTGTCAGCCTCTACCTCAAACCCCGCTTTGCATCTAGCATTTATAATAGTGTTAGATTGAAAACACTTGTTTATATATTTATAAGGGGGGGGGGTCAAACTCAGAGGTCTGCTATGTGAAAGGGGTCACCAGTACAAAAGTTTGAGAACCACTGAATTAACCCCTCTGGAGCCTCGGAGAATGCAGGGGAGGAGGGTCTCCCTTAGTAGGGTTGGGAAAGAGGTAGGTGGTGTAGGATATTGCTCTTCTCATGTGATCCCTCCCCCACGGAAACATAACAGCTTGGCTCCTTGTGTTAAATAGCTGTCTACAAACGTCAAACTGCTGAATGAGCTTTAGGGTAGGAAAGGCTGTGCCTTCCAAAACAGCCTGGCCCTGCCCCCTATCTGACTCCTGTCCACTTCCTGCTCCCTGACTGCCCCCCTCAGAATCCCCGACCCATCCTGCTCCTTTTCCCCTCACTGCCCCCACGAGGTCCCCTCCCCAACCACCACCATGGGACCCCACCCCAACCCCCCCGTCCCCTGACTGCCCCAACCCCTATCCACACCCCTCTCCACCGAGTTCTGACATACCCCTGGAATGCCCATGATCCAACCCCCCCTTCCCTGTCCCCTGACTGACCCCCTCGAACCTTTTCCCCCTCCCTGTCCCCTGACTGGCCCCATAACTCCCTGTCCTTTATCCAACACCCCCTGCCCTGGTGTCCTGCCATGCTGCTTACCCCTGCCTCCCCCCTCTCCTGGAGCCTCAGCAGGAGTGGCCCTCGGCAGCACTACAGTGGCTCCTGCCGGCGGCCTGGAGCTCACAGCCCCGTCCTCTTACCACACTGCTCCAAGCGGGAGGAGCTCATGCCCTGCCCCCTTACCGTGCAGCTCCGAGCAGGAGGAGCTCAGGCCCTGCCCCCTTACCATGGGGCTTCGAGCAGGGAGGAGCTCAGGCCACGCTGCTTTAGCTCTGTCCAGGACCGCTCCTGGGTTACCCCCACCTCTCCCCTCTCTTGGACCCTCAGTGTCCAGCAGCTGCCCTGGCCCCTGGACAGCCCTGCAGTGGTGTGACTGTGGCAGGACCGGAGCTCACAGCCCCGCCCCCTTACCATGTGGCTCTAAGTGGGGCAGAGCTCAGGCCCCACCCGAGCCAGGCCACTTTAGTTCTGTCCAGGGCCACTCCTGGATGTGGCGCGCTAGGGAGCCGGGGTATGGAGGAAGGGGGGCCATGCAGGGCTCGGGGCCTGGGGTAAATTGCCCCACTTGCCTCCCCATCAGGATACATAGAGCTGATAAGAGAATAACTGAACCAGCTGGGCCATTTTCAATGCCATCTTAGTCCTTAAAGATGTAGGAGGAAGCAAACTGGTCTAGAAAGGTGACAGTCAACATCTGACTTTCATTTATCTGTTTAATGTGCTAGCTGACTATTTAGTAGAAGAAGTGCGTTGCACAAATGAAAGTTTTTAGGAACCTTCTGGTTTGAATTTGTAGAAATTTAAATTTGAAAACAATTTTTCTACCCCACAAACAAATATTTTTTATGTGGATAATGATTTACAGAGAGGAAAAATTGCTACTATGATGGTTACTTCTAAAGTCAGAATATTTGCTAGCTACTATATAATGCTTGTTTTGTGAAAGGCTGTACACACATTAAAGGGTTTGTAGACAAAAAAGCTAGAAGTTTGATTTGTAATATTTGCATTCAATGTTATGTTTTACCATTATAGTGTTGACCTGTTGTTATTCTGGGTGATCATACAAATGAATGGAATACTGTTTGTAAAAAAGATGTCAGGAGGTGCAGGCTGTTTTACATGTATATTGAGAAGCTCTTAAGAATATGCTTCTAAATGGATTGCGTGACTAAATAATGAATACTTTGTTTCCTCCTTTGCCAAAACTAGCTGCATTCCTGTTCAGTGTAATTCTCCTGCTGGAGGAGTGATACTTGCCTTTTTTCATATTTGCTGATTATAGTTATATTATGATAAAATTTGACATTGATCAAAGTTGCACTGAGATTCTATACTGCTTTAACTGATGAGCGTGCAGATTTCATATCTTGCTAGTAAAGTACCATTGTATTCTTGTTATGAATGAGACAGTGTTGTTAATTTTGGCAGTTTTTTATCCTTTCTAATCTTTTCCTGTGATGACACTTTAAAAGCAAGAGACATACACCTGATAATCTATTACATGTTTCTTTTTGTAGATTGTAGTATGTGCAGTACCTAGTACTATTTTTTTTTGTCTGTGTGACTCCCTGCCACCCCCCCATTCTACTATTAAAAAAAATATTACTCTGTAGTTTTGGTGTTAGTCTGTTCAAAGGTCTCAAAAAATGTTAGGGATGGCAAAGTATATTAAAATGGTAAGGTTGATTCAATGCATCTAAGGATGATATTTGCTAGAAATTGGATAAACATTCCTGTTGAACAAAAAGTATTTTCCCTAAATGGTAGTTGTAGATTGTTTGAGAGTGGTTTCTTAGTTTTTGAACACAGAATTCAAGTAATAAATGAGAAAAACAGAGCAAAGGACTAGATATTTATTAAAGTACTCAATAAGTAGCTTGTTGTTCCATGCTAAATTTTCTCAGAGAAATCATCATGAAATAAAATATTAAACCATTAAAACTCTGAGTGCATAATTAAGCAAATTTTTAAGCATCCCTTAAATATTTCAGATAGCTCAACTACTGCATTATCTTGCATTTTTAGGTGCATGTTATCCGAGAGGTGGCAACCATGGCTCAGGAAAAGCTAGGTGTGTCCTGCGAAGTAATTGATCTGAAGACCATTTTGCCTTGGGATACAGAGGCTGTTTGCAAGGTAGAAATATAATGCTACTTAATACATAAAACATTATTTTGGGTGATGTACCCAGGAGTATCTACAATAATTTAATACTGAGGGTAATAGGGACAGGGCTTTGTATATACAATTGAAGATTTGTTTGTAAATTATTAGATGCACTGTAAATACAAAGGAAACATGTGCAGAACAGCTATGTGCCTCATTATCATTAAAGGGAGGATAACAGTTTAGACCACTAACCGATAGTGGTGTACCAGCATGTTCTTTTGAAAGATTTTTATAATTTATTTTACAGCATTCCAGAGTTTTTACAGTATAGGTTCAAGGCAGGTAAACAGAATGCTTGAAAATCACTTTTCTCCTCATGTGTCTGGCTCTCTCTCTCCTCTTCTGGCAACCATAGGCCCCTGGAATTTAGTGGGAATTATTTTTGTGTGTGTGATTTTTCTTTGCCACTCCATGGTGACAGTTTTATCTAATTATAGGTGGGTAAAGACATTTGTGACCTGGCTGATTTGTTAAGCCTGTTTTCTAGAAAAAAGTGGTTTTGATTTTTTTTAAACACAGCAGCACTTTAGCATTTTTTGTTTTTCACATCATTAGAGGTGAACGTTTACTGGTCTGGCATTTGATTTGAAAATCAGATTCCCTGGGACCACAGGTTCAATTCTGGCACAGTTGAATGTGCCTGTCATCTTCTAAGGTAGATATATTGTAAATATAATAGCTTACGGTATAGGAGTCTTTCAGATGGGACCTTAAAAGAATAAGGTACTGAACAGCTTGACTGGAAGTTGAAATATCACGTGTTAAGTGCAGCAGTAACTTAGATCCGCCCAGAGGATTCAGGAGGCCTGGGGTCTTTGGCGGCAGGGGGCCCCTACTGCTGAATTGCCAAAGACCCGGCACTTTGGCAGCGGGTCCAGGGGTGGAAGGAACTCCCCGCCGCTGAATTGCCGCCAAAGACCTGGAATGGAAGAAGCTCCAGAGGCTTGGGCCCCACGAGAGTTTTCCGGAGCCCCTGGAGTGAGTGAAGGACCCCGCTCCAGGGGCCCAAAAAACTCTCGTGGGGGCCTGGGGCAAATTGCTCCAGTTGGCCCCGTCTCTGGGCAGCCCTGCAGTAACTTAGCTTTGTTCCTCAAGTGTCCTTTGTTCTACAGTAGTTGTGACTTTTCTTTGTTGTGCCGCTTCCATTTCACCTTCATAGAGTTGCCAGCAAAAGGATCACGGATAAGCAAACATATTGGAGGCGTTTTTGAAAACAGATTCTGCTTGGATGGAGTGGAAGAGGCACCTAAAGAAGGTTCTCAATATCTGTAACCTTCACTCCCCCACTCATGGCACTTGACCACTTGCCAGAAAGTAGCTGGTAAAGAGATTGGTACTTCTGTGTATTCTGAGTGAAGCTAAGTATCAGAGGGGTAGCCTCGTTAGTCTGGATCTGTAAAAAGCAACAGAGAGTGCTGTGGCTCCTTAAAGACTAACAGAGGTGTTGGAGCATGAGCTTTCGTGGGTGAATACTCACTTTGTCAGACACATGTAATGGAAATTTCCGGAAGCATGTATAAATATGCAGGCAAGAATCAGTCTGGAGATAACGAGGTTAGCTAGAGTGTAGCTAGGATTAAATATGAGGCACTGAACGCTGAAGTTAAAACTTCAGAGGGGGTGAGAATTCAAAACATTCAGTTAAAGTTAGAAAATTTCAAATGTGCTTATGTTATTTTGAGAGAGGCTAAAGCTTTACTATGATTGGAAATTAAATATAGTGAAGCTTGAGTAAACTGTGCCCCTTATGGCAAATATATTACATAGAGTGTATACTTGTGTGTCGATTTAGAATTAATAAAGAAATTTGAACTTTTCATCTCAGTTAAAAAATCTTTTCCTACAAGGAAAAGTACAATTTCTCGTTACATTTTTAGATTTTTGGGACAATAAGATTAATCTTCAAGGTTTTGGCGCGGAGGGGGGGAGAAGGAAGTGTCACGCTGAAGTCTTCAGGTTTTCGTATTTCCTCATTTGACTTGGACTTTCCAGGCTTGTCAAAGGTGATTAATTTAATTAAAAACAGAGTTGGAAAAGCTGGGACGTGACATTATAGTATAGGCCTTTGCCAGTATGAAAGTAGGAAAGTGATTCTGGTGGAGATTAATTTTTTTCTTCTTGGCAATGCCTGGCAGTTCATTGCAGCCAAGCAAAGAAACCAAATTCCATAATTTGTAATGAATGGGAACCTCAGAGTTAGATTTTATTTCAGAATGTAATTATTCCAGACTTCTCTGTTTTTCCTGGTTTTTGGATTCTTTTTTTTCCTCCCTCAACTCCTATATTAACATAGCCAACATATAGATTTTTTTTTTTCTGGTAGATCTTTATGCCTTGAAGTTTGCAATTCATAGTAAGTCTTGATAATCACTCTCCTTCCTCTCTTTTTGTGTATACTTTGTGGGGAGAATAGGCTTTTTATTGTGGTTATGGACATTCTAGTCTAGAGTATATTAAGGAAAAATGGATTGTCTTTTCCTGTTATCTGTGTCCTTTCCCATTTGCCTAGGGAATGGACACGGTGGAAGGAGGTGGTTTTGATTCTGAGTATGTTCATGTTTTACTTACATAGGGGGTTAAAAAACACACAAACAGTCCGGTGTATTCTATTCAGATACTAAAAATCCTGGATTATGCATGTTAAGGCCTCGTGCCTCTGCACTGCGTCCTGGCCTCCATGACGGTAAAGTTTATGTATAAACCAAAGAATAGTTATTACATCTATAAGACCATCTAAGGTTCTTCCCCCACCCCTAAAGACCCTTTCTAGATAAAGGAAAGAGAACAATGGATGTTGTTAAAATGACAGCCTAACTTCATGCTTTACATTTCCAATGCATTAATTGTTTTTCCTTCTTTTCTGTATCTTTAATAAAAGGATTTTTAATGGTGTGTTTGCCATGATACCAGGAAAGCTGAGGTCTCTCTATGCCAAACCACAAACCCTGTGAACACTCTTTGGGCCCATTTATATCATCTACATTAACATTACAGGCTACTAAGTGCTACGGTCATACAAATAATAAATAACAATATGCACATTTGCAAGTCAGTGTGAATACTTGTGGTAGTAGGCGCTATACCCAGTAGTGCCTAGAATTGTTCCTGTTTTTCTAAGGATCCAAACGTGACCATTCTTGTGAAAACTATTTTAAAATGTTTTCTTCTATTTTCTTTTATTAAAATTGTGAATTCTGTTTTGTATACCTGCAAATATCCTGTATATTTTGTTCAACTAAAAAGAACCAGAGGCCCTATTTTAATATGTAATAAAAGTTATAAAATAATTTTAGTATTGTTTTATTTAATGAGACTAAATATCTAAGGGAGAATTAACCCTGTGGAATTCAGTAGAGTTTGGGCAATATTAATTCTGGTAAGCTGCAGTGAAATAATGAAAATTTTATTTGCAGTAGCATTAGAAGACAAATGTTAGTAGTCTCTCATCAATATTTTAATTTATATGTTTTATGGTTGTGAAAGGCAAAGGGCTGGATATTCCTCTGCATTTTTCAGGTTAAATAATTTGCTGTCTATAATTTAAAAAAAAATATCTTTATAGAAAGACAACAATGTAAATTGCTGCTGCTTAGTTCTAAGCTGGTGAGAGCGTGCGCTTGGTGGAAGGGAGCCAAACATTTTAAAAGGTCTGCCAATATTGTGTGTAATTAACAATGTCAGCAGGGCTTTGAAGAAAAATTGGAAACTAATTTATTCTAAATATTGTCTTGGTAAATGTTTGTAAAATGCTTTGGGTATGAGATGCTCTAAATAGGGGCTATGTGCACAGTTTAAGTAACTGGCCTGGGTAGATGCTTGAGGAAGAGGAAAAGGGAGAGGCATACTTCCCCCAGTCCTTTGGAGCAACGTTGTGGCTGCTACATAGAGGCTACTTTAGTTCAATAAATGCAATCAGATAAATATTACAAACAGTAGCTTCTCTCTCTAAACCAGAAAATAACCAGCCAGGAATAAAATTAAATCTACAATACCCCAGTTAACCTACAAATATTAGCTATACATCAGCCTGGGTAAATAGGTAGGTCTTGCAGCATTCCCTGAATGTCAAAAGATTTGGGCTTTTTTATACCAAGTAGGGCAGTAAGTTAATACAGTGTTTAAGTTTCAAAGGCTGTTTGAATGCTGACATTTTTGTATACCTTTAAATTAATGCTCTGTTCTATTCCCTAATTATTTTAGGACCTGGCATTCAAAATATAGAGGGATATAAATTAATGTTGATAAAATGGGTTCAAAATTAAACAGATTAAAATCTATTACTATCTGCATTAGGCAAATTGTCCATCTTTCCAATTCTAGATGTTTATAAGGACTTATTGGTAGAAGTAAAGACTTGCTTATACATTTCACTCATTTATGATGCGTAAGTGACATCAACAGTGTAATCAGATATCTGACTGAGACCTCCCTCATAGATTAATTAACCTGATAGAAAAATAATGCTGTTCAGAGGATATATATACTTGAGACTGAATATTTTTAATTCTTCAATCTCTTTAAAGATAAAGCTGTTTTAAAAAATCTGATGAAACAACCGATCCGGGAATATTAAAACAAGGTGGAAAAACAATGTATGATAATTACCAACATAAGAATAACATTCAAGTATCCAAATATAGTAAACTATCTCCAAGTATATATCTTATTTGTTGCATTAAGATTTACTGAGCTGTAGAAGAGCCAAGTATTATTGTTATTTATTACTAGATATGCTCTGATATACCATGCTAGAATGCTGGGGACTACCATATTCTAATGTATGTCTAATGTAGAGCTCTTTTGTCCTGCATCCCCTCCTTTACCAAATGCAGCTCCGATGCAGTCCAGAATCTGATGCTGTGTGTTTAAAGGGTAATTTACTTTCGACTTAAAAAATTGGTTAGAAAATTTATGGCCAAGTTTTGCCACATGTGTAGGCTATTCCTGTTGACTTTGCTGACAAAACAGCTAAAGGCTTATTGAAGGCAAGGGAGTTATGGGTACTTACCACATCATCGGATCTGACCTTTCTGCATAATAGAAATGACTTTTTATTTGTAAGTATGTGTTAGTCAGTGGGCAAACTCATTAGCCAGAAAAAGTAGAATAAAGTAGTCCCATTCTGTCCAAATCCTTTTCCTCAGGGTTGGCTTTATTTTCAAATAAGTTCAAAACAAAATCAACATCAATGAAAGCATCTGGAAACTATTAGAGACCAATAGTATGTCCCTTGTGCCCCTGGAGGATTAGTCGTCTTTTTCCCCTTAAAACAGGGTCTCATATGTCCTCCTTCTAGACCAGGAATTCTCAGACTTTTGTACTAGTGACCCCTTTCACACAGGAAGCCTCTGAGTGCAAAACCCCCCTTTGTACATTAAAAACACTTTTTTATATATTTACACCATTATAAATGCTGGAGGCAAAGTGGGGTTTGGGGTGGAGGCTGACACCCCTACCCCCCACATGTAATAACCTCGCGACCCTCTGAGGGGTTCTGACCCCCAGTTTGAGAACCTCTGTTCTAGGCTTTGTAGCCCCCTACCTGGATACTATGGAGAGACCCACATTAAGGGCTACTTTACACTAGTATTGCAACAGTGCTGCAGCTGTACTGATGTAGCTGCACCGCTGTAGTTCTGCTTCTGCAGTTGCTCTATGCCAATGGGAGAGAGCTCGCCTGTCAAAATAATTACTTTATCTCCCCAAGCTGTGGTACCTGTGTTGGTGGGAGAGCTTCTCCCACTGACAAAGCACTGTCCACACCAGGGGGTGGCTTATTCACACCCCTGAGCGACATAAGTTATACCAAAGTAAGGTCTAGTGTGTACAAGCTGTAAGACTTCACTTGTCCCTGGTCTCCCTCCTCAACTATCCGCCTGACACATGTGGAGCCCCAGCCCGGATCCTTCCCTGACTGTGGGTCTCTCCTGTGTGTTGCCCATGCCTAAGAAGTAGGAAGCCTTATATCTGGCATCCGATGTAGGTCACATGCTTGATCCTAGCCATGTGTTCTGTGACTATAGCTTCCAGTTTTAAAGGGCCTAAGAGTTGTAACAGAGACACTGGTATATTTGCACATGCCCATGACCCAGTGCCCTGTTTCAGTACAGTACAGAGAACCCATTATTGCCCAGAAGCAGCAGGTGTTTGTTACTCCCTACAGAAGCTGGACATTTGCAAACATTCTTGTTCTAGAATTCTTTGCTTTCTACTTTGAGTGATGGCTCATGTGCATTCCAACAGGTGTGCGTGCGCCACGTGCATGATCGTCAGAAGGTTTTTCATCTAGCAGTACCAATTAGGTCGACTGTGGAGCCCCCTGGAGTGATGCCTTTATAACGGTGTATATAGGTCTCTGCCGTCCCATTGCTTGCTCAGTTTCTTCTTACCACCAGTGATGGTCATTGGAGCAGCTCAGTCTCTTGCATGCGCAAGTACCTAGCTAGTGTTTCACTTTTTCTTAGTTGTAAATAGTTTCAAAGAGTTGTAGTTACAGTAGATTGTAGTTTTATAGTTAGTTAAGCTTAGTTTGGGGGGTGTCCCCCCCTACTTTTCCCCAGGTACCAGGGCATGCCTCAGTCACATGGGTTTAAGAGAAGGTCATCATGGGTTTAGGAGAAGGTCATCAGACAGAAAAGTGCTCAATTTACAGGAGCTTTAGACCCAGAACTAAGAGAGAGTGGGACTATCGTGTGAAGCTCCTCCTAATGGTGTTGGCCCTCCGCCCTCAGACAGTACCAGAAACGGCACCAGCGTCACTGGTGCACAGCACCCTGGCCTTGGTGCGGGATGCCCCAGCACTGAGAAAGGACTCCTCCAAGGAACATCAGCACTGTTTCCCGGCTCTTAAGGCCAGATCTAGCAGGCAGCAGTGCTCACAGTCCCCGGTGCTGCAGAGGAAGAAGGCAGATGGGTCGTTCCTCCATCAAGACACCGCTAGGGGATTGCATGTCGGGACACCCACAGCCTCTCCTTCAAGACCTGGTCTGTTCAGTCCGATACCGATGGACTCCCTGACTCAGGAGGAATTGGAGGAAGAACTCGATTTCCCCTCCATGCCAGATACCTTCAAGGCATTGTGGGACTTTATTGCCATGACACTACAGTCCCTGACCCTGCAGATGCGAACACTGGAACTGTTCTAGACATCGGCCGAAGTTCATCGCCCCGGTACCGGTCCCTGGCAATATCGGGCTCCGCCCCCCGTGGTTGGGCTCAGAGTACTCTTCCGAGTCAGAGGCTGAGTCTTCTGTCTCCCGATGCAGCCAGTACTGCTCACGGTCCCAGCACCGCAGAATCATGGACTCGTCGGCACTGACAGTATCCTGGCCATCCCAGGGGTAGGGTCCAGCACAATGTCCCTTTTGGACTCCTTGAGCCTATTATCAGGGACAGGGCACCTGGACTGCATCGGTGGCATTTGTACTGCGTGTTCCCCCCATAGCTATGTTGGTGTCATGCCACACCCCCAGGGCTCCAGAGGACCCCACACGGGACAAGGATTCTGGGCCTTTACACCCGGGCACATAATCTGAACCAGCACCACCGGTGGTACTGGAGCCACCTCCAGTCATGGGGTAGATCGACACGTAACCCAGCCTCTAGGGAGCTGGAAGGTCAGGAAGACCCAGTCCCACGGGCCTCCTCTTCAGTGGATGAGGTGGTGGCGACACCACCATCACCCTCCTGGCGATAGACACCAGGGGGCACCAGGACCTTCTTAGGAGGGTGGCCCTAAACCTAAACCTCCAGGAAGAGGAGGTCAGAGAGGAGTCGGACCCAATGGTGGACATCCTTGCCCCGGAAGGTCCATCTAAAGTGGCCTTACCCCGTTAAGAACTATCCAGAACACCACTAAGGACCTCTGGCAGACCCCGGTCTCAATACTACCTGCCGCTAAAGGGGTGGAGAGGAAGTACTTTGTGCCGCAGAAAGGATATGAACACCTATTTGCCCACCCCCAACCGAGGACTCTAGTGGTTGATGCAGCAAATCATAAGGAGCGGCAGGGGCAGCCAGGTCCTGCTCCAAAGTCATGGGCCACTAAGAAGCTGGACCTTTTCAGCTGGAAGATCTACTTGACCGGGGGGCTTCAGTTTTGAGTTGCCAACTAGCAAGTGGTATTCAGCCACTGTGCTTTCAATTCCTGGAGTGGATTGGCAAAGTTTCAGGAATTGCTCCCTGACTGACTCGCGCAAGGAGTTTATTGCGCTTCTAGAGGATGGCAGAGTGGTCTCAAGAACCTCCTGCCAGGCTCTGTTAGACTCGGACTGTGACCACTGCCATTACAATGAGATGCAGCGTGTGGCTGCAGGTGTTGGGTATACCACTGGAGGTCCAGAACCCTATCCAGGACCTGCCCTTTGACTGTGCGGGCTTGTTTGCCCAAAAAAAGGACTCGCTTGCACAGTCTTAAGGGCTCATGGGTGACACTAAAGTCTTTGGGGATACACACTCCTGCACCCCAGAGATAGTCATTCAAGCCTCAGCCCCCTTCCCACTTCTACTCTGGGCCCCTGAGGTGGGACTCGTCCAGGCGACGAGGCAGTAATAATAGGAGGTGCCCGTCACAGTCCTCCTCAGGCCAAGGCCAGGATTCTTCCAAACAGCCAATTAGCCTGAAGCCTAACTTTTGAAGATGGACCTGAGGATGGGGCAACAGAACCGAGCTTTGATCTTTACCTCCATTTATGAATCGACTGTCCCACTTCTACTGTGCTTGGTCTCAGATTATGTCAGATTGCTGGGTTCTGAGCATGGTGCATGTGGGATATTCTATCCAATTTTTTTCCCTCTCATCCTCCTTCCCTGTCCCTCTTCAGGGACCCTTCTCACACGCAACTTCTCCTGCAGAAGGTGCAATCACTTCTTATTCTAGGGGCAATGGAGGAGGTTCCTCAGGAGTTCAGGGGCAAGGGGTTCTACTTCTGCTATTTCCTCATCCCCAAGGCCAAGGGTGGGCTCCAGCCTATCCTGGATCTGTGAGACCTCAACACATTCATAAAGAAAGTGAAGTTTTGCATGATCTCCCTGGCCTCCATCATTCCTTCCTTGGATTCGGGGGACTGGTATGCCGCCCTCAACTTGAAAGATATATACTTTCATATCTCCATTATCCCGCCTACAGATGGTTTCTTCGCTTTGTGGTCAGTGGCCAGCACTACCAGTTCAGGGTGCTCTCGCTTGGGCTTTTGGCTCCCCCCTACCCCCGGGTATATATGATGTGTGTGGCGGTCGTGGCAGCCTTCCTCCGCAAACGTCAAGTACAAGTTTTCCCGTACCTGGGCGACTGTCTCATCAAGGCCAACTCGCAAGCACAGGTTGTGGAACATGTGTCTCTAGCTTGGGCCACCTTCCTCAGACTGGGCCTCATACTGAACATGCACAAATCCACACTAGCCCCAACACAGAGAATAGAATTCATAGGGGCTCTCTTGAACTCCATGCAAGCCAGAGCGTTCCTGCCCGAGCCGCGCTTCCAAGCCATCAGGGACATCATCGAGAACCTCTGCTGATTCCCCACAATAACCACCAGAAATTGCATGAAACTGCTGGGGCCTATGGCAGCTGGCACATACGTGGTCTAGCATGCTAGATTGCTTCCTCCGCCCTTCCAGGCATGGTTGGTGCCTATGGCAGCTGGCACATACGTGATCTAGCATGCTAGATTGCTTCCTCCGCCCCTCCAGGCATGGTTGGTGCAGGTTTACAGGCCCAGCAGGGACCCACTGGTCAGAATAGTTACATTCTCGAGTCTCTCCGCTGGTGGCTACAGTCACAAGTGGTCTGTGCGGGAGTATTCTTTGCTAAATCTCAACCTATGCTATCGCTGGTCATGGACACTTCGGCGCTGGGTTGAGGAGTGCACCTGGGCAATATCAGAACCCAAGGTCTATGGTCCCAGGCAGAACTATTGCTACACATCAATGTAAGGGATTTGAGGGTGGTTTGTTTGGCATGCCAAGTGTTCCAGGCCCACCTTCAGGGCATGTGTGTTGTCCATCAGCATCCACACCACAGTGATGTTCTATATGAACAAACAGGGTGGTGCTCACTCCTCTTTCCTGTGCCAGGAATCCCTCTGGCTGTGGGACTTTTCCATCGCTCACTAGATACACCTAGAGGAGTCGCATCTTCCCGGAGCACAAAACGAGCTAGCCGATCGCCTCAACCATTCGTTCCACAGTCACAAATAGTCCCTCAGGATGGACATTGTGCTCTTGATTTTCTACCGGTGGGGCTTTCCCCACATAGATCTGTTCGTGACATTGAGCAACAGGAAGTGCCAGCAGTTCTGCTCCTTTCTGAACCACAGCCCCGGCTCCATCGCAGATGCTTTTTACCTTTCATGGACGAATCACCTGCTATACGTGTTCCCACCTTTCCCCCTCATACACAAAGTCTATCTCGATGCACGCCGGGACAGGGCTTCCTTGATCCTCATAGAGCCAGCATGGCCCTGCCAGCACTGGTTCACTATGCTGTTGAACCTATCAGTGGACAGACCAGTAGCCCCTCCAATATGCCTGGCCCTAATCACACAGGACCATGGCCGTCTACAACAATCCAACCTGGAGTCCCCCCACTTCACAGCATGAAAACTCCATGGTTGAACTCACTAGAGCTCCAGTATTCGGATTCAGTTAGGGAAATTCTGCTGGGAAGTAGGAAACCCTCCACTTGGGCTACCTAAGTTCTTCTTCGAGTGATTGCTCATGCGCTGCATGCATGATTGCCAGAAAGCTTTTCCCCTAGCGGTACCTGTTGAGTCGGCTATGGAGACCCCTGGAGTGGCACCTTCATAGCAGTGTATATAGGTCTCTGCCAACATGGTGCCTGCTCAGTTCCTTCTTGCCAGAATACTCTGACAGAGGGGAGGTGGGTAGGATTTGGAATGGACATGAGCAACACATCTCGAAGAACAGCAGTTACAAGAGGTAGGTAACCATGTTTTCTTCTTCGAGTGATTGCTCATATGCATTCCAGGAGGTGACTCCCAAGCAGTTTCCCTGGAGGAGGGGTTGGAGTTCACCTGGTTGCTGAATTCAGGACTGCCCTGCCAAAAGTTGCATCATCCCTCGCTTGTTGGGTGATGGCGTAGTGCGACGGGAAGGTGTGGATGGAAGACCATGTTGCTGCCTTGCATATGTCCTGGATAGGGACCTGTGCAAGAAATGCAGCAGACAAAGTCTGCGCTCTTGTGGAGTGTGCTGTCAATGGCGGGGTTGGAATCTTAGCTAGGTCATAGCACGTTCTGATGCAGGACGTGATCCATGATGACATGCGCTGGGACGATATGGGAAGCCCCTTCATTCTCTGCGATTATAATAAAGAGCTGTGGTGACTTATGAAAGGGCTTTGTGCATTCAATGTAGAAGGCTGGGGCATGCCTGATGTCCTGGGAATGGAGCATTTGCGCTCTGTTACTGGCATGTGGCTTAGGGAAGAATAGAGGTGCATATGGTGTGCGCACACACACCTATTGGAATAGACATGAGCAATACTAGTTGAAATAGTTATAGGAGGTAGGTAACCTTTTTTTACTGTGTGAATGAGACACTTTAATTTTTTTGTCTGCATGGGCTACAGGTATACTTCTGACACACCATTTAAATTCAGAATGTACAGGTACGGACTTTGTGTTAATAATTATTTCTATTTAATCATTAAAAGTAGCATTAGGACCAATTTTCAATTTAGCTATTTAAAATTAAGTAATTTAAGCAAGATTTGTTAAATAAGAAATATCAAACTCTAGGAGTTACTTGACATAACTAAAGCTTATGATGAGGGGTGGGAAAAAGTGGATTAAAACTGTTAGTACATTGGAGACAAGCAGCAACATGTCAAGAATTTTCCTTTGTAATGGCTGACTAGTTAATCTACATTTTGAAATGTTGCTTCTAGTTGGGAACTTTGTATCGGTGTTTTAAAAATACAGCATCAACAATTTTCTAGTTTCACAAAGTTGTACTTCACAGCGGCCACTGGAGGCCTCTCTTAAACCAAGTTAAACAACTGGTTTGATTTGACTTTCCACTTGCTGTCTACTGTCTTGTGAGGAACTCGGAGTGTGAAATTATGCTAAATAATAATTTTAAAGTTGCTGTCTAATCCCATTGCTTTAATTTTTTTTGGGTTTCAGGGCTAGATTTAGCTCTGAAATATGTTGTCATCTCGGCCCTAAAGCACTTGTGATGGAACGTTTACCTGGAAGGGGTTGTCAGTGTATTCCCGGACAGCCTGCATCACCAGAGCTCTTGTGGAATCCCAGCCATAACTGAAAGCTATCCTGTGGGAGGCTAAATGTGCACTCACTGCACTGCTCAGGGCAAATCCCTCTCTGACGGTGGCAAATCAAGCATTTAGTTTGTAGAATGTGCTGTTGACTCTCTGACAGAATAAAAGCAGAGAATTTGCATCACTGCTGCCTTTTTATGTAATGTTTTACTAATCTTAAGAATTAGAAAGGTTTGTCATGAGATAAATGGTTTATCTCTTGTTTGTATGCAGTGAAGAAAACTATCCCTTGATTCTAAAGTTGGTGTTGATCTGGTTCATTAATAAGTGTTACAGTAATACAAATAATACTTAATAATAATCAGGATGTTTGTTTCTGATCAAAGATTACTCATTATTCAGTCTGAGAATAGCAAAAAGGTAAGATAAAAATGTTATAAATATTGATGGTATGAGAAATACTTTTACTTGATTAATTAAGCTGTAACTCATTTTATCCTATGAGTTGCTTGTTACAGCAAATACTTACAAACATATGTTTTGTTTAGAAAGCATATTACCCAGATTTGAAGCCCATCTCTTAGTTGTTTGTAAATTTAATGTTACGGTTTAATCTTTGTGAGCAATATTTAAAGAACTGAAATTGCAGTTTTTCTACACAAATCTGACAAATCTAATGAAAGCTTGGAGTGATATATATCTTCTAAACTTTGTATCAGAGTTTGTGTATATTTAGAAAACTTTAGTGTCAAACCTGATAATTTTTATAATGTTTATTGTTCTATGACATAGGAAATTGTCTTCAAATCATAATTTTTCCCCCATAAAGAGAATATATTTTTTGTTTTTCTTTTTATTTACTGATTTTGTAGTTAGGTTTTAAGATGGTTTCTTTGCACTATTAGTATGATGCTTTTATTTTAATGTAATATGACTCTTCGAAGAAATGAAGATACTGTTCAGTTATTCAGTAGCAATTCTACTTTATCAATAAATTAGCAGAAAGCTGTTTTGTGGTAGAAGGTATTCAAAAGCTGATTTTTTAGTGTATGTATTTTAGATTAAATATTTGTTACTTCTTTATAAATCACAAAACCATTTAAAATACTGTTTATTTTCCCAGACAGCATGACTTCAGGAAGCACATGTTTTCCTTCTACATTATCCTAGCCAGGGATGCTTGCAAGCACTAGCGATTAGATTGGGTGGATTTTCTCTGTCCCAGAATTTTGAGTAATATGAGCTTAATCCAAAAACCATTCAAGCCAATGGAACAACTCCCAGTTTACTTCACTGGTCTTTGGATTAGACCCTATATAAGATGGTCTTTGTACTGAAGTATCTGTTTTAGTAGATTGTTAAATCCAGACAAGGATTGAATCATCTCAGTGTGTCTAATTGTGGGCACCCAATTCTCCCCAGCACCACCACAGGCACAGTAGTTAAAACTGCAAGCTTTGGGCATGCAGTGAGGTTGAGAATGTTCAGGTGAACTTTGGTCATTGAGAAAAGGTGAGATCATTTAGCATTTTCAAATGTGCTTCTTGGATAGTATAGTTATGCAATACATAACCGTGAAGAGTTGTGTTCTTACATAATTGATTGCACGTCATTTCTAAAGGTGTTATTTTTTAAAATCCTTGCTGTCTCTAGGCTGCTTATAGCATTGGTCAAAAAAGTGCTGAGAACATCCTTAGTGTTCCTTATCGTTCTCTCTTCATGATTTGGCTGTACCAAAACCATAGTAAACTAAGCTGAGGCCTTTTGGATTTGTTGGTTAGTAGTATCAGAGGGAAAGCCGTGTTAGTCTGTATCCACAAAAACAAGGAGTCCGGTGGCACCTTAAAGACGAACAGATTTATTTGAGCATAAGCTTTTGTGGGTAAGAAAAACCCACTTCTTCAGATGCATGGAGTGAAAATTATGAATATAGGCATAGATATACTGATACATGAAGAGGAGGGAGTTACCTTACAAGTGGAGAACCAGTGATAACAAGGCCAATTCAGTCAGGGTGGATGTGGTCCACTTCCAGTAATTGATCTCTTGTGTGGTTAATGTGGCTCTGGAACCAAAAGGTTGAGATAATTGTGATTTTTGTTTTTAACCTCCTCTATTAATGCAAAGAGGAACAAAATAGTTCAGAGGTTGATTGTGCTCTTCAGTATGAAACTATGGGCGTGATTCTTCTGTCCACTAAGTATTGCTGAAAAGTGGGGACAACCAAATGCTAGCATTGGGCACTTGTAATTTGCTATACATTTGTGTAGAGAGACTTCTGGAGAGGGCTCAATCCTGCGCCCACAAATGTCAGCTATATGAGTGCTTAACAGTGTGAGTGAACACTGCACTAAAATGAGCGCCCTTGAGCAGGAGGGAAAGCAAGAGAGGTGGGAGACAGAAATGCAGTGTCCAAAGCGCACTGCCCAAATGAAATCCTATAAAGGAAAACTCCATGGAAAGGATTTTCATTTGCCCACGCCACTTGGGTGTGGTAGTGGTTTTCTCAAGTGTGCTCCAGAGCTGCACTTTGAAGACCTGGAGAGCAAGGGTAGCCCAGAGGGCCAGCCACTGATACCAAAATGTGTCTAAGTATTCTAAGGGTATGATATTGCTCACAGGCAGCTGTTCAGTGCTTATGACATCCAATGGCCATTGTGCTTTTGCTGGCCCATCAACTTGCAGTTCCCACTCCCCTCAGCTTACTTCACTTTATTGGATTGTGACAAATGGAATGTCAAGCTCAGCACCCATGACTGTGCTCTCTCATTGCACCCACCAAAGGCACCCTCCTAGTATTGAACCCTGTAACTGCAGTGCAGGTATCTCAGGATCAGAATTACATATGTCTTGGCCAGAAGCTATTGTTCTCTGCCATTTCACACTGCTTCTAAGGTTTTGCAGTAAATCAATGCCTATACTTATGAAATGACATAGTTGTACCACTTGTGCTATTAGAGTTAAGTTTGTCACTGTTTCCATTGTAAACTCCTATTTTTGGTCTAATAAAAAGTACGCTCCAGGCTGATACTTGGCTTACAAGGACAGTGCTCTGGAGCTACTTTTTAAAAGTAGTCTGCCACTTTTGAGTCAGGAGTGTGGAATATTGAAGTTTTTCTGATTCAGATTACTACTTGAGTTATAGAAATGCAAAAAGGCTTTGAGTTGAAACCTTGCAGCCCATTAATACACTTCTGGCTGCTTTAGGAAAAACTTTTTAAATGATTGAGGGGTTTAAACGAAGATCAGTTTTGTACATGTGTGCCTAAGTTATCCTCTTCCCCCAATGGAAATTCCATAGGAGTTTTTAACATTCAAATTTGCAGGTCTAGTCTTTCATGGATCTGTTGACAAGTTGTGTATAAGGAAGATGTATGCCTGGATACAGAGAGCAGTATGAGTACATAATTCCTGTAACACAGGTAATGTAGTCTGTGGATTAGTGGGAAAAGAGATTGATCTTCCAGATCAATAAAAGTGTTTTTGTAACTATAATGTATCAATAAACAGCAAGCTGAGCAGCACTTTCATAACATTTCATGATAGTGCCAGGCTAGAGTCAAAATCTATTTTTATAGAAAGATACCTGAATGTGTGTTTTGGCTTTTCTTTTTTTCATTTTCACTACAACTGGTTGAAAATTTTTCTTCAAAAAATTTTCACTTTTTTTTTGTGATTAGACAGCATCTAAAAGAAAGAGGTCCCAATACTTACCTGGGTCTCTGGAGAATGAGGAGACTGATGGACCAGCTTAGGAGGGCGTTATGTGAGGGGAAGAGGGTCTTGTGGGAAAAACTCAGGAAGCTTTTCCTTGATATTCAACCTATACTTTCTATGTCCTAATTCCATCCTGTTATTTTGGATGGAATAAGTTGGCTTAATTTGTAATAAATTACTCTCTCTACATGGCATTTCCATTCTTGAGATATCTGTAGATGTTTGTACTCTTTCCCTATAATAGTAGTTACATAGTCAAACGACACATTTAAATGCAGCAAAGAGTCCTGTAGCACTGTATAGACTAACAGACGTATTGAAGCATGAGCTTTCGTGGGTGAATACCCACTTCATCGGATGCTCCAATAAGTCTTAGTCTATAAAGTGCCACAGGACTCTTTGCTGCTTTTACAGAACCAGACTAACACGGCTTCCCCTCTGATACTTTATTTAAATGTTAGTACTTTCCTTATTAGTCATGACTCCAGTTTAACAGTAATCCCTGGAGTCAGGGGATGCTGACCTTGCTCATGTAAAAAGGCTGTTAACCTTTATGACTGTGATCCAAGTGATGTAGACTAGTTTAAAAATATTTTAGTTATATTTCTCATGATAATTACATTGTATATTCATAGTATTGAAATTGTGTTATGTTGGATAATTGTTTAATGGCGTTATGCATTTTCTTAGTTTAATGTGTTTTTTCTTAATTTAACAATAAGTATTGATGAGCCTACTGTGAGGACAATCTGAACTGTTGATGATTGTGTTACATAGAACATAGAAACATTGAAGCCTCTTAAGAGCTGTTAGCAAATCCAAGACTAATTAGTACTTCCCGTGAACATAACATTTATCTTATTGCCATGATACTTTGTTTTATTACCAATGAAGAACATTTATGTATGATAATACTTAGCACTATATCTTGCAGAAGAGTATCTTTGTCTTTACAAGAGTTAATGAGTAAGATGCACATTGGTGAACATTTTACTTGCAGTAAAACAGAAGCAGATAATTAGAATACTAAAGACAATGAAAATTACCCTTTTGCTGGGTATGCAATTACACATAATGGGAAAAAGGACAAATGTTACTTTCATGCTAAATTGAGAATTGGGCATACAGTAAAAAAAAAAAAGACTTCTGAATGTGTTTTGCCACATTATTGCCACATATTATTTTTTTTGTCTCAGTTACAGGACAAACTACTTAATCTTGTAATCATTGCATAATGATAGGTTAGTGTAAGTATTTTTGCCAAACCACAGATTTACCTGATTTTATATTTTTAATATTGCCCAGGCATTGTCTCATATCTAGAATACTTAAAATATAAATAAAAAGATACATTGACATATTACATTGCAAACTCAATACAAAGCAAAATGATTGAGAATCATGGTTCCTACATAATGACATTATTTCTAATTGAATAATTATGTAAAGTTTTAAAAATTCTCTGCAGAGGGTCATAAGTTACGAGTTCACAAACGCAATGGAAATGCACTGATGGTCATTTGTCAGGTGCCATTTTAGCTAAGCCACGGTAGCCACCTGGTTGACAGGTGGCATTTTACATCCTAACATCTTAAAATGATCATTTCCTTGGGTCAGTGTAAAGTGTGTGTATAAGGCACAAGTCAGTGTCTCCATGTTATAAATACTCTTCAGAACACTTGCATGGAGTAACATAGGTCTCGATGATACTGTACAGAGAGACTAAGGGAACAATCCCTGCCCCAAGTAGCTTGAAATCTAAGGGACCAACTTCTACATTTAAGTCAACAGGTCTTGGAGGCTCTCAACAACTTGCAGGAAGTTGCAAGATCACAATCCAAATGTTAATCTTACCTCTCAGGCCCAGTCTTCTACATTGTTCTCTGCTGCTTTCGCTCTACCAATGATGCCAGCCTTGACATTCTGTTCCTCTACCTTCTTTCTAGCTGCTCCAACACTTGGAATACTTTCCTGTTAAGTTGTGCCAGGCTACTGTGCTCTCTAACTAAAATAGTTCATTCAGATAAATCTCTTATAACATGTCTAAAAAAATTTTTAATATTAACCAGTATAAAATATTTTTAAAACTCTGGTAATTTAACCACCAGGACATGTAGACAAATAGTACTAGTAACTGCATGATTTTGAAGATATTTCTTCCTTCCTCATTTCATCTGTTTCCTACTATTCATTATCCCCACAGCTCACATCCGACATTTAGGTTGTTTACTCTTCCATCAGGGAGCTTGTCTTTCCATTTGTGCTGTGCGCACCTGTGGGATATAGGGATAGATGACATGGGGCAAGGTGGAGTGAGAGAGGTTTTACATAAATGAGATTATGAGGTTGTTTGAGTTGTACTGTACATGTCATGTTTCCTTTTTTACCCTTTTAAAAGGTTGGCATGAAATCCATGATGGAGAAACTATAATGGAAAAGATTTAAATAGCTGAAGAATAAGTTACATGTAATGTAAATTAATATTGCTCATCTCTCTGTCACTGCAATAGGAATATCCTGTGGCAGAGCTGCCCAAACTTTCAATGAAGCATATATGCACTTAGAACATAACATTTTAAAAAACAAACAGTACACTATTCAGGGACCAGTCTCTGAATAATATTTGTATATTGCACAAGATGCAATATTAGGCTTTATGGCAGCAGATAGTGTTAATTTGCATAGCTCCCCATGAACAGTATAAATGTGTGACTCCATTGTCACTGGAAACTAACATCCACATGAACAGTAACCTCTTCCGTGGTGTATTGCCATATAAAACATACAGAGCAGAGGCCTCCTCACAAGGTAGTTTCTCTCAAATACAATACCCAATAAATCAAGTGACCATATTTTTCAAAATAAAAAATAGAGACACTTTTTTGTGGGTCACAATATAATAATACAGAAGACAGGTCTCTTAAAAAAAAAAGGATGCTGATGTCACATCAGCTGCTGAATCAACAGACACACCTCTTTCTTGAGTGGAGGATTTTTTTCCCTAGGAACACTGTTTTGAATAAGTTTATCTTGAAATACTGAACAAGGCCATAGATTCCAAGGCTGGAAGGGACCAATGTAATCACCACCTGTATAACACCAGCCATAGAACTTCCCTCAAAATATTTCCTAGAGTAAGTATATCTTTTAGAAAAATATCCAATCTTCATTTAAAAATTGTCAGTGATGGAGAACCCACCACGACCCTTGGTAAATTGTTACAATGGTTAATTACTCTCCCTGTTAAAAATTTACGCCTTGTGACTATTCGTGTTGAACAAGAGAACAGCTTTGATAACATCAGTACTAATTTGACTTTTCACTCCAAACACTATTTGGCATACTGAACACATCTTTCACTGGACTGTTTGTTCTAGTATACAGAGGAAATTCTACTCAGAAGAGCAATATATGTTGAATACACATTAAAAAAAAGTTTTGATTGATGAAAATGAAAAGCCAGGACATTTCAGGGGTGAAGATAAGTCCATGGCACACTGTAACATTTTATGTAAAAACTGGGACTGTCTCAGTAAAACCAGGATGTGGATTACTTTACAATATCTTTGTAACACTAAATATCTTTCTCATGATTAAGGATATGATTTGGTCACATAACTTTAAGAGATCTCTGTGGCTTTTTCAACTTTGGCTGTCAGCCCCCTTAGGTGCGGTGGGGCTCAGAGAGGGAGCGCTACCTCCTCTCCCTGACTCATTGCAGCAGGCCACTCAGTCTGTAGGTCAGTCAACATCAACACCTTCCTACCAAGTGCTTGCTCCTTCCCCAGAGACTAGTGCAGGAACCTTCACGGGGGCCCATTCCTTGTTCCTGCCCTGGGCCCCAGCATGTCTAATGACAGCCCTGAGCAACAATAACTAAGGATGTTACATGTGGCCTTTGTGGAATTTCACACATAAGTCACCCATCTTTTAAAAGTGATTAATTTGAAGTAAGACTAGGAGAACAACAGCAGATCTACCAAGTTCAAATCAGCTTAGAAAGTTTTATTTTCCCAAAGTGTCTGACTGTCGTATTGAAGAATTAAAGGAAAAGTTGCAGTCCTGTTAAGGAATTAGCATTGTGGCAGATGAAACTACCACTTCCGAACATAGGTATGTGTTAACATTCTTGCTGTCCCTGTTCCAACAAGTAGCGATAATGCAGGCACTTCAGATGCAGGTGAAGATAAGTTGGATTTTTTTTGTTACACTGTGAAGTCTTGGAAGCAGTCAATTTTAAAACAGCAATGCAATCAGGGGACGCTGTTGAAAAATGCGCAATGCCATTTGATTGCATTACTGCATTTGTTACTGATAATGCCACATACATGGGGAAAGTTTGGGATTGAGGTTTGAAATCTTTGTTTTTAAATACTGTACGCCTTACATGCCTTGCATGTTTGCTTAATCTTGTGGATGATCTGTGGAGGAAGATACTTTTGAAAGTAAATGAATTGATTGTGGCTGTAAAATGTGCTTTCACTGCCTGTCCTGCCAGAGAAGCCCAGTTGCACATGTCTCTAATGGAAAGAGGGAAAAGTCTTTCCATCTCACCAACCCCCATAATAACCAGACGGAACAGCTAGTTCAATGCAGCTGAACATATTGGGGATTAATTTTCAATTTTTTTACAGAGGAGACTGGTTGTAGCAGTAATTCAAGTATTCAAGAGATTATTGATCTTTGCCAATCCAAAGCAGTTACTGAAGACCTCCAGGCTCTAAAAGAGTTTGCACCCCCAATCATGAACACACAGTTTATGAAGAGCCCACAGCTGTAAATGATATGCAAGTAATAAATGACATGCATTATTATGTATTGTGAGCAGAGAGCTCTTCTGGAATGTTGTTGTTTGCTGGAACTCAAAGACTCATGTTGCCTTGACAACCATGGGTAGACAACAGCTTTGTTGAGTTTCCCTCTCTAGGTTCCATTATATTTATTTCTTCATAGAGATTCAGTAGTTTCTGGCAGGTTGATATATTTCAAATATTATTCTTCTGTGCAGAGCTGGCCTGAACATTTTTTGGATGTGCCTCAAAAATCCAAGAACCTATGGCCACAAGGATCATATGTCCCAGAATCCAAATTTTAAACCCTTTGAAAAATCAGTTTGCACATAGTTAGTAAAGACTAGTACTGGGCATGCTCATTCCATGGGCTGCAGGGGCTAAGCAGGATTTTCCCTGCAATTGCTGCTGTGCCACCAGTCACAGGAATTAAAATCAGGGAGATTGTGGTCTCAGTGATACCTCTACTTCCTAAAGAATTTTGTGGGTTTTGTCTATTTTGTTTCTTTCTGTGGAATGCCAAGTTTTAAAATATTGTGGGTCTATTTGAAAGTTATATAATGGCTAGTGGAAAAGGGATGGATATGTTTTATTTCTTTATTGTCTAACATTCATGCGTTGATTCTGCAAATTAGAAGTTACAAGAGCATTTACTTCATTCACATTTTCTATAGTGGAGTAGTAGGAGAAGCTGGTAGGATGTTATAAACCAAACTCTCGTTTCTGATATGACGTCTGAGACAAGGTGGGTGAGGTAATATGTTTTATTGGACCAAATTCTGTTGATGAGAGAGCCTAGCTTTCGAGCTTACATAGAGCTTGTCTTTGGGTCTGGGAAATGTATTCTGGGAGTACATGTTGTAATAACCTTAGTCCCAGATTTGGACCTTAGCGTCCAAGATATGGGGGTTAGCATGAAAACATCCAAGCTTAGTTACCAGCTTGGACCTGGTACTTGCTGCCACCACCCAAAAAATTAGAGTGTTTTGGGGCACTCTGGTCCCCCTGAAAAACCTTCCCTGGGGACCCCAAGACCCAAATCCCTTGAGTCTCACAACAAAGGGAAATAATCCTTTTTCCCTTCCCCCCTCCAGGTGCTCCTGGAGAGATACACAGACACAAGCTCTGTGAACCCAAACAGAGTGAATCTCCCTCTCTGTTCCCAATCCTGGAAACAAAAAGTACTTTCCTATTTCCCCAGAGGGAATGCAAAAAATCAGGCTAGCAATCCAACACACAGATCTCCCCGATTCCTTCCTCCCACCAATTCCCTGGTGAGTACAGACTCAATTTCCCTGAAGTAAAGAAAAACTCCCACAGGTCTTAAAAGAAAGCTTTATATAAAAAGAAAGAAAAATAAGTACAAATGTTCTCTCTGTATTAAGATGATACAACACAGGGTCAATTGCTTAAAAGAATATTGAATAAACAGCCTTATTCCAAAAGAATACAAATCAAAGCACTCCAGCACTTATATTCATGCAAATACCAAAGAAAAGAAACCATAGAACTTACTATCTGATCTCTTTGTCCTTACACTTAGAAACAGAAGACTAGAAAGTAGAACTACTTCTCCAAAGCTCAGAGAAAGCAGGCAGGCAGACAAAAGACTCAGACACTCAAATCCCTCCACCCAAAGTTGAAAAAATCCGGTTTCCTGATTGGTCCTCTGGTCAGGTGCTTCAGGTGAAAGAGACATTAACCCTTAGCTATCTGTTTATGACACATGTACATGGGGATAAAAGCCACGTGGCATGGCCATGGCTGGCCTGGGTCTGCCGACAGTCTCACGGAGCTTGGTTGCGAGATTAAAAATTGCTGTGTAGATGTTTGGGCTGAAGCCTGAGCTCTGGGACCTTCCACCCTCGCAGGGTCCCTGAGCTTGGGTTTCAACCTCAACCCAAATGTCTACACAGCATTTTTCAGCCCAGGAGCCCAAACCCCGCAAGACTGAATCAGCTGACCTGGTCCAACCGCAGGTGTTTTATCCCTAGGTAGACATAGCCCAAGTGTCACAGCTAAATGCAAGCTGGAACATATTGTTTAGCATAAGTACACAAAATGATCACTCTATCTGTCCTCTCAGTGGTTATTCTCAAAGGAAACCTGACCAGCACCTTCAGTGGATGAACCTGAGAGCTTAAATTCATAACTTTGCTAGACTGGATAAGACACTGGATTTATGGCTTATTTCAACAATATATAACCCACTAACTGACCCTTCCCCTCAGCTTTTCTTTTCCCCCCTCTTATGACTGGAGAGGTGTTAACGGGCCAATTCACTTTGAACGGTCTCTTGAAATACACGTTTACTTACACAAAACAATCTTTTCCACCTTGTATTTAGCTGTGTCCCTTTGAGACTATGTCTACACTACACCCTATGTTAGCATAACTTATATTGCTCACGGATGTGAAGAAACCACCCGCTGAGTGACATAAATTACACCAGCATAAGCACTGGTGTGCACAGCGGTATGTCAGAGTGGAGATGGTTTTATTATGCCGACAGGAGAGCTCTCTTCCATTGTCATAGAGCGTTTTCACCAGATGCACCGCAGTGGTGCTGCACATGTAGACATGCCTTGAGTATATTTTCCAGTCCTGAAGAAGAGCTCTGTGAAGCTAGAAAGCTGGTCTCTCTCACCTACAGAAATTGGTTCAATAAAAGATATTACCTCACCCAGCTTGTCTCTCTAATATCCTGGCACCAACATGGCTAGAACAACACTGCAAACATGAATCTGTGTTAAGTCAAAACATTTTGCTTTTTGGCCTGTTTTATCAATTCTGTCATTAGAATAAACCTCAAATTGAAAGTAACAATGTCTTAAATTCTGTAAACATGTTAACATCTGGAGACTAACATCTGTGCAAACAAACATATTTCATATGTTATATAATCACTTATGCCTCTTCCCTATCTAGAATTTGTTCAGCAAAAAAAGAAATGAATTGAAGCTACATTTATTTTCCCCCATATATTGTGAAGTTTGGAGGGTTTATGCTTCATTTCTTAAAATAAATAAATAAATCCAGGAATATTTATGACCAACAGTGTGAGAGTCATCCAACACATTCAATAGCCAAATGTATTAAATAACTGAGTATACAACTCCAGTATCTTCACAAAATCATATGATAATAACCTAGACCAGACATAATTAAGACGATAGATTTCTTTTAAGTAACATTTCTTTATTATATGGGAATGCACATCTAGGAAAATAGCAATAACATTATCTAACATACCCGTGAGAAGAGGAGGTTGGTTTGATAGACCACTCACAAGATTCTGAGTATCAGGAGATCTGGTTTCTGAGTACATTGTAAAATGGGAATAAGGGTATTGCCTACAAATGATGATGATAATAGTGAAGCACAGTATTTGAAACATTACCTAGTAGTCTCTCCAATTTATCTGCCAAACTCTTAAAGTTTGTTCTGCATAAGCTGACTCTGTCTGTCCTGTGCTGGGGGCTGCCTCGGGACCTGGTGCTTGGCTCTGCTGCCTTTGGGGCAGAGACATGGCCTCTCCGCTCCCAGCCTGGAGGGCTGTGCTCTGGGTGACAGTAATGTGAGAAACGTTCTCTTTAATAAAGAGATGTGGAAAAAATAAAAAATACAAGCCACAGAGTTTTACCTTGTGATTCCTAGCCTTTAGCTCAATGATTTGTTATTCTACTAAAGCATATCTACTTCACAACTGAAGGTCTTTCTAAAAGACTGCAAGTGATAGAGAATTTACCACATCTCTTCGGAATAGATTATGGAAAGTTTTCATTCATATTGTCATATCAACATGTTAATAAGCAAGACCTGTAACTAAATAAAGTCAATCTTCCTTTTTTTTTTTGGTAAGTGGCTCCTACGTGCAAAGTTCATATCTGGATCAAAATGTCCCCTCCAAAATTCACAATTGTTTGGATCTGGCATTTTTAGTGCAAGCCTGTTTCAAGTTGTAGATAATCGAATGCAATAAAGTATATTTGCCAAATTAGTAAATTATAGTATTTTAAAAGTGTTGTTTAATGTAAACTGAACTTTTGGATTGAAAAAAGCAGTTATTCTTTTCAAGAGCAAACCTGCCTATTGTCCTGTTTTTAGCAAGTTAGACCGTTTTGTAGTTCTCAGAATAACTTGCTCCAGTGTTAGTTTGTTATTTATTAACAAGATTACTAGTACAGAATGGTATTATAACATCTATTTGGTTGAAGTGCTTTTGAAAGTGATCTTTTCCTCTAGGCATGTGTGGATACCAGTTTCATAGGTTTGGCTTGCCAGATAGGAAAATGATGTTAGCCTCAGGATTAGGATGTTTGTTACATCTGATAGGGACATTAATTTATAAAATAGGCAGAATTAGTCTTTTGTACATTTTGCATTGAATCTTTAGGTACTGATTATGTTGAGTGTCTAAGACCAAAATAGGGCTTTAAGTGATTAGTCACTGTTGAAAGATACAGTTATAATAAATACTTTGATAGTACTTTGTCGATAGTCAAAGGACTTGGCAATCATTAATTCTCTCAAACACCCAGGGGGTTAGGTAGGTAACCATTACCATATTCCTTTTATGGAATATTATTTGTTATAGTACTATAGAGTATGTATGCTGCTTTATTAGCCACATAGTTATGCACTCTAAACTGCAGGTACATTGTGGAGAACATTAAGATCGGTTGGAGGAAACATTCACAGGTAATCAATGAGGCAAAAGGAGCAGGCTTTTAGGACAGATGGGTAAGTTCAGAGGGAGTTGCTTGGCGATTGAGATGTACAGGTAATCAGTGAGGCAAAAGGAGCAGGCTTTTAGGACAGATGGGTAAGTTCAGAGGGAGTTGCTTGGCGATTGAGATGTAAGTGGTAGTTCAAAAAATGAGAAACTGAAGCACACGATGGTTAAGATTATGGAGGAAATGATTGGAGTGCTGGGGTTAGAATGTAGAAGTTCTTGGCTCTCAGTCCTGTTCTCATGTAATGAAGTTACAGATGAACTGAAAACTTGCTGCTTTGTTTTTGTCTGTATCTGTTTTTATTGGTGTTGCGCATAGGCATACTGTAAGGATCTTCAGAAAGTATTGTATTCTTAGTAGGCTTTTCAGTGGCAGAGAACTAGAGAATGACAATATAACCCCAATACGACACTTATATGTGGCAGCACATTTAACAGCATGCCAATGATACTCTGCTCTACATCTGCTTTTCCTCAGAATTGAGTTCTACATTTCACTTGATATCCTAACTCAGTCAGATATGGGGATATTGAATGAAGGGTAATTGGTTTATGATCACTTCAGGCAAGATTGAGGTGAAACTGTGTAAATAGAAATCTCTGGATGACTTGATGGATGACTTGATGGGGTTGTAATAGCTCACCTGTTCTTGATTTCAGTGGTTCGCAGTCTTTGGATTATATTTATCCTGGTTTGCTGCTTCTGGATTCCTAGTTGGCACCAATTGCCTGAATTTCTCTCTGCTTTTCCTTTCCAATGTGAATCTTACCTTTACCATCTAGATTATCTCCTGGATGGATTAATGTAATGTGTTTTGCTTGTGAAGACCACCCAGATGCTTCAGTTACTGAGGAGAGTGGATCTTTGGTTGTTTGGTGGGACCAGCATAAGCACATAACATCTTTACTCGGCAGTCTGCCTGGGCTCCTTATGTTCAGAATCAACTCAGTGTTTTTGATAATTATCTATAAAGACCCTAAATGGTGTGAAAAATGCTGATCTGGGGACCACTTCTTCCCTTGTTTCTCCATCATGAAAGTTTTGTGGTCAGCTAAAATGCTCTTGATATTCATCCTTGGAGTTCAGCTCTCTGGGCAAGTGGCAGGGAGATTTCAGCTGAAGTCCCCGGAAATTATCTCTGTTATGTTATATAATTAAAAAAACCCCATGAACTTCTGAGATACTGTTCAGTGGTGTGTGCAGTAGTTTTTCAATTTTAGACCTGTATATTTTGTTAGGAAACAGGGGCATGGACTATAGACCCAATTGTGCTTGGTTCTGTCTTAACTTTTCAAAATCTAGTATCTTAACTATTAAGGTACCAAAAATGCAATGACGTTGGTAAACTCCCTGCATTCTTGATCTGATTCCAAAGAATGTACATCTTTAGAGAGTATAGCAATCACTTTTTAAAAACTTGTTCAACAGAATTATTATTAGCTTTTTTGCCTGGCTGGGCTCAGATGGTGCACCAGCTTTTATTGTTAAGCTTTCACTTTGTCATGCCTGATTATTTTGAGACTTCCAGCTGTGCTCCATGGAAGCTTATTTTTTTCTTTTCTTTTTTAATGTTTTGATTAAATGTCATTGTAGTAGGCATGTAAAATTTGACAAGTGAAATTTGTTGAGTGGTCCAGAACCTGGACATCTTTTATTGTGTGAAATCTGAGGCTTTTGCTTTTTTCAATTTTTTTTTCTTTTTGGTGAAAAGTGGTAATGGTAATTGTTTCATTTCCTGGATAGGAAATAGCAACTTGAAGAAGGCCATGCAATTGGTGTTTGTTTATTACTCATCTGAGTCCTCTTGTTTCTATTAACAAATTGTCCTGATTTGTAAATATACAGTGATCTGATTTTGTATTGAGACAGGCAGCAGTATGGAACATTCTTGCATACATTGAGGAGAACATAATATCCTTTTGCACCTAATTTCAGCCACTTAATGAAGGCTAGTAATTGTTAAGCATATCCTGCTGGTGTGACTGTAATTGCAAGACTAGACTGTTTCATGATATATTTCTTAAAAATTATTTGGGTTGTTAGATATTGAGATACGATATATAATACCATTCCAGTAGTATTTGATTTGTGATGTGAATGCTCTTAAATGTTAGGAAGCTTTGCAGAGGAAACTGGAAAGATATCAGAACTTTAGGAAATATGAAAAGAATGGATATTGTAGGTTATATTGGAAGAAATAATATACTTCTGATACTGGCTGTTCTGTGATTAAGGGCTTCATCTACTGAAGTTAAGAGCAAATCTCCCATTCACTACAGTGGTGCAGAATCAGGCCCTTTCTTTATATTCAGCAAGAATTTGTGGTAAAAAATGCATATGCCTACTATAAATCAGTACAAGGTTTCAAAAGTTGATTTTTTTTAATGTAATTTAAGGTTGTGAGGGAGGACTTAAGATATTAGGTTCTAGAGTCTTGTGAATTTTGCAAATATATTAAATGCAAGATGTGACGCTGTTATGACTCATAACAATTTAACAAGAGGCGTTAGGATTGTATCAGGACAATGCACTTGTATGTGAATATCAAAGTGGAGATGTACTAGACCAGCAATCACTGACCTATTCATTTTCAGCAATGGAAATCAAGGCTAGATGCTAAATGTGTTTATTTGTATACCTGTATCCTGTTAGAAGTTTACCAGTATAACCAGATTAGTTTTTAGATGCTAAATCTTTTTCATGTCTAAATTTTCTTACATTATGTATGCAGCTGTGTTCAGTTAACCTTACGATCAAAGATATTAGACACTCCAGGAAACTAATAAACTGAATTACAATGTAGATATTATCTATCCCTGTTATAATGAATGACAGGCTGTTGCCATATGTAAATAAGTGTAAAAGATTACCTGTGCATGCATAGGAAATTGAATGTTAACTTCAGAGTGGTGGGTCAGTGTGTGCTCAGGGAAAAAGAAACCTCAGTCACATGCTGTGCTCCAAACACTCAGTAGCTTGCTTCATCTCTAAAAGCGAAATTTCGTATCTGATCCTGCAACTCTAGTCTCCTGAACTTTAAACAGGCAAAGGTTCAAACCATAGGACTGGGATCTCCAAGTAGTGACTTGGAATACTCTGGAAAATGTAAGGAAAGACTCTAACAGACTCTACAGCTAAACTGCATTTGGATTCTAACCTTATGGGATGTTTCCAGAGAGACCTTTGGAAACCAGCAGACCCATCCATCACTGCTACAAATCTGATATAAGGACCTTGCAAGCATTTGTAATGTACTATATATAATCTTTTAACTATTCAATAACTCTCTTCTTTTCTTTTATTAATAAATCTTTAGTTCGTGTACTAGTACTAGTGTACTGACAGCTTGGTTTTTGGGTAAGATCTTGACCTGAGGGCAAGTGTCTGACTCCTTGGATTAGTGGAACCTCACAAATGGTGAACTGGGTTTTCAGTAACCTCTCACTATATTAAACTTGTGTATATGGATGGAAAAGGGCTGGAATGCCTACAGAGGACTGTCTGGCTTTTTGTTAACCAGTGTGGTGCTACAGATGTTCTTTTGCTACTGATCAGTTAATCTAATTGTAGAATAAACCACCAGTTTGGGGGGTTGACTGAGCTGTTTCTTGCACTCTGACTTGAGTGTGACATTCTCAGTGTGGTCTATTCCAGGCACCCGGTCACACAAGGTACTTGAAAATAAGTTAATCTTTGAAACAGCCACCAGTGACCTTCCCTTTATTATTTTAATTTTAAAAATGAATTTAATTCTGATGAAAAGTGCCAAATTAACATTGCATGAAACTGAATTATCCACAAGACAGGCACCACATGGCAGTACTGGTGCAAGCTACCCCACATTGCTTCATCCATGCAGCTCAAGCGTGACCTCCTCTTGAAGTAAGAGGGTAGTTAATTCTGTACGCAGTTCAATCTTTGACCTTTCCAAAGCCAAATTCAGCCTATGTCAGTATCTGTTTAATGATGATCTTTCCCCCGCCTCAGAAACTGGACTGAAACTATTGATTCTTCGAGTGCTTGCCCATGTCCATTCCAAGCAGGTGTGTATGTGCCACATGCATGGTTGCCAGAAGGTTTTTCTCCTGCCAGTATCCCATTGGGTTGGTCCAGGCGTCCCCTGGAGTCGTGCCTCCATGGCACCATATATAGGTCCCTGCTGCCCCTTCAGTTCCTTCTTACCGCCTGTGACGGTTAGCTGGGACACTTGTTTCTCTTGCTTCAGCAAGCCTTCTCCCTAGCAGTCATAGTACCTAGTGGTTCTCTGTAAATAGTTATCTTAGTTAGTTTAGTTGTTAGTCTTAGATATATAGTTAGAATTGCAGTAAGGAATTATTTCCCCCTTTTTCTACCTACACTCCCCTGGCACCGAGGCCTTCATACTCCAGCACCACAGCGAAAGCATTTTAAGCCCCAGCCCCTGCCTCAGTTCTATCAATCTCAGAAGAGGCAGGACTATTCTAGGAGGCATAACAGAAATGATAGGAGGAGATTCCTCCTTCTTCTTCTCAGGGGTCTGGACAGGCGAAACAGCCATCTAGACAGAAACAGGCCTTTTGAAGGTGTGCCTGAGGGTGGAGCACCAGTTTGAGAACCGGATCCAACTGTCCCATCTTTCTCGTGCTAACTGTCCCATTTCTACCATGCATGGGGCCGTATTATATTACTGGGTGTGCCACACGGTATCTGATAACTGGGAAATTCTCTCCAGTTCAGTTCCCTCCCTCCTACCCCTCTTCACCATCCCTCTTCAGGGACCCCTCTCATGAGCAACTTCTAATGCAAGAGGTACAGATGCTCCTAAGAGTGGGAGCAGTGGAGGAGGTTCCTCAGGAACTAAGGAGCAAGGGATTCTACTCATGTTATTTCCTGATCCCAAAAGCCAGAGGCGGTCTCTGACCTATCCTAGACCTGTGAAATCTCAACAAATTAATGAAGAATCTGAAGTTCCGCATGGTCTCTTTGGCCTCCATCATCCTTCCCTGGATCCGGGAGACTAGTATGCTGCCATCAACTTGAAGGACGCATACTTTCATAACTCAGTAAGAAGGTCTCAGGCAATTCCCTACCACCACAGTTTATTCACAAGATGCTACTCAAAGTGAGGAGGGATGGAGCCTCAGTGATATTGATAGTTCCAGCCTGGCCCCATCAGCACTGGTACATACTTTCCTAGAGCTGTCAGTGGAAACTCTGGTCACTTTATCACTGCTCCCGGACCTGATAACTCAGGTCCATGGCCATCTTCAGCATCCTAGCCTCAAGTTTCTGTACCTCATGGCTTGGAAGCTTTTTGGTTAAATCAGTTGGAATTTGCCTGCTCAGGCCCCTTTAGGGAAGTTCTCCTTGGCAGTAAGAAGCCATCCAGTAGGGCTACCTATCTAGCTAAGTGGAAGAGATTCATGATCTGATCATTGCAGAACCACACTTCTCCTATGCACTCATCAGTACCTTTTATCTTGGACTGCCTTTTGCACCTGAAGCAGCAAGGGCTTTCGATATCATCGATAAAGGTTCATCTAGCTGCCATTTCTGCATTTCACCCAGGTGTGGCTGGCCGATCAGTCTTCGCCAACCTGATAGTTGGCCGCTTTTTCTTAAAGGTCTGGACAGGTTATACCCTCCAGTACAACAGCCAATCCCTGCCCGAGACCTTAACCTTGTTCTTTCCAGACTAATAGGGCCCCCCTTCAAACCATTAACAGCATTCTCATTGCTCTTTCTCTCATGGAAGGTGACATTTCTAGTGGCAATAACCTCTGCTAGGAGGTGGTCTGAGCTTAAGGCCCCAACATCTGAGCCTCCATATACTGTTTTTTATAAGGACAAAGTTCAACAACATTGAGGCTTAGGGAACTTTTATTGCAAAAATTGAGGTGCCAAGTGAATTTAGGTGCCCGCAGGGTTCAGGGACAGATAAGCGAGCATTTTGGAATCCTGGTGGTGCCTGATTCTGGAATTTAGATGCATAAAGTGGCAGTTAGGCACCTAGGTCCTTTGTGACTCTAGCCCTATGTATCTACTTGACTAAACCAAATATACTCCAGTTTCAAAAATATTATCAGTATTCTTATAAAAATGTAGTTCAACCTGTATGTAGAATAAAGTGGAAAGATGCGTTGGTTAAAAAGGGTTGTGGTTTAAGTATTGTTGTTTATAAAATCTACTAAATAGACATTCCAGATAGAAAGAGCAACACACAATAATTTGTAGTAGCTTGGCCACACTATCATGTACTTTGAGTATATTCTGGGTCCATCATCCTAGTGAAAAAAAATCGCCTTTCTTCTTGAAGTAACTTGCCTTGCAAGCAACTAAAAAAATTGCAACTCTGGCACTTCCAACCACTGTATTTGATCATCTGGGCAATTTTTGTCCACTAGGTAGAAATCTGAACTATAGCCTTTTCTTTGGCAATCGTAATGCACCAATCACCATGTTTATCTAGGCACCAGTATGAATGATTAACAATATCTTTATGTTGCTTGGAGAATTCAAACTTCCTTTGTTAATGAACCAGGAATTAAATGGTTTAATGGAGTTTTTTTTGAGTTTTAAGGGAGCTCTTTTAATTGGAGCCATAATGCACCAATGTAAAAAAGGCCTGAGTTGACAACAAGACATTGGCAAATACAATAATTTATTTGGATGAGGTTACAATTGCACCTAGAGGGAAACTTGTATTAAGGAGTTTTTCTTTTTGTTCTTGATTGAAGGAGGACTTTAGGTTTGGAAAACATTGTTACAAAAAAGAAAAACTGCCAGCAATTTTGGAACCTGGTATATTGGCTTATTTACATGCGTAAAAAGAAAATGACAATAATAATTGTTTAGATATAGAAAGTTCAGGGCTATTATCCATGAGTAACCTCCTTCATTTAGCATTTTAACTCGTGTGATATCAATATTAAAAGTTAAAATGGAGATATTAATTATTTTTACATCTGTTCAGATGTATTTCCTTTTATTCCTTTCAAGTTAGTATTCTTTAATAAAATAAATCTGGGTGTTGTGGTTTTTTTCTTTCTGTTTATGACCTTCCTCCTGGAGAATGGAGTTTGTTTGGAGAAAAAAAATAAAGAGAATTTAAGTAAAACATTTCTGAGGTTTATTTCTCCATTTACTAATGCTTCACTGTTTATTTTCAATATGATGGTGGCAGATATTGCCCTTTAAAATGCCTGTGGAAACCAGCCATAAGGTTAAGTTTTTCTTAGCAGAGAAATGCTGTAACACTTTTGTCTCAAAGGCTAAAGATGTCTTGGAAACAATGGATTAAATATGGAAGAAGGAAAATGACACCATTTGTGAATCAGTACACAAATTACTTTTTTTTTCTATCTAAAAGTAAGTGAAAGTGCTTCGTTTTGTATTCTCCTAAAAGTTCAAATAAAGTCTATCAGAAAATGTATAGCATGTAGGCTTTAGTCAGAAGAGGTATTTACCATGTGCGCTGGGCCTACTTATTCAACAGAAAAAGTTGATTGTTTGTGAGCCCATGAAAGACAAAAAGCTCTAAACCAAGATATTTCAGTGCTACTTAGGACTCATGGGGAGGGGGGTGAAGAAAAGGAAGCTTATATAAATGAGCTCCCTGGCTCCTGTACACTGGAACTCCTTAGTCAAGGTCCAGACCTCTCTTGCTGCAGCTGGGCAAGCCCAGGGCTGAAGTTACTCTCCAGGTTGGTCGGTGTCTTATAAATGGTTGGCTCCTTGTACAGTAATATGTGTTTCTGGGAATGTGGTGAAGGCTTTCTGCCCCAGTGCTGTCAGAGTTTTGCTGGGTATCTGAGTGGTGAAGTGGGGAATCGTGTCTCTGCTAGGAGGTGCTTCTCCAGACTCAGAGGGCTTGCTCTTCTGTCTCTCACTATCCAAGTCAGGAGGAAACTGCACGTCTTCACTTTCCTGGCTGAGCTTTGACCAGTTAGCTCAGTTTAGACCAGTCACACAGGAACAGGTGCTTTCAACCCTTTTTCTATTTTACGTATGTACCTTAAACCCATGAATTAGGACTTAGGGAACAAAGTGCATGTATATCCTGTGTGCATTGCTCCTGCTGCTTCTAGGCACTTGACTTTTTTAGGGCTGGACAGGTTCTTGTCATACTTGCACCAGTTTTACACTGGTGTAATTCCATTGACTTCAATGGAGCTACTCCTGGTGGGAGATGAGAATCGGACTATACTCTTCCCCTAAGTAGAGGGCAGAATTGGGCAGCCATGGAATTCCAATTTAGATATTACACAGCAGCTTCAGTTAGAGTACATTCTCTGTACTCTAGCCCTATGGAGCTCAGTGGAATTTTGATAGATACTATCCATGGAGACTAATTTGGGTCAAATAAATTCCCAGGGCCTCTCCAACTATGATTTGTGGATACTGCTGACTTTTGTAAAAACAAGTTTTTATTGTTGTTACCTTTTCCTCACATCTCCTTCCTTCTTCCATTTGTTTGTTTCCGCTACTTTCTGTGTCTTACTTTTTAAGACTGAGTCCATTTTGGAGTAGGGATTGCCTTTTACAATACAGAAGGTCTGTACTGTTCCCAGCACAGTAGGGTTGTCTCTGGGTTGCAGCTTTTAGGGGCTACTGTACTATCATTAATAATAATTAATAAAGTCTTGATCTTGCAGAGGTGTGGAAAAAGCCAGAGGAGCACATGTTAAGCAGCTACTAAGTAGGGTGTTTACTTGCTTCCAGTCCAGCAAACTGGAGTTTCCTCAGCAGTAGTGCGGATCTGCAATTTGTGACAATGCTGTCAGTGTTCAGAAACCTATTCAAAGATTTCATTAGTAGTGTGCTCATGCTACTGGCACCATGAGATTTCTTTATATACACACATACACTGGCTAGCTTTCCCAACATATCTCAGGTGGCTATGCTTGATTATCTCTAGTGCTCCCTGGACTGCATCTGTGCTGGGTTTTGTTTGGAATGCCTAAATCCTGCTACAGAGCACATTCCTACAAGTATGTAGTAACAAGGTGAAAACAGTAGTGACTTCTATGGAGCAACATCTAATTTGAAATGCCCAATATCAGATTTAAATATCAGGCTTCTAACTCAGCCCCAACAGAAATGGCATTGGAAGTACCACTGAAGTCAATGGAAATGATAGGTGTTCAACGCCTCAGAAAGCAAAGCCGCTTATTTAGGTGCTTCACTTGAATTTCAGTGCCTAACTTGAGGCATCTTCTATGAAAATATCACCTATATTAATATTGTGCATGTATTTATGTATATATGTGCAAATGTTTATAATTAAATGAAGTATAAAGGATTCACAGATTTTTGTGGTGTTATGGTTTTACTGGTGGGTCTTTAATAGTCACGTAGCAAATTCTACAAATTTTGGAATCTTTTGCATGAACATACATTTTGGTTGTATAAAAGCCATATGGATCTGCAATATTAACTAGGTTAGTTTCCCAGCTATCTGAGAGAGATGCCCAAAACGAAGAGAGACATTCAGTTCTTGAACATTGAGAAACAGTTGCTATTGCAGTAAAGTAATAAATGAAAACTTCTGTTCTCTGTGGCTGTTTATGCAGAGTCCAGTTTTTGTGTCTGAACTTTAAATGTAACTTTTCATTTTTGTACATTAAGGGAAGCTCCAGCTGTGATCACTGGAGGGTCATTAAGATTGCCAAGGCAAGTCAAAAAACCTGTTTTACTTCTTTTTTTCCTAAAGAGTCACATTACAGTAACCAAAGATTCCAAGCAAAGATTCTCCCCCCCTCAGATAGCTAAGGTAGACCAGGGGGAAAATGTCAGGCAAAGAAAAAAAAAAGCCATACAATAGCAGCTGGAATTAGCCAAACTCCAGGCTGAGGAGAGACAAAAGGAACATGACAGACAGATGGCCAGAGATGAGGCTGCCCACAAAAGAGCTATGGAGGAGAAACAAAAAGAGATGGAGGATCGGGAAAGAGAGAGAAAGCATGAACTGGAATTAGCAAGGGCTAAGCAGGATGTACCAGCCAACCCTAACAACCCTTCTCCAGGTACTGCTTCCCATCCCAGAAAATTCCCTACCTACAAGGCAGATGATGATACTGAGGCCTTCTTAAAAATTTCGAAAGGGCCTGCCTTGGGTACAGCATCTTTACAGACCAGTACATGATAGAGCTGAGGCCACAGCTCAGTGGACCCTTAGCAGAGGTGGCGGCTGAAATGCCTAAGGAACACATGAACGATTATAAACTTTTTCAAACCAAGGCCAGAATCAGAATGGGGCTAACACACTGAGCATGCCTGTCGGTGGTTCAGAGCCCTAAGGTGGAAACCAGATGTGTCATTTACCCGACACGCCTACCACATTGGAAAGAATTGGGATGCCTGGATATCAGGAGCAAGTGCTGACTCTGTGGAAGCTCTGTCCTTCCTAATGCAAATGGAGCAGTTCTTAGAGGGTGTTCCTGAGGAAATAAAGGTACATCCTAGATGGGAAGCCCAAAACTATAACCGAGGCGGGGGAGATTGGAGCCAAATGGGTGGAAGTGGCAGAAAAGAAAAAAAACTACTAGCAATTGGAGCGAATATCAGAGGGGGCAAACTGAAACCAAACCCTATCACTGAGAGCAACCCAAGGCCCCACCTACAACCCAAGGAAAGCCCGACACCTTATTTTCCCACTTCACCAGTCTCCAGCAACCCACCTCAGCCCAGTGACCTGTCAGCTGGGCGATGGTTTAAATGTAATGAACTGGGACATATAAAGGCCCACTGCCCTAAGAACCCCAATCTATTACAGTTCATTACATCACAATCACACCAAAGATCCTCAGGCCCAGATGCCTCTCAAATACCCTCGGAGTGAAGGGAAACCTTGAAAGTGGGCGGAAAGAAGGTTATCGCGTGGAGAGACACTGGGGCACAAGTGTCAGCTATCCACCATCCTTAGTGGATCCCCAGTTCATCAGCCCAGAGGCCCAAGTGACAATTCACCCATTCATGTCAAAATCTTTAAACTTGCCTGCAGCTGAGTTGCCTGTCCAGTACAAGGGCTGGTCAGGAATGTGGACTTTTGCAGTCTATGACAATTATGCCATCTCATGCTACTGGGGGAAGACTTGGCCAACCATGTGAAGCTGGCCAAGAGGGTGGGAATGGTCACACGCAGCCAGGCCAAGCAAGCGTCCTCACCCATCCCTGTTCCTGAGCTGTCCACCAGGGCCCCATTTGTGTTACCAGAGACCCAGACAGAAGTGGTGGAACCGAATCTTCTACCCATGAATGCTACAGCCGTAATGAATCCAGAACCGGAACTGGCAAAGCAACCAGCACCAGAACTGTTGCCAGCACTGACTCCAGCGCTTGCAAACCCATCTACAACTCCAACACCAGAGTGCACCAGCGGGCCTGAACTGACAGAAGCAGCAGACAACCCTACCCCAGAGGCTCAGCCAGAGCCTGAAATATCACATAGTGCACCAGCAGAGAACGGTTCACAGTCAACGAAAACAACCCCATCACCTACATCGCTTCCAGAGGGACCAAGCCCAAGTCCACAGTCTAAGGAGGAACTGATGTCTCCAGCATCAAGGGAACAGTTCCAGGCTGAGCAGGAAGCTTGGGTGGTGGCACGGAGCACCCCATCGCCTCTCAGCTCTTCTAACCGATCCCGGTTTGTTGTAGAACAAGGACTTTTATAGAAGGGGTATTGGCAAGTACCCCTAGATGAACCCGCCAAGTAAAGGTCAGCCTTCATCACCCATGCAAGAGTGTATGAATTTAATATGCTTCCTTTCATGCTACGAAATGCACCCGCCACCTTCCAACGACTTGTAGATGGTCTCTTAGCAGGATTGGGAGAATCTGCAGTTGCCTACCTTGATGATGTGGCCATTTTTTCCTATTCATGGGCAGAACATCTGGAGCACCTGGAAAAAGTCTTCGAGCACATCAGGCAGGCAGAACTAAGTGTTAAGGCTAAAAAGTGTCAAATAGGCCAAAACAGAGTGACTTACCTGGGGTACTAGTTGGGTCTAGGAACAATAAATCCCCTACAGGCCAAGGTAGGTGCTATCCAAAAGTGGCCTGTCCCAAAGTCAAAGAAACAGGTCCAATCCTTCTTAGGCTTGGCCAGATATTATAGGCGATTTGTACCACACTACAGCCAAATCGCTGCCCCACTGACAGGCCTGACCAGAAAAACACAGCCAAATGCTGTTCAGTGGACTGATGAGTGTCAGAAGGCCTTTAACCAGCTTAAGGCGACACTCATGTCTGACCCTGTGCTAAGGGCCCCAAACTTTGACAAACCATTCCTAGTAACCACAGATGCATCTGAGCATGGTGTAGGAGCAGTTTTAATGCAGGAAGGACCGGATCCAGAATTTCATCCTGTGGTGTTTCTCAGCAAGAAACTATCTGAGAGGGAAAGCTACTGGTCAGTCAGTGAAAAAGAATGCTACACCATTGTGTATGCCCTGGAAAAGCTATGCCCATACATTTGGGGACGGTGTTTCCAACTACAAACTGACCATGCTGCTCTAAAGTGGCTTCATGCTGCCAAGGGAAACAACAAAAAACTTCTTCGATGGAGTTTAGCTCTCCAAGATTTTGAATTTGAAATTCAACACATTTCAGGAGCTTCTAACAAAGTAGTTGATGCACTCTCCTGTGAAAGTTTCCCAGAGTTGACTGGTTAAAATTGTCCTTGAAATGTGAAAGATCTTATAGTTTTACATAATTAGTAGTATATGTAAAGGTGCATGTGTTTTATTAATCTGTTTATTCTAAAGTTTTAGTAAGAAATCACCGCCAGTGTGGTTCAACTCTGTCTGAGATTTGGGGGGACTTGTCATAAACAGATGGTTAAGGGTTAATGCCTCTTTTACCTGAAAAGGGTTAATAAGTTCACCTAGCCTAGCTGATGCCTGACGAGAGGAACCAATGGGGGAACAAGATATTTCAAAAGGAAGGAGGGAAGTTTCCTTTGTTTAGAGTTTCAGTTTCAGCTGGAGTGAAAAAGATCAAGGAACCAGAGTAGTAAGTTTTAGAAAGGGATAAATAGGTTTATGTTTATTTTCTTTGTAACTTGTCTTGGTACCATTAAGGGAATTATCAAATTTGGGTATTCTTGTGTGTATTAAGATTTTTGCCCAGGGGAACATCCTCTGTGTTTTGAATCTGTTGTCTGTGAGAGTAGCTGGTATGCTAATCTCTCCCAGAGGGTTTTCTTTTACCTTTCTTTTCTTTAATTAAAAGCCTTTTTCTTAATACCTGATTGATTTTTTCCCTTGTTTTTAGATCCAAGAGAGTTGGATCTGGATCCAGCAGGAGTTGGTGGGAGAAAGGAGGGGGGATGGTTAATTTCTCCTTGTTTTAAGATCCAAGGGGTTTGGATCTGTGTTCACCAGGGAATTGGTAAAGAGTCTCTCACGGCTACCCAGGGAAGGGAATTAGAGCTTGGGGGTGGTGGCAGCGATACCAGATCTAAGCTGGTAATTAAGCTTAGAAGTGTCCATGCAGGTCCCCACATCTGTACCCTAAAGTTCAGAGTAGGGAAGGAACCTTGACAATGCAGAGTCTAGTTTTTGTTTCTGAACTTTAAATGTAACTTTTCATTTTTGTACATTTAGTAAATATTAAAAAAAACCATGCTGCCACATACTTCGCTCTAATTAGGTCATTTTTATTATTTTTATTTATGTTATCATGGCGCCAAGGAGTTTGGGTCCCCATTGTGCTAGGCATTATACAAACACCCAACAAAAGATGGCTCCTGCCCCAAAGGGCTTACAATTTATGTATAAAACCAGAGACAATGGATGGACAGAAACAGTTAAACAGAGAATTACCAGGAAAGAGTAAAATAGTATTGATCAGCATACTAGGTAGTGGTCTTAGCGCATCAGCAGCTCAGCTGTTAAGTTTTTTGTAAGCATCATGTCAAAGGAGAGTTTTGAGGAGAGGTTTGTATACCTGATCACAGGGATAAAAGATATTGATCTCCTTAGTAAAGCACTCTTAGATATATGGGTGAAAATTTCTATATAATATCTAGGTATTACGTTATTGTTATGTATTATTACTGAAGCAGCTTATAGCCATCAAGCCTTAGGAAAAGGAATGACCAGGTCTCCTCTCATCATCTCACGTCCTCTGTCATTCTAACTGAAGTTACGATTTACCATTTGGAGGAAGTTGTAAAGCTCCCATGTCCTTTTTAATTTAAATTCTCCCATAAGGCAGTTATATGTCTGATGATTATCCTGTAACTGGAAATCAGACAGATGGTGCTCTTTTGTGTTTTCCTTCTATAAGACCACCACCTGTACAATGAGCATGAGGAAGAATAAGCATGTTCCTCTTTGTGAGCTGTGAGTGTCACTTCCATGATGCACCAGTTATCATCAGGCTGCTCTGTTTAGAAATCAGAAGCTGATTAACCTCAGGTCTTCTGAATAGCCATAAGTATACTGTTAGCTAAATCTGAGATGTTCATACCTATGGGGAAGATTTCCAGAAGTGACTGGTAATTTTGGGTGTCTAGCTTAAGACAACTTAAAGAGGCCTGATTTTCAGAAGGTGTTGAGTTCCCACTCTGTGAAAATCAGACCCCTTAAAGCATCTGATGTTGAGCAATCAGAATTACTGATCGCGTTTGAAAATCAGGGTTCTACATTTTCTTTTACGTTTCCACCCTGTTACCCAGCTCATTACATTTTTGTAAGTAAAATACTTCAGTCAAGGTGGTTTATTAATTGTTCTCTGAGCATTTTGGCCTGGCCAGTCAAATAAACTGTATTCTTAAGTGGAAGTTGAAATGCTGCCTTAATTTTTATCTAGACTTGATAAACCCTCTTAGATAGTTCATCCAGCTTTCTGCTGCAGCAGGCGCTAACATATTAGCGCAGTCTTAGTTCAAAATAACTATTTAGAAGTGGTGGGATGTGCATGTTTCTCATTACCATTAACAGGAATGACACAAGAATCAAAGTAAAGACTCTGGGAAAAGTGCTGATTATTAGGTTTAGGTTTGTCTTGTTTCTTTAGACGTGAATGGAAATCGTCATTTACTTACAGAAAATATTATGTAATATGACACGTGTGGAGAGCCTAAGAGTCTCCTGATTTAATCACATTTTTATCTTAGAGTTGTCATCTCTGTACTGCCTGTTCTTTCTCAAGAGTCTAGATGGTGTTTGTTCTACACTTTCCGTAGCATAGATGCAGTGTCTGTTCACTGTGTTTTTAAAAATTTATGCAATGTTTCATTTTTTTCTTCATCCACCAATCTTCGCACTTAACATTGCTTAACCATTAACAAATAGCTAGATAATTTAATTTTTCATTAGAGTGCTGTTGGGGTTTCCCCACTCACTACCACAGGGATTGGCAACCGCTGGCATGCGGCTCACCAAGGTAAGCATCCTGGCAGTCAGGGCCAGTTTGTTTACCTGCCACATTGGCAGGTTCAGCCGGTCGCAGCTCCCACTGTCCGCAGTTCACCGTCCCAGGCCAATGGGGGCGGCGGGAAGCGGTGCAGGCAAGGGATGTGCTGGCCGTGGCTTCCCGCCACCCCCATTGGCCTGGGATGGTGAACTGTGGCCAGTGGGAGCTGCTGTTGGCCAAACCTACTGAAGTGGCAGGTAAACAAACTGTCCCAACCCGCCAGGGTGCTTACCCTGGCGAGCTGCGTGCCAGAGGTTGCCGATCCCTGCACTATCATATGGCGACATTGACTCTCATGATGAGGACTAATGTGGCTATTTTCAGACAACTGGGACTTTTAGCTAGGCCTGCCTAGTGGTGTAGATGTAAGGGTCCCACCTCTGGTGTTGAAGGTCATGGGTTCAAATTTGCCAGGTAGTGGGGATGCTCTAGTTTTTGTCTTTATTTCCCAGGCAGAAAATAAGGTGTACATTTTTAACAGTGAGGGTAAGTAATCATTGGAACAATTTACCAAGGGTCATTGTGGATTCTCCATCAATAGAGAGAATCAGGACTGTTTGAGTCTTCCTTCCTGTTATCCTGGATTTCGTGCAAAATAGTATGAAATTCAGTGTTGATAAATGCAAAGTAATGCACATTGGAAAACATAATCCCAACTGTACATATAAAATAATGGGGTCTAAATTAGCTGTTATCACTCAAGAAAGATCTTGGAGTCATTGTGGATAGTGCTCTGAAAACATCCACTCAATGTGCAGCAGCAGTCAAAAACACCAACAGAATGGTGGTCATCATTGAGAAAGGGATAGATAATATGACAGAAAATATAATATTGCCTCTATGTAAATCCACTGTATGCCCACATCTTGAATACTGTGTACAGATCTCAAAAAAGATATATTGGAATTGTAAAAGGTTCAGAAAAGGGCAACAAAAATGATTAGGGGTATGGAACAGTTTCCGTATGAGGCGAGATTAAAAAGACTGGGACTTTTCAGCTTGGAAAAGAGATGACTTGGGGGGGGGGATAAGATGGAGTCTATAAAATCATGACTGGTATGGAGAAAATAAATAAAGAAGTGTTATTTACTCCTCATAGCACAAGAACTAGGGATCGTGAAATGAAATTAATAAGCAGCAGGTTTAAAACAAAAGTAAGTATTTTTTTCACACAACGCACAGTCAACCTGTGGAACTCCTTGTGAGAGGATGTTGTGAAGGCCAAGACTATTACAGGGTTCAAAAAAGAATTAGATATATTTATGAACAATAGGTCCATCAACGGCTATTAGCCAGGATGAGTAGGAATGGTGTCCCTAGCCTCTGTGTGCCAGAAGCTGGGAATGGACAACAGGCAATGGATCACTTGATGATTACCTGTTCTGTTCATTTCTTCTGAGGCACCTGGCATTGGCCACTGCCAGAAGACAGGATACTGTACTATATGGATCTTTGGTCTGAGCCAGTATGGCCATGCTTACGTTTTTATCAATGCAGGCATGTAATACTTTGTGAAAACCGCTGATCAGCCATTGGACAAGAATGATCTTGTCACTATAGAATGAGTTGTACTTAAAACCAGTCATCTAACATTGAAAAGCTCTGTACCCCATTACTGATCCACAAATTATCCATTCACTTCGAAATAGGCTTTTCCTGATTTGGAGAGACCAAATTAGGACATCAGAACAGTAACCATTGAATAAAGGCTGTTTCTTTCTAATCTGTCCTTTTACGTTGACCCTCAATATCATGGTATTTTGTGACTTTGTGTTGAAAAATGTTACTCCCTTGGAGATTTATCCTATCAAAATAAGGATCTACACAACTAGATGTGTATCTTTTGCCTTTACAGCAAAGGAAGACACTTCCATGGACATCAGTAGAAAGCTATCTTTAGTCCCATTTTCTCTTAGCTTTGCAAACTAGATTCATTAGCTTCTATTGAGACTGACTAGAGTCCTTCAAGTAGTAGCTGTCAGTTCTGGTTAAAGAGTTTTCTCCTTGTCTTGCCTTTAAGAAATTGGTGGTAGAATCTTGTCATTCCAGGCCAGGGCCGCCCAGAGGATTCAGGGGGCCTGGGGCAAAGCAATTTTGGGGGCCCCTTCCATAAAAAAAGTTGCAAAACTATAGAATATTATATTCTTGTGGGGGCCCCTGTGGGGCCTGGGGCAAATTGTCCCATTTGCCGCCCCACTCCCCTGACGGCCCTGTTCCAGGCTGGTGAAACCCAAAGTTGCAGGGAAAAAGAACCTTCTTTTCCTACCTGTAATTGTGGTTTGTGTACTTCATTTGGAGCACTCTCAAAGACTTTCCAAGTTTAGCCTACAATATGATTTAGATTTTTTTTACCCTTTTTTAAGATTTACTGTCCAGGGGTTGGTCTCTGTAGGCAGTTGAAGGCCTATGAAACCCTTGTTTCTCTGGTGAAATGCAGTCCTGTGCAGAGCCAGAAGGTTGCACAAAATGTGTACACCATTTCAGCTGCATCGGGGTACATATACATAAAACAAATGAATATGAATTAAGAAAAATAGATATGAGAATAACATTCCCTCAGTATGTTCTACAAATAGCAGATGAACTTGCGGGCTTAAATCAGACATAAATAGGCTTAGGCCTTCTATAGATTAATTTCACACAATATGCTTTTTTCCATGTATAGGAATGCTTTTCTTATTTTTTACATAAAAAAAATTAATAATGTATTCACTATTCTTTCTTTTGTCTCTTAGTGGGCCCTTATTTCATACATTCTCCTCTTTGCTATGCTATTAATTCTCTCCTATTTTGCTATAAAACCAGAAGAAAATCTGCAAAGACAACTTCACATTTGATTAGTGCTGACTGTAGTCTTTCCTGTTGAGTGAATTGTCATTCTAGTGTGGTGTTGCTAAAGTAGAGAGACCAAAATTACAGGTAGGAAAACATTTTTCCTTTCATCTGCTGTCTCTGAGTTTGGAATACTTAACCGAACTGAAGGGTTCACTGTGAGTGGTGGATGTGTCTAAATGTGCTAAGGTGTAATGCTGGTTATATACATACATGAGCTTGATTCATCTCTGGTGGTGGTCATGGTAGTTTTCAAAATCTTCTAAACCTCCAAAATGTGGGTATATGCAAACTACTGTTTTGTAAAAATCTTCATTCAGAGTAACTCAGTAAGGAGTTTTATCCTCATCATAGGTGTTTCTCTATAGAGTTATTTAATTCTGTTCTTGCTGTTGCAAGACACAGCCACCAGTGATGATCACTAATACAATTGTCACTCTGAATCAGTTGATAAAATCTAGACTCAAGGCAATATAGGGTTAAAAATAAGTCGTCCTACAATATAAGGCTTGCATTTCTTAAAGCTGCCTTTGTGGGGAAGGGCTGTTTTCTTAATCTTTGGTTGCCAAGAGCTCAAAGCAGGAGAAAGTGAGAATCATGAGGATAATGCAAAAAAGCTGCTGCTGAAGTTGTTTCTGAAGTTTAATTTTGTTTACTTAATGGCATACATCATTTATGCTTATAGTATAGTTATCATTTGTTTACTAGTAATTCTGTGATTTTTTTTCCCTAAAATTGTGTACAGATGACTTTTACGACATCTAAAAGATGTTAAACATTAGTGAAATTAGCATTCGGTTGCAAGTTTTATACATTTCAGTGACAATGCCTGTATCACAAAGCTGTTCTACACAATGTGTTATGACTGTGAGTGTAAAGCAGGCTTGTATTTCTATCTTATAAAAGAAATTCTGAATCTTTTGTGAGTGCAACTTTTTTACTGATTTAATAGTTTGTGTCATAATTTTAAAATATAATTGCTTTGATTGCCAAAAGGTCTGCTCTCCACTGAAGTTGTCATGAACTTGCTTGTATGAATCTTCTTAAAAAATTGAGTACAGATCTATTCCTAAAATGATAGTCTGCCTGAAGAAATAGCATGCTTAAAGAGTGGCAGTACTCAGTTCCTTTTCTAAAGAAGCTATACACATGAATTTTTATGTTGACTAATTTGTGAAAGAAGTTTTCATTTACATTTAGTGAAGAAACAAGCTTTTAATGAAGGTCTCAAATGTTTGATTTTGTTGTTGAAACGTGAGACGGAGATGAGTTATGAGACAGAGAAATAGAAATGCTTTGGCATATTGTTTAATTTAAATCCATGAAATAAATAAATCCTATTGGAATGCATTTGTTACATTTGACAGGAAGAACATTCTTTTGAATACTGATGCTTAACAATGGTAGTGGAAATATCCCAACGTATTACTATACTTTTCATTATAAATGTTTGTAAGAGTGAACGAAGTATCTTTAAATACAATTATTTAGCTTTATAACATAGAAAAGGCACCCAGTGCTCCCAGTGTTGTGCATTGTTTACTGTCAGGTACTGGTAAAAGAGGTAGAAGTTCATGAAAAACATTGACACAAATGTCATTTACGCAGTAATCACTAAATGGCTGGGGATAAAATTGGTTCTGAGAGTGATGTACTAAACTTAATAACAAATTACTAAAATTTATACAGTAAATAAGATTTTATTAACCTTGCTATAATATGTTCCTTTCCTTTCTGCATTCACCAGTGTTGCTTAGTGGAAGTACTGCTGGAATGTGATCTGTTTTGGAGAGCTATAGGTCTAGTTTTTAATAGGTTCCTCCTTCCATTCATTGCTAGCTCCCAGTCAGGTGCCAAGCACTCCATCAAAACAACCAGCAAAGGATCTGAACCAGGTGGCTAGAGGGAGTGGATCATTTAACAAGTTGGGTGGGAGAAATTGAGATGGGGAGTGAGAGTATGAAGACTAGAGGTGTAGATTTGAAACGTATGGAAAATATAACATCAGACACTGTAAGAACTTCCTTGGATCGTGAAATGCTGGTTCCTTGAATTTGGAAGGGGAGGTGTACAATGAGAGAGTCTCTGTAGTTCAGAGTGGTATGTGGGATGAAAATGGTTGAGAACAATTGATATAGAACATTGGCCACTCTCCTTCCTTCTTGTAAAAAAACAGCAACAATGTTTTAGTGATTAACTATAGTATGGTAAGGGTTGATGATGTGTGTCTAGCTCCTAAGAACATCACAGGTAAACATTCTTCATAGTTTTCTTGGGAAAAAAGGCCAGCTTTTCTAGGAATCCAGGCCCCTTCTGTTTTTCTGGCATCTCATCTTCACTTTACCACATGTTCACAGACACAGGTAAAGATGACAGGCACCCTGGGGAAGGTTTAATAAACATAGATTTCCTCCCTTTTCCTTTTCAACACACATGTACATATGGATTTTTCATTAAATGATCCACTTTACACACACATATACTATGCAGGGAGGGTTTATAACTCCATCTGTTCAAGGTGGCAGATGTTTCTTTCCTCTCTGAAATATACCCAAGGAGAAAAGGAACCGAAACGGACCATCCTTGGGTACAAAAAATGCAATCACGCCTTTGATCAGCCTTGGTGTTTGAAGTCTGAGTGGTTAATTGCTCCCTAGCGGTAGCTGAGCTGAGCAGGGAGATTTAGCTTAAAATATCACTTGTTAGGTGAACTTGAGAGCTGTGAACAGAGGTAGCTAACAGGAAATTTTTGGAGAGAGTATAGAGAGGAAATGTGAGAGGCTTTCCTTCCAGGTTCAGTTGTATGCTTGATTCCATGAGGGTCAGCAGTGGAACAGTGGTTGTGACATGCAGTGGATGTGCTGTGTTTTCTTTTATACCTGAAGCCAGAGGGGTCTTCTGTGTATGAAGTGTAAGTTGGTGGCACAAGATGGGGTACTAGTTGGTGTATGCTACAGACCACCCAGTCACACTAGCGAACAGGAGGATCACTTCCTTATGCACCTATCTATAATGTGTAAGGGAAAAAAGCTGTGTGATCATGAGGGACTTCAATCTGAATGAGACATGCTGTATGTCGTATCCTGACAGTATTAAAACATACCGAGAATTTCTAAATATTACAGGTGATAATTTCCTAACTTTAAAAGTGTTGCATCCAACATGGAGGAATTCTATATTACCTCTTGTCATAGAATCATAGGTTTAGAAGGGATTACAAGGGTCATCTAGTCTAACTCCCTGCCAAGATGCTGGATTTGTTCTGTCTAAACCGTCCAAGACAGATAGCTATCTAGCTTCCTATTCAAAATCTCCAGTGAAGGAACTTCCACAACCTCCCTAGGCAGTCTGTTCCATTGTCCTACTGTTCTTACAGTTAGAAAGTTTTTCCTGAGAGTTGATCTAAATATGCTATACTGTAGTTTGAATCCCTTGCCTCTTATCCTGCCCTCTGTGGCAAGAGAGAACAACTTTTCTCCATCTTTTTTATCGTAGCCTTTCAAGTATCTGAAGACTGCTATAATTTCCCCCGTTAATCTTCTTTTTTCCAAATTAAACATACCCAGTTCCTTCAGCCTGTGCTCATATGGCTTGCGTTCCGTCCCTTTGATGATCTTTATTGCTCACCTCTGGATTTTTTTTTTCAGTTTCTCTACATCTTTTCTATACATTGGTGACCAAAATAGGACGCAGTACTATAGCTGAGGCCTAACCAGTGCTGAGTAGAGTGGTACTATCACCTCCCATGGTTTGCACGATATGCCTCTGTTAATGCAACCTAAAATTGCATTTTATTTATTTATTTATTTTTGGCAACAGCCTCACATTGCTGACTAATGTTGAGGTTGTGATCCACCACAGCTCCCAGATCTTTCTTAGCAGTGCTGCTGCCAAGCCAGTTGTCCCCCATTCTGTATTTGTGCTTTTGGGTTTTTCCCCCCTAAGTGCAGCATTTTACATTTATCTTTGTTGACTTTCACTTTATTGTCTATAGCCCTGTTCTCAACTTATCAAGATCTCTCTGAATTTGAGCTCTATGCTCCAAAGTGTTGGCAGCCCTTCTCGTTTTGTGTCATCTGCAAATTTGATCAATATACTCTCTAAACCAACATTCAGGTCACTAATAAAGATGTTAAATAACACCAGACCCAGATCAGATCCCTGTGGAACCTCACTTCAGACCTCCCTGCAATCTGACATTATTCCATTAATAGCTACTTTTTGCGGTTGTTTAACCAATTATGTACCACTTAATGGTAGTTCAGCCAAGCTGGCATTTCTCCAACTTACCTATCAGAATGTCATGTGGGACTGTGTCAAAAGCCTTCATGAAGTCCAGGAATATTATGTCCACTTTATTCCCTCATCCACCAAACCAGTTACCCTGTCAAAGAACGACATCAAGCAGGTTTGGCATGATTTGTTCTTAGTAAATCCATGCTGGTTGCTAACGATTACCCCTTCATCCATCAGGTATAAAACATTCAATTTGCGAATTCATTGCTCTAGTAGCTTCCCAGGTATCAAAGTCAGGCTGACAGGTCTGTAGTTCCCCAGCTCCTCCTTTTGCCCATTTTTAAAGCTGGGCACTGTTAGCCATTCTCCAGGCTTCTGGGACCTCTCCTGTCATCCATGAGTTTGCACCATACGGTACATCAGGTAAGGGTCTCCTGCTCTTCCTGTCTTAAACTCTCCCTCATTCCCCTGGAAAGATGAATGGAAGAAGTAAACAGGTAGGTAAAATAGGGAGAGTAAAAAGCCCCACCCAAAAGAAAAGAACAACAGGTTTCCACCTTAGAGTAACCCAGGAAATGAAGAGAAATGTAAAGGTCAAAATGGCTCTACTCCCACCCTGTTACTTTGATGGCATATGTGTTAGGGGAAATCTTGTGCTTTACCTCTCTCTCTCTCCAGACCTCTAGTCATGGGAAGCAGCATACATACCAAAACTGGAGCTGTGAAGACCTGCAGAGTGGATAAGATTATCTTCCCTCTGTGAGGAAATAATCACACACAGGAAGGCTCTTACCAAAGGCTGGTTTTACTTTCAGATTGATCTTTATTTAGTTCTTGTCTCAATGCTAGAAAAACTACTGTTACTTCATTAGTGTCTAGTACAAACACAGGTCTGATATCTGACTCTTTGTGAAAGAGAATGAGATACCATGATGATGGACATGATATAAAAACTTGAATGGATGGAAGCTAGTGGCTTTGTCCAAAGGAGCGGAGCTGGCTGATAAACTAAATTGAGTTCTGAGCTTGAAGAGGAAATGTCCTGCTGGTCAGGGAGAAGAGCTTTTCAGTTCACTTTGTAGAGTCATGATTTTTTGCAACAAAATGTATTCAGTTGGAGAGACGCAGCAAGTAATGATGTTTATTTCTAATAGATGGTGGTGAATGGAGGTGAATTACATGCTGCCTGTAGCTGCATGATGTCTGTCTTCTCCCTAGACAGGACAGCAATGCAGATATTTGACAAAGTAGAGTAAAACTATTTGTGATGCTTCTGTGTAGGAGCAGCATTCCATTGGATTAGACAAAAAATGTGCAGTTGGTGTAGAACATATATTCTGTATTTTAATGTTTCCATGGAGCATTTAATGGAGCATGTAGTCTTCATTTGTTTTGGGGTTTTTTTGTGATATCTCAGCTGGAATAATGTGCTAGAATAATTTCTTTGAAGTTACTAAAAAAAGCCTGACTAATTGATGATTTTATTTCTATGCATGGGTGAAACATAAAATTCAATTGTATATGTAAAAGTTAAGATAATGACTTTGTAGTTAAAACATTGGCTATCACAAGCATCTTTGAATAAATGCGAGGCCAGTGTGTGAGACCACCTTTATTTTCACTGATCTGACTCAGCAGCTGTCTTAGTGAACAAACAAAACCTCCCACCACGCATCATCAACAAAACCTGCCAAGATTTTGTTTTTTCCCGCCTCCTCCATTCTGTCACTTGTAAAATTACTAAGAGTGAGATGATATTTAAGAGACACACTTGTATTATATGTGTGTCGTGTCTGACCTGTGTTTGTACTAGACACTAATGAAGTATCAGTAGTTTTTCTAGCATTGGGACGAGAACTAAATAAAGATCAATCTGAAAGTAAAACCAGGCTTTCCTTCCTTTTATACTTCATCATATCTTCATCTTTATTTCATTATCTCCTAAATTAATATCAGAACCAAGCTGACTGAGTCAGCTAATGATTCAGCTGAGGAAATTGTTGGCATGATTCAGGATCTGAACTTGAATTAGTATGTTTTCTTTAAAATATTGTACATCTTTTGTACATTTGTAAACTGATTAAGATGGAAAGTATTTAATGGTAATGGAGAAATGCAGATTCTCACTAAAGAGAGCAGCATCTCTGTAGTCTCATTTTCGGTTGTGCAAGCTGAACAGTTTTCTAACCAAACATTGTATAAAACAGGAAGGCTGCTTAAACAAAGGAGGGTGACTTTGTGGTTAAGACACTGGACTAATATTCAGGAGATCTGGGTTCAGTTTCAGGTTATGCCACAGACTTCCTTTATGATCTTTGTCATACGACTGTCTGTAAAATATTGATAATAATTCTTCCTTTCTCCTGTCTTCCTTACTCCTGTTTTGGCTCTTCCTGTGAATGTGCAGTGCCTAGTACCATAGGACTCTGATCTTGGTTGTGGCCTCTGGGTTCTACAGTAATACAAATAGTGATAACAAGTGTGGAAAATTGTCACATAATTTTGATTTAGAGGATTATTTTTATATTCAAAAGGTACATTTCAGGCATCAGATACTTTGTGAAATGAGGTATATTTACAAATATAAATATACGTTACTTGGTGTAACCATTTAAACTACAAACTCCATGGTGTTTTGTGAACGCATTTGGAGTGTAAACTGTTCTGTGCCTTCGCTGTTGCCCCTTTACTTCCATCTTTGACTAGGATTCCAAAAGGTGCTAGAAGGCTAATGATATATAGAGCAATCGAATCATTAACTTGGAGGGTCTCCCATTGAAATGAAAGCACGCTCACATCAGCTAGTTGCTACCTAGTGGAACCAGATCTCCCAAGTGGGCTTGTAACCAAACAGTAGATCTCCTGATAAGGAACTTGAAGCCACTGTTGGGGATAGACCTCAGTATCGAGGCAAAAATAGTTATTAATAAAGATATAATACTTTTCTTACAATATTAGATTATTGCTAATTTCCCTGAGCCTTTACTGAATTTTAAGTGATGCTTACCATTATTTTCATATACACGATGCTTGGAGAATATGATAGTGCTCATGCTTATGGTTTAGTTACCTATTTAATTAAATGAAATGTTCAAGCTAATTAAGGAAATTCCTAGGAAATCTCTGCTTTCCATCAACCAGTAACATGCACCGAAAGTGTCAATGGGGTGACATCTCCTTAAATGTACTCCAAATGGCAGACTGTAAAGCTAGGAATTTTGTCAAAAGTCAAATGACTCAACAAGACTGTCTTCTCAAAGAAGAGGACACATTCTCCTTATACAAGATACCTGTTTCGTATAGACATGATCTTTATCTCAAGTAAACAAAATTTGTAGGATATTTTAGAAAGAGACCAGGTTGTAGGTAAAAGAATATGAAGAAGTTTTTTATTTGGGATATTCCAAGGAGAAGTGATATTTTGTATGTGCTATAAACTAAATCATAAATGTAGGCCCTCTTTATCCCTCCTCTTTGTAAAGAGAAAAGCCTTGCTTTTAAAGCCACACAAAGAAAAGAAATAACCATATTGAAACTGATGTAGTTTATAGACACACTAAAGTCTTCATTCTCTAAACTTTTAGGAGAATATTGTTGGAAAATGTATTATAGAAGATGTTGTTTACTTCTAATTCATGCTTCCACTTAATGGTGAAAACCTTTACCCCTCAAAATGGTATAAACTTCTTTTGTGACAGACACTTGCAAATATTTTGTGCAAACCCCCATATAATAATTTCCTGATGTCATTGTTATGTGCATGGTAAGATTTTTTTTGGCAACTATAACAAGGGCATTTGGTGTCATAACTGATTACTAGTGTAAGAAGTCATTTGAGTACAAGAGATCTGCATCCCAAAAGTGTGCCTAGAGTTTCAAAGCCAGATACAGTGCCAATACCAGCCAGTCTAAGGGCACATGTATAGTGGTCAGATCCAAGTGTAGCAACTTTGTGCATGTCCACCATGGGGAACTCATCCAGAGTGGTAACACCTTGTTTCACTTAACGGGGTAAATTTTTGTGGTTGGGGGAATAGACTTCTTGCCAGTTGAGTAGGTAAGTGCTAGTGCTGCTAAGAGGAAGAGGTAATGAGAGATTTTTTAAAACTGTTCTAATGGTTATCAGATAGTCAAAGAACAAATTCTGTTTTCCCCATGCCAAACATGAATACAGTGGTCTGGTTCAGAGGATCCCAGCAGGATCTAGATGAGGTACCACATGGAACTGCTCTAGGGCCTGCTTCTCTGTAGCAACCCTCTGTTCATAAGACCAAGAGCCACACTTCCTTCACTGACCCATCCCCATGTGCACATAAGGTTAAGCTGGGCTCCTTAGCATTCAGTGTGCTCCCTAACATTCCTCCCTTCTTCTTCGAGTGCTTGCTCGTATCGATTCTAATTAGGTGTGTGCGTGCCACATGCACATTCGTTGGAAGATTTTTACCGTAGCAACACTCGGTGGGTCGGCTGGGTCGCCCCCTAGAGTGGCGCCGCCATGGCACCAGATATATACCCCTGCCGACCCAACGGCCCTTCAGTTCCTTCTTACCGCCCGTGTTGGTTGTTGGAACAGTGGAGCGCAGCTTAGCTGATCTCCACCTCCCTAGCTACTCGTAGTTCTTTTATTAATTCTCATGTATATAGTTATAAATTCTATAGTTATAGTTAGTTTTATTCATTCTTTGTTATAGTTAGTGTATATAGTTGAGAGGGGTTTGGGGATTAGCCGCTTCCCTGCACCCGGTACCGGGGCCCATGCCCGGTTCACCGGGCTTCAAACTGTGCTCGACCTGCCACAGGCCAATGCCAACGGGAGATCCCCATGAGTCTTGCCTTAAGTGCCTCGGGGAATCCCGCCTCTCGGATAAGTGCCGGATCTGTAAGGCCTTTAAGCCCAGGACGAAGAAGGAGCGGGACTTTCGTCTGAAACAGCTCCTGATGGAGGCAACTCTTACTACTCCTCCCTCAGAACTGAGCTCTGGACAGTCCACATCAAGCATCTCTTCGGCATCGAATCCAGCCGGTACCGCTAAGGCCCCCCGTCATCGACCGTCGCCGGCACCGTCGTCTGCTCAGCACCGTTCCCTCTCTCTGTGGGTTAAGAAGCATAAGACTCCTGCTGCTTCCGTACTACCCGCACCGCAGTTGGAGCACCCGCCTAAGCCGGACCACCTGGCACCGACAGCTTCGGCACCGTCGATTCCGATCCCACAAGAGCTTTTGAGTCCAGTGCCTGAAAGCTCCCTGGTGCACGCCGTGGTTGAGCTCACAATTCTCTCCACGCCGGAGACCTTTTCTACGGTGAGAGAGCTGATCGCGCTGATGGAGTCCGCGCTGCCTCAACCCCTGGCATCGCCGGTGAGGGTCATTCAATCAATAGGCAAGCCTGCCCTACTGAGGTCACCCTCTGTCGGCACCATCGAGAGGCACCGATCACGATCACGGTCCCACTGGCGCTCTCGGTCTCATTGCCAATCCCGATGCCGCTTGCAATCCTGGCACCGCTCTCCATCTCGGTACCGGTCGCACTCGCGGCACCGCTCGGCGTCCCGTTCACCAGCCCGATACTCTCGGCACCGATCCAGCTCCCAGTACCGTTCCTGGCACTGCGCCTCTCGCAGCCACTCCAGACGTCGAGCCTCCAGATCTCGGTCGACCTCCTGGCACCGCTCTGGTCTCAGGTCCCGATCTCGTCTCATTCCCAGTATGGCAACCGGTACCGCTCTCCGGTGCCACACAGGGAGAGGTCATTTAGAGATGGAGACCCTTCCCAGGGTTTTTCAGCGCCTCCTTGGCCATTTCGTCACACATCTGTGTCATCTCACGCGGACAGTGCTTCCTATGCACAGGACTGTGACTCAGATGTGCCCGGCTGTGTCTTCCAGGAGACCCAGGCCCAGGAACGGGGACCCCATCAGTGGTCATTCTGGACACCTTGGACATACCATCAAACCCAAGGTGCGCCTCCAGTGCCATCCAGCTCTGCACCATTGGAGCACCGGGTGCCGGAGGCAACGGTCAGCTGCCCCCCTCCCGCGGATACAGAGGAGGCTCTCATTCAGCCAGCAGTGTTTCAAGTTCTACCTGAGACTGATGTCACTCAAGAACAGGAGCCCACGCAGGACCCTCTTGTCCCTGGCCTTTCCTCATCCTCCTCTCCAGATGAAGCGGTGGCGGGGACATCCTCCTCGGGCCCTCCTCTAATTGACCTGCGGGCAGATCAGGACCTCCTGAGGCAGGTGGCCCTGAATATGAATCTTCAGGTGGAAGAAGTCCCAGAGATAGAGGACCCGGTGGTGGATATCCTGTCAGCTGACACTCCTACAAGAATGGCCTTGCCATTTATCCGTACGATCCAAGCAAACGCCGATACCATCTGGCAATCTCCAGCATCTATTACGCCCATGGCCAGGGGAGTTGAGCGGAAGTACATGGTACCCTCTAAGGGGTATGAGTACCTGTACATGCACCCTCCTCCCTGCTCCCTTGTTGTGCAATCAGTCAATGAAACGGAACACCATAGCCAGCAAGCTCCTGCTCCAAAATCAAAGGAGGCTAGGTGCATGGACTTATTGGGCCGCAAGGTATACTCTACTGGGGGCCTCCAACTCAGGGTGGCAAACCAGCAAGTCATGCTCAGCCGGTACAATTATAACACCTGGAGGGAGGTTGAGAAATTCAAGGAATTCATTCCCCAAGACGCCCGCCCAGAGTTTGCTGCCTTTTTGGAGGAAGGAAAGAAGGTGGCGAGAACTTCTCTCCAGGCCTCCCTGGACGCAGCTGACTCCGCAGCCAGGACCCTGGCTTCAGGTATCGCCATGAGGTGGATATCATGGCTTCAGGTGTCAGGCCTTCCACCTGAATTACAAACCACTATACAGGACCTGCCCTTTGACGGTCAAGGCCTATTCTCTGAAAAGACTGACCCCAGGCTGCAGAGCCTTAAGGACAACAGGATCATCATGCGCTCCCTCGGGATGCACACCCCAGTGACTCACCGCAGGGCCTTCCGTCCCCAGCCTCACCGCCCTTATCCCCCGCCTAGACCAAGACAGGACTTCGGCAGAGGGCGCAGCTGAGGCAATCGTAGACGGCGGTCTGGACCCCAAGGGGGCCAGAATCAGGGTCCTTCCAAACCAGCTACAGGGCCAAAGCCAAACTTTTGAAGACATACCGATTCCTTTCCAGGATCCTTTCCCTCCTTTTTCCAACTGCCTCTCCTTTTTCCTCTCTGCGTGGTCCCAGCTAACTTCAGATTGTTGGGTCCTACACACTGTGGAACTTGGGTACCACCTCCAGTTTATTTCACCCCCCCTTCCACTCCCCCACCCTCGTCCCTCTTCAGGGACCCCTCTCATGAGCAATTCCTCTTACAAGAGGTGCGGACGCTCCTTACCATGGGAGCCATAGAGGAAGTACCAGAAGACAAAAGGGGGAAGGGGTTCTACTCTCACTATTTCCTAATCCCCAAGGCGAAGGGAGGTCTCAGACCTATCCTAGATCTGCGAGAACTCAACAAATTCATGATAAAGTTGAAGTTCCGCATGGTATCCCTGGGGACCATCATCCCATCCTTGGATCCCGGAGACTGGTATGCCGCCCTCAACATGAAGGATGCGTATTTTCACATTGCCATTTATCCTCCACACAGGCGGTACCTACGGTTTGTAGCCAACCGTCAGCATTTCCAGTTTACGGTCCTACCATTTGGCCTCTCTACAGCCCCGAGAGTATTCACAAACTGCATGGCTGTAGTTGCAGCCTCCCAGCGCCACCGCCAGATACACGTCTTTCTGTATCTGGACGATTGGCTCATCCGAGGGACCTCCGAGACACAAGTCACCCATCATGTAGGCATCGTCAAGGACCTATTCATACGTCTAGGCCTGATGATCAATACAGAGAAATCCACTCTGGTTCCCACACAGAGGATAGACTTCACTGGGGCCATCCTGGACTCCAATCTCGCCAGAGCCTGCTTACCACCAACTCGGTTTCAGGCGATAGTAACAATTATCCAAAGCCGACAGAACTTCCCAGCGACTTCGGATCGCACTTGTCTCGGTCTCTTGGGTCACATGGCTGCCTGCACGTTCGTGACCAAACACGCCAGGCTACGCCTCCATCCCCTCCAATCTTGGCTCAACTCGGTATACCACCCAGGCAGAGATGCCATAGACATGATAGTCACCATTCCCCCGAGCATCCTAGGCTCCCTTGACTGGTGGCTGACGCCTTCCCTGGTGTGTGCAGGGATGCTGTTCCATCCACCCCAGCCTTCTATGTACCTGACGATGAACACGTCATCTCTCGGCTAGGGTGCTCACCTCGGACATCTTCGCACTCAAGGCCTTTGGTCATCTCAGGAGCTGGCCTTGCACATCAATGTCCGAGAGCTGAGAGCAGTTTGCCTTGCGTGCCAGGCGTTTCAACAGCACTTGCAAGGCTGTTGTGTCTCAGTGTTCACAGACAACACAACGGCCGTGTATTACATAAACAAGCAGAGAGGGGCATGGTCCTCTCCCCTTTGTCAGGAGGCCAACCAACTCTGGGTCTTTTGTATAGCCCACTCGATAGACCTGGTAACGTCCTTTCTCCCAGGGGTTCGGAACACTCTGGCGGATCGAGTCAGCAGATCCTTCCTGTCTCACGAGTGGTCGATTTGCCCAGACGTTATTTACTCTGTTTTTCGGAAGTGGGGATTTCCCCGCATAGACCTCTTCTCTTCCCCGCGAGAACAGGAAATGCCAGATGTTCTTCTCCTTCCAAGGCCTCTCCCAGGGATCTCGGACACTTTTCTGATGCTGTGGACGAGCCAACTGCTTTACGCCTTCCCACCGTTCCCTCTGGTTCACAGGGTCCTGCTAAAGCTCCGCAGGGACAGAGCTCGCTTGATCATGATCGCTCCAGCGTGGCCCAGGCAGCACTGGTACACCATGTTGCTCGACCTCTCAATAGACAACCCAATTACCCTGCCTCTTCACCCAGACCTCATAACTCAGGACCACGGCAGACTTCACCACCCAGACCTGCAGTCCCTTCACCTCACGGCATGGCCAGTCAGAGTTATGTTGCTCTGCCTCAGTACAACAAGTACTCCTGGGTAGCAGGAAACCTTCCACTCAGTCAAAGTATCTGGCCAAGTGGAAGCGTTTCTCCTGCTGGTGCAAAATGCAGAATGTCACTCCCACTGAAGTCTCGATCCCCACCATCTTGGACTACCTCTGGTATCTCAAACAGCAGGGCCTAGTGGTATCATCATTGAGGGTACACTTGGCTGCCATTTCTACCTTCCACCCAGGGGAGAGTGGCCACTCTGTGTTCTCGCACCCTATGGTTTCTAGGTTCCTCAAGGCTTGGAGCGCCTATACCCCCAAGTACGACACCCCGCCCCAACCTGGGACCTCAACCTGGTTTTAACAAGACTCATGTCTGCCCCATTTGAGCCGTTAGCAACCTGCTCGCTACTATACCTGTCCTGGAAGACAGCTTTCCTTGTAGCCATTACATCGGCCAGATGAGTCTCTGAGCTTTGGGCTCTCATGGTGGACCCATCATATACTGTGTTTCACAAGGACATGGTGCAGTTGCAACCACACCCGGCTTTCCTTGCTAAAGTGGTTTCGGCCTTTCATGTCAACCAGGATATCTTCCTTCCGGTCTTCTTCCCGAAACCACACTCATCACGACGGGAACAACAATTGCACTCCCTAGACGTCAGGTAGAGCGCTCACATTTTATATTGAGCGAACAAAACCCTTTCGTAAAACACCTCAACTCTTCGTCGCGGTGGCAGACTGAATGAAGGGCCTACCTGTCTCCTCCCAGAGGATCTCATCTTGGGTGATGGCATGCATACGTACTTGTTATGACTTGGCTCATGTTCCCTCGAGCCATCTCACCGCACATTCTACCAGGGCTCAGGCTTCATCTGCCGCTTTCCTGGCTCATGTACCCATCCAGGAGATATGTCGCGCAGCTACCTGGTCCTCGGTCCACACTTTTGCCTCTCATTATGCTCTGGTTCAACAGTCCAGAGATGATGCAGACTTTGGCTCAGCAGTTTTGCATTCTGCAACATCTCACTCCGACCCCACCGCCTAGGTAAGGCTTGGGAATCACCTAATTGGAATCGATATAAGTAAGCACTCGAAGAAGAAAAGATGGTTACTCACCTTTGTAACTGTTGTTCTTTGAGATATGTTGCTCATATCCATTCCAAACCCGCCCTCCTTCCCCTCTGTCAGAGAAACCGGCAAGAAGGAACTGAAGGGCCGTTGGGTTGGCAGGGGTATATATCTGGCGCCATGGCGGCGCCACTCTAGGGGGCGACCCAGCCGACCCACCGAGTGTTGCTAGGGTAAAAATCTTCCGACGAACGTACACGCGGCGCGCGCACACCTAATTGGAATGGATATGAGCAACACATCTCGAAGAACAACAGTTACAAAGGTGAGTAACTATCTTTTCCCCACCCTCGTCCCTCTATGTATAAGGATACTACAGCAATTTTTTTCTCCAAAGCACCCTCTGACTACAGTGATGTAGAATTTATGCAAGCAAGTTCATTTCTGATTTTGTATAACGCTGACACAGAAGGTTAGTTCTGGAAAATCAATCAACAACAAGAAGGGCCCATTTGGGTCCTTCCTATATCTAATTCCTGTTAAAAGTTGTCTCAAGTAATTAGGAAGAAAGAGTCTGACCTGAAGATTGCTTTGTAAGAGAGTCATATTTCAAAGTGTTCATTCTAAGCAGCATCTCTCAGATATGTTAATAACATACAACAGGCAGGAACGAGGGAGGTGGGGAAGACATCCTTATTATTCAGTGAGATACAGAACTCTGAAATTACTGACAACTTGCAAGCAAGTGTTATTTATCCTATCACCGAAATGACTGCTGTCTTGCTAGCTGATAACTGTACAAAGGGTTCCACGAATCTACCAAATTAAGTTATTGATCCAAGTGAAAAAATGCTAATGTCTGTGCATCGTGTTGAATGTAGATATGAGAAACATAAAAGAATTGTCTTTGGGGAGTATGCTTTTTATAGAGGGAGAGGATATTTGGCTTTATGCTACCTTTTGAATGAGCATAAAGTCATATAATATACAGTGGACCTGACAAACAGCAGATGGTGAGCAAGAAGAATTATTGAAGGATTAACTTATTTTATGATTCAGAATTCTGATTTCTTACCTTTTTTATTGGAGGATAGCAATACTATGTAGCAGTCTGTCAGAGTGTTAGATTCTGCATCAGCATGAAACCAGGAATGTCTGTGGTCTAAGAGAGTATGAAATTGGGGAGCCAGGTCACTTAAACTTCCCTTGTGTCAATTTCTGTATTTTGGAGCTTAACCATTTTGTTTTTTGTTGCAAGGACTTATTCATCCTTGCTCTGTGTGTTGATAATGTAAAATATTATCTAAGTGGTAATGTAGTACTCTGTCATCCGCATCTTTCAATCAGTCATCTCTTGTTTTATCCTTGGATGTAAGCTCTTTGGGATAGTGATTATCATTTTGTTCTGTGTTTGTACAGCACTTCACACAGTGGTTCATGGTTCATAACTAGGTCTTCTAGGTGCTTTGGTAAGGCAAATAATTAATAGTAATTATGCATGGTCTCTGCTGTGGGTCTCTGTCATTAGGTCAGTACTTCCCATGTTTCTTTGGCAATGTCATAGTATAATTCCCAATTCTGAACCTTAGCGTCCAAAATATGGGTACTAGCATGAATTTCCCTAAGCTTAATTACCAGCTTAGATCCTGTAGTGCTGCCACCAATCAGGACTTAGAGTAGAGTGCCTGATAAACTCTGGTCTCCCCCAAAACCTTCCTTGGGGACACCAAGACCCAAATTCCTTGAGTCTCACAACAAAGGGGAATAAACCATTTCCCTTCCCCCTCCTTTCTTCCTCCCAGCTCTTTCCCGCCCTGGATACACTAGGAGATCACCATGATTCAAACTCCTTGAATCACCACACAGAGAGGAATGTTACCTCCCCCCCCCCTTTTCCCCTCACCCAGAGGCACTACCGATTCAAACTCCGTGAATCTAAAACAAAGGGATTCCCCCTTCTCCTTCCCTGTTAAGTACAGATTCAATTCCCTTGAGCCTTAACAAGGGAAAAAATCAGACAGGTCTTAAAAAGCAAAACTTTTAATAAAAGAAAAAGAATAAAGAAAATCACTGTAAATTCAAGATGGAATATTACAGGGTCTGTCAGCTTATAGAAACTGGAGAAAAAGCCTCCTCCAGCAGAAATACAATTTAAAATGCTTCCAGCCAAATACACATTTGCAAATAAAGAAAAACAAATAAAAAGACTATACCGCCTTTCTACCTTTGTACTTACAAAATTGGAATAGAAGATTAGAGAGCCTGTAGGTACGTGTGGTCACTCTCAGAGCCCAGAGAGAACAAGGCAAAACCCAAAAAACACAAACAAAAGCTTCCATCCACTGAGATTTGAAAGTATCTTGTCTCCTGATTGGTCCCCTGGTCAGGAGTTTGGTTCCCTGTTTGTTAACCCTTTATAGGTAAAAGAGACATTAACCCTTAACTATCTGTTTATGACAGGCAACCAACGGGTTAATGCAGAAACTGCCTGCCTGTGCATTCAGAGGTGATTGGCAGCCCCCACAGCAGGTGTTGGAATAAAAGGTCTGTAAGGCAGGTGGGCAGGGAGTCTACCAGAGAGGCAGAGGGATTGTGGAGAGAAATTGGTGAGAAGCCACTGGAGAAGCTAACACTACAGAGAGAGAGGAAACTGAATGAGAGTCAGAGAAACCCACAGAGGTAGGAAATGGCAAGGGATTTGAGAAGGGTTAACTCTGGCTGCTCTTAACAAGGGCCCTGAGCTGGAATCCAGTGGGTTGCCCCACATCTTCCTCCGACTAAAAAGGGAGCGGGAAAATGGTCAAGCACTGTGAGTGTTTGACAGAGACTGGAAGAGAGACCCAGACCATTGGAATTTCAGTTCCTTGTTTCTGGACTTTTTTGTTAACCATGAAAGGAGATAGACTGAGCAGTATCAGAGGAGTAGCCGTGTTAGTCTGGATCACCCACAAAAGCTCATGCTCCAAAACGTCTGTTAGTCTATAAGGTGCCACAGACTGAGCAGTGACAGCCAGAGAATAAGATCACAGAAGATGACAGATTGTCTTGATGCCAGAAGAGCCAGAGGGGGCGTTAGACTGAAAGCATGCCTGCAGTACTGCACCTGGACACGGGGAGGCACTGTAGAGATGAGTGTGCTCCTCCATCTCACATATATCAAAATAAAGCTTATTATTAAACCTGTAATAAGCAAACCCAGTTGCTTGACATTCAAACCTACATTATTCTTGGAAACTAAAATAATAATATCACTTATCTCTAAATTTCAGTCTGCTCTATCAAGATGATCAAACATTATTATCCCCATTTTACTAGTGATGAACCTGAGGCACAGAGAAGTAGAATAACTTGCTCATGTCACCAAGTGATTCAATGGCTGAATTGGAAACTGAACCCATCTTTTCTGACTCGAGCCCTGTGCTCAATATTCTATACTTCAGATGCCTTCTAGCATAGTAGACTCATAATAGAGATCACATATAAATAAAACTCAATAAATATTCATTAATGGGTTCCTTAGTGAGTTACTCCAATGCTATGGTGATGAGTAACATTTGAAAAATGCATAAAATACATAATAATAGCAGTAACATTTCTTGTTTCAGTTGAGAGGGCCATGAGTAGTGTGATGCTATTCTCAAATCATCTCAGGGTTTGAGGCCACCTTTGCATCACTCCCATCCTGTCCTTGCTTGAGGTGTAATAGATAAATTCGAGCATTTGAACCTAGTTCTCCTTGGAAACACAGAACATTACATGTCAGCCAGGACCTGCCCCTAGAAGAGATAAACTTGGGGGCCAATTCAAAGATTCCTATTCATTTCTGTGGAAAGTGGATAAAACCCATATTTAATTTTTTTTCAGATACTCCTTTTTAAATGTAGGTATCTTATTTTGTTCTCCTCAGTTTAATTGGCTATCGGAGCGTAATGTCTACACTGAAAATGCTACAGCGGCACAGTTGCAGCGCCACAGTTGCGCCACTCTAGCACTTCAGCGTAGATACTTCCTATGCTAATAGGGTTCTCCCATCAGAGTAGGTAATCAAGCTGCCTGAGCAGCAGTAGCTAGGTTGATGGAAGAATTCTCCCATTGACCTAACATTGTCTATACTGGGGTTTAGGCTACATCTCTCGGGGTGTGGATTTTTCGCACCCTGGGAGACCTAGCTACGCTTATGTGAGTTCCCAGTGTAGAACGACCTGAAGATTTAGTCCAAGTACACATCTGTTTTATGCAAAAAGCCAATGAAATGTTAATGGAATTGGGAAAAGAGAATGACTTTGAGTTGTTACAAACAAAGCCAAAAGGCATGTAATTAACCCTTCTTAATGTGACACAGAGAAATTGGGATGAGGGAGGGAATCTTGGTTTCCACTAATACTTTGATCATTTTAGATTGGATGCGTAAAATTTGCTGCTGTTGTTGGAACGTGCATCAAAAGATTGAAGTAATAGCATTTGCCAGAAGTTGAACTAATAAATAAAAGGTCAAATTTATGTGTGAGGATAAAACTGCAGGATGTCAGCCATTGTTTGCACATGACTCAAAGCTTATGCATGTGGAAATAATTTTAAAACAGAAAACATGTGAACATACTTTTTTTTTCTGCTGTTTGGTGGCTTCACCTGAGTGTTAATTTGGTGTCCTTTCTCGGTATTTTAGAATATTGCATCACTGTGAATTCAACAAACATACCAAAATTAACTTTTTCTTTCAGAAATGAGAGAAAATGTATAAAAAATTAGGAACACTTATCATGTGTCTGTGGGGGAATATCGTAAAGAAGAAACTAGTGTTATACTCCGATATTTGAATGGGCCTGCCAAAACCTCAGAGTAATAACAGCCCTTACAATGAAATAGCATAGGGCAACTTGAACCACTGAAGATCTTTCTTTGTATTTCTTTCTTCTTTTGTTCTTTGAGTAGCTTTTATACTGGATCTTACAACAAGGGAGGTAGTGGGATCCAGCATAATGAATTCTGTTTCAGATAAAATAAGCTGGGTTTATTTTGTGTGTTATACCTAATATAGTATATTTAATAAACAGCATAAAACCAATAACAGTTAAAGTATATTAAAAAAGAACATTTTAGAAACACAAGAGTATATCAAACATTATCACAATAGGGCAATATTCCATCTGTTGTAAGCCTACTGCAGTACTTTCATCCATTGTTCTGAAGAGTTGGGTTGGATCTCACCACAGTCAGTCACTGTAAATTGATAAGGAGTGCAGTCTTATTATCCAATTGTTGTACTTCCACTTTAGCCAGCATTATCTAAATTTAAAGGTTGATTCATGGGTCAGGAGGTCACTGTTATAAACTGGGATGGGATTTTCAAAGGGGCTTACTAGAGTTAGGCCCTTTAGAAAACTGAAGATGCTCACTGGAACAGCATGTATTTTAATACAGCTAAATTCAAGATCATGCATCTAGGAACTAAGAATGTAGGTCATACTTACAGGATTAGTGTCTTTATTCTAGAAAACACAGACTCAGAAAAAGACTTAGGGGATAACCGATTGAACACAAGGTCTGTGTGATGCAGTAACTGAGTATATCCAATCCTTAGATACGTAAGTATGGGAATAATGAGTAGAAGTGGCAGATTTATTGCCACTGTATACAACATTAGTGAGCCCATTTCTGGAATATTGTATCAAGTTTTGGTGTCCATACTTCAAAAAAGATACAGAAGAGATCTAGGAGAACAATTCAAGGTCTAGAAAACCTGCCATATAATGGGAGACTAAAGAAGCTCAATTAATTTAGTTTAACACAAAAAGAGCTGACTTGATCATAGTCTATAGGTATGTACATGGCGAGATGATTTCTGATAGCAGAAAGCACTTTAACCAAGCAGACAAAGGCATAACAAGATTCAATGACTGGAAACTGAACCCAGACAAATTCAGACTAAAACTAAAGTGCACATTTTTAACAGTTAGGTCTGTTTTTCCAGTGATCAGTTATCGTATGGATGTGGTGCATTCTCCATCATCTGACATCTTTAAATCAAGATTAGATGTCTTTCTAAAAGATATGCTGTGGTTCAATCAGAAATCATGAGCTTGATGCAGGACCCAATTGCTGAAATTTTATGGCTGGTGTTATACAGGTGGTCAGACTAAATAATCAGAATGCTCTCTTCTGGCCTTAAGAGCTATGAAAAAAACCCCAAGCTACATTTGTTACAGTCCATAAATAATATGAATATAGTAAGTGACTGTCCATTTGAAACAGTTATTTTTCCTAAAATAAACAACCCCTCCATACACTTCCAAATACTTGACTTTTTCAAAATGTTTCATAAGTTGCAAAATTAAATAGAAAAAATTGTTTTATAGTTGAAGAATTTGTCCAAAGCATTGTATGCAGGAAGTGATTAAAATCTAGCTCAATAAATTCATTAATGTCAGTGAGGTGTTCAGCTATTTATGATTAGTATTCTAGGAATATCTTTACATCACTACATTTCACTTTTCCACATTCAAGAGGCACTTCATTGGCTCAGTAATGTGGAGAAAATATTGGGTGGGGTGTAACATCTTGAATAGAATAGAAAAAATTCTTGGAGTACAGTCAACCATTGTCAGTTTTATTGCATTGTGTTTTTAAAAAAAATTAAATGCTTTCTGCATATAATTAGCACGTTGCTTGTGCTCATTAGTATGTTTGAACAGGGAAATCTTTCCAGAAGCATCAGGAAATACCCAAGCTGCAATAATAAGCTTTTCATTATAAACCTACATCAACCTTTTTGGAATGGTTTCTGATGATTCTGGTGTTGGTTCTTCTTGAGGGGTGTTATCTTCTTTTATCATGGCTGGAGAGAAGCTTTATGGCCATTAGCCTCCCCTTTTCACTACTTCTTTGAAGTGAAAGTTGAATGATCCTCTGTATTCGGTCATGAGAATCAAATCATCATATTGAAATTCATCATCTTGAGAGCAATATGTATCTTCTCTTCAAATGAAGATGTATAATTGCAGACCACCTTGTCACAGAGTGACTAAACCAGGAGACTGTTAATATATTATACACTTGTTGAATAAGCATCTGGAAAAAGTATTGTACAGTGGATCCATACAAAATTGCAGTTGTAATATGTAAATTTGAAAAAGAATAAAAAAGTTAGTTAAAATGTTCTAAACAACTTGTTTAAAATAGCTTAAGCAAGCGAGATACAATAACATAATGTCAGTAGTTCAAAAGATACACCTCTTTCTTATAGTACCAGAATGCCTAAGCTATGGATTGCATAGGCTTTCCTGCCGACAAAGTGGAAAATTGTCCATCAATTTGCACTGAGGTATTTTATTTTAACCAGTTAATGATCCATGAGAGGAGAGGCTTTTCCCATTACTGCTTACTTTGCTTAAGAACTTTTGGTGTAGGATCTTGTCAAAGGCTTTCTGAAAGTCCAAGTACACTATATCCATTGGATCATTCTTGTCCACTTGCTTGTTGACTCCCTCAAAGAATTCGAATAAAGTGTTGAGGCAAGATTTCCCTTTACAATAGATGTGTTGACTCTTCCATAACATGTTGTGTTCATCTGTGTGTCTGATAATTCTATTCTTTACTATAGTTTAAACCCATTTGCCTGGCATTGAAGTTAGACTGACTAGCCTGTAATTGCCAGGATCGTCTCTGTAGGCTTTTAAAAAAATCGATGTTACATTAGCTATCTGCTGGGCATCTGGTACAGAGGCTGATGTAAGCGATAGGTTACATACTATGGGTAGATATCGTGTATTCGTTCCTTCAGAACTCTTGAGTGAATACCGTCTGGTCCTGGTGATTTATTCCTGTTAAATTTATCAATTTGTTCCAAAACCTTTTGTATTGACACCTCAATCTGGGGCAGTTCTTCAGATTTGTAACCTAAAAAGAATGTCTCAGATGTGGGAAGCTTATATCCTCTTCAATGAAGACCAATACAGAGAATTCACTTAGCTTCTCTGCAACAGCCTTCTTTTCCTTGAATGCTCTTTTAGCACTTTGTTCGTCCAGTGGCCCCCTGATTGTTTGACAGACTTCCTGCTTTTAATGTATGTAAAAATGTTTGCTGTTAGTTTTTGTCTTATGATAGTTGCTCTTCAAATTCTTTTTGTCCTGGCTAATTATACGTACCTTGCCAAAGTTTAAAAGAGCTGACGGGTGAGACTGAAGAGTGAAGGTGAGACTGAACAAACAAAGGAGGGAGTAGGATTGAACACCACACCAAAAAGGGCAAGTGAATAGAAAATGGATTGAAGAGATGAATACGTTACTATACATTATAGAAAAATGAACTTAAGGGAAAGGAGACACTGAAAAAAGATTAAGAAAAGAATCCAGAAGGAAATGGGATAAAGGAATAGAAGAGGGAAAGGGAACCAAACATAAGGAAGACAGTAGGTTGCTTTTCATTTTTTTAAAAAGTATTTATTTTAGCATTATGCTTTCTATTAAGAAAATGGTGTGATTGATAGATTGTTTGTGCCTGCACTCTTTTAGCCAGAGCAGTAAAATGCCAAGTGCTAATGCTGTTAGGCTATCTAGGAAAGTTCTGAGAGCTATTTGAGGATGTTTCTGTCAGTTGAGTTTTCCTGAAAGCACTTATCTTTGAAAGGCATTTGGCACAAATCTAAGATCTGTAACATTCTGCATCACTCAAATCATAGGGTATGGCTCTGTGCCCACCTGATGCCCATTCATGCTTGGCTCTCAGTTGAATGGAGAGATAATTCCGCTGAAAATTGTCTAGGTGTCATTCTCAGTAGTGTACTTGATCGTCTTGATCCACCTGATTGTATTTTTATCACAGAATAGTTATTGCTGCCTGTCTGCTCAGCTCTTTCTGTCAGGTTGCCTCAGGTTTATGATTCAGACTTTATAGCTATTCAGTGAATACCAAGCACAGTGGGTTCACCATCTGCAGTGAGGCTGATCCATACAGCTTGGGATGAGCCATATGAATTCAGGCTATCAGTACTGTGTTTGTGACATGAGGAATTGGATGCAGATGTTGGGTACCTTGATGTTGAAACACCTCTGCTTTTCAGGGAATTTTAATAAGCAGTTTTAACTAAAGTGTGGTGCATTTCTTCAGGTTGGTTCCAAGTTTTCCAGATTAGAAAATGCATTGATTTCACAGATCTAGCATCTGTTTTCTTATCTTCCCCTGGGGTGGAGGGGGGAATATTTTTCACATTGGAGATTTAGATTCTATACAGCTTTCAAAATCTAGACCTTTTTCTTGTGAAAAATATCCTTGCAAATATAAACTCAATGATAGAGTTGAAAGTCTCTCACAGATTTCTCATAGGACAGCCTATGCAGACATTTTTCTGTGAGCCATGAATGGCAGATTTTCAATTTAGTTCTCGCCGATGTCTTTGCCCAATGAGGAATGCTGGTCTGGGATCTTTTCACCTTGCAAGTGAACAAGAATCTTCCTCAGTACTGCTCTAGAGCAGCCCTGGGCAAGGGCTCAATGAGAGCCACCTTGCTGATGTCATGGAAAAATCATCTTGAGAAATGCCTTTCCACCCATTCTATTAATACCACAAGTTCTGCAGAAGATCTGTCAAGACAAAACTCCAGTCATCCTTATTGTACCCAACTGACTGAGACAGTTCTAGTTTGTGGATCTGCTAAAGCTCTCAGCTTGACTGTCCATGAACACCCTCTCACCTGCCATTACCTGATTTTCTAATACAACACAGGGCAGGTTCAGATGCCCCAATCTGGGCCCACTGCAACTCAGAGCCTCATGTTCCAGAAGGGTGCAACTCCATCCTTAACCAAAAAAGAAAGGATTCTGAGGAGCTGTTAAGCAGCAAAATGTAAGCATTCTCCTCTTGGGCTCAGCAACGCCACTTGTCCCTGGAATCAGAGGGAATCCCTGCTATCCCTGGATATCTATTTACTCTTTAGTCTTCAGGTGTCACACATAGTTCTCTTAGAAAGAATTTATCAGTGATCGGCATTTTTCATCCTACGGGGATAACCATATTATCTGCATGCACCCTGTGAGAACTAAATTTCTGAAGGTACTTCTCAGATCCTTTCCAGTACTGGTGAAGTTTGCACTGCAGTGGGAACTCAATTTTGTTCTATCATTTCTCACTAAATCTTCCTTTGAGCCTCTAGCCACATGCTCTATGGCTCAGCTTTCTGTGAAGGTGGCCTTTCTGTCAGCTATAACATCAGCCAAAGGAGTCAGTGAGCTAGGGGTGCTCATGGTGCTACCTTCTATGAAGAAAAGGTCTTGTTATGACCATGCCCCAGGTTCACCCCTAAAGTAGTTTGAGTTTCATGAGTCAGGTAATCCACTTGCCTGTATTTTTTCATAAACTATTTTCCTTGAATGAAGAGAGATGGCTGCATTCTCAGAACATCCATAGAGCTTTGGCCTTTTATCTACAAACAACATTAGAAAGGCACCTAAAGTATTTGTTTCCGTAGTAGAGAGATCGAAGAATTTGCCCAGAGGAGGTGAGGACTCATTCCACCGGAAGGCAAGCAGCCTCTGTGGTGTCTTTGAGAGACGTATCTCTGCTAGAGATATGCAGGCAGCTACTTGGAGCTTTTTGCATACCTTCATGAAACATTACGCTCTTGTCCAGTCTTCCATACTGGTGTGGGTACAGCAGTATTACAGTCAGCTCCCACTTCTGTGTCCTTGCACCAATTTAACCGTTTGACTACTGCTTGCTAATTTCCCATGTATGGAATACACTGGAGACAATTTTGAGAGACTCAAAGAAAAAATGGAGGTTATATACCTGTAACTGGAGGTTCTTTGAGATGTGTGGTCGCTATCTCATTCCACTACCCGTTCTCTGTTGTGGATTGTTCGGTCTGTGGTGAGAATAGAAACTGGAAAGGCATCAACCCATACCACTGTTCATAGGCATGGGAACTAGGGGTGTGGGGGGGTTCTGTAGCACCCTCAAGTTTCATGCAGGTCCCCTGCTCCTGGCCCCAGCTTGGGGGTGGGGGTGGGGGTGGACAGGGATAAGGGTGCTGGCTTTCAACACCCCCACTATTAAAAGTGTTCCAGCGCCATTGCCATTTTTTATGCCCTTGGTGCAGAGCACAAGGAGAGCTACAGCACATGTGCAGGCCAACAGATACTGCTTGGAAAAAGAATCTGGACTCAGGCTCATGGTGTGCATGTGTACAGATAGGGACCACACATCTTGAAGAACCTCCAGTTATAGGTAAGTAAACTCCAATTCTTAGACCTCTCTTAGACCTTCCAGAATGATTTACCAGGAACATCCATAAAACTCCTGGTATGGACTGTCTTAAACTGTCTTCCATTCAACTAAGTGGAATTGCACCAGTACAATTATGTTTAGGGTGGTCCTTTCCACCCCCTACAATGTGTATGTGGTGTGAAAGGATTTGGATCATCTTCATCTAGTTTGACTTTTTTTCTGTGTTTGTTATCTTGAAAATGTTGTGGGTTTATTGAGAAGCTTCCATATATGATTCCCAGCCTTCCTAGTGTATTTAATAATTTGGTAAAAGAGTAGTGTAATCTTTTTATTTATATAAAAAAATACATGTATAATGTAATCGAATTTGCAACAGCCACAAAAAGTTTACATCTTTTACTAATAAAGCACATTTTAATTTTTAATAAAAATCTGCAAATGTTGATGTAATGTCATATGCCTCAGAGCTGAAAGAAGCCTTTCATAGTCCTTATGCAAACTTTAGTACAAACAACTAGTGTATCATTCCAGGGTGACTTGCATGGCTACCATACTGTAAATATAGATATTGAAACACATCTCTTTGTTTAGGGAAGCTTCTTTAGAATGATGCATACAGTAAGCACATTTGGCAATACTTCTGAAACTAAATATTTTCTATCTTAACTGTCATATGAACTTTTAGTCTGAAAAAAGCAGAGAATGTTCATTACAGACAGAAAAAATCCATGAGAAGAATAAAATTAAAATTACTAATTAAAAATATGTCATTGTAAGAAAACCATTCCAGTGATCCTCAGACATTTTGACTTGGAGTCCATCCCCAAACCCTTTGTCATAAATCCAGATCCCAGCCTGCTGTGCCTTCTTATGCCAGAACCTGAAATCTCCCTTGTTTTTGTTCATTCTCTTTCCCTTTGCCTCACCATCTTTTTTTTTTTTTTTACTCTCTGTTCTCCTTTTCCCTTTTTGTGTGTCTCTTCTCTGTGTATTTGTGCAGGGACTTGCTTTGCTGATTTCCCGTTTTTTCTTCCAACTTGTCCTCCTTACCAGATGTCTTGCCACCATGCTGTCTTTCCCCTTCTCTGTCTCTCTGGGAAGGTACTAATTTTATCTCTTTCTTTCTCCAAGTGCATCTCCTCTTCTCCAGTCCCTTCTCTCTGCCAGTTTTAATTCCTGTCCTATCGTATCCTCTTCTCTTCCTGTTCACTCTCCACTTAGGCAGGTGACAAGCTACACTGTGCACACTGCTAGTCTGCAGGAGAATTTTGTTAAAGCAGTGTATCGTATTTCTCTTCCCTTAGAATCATAGACGGGTTAGACGGGACTGCAAGGATCATCCACTCTAACCTCCTCCTGCCAAGATGCAGGATTTGTTGTCTAAATCATCTAAGACTGACGGCTATCCAGCTCCTTTTGAAACCCTCCAGTGAAGGATCTTCCACAACCTCCCTAGGCAGTCTGTTCCATTGTCCTGTGCTTTTCCCTTTCCATCTGTTTGCTTGTTTCATCCACCAGGTGCATCTTGTCATTTACTGAGACTGTAAGCTGTCTGTGCTTTGAGCTGTCTTTACACTATTTGTGTATACAGTGCCCAGCACAAAGGGGCTCTGATCCCTCATGGGGACCTCAAAGTACTATACAAATCATAAATAGTATTTCTTTTCCTCGCCTCTCTCCCTAATTTAGCTCATCTTTCCCCACTCTGCTCCTCTTGCTACTTAGTAGGGGATCCTTGCTCTGGGATGGGGTTAGGAGAATCTCTTCATGTCTTTGTGGTGCCTGTGTGTCTGAGCAGGCAGCTGTTTGAGGAGAACACAAAGACAAGTTAGGCAGGTAGTTTAAAAGGATCTTTGGCTGCTCTCCGCTCCTTGCTTTCAGCCATAGCTAGGGAGCACTGATGCAGTAGGGCAGGAGTATATCAGTTCACCACTTGTGCTGCTCTTCTACTCCAGTATCCACTGGTTTCTCCTGCTCCTATGTCCACTTCCTCCTCTGGTCAATTCGGTATAGGTTGGGGTTGAGAGTGAGGAGACACTCTGATACCATAGTGATGGGCAAGGAATTTAAAAAAACCCCACAAAACCCTAGATATTTATTAAGTATTTTATTTATTTATGGGATTTGTACTTCATTATTATTACAGATTACCACAAAAAAAGAGAGGGAAATGGACAGATTAGATACTTCCTTGGTTTATTGTCTCTACCGTTTTATCTCAGGCTGAACAGTGCTAGAACTATGGCACCTCTCTGGAGTGGCTCGTTCTCTCCTCTGCCCTACCTGGATCCTGTCTCACAAGTCAGGAACCACTGAGCTGTTCTAGAAGGAAGTATGCAGCTATACATTGAACAAAACTTAAGTTGCTTTGAATGATTACAGAATTTTAAAATCATTTAGGCTGAGGAAGTGCTGTGGCTGTGGAACTTCTCAAATGGAATAGCTCCATGCATTTGACTCATGCGTCTGATTAGAATTGCTATTCAGGACTCCACATTGCTTATTTTTTCTTTGTCTCGAAGATACAGATTTTCATCACAGCAAACATTTGCAATGGTATTGAAGCTATACATTCAAACTCTGGTGCCTAATGGCTTCTGGGCTCATGGAGCTGAGCAATACAGGTCTTGTGTAGAGAGACAAAACATTTTACACTCATTTGTACTTGTAATATGGAGCCTGGAAGCTGTTTAACAGCAGAATAAGAGAACTAGTGCAGAGTTTATTCTTTTAACCTCATTGTATTAGTTGTGACTGTATTCGTGGATTCTGCAAACTCTGCTTTGGTGGAAAAAACAAAGATGGAAGTTAGGGCTCACTTTTTATCTTCACAATGATGTACATTGTAATTTGAAAACTCGGTTCTTAGGCATGTGTGCACCAGCCCAGTAGCAGATTGTAGTAGTTAAGTTGAAGCACATTCTGAACATATCTGAAAATAGAACTGAACCCTGACTTTGCAAGCTCTTTATGGCATGAACTGCCTTTATACTATTGGTGTATACTATTGGTACCATGACAATCCTGTACACAATGCTGTCTGTTTGCTCTTTAGATTTGAATGTTTTTCTCCTTTTTTAATATTTATTTTCTTTTATTGCACTAGAGAATTGCAGTGATCCATGGTAAGACTAATCCTAAATTAACTTCTCAAAATTTAACTATTATACTTATTTTCTTGGCTAATTTAATGCCCTGTTCCTTTGGACAATGTTTGTTTGTTTGCTGATAACCAATCTCAAAGTGAGCATGGACAAGGCTATTCACCTTAGGAATATCATATTAACAGAAGATTATGAGTCAGATTCTAGCAACTACTGTATGTAAACATGAACCAACAATTTTCTTCCCATAGGAAGAATGTGAGATGAAAGTTAGCTGTCCCTTCTTGTTTTACCCAAAACACATGGAGATTTTGCTTAGCAGGCCCTCTGCACAGGAATCATAAAAAGAGATTTGGGCTTCATGATTGCATGTACATACCCTCTGAACTAGTAATGGCCTTGTAATGAGTGTGGTCCAAGGGCCTCTTGATGCCAACTGGCATAGGGCACAGGGGACATACAGGTAACAGGGAACCTCAGGATCTAGTATTTACATTCTAGTTCAGCAAAGAGTGTCATGTATGGTTTCTACTGAAAACTATATCATACAGTTCATTGTAATCTTTGTGAAATGAACATTTGGATAATATGTAAGGAGATATGTATGTGTATTGGAAATCATGTTCTTAAGGCCTTGTAGTTAAAGGCAAATCACTCAGAAGTAGTGTGACTTGAGACAGACTTCTCCAGACAGGATTTAGGAGACATTTATTTTCCTGATTATTGCGTATCTTACAATTGACATTGATTTGCATATTGAATCAAATGCTAATTAATAGATTGCTACAGGGAAAAACAAAAACAGCAGTGGTTATCCTGTTTACAAGAAAAGATGAACTTTTTTGGGAGGGTATAATTGGGGTTAGGAAGGTACATCTAACATCCTTCTTTAGTAAAAAACTTATTCTTGTTTTCACTATAAATATATCGAAATGCTGCATATTAAGTGGAGAGATCTGCCATTACAGGATCTTTGGTGTTGTGAGGTCTTAGTGTTGTTTTACATGAATCTAAATTTAATAGAAGGTATTCAAAGAATCAGTAACCAAACAGTAGAATATTTCAAGAAAAACAGATGGCCCCAAGATTCAGTGTTTAAAACTACTGATATTCTATGTTCTAAGTTTGAGTGGGCATAAAGTCCTTCTGGGAAATTTAGTTGCATTGCTATGGCTGATTACATTAAAAGTTTAAGATGAGCTGATGCAATGTACATTATCTCAATTTTAATGACCAAAATCAGATATTTTCCAACATTTTCATAGGAACAATCTAGTAATATAAATTATTAAAACCAAATTACTTATTCTGATTTAACAATAGGCATATTTTAGGTAGCTCATTATCTACAGTGCCCATCTTGGCACTGGTTTCAGAGGGGCATGTTAGTCTGTATCAGCAGAAACAACGAGGAGTCCTTGTGGCATCTTAGAGACTAACAAATTTATTTGAGCATACCTCACATATCATCTGGTGAAGTGGGTTCTAGCCCACGAAAGCTTGTGCCCAAATAAATTTGTTAGTGTCTAAGGTGCTACAAGGACTCCTCGTTGTTTTTCCATCTAGGCACTGACAATGCTATATAGAATGGACAATGAAGTACATTCATTTCTATTTACAAAAGCAATTTTTTCATTTATTCCCTCAATATTCTTTTTAGGGAATTCATCAGCACCTTAATCAGAGAACAAGCAACCAATTTCTTCTATATTCATCACTATTAATTAATTCTAAATTGGTTGCTATCACCATTTGTTGAATTTTCCAGACTGAAGTACAAAGCTCTAATCCATTCCTATTCCTATCCCCATCTCTCAGTGATAATACGCTACTATTTCCACAGAAGGTTGATACAATATTGTGTTCTCAATGTCAGTTATGCAAAGATGGTCACATTACTCTTTCAGAATTGCATTTGGGATTTACAGTGTAAAGTGATACACTATGGAATAATCAAATCCGGGTGTATTGAGGCAATAAACCATTATGGTTACACTAACATTTTGCTCTGAGATGTTTTCCTAAGTATGCCCTAATTGTGGTCACAGTTCTTAATAAACTGTTCCGGCCGTTCATACATTTTAAACTGGGAACAAATCCACACTGATGCGGATTTGAAATTGGTCCGAATTTACCAGTGTAGAATAGAACATGAACTCAGTTACATGAGATATATAATCTGCTACTGCAGACACATAAAGAAGACTAAAAGTTATAATAGTATTTTCTAACCAATGGCTTCATGTCGAGCATACTTAGGGACCAATTCTACAAACACACTGATTAGTGTAGTGCTTTCTACCATGAGTAGTCCCACTGAAATCACGGACAGTAGGATAACATGTAGTCCTGAGTGTTTGTAGGATTGGGCCCATAAAGAGCAGTCAAACGGTTATAAATCTCTTGTAAGAAATTACTGGCAAGAGACTTGACATTGCTGTTTTCTTTGCCATGGTTAAAATTAGGATGGACACTTTAGTGAATTTTGAGGGTTGGATTCACAAACTTTCTTTTCCTCTGAAATGTATGCTCTTTTTATTCCCCCCAGGATGATCAGTTTTAAAAACAAACCTGTTTCTCTAGGTAAAGGGAAGCCTGTATTATATATCAAAAATAGGACAGCTCACAAAAGCCAGGTTGTCCAAGTGTGTGCTCTATATACTTTTAATAGTGATTAAACCATGTTAGTAGCCTCAGCATTGTGCAAAATGCAAAATGCAAAAAAAAAAAAAAAAAAAGTCCCAGCCCTGAGGTGTCAACAGTTTAATTTGTTGGTCAGTCCAGAGGGTAGCTTTCTTTAAGCTTTGCAGCTTTCTGCTATGATGCAGAGAGGGGCAGAGGGAATGACACTAAAAGAAATCATAGCAAACCAAGGAGTGAGAACTCTGAGGGGGAGCATTATTGCATGGTAAACACAAAGTGTAAAGAGTAAAGGAGGTGGTAAATTGATTCAGAGATGTAAGTGAAATTAGAAAGTAAGAGAGAGCAGCAGAGTCAGATGGATCACTTGATCTTTTTTCTTCTGTTCCCCATCTTCTTTCAGCTCTTTCTTTCAGTTTCTCCTAAGCAAAATGTGAGCCCAATAACAGCATTTAGGGGCAAATTTTTGAAAGCCATCATGTTAAAGAGGACATGAAGTCAGGCAAAATGAACTTCCCCCATGCCACCACCCATCTTTGCCCAAAACAGTGTTCTACATGGCACAGCTCTTGGCTAGCCTCGGCCTCAGTCTTGAGCATGAGACAGAACAGACTGTTATCTATGAACTTAGTCATCATTCATCTGTCTGGTTTGTCAGAAGAAATTTAACCTTTCCACTGTATTTACAAATGGAGGAACATGATAAATAGTCTATAATTGATTATGTTAAGAAACTATCAGGCAAATGGTCAAAGTGGTGCTCAGGGATATAGCTGTGTGATAAGACTCTGTCATCCTCAGCCCATGAAGGATCCACTGCCACACCCAAAGTATCTTTCCAGGCACAGTTTTATTTCCCAAGCATACGCAAAACATAGTTTCTTAGCCCCCTCTGACTACAGCTCCATGGGATTTTCCCCTTTGCCTCTCTCTTTCCTACTTCAGGACCTACTGCAAGGGTCTTCCTTGTTTTTTTTTTAACTGAGCATCAGTTTCCAGGGCTTTTTCCCTGGTGTCCCTTTTTCCTCCAGCAGGTTCAGGGCTTTTTCCCTGGTGTCCCTTTTGTCCTTCCCTCCCAAGGGAACCTGGAGCCTCACCCAGGGAACTTCCTGCTGCTCCTGCTCCCAGAATATTCCCTTTCCTTACTGACAGCTTGGCCTCTCATATATCCCAGTGCTGCCCCGCCCTCTTCATTGGTCCAGCTGGGCACACCAGTTCTAGCACAAGAGAGCTTAACCTGCTTCATTTCAAAGGGCCAGTGACCCTGTGATGAGCTGCAACACTCCCATTAGTGTTAACAAAATATGTGCAATCAAACACGTTGCATCAATATGAAAGAGTATCCCATCGAAACAGAATGCACTTACAGATTGATTTCAGTGTTTCCTAACCAAATGTGTTAGTGATGTCAGAAATGCCTCAGCAAGTCATTGGTCCAGGCAGTCCTGGTTTTCTACAATTTGTCTCCTGTCTGGTACTGAGACAAAACCAGATGTGGTTTTGTCCAGTGTCATCCATGGAGGATGCCATCTTGAAGAGTGCGCCACTCCATACCCACCAGTGTGACCTCAAACGCACCATGCACGTGAGGTCATGCCAGTGGGTGCAAGGTCATATAAGTGGGGTAGGGCCCATACCATTCTCAGAAGTACTGGGATATCGGATATTCTGGGGATACATCAGTGGCCTCCCTATTCATGCCGGTATGTGGGCTTAAGCAAAAACAAAGAGTACTAAATTATAGTTTAAAAATAATTTTGTTGTAGAAGCACCATCAACATATAGTCATCCTTTTGTATGGAAGTGTATTTCAGAAAAGATATTCCAGAAAATAAAGCTGATTTTTTCCTTCATATTTAGAAAATTAAAGTAATGGTGAACAAAGAAAAAAGGAGTCCCACCCATTTATTTTAAGTGACTTTGGCATGTAAAGAAGCTTCTAAATAATTGTTCTTCAGCTACATCAGGAGTAAAAGGTACGTGTGGGAGAGAGAGACATGGAATACTAAAAGACTGTGTAAAATGGCTGATAAAGGCCATGTTGTGAAAAGTGTCTCTGCTTGGATGTGGGAGACAAAAGGGAGAGAGTTAAAAGGAAACCTTTCCTTTTGGTACCACTTGAGCAGCAGACAAACACAGTGGCTTTCCCTGTTTTCCACTCGTTGCCTTCACTTCTTTGAAAATCTCCAGTACAGCCTTTGTTGGAAGAAGAGTAGCTTTCATGTCCCCGTCACTGCTGAACTGCAGCCATCATAATCTTCCACAAGCTTACACACATGAGAAGGGGAATGTCTCTTTTGCTAGTATCCCTGGTATTGTGGCTTTAAGTACAGGGTCTGAGAAAGGGATCCAATCATACTTTCTACCTCTCTTAAGTAGTCTCTCCAAGGGTCGTCTATCTCATGAGATTAGTTCTGTTAGTGAATAATCATCAGAAGCACTTGCTTTGACACAGTGTGCTGGGCTGAGTGATTGCCCCCTCTAGTGAAAGCCTGCTGTTCAACTGTGCCCTAATTTCTTTTCTCCTGGCATCTTTACATCCAGTTAGATGTCTTCTCTTAATGTTGCTTATGAGATGTATATACATCTAAATTCAATCTAGGGGATTGAAACTAAGTGTGTTCCTTAGTGAAACATTCTGAATGTGTAACCTCTAATCCCAGGGAGGAAGGCATATGTTACATTTATTTCTTACTGGGTCATAGGTTTAGTACTGTTGCCCTTCACTAGGGACCTGATCGCATACCAATTAAAGTCAATGACAGTCTTTTCATTTACTTCAGTAGACGCTGGATCATAGCTAAATGGCTTCAGCACCTGATTTACTACTTCAGTTTCTCTTCATTTTATTCTTTTTACTACATAAGGAGCTGATCTAGCAAAGCTCTTAAGCACGTGGACTACTCATGTGCTTAAAGTTAAACAAGTGATTAAGTGCTCCTCTGGATGGATTGACATAACACTTCACGACACCAAGTCCAATTAAAAGAGGGAAAAAAACAAAGCTTCTGAAGACTCTGGTGGGACGAATTGGCTCTAATTCAACATAAGGCAGCAAGAATGTCATCTGTTCTCAAAACGGATTCCTTATTCTTAGCCATTAGCTAGGGGACCATCCTCTGTTCAAACAGTTTTTAAATGGAGGGGAAGCTGATAGTGCCTCCTTTAGTTAAAATTGCCTGACATTTCCCATTATAAGACCCTGTTTATATAAATAATGCTATATATGGCATGAGAGTCAGGGATCTGTCATGAGAAATGAAGATATTTTTGCTGCTTTGTCGCACTGAATTTGATCTAGTTTGTTTCATCACAGTTTCCAGAAGCTTCTTTTTGCTGTTTGTTGTTATGCTAACATTTTATATAGGAACAAAGAACAGTTATATATAAAGTAGAAAGAAGGGGAAATGTTCCATAAATAATGCTGTTATCTGGACAGTCAGTTGGCTAAGAATAGCAATATCCTGAGCAGAGCCAGCCAAGACTGTTTTAACCAGGTCCAACCTGGCCACACAGCCTAAGAAAAAACATCATTATTAAAAGCAAGAAATAAGAAGGATTCCGTATATGTAGAGGTAATTTTATTCATCCCCTTTTACAGTAGGATCAAGTTGTTTGGAAAATCCCTTGGAAACGTTTAAAGGATTTATCCAAACTTATTAACCTGTTTCCTCATTCCAGCTTTCCAGCAAGAATATATAACTCTATGCAGGAAGTACAGATTCTTTGGCCCACCAGGCCAGATTTAGCAGGCATTCCTGCTAAGGATTTCATTCATCTGGAGCCAGCAAATGTTTTTCCAACTTTAGAGGAGGGGAAGGTTGTCTCAAGTCCTTCAACAACTCAACCAACAGATAATGAAAATGTACTGTGTGCAGGAGCCCTCAAGGAGAGATGACAGACAAAATATTATCTTTCTTAGGGCTGGTTCATCTGTAGACAGATGAATATTAGATGCTATAAAAAGTGCACCTCATAGAATTTTAACACACTGCCATCCTCTGTTTTTTTTTTGTTCACAGTGCCAAAAAGCTTATTTTAAAAAATCAGTCATCTTTTTAATCGAAAATTGTATGGACATAAAGCCATAGTAAGAGTATTACTTTTATAATTTAATTCAGGCATTTTCTCCGGATTAGTGGAGTCGTCATCATTAAATCTATTTGTAAGAAAAGCATAATTTAAAATGAAAACTATTCCATAAATAGTCTTTTTAAAAAGCTCCTGGAGACTTTATTATCTACAGTTTTCTCCCTTTAATTTCCTAGGAAACCTGATCACCATTGTTTCCACTGAAATACTGCCAAATTGTGGCCATGCTACTTGTTACAGCTGATAGACTGTTATGCAAATCTGTATTATCTGTATGACCTACTGGTTTAAAATGCCCCTGAAGAAAACCATTGTGCACATAAACAAAAAAGTCAGTTACTGAACTTGCAAGAATTTATAATCAACTTCATTAATATTTTTAGATTGATAGTCATCTTGGAGATCTTATTACATCATTTCTTAACTAATCAATCTCCTGACTTTGTAAAACTCCAGAGTTTATTCCTTTTTTCTTTCCAGTCATCTGCTTAGAATTGCTTCTGAAATTTCCAATTGATAGACGTGATAGTTGCCTGTGAAGGTTTGTTTGAATAGATTGCTCCAAGCCCTGAAATTCTTAATTCCAGACAACTGCAACTTATATAATGAATAACTTGACACTTAGGTGATTCTTCCATCAGTTCTTCTTAGACTTCTGTCACAGAGGCATTGGTGAACAACCCAGGAGTCTAAAAACAACCCAAGAAACTTTAGATCGGTTGGTTTAACTTCTGTGCCAGGGAAGATAATGGAGCAAGTAATTAAGTAAATCATCGGCCAACACTTGGAAGGTGGTAAGGTGACAGGGAATAACTAGCATGATTTGTAAAGAACAAAACAAGTCAAACCAATCTGATAGCTTTCTTTGATAGGATAACGAGTCTAGTGGATAAGGGAGAAGCGGTGGATGTGGTATACCTAGACTTTAGTAAGGCATTTGATACTGTCTCACATGATATTCTTATCAATAAACTAGGCAAATACAACTTAGATGGGGCTACTATAAGGTGGGTGCATAACTGGCTGGATAACCGTACTCAGAGAGTAGTTATTAATGGCTCCCAATCCTGCTGGAAAGGTATGACAAGTGAGCTTCTGCAAGCAGGGCTGGCGCTTCCATTTAGGCCACCTAGGCGGTCGCCTAGGGCACCAGGATTTGGGTGGGGGCAGCATTTTGCCACCCTCGGCGGCAATTTGGCGGCAGGGGGGTCCTTCCGCACTCCGAGTCTTTGGCGGCAATTTGGCAGCGGGTCCTTCACTCGCTCTGGGACCTTCCGCTGAAGTGCCCCGAAGACTGGGAATGCGGAAGGACCTCCCTCACCGTAGAATTGCCGCCGACCGGGAGCGCGGAAGGACCCCCGCCTAGGGCGCCAAAAACCCTGGCGCCGCTCCTGTCTGCAAGAGTCTGTTTGGAATTGGCTCTGTTCAATATCTTCATCAACGACTTAAATATTGGCATAGAAAGTACGCTTATTAAGTTTGCAGATGATACCAAACTGGGAGGGATTGCAATTGCTTTGGAAGATAGCATCATAATTCAAAATGATCTGGACAAATTAGAGAAATGGTCTGAGGTAAACAGAATGAAGTTTAATAAAGACAAATGCACAGTGCTCCACTTAGGAATGAACAATCAGTTTCACACATACAGAATGGGAAGAGACTGTCTAGGAAGGAGTATGGCAGAAAGGGATCTAGGAGTTATAGTGGACCACAAGCTAAATATGAGTCAACTGTGTGATGCTGTTGCAAATAAAGCAAACAGGATTCTGGGATGAATTGACAAGTGTGTTGTGAGCAAGACACGAGAAGTCATTCTTCCACTTTACTCTGCACTGATTAGGCCTCAACTGGAGTATTGTGTCCAGTTCTGGGCACCACATTTCAAGAAAGATGTGGAGAAATTGGAGAGGGTCCAGAGAAGAGCAACAAGAATGATTAAAGGTCTTGAGAACATGACCTATGAAGGAAGGCTGAAAGAACTGGGTTTGTTTAGTCTGGAAAAGAGAAAACTGAGGGGGGACATGATAGCAGTTTTCAGGTATCTAAAAGGGTGTCATAAGGAGGAAGGAGAAAACCTTGTTCACCTTAGCCTCTAAGGATAGAACAAGAACCAATGGGCTTAAACTGCAGCAAGGAAAGTTTAGGTTGGACATTAGGAAAAAGTTCCTAACTGTCAGGGTGGTTAAAGACTGGAATAAATTGTGTAGGGAGGTTGTGGAATCTCCATCTCTGGAAATATTTAAGAGTAGGTTAGATAAATGTCTATCAGGGATGGTCTAGACAGTATTTGGTCCTGCCATGATGGCAGGGGACTGGACTCGATGACCTCTCGAGGTCCCTTCCGGTCCTAGAATCTATGAATAAGAACATGCTATTTGTCAAATTGGCAGGCCCTCAGCCGTCTAGGATAACCTGTCTTTCCGCTTGGGCTTGTTAGGTTGACTTCAAAGGAAGTGGCCTATATGAAATACAAAAATGTCTAAGCTTGAAAGGTTCAGGCAGTACTATCAGGTAATTGTCTCCTAGATGTTACTTTTTATTATTAAATTGCTTATGATAGTGCCTAACGTCCTTGCATGTTCTTCTATCTGCTGTATAACTATAGAGATCACAATGTGGTTTCCTCTAAATGCAGCAATAATTAAAACAGGAAGTGATAACTGTGGCATGCCTTAGTCACCAGGGAGTTATCATAAATCCCAAACTAAACCAGAATAATCTAATATTTAGAAGTGATGTAGCAGGGAATTCTGATCAAAGCTGTGTTTGTTCAGGCGACAATAAACTATTAAATGTATTGACTTAATAGACAAACCCTAACCTGAGGAGAATTGACGATGGACCAGCAGATGTTCACTTAGCCAACATGCATACTGACTCCTTTCACAAGTGTGTGTGTGTGTGTGTGTGTGTATGTCTTGAAACAGCAAAGAGGCCCAGCCTGCCTACTCTAAACACAGGTACCCTTAGTCATACAGGATATGATTAACATTAGTATGGCAATAGTATCAACACAGAGCTGAAAACACAGCCCCTTCCTCAAAGACAGTTAGAAGTTAGAGGCCAACAAAGAATGGTGGAAAGGGGTGCAACTTCCCTGAGACTTAAGAACATGCTTAAGTGCTTTGCTAATTCAGGGTCAAAGTGATCAGGGTGGTGATAGGCATATGGCTATAAATATGTTTGTTTTATTGTCAAAGTTTGTTTTAATGAAATTCTTAATTCTAAACAGTTCTTTAATTTGTTAAAATTATTCTTTCTTTTTCATGTGATCAAGAAAATAGAGTAATACGAGGCCATTCACATAACTGTACTAGTGTTCTTTACACCCTTGGTTTCCTTAACTGATGAAAATGTCAGTTTTAAATCTCTGAGGCCCAATTCTTTCACCACAGGATATAAGTCATCTGTAATTTGTGGTGCCTTCCTTTTCATTATACATGTTAAAATGATTTGCCTTGCTAATTTTCTAGTTTGCTCCAAACCTTAATTTGAAAGAAATTTGATTATTTTTATGATGTAGGGATGTCCCTTTAAATCTTATTGGAAACATTAAAAAAAATTAGTTTTTTCATTTAATGGTTATATTTAGCATACAGAATATGAAACATTTAAATACATCAAACAAAAATGTAGTACAGCTAACTATAATAAGGGAAAATGTCTGACGTTGAAGAACAAGTAAGAATGTTATCTGGCATTGTGGAAGTATGTAATTAATGTCTATAATGCCTTTTTTTTCCTTGTGGGAGAAGAGAGAGAATAAGAATAATAACGGACTAGACTTAATATGGTTAAGAGGAGAGACTACCTTTTTCTGTTTTCATTGAGTTGTCTGGCAATTGCATCTTTTTATGCTTTTTCCATTAGGCCACTTAGTGCTTAATGTCCCTTTGCAGCTGTAACAACACTGTTTAGATTCATCAAATGGAATTCTTTGACTCTTATTTCAAATTTCAGTTTGATAAATCAAAAACAGTATCTAAAATACAGGTCTGAACAAAAATTACTTTCAAAGAGCCAAAGGAGCAGCATACAGTAGCTAGACTACCTTTTTATTCATTTGATTTTCTTCCTTTAGAACATTTTTCAGTGGTCTTTTTTGGAACTGAATATTGTTGAATCCTTGTTTTACTTCTTCCAATTTTTGTCTTTTGTTCCAAAAGGTCAGAATAAATTTAAAAAGGGGTTGAGACCCATCCACTTCCGCATTCTTCTTTCTGTGCACCACAGACAGGACACTCTCTTGGTCTAATGTTACAGAAACAATAAGAAAGACAGTAAAAATGCCCACACATTTTACAGCTGTTTGACATGTGGGGGCCCTAAACATCTTCCAACATAAATTGAGTACTTACCACAATTATTTGTTTTTTGGGAAGCTAGTCCTCAGCAGTTCAGAGATCTGCACAGGCCACTGCTTGTAACACAACCCTTGGCTGTTATGTGTGGAAACTGAACCCGCAGCCCTCTGGTTCTAAAAGCATGAGCCCTTTTACTGCTTGGAGGTAGTTAGGGACTTACAAGCCTATATTTGCTTTAACCGTTAGAGGGGGACAGAGAATCATACTCTGCTAACATGGATTGCATTAGCAACTAAAATGTTTACAATCATTTGTGTATGAAATAAAAATAAACTGGGTTTTCTTTTTTCTCCACCAAGAAGCCAGTCACTTGAATATTACAGAATGTTGTCTGGTTCTTCAGAAACACTAGTTTTCTTGCTTCCAGATGTAAATTTTCTGTTAAGGATATATTTAACTTTTTATGATACAATTAAAGTTACTTAAGTTTCAAATGGTTTCTTAATGGCTGTGTTGCAAAGAGTAAGTATCTGAATCTCTTGCACTCAGAGTTTGTTTCTGTCTTGGAGCTAGCTGTCTAGCCTGCTAACTTTTGCCACCAGTGTTCCAGCTGAGAATCTATGTCCTCTAATATTTCCACCATTGTGATCTGGGACTGCAGTTTATTTATTGTAATTCCTCTCAAGGTCCCTTTAAGAACATTTAACAGATTTATCCTGGATCTGACCACTTTGTTGCTAGACATTGAGAAATCCTGCTTCATCAGTTAATGGTACACTGATCCGTATGTGAAGAAATCTTGCTTGTTATCTTCATTTTAGCTTCTCTGCATCTTGTTCCTCTTGTAAAATGAGATCCAGATATATCAGCTGTCCAGTATAACTAAAGCAAAACTATGTGGATTTTAAGGCTTTCTCTGCTTTCCTTTCTGTGGGACTGTGACATCATTAAAGGAATGTGATTAGATATCTTTGAGTATTACATTTTCATTTTTTATATATGGTTAACTAATTAATATAATCTTCCTTTGGTGTATGAGAATATTATTTTCAGTCGCAATGGAACGTTAAAGAACACAGAGTATTCCTAATTCTTGCAGGTATTTATTCTATGCAGGTGAGTTACAGGTTTACCAAATAGACCATTATAGTGGCAGAAGAGTGAAAAGGCTTGAACATCAGAGCCTCAGTCATAAAATGCTTTATTTTTCAACCTTTACTCTCTGACTCCTCATCTCTATGCTTTCCCTCTTCATTCACCATTAAAAATCTGATGAACAACTTCATTTATGTTATTGAAACGTTAATAGAAGTCTTGATCTAAGGCCATTTTGGAGGGACTTTTTTCCCCAGAACATTTTATAAATTTGCAGGAACAGAATAATTAGAACTGGTCAAAAATGGGAAAACAATTTCATGAATAATTTTATATTTTTAAGCATTTGAAATAGATATTCATTTTTGAAATATTTTTACTGAAGGTTTTTACTAATAGTTTTCAAAAATTTTCATTTACTGAAACCCCAGTTTTCAGTGAAAAAATGCAGTTTTGGGTAAATGAATTTTTAAAAATCATTTTGATGCAAATATGACTAAAATATGAAGTAGAACATTTAAAAAGAAAAGTTCAATAACTGACAACTTTTCTTACTCTCTTTTCAAAAATGAAACTTTGTTTTTCTACAAAATATTGTGACCATCTCTGAAAAATGATAGAATTAAAATACCAACTTTCTTCCCATTCTCAAGCATACGTGTGGATAATGACTTTTTTGGTAATTAGACTTGGAACGATTAGATTTTTATCAGTAAATTTTGATAAATGTTGATTTCACTGTACATACACATACTGATGAAAAAATGTTTCCCTCTACAATAAAAAAAAATTAGAGATAGGCAAGGTAGAAAAAATGCTGCTTGAGAGCTGAGTCAAAATCCAGTGACTTAGACTTTTGAATTAGGCTTGTTATAAATAGACTAGTAAATGAACAGTAAAAACAGGTATGATCTGTGGGTTTAAATATATTTACTTGGTATATTTTGATATGTGATGCTGACAATTTATATTTTGACAGTTTATAAAACTTTAACTTTTAGAATATCAATGTGCACTGTCATTAAATAATTCTGTCCATCCACCCAATAATTGTGTGCAACTGTGAAAATTTAAATTGATAAAAATAGAAAAAAATGCTTTAAAAATAAAACATCTTTATTTTCTGTCAAAATTATAAAAAAGAGAGATGTCAGATTCTGCCAAGCTTGTGTATAATGGACTGAAGAGCCTTTTACTCTGAGAATGGACTTTTATTAGTTCTTAGAAAATATACGCAATTTATCCATCATGACACAAGAGAGTAGCAAAATTTGTACTTTTAGCTTTTCATAGTTCCCTAGAGGGGTATTGGCCTAGTAATGAACCAGCTGGTTACAGTGGAAATTGTACCCTTGAGATATGTTTAAAGTAATAATGTAAAATGCAGCTGGCTGACAGTCAGTTTTAGTTAAGCCTACTTTTTCATCACTAAGGGCATAGTATGTTAGTGACGATGTCAGCACACACATTTCAGAACTTGTGTAATTGCCAGAATCATATTATTTCCCTCTCTTGTCAACACTTGGAGGTGTAGAAAAAGCTGCCAAAATAATGAATTGCAAATTCAGGAGGAAAATGCTATTAAAATAATTATAGAACCTTTTAGATAAAGAGAGTGGTGAGACAGAGGGAAACTAATTTGCAAAGACGCTTCATTGCAAAAACATAGGGCCACGGATCAGAAAAGCCTTAGAGCACAGTTCACAAATATTAGACTTGCAAAGATGAAGCTTTAATTTTACCACATTTCCTTATCAGGATGGACATGCTGCCTTTTTTATAATCTGACAAAATGTTACTTTGTAATCCTCATATTCTCTAACAACATACTGGAATATTTTAACGCAGTCCCAATAGGAAAGTAGTAAGGGGAAAGTACATTCTGTTTGTTTTATTTTTTTTTTTCTTTTTAGAGTAAATTTAGAAATCATGAGCCCCAGAGTCCTTTCTCCATTGAGCAGGTACAGCACAGGCAATAGCATAACAATTTTGAAGTGGTGCCTTGCTAATTGTTCCTCAGCACTGCCTGGAAGGACTGATGACCAGGGTTGTTAAGGTCTCTGGACCTGTTGAATCTTTGGGCACTGTGTTGCAACTGACAGCAAGGTGCCATTTAAGCACTGCACTAATGCCACCAGTGCTTTTCTTTGGTCCTGATTAGCTATCAGATGGCAACAAACTTTCCTTCATGAGTAACTTGGATTAAATTAAAAAAGAAGAAAAGCTTTATATCTCAGTACTAATCTTCTGAGCCATCCAATAGTCACTCTATTTTTTTCTTTTTAAATACTCTACATAAAGTAAAATATGTATGTGTTTTCTACTTTGAACACATGAAAGGCAACGAGATTTAGTGTAAACACAGAGGTTCCATAAAATAGAGAGTGTGGAAGAAACTCCAAACAAAACATACACCAGGCAAAAAAGAGAAGAAAAAAATTACGGCATAGAGTGTGAAATTCATTTTTTTCTAACATCCTTCCCCAACTCTCCTGTTAAGGGGTGTCAGACAGAGTGGTGTGTGGGGAGAAGAGTAATGGCAGCAATGTTTTTAAAAGATAAGCACCTGATTAACTACTGTATTTCTCCACTTTTATGCCAGTATATCTCCAATTGACTTAAATGTAGAATGAAGTCCTTGTGGCCGTATGCTGCTCTGCTGTATTACAGAGCTTCTGCTTGCATGTTATGCATGTCTTTGATGAATGAGGGTACCCCCTTGGACCACCTTTCCCTTTCTGTGAATTGGGATTGTGTTCAATTAACCCTGAGACTGCATACTGGTTAGACAAATATAGAGTGACTTTGACCCCAGGTTTATGAGGGAATACATATCTTTTTTAAATTTTTAGAAATAAATGATCATATGATGTTCTATTCAAAGCATTATCCCTCTGCAAGCAACAGTTAACAGTTTTTCATTGTGTTGTAGATAATACAATTATTTGTGAAGCTGAACTTTTCTCCAAATACAGAAATTAGGCAATTCACACTGCGACTCCTTGTTACGTTTTCAAAGTAGATATCGTATTTTCATTAAATTTTGGTATAAGAAATATATTTGCCCAGTTCAGTTAGATCTATTACTTAGTCCCTTTGCTTCCAAAAGTAAAGGTATATTTCCAGGTATGTAAAAATGAAATGATTTTAGTAATTTCAGGAGGTCAATGGTAGTTAAAATAAATCCTATTACTCTTTTTCATTCCTCACATTCTGAATGGTCACATGGTATCATGCACTTCTCCATAGCAATCTGGTTGCTGCCATTTTACTGAGAAATAGTGCCATAATTTGTCATGTGGCACTGGGGCCAATCGCCATCCAGTTTTAAAACTCGTTTAGCAATCAGAGGAAATCTTAGGGTCTGATAATGCAAATCCTTACTCACTCTAACAGTCTTTACACATGCGAGCAATCTCCTTGAAGTCAATGGGACTGATTGTACAAGTAACGACTTTTCACAGGAATAAAGGTTTCCACAGTTGGGCTTTTATTCTTTACTGTTGATATGATGGGTGTATGTTTCATGTTGTGAAATTCTCAAAAATAAAAAGTGTACTATAGTTTTAAAAATAGCTTGGAAGACTTCAAATTCCAGACACACCCTTCTTAGAACAAAATTATATAAGAAGAATATCAAAACAAAATGTCCTTTTGTTTAAAAAAAATCAAATTTTTTGAAAACCGATTCAGTAAAATTCTTTATCTCATCAGTCAAAAATTCGAGTAAGATGATTAGTACATTTTGTTCTGCAATGAGGAACTATCTCTAAGAATTTTTAGCAGATTTATGTGGTAGTTAATAGCTCCTGCTCTTTAATGAGAGTTTCCAGTGCACATGAAAAGAAATTCAAGGCTGCTTAACTGCAGATTACTTTCCAATGTTTAAATGATTTTTTTGTCTTGTATCTCTGTAACTGTTGCAAAGCTGCTTCATTTACAGAATATAGTGCATCCAGCACTTACAGAGCTGCCTCTCGCCAATGCATCTGTGGTCCAGCTGTTCAAAACCACTAAAACACTCCTGGGCTCCTAAAGAAATGAGACGTACTCAAATCAGGGTTTAATCTGTGTTCTATAGTAAATAGCAGTTACCTTTTAGCTTCAAGAAATATCACTTGGCTGCCCTATTGGATGGAGAAATTGTCTCTGAGGGTTTTGCTACAGTAGCCTCCACTCAGATTTTAAATCAAAGAGCAGAACGGTTAGGAAAGTTGTACCTAACTCTTGGGGCTTCTTGCACTTAGCTTTAAAAATCTGATTGCAATAGGCCTCAAAAGATTAATATACAAGTCCTTTTTTTCTGCTGTGCTACTCCAGAAGTTCATGTAACTTCTATATGCACTTTATAAAATGAGTGTTTTGAAAAGTGAAACTGATGGCCAAAATGTTTTGACTCTGTGGGTATCTGGTGTTGCCCAGGTCGAGGAAATTTGCCAAATAGTTACAACACATTTCATGATGGTCAGATATACTGCAATCTTGCACTGGTTATGTGGCTAAAGGTACTTAACCGTTGTTCTTATGGTTCACAGCAAACCCAGCATAAACACTTATCTGCTATAACCAAAACTTTTTCATGAGCCACTGCTTGTTTATATGACACTCATGGTATATACTATGTGCTATGTAGCTATTTTTTGAGCTGTTCACCCTAAATCTCCTAACATTTGCATATTGTTTCTCTCCTTTTTTATAATAAATCTTGCCTATAGTTGTAGCATAAAAATCACTGCCTTCTTGCTTATGGCACTCAATTTTCTTGAGCAAGCAAACTTTTATTTGAATTGTTTCAAGGTCTGTGAGCTTTATGTATGACCTGATCCTATAAATGTTATCACCTGATCCTTCCGGATTCACCACACCTTGAAGAGGGGGGACCATTGTTCCGTTTACTAGATGAATGAGAATAGTGCTTTACGGGCCAGGGGGCGGGGCAGAAGGGAAAGGCTGTTGCAAAATGGGGAGTGGATCAGTGGGCCACACTGACTCATCCCCAGGGACCAGAAGGGCTGGGGAGTTGAAAAGGGACAAGCCTGGTGGGAAGAGCAGGCAGAGCAGCACCCACCCTCCTGCTCTTTGAGGTGGCAAAATACCAGGTTTGATCAGGACCTGCTGTGAGCTTCATGCTAGCTGATCCTTTCTAGAGGGACTGGGAAGGAATTTTTCCCTCACTACCAGATTGGCCTAGGTGGTAGGATTGGGTTTTTTGCCTTCCCCACAGAGTGTTCAGAGAGGGCTTTGTTATGGTGAGTAAGAAAGGAAGTTAGACTCATTATGTAAGTGTGTGGCGGATGCCCAGTGCAGGTACTCCATAGGGAAGGAATACAGTGACCAGATAAATGGCTTGGTAATGAACTTTAAAAGGAAGTGTTCGTAAAAGGATTGAAATCGAAGGTATTTGGGGCCCCTATGATGGAAGAGAGCCACCCCCCCCTTTCTTATAGCACACCTTGACCCTAGTTCAAGGGCAGATGGTAAAGTCCGAGAAATGGGTTGAGTGGCAGAAATGGATGGAAAAAGAGGGGAGCTGGCGGAAGCCCACTGGGTAGATATTGAATCAACATGGGGTTATCTTCACTGTGCACTTTTAACTGCCAGGTTGTCCCAGACATCTAATAACGAAGTTGCAGCCTTATTAAAACCATGTCAAGCATCTCCTGTCCTTCTTTTGGTATAGCCAGACAATGAGTCCTTGCTGGTTTTTTCTTCAATTTTTCTTTTCCCTCAGAAATGTCATTGTTTACATCCATAAGGTCAATTCAAACTAATGGAATATAATTCCATTCTCATTGTTAGCTTACAAACAAAGACCGCTATTGATGCTCTGTTCCCAAAGGAAATCTAGCAATTCACTCCCATTCTGCTAATATCAAAACTTGGCTATTTGGGGCCCATTCATCTGTGTAAATAAAATGTTGTATTGAGGCAGTAAGGGATGGTTTATATTTTATCATTGCAGCTTAAAATTACAGAATTTGTATTATTTCTCATGTAATATAGTAAAAAAGATTGCTACAGAGATATAGTGTGATACAAATATTACCTAATTTTTTTAAAAAGAGGTATTCTTGTTTCTTTTCAGTCAGTGGTGAAGACTGGGCGACTGCTGATCAGCCATGAGGCCCCCCTGACAGGAGGCTTTGCATCGGAGATTAGTTCCACTGTTCAGGTACAGTGAAGTTATTACAGTTATAATGTTTTATATGCCTGGCCATGTACGTTTGCAGAAAGAGTATTTATCAGTAGATTAAAAGGTAAGGTTTTAATAAATTAAATGTTAAAATCTCTCACTTGGCTTTCATCACCTTGTCAGTGCTATCACTGTATGTTCTGTGGAGAATGAATCTGGGAGAAAGGAGATGAACCAGTATAACTTCCATAATTCTACTAGCTGAAGTCATTTGCTTCAATGTAAAATAAGGGAAAGAGTTGGAATTAGCGTGATCAGGTTTCAGTTTTAATTAAACAAATGTTTGCCAGATTGCCTAATATATTCTTACCCTAATTTGTACCTATATATAAAATATATAAATAAACTGTATTTAATAATACAAATAAATAATATTTATTTATAGAAATAATAAATACACCATACGTTTATGTGGATAATATTATGTCCTTTGAATTCTTGATGTATTTCTTCAACTAAACAAAATCTTTTTCTGAAGCCTTTTTTGTGAGATTGGTCTTAAATATTCAGAAGTTTCAATTCTGTGTACATTAGTTTGTCAGAACACTAAGGATACCATTCATCTAAAGTACTTTATGCTAATAGCAGCTGCTGAAGTGGAAACTTTAATTTTAGCTTGTGTAAGGATTTACGTTTAAAACAGTCACTGAAAAATGTACAGCATGTGCTATTAAGCATGGGGAAAAAAATCTCCCTGCTGTATTGTTTCCAGTTCTTGCCGAATTTACTTAAAACTGGATTTATATTTTATTGTTGTCCTCAAAAAGGATCATTTAAGAAATGTTTTCCTCTTTTCTTTTTCTGAATATTTAAATTAGAAACTGAAACCCACCAGACCAAAGCATACTTCTTCACCACATTATGATGTAATGGTTCAATATGGTATTAAAAATGACAACTTATTAAAGACCCAATCCTGCAAAAGTGGAGCTCCATATAGGTGCAACAGCACTAGTTACAAAAACATGAGAATAAGTTACAGCATAAAAGGGCTTATTTACAGTTGCTGGGGAACCATATCTTTGAATTTCCTGAGCTTTGTGCATTGAAAATATCTAATGTAAGAATACTTCTATGGGTTGTTTTACATTTAATGTATTCTTTTAGGCTTGCACTTTTTCTTCCATGTTGATGAATAAAAAACCTTTGGCATTTGTATTTATTGCAGTAATTATCTGAATAAGGGAGAAAAACCTTTTTTGAAAGGAACTAAAACATTTTATTTCATCTAAAAGTTTTATTTTGTGAAATAAACAATTTCTGTAAAGTTTTAATTTATTTTAACAGTCTAAAAGATAGTGCAGACTCCTGTCAGGATGACAGCATTGCTCCCCACTAAAACATAGTCTCACTCTTTGGAACCTGATTCTGCCAAACTTCTTGACATTGAATAGTGTCTTAACCCTGGGGGTAGTCTTATTGATTACAATAGCACAACTTGAGATGTAAGGTACGGCTAAAAGTGATATATATTATGCAGAGCCGGGGGGAATGCAAAATCTGACACGTCAAGATATTTTATGTTCCTACTAAAAAAGAAAAATAGGAGAAACTGAACCAAAATACGGTATAGCCCACTGTTAACGTCTTTTGAGCCTCTTTAAAGTCTGCAGTTTGTTTAAAGAGTTGAATATGCCACACATGAAATAAGTAAATAGAAAACAAAATCCAGCAAGGTATTCATTGTTGCAATTGCTGAATAATTGTTAGGAAGTAATAATGCTTAAGAAAAAATTACTTCTCAAATCATGTGAAAGTCCCATACTAATTAATTGAAATAAAATAAATCATATGTATCAATGCAAAAACGGCGGTTGGGGATGGGATAAAATAACAAAGATAAAAAAATAAAAATTACATCATATAATTTGGGAGAATCATTACATCATATTATTATTCAGACTACAAAATTACTTTTTATCTTTTTGAAACTCTGTTAAGAAAAAAATGCCCAGCATCTGATTCATTATCCATATCAGAAACTTCATTTTGCCTAATATAATTTATTTAGAAAACAAAATGAAATCTAGGAAGCCTTAAACCCAAGGAACATTACATTCTGTCTATACCAAAAGCATCTATTTTAGGATAGTACCTCTTGGTTTTACATTCATATTTTAATCTGGAGACTATAGCTTAGAAAATCTTAACTAGTTTACCGTACAGTCTATTTTAAAACAAATCTAAATATAAGAGGGTTTGGCACAGAATTTTGTCAAGTTCCATTTCTTCTTGGTATACAAATAACTTAATTGGTTCAGCTTGAATTCTCTTTTTTATAATATATGATCACTATTGTTTATGTCTTTGTTTAAAGATTTTGTCAATTTCTTAACTTTCTTAAAAATAATTGGTATGAACAGATAATAATATCCATACTTAAAAACTTACCAAATTTGTTTAAATTGAAATATAATTTATGAAACACATTCTCTGCCGTAACTCCTTTTTGGCAGAGCATTGCTTTAGGCATAATAAAAACTTGACTTCATTATTCATTTATAACACATATTCCCTGTGCAGTGAATGAAGAACGGTATGTCTGATATGATTGTGCCATAAAATTAAAAAGTAAAAGGGAAATTCATTTTTACTGGATGTAGAACACACTAAAAATGCCAGAAGTCTTGGGTATTGTAGTTGGCTTTAACTTCTTTTTACACATGGAACTAATGAGCCTTCAACACAGAATCCAGTTGGAGTAGATGGTAAGTTTCCATATTGTTATTCCATCCTTGCTGTGAGGTCTCTCGTGAGGAAAAAGGTGAATAAAACCGCACAGGTTATTTTCAAAGAGCCGTATTACCATAAACATATCATGTTTTTGTACACTTTAAAGAGGAGGGTCCTGAACTGTAACAGTGGCTCTGAACCTTCTTGAGCTACAGGGAAGCTTGGCACCTGAACTGAACTTCACTTGAATTGAAATTGGACCAACATTTAGCTACAGCAAAGTCTAAAAATCTGAATATTTGAATATAAATAGGATTAAAGCCCTAGAAGGCACCACACCCCTGGAAGTACATGCAGCAAAGGAGAGCAGGCGGGCAGGGTTCCACACCCATAGTGAGACGCATTTACTGTGGGAGACACCATGAGTGGGTAAGGGAGAAGGACAACACGAGGACAACATTGCAAGTCATGTAGCATGTTGAACCATTTTAGCAGTGTGTGCAAGAGCAGAGGAAGGTCCAAGAAAGATTCAGTCAGAGGGCATGGCCCCTCAGACATCATGGTGACATCATGACTCTCTCCTTGAGTCTGAAAGCATATCAGGTTAAGGGTGTTGGAACAGAAAAGCAACAAGGGACAGTACCAAACTCTGCATGCAACAATGTTAATAAGCAAACTCCCTGCTTGATTTCAGCTGAGGACAGCTGGATCTTGTGCAAAATGATTCCTCCAGAGTGAATTGGACTTGAACACCCCCATTGCAAAGAGTAGGCATGCTCTAGTAATGTACAATGAGAGCATAAAGCAGCCCAAAGGAGAATGTGACCTCATAGTAACTAACCCAAAAAATAAGATGATACAAACTGAAGTTTGTGGTGGTGGATGAGAAGCACTACAGACCCTTTTTAAGGAACAAATCCAGACAAGCCATAGACTTAATCAGGATATAGCATCAGAATTGTATAGCTGCGGTGCAAAAAAACAAAAGGGGAGTCCCATGGATAACAAAGACAATTTTAAAAGAAGGTGGTTATGTTTCAAAGGCAATGGGTGCTTTAAGGAAAGGTGCAGCTGGAAGTAGACCCCACAAAGGAAAATTCCAGTGGCATTACGTAATTCAGTATGCAAGGTGCTCAAAGTCTGCACCTGTAGAGGCCAGTACAGCCTGAGTAAGCAGCATGATGGAGATAAAGAAACCATCAGGCAAATTACACATCTGTATACACCCAAAACTACTGAAGCAGGTATTGAAAAAAATACCATTATTCACTGCCTGCAATTGATGACATCTTGCCAGAACTTTCGAAAGCCAGAATCCTTATGGTCTGAAATATGAAGAACAAGTTTTGTCATATTAGCCTGGATAAAGAGTTCAGCATGCTGACAACCTTTGCAGTACCATTTGGTCCGTACAAATGGCTGTGCATGCTAATGGGTATAAGCTTTGCACCAGAAGTGTAAGGGAAGACTCATCCAAGCATTGGAAGGACTGCTGGGAGTGAAAATAATTGCAAATGATATACTCATTGTAGGTGAAAGGAGTAAGGATACAGAAGCTGAACAAGACCATGACAGAAAACTACAAGCTTTTTTACATAGATGCAGGGACAAGAGTGTAAAACTACCCCTCTCACCCAAAATGTGACTCAAACAGTGTGGGGTGACATACACTGGACAGCTGCTTAGAGCAGAGGGACTGGAAGCGGATCAAAACTAGTTTAAGGCAGTCGGAGACATTCCAGCTCCAGTTGATATGAAAGGGGTATAGCGCTTGGTAGGAATGATTAATCTTCTGTCCAAGTTCTGTTCACAACTGGCTCACAAGGCAGGATGTTGAGTGGAACTGGGCAGGTCCCCAATGGCAAACATTTCATATGCTGAAACAGATGACAGTATATGCTCCTGTCCTGAAGTACTATCACCCAGGAAAGCCACTGACACTCCAGTGTGATGCATCAGAAAAAGAAGTGGATGTAGCTCTTTTGCAGAAGCAGCCGGTTGCTTATGCCAGCAGAGTCCGGTCAGAGACCGAACAGAGGTACACCCAAATAGAAAGGGTGCTTCTGGATGTGGTATTTAGGGTGGAGTGATTCCGTCTACTGAATCTATAGGCAAGTACACCTATGGCCATCCAGTAAAAGTGCAATCAGACCACAGTTCACTAGAGACAGTCATGGCAAAGCCCCTACTTAGTGCCCCAAAGAGATTGCAGCTCATGCTGGTGTGCCTCCATTGCTACCAGGTAGAGATCACATATTGTCCAGAGTGATAACACTCTGAGTAGGGCATAAATACCTAGCATCAGCAAACCTGGGGGAAGGAGATAAGGGCATAGTGCAGCATTGCTAAATGGATTCAATCTCCAAGTTTCAACAACAAAGCTGATGAAAATCCAAGAGGCCATGGAAAAGGACATCCAATTACAGGCAGACGGGAGAGCAATACTCATACTATCATGGTAGTCAGAAGGCAAAAGCCAAGAACCAGTAGGAGCAAAACTGTACTCTCAAATGAAATATGAGGTGGGTATACAGGATGGAATCCTATTTTGAGGACAGAGCTGTTGTTCCCACTTCATGACATAAGGATGTCATGCAAAAAAAACAAAACAAAACCATGCCTCACACCTGGGCATTGACAGCTGTCCTGGGTGGGCTAGAAGGTACTGTTGGGAATGAATACACAACTGGGTGCTGGCTGGTGAGTCTTGCCCACATGCTCAGGGTTTAACTGATGGCCATATTTGGGGTCGGGAAGGAATTTTTCTCCAGGGCAGATTGGCAGAGGCTGTGGAGGTTTTCGCCTTCCTCTGCAGCGTGGGGCATGCGTCACTTGCTGGAGGATTCTTTGCAGCCTGAGGTCTTCAAACCACAATTTGAGGACTTTAATAACTCAGACATAGGTTAGGGGTCTGTTATTGAAGTAGATGGGTGAGATTCTGTGGCCTGCATTGTGCAGGAGGTCAGACTAGATGATCATAATGGTCCCTTCTGACCTTAAAGTCTATGAATCTATTCCTTATAGAGGAGTGTGATGCTTGGCAGTTGTGTGATAATCTGAAGCAGAAAGATTTTGTCACCACATGAGCTGCCCACCTCACTATAGGAAAAGGTGAGAGCTGACTTATTTGCTTTCAGTGAAAAGCAGTACTTGTTTATAGTGGACTACTATTCTAGTGTTTGTGAGGTTGATGCTTTGCCTGATACAAGAAGCAAGTCAGTGACTGGCAAACTTTGTGAGCTGTGGCATTCACTGACAATGGACCCCAATTTGCCTCAGAAGAAGTCAAGGACTCTGCATTTCAATGGGAGATGGCCACCATCTCACCTCCCCAGTATACCCACAGAGTATTAATTAGGTGTAATCAGCTGTGAAAGTAGCTATGAGACTGTTGCACAATACTGTTTTTTTTTTTCTGGTTCAGGCCCCTTGTTAGTATTTTTGGCACACGGGAACATTCACAGAGTACTAGAATAGTCCAGTGCAGGCATTGATGGAGTGAAGTACCAAAACCCTGCTACCAGTGAGGATGGAAACACCGCTGAGATGGCCAACAATCAGAGAAAACAGACACAAGAGTATGTTAGATTCTCCAAGGACGTACCAGCTCAGGAGACAGGTACTCGTGTGAGGATCCAGCCATTAGAGAGAGAGATCAGAATGAGTGGACTAAAGGAGCTGTGGGCAGTGGAATGGCCCCCAGGTCATATGAGGTGACTACAAAGAGAGATAAATCTTGCTTGTGTTATGAGCTGCCCTTTTCCCCCAAGCAATTCAGTCAAGTTCGAGAGAGACCGGGTATTTTTAACGATTTGACGGGGTCAAAGAAGACCAAGGAAGAAGGCAGGTATATTAGCCCCAGGATAAGCAGGTCCCTTTCCTCCTGGTAATTAAACAGGGTTTACTCTAGGTTAATTAGGACACCTGCGGCCAATCAGGGGCCTGCCAGAACCTGTTAAAAGCCTCCCCTCCAGTCATATAGGTGCGCACAATAGGAGCTGTGGGGAGCAGATGGGCTACTGGAGAGCCAGACAGTGCAGATACTGACAAATGCAGAAGAAAACCTCACAGGTAGAGGTGAAGAGCAAGGGAAACCCTGCCCAACAGGGCATACAGCCCCTCCAGGCCCCAGAAGTTTGGGGAGAAGAGAGCCTACCAGAAGGGAGAGACTGAACTGGGTGCCTGGCCTGCTGCCAGAGACTAAGAGGCTGCCCTCCCCTGTCAGGGAGGGTGGGAGGAGCCCCTGCTCAGACAAGGTGGGGACAGTAAACCCAGGGGTGTGGAGAAGTTCCTAGGGAGAGAGGAATTCCCACAGCCCGCCGCTAAGAGGAAGCTTGGAACCCACCGAGGTGGAGAAGGAGTTCTGCAACACAATTTATTAAAATAGGATTTAAATATATGATCCTAGACTACAATTAAAGCAAGTAAGAAAGATCTGAACCCCTGCTGGATGGTCCAATGAGGCACACTGACTGCGATCAGATGAATCTGTTTCTCAGTCTGTCACCCCTGCCCCATAGAAGCCACGACACAGAGAAGCTCTTAACATACTCCTATATACTCTGCTGACAGACTTGTTTGACATTTGCTTTGCTTGCTTTTGCTAGTATCTTTCTGTCAGAATTCTGCAGAGGGCATACCGTATCACAATATTGTTTCTAATATACCCAACCTTATGATCACCAACTACCTCATTACTGGCAATATTGCAACATAGTTTCTAATATACCCTGTCTCGTGATCAACAACTGCTTCACCACTGCTTTTTCCTGCCAATTTCAGTGCTACCTGACCAAACACTCTTCAGCTTATGGTGGAATGGTACCTTAGTGATGTACTTGCTTAACACAAGATGTCGGCAAAGAAACAAAGTGGAGTCACTCAGAATCTCCTATGTCATTGAGATCTACAAAACAAACCAAGTTTGAAGAAAAATTTAGAGTTGTGTTTTAAAATCAGCTGAACTCACTGTTTTTCTCTAAAAGTAGGTAGCTATAGGGTAAATTGTAGGTGTCCCTCTCTGTCTGTCTGGAAAGGAAGCCATGGCCCTCACTAAAATGCCTCTGGAGGGGCACAGTTCAGGGGGAATTAGCACCAGGCCTCAGCCACTCACTGGGATAGAGCAGTCAGTAACCTCAGAGCCCAGGCCCTCAGGTAGAGTGGGCACCAACCAGTCAGGAGGCTCTGGCCTGTAGTCAGGACAGAACAGCAAAGTCTATAAGCGCAGGCCCTAAGGCAAACCACTGACAAACGCAGGCCTTGTGGTCTAGAGTGGGGACCCTGTCACCACTGGGTAGGACCTGGGCCACCCTGACTCTACCGGCTCCCAGCCCAGGGCCCTAACAGTGGGAGAATGATCCACCACTGGGTCAGCGGGGAATCTGACTGCAACACGCTGGCCAGCTGTCATTCAGCAGCACACCGAGTTATATTAGGCTTTCCTCCGTCACTTTCTACACTCCCATTCCTGAGAATACCCGGGGCCGTCGTTTGTCTTGCAAGGGTAAACAGCTATTGGCAGCTCCAACAACTCCTCGGCATCTCTGGCGACCAGTAGCTTCTGCAGTCCCTCCGGATCTTGGGCGCTGTAGTGGCTGCCATCAGATCTGAGTTCCGGAAGTGGGTGGTATACATCCTTCTCCGGTGGCTTCTTGCCAACTGAGCTGGAGGGCCATCTCTTACATTTCCAGTCCTGTCTCGCTCCTCTGCTTCAGGTGGGGCAGGCATGGGTGTCCTGGTTCTGCCCAGCAGAGGGCGGTCATGACCATTTCCCCGTCTGTTGCTATAGTAGCCTTTCAGTGTGATGGTTTGCACAGGATTAGCTATTTGCCCTTTGGATTTTCTGTACAGTTTGGCTTTGATTTCTCTTTATAATTTATTAATAGAAAGGGTCTGAAATTTGGCTCTGGCTGAAATTGTTCCTTAACAGTCAACTTCTATCTCTTAAAAAAAAAAATCTTTATCTACACAAAATTGAGTGAAAGATGTATCCTGAATAAGTCTGGTGCAATTTGTTTTGCTTTTAAAATTTGTGTTTCTGGGATTTTTTGGCAGCTATTGTCATAAGCAAAAAAAGCACAAAAGGTTGCTAATGGAGAAACTTTTTATGCATAAACGTTATTATGTGCCAGTTACATGCAGCTTTTGTGCTTTACAGAAAAACATGCTATGCACAAAAGCTTATGTGTAGCTGCTGTCACGTAATGGCTTCTGTGCATACACAAAAAGGCTTTTATGTACAGCTCCTGACACATAAGGGTTAACGTACAGCTGCTGCTGGTGCATAAAGTCCTCTGCATCAGCAGCTGCATTTACACCATATGCTGCAGACCATATACTGCAACCTTACCCCTAACTGCTCCCCTCACCAAAGTGAGTTCAGTGAGAGTACTCATAAAGTTAAAGTTAAGCACGTTCTTTGCTTCAGTCACTCAGTGCTTCAGTTCTCCATCTATAAAATAGGGATAATATTCCTTTGTCTGTCTTGACTATTTACATTGTAATATGTTTAGAACTGTCTCTTTCTACATATACATACAATACACATTAGGGCCCAATCTCTTTAGGTGCTGGTGATAAATACTATAATAAAAATAGTAAATGAAGATGTTTAATGATATATCAGTAGGTAATTTCCTGCTATAGTAACCTTTAATGGAACAGCAGGATAAATAACAAGACACGGGGCATTTTTGTCAGAAACATTTCAGAAAGGAGAAAAACTGATATAATTGTCCTTCAAAGTCATCTATTTCAAAGCAAGCTCATTCTGAAGCAAGTTGTCACAACAGGAAGTTACAAAACAAATCAACCTTGTACAAAATGATTTCAGTAATTTTGGAGTAATGGACATTTAAATTTGAATGGCTCAGAGTTGAGATTGAACAGAGAGTATTCTAAACCAAATTAGTTTTATATTTATCACACACAACTTAATGCAAGGATTTCACCTTACTACTGTAAAACATTCATAACCTAGTGAACTATTTATAAAACTATTGAACCAATTTTTGTCTAGAAATTCTGGGTTTTTTTTTTTTCAAATTCTTTCATTACATGACTTGAAAAACTGAGAAGTTTAGAAACTCGGTACAACTTCACTTAGGCAATTTACTTCATAATCTGAGGTTGAGGTGGTTCAGTGCAAGGCATTTTTGACATTATTGGTGGTCGTTTGACTAGCCTATTTGAACATAAATTTATCATATGATACCTTAGAAAATCCCAGTCAAGCTCTAGTGCACAAGTTTTTTTAACTATGGGGTCTTTTACAGTCAGTTCTTGAGACTAGCCTCCATTCTTTCAGTGCTTCGCATTCAGAATCTATTTTTACCCAAATAGGATGCAAATATTTTTTGGGAAAATTGGAAGCAAGTATTTTCTGGGTAATCCGCCATAATGTATGCTTTAAGATTCTTACTGCCTCAATATATGTGTTGATGCAGACTGACTTGTATTTGATCATCAGACAGTTGAAATGCATAAATCTTAAACATTTGGAGGAGGAATTTGAGTATGAGGAAAAAAATAGTACTTATACTGAAAGAAGAGATTGATGCTTCAGAGGAGGGGTGGCCAACCTGAGGCTGAGAAGGAGCCAGAATTTACCAGTGCTCATTGCCAGAAAGCCACAGTAGTACATCAGCAGCCCCCCATTAGCTTTCCCCCCCCAGTGCCTCTTGCCCACCGACAGCCCTGCCAATCAGTGCTTCCTCCTCCCCCCCGCACTGCCTGATCAGCTGTTTCATGGCATGCAGGAGGCTGGGGGTGGGGTAAGGGGGTGGAGCGAGGGCACAGCAGGCTCGGGGGAAGGGGCAGGAAGGGGTGGAGTGGGGGCAGGACCTGTGGCAGAGCCAGGGGTTGAGCAGTGAGCACCTTCTGGCACATTGGAAAGTTGGCGCCTGTAGCTCCAGCCCCGAAGTCGGTGCCTATACAAGGAGCCGCATATTAACTTCTGAAGAGCCGCATATGGCTCCGGAGCCACAAATTGGCCACCTCTGCTTCAGAGGAATTTTCTGGGGTCCTGTTTATCTTTGGTCAGCCAGAGAAGTAGTATAATAGCCCTTGCACTTGTGTTTTCCAGTTTATTAGAAGGATGGCTCAGGGTAGGATAGTCCCTGTAATTTGGAGAGCTGCATGAATGCCAGTGCTGAATGTCTGCAGTACCCTAACAGGACTTGATGGCAATGCCTCTCCTCTTTGGGCCAAATAGTGGGAGAGGCAGGGCCGCCCAGAGCAGGGGGCAAGTGGGGCAATTTGCCCCGGGCCCTGCAGGGGCACCCACAAGTATATAGCGTTCTATAGTATTGTAACTTTTTGTTATGGATGGGCCCCTGAAATTGCTCTGCCCCAGGCCCTCTGAATCCTCTGGGTGGCTCTGGGAGAGGTTTGGAAGTTACCATCAGTTAAATACTCCAGAAGAAGGCATACTGAAGTATTCAAGTGCAAGATTGTTAGCACACACTGCTTACACAGACACATAAGAAAATTATTAAAGTGATGATCTGATTTTGTTTTATATTTTGACACAATCCCAGTTGGCAGTAAAATTAAACTGACTAAAATCCTAGTCTCTGAAGCACTGGCAGATAACCATGGTATTTCAGAATCTGTCATCCTAGTCAATTTCATTTCTTGCTCATCACTCTTTTTTTGGTGTCCAGCTAGCAGGGATCATAAACTATAAAGGACACTGTCACTGTTTTCATAAATCACAATATTAGATGATGTCACTGGGTTAGCAGCCAAAACCAAGGAAAGTCCAGAGAGATAACATAAAATAAGGGACTGGGATAGACACAAAGAAAATAAACTCAGACGGCAAAGAACTAATGACAATGATGGGGGTAATAATAAGAGTGGTTAGAGGAGACGTGGAACAGACCAAAATAACCCAAATAATGGAAGAGAGATTATGCTATTTGAAAGGAAAGCAGGTGAGAGTAGTGGGAATCTGATTGAGATGACCTAGTAAGAACGGTAAGGGACAAATAACTCTTTGAACCAAAACACAGTCAGGTACATAATTAAGAGGTTTGTTGTGTCTCTATTGTATAAATATTCAGGCAGCAATTCAATAAACTCATAAATTTCTGACCTAGCATGATCTAGGCTTTGTTTATAGCCTGTATGGATTCTCTTGGCACAGTCTTTTCTGTGTTGTTCTAAAATCCAGGACAGGAATGAAGATATACTCAGGATATTACAATAGACTGCTTAGAAATATGGAAGAGGGAGGCTAAACACTGCAACAGGAAATGAGACAAAAAATTGCATTTTGCACAGAGCTACAAGAGATGTACTAAAAATTTCAGATTTTCCTGCTATATTTAGAGCATAAAAAGAAAAAAGAACACAGAAAATAAATTAATCTTTGAAACAGTCATACCAAATGCTCTACATTTTAAGCCACTTAGATGTTACAATAAATGTTAGGGATTTTCTGTTGTCTTCTAATTGTCTCATGAGAGTCGAATGGTAGAGTTAACTACGCAGAGATCCAAATCTTGATATCTTTGTAGTCCAGCAATTCTGTATCATGAGTCTGGCTTACTGGACTCAGTTGGAATCCATACCTAATGGAATTGTCCTTTTGTGGAGTGCTGATTCTTTGAAACTACATTGTTATCATCAAGGAACCATCAACAGACATTCAGGAAGTAGTAGGTTGACCAGATGTCCCAATTTTATAGGGACGGTCCCGATTTTGGGGTTGTCTTCTTATATAGGCTCCTATTACCTCCACCCCCATCCCAATTTTTCACATTTGCTGTCTGGTCACCCTCGGAAGTAGTGATGGTGCCTCTTACGTACTTACAGAAGGTAAATGTAATGTGAATGAAAACAGGGCCTTTCTGCGACTGTATGGGATATAAATACCCTCCTCACCTAGTCTTCCAGTGAGCAGAAAGAGAATGTAGTGGCCTTCTACAGATCTGGCCCTAGTGCTTCCTGCCTTTTCTGTCCATCCTGTAAACTTTACTCCTTCCCACACATTGTAAGGGATCCCTTAAAGGGACAATGCCCCTTTTTCCATCTAGCCGGACAAAAACTTGCTTACATGAAGGTTAGGATGGGCACAATGTATGTATTACATGTCTGTGGTGTTTATAACCCCCAAAATATCTAATGTCTCACAACAACAGCAATACTCCTGTTAAAATGATGATCAAGATGCAAAAGATAGATAATGCCAAATGTTGTCTGTCCTCTTGCAGATAAGCATTATGATTAGGGCCTTACCAAATTTGCGGTCTGTTTTGGTCAATTTCACGATCATAAGATTTTAAAAGTCATACATTTCATGATATTCTAACTGTGGGGATGATGACCCAAAACAGAGTCATGAGGCAGGAGTCAGAAGGCTGTTGTGTTTGTGTGGGAGGGGTGTTTGCAGTATTGCCACTCTTACTTCTGTGCTGATGCCTTCAGTGCTGGGCAGCCAGAGAGCAGCCACGGATCTTCCTGTAGCCAGAGGAGGTTCCCGGAGATGAGTCTCACCTGGCCTTGGGAGCAGCCTGTGCAGAGGAAGAGGAAGTCCTCTCCTTCCCCAGCCCATCCAGAACAAGGAGCTGGAGCCTGGTGCACAGTAGGAGCCCTGGCTGAAGCACCCTCAGCCCTGCCTCTCCCTGGCTCCAGGCCCAGATCTTAAAAGTTAAAGTGGCCTTAGGCTGGCTGTGTGTGTGTGGGGGGGGTGACCATGGTGCCCCCCTGACCATGACCTGAGCGGTCACTCATTAACCCACGTATAAGGCCATTCGTGCCCCCAGAAAAGTGATTACCCCCAGACCATGTCACCCTCACTTCTGCACTGCTGCTGCTGGCGGCCCTGCCTTCTGAGCTGGGCTCCCAGCCAGCAGCTGCTGCTCTCCAGCCACCCAACTCTGTGAAATGTGGTCTCCCCTACAGTAGCCAAATTTCACAGGGAAGATCAAATTTCATGGTCTGTGATGCATTTTTCATGGCCATAAATTTGGTAGGGCCCTAATTACGATGCAGTATTTAATGATGTAATCACATACTCCTTTTGTGCAGAGCTCTCGCTTTATTTATTGTGCAGTCTAAATGATGCACCATGAATGAGGCAAAGTTGTATGTGTATTGGTGGAAGCAAAGGTCTTGTAAATTATCTATGACTATGTAATTAAAGACTTCAGTGGAGCCACCAATATGGTTAAAGTTAAGCACATATTTAAGTGTTTTGCTGGATCACATGCCAGAGTGCTCAGTACATTGCAGAACTGAGTCATATATGGCCCTTTCAGAGTATTGTTCAGGATAACCATTTGACTTCATGATCAAAGACATAAAAAAGAGGGGAAGGGTGAAGGAATGGAACATGATGCACAGCTTTTATTGATGAGATATGAGAGACAGTATAAAATCCTGGTCTGAGAAGTCAGTGATTTCACCCACCAAGAAACTAGCTGGAACTTGTAAATTGGTAAGACAAATGAAATTCTGACAGCTTTTAGACTGAGAAGCTCTTTATGTTGTGATGAAGGCAGTATTTCCAGACTTCTCAATTCAAGCCTGTCTAGCTGTGCCTTTGTCATTTTTTTTTGCACCTTTGCTTTAAATGTATGTATTTAAAATTATAATTTATTTTGTGGTCTTTATTTTCCCTCATAAACTCAATGAACATTTGTTGTCTAGACTTGTCCTGGGCAAAACTACTTTTGGGAGCCCTGTACAGAAGGAACACTTTCTCCTGACTTTAAGGGAGGCAGACACAGGAGTTACAAAGTCACTAGCTGAGTTGTGTGAGGTCATTCTGTAATTATGTATATAACTGTGTTATGCTGCCTCCCCTGGAATCTATACTCCCTGAGAAACTGCTCTATCTGTGATAATTCCTTGTCTTGTTTCCCACTAACCTATGCACAGTGATACTAACCATTTCCCCACTCCAAAGTAGTGAAATCCTGTTATTATTTCAAAGTGTCTTTAAAAACAATGACTATACAGAATATGGGATTTGTTGTGTAAGCAAGTGATGTCATTAAAGTTTGTGTAGTTAGCAGCTTTTACTCATTGAGAAGAGAGTGAAATGAGTACCGAGATAAGGTTGCTCACTGTAGCTTGTTTGGTTGCATTTGTGTGTCTGTATTGTAGAATGAATGATAAAAGTTTGTTGAATCAGTTCTTAAACTTTTTTCTGTGATGATGTAAATAGTTCTTCAAGTCTTACATCAGAGTTTTCACTTTAATGTAAGTTAATAAAAATGCAGTTCCTCTAATAAGATTTTAAGTTGTATTTCACGATCAGTTTAGTAGTTCTTGCTATTATTTCCCTCCTTACTTATAGAGGAAAATCTGCAAAAGACACCACACTGGTATTTCTCAAACTAGATTACTTAGCTCATAAGAGCTGACTCAGCGAGTCAACGGGCACAAGCTGACAAGGTGGGCAGAGATCTTGGCAAGCTCATACAAAGTAAACAGCAATTAATGAACAGAAATATTATGGTGTTCAAATTCAGACCAACCGTTTTATGAGACAAACATTTGTGGTATGCAATAAACATTCAGAACCATCACTTATTTGAGAAACATTAAATAGGAAGAAGAAAAACTTTTTGCAAGATTTCTCTGTTCTTATACACTTTTTCCAGAGTTACTGAATAAATAAGTTTGCTCTGCCCAATGCCAAGAAAATTCTTCTCTTCACTTTCGCCTCATCATTGCCACATTTTAAACCTGCATTGATGGTGAGAAAGAGGACAGCATTTCTTCCACCCTAGTAACATCGCCTTTGTCTCTTCCAGTCTGAACTGGTTTTTCTCCTTTTGGCATGCAAGGATCCAGATGGATTCTTTTAAACTAGTTATGCATGTGTGTGCAAAGGCACAAGAAGTTTATCCCAGGACAGCACAAAGTAGTGCAGTAGTAGGATATATTGACAGAAGTGTATTCTTTATGGTTAAGTGACGCTGAAAGTTCTTGGCTGTGGAACAAATTCAAGGTTGGATTCATCTTAATCAATAGAGTGTATATTGTGAAGTACACTCTTGCACTATTTATTAAGAGTGGCATTTCCTTGTACTGGTATTTAATCTGGCACGCCAAATGTTCATTTGTCTAAGGCTGAACTCTAGCACCATTGTCATACTGATACATGTATGTTTATCCACTGTGATTTATAACTTCAGGCAATGTGCTTAGCCCTCACTGCACTGATTCTGAAGAGAACCAAAATTATGGCCACTGAAGCAGAACCGAAATGAATATGGGCCTTCATTTTTAATGATTTTTCCCCTTATAGTGGGTTTAGCATTTGCATCTCACTCCAACTGTTAGAATTTGCTGTTCTAGAAAAAAACAATGTGTTTTTTATTATGCTTTTTCTTTACAGTTTACAGCTGCAAAAATATAATTTTAATTCAGACTGATCTGATTAGAACCATGTTGTGTTTCTAACCATGAATTTACGATATCCCACAAAGTTGATAGAAATGAGAAGTTTTTGATCCATAATAAGGTTGGGGGGAGCGGGGGTGGGAAGGATAGACAACCTCCAAACCTCCCATGTCTCTAGGACTTGTGCTTTCTGGACTGTGATGTGGTGATATTTTCCATTTTTTCTCTAGTAGCTTATTATGGTTCAGTAACATCAGCATTTTTTAAACTGTTATGTAAACATAGCTGCCTGAATTATCATTAGCTATCTGAGTTATGAACTCTTCAGTAGTCATTTTAGATTGTTATAGTTGATACTGAGCAGGCCTATATATTATGCTGTCAAATCACTGACTTAGTGTTTGTTTAATTCAAATTAATATAAAAAATCCCTTCTATTTTAATTGGCTTCACAGTGCTTTTAAACCCTATGATTTTAACCTGACACAGATTGACTATGACAGGCTCTGCTGTAAAGCAGCAGCTCTGTAAAATAATTAAGGCGTCGTGGAACACTTTTAACCTCTTTTCTGCTTCAAAAACCTAATAATGCAAGGTTTGATAACAGTTTATGTTGCTTAGCATAATGGTTTATTCAGAATGAATTATGTCTTTGCTTTGACTGCTGAATGGAAGTAGAGCTTTATGATTAGCTGTCATGTCATGCCCAATGATCCCCAGTAAAAGCATGGAAATGATCCTTTTCTGTACTAATTTTCAGTTCATGGTAGCAATAATAAACTTCTTGGGTCTGAAATCACTTGGCCTTTGGCCTCATTCCTCACAGCACATCAGTGGAGTGTGCTAATTCCCTAGAAATGGCTGGTTTTGTCTGACTGTTTATCTTCATCATTGTACCTGAAGCTAATAGAAAAAATATAAGTGCATGTCAGATTCACGTACATACTTGGAGATCCCTGACTACATGGAATGTTTTTCTGAAGCACGTGCTGCACAGTGACGCTTTTAGGTTTTGGAAAGCATTGATTCATTCAAAAGATTACGTTTTTTAGTTGTTGTATTGTTTCATATTTTGATACTTGTGGTTATCTCTTGATATTGATAATGTGGCTGAAGCAACAGCATATGTAGGAATAGATGTACTTCATAATATGGTACCATTTGTGCTTTCATGTAAGGGGTCCACTGTTGTCTTCCATATTGTAAGTTGTTTCTTCTCAGTAATGTATTTATTAATGTATAATATATGTATAAAATATCATTGATGTGTACACATATATAAAGTTATATAGCAATACATAGAAGGTTTGAGTGTGACTGCTCTACCTCTGCACAGGTGTGCATTGGTGGTAGAAGTCGCACAGAAAGTCTCCTTTCTGTTATTGTTCCTTGCTGCCTTGTGTGGTGGTTAGACACAGTTTCACTCTTTGCCTTTCCTGAGTGCCAGGATTGTTCCAAGCTACAGTTCTTAGCTACTCTAGCATGGCCTCGGAGGAGAAGGAAGAGGCTGTATTGACTTATAGGCTAGTACAGGGGGATATATGCTACACTCTTGCAAAGAGGTTTCCTGTCCCAACACTGCCTGATTCAGTCTCTTATTCTAACCCATTTCTTAAAGCACAAATCTGGTCCAGTGAATATAGAGTATATTAGGATGATGCTGAGATCTCAAGTGGCTGCTCTTCTCTCCTCACTTGCAGAGATTTTGGGGCTTGCAGAAAGGTACTACAGCTGCTTATAGTTTAAGTGTAATTGGTCTTTTGGGAGGAAGTGAAGTGTATGTCCACATCCACATATAGGACAGCAAGAGGCAAGAAATAGTCCTGATCTGAACTGATTACAGAAGGGAGATGAGCTGGGGAAGCAGATAACATCCCATAATCCTCTACATTGGCTCATGGGGGAACTACAGTTGGTTCCTTAACAATCACATCCTCTAGGAATTAGGTTATCTCACTTCACACGCAGTTTCTATGAAACACTCAGTGATACCTTAGCTACCCGTTGTTAAGACTATAGGGTTCTACCTGCTGATACTAAGTTTCTGAATGTTAGTTGTAGGACCAGGACTGTTCCCTAAGAACAAAAGGCTTATCAATTTCAGTCATCTTCTGGTTGACTGGAAATAAATATAGCCCTAAGAAAGGAGAGGCTATAAAATATGTTACATGCATTTCTGAGATCCTAACGTACCCAATGCTGTAGATGGCTGATGATGGATTACCCACCTACCCTACCTGCCATAGTCATAGCATAAAAGAAAACGAACATGAAGCACTTTCCTATTTGTACTCAGTACAGTAGCCATATATAGGTATTTCCTACAGTATTGATACCACCAAAGCTGCTTAAAATAGTTGCACTGTGTTCATCACAACACAGGAGTCTGAAAGCTTGATTTAAAATCTACTGGCTGTGCAACAGGTACTGCAGCAAAGGAAATGTCATTGAAAGACTCTGTGTCCCAGGCATCTATATATGAGGAGCTTTTGTTAACATTACATCTAGAAGGAAATTGAGATTATATCCTGTGACAGACCCGGGCCAGTGGGGTACAGGATTCTGGTAGAGGGCAAATATACTGGTCACTGGCTGAGTAATTTTCTGTTCCCTGAGTGACCAGAGCAGAGGCTGCACTAGAGTAATCAGGAACCTGCTAGAACCAATTCAGGCAGACAGGCTGATTAGAACACCTGCAGCCAATCAAGGCAGGCTAATCAGGGCACCTGGGTTTAAAAAGGAGCTCACTCCAGTCAGGGAGGGGGGAGCCAGAGGAGAGGAAGTGCGTGTGAACAGCTGGGAGCAAGAGGGCAAGGAGCTGAAAATGAGAGGGTGTGCTGCTGGAGGACTAAGGAGTACAAGCATTATCAGACACTAGGAGGAAGATCCTGTGGCGAAGATAAAGAAGATGTTTGGAGGAGGCCATGGGGAAGTAGTCCAGGGAGGTGTAGCTGTTATGCAGCTGTTACAGGAGGTACTATAGACAGCTGCAATCTACAGGGCCCTGGGCTGAAACACGAAGTAGAGGGCGGGCCTGGGTTCCCCCCAAGCCTCCCAACTCCTGATCAGACACAGGAGGAGTTGACCCAAACTGTGGGGAAGATCACTGAGGTGAGCAAATCTGCCAATAAGTGCAGGACCCACCAAGGTAGAGGAGGAACTTTGTCACAATCCATACAGAGCACAAGAATATTCTGTCTGCAATTATCTCACAAAGAGCAAAAGTTGATGGAGAATTAATATTAAACATGTCTGAGTCAAATAGGAAAGTCTGCGTTTCAAAGAAGCTGCCAGAATTGAAATGTTCATGTTCTAAAACACATATAGCCCAAAACACTCTTCAAAAAATTAACAAATTGTCTCTAAAAAAAAGCCAAAACCCATGTTTTCTTAATCTGTATATGGAAGTTTCTGACTTTGGAAAAATTGACCAGGGTAGCTGGAATAGTTCTTGAGATGTGTTGGCTTGAAAGTGACTTTTCATTCACTGTCATCAGAGAATTATTGCATTTTATCCAGTAGAGCAGGTGAGATGCTGATCACAGCGCTGCTCTTATTAATCAGCTAGACCATTGAGTCTAGAAATATGGGGTCTCCTTGGTCCTAAGGCCCATGTGGGTGATACAGCGTCCCCCTTAGATCGAAACCACCAGCAGGGAAGTGGGGAGAGACATGCTGCTTTCCTCTCACTCCCATCACGTAGTGGAGAAAGAGCTGCTCCTCGTACGAAGTTTTAAATGAGCTACTATCCCAGAATGCTGGAGTTGTACTTGCTTTTAACTGTGGTGCTAGAGGTGACCTTGGGAATTGCAGACCAATGAGCCTAGCTATAGTAATAGGTAAAATGGTAACACAACAGTGGTTAAAGTTACAATTATAAACAACCTAGGTGACCTTATATGGTGAGAAGTGCAAGTTCAGGAGACCTCCAGGGGCACTGTCTTGGATGCTCCTTCTTCCAGTGTGGCTCCCCTGTCACAGCCTTATTTTGGTCCTAAATCACTGAGGGTGAAATTCTGGCCCCCATTGACGTTAGTGGGGTTAGTGGGTTGGCCCCAAATACGACATCTTTTTCTTATTAATTGGCAGATCAGTACAATTTGGTGGCTAGGGGGCTATTAGAACAAACACTTCCACATTTTCTACCAAAAAAATGTTAGCTGTTCTGAATGTAGGAGCAACCCTATAGCAAATAAAATAGTTTGCTCTCACAACTAAATGGATAAAAAATGCTGAGACAGCATATTGTGGTGACCAAATAATTTTATATTATAAAAGTATCTTCACTGGGTCCTTTTCAAAAGGTCCTTCTCACATTAGGCAACATCCCTGGTGTAACTTCCTGACACTGATTTCAGTGAAGTTATTTCAGGGATGAATTTGGCCCATTGCATTTGGTAGGTCCCCATTTATGTAACCCAGTAAATAACTGGACCTTGTTATAAATGAGGAGGAGTAAGTAAATATGTATAGCAGCTATCCATTAGAATGTCGTCATCAGTAGCCAGTAGAACATAAAGTAAATGATGTGTTTAAATGTTACGCGTTCTACTGAGATGGTGCTATTAATTCATTTCGTAATGATTCCATTACTGAATCGATTGGCAGGAGCAGCAGCAAAGATAGGACTGTTCTCGCTATAACCTCTACCTCGATATAACATGACCTGATATAACATGAATTTGGATAGAATGCGGTAAAGCAGTGCTCCGGGGGGGGCAGGGCTGCACATTCCGGTGGATCAAAGCAAGTTCGATATAATGCGGTAAGATTTTTTGGCTCCCAAGGACAGCGTTATATCGAGGTAGAGGTGTAGTGCCGCTATTGTAGATTAGTCCTCCAAAAGCACAATAGACCATTTCATGAGGTGCACAACAGGTTAACAAATATTTCTATATTTACTGAGCAAAAGACCACTGTTGTGGATCTCAAGTGAAGCACTGAGAAATGGAGGTACTCACATTTCTGGGCATTTTTTGAATGTTTGGCCTTAATGGATTCTGTGATATTCTGCAGTTACTCTAACAGTCTCTCCAACTTGGAGCCACTCACTGCTTAGTATTTCTTCTTTAAAAATAATTTTGAAAGTGGTAAAGAAAAGATTATGCCCTGTTTTTTGTTTCTTTAAATGTGGGTGCCTAAAATTAGGCTTCTAAGTGTATGTATTTTAGATACCTAAATATAAAGCCTGACTTTCAAAAGTGCTGGGCATCCACAACTCCCAATGAAGGTCATGTACGTTTCAATTGACTTCAGTGAGAGCTTCTGAGTACTCATCACTGTTGAAAGTCTTATTAGATGCCTACATACAGATTTAGGAGCATAACTTTTTTGTCAAAAATTGGTGCCTACTTAATCTAAATGTTTTTACATTTTTACTCTTGAAAATAAACAAATTAAGTAATGCATTTATGCATAAGGCATTTAAATCTGTTTTAAAAAAACTAACATAGACCTTAAAAAAATCATATAATTACTTTCTTTTTACATCTTTCTCAAAAAAAAAAGAAAGAAAGAAAGAAAAAAGGTAAGAAACAAGCATCACAACTCACTGACAAAGACATCAATCTATCTGGTTAATATGTTATTTCTATTCATGGGTGAAACTCTGACCCCACTGAAGTCAATAGCAGCTTTACCATTTCATCCCATATCTTTAAAGATATTATCCTCCTGTGCTGGAATTCAGTTGCAAAACTCCTATTTGTTTCAGTGGAAGGAGGATCAGGCTATTAAAAGTTATTTGGGAGAGTAACTCTGAAACAATGGATTTGAACTCAGTAATACTATTTCTATGAGTACAGTGAGCAGGATTTGGCCTGTAGTCCTCAGTCTGTTGATTTGTGTGTGTTCATTATTGTAAAGTGTCTCTTAAGTCTCAGGTGCTTTATAATAGTAAGAACATTTGTGTGTTCTTCATGAAGATTCCCTGAATTAAATCATTTATGGACAAATAGAGGGATGCAGTTATTCCTGCTGGGATAGCAGGAGTTGCATGGTGATCAGCATTGTGTTTTACTCCTTCAAGATGAAATGATCTAGTTAGGCTTTGCAGGGGTAGACATCGGATGTATATTTGCCTTGCAAATGTATTATATCTAGTATATACAGGAATTTGTTATTTTAAATGTACTTATGATTTCTTTAGGAATAAGAATAAATTAAAATTTGGAATGAACAATTTTTCTCCTTTTTTCTTCTCTTTGATTATTTTCTCTACACATACTGTACTTCTCCTCCCACACACACCAAAAAAAAAAAAGTAAGCATTATTAACAGATGAGCTATGCACGATGGAGTTAGGGGCTGGTGAACAGGATAGCCCAGGATTACAGTAAATTGCCATACAGGAATCGTTCTCTACCAAAAAGCAGTAAGTTTCGTGTATGAGCAATGTGCAGATTTTAGTGGAATAATCTGTAGAAAGTTGCCTGTTTATTATTTGTCTTAGTTTGACATTTTTGACATGTGTATGTAATTTTGATACTCTATGGATAAAATAATGGTTTTTATAAGGAATTAATTTAGTTAAAATGCTAGGGATTTAAACATAGCAATCTTTACCATGCGACATGTGTAGGAGGATGGGATGTTAGGTATGTTGGCAACTCTGAGAAGGTCACACTTTTGTGGGTTTGTAATAGAAGTTTTTTTCTGATAACACTGTGTGTTGTGCACTGTATTTAATGCACAGTGACAAGCTGATAAAAAGCAAGAGGAATGAATTAAAGTTCTTGTCCAGTGCCAGAGAAATTCTATCACTGACCATTAGGTTTTCCCTTTACATTATCTATACCACAACTTGATACCGTCTACAGATGTGCCAAAATTATCTGGTTTTGTTTAATAGCAATTTAAAGGAAAGTACAGCATAGCGGTGTTAAGATGAAAAGATAAATGGAAAAGATATATGAGCCATGCTATGAAAACTTTTATAATATGTGCAGCTGCGCAAATTTTATTGGAAAAAGTTGATGTTTGGTTCCAATTTGTAGCGGTGGTAATGCAAACAGTGTTTGAAATAAAAAACAGTAGATGTTAGCGAGAATATATTCTTTCACTGCCAAAACTGATATTGTGCTGTATTAGTAGCTGGTAGCAGAAACAGATTAATAATAGAGTATATTTAAAGAAAAACTCCAAAGCAATGTAAGAGATTCTAATCACTTCATCTAATTACAAATAAGAACAAGAACATAAGAACGGCCATACTACATCAGACCAATGGTCCATCTAGACCAGTATCCTATCTTCTGACAGTGGTCAATGCCAGATGCTTCAAAGAGATTGAACAGAATAGAACAGTTATAAAATGATTTATCCCCTGTCGTCCATTCCCAGCATTTGGCAGAGGCTTAGGGACGCCAAAGCATGGGGTTGCATCCCTGACCATCTTGGCTAATAACTATTATTGGACCTATCTTCCATGAAGTTCTCTCTCTCTTTTTTTCTTTTTTTTTTTTTTTTAGCCCAGTTATTGTTTTGGCCTTCACAACATTGCCTGGCAATGAGTTCCACAGGTTAGTACCCATTGCCAAAGTTTGCACAATTTGGACCTTATTCAAGTCCTGAATCTGCAGCAGTTAGGGTGAGTAGTACTTATTCATATGAGTAGTCCCAGTGATTTCAATATTGCAAAACAAACGTTGAGTTAATTTTGAACTATCTGAGGTTCCAGGTAAGCGGCTTCTACACACATGGGACTCTCAGTTCATTGAATAATACTATCAGAGCCAGGATAGCTGCGGAAGTGCGCTCTTAAAACTGAGCTGTGATGTTTTCCTTTCATAAAACCAGAAGGAAGAAAGGTTGAAAAGAGTTCAGAAAAGCTTGGAAATAACATTAGCAAAGGCTGTTGATTCTTTACTCTACAGATGGACTACAACCGCAGCTTCACTCTGCTAGGTACAAGATATTCAGTTGTGATGAGTGAATAGTGTACATATACATTTCCCTTACTGTCCGAGCAGTGTGACAAATGCAAGGATTCTTGCACAGCCTCGAAGAAAGGGAGCTTTTTTCCCCTCCAAACCATTGTAGGTTATCTAGTATAAAGCTACTATAAGAAATCTTCCAGAGTGATGTCAGAAAAAAATCTTCATGAGAAGTGGGTAGGTGTAATTTTACCAACAGTAAATGAGAAAATAAAATGAGGCCTGTAGTCCAAAATATCAAAGCAAAGAGGTTTTCCTCTGTTAGAGTACATACTTTAAGAACCAGTATCGCCCTCAGTCTAAATCCACTGGCTTCACACTAGGGACGAACTTGGCAAATCCATTGACTTGAATAGAGAAACACCAGGGATAAATTTGAACAAAGACTGCTTTCTTCAGATGTATTCCCGAAAGAGAGCAAGAGGGGGAAACCTTTTTGTTCTCTTCCAAGTTGTGTACGTCTCTGTCATTTTGCATCCCCTCAAAGTGCTGGTGCACTTGTTCATACTTTGCAAACTGCCACGTTGCCGGATGGCTCTATTCCGTGAAATCCTGACAGTTTATGCAAAAGGCCTCTGGTGTACTGGGGGAGCAAGCCTTAAAACGGCCAGCAACTTTTAGGATTCCACTTATTCCCTCCCTTCCACCCCATCAAAGTTACCAAAATTATTTTCTAGTCTGTTCTATTCTGGGCCTTCTTTTTTTCTGCCATAAATTTTCAGCAGTGAACATCTCATAAGAAGAAGATGGATGGGTTGGTGCATATTTCTGATGTGAAACATTTGCAATGGTTCTGTCTGATTGTTTTAATTCCACCTTTACAGTCCGCAGCGCGTGGTTAAAAGGGATCCTGCTGCTAACTGCCTGTATTTTCCTTCAGCGAAACTGCTGAATTTCTGCTTTGTGGAAACTTAGGAGACTCTCATAGGTAGGAAAAACAAAGGAAACATGGCTGAAGATTTTGTTGGCGGCTTTCTGGTCTGAAAATAACTGATGAAACAAGTATTGTTTGACCTACTTCCAAAAGGGAAGAAGAGCTTGTTTGAAATAAAAGGCCATAAAATGATCTTCTTTCTTTGGAAGAAAAAACATTGTGTAATCTCCAGGATTTAAAGCTGGAATTCGTTGTGTAATTACTGCTGAGACCTATCGTTCACTGAAAGGCTTGACAGCTCTTGCGTTAAGCTTCTTGTGAAGGTGAATTTTCAGTGCATTTAGTAAATGTGTTTTATACAAGTTTTTATAGGGAAAAATAACAGTGGAAAAATGAAGCCCTGCAGATCTGAGGAACATCTCCACATACGCATCTTGCCACTGGCATTCCTCCACCCTTGGTCCCTGGAAGCACTGCTCAAGGGAGCCATTCCCCCAGGGACTCTGTCCAGCCATGGCTTCCCTTGATGGGGGTGGAAGCTGGAAAAGTGGGTCCCCTCTAGGGAGGAAGCTCCGTGGTGAAAGTACTACATCTGTGTAAAAACAACGAGGAGTCCAGTGGCAACTTAATGACTAACAGATTTATTTGGGCATAAGCTGTCGTGGGTAAAAAACCCACTTTTTCTAAGAAGTGGGTTTTTTACCACAAAAGCTTATGCCCAAATAAATCTGTTAGTCATTAAGGTGCCGCTAGACTCCTCGTTATCTTTGTGGATACAGACTAACACGGCTACCCCTCTGATACATCTTATAATTTCTCCGAAGCCAATAAAGGGATGATGTGCATCCACTCTTCTTCTCACCTTGCCTCTGCCCTACTCTACTCAACATGAGTCCTCCCACAGTTTCCTTGCCTGCCATGAAACCAAACCCCACAGAAGGCCATCTGTGGATTTTGGGGATGGTTTCATAGAGGTGACCGACCTCTCTCTTTCTGTTCATGCTAGTAGGGGAACATCAAGGTACAAAGGAGTAATGGTCTCAAGTTGCAGTGGGGAAGGTTTAGGTTGGATATTAGGAAAAACTTTTTCACTAGGAGGGTAGTGAAGCACTGGAATGGGTTACCTAGGGAGGGGGTGGAATCTCCTTCCTTTGAGGTTTTTAAGGTCAGGCTTGACAAAGCCCTGGCTGGGATGATTTAGTTGGGGATTGGACTAGATGACCTCCTGACGTCCCTTCCGACCCTCATATTCTGTGATTCTATGACTCTAGACTAGGGGCACACAAAATGACTTATTTTCAATTACTGCACCAGTAATCCATATTTATGGATTATAAATGTGTTCGAAATTGAGACTCAAGAACAGTAGTTAAGGGATAAAATGTCATATTGTTTGTTTTAGAAAGATTTCAAATCATAAAAGCTTTCACTTGCAGAAAGCTGCCCAGCTACTAATAAGCCTACAGTACTGATGTAAGTATCTACGCAAGCAGGCTTTCTAGTTTACTTTGCACTTCCCCATATACAAAACAAACAGACAGCTAATGACTGGGTAAATACAATGGGACTGTACTTTGTGCACTGCATGTTCTAAGCTTGAGTGTTTTGGTCTTTATTTTGTTTGTCTATTTTTATATTCTTTCACTACCACATTTTGTAATAATGGAATATTAGAGTTCCTAGTACAGTATGGAGACCTAACACAAGGAATGTATTATGCACACTTTTTTCAACCTGAAGCGTTCTCCAGTGCTGATTATTTTTGGCTTTTATTATATTATACTAATAAAATATGAACAGCAAGGGGATTTTACACTGTATGATTCTCTCATGTAGGGGCATGTGTCCAAAGCAAAACAAAATGTGAAATTGAGAAAAAAGCATCAATCAAATTTTGGCATATTCATTTTCTTTTTTTCCATTTCTCCTTTTTTTTAAAATGAAATCTTTAAGTAAATTTCTTAAATTTACAAGAGCAGCAGTTCTAGGTGAAAAAATGCCATTAACTTATAATTCTTGCCAGTTGTGTGACTTTTGTATTCATCCACAAAAACCACATTCAAGTAGTACGAAGAGTCTCACTTACAAGACATAAAAGCAAATCAATTCAGAGTTTAAAACCAGGCTGATTCTTGGCCTTCTATGTGTTCCACTTTTCCTAGGTCTTGTAGCACATGTACAGAAGTGGTGGTGTTTCCTTTTGCAACCTGAAAAACTAGGCTGTAAGCTGCAGAGCTGGAGTACATAATTTTGAAATCTTTTTGTAGTTCTACTAATTTTAGCTGACACTACTGTAGCATGATAGGGAGAGTAATCTTGGGAATCATTATCCAGGAAAACAAACTTGGATCCTTGTTAAAATAATAAAACAAATATTAACGGAAAAATATTTATGCATATTTATTTGTTGTGAAAACTATGAGCAATTAACTTCATAGATTATGCTTCACATCTAGTACAGGGTTGGTAATTTATAAATGCACATTAATAGCCATAATATAAAGAACAAAATGCTAAACAAATGCAATCACTTTTGGATCAGATTACAAAATTAGATGAGGGAAATGGACTAGATGAAATCAATCTGAACTTCCATATTTTGAGACAGTGCCTCTTAAAGCTTTGCTAGAATAATTCATTCATATTAGCACAGTATAAGTGCAGTGAAATAGACTGAGAACTGGGTAAAGGCTATAAGGAAAGAATCATCTGTGTTAGACTCAGTTTATTTAACATCTTTATTAATAATCTGGAGAGAATAAGAAAGAAAAACAATGATCACAGATGATAATAAATTCTCCATTTTTAGTTTTTAGAGGACAGGTTTTGATATTCAGGTGCATATCAATTAGATGCACTTGTACAACTAGTGTAGGAAGGGTTCTGAACAGGGACTCAAAAGACATGGTTTTTATTTCCTGGCTCATCCACAGATTTACTTCCAGTCCTACATTTCTGTGATACCCTGTGTGAGCTTGAACACGTCACCTAATTTACTGTGTGCCTCAGCTCCCCATCGATAAAATGGGGATAATACTGTCCTACTTCACCAAAGTGTAGGATAAAAAAAATCCTTTTATAGCTATGAGACACTCAGACACTATGTGATGAGAGCTGTATTAGTACTTAGGGAGGGAGGGAGATCGTGACATGCACAGATTTATGGTTAGAGAAATATTTTGTTTTGTTCAAAATAGTAAGAGCTGAAGTAAGTTTTGCCAGCAAAGATTTCAGGTGATTTATGAAACAAGTTAAGTCCTGTATCATTCAGTACGATAGAGCTTGACATCAATCTCTCTCCTCAATAAAATTCTAACACCTTTTGTCTTCCCATTTATGAAAGTGTACTGTCAATTCACTTTTTAAAAGGTGTTTCATTATTATTGCCAAAGTTTCCTTGGCATCTTCTTTCATATCTTCCCCCTTATTTTCCCTGACACTCTGTCTAAAGATTCTTTTGTTGCTTCTAGCTCAGAAGGGCACACACTGATATATTCTGTATTGATTGTAGAACAGTGTTGGAATTAAGGCTTTCATCCACCCTTATTAAATTTCATTCAGTTTCTTTACAAAGTCAATTCTATGTTTTTTGCAAACACTGTTTGTGGCACTTGGAGAAGCAGAAGAATCAGATAAACATTAAAAGGAAGTATAAACTTTTTTTCCTTTGCATTTATCTGTGACACCTACCTACTACTTTATTCATCTGGCATTTAAAATGTCTGCTGAAAAAATTGCTAATTCACTGGTATTTGATTTGTGAGAAGTGCATTTTAATTTCAGGTTAGTCAGCTGCTAAACTGCTCATTGATCTTTTTATATTAAGGGAATGCATGTTTATAGCTTAGTTTATGAAGAGCAGCTGTATTTCCCTGGGTTAGTAAGGGAAATAAGGGTTAGTAAGGGGTTAGTAAGAGGCTAATTTTTTTGTTTTCTCTTCATTTGTATTCATGTAGAATTAAAAAAAAATGTAGAAGTTTTTAGGCTTCCCCTATAATTTGCTTCCTCCTTTTGTGCATTCCTCAGTGTTTCAACACTCAGTTTTCTCTCTGCTCTCTGCTGTGTTTAATGTTGTTTTTTCAACTGTGTAATACTGAAAACACACCTTGGTCAGCAGCTTTTCTTTATATTGGCTGAGAAAAAAAATGCTGGTTTTGGAAGCACTATGTCAGCATAGTAATTCCCACAGCCTGCTTTACATCATAAAGATGCAAACCCTCCATGAGTCCTGACTCAGCATGGATAGTGTGGTTTTTCAGTCAAAGGGAGGTGAGCAGAGCAATGGGATGCAGGGTAGTGTGGCCATACTGCTTGTCTATTATCTAGCAGGGGGTGGGGGAGAGGGGAGCTTACCTACATTCCGCAGGTACGGCTACTCACAGCTCCCAGTGGTCGTGGTTTGCCGTTCCCGGCCAATGAGAGCTGCGGGAAGTGTCACGGGCCGGGCCACTGCTTCCCGCAGCTCCCGTTGGCCAGGAACAGTGAACCGTGGCTGCTGCGAGTGGCTGTACCTGTGGACGCTTAAGTAAACAAAGCGTCTCATGGCCTGCCGGGGCTTATCCTGAGCAAGCTGCAAACCAAGTTTGGGAACCCCTGAGCTATGGGCTACAGTAAGGATTTAGTCTCAATATTATATGTGTTACTTTAAGCACATCAGAGTGCTTGGATTGGCATAACATTTTTATTAGTTTCTTTTTAAACTTTTGCCCATCCAGGAGGCATGGCTAGTCCCAAACCCAATATGACAGATCCCCACCTTCTCATTCAAACTTCTTCTGAAAAGTCATTCACTTCATGACATCTACAAACAGTAAATCATGATGAATATCTTTTCCTACTACAGTTTGCATTGGAGAAGAAAATAATTAGATCAAAAGACCTCCCACCCCTGAACAGGTAATTCAAGTTAATTCCCTCTTCTGGACCTCAATGGGCAGGTCTACACTGCCGCATATGTCGATATAATTACATCGCTGAGGAGTGTAAAAAAGCCACCTTCCGAGCGACAGCAGCCTAAGCGCTGTCCACACTGGCACTATTTCAGTGGGAGAAGCTCTCCTGCTAACAGCTTCCGCCTCTCGCAGAGATGGAGTAATTATGCCAAGAGGAGAGCTCTCTTCCATCGTCTTATAGCGTCTTCACCAGACATGCTACAGTGGCTCAGCATAGCGCTTCTAGTATAGACTAGTGACTCTTGACTTTTTTGTATCTGTTGTTTGGACTGTAAATTCTTTGGAGAAGGGATTGTATTCACATGTGTGTCTAGCACAGTATTAAGCAAGTTATTGACACTTAACTAAGCGAAAAGCGCAGATACATGCAGCAGTACATTTTTCCACGTCATCTTGCTTTTCTTTCTTTGAATCAAGATTACTATGCGTATTGTAAAGCACAGCAAGGCTTTATAAAATGTTTTTATGATCCCAGGTCAACAATTGTATTATGTTTTCAATTTTCAGGAGTTCTACTGCAAAAAGATAAAATGTCTTTTCTTAAAAGATGTGGCAGTGATGAGCCAGTATCAGTGCTAAGGAATCTTAGATAGATTTATAAATGGACCTATACAATCTTTTAACTAGCTAGTTAAAAGGGAAGATGCTGGATTGGAATTACAACCTCAATCAAAGTAGTAAAAGAGGATGGACATCTAAGTGTTTGGTATGATCAACAAGTGTATTAGTACCTAGATACTGTGGAGATGGGCGTCCTAGAAATATCTTAGAAACATAAAGGCCCTATGATTTGATGTAGTGAACAGTAGTGGCCACAGGAAACTGGTTACAGTTACCTGATCCTCAGCTACCCAGCCATGGCAGAAGTTAAAGCATCAGGGGCCTACGCTAACTGCCACCACTTGCAGATCTGTAGTGGATCTTCTGTCAGTGGAGGATCAGGCACAGTGGGGATCCACTTCACCATGCCCCCTCCTGCTTATGGAGTACAGAATAGCATAGCAGATTGGAAAATCCAGTTCACTGAAGTTTACCAGTTTATGTATTTGTTCTAAAGTGAATTTCTTAATAGATAAAACTTTGTTACTTGTGAGCAACATTAATTACAATGGAAATAAAGGGAAATTCCTGAAAGCATATCTTTGAAATTGATCTGTGACAGTTATAGTTCAAATTATGAAAAGCTTTAGTCACCATCTCGAGAGAGCGCGAGCCTGTGCTGTACACTGTGTTAGCACTTCTCGCCTCCTAAATTCTTTCTCTCTAATGATCTTTCAAGACCACTCATTAGCAATCAAGCCAATTTCCTCTTCCTTAAATAGTCTCTCGGTGATGTTTATGTGCTTCTCTGTAGGATTCACTTACTGACAGGATTTCAAAGGATACTTTTGAAAAAGTAATTAAGCCAAGTGAAGATTGATAATTTTTGAGTGCAGGAAACAGTTTGTTTAGAAAAATCAAAAGGGGTTGGGACTCAAGATGAATGCAGGGGTCTATATTAGGGGACTCCCTGGTTTGTACTTTGTGTTACAGATGTTTGCTTGTCAGGTGGGTTTTGTTTATCCATTTTTGTTGTTCTTTTCCTTGTTTATAATCTTTATTTTAATAATACCCATTCTCATTTTCAATTTGAGCTGTTTTCTTTTCTCTCACTCAGCAACTTTCACTTGTTTGAGCTATTTTTTCAAAAGTCCTTAGAAGGAAAACAGTCATCTGGCCTCATTAAAAAGAAAATATTAAAAATACACTTCCTTGAGGTCTAAGAAAAATGTGTTCATGATAAACTAGTGTTTGTGTCTTAACTTAGACCCTAATTACCCTTCTGTAATTATTTTGTTTTATGGAAATGTAAATTATCTGCTCTCATCTTGACAACACCATTTATACTGCTAATGCCTAAAATGAGTAGGGTATAGCAACAGGTTTGCTGAATTCAGCACAAAATATGCACCGTTTTTTGAGCCATGCAAGCACTGAAAGAATATGGGTTAGACCAGCAGTTCTCAAACTGTGGGTCAGGATCCCAAAGTCGGTCGGGACCCAGTTTTAATGGGGTCACCAGGGCTAGCTTAGACTTGCTGGGACCAAAGCCCAAGTCCAAGGACTTCAGCCCTTGGCAGTAAGGCTCAAGTTACAGGCTCTCTGCCTGGGGCCAAAGCCCTTGGGCTTAGGCTTTGGCCCCCTGGCTGGGGGAGGTGGAGCTTTGGGTTTGTTCCCCACCCCCCGAGGTGGTGGGGTGGGAATGGGCTCAGGCTTTGGTCCCCCCCTCTTGGGGTCCTGTAGTAATTTTTGTTGTCAAAAGGGGGTCGTGGTGCAATGAAGTTTGAGAACCCCTGGGCTAGACTGTGCATCCTATGATCATATTGGCAAGTAATTATTGACATTGCTGGGGCTACTTGTGTGAATAAATGCTCACCAACAATTGCATAATTGAGCCCCATCAATGCTGGCTCTACATCAGTCTGACCTCTTCAATAAAAATGCTGACTGACAATTGAGGAGGAAGAAGTTACGTAAGAACATAAGAATGACCATACTGGCTCAGACCAAAGGTCCATCTAGCCCTGTATCCTGTCTACCGACAGTGGCCAGTGCCAGGCGTGAACAGAGGGAATGAACAGAACAGGTAATCATCAAGTGATCCATTGCCTCTTGCCCGTTCCCAGCTTCTGGAACACAGAGGCTAGGGGACACCATCCCTGCCCATCCTGGCTAATAGCCCATTGATGAACCTAGTCTCCATGAACTTATCTAATTCTTTTTGAACCCTGTTATAGTCTTTGCCTTCACAACATCCTCTTGCAAGGAGTTCCACAGGCTGACTATGTGTTGTGTGGAAAAAAATACTTTCTTTTGTTTGTTTGAAACCTGCTGCCTATTAATTTCATTTGGTGACCGCTAGTTCTTGTGTTATGAAAAGGAGTAAATAACACTTCCTTATTTACTTTCTCCACAACAGTCATGATTTTATAGACTCTATCATTTCCTCCCTTAGTCGTCTCTTTTCCAAGCTGAAAAGTCCCAGTCTTATTAATATACAGAAGCCGTTCCATTCCCCTAATCATTTTTGTTGCCCTTTTCTGAACAGCGGAATGCTTGCTTAAAAAAAAAATAATAATAGTGGACTGGCTGCTATCCTCCAGCTCAAAGATGACGTGGGGTTTAATTTTGGGAATTTAATTGGTTAATTTGATTATTTTGTAACGTAGTGAACAGAAGGAAGAAATGTCTGAATATTTCTTAATATTCAAAACACATTTTGAATCGACTGAATTCATTACTATTTCTTTTCCATAGACATAGATTTACTAGTGTGTCTGTTCCCCAAAAGCAATATTTTAGTTGCTGTGGTTGAATACTGGCTGAAAGTGAATTTCAAATTCTATATGGAATAGTGACTTTCTCAATTCAAACTGTTTTGTTGGCTAGTTGCATAAATTATCCAATTAAGGAACAGAAACAGTGCTACATGTTGTATGTAATCAGCTAGCACAGAAAAAATTGCAAATATTCATAGTAAATCGTTTACAGGTTGTGCATACCAAGAATTCTGCTCTGATGAAATCTACAAATTTTGAATGCATTTGAGAATTTTGTCTTCAGTTCCAACAATTAATAAACAAGAAAACAGTAACATGTTCATAAAACCCATTTGTTACAATTATTTGGTCAGCTCTGATGGTAAAGGGAAAGCAAACTGTTATGGTGAGGCATTCATTTTTAAGCGATTGTAGACTTTGGAGGAAAAACAAATTATTTTTCAGTGGACATTAGTTTCCACTTAAAGGGATAGTACTATATTTAAGAGAAGCTCAGCCTTCAGCATAATTTAAGGGAGACCTTTTAAAACATGGTTAACATTTTGATTAACATGGTTAACATTTGGATTAGATTATGTATTCAGGCAGTCAAGAAATAGAAGAGATCTACCACAAAGTCTAGTGGGAGTTAAGAATTATGAGGAGCTACACACAGTTAGAGCAATAAATTGTGGCAGTTTAATATAACATGGAGCATCAGACTTAGAAATTATACAGCGGTGGCGAGGGGGTGGAGAACAAGCAGCAAAAGCATGTCAGGTTGCTCAAAAAAAAGATTAATTCTGAATAAGACTCTTATTCGAAAATAAGCGTGGCTACACATAGAGTTAATCAGGAATAGTTACATTCACACTCTCTATCTTATCCTTGATTAATTTTCATGTGTAGACAAGCCCTAGGTGGGATGTTAATTCCAAAGCACAATAATGTCAGTTTAAAGTAAGTATTAACTGTTCAATTGCTGATCTTCTTTCCAGATGGCTTGGGGAAGGGGATTGGAATGAAGCCCAACAGGGGAGGCATGTTAAGGGGAATTTGGGAGTTGCTGCAGGAATGGAATACAGAAGAAAGAAAGAAGGGGAGAGACACAAAGACTAGAAAAGGGGGAGAATGGGGAAGGAAGAGAAACAAAGGACAGAAATAACAGTAGTTCCTAAAGACAATATACTTTTGCAGAGTGGAGCTGAGTGCAGTAATAAGGAGCTGAACAGATAATCACAACTATAATAAACTAATAGTTTAGTTATAGTTGAAAGCTAAGTTCTACCCTTGATCTATGTGCAAGCCTCCCGTTCACATCAATTGGAGCTGTGCTGTGGGTTGAGGAGATTATTCTAACTGTATATGGACCATAATTAAAAATGGAATTCAGCTCTCTCCACAGAATGAGTCTGATAGCACCAAGCCAAAACATACTTCAGTACACCATAAAGATTCATACTGTGCTGAACACAGGTCATTTAACTGATATGGGGAATGGATTGATAATATGCCATCTTCCTCTGAAGCATGGCATGGAGGGCATTGTTGTAAAATTTTTTGTTGATTATATCTTGTTAAATAAATTGTATCTAGCATAAATGAGTTGTTCCCTGTCCCCCCTGTGCCCCTCTCTCCAGTGGATGAGTAGGTCATGTTCTTAAGATGCTTTCTTGCCAGTTAGGTTTTTTTCATGTTGCAAATATTCTTCTGTAAGGAAAGTTGAAATTAATAAGCTGCAGTGCTGGAATACAAATGTAATAGTTCTAAAAGAACAGCTAGTTACATAACCTTATCATAGTCCAATTATGTGGGTGCTCTCGTTAGGGATTATTTTTGATGAGTCAGCTGAGGTTCATTGAAATGGAACCACAATAATTTAACTAAATTAAGTATGGAAAAAATAAAATTAAACTAAATTTTATAGAAACAATAAAAGTAAAAACATAGTTGAAACAATGCAGTCTGAGCAAGAACCCATGAACTGTCCACAATTAAGGATTTTTTTGCACAAAAGTTATTCAATAATTGCATGTGACATGGTTTATTTTATCAGCATCTACAGTATATGTAGTCAGATTACAGATTATTTGCTTGGTTTTAGAGGTGAACAAATATTTCCGCAAATTCTTAAAGGGAGAGTCATTTGTTTCTGAGATTTTTAGATTAATAGTAAATTGTAAAATCTGTGGAAATTTAAGTATAAGCATTAGTTCCCTTAACAAGTATTGTGTGCGATTTAACTAATTTGTGCATGTGCTATAGTTTCTAAATATCTATGTAAAAAGTTACTCCCAAACTCCTAGTTTTCAAGTAAGAAACTGTTGTAGACTTTTTCTGTGCAGAGTGGGAATCAGCTTTGTAAGCATCTGGCTGGAATTAGTGAAAGTCTAGATTCACCACTTGGTAAATGGTAAAGTTCTAACAGCTCATGTCCAGACTGTGTGTTCAGTCTTCATCTTTGAAAATTAAGGAGGGGAAATTACTCATTGTTCACCTCCAAATTCCTAAATAAGTACAGCAAGGGGTTAAAAAAACATGGTTCACAGTTGTGAAGCTCTCTAGGTTCACATTACTGGCAACTAACCTAGTGTTCAGTCGCCGCTCAAAGTGAGGCATATAATCCAAAACAAAGATTCATTTAGTTCAGGTAGGCACACAGAAATGTCATAAAATGGTAAATCATGGGAGCCAATTTCTAACATTAAAGATAAGTTGGAAAATATTAAACTGTCAGTGTAAAAGAAATTAGGTAAATATAGTGGCAGGCAAATAAATAAGTTCGTGCGTGTATGTTACACAGTCATAAACTGTTGAACGTTTCAGCACCACACTAGTATTTTTATACTTTGTTTTATACTTCAGCGCTGTTTGGCACATAGATGTTTCCAGGCCTGGTGCTTGACAGTTTTTTGACTTGATAGCTTTTATCTGTTCCTAAGTGGCTTGTTTGATCTAGGACGTGCTGTATTAAGTCTGCCAGAATTTGCTGATTTGCTACTCTGTATTTAAAAAAAAAAGATTGGACTGTGTAAGCAACTATAAAGTGACTGGAGTTATGACAGTTCTGTAGATAACAATAAAATGACTAATGTTCCCAGTTACGTTTCTGGATTGAATAATTGATTTTCACTTTTGGCTCTTGGTTAACTAAATCTGGACGCCAAAACTTGTGCTTAGATTTTTAGTTTACCACCATCAGCCCAGTATCACTTGCTGTATGACTCATTCCCACCCTCTACCGAGGATGAGGATGTTAGTGGTTGTGTAAGCAGAATGCAGGCTTCTTGTAGCTGTTGCTGACGTGTATCATAATCATCCCCATTAGATTTATCTTTCATATGACAGTAAAAATCATAATTCTATCAGTTGCTTTAAAAGGGATTTCAAGAAAATTTTGAGTGAATGTATTGTGCTAGCTGTCATCATCAAATTGTAGATAAGTAATCCATGTATTTAGAAGGTCTGCCTGGAAGTAGGGGGGTCCATAGGTAGGTAAAAGCTGATATGACGACAATAATTTAACCATTTGTTCTACTTACCTTACACTTAAAGGGGAAATTTAGGGCTGAATTTTTAGATGCAGACCCTAAATTCACATGCATTATTTTCTGCACAACCCCCTTCCCTTGTTAGGCATCTGACTACCCAATTTATACATGTAAATGTTGTTTGTGCATGTTCACAGGTATTTGCACAAACTAATTTAGAGGGCACTTTTAAAAATTTAGCCCTTAAACTTAGTATAGCCAGTAACTATTCAACTGTGTTGCAGTTTTGTGTTCAAAATGAATTCTGAACAAGACTAGAGCTCTGACTCTATTCCACAAAAGATCAAACTTTTAGTCATCTATATAGAATCCATCCAATGTGGTTGCCACTTGAAGTTTAACGAAAAGTGTATTTCAGATAAAGAATAGTACAAAACCAAAGTGGTTTTATTTGAAGTGCACACAGAAACCAAAACAAAGAAGCAATTTACAGGAAAATAAGAGATTCATTTTATTTCTTTTGCAAATTTACAATTTAGAGAGCCATCACTTTTATAATCTCTAAGAATAAAAATCAGAAGCTTCTGCATGGTTTCAGTACAACCTGTTTCATATTGTTTCCTATTCAAAATAACCTTCATTACATAACAATATTAGAAAATTACCTTTATTGACGGTATCAGGATGGAATAAATTTGTGTCAAATGCTAATGACAGTGGGTTACTCTGTAGCGGCACAAACCGTTTCTATATGAAATTTTAAATACCAAATACTGAGAAACAGACATGCTTCAATTTCAGCATAGTCTATATTATAAATAACAGATGAAAGCCTTCCTCATCTGTGTGGTGCTGAACACCATCAACCCTTACTGACCTAGATGCACAATGGAAATTGAGGGCAATCAGCACTTCAGAATACTGAGACATTTAGATCTTGTGATGAAATAAAAAAAATGTTTTTTGACAATGTGAAAACTAAAGAGCAGATCTTTAAGTATAAACAATTCAGAATAGTAACGAGGATGTGTCTGAATTAAACCATTTAGGTAGTTTATGTTTATCATAAGATTAAGGGAAAATAAGTAACCTCTATTTAAATATTAACAATAATTTAACTTTAAAAAATGTATACAGCAGAAAATGCATGTTGTCATGCATAATAATCATGTCATAAACATTATATTTTTCTACTTCCGTTACTTAGAACTAAAATGTAATTAATTACTCCAAATTCTTTTTAAGTATAAACCAAGGTAGCAATTAGCAAATGTATCAGCCTTTCAAATAAATAGTATTTTAAAGCATTATTTACTGCAACAGCACTATAATTTTGTTAATTGCTTCCACATGCTCAAATTGTAATATCACCTTTTGAATTTAACATTCTCTTGATGGTTGTATGACATGAGATTTACTTTTTTTACTGTAGATTTTTATCAAAAACCTCAAGTACAGCATAGAAATTCTGAAAATATGTTGATCTGAATAGGTTAATTCCTTTTTTATTGAGCTGATCTGTTTGTCATTTTCTGAAGGTTATTAAATATTTTTCTGTAGCTTAGGGGGAAAGTATTACTTTGCAGTTTACTGCAAAAATGAAAGTTTATGGGTAAAAATATTCCCTGTCTTTCCTGATGGATCAATACATTGCCATTTGAAACCCATGCTTTCAGGGGATGAAAAATTTATCAAAGGACTGGAAAAATTGCAGTGAAAAATGTACTGAACATAAAATATCAAATCTGGTTTGTATAAACAAACATTTTGCTGCTAGAAGTCAGGATTTCTCTATAAAAGCTGATAATGCATAGAAGTGTTAGCATCAATAACAGTATTGAGTAACAAAACAAACTGCATATGTTTAATTTTTTGCCAATTAATGCACATATTTTTAGAGTAGAAAATATTTTAGGAAATTGTAAAATAAATAAAGGAGTATATAAATTAGAAGATATTCAGGAATTATCTCCTTCATGAAGTGCAGTCCATGGTATTCCCAAACAGTTATACATAATCCATTTGCCTCAAGTGAAGATGAAATAGAAATCCGAACTACTCTACCTTGTATGTAGTTTGTAAGCTGATCCCTGTGTATAAAATCCTGGGGGTTACATAAATGTACCTGTAAATGAATTTGTTTTCAACTTTCACTTTTTGTGATACTGTCTTCTTGAATCCTAAAACCTCAGACTCAAGTTATCTGAACAGGGAAGCAAAAATACCGGTATTGGTGAAATCCAAAAGTAATACAAAGAACAGCTTTTGGATGTAAAAGTCCAAGGACAACGTCGATGGTGTTGCTGGGAAAAAAAAAGTGAAAGCCACATGCTTTTGCTGGAGAGCTGAAATAGATGAATCCTATGATTGACTGCTGCTCTAAATGCAGCCAAACTTTTACTGTTCAGCATTGTCGCAGAAAATAAGTTATCTGCAAGCCCAAGTTTCTGTAATTAAATCCTGGAAGGCCCCTTGGGTGGCTAGCACTGACTGGTGTATTATTATTCAACAGAAACAAGCATCACATTTCCTTTATGAAATATACAAGCAAATGTATGGCATATCAGTCTCTTTAACCAATACGTTTTTAACAGTTGTTCTCTCTTAAAAATAAACTATATTGAAAACATGTACAAATTCTTGGGCTTGACTGCCACTGTATCTTATGGGTAGATTGCACTGAAAGTGTCTGCAGCCCTTGCTACACCAGAAACTCTGGGATCTGTAGCTAACATGCCGACTTATTCAGAAGAAAGGCTGGCTCCTCCCCAACAAACCAGTAAACTCTCTGCCTTCAAATTTTAAGCCTTGTGTTGGACTAGCTCTAGGCATAGTACCTAGGGGATAATTTATTCCTCTGCAGCCTTTACCACCAATAATAGCTATATTCTATTTGAATAATGAAAGTGCTGAGCAGTTTAGGGAGGCCTGGGAGACAGAACTTTCATGAGTACTCGACTTGTGCTATAAATAAGAGTGACCATAGACATCACCACTTTCAGAACTGACCTCATTTCTTCAACATAGCTTTCCCTCAATGCATTCTTCCCATACAACACACCCTCTCCTTAACACAAACATACATTCACAAAAACTCTAAAAGCCCTGTAAATGTGACAGGCGATTACTTGGAAAGAGCACAACTGTTGGCCAGGATGCTGTACCCTTTCCTTCCTCCTCTATCGTTTCTCAGCCTCTTGAGCTAGGGGATTCTCTTCAGAATGGGCTGAGGCTTGGTGTATGATGTGACTCCATTGCAGTCTATTGCCAGGCAGCTCTTCCTGGTTCATAGGGTCAATGCCTCCCTTCTTAAGATATACTTTCAGGGTGTCCTTGTAGCATTTCCTCTGTCCCCCATGGGTCCTCTTGCCATGACTAAGTTGAGAAGACCAGTATCAGCCACCCGCACACAATGACCAGCCAAGCAAACTTGGTGTTTCATAATCTTCACCTCAACACTGGAGATGTTAGCTGCACAGAGAACGCTGGCATTGGTGCATTGATCCTCCCATCTGATATAGAGAACCTTCCTAAGGCAGCACTGTTGGTGCCATTCCAGATTATTAAGATGGCTTTGGTATGTCACCCATGTCTTGTACCCATAAAGAAAAGTGGGAATGACTACTGCATTGTAGAGCAAAATCTTAGTTTCCATCCGCAGATCTCTGTCAATAAAGACCAACTTTCCAAAGGATGTGCTGGTACAATGGATCCTATGTTCAGTCTCCACATCAATATCCTCTGGGAGAGATGGCTACCAAAGCAAGAGAAATGCTCCTACCACCTATGACAATTAATAGGAGAACGCTGACAATTTGTGGAGCACCTTAGTCTTCCCAATGTTGAGGAAAAGTTCCAAGCTATTCTAGGCACCTGAGAAGAGATTTGGGGTGGATTGCAAGTCGACCTCAGTGTGTGTGAGGATAGCACAGTTGTCAGCATACCATAGGTCATTAATAACAGTCCTGATGACTTTAGTTTTAGAATGAAGACATCACAGATTGAAGTGATGACCATTCATGAAATTCTCAATCCCAATTCCAGAAGAAAGGCAGCCATGAATAAGAATCAAGATTATGGCAAGATAAATGGAAAAAAGGGTCCATTCCTCAGCATCCTGTAATAGAACCTCTTGCTCACCCCCCAGTCTTCTAAGGAAATTGGTGAGGCATCACTCAGACTAGAAACAACAAGAAGCCAGGCCCAGATGGCATCCTCATGGAGGTCTTCACAGCTGGTAGAATAGCACTCCTACAAAAACTTCAACTTCTTGTTAGAATTTGCGTTAATGAAGAAATTCCACCTGACCTAAAGAATGACAATATTGTGACCATTTTTAAGGGGACAAGTTAATGTGTTGTAATTACCAAAGTATTGCCATCCTCTCCCTGGCTGGGAAGATATTTGCTCACATCCTTTTGAACCATCTCCTCTCTTTTACTGAAGATGTCTTTCCAGAATCCCAAACTGGGTTCAGACTGCCTCGTGGCATCACCGACATGATTTTTGTTGTATGACAGATCCAGGAAAAGTGTAGAGAACAACCCTAGCCTTTGTTTATGGCATTTATTGACCTAAGAGAGGCCTTTGATTCCACCAATCATGAAGCATTATGGAAACAGCTGTCTAGATTTGGTTGTCCATTGACGTTCATTCGTGTTCTCAGACTACTTCTTGATGGAATGACTGCCACCATTCTCTGTAATGGGTTGGAGATAGACCCATTCAACATCCATACCAGTGTTAAGCAGGGCTGTACTAATTGCCCCACATAAACTATGCCCTGGAAGGGGCACTGTTCAATATATATTAGTCTCACTGGACTTATTGAAGCCCACTAAGGGTAATGCAGGTAGAGGCATAATTACAGTGCTGCACCAGGCCACCAGGGGGTGTTCCAGAGGTGATGCCCCCCTTTCCCCATATAATACAGTCCCAACTGGCAGAAGTGAAAAAACAGAGATCATCATACCTGAACCGGTCACACATAACAGCATATAATTCTATACGCTGGGTCAGTAAGTCAGCCCCGCATACTCAAAATATTTACAAGATCCTCATACAAACATGGATCCTAATAAATTAAAGAGAATAAACAACTCAAGTGTAAAACTGAAAGTACATCAGCAACACTGTAAACATATATGTAAAGGCACCATTTTAGCTGATGCTGTCGTCACTTAGACTGTGCATTAAACAGTATAATCGAAATTGAGAAGCCTAATCCCCTTTGGGGCAAGCTCCTCCAGTCTTTATGTAAATAATACTTATTTACTTCAAAGGGACTAATCATATAAGGATTTTTTATGTGAATAAGGGTTGGAGGATTGAGCTGCAGTTTCACTGCTACTGTTATTTGAACTACACCTCTACCTCGATGTAACGCTGTCCTTGGGAGCCAAAAAATCTTACCACATTACAGGTGAAACCACATTATATTGAACTTGCTTTGATCCACCAGAATTCACAGCCCCGTCCCTCCCCTCCCCCTGGAGCACTGCTTTACCGCATTATATATGAATTTGTGTTATATCAGGTTGCATTATATCAGGGTAGAGGTGTAGCTCGATCTAAGGTAGCTCAAGTGTCTCCTTCAAAAGGAGTCTGGATAGCCATCTGTCTGGGATGGTTTAGACACATCAAATCCTGCATCTTGGCAGGGTTTTAGACTAGATGACCCTTGCGGTCCCTTCTAACCTTATGAATCTGTATGTACTGTAGTCACACATCTGATTGCAGCGTAGACATGTCCTAAGGGCTGATTTACACTGGGAACTTAGTGGCATAGCTGTGTCTCTCAGGACTGTGAAAAATCTGCATCCCTGAGAGATATAACTATGCCAGCCTAACCCCTGATAGACTGTGTTAGGTTGACAGAAGAATTTTCCATTGAGCTAGCTACTGCATCTCCGGGAGGTGGATTACCTATGCCAACAAGAGAACCCCTCCCGTCATCGTAGGTAGTGTCTACACTAAAGCACTACAGCGGCGCAGCTGCAGCTCTGCCACTGTAGTGTTTTAAATGTACATACCCTTAAGTGTGTTTGTAAGACATGGATTTTATAAGCCTTTCAGAAATTAAAAAAAGTAGTGAGTATTTTTATATACAAATGGTAGAAGATCTCTGATTTAACTTAAACTAGTAAGGTTCTGCATATCTAAGATTTTCACATGGGATTTTAGGATACTAAAAGGAAACATCTGTTTCTATCCACTGTGTACAAAATCATCTGCAGTTTAGAGGCATAAAACATTCCTGAGGATAGAATAGTCTTTATAATATATTAAATATTGTCTCTTGTTTGTTTATGTATTTACATACTTTGCTTCCTAATTAGAATGTGAATAAATCTCTGCTGCCAGCTAGATTCCATTTCTAGGAAAGCACTAACTCCCAATAAAAGACTGCTTTGTTAAGTTTATCCAGTGGATTAATCTAAAACATCATGTATTTTTAGAAACCGCTCTATGGATTATCAGGGCTCCTGAAGACATGGCACACTCAAGGACACATGATGTCCCAAGTACCATAAAGTGGCAATTGTTACTCCTGTGGGTCCACCTCTATATAATCCTCATACACATTTAACAAAGCCCGGTACATGTTTACCTGAATAGACAATTATAAAAGAAAATTACACTAAGTTTACTAAATGCAGCAGACAGTCTGGAAGTTTGAAAGCTCCAAAGCTCTTTTGCAATCAATAAACTGCAGATACATTAAACTTAAGTTTAATTGCAGTTGGCAGTTGATCAGGACACAACAGTAGAATGAAACATACAGGGATGGATTTTAAAATGTCAGGCAGTAACTTTTTTACATTTTAACTTTAATGGGGGGTGCCCAGACCTTCCAAATTACCAGGCATTTATTTGGGGCCAGTGTGGTGTTAAATGGCAACATGTCACATAACTGATATTTAGGCATGGCCTTCTTCAGCAACTCTAGGCTTCAGCCCACATCTGGATTTTTCTCTTCCCCCCCCCCCCATTAAGGGGAATGAGGGTATACATGAAGGGTGCCTCAGTTTGTAAACATTGAAGATATCTCTACAACACTATGAAGATTTAAGGTATCTTTGCAGAGAGGGGCTTCACCTTTCAGGGGGCCTTGGGTCAGCCAGCTTTGTTAGATTTTGAAAAATATCTGGGAAGGGGGTCAGGTGATCCCTATAAAGGACAAAGAAAGCTCAGCTCGAGGAGCGCTGCAGAAAGGAAGTTGGTTTCTGCAATTATGGAGCGGAGTTGGGTTAGCCAGTCTGCCTGCCTGTAGCCAGTGCAGCCTTTGGCGGTTACAGGAATGTTCTCTGCTACTTTATGAGCTTCTTGTTTAATAAATTGTGCCCTTTCCCCTCTGCCCCCTTCTGAGGACCCCAGGGATGTCTTTCCACTGCTGGTCAAATCAAACATCAACTAGCAGGGATAGGGAGGCGCACATTACACTAGTGGTAACAATGCCACTAATCTAATGGCATCCTTTTTAATGCTGTAAGGGGGGAGCCTGATGTCAGAAATGGCGAAATGGAAATTGTTACTTATAGTACATATATAAATTGTCTTAAAGCCATGCGGTTAATAAACAAATTATTTAGGCATCTAAGATAGATTCAATTTATACCGTAACTTTTTCTATAATTATTAAGAATAAAATTCAGAAGCTTTAAGTGTATTCTCTTTAGTGTAATTTATTCTACATTATTCTTAATCAAAAATAACCCAGACATAACCCCCAAAATTGTCTTTATTTTTCATTTTAATCAGCATACACTTTTATTTTGTTTTGTCCTATTATTATTTAACAGATTTATTAGTTGCCCGCCACCATGGCATACGTAAAAATTTACATAATTAAAATCACACACACTGATACGGTCTGAAGCCACCCACCAAACAGGAAAAATCCACAAAAAAAGAAAAGCCAAATACATCTTAATGGAATCATAGAAATGTAAGGCTGGAAGGGAACTTTAGAGGCTAGTTCAGCCCCCTGCACTGGGGAAGGGCCAAGTATACCTAGACCTTCCGCGACATGTGTTTGTCTAACCTGGTCTTTAAAACCTGTAATGACAGGGATTCCATAGTTTCCCTTGGAAGCCTATTCCAGTGCTTACCTATACTTATAGTCTGTTTCCTTAAAAAGAAACAAAAAAGATATTATAGCATGTATGTGAGAAGAGTCGTTAAATAGCAGTAGATGAGAGCTGAAGATTTCAGGAATTCAGGCACATATTTCAATTTCACAGGAATAAAACAAAGAGAAAAGGACCTTGAAAGCATCTCTATCAAGACAGCAAACTGAGGAAAATCCATCAGAAGGTTACTGGCAACTACAGTTGGAAGCATTTAACATGCTAAGAAAATGACAAAACTACAACTTAAACTTCAGCATACTGGTTTGCCAAATGCTGGATCAACATCACACATTGCTTTGTTTGGTCAACGGGTCCTCCAGGCTGCAGTTGTTTATTAACCACTAAAAGCTAAGCTTGCTTTCTTCCCTGTACTTAACGGTGACCACTCAAGTAAGCAGAAGTGTCATGAAAAAATATATATCCTGTTCACAGAAACCCCCTATTCCTCCACAACATTCAAAATAGTATTGATTTTACCCTGGACTGGAAAATATGCTCATTGCAGCTGTCAGTACTGAACATGAACAGTAAGTTCTAAAGAAACCCTGAATTCAAGGTGGTACTAGATCAAGAGAGTGTAAGGAATTCTTTATAAGCTTGTTTCCCCATGGCTTGTCAATCCAGTACTCAAAAGGATTCCTCCTTCCCTCTGAGTGTGTGTGTGTGTGTACATATTTATGCATAGTTGAGGTTAATAATAAAAATGTCAACACTGGATACTTCGGACAAGATTTTCTATTGGAGTAAACTGGTATAGCTTCATTGAAGTCAATGGAGTTGAAGATCTTTTTCATTTAATTGTTAGCAAGCTCTGCTGGAATTTGTTGACTGTATTTCTATTGGCTGTTGTATGCAAAATCTAGAACTGCCTCACTCATCATGGATATGCAAGAAAAACCCTATAGCAACCTACAGATTTGTGGTGTGAAAGCCTTAAGAAAACAAATTTATATGTAAGAAATTACCCAGTCTCTCTATATTTAGCTCTTATTTTTAACCATAGGTGGTTTATTCTCTCTTGATGGTTCTGAACTCCCTGCCGAAAGCATGCAGAGACTTGATTTCTGCTGTTATAGTATCCCTCTATGGAGGTTTGTCAGACTGTTGCTGTCAGCATTAGTTTCTCCTAAAACTTCACGTTACATAAATTTGTCCTGCTTCTCTCAGCAATTTTGTGAAGATCATCCATTCAGCTGGACATAGCATGGTGGTCTGATGATTGAGAGAGGTTCTGACATATGGAATGGCTACAGTAGAAGTTTTCCATAATGGGCAGCCATTGTTTAAAATGTGTGTTTTTATTTTGTGGTTGCACAGCTGGAAGAGAAGATTATCATCAGTGCACCTAATCCGTGACTCTGTTACCAATGGTGACTTTATGGGTCAGGAACTTTGATCATAGCAACAGTGGGTTTGGCAGCATATAAGGGAAATGAACCTAAATAAGAGCTGAGAGTTCCAGGGAATCTTTAGTTGATTTCTCTCTTTATGATTGTGATCATATATCACATTTCCTTATGGTCACAAACTGTTTGAGTTTTTGCTACTATGTGATTCCAGTACTTGGGAATTGCATGAAATGAGAAACTTAATGTATTTTTTAAAAATGTTTAATATTAAAAAAGCAATTGCCATTCAGAAGTAAATGTTTAAAAAATATCCTATTTTAATGAAATACCTGAATATTTGCATTTAATTGAATATTTGCATTTCCTTTTCTGTCCCTGATATTTATCAATTAAGTTGTTAAAATTAATTTATTTTAAAAATATTGCATCTACTCCTTGCCTATGTCTTTCACTGATATCAAAATTCTGTGTTTGTAATAACATTCATTGTCATGGAACATGGTACCTATATAACAATTTGATGGCAATAATTTGAATACATTGAGCAGGAGCAACATACTAATTTAAATAATGGGAAACATTCTGTTAAAATACAAACTCCTAGTTGTTTAGCAATTATGTAAGAAAAATAATGTCTCAGTGCAATGGAAGTTTTTTCAAGTATAGTTTTAAACATTTGCTTGACTGTAGTGTGGACGTTAAATTAAATATCTGTAAATTAACACCTCAAAGGTCCTTCTTTATACTGTTGTGCTCTATTCTGTTCTTGTTCATTCCTAGTGAAGTGTCTTCTCAGTTCCCTGGACATACAGCTAACAGGAGAAAATAAATCCACTTGGCATCTCAGGATTTAGGGGAATAGGAAGGAGATGAGGCTAAGTCTTTTTAAGAATACCGGTACATGGTCAAAGAATCTGGCAGTATGGAAAGATCTGCTAAATTCATTACTCCTGATCAGATAGTGATTGTCAGTGTGAGGTGGAACACCGCAGGCAGTTATGTTACCCTCGTTTTTTGACATATTACCAATTGAATATTTTTGTATCTCATTCTACTTGAATATGTGACAACTTCGGGTTTTAAATTATATTTTAGGAAATAGAAGCAAATGGTCTCAGTTGTTTCATGACAATTAGAGTAGCTCCATGGATATTCCACATTTTAATCTGCTTGTTCATTAACAATATCCTTTAGAAAGCGACAAAGAGTCCTGTGGCACCTTCTAGACTAACAGACGTATTGGAGCATCAGCTTTTGTGGGTGAATACCCATTTCATCAGACGCATATAGTGGAAATTTCCAGAGGCAGGTATAAATATGCAGGCAAGAATCAGTCTAGAGATAACGAGGTTAGTTCAGTCAGGAAGGATGAGGCCTTCTTCTAGCAGCTGAGGTGTGAACACCAAGGGAGGAGAAACTGCTTTTGTAGTTGGCAAGCCATTCACAGTCTTTGTTTAATCCTGAGCTGATGGTGTCAAATTTGCAAATGAACTGAAGCTCAGCAGTTTTTCTTTGAAGTCTGGTCTTGAAGTTTTTTTGCTGCAGGCTAGCTACTTTTAAATCTACTATTGTATGTCCAGGGAGGTTGAAGTGTTCTCCTACAGGTTTTTGTATATTGCCATTTCTAATATCTGACCTGTGTCCATTTATCCTTTTACTTAGGGATTGTCCAGTTTGGCCAATGTACATAGCAGTGGGGCATTGCTGGCACATGATGGCATATATTACATTGGTAGACATGCAGGTGAATTGAATCGGTGATGATGTGGCTGATCTGGTTAGGTCCTGTGATGGTGTCGTTGGTGTAAATATGCAGGCAGAGTTAACATCGAGGTTTATTGCATGGATTGGTTCCTGAGTTAGAGTAACTATGATGCAGTGTGTGGTTGCTGGTGAGAATATGCTTAAGGTCGGCAGGTTGTCTGTGGGCGAGGACTGGCCTGCCTCCCAAGGCCTGTGAAAGTGAGGAATCGTTGTCCAGGATGGGTTGTAGATCACTGATGATGCGTTGGAGAGGTTTTAGCTGAGGACTGTAGGTGATAGCCAGTGGTCTCTGTCTGAGAGGTTGGAGCAAATGCGGTTGTACCTCAGCGCTTGGCTGTGGACGATGGATCGTGTGGTATGTCTGGGATGTAAGCTGGAGGCATGAAGGTAGGCATAGCGGTCGGTGGGTTTTCGGTATAGGATGGTGGTAATATGACTATCACTTGTTTGTCCCGCGGTGTCTAGGAAGTGGACCTCCCATGTAGATTGGTCCAGGCTGAGGTTGACCTCAATGAATGGGACAATAAGACTAATGCTCGTCAATATATATTTTTACAATGGAGCAACTATGCAACATATTGTCTGGGAAAATAATACAGGGATTGTAGGGGAAAGTAGTTAAAACTGTCAGAAAAATGCATATCTATAAGAAGAAAAGCCACTCCTTATGGGAAAGTCCTGCATAATTCAATAAGAAATGACAGCCCTGCTATAGATTTTTTTAAATTAACTTCTAGCATTCTATACTGAGGATAGAATTCTCTGTTAAATTCTGTACATGGTGAACATTCTATACGCAAGTTTTAATTTTCTATCAAATTTGACTTTTTTAATGTCATTTGTTATAGAACTCTATTTAGTTTCTGTAAAACCCTGTCACTTTCATCTCCATTAAATTTTATAGGATTCTTCAATATCGGAGTTGACTCATCAGTACAGCGATTAGAATAAAAATCATAACAGTTAATTTTTCCATTGTACAAAAGTACATTTAATGTGAGATTTTCTTTAGCTTTCTGTGTTGGAATATTTCAGCCAATTGTTCTGAAACGTCAGGCAAATTAATTTGAAGTACATAGATTTAAAAATACATAGCTGTAGTGGAAACCTGAAGAAATATGCTCTCAGTTTAAAGATAAACATATAAACAATTTTTATAGGGATAATTTAAAGAGAGCCTATTTTTCCTTCTTTGTAATTTCTTAATGCATTTTATAGAAATTATATTCTTAGTGTTATGGATGAACACCAACAGATAACCCCCCAATTTCATCATAGCCAGAGATATCTATGCATAGAGAGTTTCCTCCAGACATTGATTTCCTTGGGACAATTTCAGCCCTTTTTCTGAGAGGCTAAATGTCTTAACAACCAGCGAAAAATGGCTAGTTGTGAAAAATGTTTGATTAGCTATATTCAATTTACAAAATTTAGGTTCATGTTTTGTGATAAATTGATCAGTACGGTGTGCTGTCTGAAAACTCATCTTGCTAGAACAAAATAGGGAACATATTGTCCGAAATTACATCATAAAACTAACCAGAAGTACTTCTCCGAAGAGCAGAGTTTCTCAAACAGGGTTCGCCAATTGTATAGGGAAAGCCCCTGGCGGTCCAGTTTACCTGCCCCGTCCGCAGGTCCGGCCGATCGCGGCTCCCGCTGGCTGCGGATTGCTGCTCCGGGCCAAAGGGAGTTGCTGGAAATGGCAGCCACTTCAGCCCGCACCTCTTCCAGCAGCTTCCATTGGCCCGGAGCAGCAATCCGCAGCCAGTGGGAGCCGCGATCAGCCGAACCTGCAGACAGGGCAGGTCAACACACCGGCCTGGCCCTCCAGGGGTTTTTCTTACACAAGTGGCGACCCCTGTTTGAGAAACCCTGCCTTAGAGTATTGTTGGCATGTGATGAGTAAAGTGTTAGTCCCCCTAGGAAGGGTATGAAATGCAGGATATGTAGATTGACAAAGTGCTTCATTGCAAGGAAGCCTGATCTGCATAGACAGCTGTGAAAATAAAAATGTCATTCACTAGCTATTAAAACTCTTAAATGCAAGTTCTTTCAGTGATTTCTCGGCTGGCACATTTAACTTAATCAGAAAATGTTTTTGAAAGATTTTAAAATAGGATTGTGGGTCCTGCCTGGTAATAATATTAAATAGAAAAATCTGAGTTTAATTATTAATTCAATATCCGCTCTGTAATTCAAAAGAGCAGGAAGGGTAAGATCCTCACTTACCAAAAAAAGCGAGCAAATATGTATCACGCTGTTCAGCCATGAGAAAAAAATGTTAATGGTAAATAAGCTGCCAGTATTTACACACATGAGTAATGTATGCAGGCTAGTAGTCCAGTGGATTTGTTCATCTGCTTAAAGTAAAGCACATGTAGAACTGTTTTCAGGATCCAGGCTTGAGTAGATGTGGTTAGAAATACCCACAGAAGAAATAAAAACAAAATAAAACAAAACTCTGCAGATACTTTGTCAGGCTTGGCCCAAAGCCAGCTGAAGTAATCCTATTTGTCTTCAGTGAGCTTTGTGTCAAGTCTATAGAGTGTATGTAGATCCTTGTACTAACTAATTCTTACATAAGTTGTACTAAGGCCCTACCACAGTGTATGAAAATGTGCGGCAACCTTTTTTAAAGACCTTGAACCCAGTACATGTGCAGACATTTCGTATATACTTAAACATCCACTGATGCAGTTAGTTTTTGCTTTAAATTTGTTGTCTTTCAATTGCATTGAGTGTCCCCTTGTTCTTGTGTTATGTGAGAAAATAAACAGGAATGCCTATTTTATGCTGAGTGTCCAGCAAGAGTGGGAGTCAGAGATTTGGCCCAGGAGCAATTTAAAACAGACTGGAGTCGGCTCTGAAGTTAGCCTGTGGTGTATGCCAGTTGAGGATTGCTGGAATTCAATACTACCTGGGTGCTCCGCCTAACCATTCATTTCTATCTCCAAAATTACTGCTAATTCCATCTGTTGGGGAAAAAAAAAGTGGGGGGTGTCCTAGGACTAGCAGGAATAGGTTTTCAGTAAGTATTTGAAGTTAGTTGTTTCCAAGCAAATTAAAAAAATTAGTTTCCTCTCTCCAAAAATACCCGAACTTAAAGGAAATAACTTGCACAAGTACAGTACTTACACAGCTCTTGAAACAAGTGGCCATTCATAAGAATACAATTATATACACATAGTCAAAGCAAATTACATTTACAAACTCACAGCAGCTGGTGCTTTCAGCTGTAAGGAAAAGTTTTTTGTGCTCCAAACTTTGAGACACTTCAGCCTCTTTGGAAATTTGACATATTTGCCATTTTTCTTATTTTGAAGGTAAACTGTTTAAACAAATAACAGCTAATATAAAAAGCAACAATTTTATCTTTTAAATTTTAAAATATCTTATTTTTATTTTATTGTGTTTGCATGAAACAGACTTAAAGATAATTTGCATTTTATCAGCTAAGTCCCTTAGAATGCTGAACATTTCTTAGAAATCTTTTTTTTATCTGATTTATTCCTTATGCAGGAATCTTTTACATAGAAAAGAAATTTCTTCAAGTATAATGTGTCTTAACAAAGAAGATTCAACTCATTGTTAGGTCACTAAATGGCCTATGATAGGTTAAATTGAGGAATTCTAGGTAAAGTGAGTGAAGAAGTGAGTGATGGCATTTCAGTAGAGAAATGTGAGATGCAAAAGTCTGTTCTTCAACTCTGCACATATATGATTTATGACAAACGTATATTAGAAAATACCATAAAACATAATGAATCTCTAGAGCTAAGTTGACTTTCCTCTCTGAAAAGTTTTTGGACTCCCAGTAGCCTTTTCAAACCTATAGATCTGACCTACCTAACTAAACTCCCAAATCCAATATGCCCAAACTTCAAAAAAGTTGAGAACTGGTCCTGATCTTTGCAGCCAGTCCCTATCTGTCTAACGAGTCAAGTGAAATTTATAGATCTGAACAGCCTTCCATCTGCTCCCTCCAAACTTAACAATTTGGACCATTTAGTAAAAAAAAAATTAACTTCTTCAAAAAACAAACAAACAAAACAGAAATATTATTTTACTTACAATGTAATGGATCTTGGCATTGTGATTATTGTGGTTCCTGTTGTATACATATGAGAAAATATCTGATAGTAGAAGAGATGATATGATATAAATATTGCCATCCTCTCCTTATGAATATCCCTCCTTAAAAATAATTTTTGCTTTGTCACTAACAAGAAGTGAGTTCCTACATTTAAAAAAAAATTGTTACAGCGCCATCGAGATATACCCATCCAGTAACTGAGTAATTTATATAATCTTATTGTAACCTTTGTGCTGCGGACCTTCATCTCCACTTCTGTGTATTTATTCTTCGCACTTGTATCACGCCTAAAATTTATAGTATAATCGTTATGGGGTAAGGACCTTGGTTTTTACTTTTTGTATAAAGTGCCTTGCACACTGCTGAGTGCTGTAAAATAATAACTGGAGAGCAAGAATGTGCCTACTGGGACACAGAATATTACATCAATAACATAGAGTTTTAAAAGACTTCAGATGCTGAGGTAACTGTAAAAAAATGAAAATATTTCTGTATTGTCTGCTATTGTTTATATGTAGCAAGAGAGGATGAGAAATGGATCATAAACACATGGATGAAGGTGAGGAAAGTAAAAGAATAGAAGACACAGAAGTGGGACACTTAAAGGAGAAAAATCATCTCCCTTTGTGTGTCTTCTCTTTCTTTCCTGCTCTTTCTTTAACTAAGTAATGCATAATTTGCTACTCACAGAACCAGTCCACCATTTCCCAGAAGTCTGGAAAGCAACCCAGTATCAATTTTCAGCCAAGCATTTGCATGTGTAACTCTGTATATCAGTAACACTGGATGCTGCAAATTGCCTGTCAGGTGAGGCACTATGGGAACGTTTCTAAATAGTCTTCAGTTAATAGCCAGATGCATATAAGCACTTAGTCCAATTTGTGAAGTTGTTGGAAGGAACTGCAGTGATTTTAATCTCAGGTTGGAAAGGGTTGGGGAATATTCATATTCAACATGTATTTCAAAGCATGTATTAGTTTAATAGTTTTATCATGTTGCTCAAATCATATGTCTTTGCAAATATCTGTAACTTCTTGTCATAAACAGATAGTTAAGGATTAATAGAACAGGAGTACTTCATGTCTCTTTTGACTGTAAACGGTTAATAAGTTCAGTGAGCCTGGCTGTCACCTGACCAGAGGACCAATCAGGGGACAGGATACTTTCAAATCTTGAGGGAGGGAAGTTTGTGTGTGTGCTGTTAGTTTTGGTGGTTGTTCTCTCTGGGTTCTGAAAGTGACCAGATGTGCAACCAGGTTTTTCTCCAATCTCTCTGATACAGTCTCTTACATGTCCAGAATAGTAAGTACTAGGTAGATAAGGCGAGTTAGGCTTATGTTTGTTTTCTTTATTTGCAAATGTGTATTTGGCTGGAAGGAGTTGAAATTTGTATTTTCCTGAAAGGATTTTACTTTGTACTTGTATACTTAGGCTGGGAGGGTATTCCCAGTGTCTATAGCTGAAAGACCCTGTAACATATTCCATCTTAAATTTACAAAGATAATTTTTACTATTTTTCTTTCTTTAATTAAAAGCTTCTCTTGTTTAAGAACCTGATTGTTTTTCTATTGTGGTGAGACCCCAGGGGACTGGGTCTGGATCCACCAGGGACTTGGTTGGGAGAAAGGAGGGAAGGGGAGAGAGAGGTTAATTTTCTCTCTGTGTTAGGATTACTTTCTCTCTCAGGGAGAGCTTGGGAGGGGGAGAGAGAAGGAGGGGGGAAGGTGAATTTTCCTCTCTGTTTTAAGATTCTAGGAGTTTGAATCACAGTAATCTTCCAGGGTAACCCAGGAAGGGGAAGCCTAGGAGAGGCAACTGTGAGGGAAAGGGTTTACTTTCCTTGTGTTAAGATCCAGAGGGACTGGGTCTTGGGGGGTCCCCGGGCAAGGGTTTGGTGGGACCAGAGTGTACCAGGCACTGGAATTCCTGGTTGGTGGCAGCGCTACAAGTACTAAGCTGGTAATTGAGCTTAGAGGAATTCATGCTGGTACCCCATCTTTTGGACGCTAAGGTTCAGAGTGGGGAATTATACCATGACACTTCTAATATATTATTCAACATTTCTGTCCAATAACAGTGGCTCCAATTCAACAAGGTACTCAACTCACGCTTAACTTTAAATACTTGAGTAGTCCCATTGACTTCAATTTGATTACTCGCATGGTTTAAAGTTAGGTATGTGCTTATGCACATTGCTGATTCAGGTCCCAAATCTGCAGTAATCTTTGTGAAAGTTTTCCACTACAGCATGCTAAAAATATATAATAGTGGGGGGAGAAAAATAAAAAAGGCAGATTATCTGACACAGAAAACACATTTATAATATAATCATGCAAAGTTTAGCAAATCCTTGCATTTACCGTTTGTAAAGATAGGGAACAGTTTTGTTCTGAAGTGCTTGGTTAGAGTGATCACTTTATGAATTTTGAGATGGATTTTCAAAGGGATTTCTGCTCCTAAATCTCTGGGTCACTTTTGAAATACTTCCCTTAAATGTATCTAAATGGCCACATTCCAAGTTATGTGAAAATATTCTAAAACTTATTATTCTTGTAAATATTTGAAAGCCTAGATTTTATCAGTTCTACTGAACTTCTGTCAGTAGTAACTGACATCATGGACATTGTTACTGACTTCAGAGGGGACTACTCACGCTACTAAACATTAACATTATAGTGTTTGTGGCATCAAATCCTAATTCAGCATCCAGAGAATGTAAAGGTAGCTATGGTGGAATAAATAATAAAAGTCCCTGTAAAAATATCTGATAGTAGCAAATGCCTCTAGTGGCCAAAGATGGGACACTAGCCAGGGAGGGCTTTGAGTTACAATAGAGAATTCTTTCTCAGGTGTCTGCTGGTGGGTCTCACCTACATGCTTAGAGTCTAATTGATCACCATATTTGGGGGTTGGGAAGGAATTTTCCCCCAGGTCAGAAGGCAGAGACCCTGGGTTTTTTTGCCATCTTCTGCAGCGTCAGGTACTGGTCACTTGCTGGTTTGGACTTGTGTAAGTGGTGAATTATCTGTAACTTGAAGTCTTTAAATCAATATTTAGTAACTCAGCCAGAGATTATGGGCCTATTACAGGAGTGGGTGGGTCAGTTTCTATGGCCTGCAATGTGCGGGAGGTCAGACTAGATGATTGTGATAGTCCTTTCTGACCTTAAAGTCATGAGTCTAAGATATACTGTTGTCCAGTATATCTGGATACTGGATCACTCTATGATTGGCTGTTCTCTTCATTTCCTCTGAAACGCCTGGCATTGGACCACTGTCGGAAGACTAGCTGGACCATTGGTCTGACCCAGTATGGCCGTTCTTATGTTATTAGAGGACTTTCCCACAGAATTATTTAAAATAATATATTGTAAGTATCATAATGAACATTTTTTAAAGAAGTTTTATGTAAGAAAATAACCAATTTGTTACCTTAGCTTCATATATTATTTTTCATTATACCTAATGCAATTTTGTAATCAGCCAATCAGTTTGCTAAAATATCACTTATTCCATGATTAACAAGAAGTGAAGTACAGAATACAGTACTGATCCTGCAATTAGATCCATATGGATATGTTCCCGCACAAAACTACATTGACTTCAGTGGGATTATGCGGTTGCAGGACTTCACCTACATGGATTTAATTGCGCGATTGAGACCTCATTTTCCACCTCTGAAATAGCTCATTGATAAAATAAAATTTCTTATTTATTAATATGCAGAAGAAAATCCTCACAGTCAGGTGCACATTTTTTTAAAAAGCCCCAAACAGCCCCAAGTTCAAACACATTGTAGTTCCATTACTTTGCATATTTTTGATTTATTTTTTGGGGGGATTGTGTCACGTGATCAAGCCTCCATCACACATCCAACTAGCACTTCTGGAGCTTTAAAAATTTCTAAGCAGTGTATGTACTCAAGATGAAAGGCTTTTAAAATGCAGTATAAATTTCTCACAATTTTTAAATTGCAGCATAAAGTCCAACTTTAACATCCATTTGGGATTCTCTCCCTATAAAGAGAAAATTCAAGTAGTGGTTTTGGAAGTCTTAACATTTATTTTTATTTTAAATTAGGTATAATAGTGATAACATTAATAGAATGAAAGTCTGCAACCACTTAATAAGTAAATGTCTTGGCTTTACCACTATCTGTCCGTAAGGAAAGACCATTACTGGAGCACAAACTCATTCTATTAATGTTATCTCTTGGTTCTATTTTTCAGTATTTATTATGCAACTTTTCCAAATTACATTTCTTCAGGTTTTAAATAGGGACACTAAACAATGTGGAATGCTTGAGAAGGACTATAAAGATTGTAATACTTGGGTGAATTAAACTAAGAGTCTGAACCAAACAAAAAAGAAGGCTGAGATGTCACTCCCTCCATGCGTAAGGGCAGTTTGAATACTACAATTAGAATGAATTAATACTGGCTAAGGGAGATTATTAAAATAATATGGGACCTTTCTAAGTTGCTGGTTTGAATTCAGAGTGGATCCCTAATGACTGCAAGAAGGTGGTAGAGTTCTTCTGTTGAATCAACCTGTTAAGTGCTGTTGGAACTCTGCAGCGTGATGCTGACTGATTCCTGCTGACTGATTGTGGCAGGGATATAATGCAGGAGGAATGGCTCAAGAATGGAGATTCTTGGGCTCTAGGACAGAGAGAGCTCTTCAGGAACACCCTGAGAGATATCTGTGTTTAGGAAGACAGCCTAGGGTTATGTTTCTCCTCCTGCTATTTGAATTACCAAGGAAGACAGACCCTAGAAATGGGGTAAGATGATACTAAATACAGTCAGGGTGACAAAATGAGGGGGGGCAGAGAGCAGCATCCCCCACTCGCTCCCAACACTTTGGGTAACATTTTGTCCCCCCGGCTGGTAGTGCTGCTGCTGCTGCAGCCTCAGAAGCCGTGCAGTGCTGAGCCACCAGGTCTTCTCCCTCTGCCCCATGGAGAACAGCAGCAGTGGAGGAGTTCGGGCTACTACAGCTGCCTGTAGCCGGGGCAGTGCTGCCTCTTTGGGTTTCCCACACGCTGCCTGTGGGGGAGGTGGAGAACTGAGGAACTGGCCCTGGGGGTGCTCTTGGGGAGGGAGGATACTGGCGAGATGGCACTGGTGGAGCTGTGGGGGAGGTGGGATGCCAGTGACTCAGAGCTGGTGTTGGAGGTGCTGTTGGGGAGGCGGGATGCCAAGGACTTGTAGCTGGCTCTGAGGGTGCTGAGGAATGGCGTTGTCACTGCCAGGCTCTTTTCTGCTGTGCAGCCTGTGCAGGACCCACCCAGAAGGCATAGCTCCACCCCTGTCTCCTAGTAATGCCTGAGATGGTGTGGGACAGGGCCACGCTGGCTCAGTCCCAGGTATCTGCCTAGTGCAAAGGACCCAGCCTGTCTGCAAGGAGTCGGGGGATGGTGCAGAAAAGCACCAATCCTGCCCAGCAATTCTACTTCATGGCTGAGGCTCAGATCTGGTAAGGGCCGCCTCGCTTGACCCACCGGACTCTAGCCCATAAATATTCCCTCTCCACAGTGTCTACCCCAATCTCCTCCTCCCCCAAAATCTCTTAATCCCACTCCACACCCAGAGATCCACAGCCCCTAAACTCTACCTCTCGCTCTGAAGTGAAAGTAAGCCGGTACCGTCTGGGGATTTGAAGGGCTCTGGGCGCCCTGCCAGCTGAAACTGAGGCCTAGAGCTTAAATGGCCTCTGTACAGATGCACAAGGTGTGGAGTAGGCTCCAGTGAAACTCAGCCCTAAACTTCTGGGGTGGTTCTGGCCACAGTTTCAGGCTTGCATTGCCATAAGAGCGTGGACTCCCCTAGTCCGTGATCCTGTGACGGCTAGATATTCCAAAAGGGGAGGTAGGGTCATGGCATATAGAGCTAGATAGCTGGGGAGTGCAGATGGCCTACTCACCCTGTGCATCTGGGAGCTCCTGCTGCTGTGCTGCATCTCCACCCCACCCCTCTACAGACCATTTTTGAACAGGCATTACTATGTCCAAAATAAGCACTGTTACCGGCAGTCACAGTACGGGGGCCAAGGACTGACTGCATATGGAGAGTACACTATCCTCTCCACCATAAAGATTTTCCACTGGTCAGGGGTGAGGGAGAATTGGAAGCTTGATGTAGCTGATCTGTGGGTTAAAATAAAGGATTTTGGTCTCTGTTACTTTCCATCTAGCACTTTTCACAACATTAATCTCACTTTTTATAAAGAAAATCCAACCTTAAAATGCTTAAACTCACATTATAATGAAAATAATACCAAGTAGCAAGAAGTGGTGTTACTTAAATGAATTACGTAGTGGGATACTGATAGTCATATGTTTGTGCTTCTAGTTGACAGTTAAGACAAACGCATATTAAATATGGAAAGCAATGTGATTTCCTGGTTCAGTGGAGGATTATGTCCCAATCTGAAGTTAACTTACCACTCTCAGTATTGCTATTTAAGACTGTAACCTCTGCAAGCTTTAAATAGTGATTTTCTCTTTCCGTACTGCCATCCCAAGGCTCTATACCAACAGAAGGGTCAACAAGAAAACCAACCTGAAAGCAGATCCCAGAAAAAGCATAGTGTTTATTTGATATTTGCCAGGTAAACATATATCCATACATGGACAGTTCATAGGCTGACCTTTTCACTAGGAAATGCTATGACACTGGGTTGGATTGAATGACCTACTGCCGGTGTTTTCCCCAGGGGGTATTCGAATTTACAGGAAGATGAGGGCCAAGGAGTGAGACCATGAGGGTGAAGATGGCACCATAGTAAAAACTGAAAAACATAAGTTTTAGAATTCTAAAACAAAAAATATTATTTAAAAAGATATATATTTAAATTGACTTTTGAAAATATCATAATAATTAAAAGGTTTAGTACAGAAACTCCCCGACATAATGACCCCTCAAGATAGCAATGATGTAAGATAATAACCTTTGCAAATATTATGCATTTTAAAAATCTTAACCTACTAGGAAATGTATATTTATATAAATTTCCCAGACACAAATCTGGCATTCTGAAGTAAAGTCACTAAAACATACTAATATGGTTGTTCCAAGAATGAAAAATTGTATTACTTCCTTCTGTGTGGACATAAACTTTCATGAAATTTCAATAAAAAAGGAGGAGTTCCGTTTATTGTGGTTGCCTGGTTGCTGTAAGCAAGTTTTGTACATTTTCATCGGCAAAGCTAACTCTTGGCCCCACATTTTAAACATAATAAAACACCAATAAACATCAGCATTTTATTTTATGATGGTTTGTTGTTGTTTATCAATCATAATTTGAAATTTTGAGTTTGGCCAACATCACCAAAATGAATATCCCAACATTGTCGCAACAAACACAGTTGTGTAAGGAAGTTAATCTTTGTTCATACTTTTAAAACCTATTATGCTTTTTCAGGGACAAGTGTTTTATCATATATATGCTTTTAAAGTGTGTATTAATGTTTCAATTTCAATGCAAACATCCAACCAACAACTAAATGCAATTTTTTTCCAACTAGAAATTTTTTAAAACAATTATATCTATTTGGAAAACAACTAGACTGGCAACACAGCTAACTAGTTGACCACTGAGGGGAATAATGTGGGAGTTCAGAAGGGGTAGGGAAATCCTTTTCCTCATGCATTTTCTATTTCCAACTGCTTTGAAAAAAGATGCTACCATACAATTGCATGTGAGTAATACGGAGAAACATGACATTTCTGCAATTCACTTGTGTTAAAGGGGTATCTCCTATCCATGCCATCATGTGTGGTGAGGAGTAACCTTATACAAACCTAGGCGGATAGCTCACTCTTGGGTTGCAGCGTTCCTTGTGTTCAAAACAATCCAGCAATCTGAGAAAATATCTAGCATACCACTATTGAGAAACATGGGTGTTTGACAGGAATTGATTATATGGGTTCAGTGGAAGAGGACTACAAGGAAAGAGACTTCTCTACACCTGCTGGGCCCAGAAAGCAGAAGTCCAGCCAGGAGACCTTAGTAAATGTTAGGAGGAAGGGTCAAGATCTCTTATCGCTTATCTTGACCCTACTCTCCACTGGATCCAGGGTTACATGAGCAGGTCTGTGGTTCTGCTCTTGCTCCTTCCTCTGCCTAGCCAGGAGGGTGAGTCTGCAGAGGACTTTCTGAGGATGAGAGAAAGTTTGTGAGATGATAATTGGTATCTGTATCAGTACTATCTGGAAAACATACTACTGGATTCACCTATCCCAGATTGCCACAATCCCTGCACTCACCAAGCTGTTTGGGAAAGCAGGAAGACTTGAGTGCCATTCTTGAGTTGGCTGCTAAGGATGCTAAAATTTCACACAAGCCCCACGTCCACCTTCAGATTAGTAGGGTATGTTTGTAATACTGTGCATGCCTGGTGGCCTGAATAAGCAGACTTTGCCAAGTCTGGGCCCCTCAGGGTATGTCTACACAGAAACTAGTCAACCCTCCCACCTTTCAGGATCCTAGAGCCTGGAAGTCTACACAGACCAAGCCCAGAAATCTACACCGCAATGAAATAGCCCTGTAGCCTGTGCCCCGCATGCCTGAGACAGCTGGCACAGGTTAGTCATGAGTGTCTAGTTGCTGTGTGGACATACCCTCAGAACAAAGATAATTTTTATTTACAGACTGTGTGGTTGACTCTCAGAATGTACTGATCACATGCAAGTCCATGGATTTCAGTGCCAGATGCAGCTGCTCAGCACTTCTTGGGATAAGTCCCTAATACACTAGAAGTTGTATATAACATTCACTTATATAACAAATAATACTGGCTTTTAGATTATTTGAGTTTCCTTACATGTTTAAATGTGGCTTGGGAAGTATACACTCTAATTTCTTTGTTCCTGAAATATGTTGCTTCCTGGCAGTGTCTCTCTTTGAATGTATAATAGATGTGCTAAATGTAATCTGCATGCAGTTTAACATAAAACACATCTATAAAATGAATGTAACATTGATACCAGTTGTTATTTTAATATAAATCCCTAAGAAGAAAGGGAAGCTTTACTTCTGTTGTCTGGGCTGTGTCTATACTGTGATATAAATAGAATGTTGGGATTTTCAGAGGTGTCAGTCTGGCATAGCTCACCAGAACTTAATTTGTGAAGGATGGCTTCTGAAAGTAAAAGCCTTACTAACTTTCTTCCTTGTTTCTGTTAACAGGAAGAGTGCTTCTTGAATCTAGAGGCTCCTATTTCAAGAGTATGTGGCTACGACACTCCTTTCCCTCATATCTTTGAACCTTTCTACATCCCAGACAAATGGAAATGCTATGATGCCCTTCGAAAAATGATTAATTATTGATAAAATTATTGATGAAGTCTACAACCGTTCTAACCAGAGTAAGTGGAAGATTTAAAGGTTACAGTACTAGTTCATTTTAAAAGCAGGAATTGGCTATTGCTGCTTAAGCTCATGGTTCAGAAAGGTACTTAATCCCCTGCCTAACTTTAAGCACATAAGTAGCCCCCCTGTAGTCAATGCTCATAGTGGAGCACATGTTTGAGTACCTTGCTGAATTAGAATATAAAATACTTTGCATTCTGAGAAGTGTGATTGATTAAGAACAATTGTTGATTGAAAGAAAAAATCTATATTGCTTCAAGTATTTCACATATGAAAGCCCATTCTGTTTGAACTTTAAAACCTCCTGTGGCTCATTGTGGGTTCAAACCTATGACAGGTGGGTCATCTTCAACTCATGTTGACTTTAATGGGAGCTGAGAGTACTCAGCCGTTTTCAGGATTGACCTTGAAGACATGAATTTCCTCCAGTCTTATATTATATTCAAAAATACTGAGAATCATAGAATATTAGGGATGGAAGGCACCTCAGGAGGTCATCTAGTCCAACCCCCTGTTCAAAACAGGACCAATCCCCAGACAGATTTTTTGCCCCAGTTCCCCAAATGGCCCCCTGAAGGATTGAACTCACACCCCTGCATTTAGCAGGCCTATGCTCAGACCACTGAGCTAGCCCTCCCATCATAAGCCCTGTTATCTAAAGTTTATTCTACAAATAATAATCAAATATTACATTTTCTGTATAATTTTTCCAGCTTCTTTGCCCACTCACCCAGTGAGATTTCAGCTGTTTGCAAAATCCTGCAAGGAAGCAAGTGGTATTAAATTTCATTACTTGTATCTAAATCATTAGGATGTTTAAAACACATTCCTAGTCTTAAATTTATTTTCAATGTAATAGCAAAAATCTGTTCTTTTCCTTCATAAACATACATAGTGTTAGACTGTTCATCGGCCAGCAAAGTCTTTGAAAGGACGCTGAAAATGACTATAATAGATCTTCTGTATTTACTGGCTGATGTTATGATGTAAATCTTTTTTAAGCAAGTAGTTGATTTACTATGGATTTCAGTGACACTGTAAAATAGTAGCATTATAGCTACTGTATTTAGATATGCAATGGGAGGCAGTTGCTGGGATCCATACTTCATGAGCCTCATCTTTCTAACATAAAAAGAAATTAGAAAATAGCATAATCCAAAGGTACTTTATATATTGTGGAGTTTCTCTTGCTCCCATTGAAGTCGCATTGACGTTAGTGGCAGCAGGATTATGCCCTATAATGGGGACCCATTCTTGTGTTCATACTCCCAGTATATGGCTGTGCTCTCATGTAAATATCCCATCAGAATATACCCTGTGGATGATGTAATGTTCTTACCTCAAAGTCTTGAGCTGTTATACAGCTTCACCAAGGCATAGTATTATATACCTGCAGCTGGCAGCATTAGGACAGACCTTAATGCTTGATACAACTACTAAGAGAGGAACTACCATTCTGCAGTGTTCAGTTAAGCTGTGAAGTCTTAGTTGAATGTGTGAGGTGCATTAAGTAGCCAGTGTCTCTCATTTTTGTAGATGTTTCTTTTCAGGTCTTTTTTGTCCTGGTATTTGTTTTCTTACCTTCATTTTGTCCCCAGAGTAGGAAGCTTTAAGGGCTCACCTACATGTGATCAGAAGTTTACCCTTTCAGATCACTAGTCTGTTTTGCTCAATCCAAAGAGTCCCTGTCTCCATGAAATACTGTGGATCTACTTAGTAACTCCACATTTACCATATTTACCATATTGCCTCTCCCTTTGTGGATTCCAGGACTAGCTACTCCAAGAAGCTGTCATTTAAGGTGTCAAGAAACTGTTTCTCTGCTTCCCTTCCTGAGGACATGTACCCAGTCAGTATGACCACCATACTATGTCATGTGAAATATCATAGCATTTCTGTATATTTTAAAAGTAAGGACATCCTATGTTAGCTGAGATTTCATTATGGTAGTTGTGGGTAAGTGCTTATTTTTTTAATGCCAACCACTGTTGATATAAAAACAACAAGGAGTCCGGTGGCACCTTAAAGTCTAACAGATTTATTTGGGCATCAAATAAATGCCCAAATAAATCTGTTAATCTTTAAGATGCGACCGGACTCCTTGTTGTTTTTGTGAATACAGACTAACATGGCTACCTCTGATACTTGACACTGTTGATATGAAATTGTCCCTCATGTTTTACCTGTACTGAAGTAAATTTGTCCAATCAGTTGTTCCCTTAATTTGACACCATCGTACATTAAATCAAACTGTCTCCAGAGAACTGTGTCTCTGTAACTATCTGAATGCATCTTTTCTTATTTTGCACATGGTTGAAACTTTAGGGAGGTTATCAATGGAGCATGGTTGGTTGTCCCTGATCTGTTCTTATTTAGGGAAAAAAACATCTCCTATGACAGAGGAGAAGCAAATCCAGAAGACTGCCCTCCTGGGGATGTAAAAGAGGGGTCTGCAACATCTGCAGGATCATAGTCTATTCCCATCTCTGACCGTGCATAGGATGGGGATCAGGGGAGTCTGTGCAGGGAGGCAGGCTGTGGGAAGGCGGTAGACATGCGCACGACATGTGTGCCACTTTTGTCCTCTGGAAACCAGCATGCAACCGTCTATAAAGTGAATGTAGACTTAATATGAATTAACTTTTGGATATGTCCCTTTCACCACCTTCCAATTTGTACTGTGGATCCCACCACGCAAAAACTGTCAAAGGGGACTACTGGGGCAGCTGGTAGTACTTAGTCGGCATTGCTGTAGAACTAGGCTCACTGAGATGAGGGAAAGCCACAAGGCTAGGGAGGGGGCAGGAGGCAATGTAGAGACACAGGCTAGCAGTGACTTCCAGCTGATTTCAGGTTACAGGGTCCATAACCTCTAGTCATGCTGTTGGGGGTCAAAATAGGTTTTGTCCCTCACAAAATAGGTTTTCCCATCGGTGATGGGAAATCTTGGAGTGTCATGTCCTCTTTGCAGGTTATTCAGTGTGAGTGTAGTGAAGAGACGTAGGTCTAGGAAATTTTGAGAGAAGTCTCATAAAATTCTTTGCATAGTTTTTTCAAATCATTGTGGCTGGGATTCTGTATTATGGTGTGCACCCAAGTTTGGCCTATCCACAGCTCATATATCCCATCAGTTTATAATTATTTAGGGGTATTGCAGTATTTAGTTTTTACAGTAAATATTTGCTTTGGCTTCTTAAAAATAAATAAATGGATATTACAGTTTCCTGTGCAGGTTGCACTGAATTGTTATTGCTGTGCCTTTATTTCCACTTGTAACAAGTTTTTCCTTGTTTAGTTAATATTTTTAGAAATTAATCTACTTGTCAGAGGCAGTAATTACAAAAGATCCGTGTTCAGCCATCTGCTCCACGGAGTTCAGATGGAAGGATAATGTGTTTTTATCTGTATTGCTATGAAAATGAAAGCATAATTGTAGCATTTGCTGGCTTTTGTACTCAGCGTATATACTCATTGGTGAGGTAGTTTGTTGATCCGGAATTCTGAGGTCAGTATGTTGCAAATCCATTTATATGCAGGGAGCACAGCAATCTCCTGTAATAACTACCTTCAAAGAGACTGGAGATTGTCTTACAGTTCATGAGGCCCCAACCAGAGCAGAGCCATATGTTGCTAAAAAGGTGGAATATCAGACCATGAGTTGTCCCCTTCTCATCCTAGTGCTGGAAAGACAGAGGGGATCTACAGGTGCGTGTTTCTATTGCCTCTGATTATACTGCCAGAGTCGAGTGTAGGGCTGGCTGTTAGCTGCAGAGCTGGCATAGATTTTAGGATCCCAAATAGCCACTTGCTTTGGTTATGCTTGTGAACAACTTGATGTGCAGCAAGTAATTTTCATGTTTCCTACCTGTGATCAAGTCTTTTATTGGAGACTTGTATCCATTACTTTTAAACAGATGGCAAAAACTAATCAAGTTACAGCTCTGTGGTACATATCTTTGTCTCTCTAACTTGTAGTTATTTGTTTTGATATTTTCAATATACATATCTATCACACAGTATTCAGAGAAGGAATAACATATAAATCCATCCCTCTCCATTCACAGAACTAAGCATTACTAAAAAGGTAATTTTGAATGTTTTGCAGAAAAACAAGGGCACTTGTCCTGCAGCTAGCTGAGCACAGGTTTACCCTGCTCCCAATGGGGCTGCACGTAGGCATTTGGATTCACTTGCAGCATTGTGCCTAAGCCTAGTCAAAATTTCTGAACTGGAGACTGAAATAGTTCATTTCTAAAAGTAGCCTCTCTGCTTTGTGCCACGTATTTTTTTTAATTTTTTTTCCCCCCTGACTGGCTGCATGCATATGTGTTGACAATATATCACATGTACACAGTCATTTCTCTCAATGTTGACGTTTGTCATGTCTTTCCTGTTCATAGACTGAGTTGATAATATAACATTGTATGACTCATCAGTGAAAGATAAGAAGCATAAAGTTTCCACATAACTAAGTCAGACCTTTCAACAGCTTCTTGGCTGCTAGTGAGTTCACATTAGACATGGCACTGTTAAAATCTATAGCTCTAAATGTTAGCTTCCAGGTGTGCAGCTGTGCTTCAAACAACATTTAATCAAAATGAGAAGAAGGAATGAGATGAACATGACTATATATTTCCTGTATAGCTGGTGTGATTAGTGGCTATTCATAAAAAAGCCAGCACATATTAGAAAGTGCTCTTGTGTAACACACAAAATATCAGGGGCAGTTATAATACACAGATGGCAGAGTATCAGAGGGGTAGCCGTGTTAGTCTGGATCTGTAAAAAGTGATAGAATCCTGTGGCACCTTATAGACTAACAGACGTATTGGAGCATGAGCTTTCGTGGATGAATACCCACTTCGTTGGATGGCAGAGATATCATCAGACCATTCCAAATGGCCTCCCTCTTGCCATGCACAACTTTGTATTCTACAGGACTATATTTTTCTGTCTGTTGCCAAGATCTGCATTTTAAGGCTCTTTCCCTAACAGATGGAGATTCATCTGTATGAGAGAGATATGTAATTTATCTACTCCTGTTACACATTGGTATGTCTGTGTATACATTGTGATAGTGTAGGTGCTACTAGTAGTTACACCTATTTAAGAAGTTACCTAACGCTTTCCATCTACCATTCCCTATTTTCATTTATAATTTTGCCAAACTTAAACCATTCAGTCTCGAATTTCTTGGCTTTCTCTACCTCAAGCAGATTTTTTAAATTTCAACAAAAAAAGGCTGTTTCTGAGAAAGAGGTTGGGGGAAATTGGTAGTTTTGCCCATGATGAATTTTTCCCCAACGATTTCTCTGAAGAGTTCTCATGCTTCATTGGTTTGGCATAGAGACCTAAAATTTAGACTGGCAGTAATCATGGAACCAGTAAGGTGCCTTTTGCTGTCCCTATGAAAATCTGTCCAGATTATGGTGAATTATAAACCTCTGAAAATTGCTATTTGCACATACTGCTAAAATCTCTAGACACTACATCTGCTCTGGCCCAACAACTGCCTGCATGCTAGTTACAGTGAGTATATTCCAGCTCCTCAGAACTCCTACTTGCTCCCAGTCCCACTCAGCTTCCTACATGTAAAGCACAGCTAGAGCTCCAAACAAGTCATGGGTGCAGAAGCAGCAGGGCTTCCTGATTCCTTTGTGTGAGAAGGTGTGCTGAGCCAAGAGACAGAAGGAGAGCTACTACAGACTGGTATTCTGTGCATTTCGAAGTACTTATTTATGGGTCATGGCTTCACACCACTATTTTAGGAGGAAGGAAAGTTATCATTTTTCCCCCTCACCATTTTACAGATAAAGTATGTGAGAGGTTACAAAAGGTCACTTCTGGCACATTAGAGAATAAAACCCAGATGTCTAATATGGCAGGAACAAGTCTCACCCACTTAACCACACTGCCTTTCAAAGTGAAAGTACAGGATTCATGTGCTTGGCTGTGCTGTCTATAACGACTAGAACACGCTCCTCCAGAGCCTGGAATAGAATCCAGAAGTCCTGATTCCCAACATCCCAATACACTACTGGCTAAGTATGTTTGGCATCCCCCACTAATGTCTGGTCCACATAGCAGATAACAGCCAGCTAATCCTACCAATTACTTCTTTATCTGAGCTGATAGAGATCTGTGCTGTTGTTTGAAATGTGTTGAGTTCAGACCTTGCGGATGATCCATCCGGGAGAGGGAGGGGGCTTAACGTGGTTCCAGATGGAACTTCAGTTTACTTTTTTTAAAAAACCTAGAGAATTATATACAAAATATTACAATAAAATTCTTTCATTACGCCTCATCAGAATAGTGTGACTAAGGAAGAGAGTTAAATAAAGAGGAAGGACATTCTCTTTTGCTTAAGGCACTGGAGTGGGACCTAGGAGAACTTAACCTGCCATAGACTACCCAGCCAAGACTGTATAATAATGCATATGCAGAAATGGTCCAAATTACTGTTGCATGGGCAACCTTAATTCTGTCATTTCCTAACTTTCACCCTTTGCAGCCTTAATATTCTTTTAATGTAGTTTTCTATATGTAATAAATATATTCTATTGTTAACTGGCCGTTTAGGTACTTATAACATTGTATCTATTTTGTACAGTGTTAGGAAATAACAAAAATAGCCTTGAAGTTAAATGTTCCAGAACAACATTTCCTGTTGGACTGCATGACTGGAATAAATTGGAGCAAAAGATATGGGGTTAGTTGTGTTTAGAAAGTCTCCTGTCACCATTAAGGTGCAAGCGAGTTTAATCAAAATTTATATATGATATGAGTAAAGGGAAATCATCTTTTATTTCCTGCAAGTAACATTATACATGAAATGAAAGAAGGAGATTGTGGTTTGGGGAGGTACCTATTTAAGCTATGGATATTACTTTCACCCTAAATGTGTATAATTTACTTTATCTTCTACTTTTGCAGAGATGAGAGGAAGAAAAAGAATATACAGAAGCCTTCTTTAGAACTCTTGGCATTTATTCAGATGTGTGTTTTCTGGAAGTCCTATAGCAGATTATCTTCTCTGAAGTAAATCCATCCAGAATGTCATCTTGGCTAATCTTCAGAAGCTCAGATTTTCCCCTAATTATGAAATCAATGATGGACAGGTGATTGCTGTAATAAATAGTTTCAAATGTATTAAAGAAATAAATTCCAGATGTAGTATGAACTTTATTCACTTTGCAATGCTTCACTAGGATACATCTTTAAATGACTTCATTGTGTAAATATTATGTGGGATTTTATTCAATAAAACATATTGTACTCATGTGGTCTCTCTTTGCTTTTTCTGTTTTGGGAAAAGTCCAAAAAGATCCTTATTTGGTAACGATACATTTTAAACAAAAATAATGTTGAAGCAGAAAAACCGATCTGTGTGTCAAAATGGACAGTGGTTGCATAGTTTCTGACATTGGGGCCAGATGGTGAGGGCAGGACTTGGGAAACATGGGATCAATTCACTCCTCCCCCACAGACTTCCTGTGTGACCTTGAGTTCTCTGTGCCTCAGTTCCCTATCTGTAAAAACTGTGATAATAGCACTTCCCTACTTCATAGGGGTGTTGAGGATAAATGCATTAAAGAGGGTGATGCTTTTTGAGATCTACTGATGAAAAGTGCTATATAAGAACTTGGTATTTTCATTATTATATAACCACTGTCATTAATTGTCATTTTTCATCACTATAATGGTCTCCAATAAGAAGATCCTAAAGAACTGATTCCTCTCCTCTCTCTTCCAAATTAATTAAAAATGTGCAGTGGGAGAGGAGCTACTGATACTGGTTGTATAGCTGATGGGCTCCATTGCTAAATCTCTCTCTTAGTGTCCTTATGTTTCAGTTATTTTCACCTCTAGCTGTAGGATATATTCTGATGGTGAATAAACAATGTTAAGTCATCTAAAGAATGGCAATCATCAGATCTCTTCCAAACTGAAAAGAGTGGTGGGAGAAGAAGCTGTGCAGGCACCATTTTCTGTTAGGGAAGTAAATAGACCTACAGTATTACAGAAAGGATTTTACAGTATAATCTATCAATGTTCACCTTCCCTGTTGTGGAATGTCTCCAGAATCAGACCTCGCTACATAACCTGAAGGGCACTGACCATCTCTAAGAACAAAAAGAATTTAGACTCTCTAGATGTCTTGAGAGGTTTTGCAATATTCAGATTTACCCAGTTTTTTGTTGGTCATACCTTTCATGTCCTCATCAAGCTGGGGGGAGGGCTTAGACAAGCCAAGGCAAGCATGGGGATCTATGGTCATGAGGATTCTCTCAGTGGATGGCTGTGTAAGGGGTTGCAGAGCATATTACAGATGGCTTCGAACCAGAATGGATACCCCTGCATAACCTTTGTTCATCTGCCCACCACCTGCCTTAAGTGTCACATAAGTAGTTCATAGGCCTTGTTTTTGTCCTGTGTGTAAGGGGTGAATTTCATCGAGTCCTCATGCTAAAAATCTGAGATTCTTTTTTAATTGGTGCAAATGTCCAGTTAATTGAAAGCAGCAAAGAGTTCTGTGGCACCTTATAGACTAACAAACGTATTGGAGCATGAGCTTTCGTGGGTGAATACCCACTTCGTTGGATGCATGTAGTGGAAATTTCCAGAGGCTGGTATAAATATGCAATCAAAAATCAGGTTGGAGATGACATTAGTTCAATCAGGGAGGATGAGGCCCTCTTCTAGCAGTTGAGGTGTGAACACCAAGGGAGTAGAAACTGCTTTTGTCTTTTTGATCCAGACTAACACGGCTACCCATCTGACAGTTAATTGAACTTCTTCTTGTCGACAGGAAGTTCCAAATACTTCAAATAAAACTCAAGTTTTGCCTTCAAAACTATACATTATCAGAGGTAGGAAAGTGCTTCTATACATTGAACAGCTCAGAGGGATTTTCAGCATGACTTAGAGAATAAGGCAAAATTACACAAGAGCAAGGATGGCCCTGTGAAGGCATAGCACTGGATATCAGAAGACCTGGGGTGTATTCCCAACTTCCTGAAGACCTTGGGTAAGCTGTTTAGTCCCTGATCCAGCTCCCATTGAAGTCAAAGGGAGTCTTAGCTATAAGGCCAACATTTTCAAACGAGGGTGCATAAACCTATGTTTCCTCCATTTATGCACCTAAATAACTGGCTTGGTTTTCAAAGTTGCTGAGTACCTACAAGCTCAATGGCAACTGTGAGCTCTCAGCACCTCTCAGGATCAAAACAGTAATCTCTATATGTCTCACTTCCTTCATCTGTGAAATCAGACAGTGCCTGCTTCACAGCAGAGTTGAGGCTAATCATTAATGTTTGAAAGGGCTTTGAGATGTTCAGGTGCTAAAGATGATACATCTATTCAGGTCCTACCATCTGACTGCATGCCGTTTATTACACTCTTAATTCACACCTTCACTTCACAGTCCCACATGATCCTGCTGGAATTAATGAGGGAGGAAGAAATCATTTTGGTGTGATAAAAACATGTTGCTGAGCTTCATTTTAGGGTTTAATCTTCCATTAAGATGGCATTCTGTTAAATCTTTATGAAAGCTGTTTATGGTTTGCATTCATTATTTGTATAAAACTTAAACATGCACTAATCATTCTCTATTTCATATAGTGTTTTACTCCCTAAGGAAGTTATTTCTGATTTTTTTTATTACCCCAAAACTTACTCTAAAAATGTACTGTCTAGCATTTCTATCATAAATAGAAAATGCCATTTTTTCTATGCATTTTCTTTAAAATTGTTCTAATAGAGATTTCAAATACACGCACATTACCACAGTAATGTATACTTTATTAACAGTATTAATACTGTTTATATTTAATATTTCTGAACAAGCATATTGTAAGTGTGACATCAATTAACCATGTCCAACAGTTTTATTCTCTGTGGTTTTATTTATTTAAAGTTCGTTGTGTGAAAGTAAAAAGAGATAATAGTCCAGAATACACATCTTTAGAAAATAAAATGTGTTCTTAATTTTTGTTTTAGTATCCTTTCTCCCTCTCCCCACAACTTTGTATTTTCAGTGAATGTCTGGTGTGGGATTGTAATAATGAAAATCTCACTTTCCGTTTTTGGATAACAGGAGTATTTCTCCAGGGTATAAATGGTTATTATTCTGTTTCAGAATGTGTTGCTCTCAAAATTCTGCCTAGATGGCAGTGTGCACCCATCTAACCTTCATTCAAGGTTCAGTGCCATGGAAAGTATATGTACTAGTAAAAATGTGCAGCCATGGACTGAAAGGGAGGATGTATACTGTATATGCAAATACAACACGTCACACTAAATCTCTCAACAAGAAATCTAATGTCAAATAAATCAGGTTTATTAACTATCACCTTGTCTCCTAAATGTTTGAGGAGAAAGTAAGATTTTTAGAGCAATTGAAAAAATCTTACTCATTTCAGCATTCAGCAGAGGCATTCATTTGCTTCCCATCTCATCCACTTACATAATTGAAATTGTCCTATACTTTTTAACCTACAACCAGTAGTACATACCAGATGCAAGAAATAAAAAGAGAAGGACTCTCATGTGATTTACACAAAGCAACAGGCCTTTTACTGACAGTATGTGTATCCAGAACAAAACCTGGGAAGCAGCTATCATTCTTTCTGCTCTTTGTCCAATTACCATAAAATACTAAAATCCAGAATGTAACTCCAAAGATATGATATACCCTGAAATTATAATAACATTACATTGTGTTTTCATTTATAAACTATTTTAGATTCCCATTGTTAGAGATATTTAAAACTAGCACTAGTAACTTTTTATATGAACTGCAGTAGGTCCTGAGGGATGGACTAGAATAGAAATAAGAAATTACAGTACTCTTGTAGCTGCATAAACCCACTAATTCCAGACCAAGGTCTAACACACTCATATCTGTCTATCTAACTAGGTTAAGACAATGGTACCAGAGCAACTTCAGTGGGACTCCTTAGAATGACAGCTATATACTCATTACTAAAGATTTAATTCAACTCCCATTGAAATCAATTGGCATGTCTCTCTTAGAGCTGAAGGAGCTCAAAGTGTTTGCAGGATTGAACCTAAAATCTATGGAGCTTCTTAGCTACTAAGGCCAAATAGCTGCTTAAAAAGGGTGGTGTTGTCATAGCATTCCTTCTCTGATCTGAACCTTAGAGTTCAGAAAATGAGATACTAGCACCTGAATCCTCTAAGCTTAATTACAAGCTTAGATCTGATAGCGCTGCCACCACCCAAAAATATAGTGTTTTGGGGCACTCTGACCTCCCCAACCTTCCCTCGGGACCCCAAGAACCCAGATCCCTTGGGTTCTTAAAACAAGGAGAAATAAACCATTCCCCCCACCTTTCCCCCTCCCAGAATTTCCCTCCCTGGGCTATCCTGAGAGATACTGATCCAACCTCTTAAATCACCATATAGAGAAGCATCTCCCTTCCCTTCCACAAAGAGGCAAACAGATTCAAGGAAAACAGAGAGAGATTCTATCTCTCCCCCCTCCCGTCTCCCCCACCTGTCCTGGTGAGTTATCCCAATCCCCTGGAATAAAGCAAGGGAAACAAGAAAAAAAAATCAATCAGGTTCTCTAAAAAGAAATCTTTTAATAAAAGAAAGGAAAAAGTAAAGAATTATCTCTGTAACTTCAAGATGTAAATATTACAGGGTCCTATAGCTTACAGACACCAGAAAGAGACTTTCCCCCCAGTACCAATACAAATCAAAATATTTCCAGCGACTACACATATAAAAGTTAACCAGCCAGATCCACAATTGCAAATAGAGTAAAACAATCAAAAAAGCCTAAACCGCCTGTTTTTACTTACTATTTGGAAGGAAACTTAGAGAGCCTGTAGTAATGTCTGGTCTCTCTCAGACCCTCCGAGAGAAGAACACACAACGGACAAAGAACACACACAAAAGCTTCCCTCCACCCAAATTTAAAAGTATCTTGTCTTCTGATTGGTCTTCTGGTCAGGTGTCCAGTTCCCTGCTTGTAAACCTTTACAAGTACAAGAGACATTAACCCTTAACAATCTGTTTATGACAGGTGTCCACTGTGCGCTGGTATATTGTGGAAGGTCAGCATTAGACAAATAACACCAGGTGCAGGAACTAAAAGATTTTGTTGGGAAAGCTCCTGGGGATTGTGATCTGGGTGATTCTGAGAGCACAATGAGCATGGCGTGTTCGATCGAATGTTCAATTGAATTGGCCCTGTCAACACTGGTTCTCCACTTGTGAGGTAACTCCCTTCTCTTCATGTGTCATTATATAATGCCTGCATCTGTAATTTTCACTCCGTGCATCTGAAGAAGTGGAGTTTTTATCCACAAAAGCTTATGCCCAAATAAATCTGTTAGTCTTAAAGATGCCACCAGACTCCTTGTTGCTTTTACTTCGAGTTGCTTTTGTTATTGGGATTTGCTGTTGTTTTTGCTGATATAAATTATGAAATTATCAGTTGGCCAACCTCACTGTATTCAATTTGGGTTAAGAACTGGTGTTTGTTCATGTTAATGTAGGATGTTGAGTTCTAAACACTTAGACTCTTGGAGCTAGGGGTGTGATTCCCAGCATGCATAGACATGCTCATGCTAGTTCTGATTGAGCTAGAATGCTAAAAATAGTGTAGCCATAGTAGCATGGTCAGCGGTGAGTGGAAGTACATGCTCGCTGTCCCACGGGATCCAAGCAGGTTTACACTTGGGGTTTCTAGCCCTGTTGTGGCGCTATTGTGGCTTCACTACTATTGTTAGCATGCTAGCTTATGAGAGGTAGCATCTGTATGTCTACATGAGCTGGGAATTACACCACTAGTTCCAAGTGTAGAAATAACCTTAGAGAAATATGACACCAGTTTTTAAACAGAACTGCCCAGTGATTTCAACATGGCCAATAAGATACTTTTACGCAATCATGAAATTATTCCTGTTTACTTGTACTTTGTGCGACACTTCATTTACTTGCAACTGAGCACTTGTTAAAACCATAAAGTGTGAATTTATTGTGCCAGTGAGCTGCACAGTTCTCTTGTAGCTAATGAGGAATTTAGCATATTGAGGCCAGATGTTTCTCATTTTCTGCACTCTAGAGGAAATGGAAAAGGAGGACAGACACAGATCTGGATGCCAGGAAAAGGTATTTTCACTGTTGGGATTTCTCTTCTCTCTCCTGACATCAGAGAAGAGGGTTTATTGTGCCCTCCTTCACCCCATGACACACTGTATCTTGGAGAATAGGAAATTGCTGGACTGGGGAATCCTTACGCCTTCCAATGAGAGGCCAATAGAGCAACAGGCAAGGAATATTCTTCCATCTCTTGACAAAGGCCAGAAAAGGGGTGTGCCAAAGAAGGGATATTTCACCTCTTCCCATACAGCCCTAAGAAAAGAGTTTGGGACCTTAGTAGAAAGGGGGCACAACATTGGAGATCTAATCTTCCACTCAGGTGGCTGGGAAAAAATGTAGCAGCCCAGCACTGGAGCACACTCTGGCTAACCCAAGCAGAGAAATTTGTGAATTGGTCACTGCTCCTTTGTCATTTCAAACTATTGCAGTTCTGCAATGATGGCAGCAGACTCCAGAGAGAGGCAACGAAGAGCCATGGTTTTCCAAAAAGCATTCCCCATTGTGAAAGTGCTTGAACTATATTAGAATTTAGGCAAAAGAAGGGTGCCTTTTGGCTGTCATGTGGGTGCAACTGAGCAGCAGGCATGAAGCACTGCTGCTTTTCCATAAACGGTTGAAGGAAGGGACTCCAGAGTGTTGCAATAGTAACCTTTCCTGGGGCAAGCCATGGCAGCACATGCAAATCTCCAGTCAACTTGCAGAACATTGGACAGTTCAATATTCGACAGATGATCAGCAAGAACCATAGGAAATGGAGTAGGAACTAGGACTGTCTTATCCTAACCAGCTGGGAGACCTGGGTTTGTCTGGGTCCCTGCTTTCATGTCTAGATGAAATGACCTAAATGGCTTTTGTTCACTATTGTTTAGGTGAGACTGTTAGGAGAGCATCATTTATTATGGTGTCCTGCACCTGTGCCAAACACCAATATGTGCTTTTGTCACCTGCATTCTGCATCAGCTGATTACCTGTTCAAGATTATAGCTACCTCTTATAAGGTATGTGGCTTTCACATCCAGTGTGACCATCTGCAATGACCTTCTGGGGCTGCAATGACCTTCTGCTATAATATCTGCTGGTGCGTCAGTTCACACGGATGCCCTGAAGCAGAAAAGGGAGAGCAACAAGGCAACAGAGTAGTTGGTGATTCTTGCAAAGTAAATATTTGAGTAGCTTATTGCTATTAGAATGTGCTTTATTAATTTTGCACATCGTTCAAAGAAAAATTTAATGTGTGAGAGGTGGGTTGGGGAGGGAGAGGGAAGAATGTAATGCAAATATTATTCCACTATAGCAAGTATCTCCTAATAACTAAGGCTAAGGAAAAATAATAGATTAAGATTTCTCTCCTTTAAATAGATTTCTTGTTGGTTGATTTTTTTGATGTCTCTGATTTCATCAGGTTCTTGTCCCCAGAAGCTCAGCAGTCTGTTCAGCAGCAGTTTTTGGTCCAGTGGTCAAATTTTTAAAAACACAAATGTAGAATATTGACCAGCTCCCTATTTAGCTTTTCATTAGCCTTGGAGTTAAAAGTGGCTGAAAGGTCAACAGGCCACTGCTGAAATGTCAGCCTTGTAGTTTGGGGGTCAGAGATGGTTTAACATGATCACTTCTTCCTTCAGCCCCTCACTTTTCCCCTTCCCCAGTCACTAGCCAGCACCCTCATGCACAGAGAGTGCCTTATTCTGTTTATCCTTACCCCTCCACACCCATTTACCTTAGTGGATATAGGGATTCTTATGAACATTCAGTTCATGTGGTCCCAGCTGTGCACTATATATGATATTATCCAAAGGCCTAACAAGCCACCCAGAACATGGCTTTATGTCCACAGCCTGACTACTAAATATGCACTGTAAATGTACACCGAGTAGTCCTTTGGGAAGAAGCACTGTACCACAGCCAAGTTAGTCTACAGTGGAGAACTTATGGCTATTCGCTATTCAGTTAGTGTTTTGCCATTTGCTTCAGTGGGAGCAGAATCAAGCCCTTAGATACTATGGTGATGTATGCTCTGCACAACCCTAATACAGATTAGAATAGATTTGTTCCATTTTGGCACCACTTGCTACCTCTAAGCTGGTGCCTGTTACCGTTCCTGCAAATGCCAGAAAGCTTAGCAGTAGTGGTGTGGGAATCGCACAATCTGGTAAAAGTAGTGAAATGGTTAAAATTCTTGCTCAAGTTCAACAGTTTGGTATCACTGTTGAAGTCAGCTGAGTTAGTCATTTGTTGAATTCCTGACTGAGGTCAATGGAGTTACCTTAGGGATGAATTTGGCTCCTCCTGTTTGAAGTTTAGGGGCGAGGAAAGTCATATTGTTTGAAATTGATTTAGTTGAGATTTCTTAATGATAACTGGCTCTTTGTTTTAGGTGTGTCTCGTTGATGTGTTCTTAACATTCATCAATATTCTTAGAAATATTTCTATATACTTCTACAAACACCCATTATTGTACTATTATTGTAAATGGGTCCTTTAGATTTATCGCTTATTTATTATTCACTGCCTGTAGTAAAATTAAAGTTTTCTTAGTTCTTTTATGACTTATTGATGAAACTCTCTAATCCTTTTATTAACCCTGGGTACCATGCTGAGCATGCCTCTCTGAAATCTCTTGGATGAATTGAGTTATGGATGCTAAGAATTCCAATTAGTTGCTGGGATACTTTAAAGCCTTACTCTGTTTCTTAGAATTAAAGTGTCAGCTTTATTATTCTCTGTAAAGTAGGCCTGGAGAATGTCAGCGTTTCCAAGTTAATCACCTTGTTAGTACCTTGAATGTAAAGCATGACCAGGGGACTTACAATCTGTGATGAAATGGAGATATTGACTTAGTTGCAATCAACAAGTGCCATAGTGATAGTGCCTGGATCAGTGTATGACTTCTGAATGTTTTATATTAAATGAGAAATATATGGGGTCCAACTGTGAGCAACTTACTCAAGGAAAATTAAATAGGAATTTTTGCCTAAGTAAAGAGTTCAGGATTGGGTCATTGCCATGAGCCAAGTGCTGTACTCCACTGAGCGTGCACAAAACATACACTTTGGCCTTAACTTTCTTGCTAACGTATTACATTTCAGTATTGGCCAGTTAATTTCAAATAGTCCCCACGCACTAAAAAGATTGGACCACTGAAGATTTCAGGCAGTCACTTCTACATAAAGACAACTTCTCATTCCAGCTCAGTGGAACTATGTGGGTGGCAGCCATTTCAAATTCTCCAACAGATTTGTTGTTCCTATTGCTGCAATCAGATATGAGTGCCCACACTGGAAATTATTAGGGTTTCTTCTGCTCTGAAATGGAGATTCCTTTTTTTTGTAATTCAGCAGCTGTGCCACTAACGAAACAGATCAACGTTGGTTATGCATCATATGTTTCTGAGGCGGTGTCCAAAATTTGCACTAAAACTGGAAAGGTCATTGATGACACTGAACTCAATTGTGAGTCAAAGCAGAACAATATATAGTTATGTATGGACTCTTCATTTTTGACCAAGAATTTACTAACAAATTTAGAACATTGCATTTATAATACAAGACCCAGCCAACTGAAGTAGAGATAATGTATAAAGCATATCTATAGTAAGATTATTACTGATTAAGTATGTGTGTGTAATATATGTAGAGAGAAAACATATTCTCAGTAGATCAGATATTCCATTGTTTAAACATCCTGGGCCATATTCATCCCTGGTGTAAGTACATTGAAGGGACTGTCTATAGTAAGTCAGCTTTGCATTGTCCCATTATCTGAAATGAGATGTTCAGCAACAAGGAGGTGACGAAACATGGGAAAGCCATAAATCATAAACTACAAAGCTATTAAATGTAGCTATTATCAACCCCAGGACTTGCAACAAAAGCCGTTATATTCAGACAAGGAAGTGCACTTAGGTGTAATTTTAAATAATACGTCTGAAGAAGCCTCTCAAATTCTATATAATTTGAGATAATTAAATGTAGTTATTTCATCATACTGCCATTTACTGCTTTGCCGCTTATCCCTACAATTTTGATATTCATCATGCATTTGAATGGTTTATTTCAGTGAAAGCTAGCCCACATTTGCAGGGTGCAGATTGTAATTATCTTATTCCAAAAAACCAGACACAATCCTCTCGATTGTCCATTTGGCTAGTCAGCGCAAATCTTGGGCTGAGAAAGATTCAGAGCACTTTAACCACAGACAAGTATAGGTAAATTAAAAGTGATGCTAAAGTAGCGTGGAGCCCGTGCCCCTCAATTGGGTTTATATTTTAAGGAATTTGTTCATCAATTTCCATGATTGCTTTGCTTCTTCTGCCCCACGTAACTACCACTCTGCCCCTTGACTATGAAGTTATGGGGATTATGTGATTCTGTGAGGAAAAATTGCTCTGATCAGCCTAAATAGAAGAAAAAGTCCTGGAAACCGCACTCTGTGTTGGCTGCTGTACTCAAAACAAAGAACATGTAAGAATGCAATTATCACGGGGCTGAGATGCACTGACTGATCCAAAGAGCAAGCAGTTAGATGCTTTACCCTGCTTCGCTCCCCTTGGGTTGCTAAGGCAGCACAAAGTGAGCGGAGATGACCCAGATCCACCTCACTGGGCATTCCACTAATGTAGGTAATAGTCAGTGCTTACCAGTGGTGTAGTGGTTAAAAAAAACAAGTGGATAAGCTAACCTGAACTAAACTTCATATTCCTCAAATGAGAAGGGGATAAACTCTGTTTACTTTTGACTAAAGTAGACTTTTACACAAGGCTTAGCAGCCCTGTGATGGAGTGTACTTGGCCCTTGGTGTCCCCCTACTGGAGGCCCTGCACTCCTACTATAACCTACCCCAGGCAGGAGCAGCAAAGGTGGGTCTTCCAGGCTTGTCTAGAAAAGCAGCACAGAAGCAGCCAATCAGAATCCAACAAGCACAGATAAAAGGAGCTGCAGGGCCTGAGCAGGTCAGTACCTGGCTGGGCCAGAGGGACAAGGAAGGAAGGGTGCTCCTCTCTGACTAAAGGGGCTTTGACGGGGGATGCATTTGCTAAATCTAGGATCAAGAGGTCCTGAGAGCTCTAACCCTAAGGAAATGACTGGAGGTAAGGGGACCGGATGGGAAGAGGCCCAGGGAAGGTAGCAGCAACTAAGTGAAAGAATTGAAGGAACTGGTACGTGGCTGCTATGTGTAGGGTCCCTCAGCTGGAACCTGGAATAATGGGTGAACCCAGGTTCTCCCACCAGCCCCTAGCAAGGCGGCCTGAGCCCCAAGAAGGGGAAACAAGGGCCTAAGCAAAGGGCTGGAATTAAAGGGCCCAGTGATGGGGCTGAAGACCCTTGTTAGGAGAGAGATTTTGGTGAACTCTTTGCTACCATGCAAGAGGTCCATTTTTGACTGGGTCATTTGGCCAGAGGGCAGAGCCACCAAAGACCCACCTAATGAGGTCAGCAACCTGCAGGGGGTGCCAGAAGCAGGAAAAGAGATTGCAGCAGCACACCCATCCAATAGGAGGCACTCAGGCTTCCTGATGCAAGGAGCAAGGCGAGGGGCTGGGAAGGGCATATCTGGGAGGAAGGGGATGGCTGGAGGATGATACACTAAATTATGCTCAGTGAGTTGTCATCTGGTGGAAATTAGAGTAAACTCTAGGCTGTTCTAAACTTCACTGGGACCAGGAACTGAGCAGAGAATCAGGGAGCTGTAACTAACTTAACTGGTGCTTCTTACCAACACCAGCAGTACAGAAGTGAAATTGTGTCAGAGCATAGAACTTGGCCATTTCAGAAGGCATGGTCAAGAGAACAGGGTGAGATCCCCTGTACTCAGATCTTGCTGCCTGGGAGCAAATGTGTTTTACTCTAGAATGATGAAAATAAAAATATATCCATTATTATTTATTCTTCTTTGAGTGATTGCTCATGTGTATTCCACAATAGGTGAGCGTACTTGCCACGTGTACCGGTGCCCGAAGTTTTTCCCCTAGCAGTACCTGTAGGGGAGTGCCCCTAATGACCCCTGGAGTGGTACCTCCATAGCATGGTATAAGGGGTGCTGCGAGCTCCCCCCACTCTTAGTTTCTTCTTGCCGCCAGTGAAGGTGCATTGGAACTGCTCTGCTCCAGCTTGTCTGCAGCTTTCCTCCAGAACTCTAAATACGAGCTCCCTTATAAAAAGTCACGGGATTGTAAGAAACACCTGCAGAGGGAATCTCGGTCTGCCCCCCAGTCTGGGTCTTCCACAGGTAAACAGGCAGGGGGGGGGAAATGTCTGTTTTGATGGGACGCCTGGGGGCAACCTACCAGTTCACACCAGGGATCCACCCGCAATAAAGCTTCCCTTCTCCAACCAGTTGTGCTCTTTTCTCTCGGAGTGGTGGCAGCTGATTTTGGACCATATGGTCCTCAACACTGTCTCCCAGGGCTACGCCCTCCAGTTTACCTCTACCCCACCCAACCACCCTCCGCCACGTCCCTCTTGGGGGATCCCTCTCACAAGGCCCTGCTAGAGCAGGAGGTGAGGTGGCTCCTTGCTTAGGAGCAGTGGAAGTGATGTTGGCGTGGTTCAAACTCAAGGGGTAGTACTCCTGCCATTTCCTTATCCCGAAGGCCAAAGGGAGGCTCAGCCCCATCCTGGACCTGCGAGGCCTGAACCAGTACATGGTAAAGCTCAAGTTTTGCATGGTCTCTCTGGCCTGCATCATTCCCTCCCTGGATTCCAGGAACTGGTACGCTGCCCTCAATCTGCAGGACGCGTACTTCCACATTCATATATTCGAGGGGCACAGATGCTTCCTCAGTTTTATGGTTGGGCAGGAACACTACCAATTTATGGTCCTCACATTTGGCCTGTCCACTACTAGAGTATTCACAAAGTGCATGTCTGTGGTGGCAGCCTACCTCAGATGTCGTGGGGTCTTCCCCTATCTGGACAACTGGCTGGTCAAGGGCAGCTCCCGGTCACAGGTGTAGGATCACGTGGCGCTTTTCCTGTCCACATGCACCACCCTGGGCCTGTTGGTGAACGACACCAAGTCCATGTTAGTCCCACTACAGTGCATTGTTCATCAGGGCAGTCCTGGATGTGACATCAGCCAAGGCCTCCCTCCCACCGGACAGATTCAAGACTCTGAAAGAGCTCATTGACACAGTCACAAAATTTCCTGTGATGACAGCCAGAATGTGTCTCCAGCTCCTGGGTCACATGTCAGCATGCACATATGTGGTTCGCCACGCCAGACTCAGGATGAGGCCCCTCCAGCTCTGGTTGGCCTCAGTGTTCTCCCAGTCCAGAGACAGGATGGACAAGGTCCTCACTGTGCCAGAGCTGGTTATTGCCTCCCTACATGCTCCACAGGGTCCCATTCAGGGGCAGACCCCCATTTGTGGATCGGGTCTCCGATGCATCAGACCTGGGGTGGGAAGCCCATGTGGGGGACATTCAGACCCAAGGTCTGTGGTCTGTGCAGGACCTTGCCCTGCATATAAACATCAAGAAACTCAGGGCGGTCCGTCTGGCGTGCGTGGCCCTCCACCTGGAGGGCAGAGTGGTCAGGGTTCTCGCACGGCCTTGATGTTTTACATCAACATGCAAGGTGGGGCCTACTCCTCTGCCCTCTGCCAGGAAGCCCTCAGGCTCTGGGACTTCTGTATAGCCCATGACATTTGCCTAAAGGCCTACCATCTACCGGGTGCCCAGAACTCACCGGTGGATCACCTGAGCACAAGTGGTCTCTACACCGAGAGGTGATGCACAGACTTTTCCAAGAGTGAGGAACTCCCCAGGTGAATTTGTTCGCAATTCAGCAGAACCGCCGGTGTACCTGGTTCTGCTCCGAGGGGTGTGGGGGGGAATTTGGAGTGGGTGCTATCTCCAATGCCATCCTCCTATCCTGGTCAGGCCAGCTTCTCTATGCCTTTCCCCCTGATCCCGCTGATCGGCAAGGTCCTGGAAAAAATAAAGACAAACAGGGCCTGGGTCCTCCTGATTGCCCCAGAGTGGCCCAGGCAACATTGGTACAGGACCCTCACGAGCGTGGCCGTTGCCATCCTGGCCAGACCTGCTCTCCCAGGACCCTGGCCGCCTCCTCCACCCCAGCTTAGTGGCACTGCACCTCACGGCATGGCTGCTCAATGGTTAGGCCAGGAGGAAAGGACATGCTCGGAAGGAGTTCAGCACGTCCTCTTGGAAAGCAGGCGACTCTCCACGTGTCAAGCCTACTTGGCAAGGTAGTCTCTATTTTCCTGATGGGTGGCTGAGTGGGGCGTTTCCCCCATGGCTGCCCCAATCCAGCTCATTTTAGACTATCTTCTTCACTTTAGAGCCCAAGGCCTGGCACCCTCATCCATCAAGGTGCACTTGACGGCCGTGTTGGCCTTCCACCCACTGGTGAAGGGGCACAGGGTATTCTCCTTAAGGGATTGGATTGTCTCTTTCTTTATGTTAGGCCCCCAGTCCTGCAGTGGGACCTGAACTTGGTGCTGGCCCGGTTGATGGGTCTCCCCTTTGAGCCTTTCTGGTGGTGATCACATCTGCTAGACAGGTCTCGGAACTCAGGGCCCTGACCTCCGAGCCCCCGTACATGGTATTCCGTAAGGATAAGGTTCAGCTCCACTCACATACTTTGTTCCTCCTGAAGGTGGTCTCTGCCTATCACATGGGTCAGGACATTTTCATGCTGGTCCTCTGCTTTAAGCCCCATGCATCCAGTGAGGAGGGCCACCTCCACATGCCGGACGTGAGGTAGGCTCTGGCCTTTTACCTGGAGTGGACTAAGCCCTTTAGGAAGTCTTTGTAGCTGTTCATCACCTCAGCCGAACGCATGAGGGGTCGGCCAATCCCACTCAGCGGCTCTCCAATTGGATCACCTTGTGCATGCGTACCTGTTATGACCTGGTGGGAATCCCTCCGCCATCAATTGTGAGGGCACGCTTAACTACAGTGCAAGCCTTGTTGGCTGTCTTTTTAGCCCGTGTCCCCATTCAGGACATTTGCAGGGCTGCCCCATGGTCTTCAGTTTGCTCATCTTCCAGACCAGGGAAGACTCTGGGTTCAGCAGGGCTGTGCTCTGTCCCGAGAGTTTGTGAACTTCTACCCACCTCCAGCAGATATAGCTTGGAATCACCTGTTGTGGAATGCACATGAGCAATTACTAGGAGAAGAAAAGAGAGTTACCTTTTCCATAACTGGTGTTCTTCAAGATGGGCTCCTCTCAAGAGAACTGGAAAGGAGAGCTTTTAAGCAATATAAGTGGGACCTTTGTCAGTTAATTGAGGTTAGGTGCCGGCATTAGCCCAACGACCTTAACTGGTTAAATTGGGGTCAGGTGTCTTGATTGGCCTGGAGTAGCCCTTGTTTGGCTATCCAGGGAACAGGGACCTGCTCATTCTGAGGCTGATATATCTGCCTTCCACTACCCTCTTGTATCCTTCTGGCCTGAGTCCGTCACACTATATTTTCATTAATTCAGCATTGTGTTCCAGGGACAGCGTATAAACATTTCCAACAAAGTTCAGCTTAATATATGTGCAACTTCTTTCCTTGCTTATTGTTCTGAGAAAGCATTGTTTAAATGGGAAAAGCAACAAATAGATTTCCCGAGTGTCTCGCTCACAGAACCACACCCAGCAGTCCAGGACACAGAGTTCATCACAGGCTAATGGAGAACATTTTTCTGTCCCTTGTTAAAACACTGGTGCATATCACTCAACGAATGTGATATCAAGAAAAACAGACTTGGCACAAATGAGCACAGAGATTCATGTCCAAATTTTCAAAAGAGCTCAGCAGTTCTCAGGGAGAATATTGGTAGCAGCTTGGTGCTGAGCACTTTTGAAATTGTAGCCAGTAATTTACTGAATTAATTCTTTGAGGACAACCTGAAATCAAGTCTATTGTAAGAAGAATGAAGTACTTTCAGGTGCTACATTTGCCTGAGCCTCCCTGAACATTTCTGTGGTTTTACAGTCATATTTTCTTATATTTTTAAATGTTCTTCTCACCCAAACAACACTGAAAACTGACTGATTATACACAATGTTTTGTAAATTGTACCAAGTAAACACACTGAAAGAAATACTTCCCCCCAAACCTCTTTTTAGTTAGAGATTGTGATTTTTTTTTCAAGTTGACAGTGCCCCTTTAAAAGAAAAATGTGTTTAAATAAATCCCATTGATTCTTAATAACCAGCAGTTCTCTGATTTAGATACCTTCAGTGCTCTCTCTTTCTCGCAAATAAATTTGCAGTTAAAGATGATAAACATCCATGATGATGTTATAGGGTTTGATATTTTTTTTAGTCCTTCTCCCGTGTGGTAGTCTCTGGGCATTTGGGAAGGTTTATCATGTATATAAATTTCTATTTTTACTTCCTCTCAAAAACATGTAATTACGAATGGAATGAACAGGGCCTTCTGTGCAAAGGAAACTTCAGGCAATGCCTCTCACATACCACAGCAACCAGTGCTCTGAGGTATGCTATTTGAAATGTATTTGTAACTAGCTGACTACAGAGCTGAAGGTAGAGACAAGAAAACTTAGCCATGAAGTTTGAACAGGTGTATGGGGTTTTTTAAATCAGGAGGGTGGAGAAATATAGTTCACAACTTAATATACAATGGGTACATAAACAGTCCAACTTGTTACTTTGCTGTGACTGTAGAACTGTGATATCTTCTGTTCAAATCATAGGAAAACATTGCAGAGAATGCCTGTATCTAGAGTCATGAATGATGCATTTTTAATGGTGCCCAGCAGTCCTGTATTTTTCCACATAAAATAGTGTGATGAGAGGCTGCAGCAATTGAAAAACTGCTATTGTCTTCCTCTTAGTTCATAACCATGATCCATAAAATAGGTGTAACTGGATGTTGACAGTGGATTTCTGATCTTTACATGAGACAATCTAAGCCCTGTAAACACTGACATGTATGCTTAAATTTAGCCATGTGAATAGACCCATTCTCTTGAATAGTACTGCTAATGTGCAAGTTAAGCAACATGGGCGAGTCTTTGTAGCATCAGGGCCTTAATGCATTTGCAACTTTAGTACAATGTGGAAATAAGTACAATTATCTACCAATTCCTATTTATTTCCTGTGCTTTGGTCATTAGGCTCACTACAGCACATTCATTTTATTCAATTGTCAGGATGCTCAAAGTCTGAAGATCTCTACTGAGATTACAAGAAAAACTTGATCCTACTGCACAAAGATGCCAAAAGTTAACAGGAAAAATAGCATGAAATGCATGGGAAGATAAATGTTGTTTTACTTTGGCAGATCCCATAAGATTACAAGTTGTGTTGAAAACCCCTCTTGCAAACAGTATTTGTGCCAAACATTTCATTCTGAAGCTCATGACACATTTGGAAGAATTTCAAAAAAGGGGAAAAAAATCCATGAGTTCAGCTACTATATGGCTTTCAGGTATAATGAGGAGTTGAATTTCATGCAGCAGATGTGATTGTCTGGGTTCTCTTCAGTATAGTTTGGATTGTTTACAGTTGTATAATTCAAATCACTGTGCCAGAAACATTCAGAAGCCTTTTTCAGGTTGGATTTTTATGAAATAGTTTAACCCACGAACACTGTTGAAAGTTGAGATGCGAGAAAGGCAAGGAAATTCAAGTTAAAACTGATACTTGAGACACAATTCTAGCCACTAGCGAGTGGTGGTGTGAACTGCTCTGTAACAAAAAGAATCTGCAACTGCACTTATGCAGCATCTCTTGCATCACATGGGACACATCCATTAGTGCAAACATGGTGCAAGTTAGTGAGAAAATGAGTATCAATCTCAAAGGAATCTATATTGCACCAATTTGGAATTCACTGGTTAGTTACTTAACTCTAGAAGAGGGAGTGTGCTCAGTAAAAAAAAGGAGGGCATTTCATGTGTGTGTCAACGGCAAAGCTCCACTAAAACAGACTGTAATGTAGTGATTCAAGAAACTAAAATGTGGTTCACAAGAGGATACAAATAAAGAAGCGTCCCGTACTTTAATTACCCCAGTAGACATCCCTAACTTACAGCAGTGCACAGAAAGCCCAGACAGTTGTCCAGTATTGAGAGGATATGTCTACGGGTGTGTGTGTTAATGCAGAGCTTTCCGATGTGCGTGTGGTAACTTGCAGTACACAAGTCGCACCAATACTATGCACATGGGACACCTGTACTATTTTCAGTTCATATCCTGTGAACACATGGCTGTGGTTTGCTGTGAACTGAGGGAATAGCATTTTGGGGGATATTGCATGGTCCTTCATGTCCTGGCTGAGCAATAAGAACAGGAGTACTTGTGGCGCCTTAGAGACTAACACATTTATTTTAGCATAAACTTTCATGGTACAGCTTTCAGTGTGAATTGTGGGAAGCAAAGCAGAAGCCAGGAGAGTTCAGTAGTGTGGAGGATGGTCCAGTTTTTCTGAGAGACCCCACTGATCTCTTGATGCCCTTGTTAATGAGGCTATGCAAAGGTTGCTTGGACAGAAGGAAGGACCATTTTAATTATCCCTTGAGTAGCTGCAGAATGACGTGCATTTGGCCATATGAAAGTCAGATGGTGCCACTTACAGAATCGTTTAGAAGCAGCAAAAAAAAAGTCCTTACAATTGTAGCTGCTTGCTGTGTTCCACACAATTTTTGAGACCAAGGGGGAGAAAACCTTAATAATGGGTGGGAAGCTGAGGTGCAGAGACTTCTTCATTTTAAGCAGCCAGTAAGGCACCCCATAGAAAATGCTAACAACTGGGGAAGATTGTCAGGGAGGGCTGTTATTCATATTTTGAGTCTCGTGCTTGAACATGTGAATTATTTTAGCTTTTCAAATGGATTTTATATATTACATATTTTAAATGGTTTTTATTACGAAACAGTAACAAAGCCAAAACAAGTGTTAATTGAATCAATGTACAAATTTTTATTGGAAGATACAGTTACCAAAACAGTCTACCAATTAACCAACAAAGAGCAAGTCCATAAATAAAAAGGAGTGTAAAACCAAACTGCAAGGGCAACAGTGCAAAAATGACAGTGTGTAGACTTCTGGGTTAAGTGTCATGGCTCATACTTTTCAGGTGCATTACAGGGCTCAAACGTGCTAGCATCCCATGAGCCAGTGTTATCAGTGGGCAGATGTTGGACATGAAAGGGGAATGGCCTCTGTGACAAGTGCTTCATAGTTAGAGAGGAGTTTCTGCTGGTCCCAGTAGCCAGTATTGTCCAGGGACTGAAGGACATGACTGGGTCCCAGCTTATGGGACTGCAGGGTCTGCTGGCCTAGCAGAAGCATGTTTTGGAGGAGAGCATTCAGGCTCGGGATAGCATCTATGAGTTGCATCACCATGTCCCTATCTTAGAATGATAGAATATTAGGGTTGGGAGACACCTGCTTGCTGCCAAGAGACTGACCAACCTGGGGATGAGGAAGAGGGAGATGCTGGACAAGAGGTTTTTGGAGCTCATGGCAGAGGAAGACTGCACTGGCTGAGAGGTGGAGGCCATACATGATGAACCCGAGGGAGAAAGAAATGGAGCTCTTCTAGGAGATCATGGCAGTAGCCATGGGGACTCTGCACGCTGCCCCTACCCCAAGTGCTGGCTTTGCAGCTCTCACTAGCTGGGAACCACGGCCAATGGGACCGGGGGGGGGGGGTGGCGGCACCTGCAGGATATGCTGGCTGCTTCCAAGAGCTGCCTGAGATAAGTGCCTGGCTGGAGCCTGCACCCCAAACCATCTCCCACACCCCAGCCCTGAGCCCCCTCCTGCACCCAAACTCCCTCCGAGAGCCCACACGCCAAACCCTTGCCCCAGCCCTGAGCTCCCCCCCCCGAAACCCAAAAGTCCTCCCGGAGTCTACGCCTCGCACCCCCTCGCACCCAAACTCCCTCCCAGCGCCTGAACCCCTTATCCCTGACCAGCCCTGAGTCCGCTCCTGGACCTAAACTTTGTCCTTGAGCCTGCACCCCACACTGAAACTCTGTCCCAGTTCTGAGCCCCGTCCTGCACCCCAAACCTCGCATCCACAGTTTCACCCCAGAGCCTGTACCCCCAGCTGGAGCAAGCACCTCCTGCACCCCTGCCCCAGCCTGGCGCCCCCTCTCACACCCTGAACCCCTCATTTATGGCCCCACCCAGAGCCCTCATCCCCTGCTGCACCCCAACTCCCTGCCCCAGCCCAGTGAAAGTGAGTGAGGGTGGAGTAGATCAAGCAATGGAGGGAGGAGGGTTGAAATGAGCAGGGGGTGCAACATGGAGAAGGGGTGGGACCTCCAGGAAGGGACAGGGCAAAGGTGTTTGGTTTTGTGCAATTAGAAAGTTGGCAACCCAACTTTGGGGCATTGTTCCTTTGGAGACAGGGGGTCTGGTAATTCTATGCATGTCTAATGGACCAGGCACTGGACATCTCAGGGGGATGCTTGGAGGACTTGGGGGTTGGAATGTGCCAATGACTAACCTTCATGAGGAAGAGTGGAGCCTGCATAGGTTGAGAGAGAGGTACTTGTGCTGCCTGTGGCCTGGGTTGTCAGGCAGCACAAGTTAATTCCATTCACAGCAACCCTAGTCCACTTGGCAAGAAGACTCCAGAGTCCAAGCATTGCCCTCTGTAAGAAGGAATTGCAGGAGTGAGGGCAGGAAGGGCTCTGCCCAGTCTGAAATGCTGACAAATGACAGGAAGGGACAACTCAGATGAAGAACGGTGCCTCTCGTGACTTGTGTTGGTTTTGCAAGTCTGTAACTCTCCAGTGCTCCAAGAATAAAATCAGAGCATTAGAAAATTCCTTTGCTAAGCCTGCTATTCTTGCTTTCTTGCCACGTTGTCCCTGAAGAGGTTGAACTAGAAACTCAGAGTGCCCACAACCTAGATGGAACTCCGGGGGAGCATGTGTAAGCAACAGAGGGACTCAGGACATCTCAGACATTGATTTCAGGGGATAGGGTGACCAGCTGATGGTGACTCATTTACCAAGGAAAGACTCAGACAAGAAGTCTGAGCCTGGAAGTGTGCTGCCAAATCCCAGAGCTAGAAACAATGTTGGCTTGGAACCACATGAGATCCAGTGACTGGGTCCACTTGCAACAGACTGGTGACTGTACAGTGGGGTACTGAGACAGTTAGTAATAGTAAGTATGAAGCTACTCCTCTGTCATCCGAAAGCCCTCATCAGGGTTCACTTCTAATGCAATGTCTACAACAAATTAACCACCCGGTAAAGAAACAATGAATGTGTTGCTCTCCTCCACTAACAGCCTTTTTCACTCCAGCTTCTATAGCTCTAGACCTCTCGCCATTGCAGTTGCCTGTGCTGGATTATTTGGGGAACGGTCTGCTTGATCTCCTGCATGCCCCACAGAAGAAAAAGGAATCCCCTTTGGTCTCTGGTTTGGAGCAGGTGCCCCTTCCTGCCTCCTGGCATATGAGTGCAGCATGGCTGCTAGATCTACTTTCTTCTGATCAACAGTTGACCGTGCACACTGCTGACTATGCTCAGAGCTCTTCTAACGGCTTCTTGGTGAGCTGAGCATCTGCTTCTTTGCTCCTTCTGCTTTTTTCTGCTGCTGACTCATCTTTACACTTTTCTTTGCTCTATTTCTTTTACCTAAAATAAACAGAAAACACCAAAACTTTTCTGGCAGTTTCCAGCCTTTTCATTCCAGATCACTTCAAAATCTAGTTTACCACTGTGTGCTTTGTGTGAACCTGAGTCAACCAGCATGGATGTGTAAATCCTGCCAATGATGCCACTGTGACACTCTCCTCAGGGAATCCAGTGCCGCAAGCCAGTGTTACCCCTCTGCCTCAGCAAGTGGGAGTCTTGCTGCTGCTAGACTGTGTGTCAATTCCTTGAAACTCCAGTCTGTTTGCCTTGCAACAAACTCCTTGATACTCTGCTGGTCTTCACTTTGCCTGGCAGGTAAAAACCAGTGAACCCCAGTTCCCAAGTTCCCCACAGACATCTCTCAGCAGTGTCCCTGCCACTAAAGAAAAAACCACACACCAGTCAAATGTGAGGACTCACATTTAGTATTAATATAACAGCACTGAGATGGCTTTCCAATAAAACAAAAATAAGTTCATTGATTAGAACTGAAGTTTAAGTGATACCAGATAAGATTAAAAGAGATAGATAAGTGTTCAGAAAACAAAACAAACAAACAAAACCACCACCACCACACTTTCTAGTGGCTAAAACAGGGGTCGGCAGCCTTTCAGAAGCGGTGTGCCGAGTCTTCATTTATTCGCTCTAATTTAAGGTTTCACGTGCCAGTAATACATTTTAATGTTTTTAGAAAGTCTCTTTCTATAAGTCTATAATATATAACTAAACTATTGTTTAGTAAATTAGTATTGTAAAGTAAATAAGGTTCAAAATGTTTAAGAAGCTTCATTTTAAAATTAAATGAAAATGCAGAGCCCCCCAGACCGGTGTCCAGGACCCAGGCAGTGTGAGTGCCACTGAAAATCAGCTCACGTGCCGCCTTCAGCACGCGTGCCATAGGTTGCCTACCCCTGGGCTAAAACTTAATTCTAGCAAGCTACATCTTTCCCTAAAAGTTTCTCACAGATAGCAAGCTATCAGTAGTTCCTGCCCTTGATTTTTTCAGTCAATGGTCACATTTTACAGTCCAGACTATATCCCATAATAAAGTGCAGGAAACTTTGTCCATCCCAATTTTTAGCTAGTTTGTGCCTTTTCCCATATCTTCCCCATTATTCAGAGCCTCGCCCAGATTACAAATTAGCCGAGGCTCAACAATCAGTTTCCTAGTTAACAGTTTTCGCTGATCCCATGAAAGAGTTGATGTTTAAAATCTTTTGGAACACAAATCTGCATTATTAACAAGCCAGGAAGACTCAAACCCCATTTGGATTATTTCTATAATTACGTAGAGAGTCACAGGATATGCTCTGCTCTTGATGAGTTTAGTCTTCTCTATATCAAAGAGACTTGTTCAGTTGTAAGATCAAAGACACTTTGTCTGTTACTTTGAAAGCTAAATTGAACGATTAAAGAGAGTCTGGTCTGATACTTGTATGAAACCATAGTACCGCATGTTAATGTCTTTTTTTTCTATTTCCTATCGGGTTTTTTTAGTTTCAGAAGTGTAGGAGAGCTGACACGAGAAACCACAATTACTTTGAAGCTTTTGCACTCTTATGTGAAATCAGACTTTTTAGAGCTTGATTATACATTCTAAATGCATATTTATAGATATTTTTAAAATAGATTGTTGACTCCCATTGGATTATCACAATTCAGAAACCTGGGGCAAGTTCTCAACTACACAGGGAGTTGGATTTACCTGAAAAAAGGGGATCCCAAGGAGTTGGTCCCTAATCCTGGGTCCAATTTTGTACTGTGTTTGGATCCTGGAGTAGTTTAGAGCAGCCTCAGGACCACCCTAAACTTAACTAGCCGCCAGTGATTTCTAAGGGCTGTTCTAGTTGCCAGGGTTCATCAGAATGTCAGGACTTTCTCCTTTCAGAGTCACACGTCTGTCCGTGCTGTTTATTGTCAATGATACCACTGAATTCCTAACAATTGCTGCCAAAAAAATGAAACTAAAACTAGCCTTGTTCCCATGAGTTCAGTGGGAACAGGTGTAAGTCCATAAAACCTAACAGTGGCAAAAGAGTGACATAAAACATCTCTCAGTGATGGCACTAGCTTAATATAATTTCTAGATCTAACTAATCAGCGAAGGGCTTGTCTTCACTACCGTGCTACATCAGCGCCACTGCAATTTTAGCGCATCAGGTGAAGACGCATCATGTCGACAGGAGAGTACTCTTCAGTCGACGTAATTATTCCACCTCAACTAGAGGTGGCAGCTGTGTTGGTGGGAGAGCGTCTCCCGCTGACATAGCACGGTGTGGACACTCCTTTAAGTACATATAGCTTACGCCACTCAGGGAGGCGGTATTTTCACACACCTGAGTGACATAACTTACATTGACTTAGACCTTGTCTACATTGTCGTTTAAGTAAAATATCTTTCCTCCCAACATATTTCTTAAGAGGGTGTGTGTTCCTCCTCACGTTTAATGGAGAAAAATATTCATGATGTCTGTGAATTTTTATAAAATTTGTTATGCTTTCAAAGAGGAAGTCTGGCCCCATGGTTAAAGTGCTACCTTGTGATTTAGGAATGCTGTATTCAATTCCCTGCTCTGCCACAAACTTCTTAGGTGACCTTGGGCAAGACACCTAGTCTCTCTGTGCTTCAGCTTCCCATCTGTAAAACTAGGGTAACATAATGAAGGGGGGGAGCATGTAAGTACTTAAGGTAAATAGATGGGGTGGGATTTTAAAAGATCCTAAGTCCATGTCTACATTACAGCAGCACAGCTCTTAGTTGCTGTAGTGTAGACACTTCATACATTGATGGAAAAAGTTTTTCCATCCCTGTAGTTAATCCATCTCTCCAAGATGTGGTGGGTAGGTTGACAGAAGCTGCGAATACAGTTGTGGTTAGGTTGAGCTAACAACATCACGTAGGGCATGACATTTTTCACAGCTTTGAGTGATGTAGCTAGGGCGATCTAATTGTAGGTGTAGGCTAGATCTTAGTGACTTAGGAGAACAAAGTTCACTGAAAGTCAATGACACATCTCTTATATCACTCGGGTGCTTTTGAAAATCCATCTGTTTAAATCTTACTCTGATGGCAAAGAGAGCCCGTTTTCTTTGTGCCTGTCCCTATGGTGATGCAGATACAGAGAGACTGTTAGTTTCTACACTTTGACTTTAAGAACGTTGTATTGCATCCTCTGTTTTTGCAGCCAAAGCAGGAAGCCTGACATTATTATTCTCAAGACACTCCCTCTCTCTCCGAAAGGCAGACAATAAACAAGGGGACTAAGTTTATCTGTGCAAATGTATCCTTTCTTGTAAACAGGAAGGAAAAGTGAGACAGCATGTTAGTAGCTTGACCATTGTTGTCTTCAGGTGCATGAGGCCTAACTACTAAAGAATCGCAGACAGACAGCAGTAGGAAGATGAAAACAGTAGTGTACTAAACATGATAAATCGACCCCCACTGAATGGATTGCTGCCCGCCAATCCGGTGGGTAGTGTAGAAAAGCCCTTAATGAAGTATTTAATCATTTTCCTACTGCTGTCTGTCTGCGGTTCTTTAGTAGTTAGGCCTCATGCACCTAAATCACGAGATAAATCGACCTCTGAGTGCTCTCCCATCGACTTCGGCACTCCACCAGAACGAGGAGCGCAAGCGGAGTTGACAGGGAAGCATCAGCTGTCGACTTACTGCAGTGAAGACACCACGGTTAGTAGATCTAATTATGTCGACTTCAGCTGCGCTATTCAAATACCTGAAGTTGTGTATCTTAGATCGACCCCGCACGGTAGTGTAGACAAGCCCTTAGTCTATTGATGAACCTCAGTATTGTGCCTGAAGGCTTCAGTTGAACTTTCGTTCATAGTTTACATTGATCAGAGTTTTGTCTCAGCAGATGTTAGGCAATGTTGAGAAATAAAAAGAAAGAATCAGAACTAAATTATTTACTAATAAAAATGCAATAAACTAGTCAATATTTTTCAGCCATTTGTAACAGACATATAAACACTATCAGTACTCACTGATATTTGTGGTAAAAGAACTCTGCAAGTATGACTGATATTTCCCTCTCTATTCTTCTAGCCTTTCTTCTTATTTACTTTTTAGTCAGAGCCCTAGTTAGTGCTTCTTACAAGCACTCTTGGTGAAAGAAATAAAACCTACTTGAATTACGCCAGTTTTGTATCATGTATCTTCATGCATCTGCATCTTGGCTTAGATGATTTCTCAAAGATCAAGTGCTGAAGTGTGCTAAGTGTTACCCAGACCCAAGTTTTAAGGATTAATAGACTTTAAGGGCACCAATCAATACAACAACAACAAAAAAAGACCAATTTTCTCTCAGTCAGCAGCCTAATGAGTTTTATCACAGTTGATGCATTATCAGCACTCTTTTTCTGAACAAAACACATATGGGCATTGTGGTTTATACTTATTTGTCTGCTTAATTTAATTACTCTTTTTTGATCACTCCTAAGTGAAAGAAGTAACTGGAGATTACATTCCTGCCTCACTTTGTCTTGGATTTGAGCAAAGAATACATTCATTACTGTAACTCAACATTGCACATAGTATATCCTCAACATACTGTGAGCAGTCTTTCCCAGCTGAGCACCTTCAGATCCAAGAACAGGAGCTCTGCTGCTTCAAGGAACGTTTATTAGCTGTTAGCTATCACAAAAGCACCCTCTTGCTGCTAAGGGTGAGACTATAACAAACTTCTCCCCAAAGTGCTTTACCCTGAGCACACTGCAACTGCATCACATGTAATACAGACTCAGTATTTGAAAGCACTGGGCCAAATAGGAGGATTCTATCCCTGTGGGAACTTCAACCAGGAACTTTTAGATTCAGAAGTATTGGTTCCTATAGGATGAACATTTAGGATATGTCTACACTGCAGTTAGACACCCGCGGCCCGTGTCTGCTGACGCAGGCTTGCAGAGCTTGGGCTGTGGGGCTGTAAAATTGTGATGTAGACATCTGGGCTTGGGTTGGAGTCTGAGCTCTGGGAACCTATGAAGGCAGAAGATCCCAGAACTCGGGATCCAGCCCAAACCCAAATGTCTACACTGCAGTTTCACAGTCCTGCGGCCCAAGCACTCTAACCTCGTGTTAGCTGACAAAGGCAAATCATAAGTGTCTAATTGCAGTGTTGATATACCCGATTTGAACAGCCTCATGATGTGATGATTTCTTCTTAAGAGATCTGAACTAGTCTGTCTTAGACACATGCTTTAACTTTTCCTTGTGTGTCTATGTGTGTTTTTTACTTTTTGAGATTGTGTCCTTAGAGCAAACAAGACCGCTCATGAAAGGACTAAGTTTTCCATCATGAAGTTATAACTGATGCTACAGTGAGAACCTATGGAAGCTGTGTCATTTAACCTGGCTCTGCAGCTGTGTCACCCACACTGGGGATTCCTAGTATACATACCACAAAATTGTACCAGTTTAATTAAATTGGGGCAATTTCGTGTGTAGACAAGTCCCTTCAAACATCTCATTTTGCTTGTAACTCTGAGTGTGCATCCTTCCTATTCCCACTACATCTGCCTCTCTCCTAGGACTTCCCATACTTCTCTGCTCCCCCTAAAATCATCTTGTCTCATAGACTTTGAAGATTCCCCCATCCATCCCCACCCCCTGCTTGGACAGGTACTTCTTGACTCCTTCGTATTTTCCTGTTCTCACTGACATCTCCTCTCTTACAAGAGATTCTCTTATCCATCCTGATTCCCATTAAGACCAACCCTGTCACCTTCTCTTCTGTCCTTCTAGAGACTCTCAGTGCTCCCCTAAATCCACAGTTCCTATACAAGCCATTCCTTTCTAGCTCCTTCCCATTCCTCTACCTAACAAACTAAGGCTCTTTCCATACGGAAAGACTCTGGAGGAATTTGTAAGCCTCATTTTAACTTGAACTCAAGTAAACCCCAGAGTAGTAGGCAGTATTTGGTGTGCTTAAAAATACAACTTTTATTCTACTTCCAGTTCACAATATTCAGTGTTTCTCTAGCACATAGTTGGTGTTTCTATTTTAGTTTATTTTGAAGGTAGAATATATTTTAGAAAATGTGGAAGAGCACCAACTTGTAAAATAGTTCCTAAGTGAGTCACAATGCATAAATAGCTCTGCTGAGAACAAAACAAAAGCTCTATACAGAGGTTAACCTCTCCTATCCCACTCTTCAGTTAGGGAAGGATTTGGCTGTTCTGTGGGGAAGAGACATTTCTTATTGTGACAAAGTTCCTCCTCTACCTTGGTGGGTCCTGCACTTATTGGCAGATTTGCTCACCTCAGTGAACTTCCTCACAGTCTGGATCAACTCCTCCTGTGTCTGATCAGGAGTTGGGAGGTTTGGGGGGAACCCGGGCCTGCCCTCTACACCGGGTTCCAGCCCAGGGCCCTGTGGATTGCAGCTGTCTATAGTGCCTCCTGTAACAGCTGCATGACAGCTACAACTCCCTGGGCTACTTCCCCATGGCCTCCTCCAAACACCTTCTTTATCCTCACCACAGGACCTTCCTCCTGGTGTCTGATAATGCTTGTACTCCTTAGTCCTCCAACAGCACACCCTCTCACTCTCAGCTCCTTGTGCCTCTTGCTCCCAGCTCCTCACACGCACTTCCTCTCCTCTGGCTCCTCCCCACCTGACTGGAGTGAGCTCCTTTTTAAACCTAGGTGCCCTGATTAGCCTGCCTTGATTGGCTGCAGGTGATCTAATCAGCCTGTCTGCCTGAATTGGTTCTAGCAGGTTCCTGATTACTCTAATGCAACCCCTGTTCAGGTCACTCAGGGAACAGAAAACTACTCAGCCAGTGACCAGTATATTTGCCCTCTACCAGACTCCTGTACCCCACTGGTCTGGGTCTGTCACATTATGCACTGTGAGCACTTAGTATTTTTTACTTCAAAATAAATAAATAAATAAACAAACAGACCCCCAATTCAGCAGGTGGTCTCTGTTCAGCAACACAATGAGACGTGCTTAAATTCTATTGACTTTAATGGGATTTAAGGAGAACGTTAAGCACTTTGCTGAACAGGTGTGGACATAAGCACATGTTTAAATGCTTTATTGAATTGGGGCCATAGTGTATAGATGTCAGCACTTACCTAAGTCTTCGTGGGATCGGGGCCCTGAGTTGCAAATCTCAGTTTGATACTCCTTGAAAATTAATTTTTAAACAAAAGATTTTAAAGTTTCCCCTTATTAAAATGTATTTTGTTGTTTAATTGTGCTCCAGATAAGAAAATCTCCTTATTCATATTATGAATGTTTTCATCTCAGAAGATATTATTTTACTATTAAAGCACATAAGGATTTTAAATATTTAACTTCAGTCTACTTCTTTACTTTTTTTGCAGTTTGAACTAAAAAAATAGCCAAATGTTTTTTAAAATCATTTTAAAAAGAAGTCTACAAGCATGAACTCCACAGACAGCTTAGTGTACAAAAAAATATAAAGCATCTTTAGCTAGTTTTTGCCCCTCAAAATGTAACATAAGTATTTTGCATTAAAAAACATAGAAAAGTATATTTTAGAGGAAAAAATCACTATTTATTCAGGGAGCAAGGATTTTCTTGGGATTTCAACCTCTGAATCTCATTCTTTATTTATGAGAAATGAGCTGGAACATTAAAAAAGATGGCATTCGCGTAGTAAAATAAAAGTACTATTTATCTTTAATTACATTTATCTGGAAATAATACTAACACACAGTGGAGAATTCAAATGATACATTAATAATTTTCTGCACCGATTATGAGTTGTTATAGAAATATCAGGAAAACATTATTTTTATCAAAGTCCAGATTACCTTTTCATTTGTCGCTCACCTAATAGCCAATCTTTGTCATGTGATGCTGTATAAATGATAACAGCTCTAGTTACAGTGAAAGTGTTGGAAAAACAGGTGATTCTCAAACAGTCCAGAACACATTTGAGTATGTTTAAAGGAGAAGTTACAATAAGTGAAAATAAAAATGTCAAAGCTATAACTTTTGCAATAACAACAGATGCAGCAATACCAAAGTCTGAATGTAGATATAATAAAGTTTCCTATAGGTTCTATTTTGTGGCAACCCAGCGCATGGTGTTCCATATGTGTTCCGGTTTGAGGCCTAGTGCTATCATTATTGACAGAGAGATCCTCAATTTTATTATCGTTCTCAACTGATGGTTTTCTCTCAATCTGTAACACGTGGCTATCCATTTACTATAGAGCCTAGTTTTATTTGAAATGTGTCCCATTTCATTTGAAGGGTTTTCCTAATGCAGCAATCATCTGCCATGTCTGGTTAGATGTGGAATATGGCAAGGTGCTACCCCCTGGTTCTCTTCTGCAAATGCAGCCAGCACTGTGGGCAAGGCCTCCTCTTTCTTCCCATGTTAGCATGATAGTCATGATAAGATGAGTGGTGTGAAATATGTCTAAAACATCCTCCCTCTTTTCCCTGCTTCCTCCCTGTGGTAGCTTGGTGGTAAAAAGAGGAAAAGAAAAAAAGACCACTTCCATTAAGGCTTTGGAAAACGGCAAAATGAAAAACAAACAAAATTTAAAATGGCAGTAAAGATGAAGCACCTTTTAAAGCCTGTAAGGGAGTGTGTAGTCAAGCATAGTGAGACTAATTTCAGTGATGTTCCTGTGGCCTGTGACACTGTCTCTCAGGCTGATAGATAAATACAACCAGCTTCTTCTATGTCCTCCATTATAAACAGAAATTCATCCCTTCCTCCCACACCCCCACTGCAGTCTATCTGTAAATGGAACAGATTATGCCACCGTTTCTCATGGTGAATAGCACCTTGCTCTTTAACTGGTTCTGTTGAAATATATCTGACCGAGTTGCAAAATAAAGCATCATTCAATGGAAGCTTAGCAGAATCTCACCCACAGTGGAAGGATCAAAGTTGTTGTACATTTAGGCCCTGGTCCTGCAAACATGCTTGTGTTTAACTTCACTACCATGAATAGTCCTGTTGCAATCAGGGTAGCACAGTTAAGAATGCATGGAAGTGTTTGCAGGATTGGAGCCCTGGTCAAAATAGTCACTTTTGAAAACTATCATTGTTTCAGGCACCAGGCAGATTTGGGTTGAAAGCAAACTATCTGCTGTTAGCTGTAGTATTGCAAAGAAGAATGGATGGCTGTGAAAACTGAAAAAGAATCATAGGGTATGTCTGCACTGCAGTTAGACACCCACGGCTGGCCTGTGCCAGCTGACTTGAGCTTGTTGGGTCTGGACTACGGGGCTGTTTAATTGCAATGTTGATGTTCTGGCTTGAATTGCAGCCCAAGTTCCCACCTTGCAGTGTCCTAGAGCACGGCTCAAGTAAAAGTCCAGATGTCCATGCTGCAATTAAACAGCCCCACAGCCTGAGTGCCGTGAGCCCACGTCAGCTGGCATGGCCAGCCACTGTTGTTTTAATTGCAGGGTAAACATACCCTTAAAGAACAAAACAGTAAAACTGTGTTTGGGAGCTAGGTATCAGAACAGTTAATGCCTTAGTATTCCACCTCTGGATGAAATCTTGGCTCCATTTAAACTCAATGGGAGTTTTGCCATTAACTCAATGGTGCCAGGATTTCACCCCAGGACTGGGTTCATATTTGGCTTCATGACTGAAAATGATTTGGTAATCTCAGTTTAGCCTCTGTGGAACACTTTTCTGTATCAGAATGCCAGCATACCATTAAACCCAATTTCTATGCATCCCCCCCCCACACACACACAATAAGAGAGGATATAGATGAAGGAAATATGTTATTAGGGACATGCTGGCATAAACTACTGTAGTTGAGAGCTGCAAATGGAAGTAAAATACCTAATTATTTGCAAGTAGTTATTTGCAATTAAACAATCACATTTGTGATGTAACAGAATATGAGCAGCATGTCATGCTAGATTGTATGACAACACGAAGAGGAATGTTGTGCAATTTATTTGAGGCATGAACTAAATAAATATCCTCTTCAAAATGCAGATACCATCGATGCAGATTATTGTCTCACTTCCATTTGCTATTCTCCTTTAAACTTGTACTGGTTATTATTTATTCACCAGTAAGCCATCTGGTGAAGGTAATAGTAATTTACCCCATTTTCACAGATTTATATAATCACTCACTATATCACTCCACTTCTAAATACGTTCCTCTGAATACTGTGTATAAGGTTAGTTTAAAGCAGTAATTTCTAAACTTTTATCTGGGGACCCAGTTGAAGAAATTTGTTGATGCCTGTGACCCAACAGAGCTGGGGATAAGGGGTTTGGAGTGTGGAAGGGGCTCAGGGCTGGGACAGAGGGTTGGCGTGCGGGGGTGAGGGCTTCAGGATGGGGCCAGGAATGAGGGGTTGAGGGTATGGGAGGGGACTCTAGGCTGGGGCAAGTGTTGGGGTGCAGGAGAGGGTCAGGGCTCTGGGCTGGGGTTGCAGGCTCTGGGCTGGGGCTGGGGCTGAGGGATTTAGGGTACAGGAAGGGGTTCTGGGTTTGGGGGGCTCAGGGCTGGGGTAGGGGATTGGAGGTGCGGGGTTGGGGTGCTTCCTATCTGTCCTGGCTCCTCGGACACACTGTGCCTGAAGCAGTCAACAGCAAGTCCGGCTCCTAGGTGGAGGAGCGCAAGCAGCTCTGCACAGCTCTTACCCACAGGCACTGCCTCTCCCAGCTCCAGAGCTGGTGTTCCAGGCGGGGGAAGCGCACGGAGCCCTGCGGCTCCCTTGCCTATAAGCTGGACTCACTGCTGGCCTCTTCTGGGGCACAGCGCGGTGTCGGAGCAGGTGGGCATTGCTGGGCAGCACCTCTAAAGGGACTTTTAATATCCCGATTAGCAGTGCTGAACAGAGCGACCCAGTACCTTACGTGCCGTGATCCAGTACTGAGTCATGACCCAAACTTTGAAAAACTCTGGTTTAATGCACACTCTACTGTACAATGCCTGTGAAGTTACTTTACAGTAACCTAGTTTCTGGGGTTCTTTTCTTGCAACTACTGTGTGGAATGCATGTAAAGCTTTACTGCACATTGCAAGCTTTTGTAACATTCTGTGTATGTGACCTTGGAAACAGCCAGCCAGGAAACCTTGATTACCTTTATAGGCATTTTATTGCTGTTGTAGCTATATTCCCAAATGCCCTCTTATCCTGATGATTTCATTGTTCCCATTCTACTTGCCAGCATTTCTGATCTGATTCACTGAACAGCCATTAACTATTCAAATGCACGTAGAGTTTCGTTCGTGCCTATCTCTAAACTTACCAAAGCCAATTAATAAAATCACTGTCAAACACAATACAAATGGGGGGAAAAGTAGTATATGTAGTAGTATATGTAAACTAAAAAAGTAGTATATATAAACTAGACTTTGATCTCACGTATCACAACAGGACCAACTCTAGGTGTTTTTCTGCCCAAAGCAGTAAACAACGTTTTCAGCGGCCCCTAGAAGTTGGTGGGGCAGACGGGCTAAGCAAAAAAGAAAGAACAGTTGATTTTGTGCTTCCGTAAGTTGGCACCCAGGCAACTGCCCTGAAAGGCCAGGACTTTATCACAGATACAGGGTGAATGAAATGGTTTAAGAGCCTGCATTTTTTAGCGTGTTCACAAGGCTAGCCACATTGTAGCACTGAAGAATATTAAACCACCTTCAAAGGGAATGCTCACAAGTACTGGCTCATCTCAGCCTGTTAGCTGGGCAGGGGACCTGAGAACTTACCAGCTGATCACCAGTGGGTTCAAAGGGCTTGATTCTCGGTTATGCTAAGGTGCTTATATGCCATTCTGTCAGGAAAAAAAGAAGCCACCTAATACCACCCTCTGGCTCAGGAGATCCTTTTGGTTGGTAGTGTTTTGCTCTTTCTGCTCTCAGTCCCCATTTTAGGGGGTAGGGTATGGTCAGAGTCACATTTGTCTCCACCACAGCCTCCATTTCTTCCCTCAACCTCAGGAATGCAGCCGATGACAACTAGAGCCAGTATACTGCTTTTCCGGAAGGTCACTCTGTTGCAGTGTAATTTTTAATGCAGTTGAAGTAAAAAAGATGGAGTTCATCCCCATCATCTCCCAAAAATAAGACTATAAATCTAACTTTCTAAACCTGTTTGTTTTTCAAGTTTTTCATCACTGCAGTTTATCTTCTCTGAATCTGTGCTATATTTTCAATAGCACTTTGGAGCGTTCTAAGCATTTAATTGGTAAAAACAGTTTAATCGGGAAATGTTGAGAAAATGCTCATTAGTGTAAATGTTTGGATGTGGGTGGCTGTTTAGTCCTTAGCAGGGTAATTAGACGTTTTCCTTTGACTGCCTACGGAGCTTTGTTGAAAGAGAAACACTAATTGTAGAACTTGGAGACCCGTCAGCAACTCCTCATTAGTATGTCTATGTCCAGAAGCAATTTGCATTACCCAATGTAGTATGCATGCTTTCAGCAAAAATTGTCTTTCCTATAAAGTCATGTGGAGAGCCTTCTATAATCAATTATTTTCGTGCTGCAAGTGTTCTGTTAGTGTGGCTTTAGGGGCAGATCAGAGTGAAGAAGAAAAGAATAAACGTGTGGCTAAATGTGAAAAGCCTTTGATTCAACTGAGTCTTCCCCTCTGCAATAAGAGCAACTCTTGGGCTACGTGCGACATAATCAAAATTAACAAGGAAACACCTTTCCCTCTAAAACAGCAAACAAATTGCACCAATGTGTCCCATGTGTATTGTGTGATTAGAACTACCATTAAATACAAATGCATCTTAGCACCAAGGACTAGAAACACCCCTGCACAGGAAAAAGCCCTTCACTCTGATCTGCCCCTAGCTCCTGCTGTGAGTTTTATTGAAAAGATGCTGTCTTATTTGAAAATGGCACCTGTCTTATTTGGAAAATAATAAATTAGCATTGTCTAAGGTGACTGAAAAGGCTCTTTAGATCACTTGTGGTAGAAACACCTCCACCAGATGAAGGTGATGATATTGACCTGATTGAATCTTCACAAGAAGATGGGCAAAAATTGTTAGAAAGAATAGCAGTGGAAGCCGAGAATTTAGGTCTAAACCTATCACATGAAAAGATAAAGACAAAAGTGACGTTGAAGTCTGTTGAAAAGACTAAGATATTCCTACCCTAATCTGTGGAGGCATTGGAATGCGGTGAGCGCTACTAATACCTAGGTAGTCTGATGACAAGGGATGCTAGAGATTTGACACAGAATTGGACTCATGACTACTGCTGATCCTCAACCACAAATGGAGAAACAAAGGTATTACCATGCAATGTAAAATGAAATTGTTCCAGTGTCTTGTTGTCAGCATCTTACTATATTCATGCAAGATGTGGCTGCTGAGGAAACAAGACATTAAGAGGCTTTCTGCTTTGGAATTGAAATTCTACAGGTGATTGCTGTGCACAAGCTATATCTTGCGCATGACTAATGAGGAGGTCATTGCCTACATTTACTGCGTAACGAGAGTGACACCTGATATCATCAAGAAGATCAGTGGGGGAAAATGTGAGTTTGTCAGACATCTGGATCAGATGAGCATATGGAGATCTCCAGAGCAAGTTTTGCGGGGTCTGATGCTGGGGAGATGGGTTGCCTTTGGTGAGTGTTGGTTGATGACGTGGCTGACTAGATGGCATGCTGTATGGCATGCTTCTCAAGAGTGTATGAAGACCATGAAATGTAGAGGAAGATTACTGGCCAATGACTCTAGTGTGTTGCATTTACTCTTCATTATGATGTGACTCTACTCTGCTTTGCACTAGGAGAATAATAATAATAATAGTTTTAGGCATCCTTAAGCATCCAGTAATAAATGTTCCTACACATTACGGTCAAAATGGAATTGTAAGATCCCTGCTCTGAAAAGCTCACAGTCCAGGTCTACATGTGATATGACCTGTAAACAGTAACAAAGAGTAGGGAAGGGTAGTGGATGGAGAAACAGGTTTGCAGTGATCACATGTGAATATTCTTTTTTGCCATGTGCACAACTTGCTGGTTCTATGATATTTTATTATTATATTTGTATTTTATCATCACTGTTTAAGTCCCTTCTTGTGAGTATTGCAGAAGGAGTGAGTCTTGAAGAGGATTTGAATCTGGGGAGAGTATCAGACAGGCAGACAAGAAATGGGAGGCCATTCCATTGATAGGTGGAGCAGAGAATGCTTGGAGACTGGTGTGAGAAAACAGGAAAAACTGAAACCTGCAACAGGCGCCAGTGGCAGAACGGGAGAAGGCATGGAGGGGACTGTGCTAAGAGAGGGGTTGGCTATGTAGGCAGGAGAAGAATTATGTTAAGCGTTGAAATCAAGGACAAGAAATTTAAACCTAAAGTGGGGAGAAAGGGGAGTCTGAGCAAGGACTGTGTGGAAACATGGTCAGATCAGTGGCACATTAAATAATTTACATTCTCATCCCTCTGGGACTCAACAGTTGGGTGACAATGGGAGGTAGTAATGCCAGAGAGTCATTAGCCATAGTTAAAGCTAGGTTTCTTTCTTTAAAGTCCAGTGTGATGTGTGCATTTATGATTCATGTTTTAGGGGGAGGACCTGACACACCTTGGGCATTCCTCCTGCCCTAAATGGAAGAGCAGTCTGGACAGAGTCCTAGGTTTCCTTCTCTCACCACTCTTGGGCTAACAGCTCATTTCTACTTACCCCTTTCCCCAACTTATAAGCTTTCCTTTTATGACCATTCAGACAGGTTGTTACTATATTTCTAACCCTTGGTTTCCTGCAGGTTACCTACTATGAAGGATACTGCCTGGAAACAAATATGTAGGTGCTAAAACAGTAGCAATTCCCAAGTAGAATCTGTATGTGTCCCTGTGTAAGTGGATTCAAAGCCCACAGACAAAGGGAAAAATGAGTCAAAGGAACATTGTGTCCAGGATGACAAAAAAGCTCCCACAGCCCATCAGCAATGTAACCACATGAGAAACCCCATAGCAAAGCACAACCACTGGTGTTAACTGCCCAAGGAGACAGATCTTCCACAGCTTGGCCCCTGTGCCTAGTCTGATGTGGTTGGGTAATTGGTATACCCCACCACATCCCTTCTTGAATTTTTACAAAAAGCATTTTAAATACTTTTCTCATTTCAGAAAAGAAATACAAGCACATTCTTACTATGAACATGGTGTGTATAGACACAATTTATCCATGGTTGTAGAATGGGTGGATGGATGGTCCTGTGATTAAGGTACCGGCCTGGAACTCTGGAGGCCTGGGTTCAAATGCCAGCTCTACTACAGGCTTTCTGAGTGACCTTGGGCAAGTCACTTAGCTGCTTTGTGCTGCAATTCACAATTCTAAAGTGGAGATGATGATGATGATACTTCTCCACATTTTGGCAGGCTTAACTATGAACAAAATCACACAAAAGTTTGAATGCTAAAGTCAATGTGAATCCAATACAGAGGGCTTGAATATTTTAACCTAACTGTAACTAACAAAGTTCCAGAAATATTACTGTATAAAAATGACCCACTGGTTTAAATATGGTACAAAATGTTTTTTGGCTTGCATTTCAGCTGCTACAAATCACAGAAAAGGTAGAGAAATTAAAATGGCTTAAGTCAGACCAATTCCTAATGACTCAGGCTGATTCCTTTTCTCCCTAGCAGTACCGAACAGATAAAGACAATCTATAAATTATTAGCTAAGCTAGAACACGTTACTGAAACTTGGCAACCCACAGATTCACCTTAGAAACTCTCACAGTCTTCCTGGCTATTGTTGTATTACACCGTATGAAAATATCTATTTCACCCACATGGTCTAAATAGTAGGATAGATGTAAGTATTTGTTAGATGCAAATAATTGTTCCCCACTTGTATGGCATTGTAAGTATGGGAGATGTGGCCAAGAGCACACAAAATAGTTTATAGCAACCTTTAACTTTGTTTAAGACAAATCCCTTTACTGTAACGCTTCCATCTAAGATATACTTTGAATTGTTTTGTATCCTTAGTCTGGCCATAAAACAGTATTGTTCATACACAGAACCCCTGGGAAAAGGGAACCAGTGTGCCTAAGAGTGAAGAAAGCCTGAGAGCAGTGTCTCAGTTCTTCTCATTGCTGGCATAAGACATCTATTTTAGCATTGGATTGTGGCTATCTTGCCCCTCATGGCTCCTCAAAGGGGAGGTAACAAAGAGGAGGGGTGGGCACCAGAAACCATCCTCCTCCTTTTGTAAACCTTGAGCAGATACTGACTGCAACTGAAGTCTTATGCTTTCCTGAGTGTAAGGACTGCTGCAGGCTGGCAGTATTCACTGGCCCAGAGGGGGCCCATGGGCACATGACTATACCAGCCAGCAGAGTGGAACACAGATAGTGCACCCCTAAAGGATGATGCAGCATCTGTGCTGTGTTTCTCCCTGCATGCCTGAGAGCTCTCCTGGAATTACGCCTAGAGCAGTGAACCTCAGAACTGTGGCTTCTTGTCAAAATTTAGTCCTTGGAGTGGAGCCCTCAATGACATTTACTTGAGCCTTATTTCAAATATTTGCACAGTTAATACAACATTAACACATCTAGTTGACAATGATCCACTCAGCAGGTAAATAATTATTGTTTGCAAATCCTGAATATATTCATTTTGTCTGGGAGAAGTGCCATGGGATCTTTAATATCCACTATTGGTCAGGAGATAGAGCAGGGCAAAAATGAGCGCTTCATGAAATTTTTCACACTTTTTTGCTATTTTGTTTCATGCAATTTCACTTTTTCTTAAAAGTTGATTTGGTTGCAATTTCAGTAAAATAGCTTTCTCACTCACTGACACACCATATACCCTCCAAAACTAAAAAGCGCCATGAGAAAATGTATATTGTTGCATGTATGAAGAAAAAAACCATTTTCACCCCCAAGCCAGGCCTAGTTGTGCTTTAAAACAGGCACGTTCTCATTGGAAAATGGGACAGGTATTGCATTAACTAAATGCAAAGAAATGAACCTATTTGCATAGTTTATATAGAAACATGAAAATCCCTGAACCAGGTAGTTTTGCTTTTGTTCCAAATTTTTTTCATGTTAATAATCGGGACTTCTGAACTAAAAGATGATTCTTCCAACCATCCAGGGCTTGCTAACCCCATATAGGGGAATTGGTTATATGCTGAGTCAGAGGGAAGAATGCCACAGATTGAATCACCATCACCACTTCCTGGAGTCCCAGGGGCTTTTCTTGGAGGTCTCCCAAATAAATATTAACTGTGAAAACACAGAGACACAAGGGCTGCCGGAATTGCGCACATAGTGGTCCCCCTAGTTCAATATTATGTCTCTCACTCTCAACAGTGTTAAATGCTTCAGAGGGAGGTACCAAGGATAGATAATTATGAAATCTGTCCACACAGGAAGTTTATTCCTAACTCTCGCAGTCAGTGTTTAACTTGTGCCCTGAAGAAAGAGTCAATATGCTGAATTTTTATGCTACCTATTATAAGTAGAGATATTCTCATTGTCTGTATAATTTGTCCAGTCTGTCTTTTAATCCTATTGAGCTCATGGCCTCAGTGAGATCTAGTAACATAGAGATCTACAGGTTCATTATTCATTGTGTTTAAAAGAAGTATATCGTTATATGAGTTTGTGCACTGTGCCTTTACATTTTGAAGAACTTTGTGTACAGTGACAGCAACTATTTTATGCGGACTTGGTGCAGAGGAGACACGGTATGTTGCTTTCCCACGAAGACATGATTTTGTGCTTGTTGTTATTCCTTTCCTTCACCTGAAAGAACTTAATTTACACTGAACGTAATAATGAGAGAGAGCGAGAGAGAGAGAGAACATTGAGAAAGTATAAAGACAAGTAGGGCAAAGCACTCAGACTTCAGCATGTCATATACAAATACTGGGCTATTTTACTCTTTGCACAGATTATAATAGATCAACAGCTGCTTCCAAATTCATGCCAGAGTAACACCAGACACATAAATTAGCAGCTTTGACATGAAGTACTGGTTGAAGAAGGAGCACTCTTCCCTGTCAGTCAGTCCTGAATAAATTCTGCTACTCTTTTCTGGAGGAGATTTAAAACTGTGGTTTGATCCAAACCACGAGCCATAAAGGGTCTGACTCTCTCTGTTGACTCAGTCTCAGGCTCTAACTATCCCATGCCACATTCTGCAAAATCATGGATTTCCTGGACTAAATTGACTTTGCATTCTTCCAAACGATGGCTACTCAATAGAGCAATTTCAAACAGAGAAATTACTCTCCACTTTTTTTATTAAAAATTAGCGTATCTTAGAACTAGACACACTGCAGTGATGGATGAGCAGTCCCTCTCTATTGTAGGTGTGGCTGGTAACAATGATTGTTACTAAGAAAGTCTGACACTTCCCATTCTGAGACCCTGTTTTCAGTTCCTTATAACTTTGCCAGAATTTAACCACTGGAGCTGAAATTTTTAATACTAGGTGTCTGCTTTGGACTGACTTTTTGGGGGAATAAATTCCAGCCAAAATGGTTCAGCCATTTTTGACAATGAGGCTGAGGGAAAATACATTGTTTTGTTCTTATTAAAAAATTCTGGTGATTTTTTCCTAGAAAAGCTCCAGTGCTGCCATATTTTGGAGCAGGGACTTAAAGATTGTCAAGGAAGGGTGGCCTTTGTGTGAGCGATGTGCCTTTTGCCATCCCAGTGAAAATTCTGCACAAATTTGGCCAAGTTATAACTTATAAGTCTTTGAAAAATTGCCTTTTGTACATGCTCAGGAGAGGCTTGGTAAACTTCACAGTTAAACTCTCTGAAGGTTCTGTACATCTTAGGTATTTTCCAGCCCTATACTTTTCTGGTAATTGCTGCGCAGAACTGCTGCAGGTCAGGGGAGATCAGTGCATCTACACCGAGAACAAGGAAACTATGTCTCTTGTGCTTTCAATCCCATCCTGTCCTCTTGCTAGGCCCAGGCAGTGCTGGTTGAGGAAGCTGCCTGATTCGACTGTAGATGGGACAAGAGCCAGACTTGTGCGGGGTGGAGGGGGAAGACAGAGAGTCTCAGGGATGGGGAGGAGCTACGACTGGATTCCGGGAGCAGTGAGAGAGGGATACTGGGAGTTAGGGTGATGGGGAGGAAATGAAACTGACTGAGTGAGAAGTCTGGGACTGAGAAACAGGAGGTGGAGAGGGAAATGGGAGAACTTGGAGGCAATGGGTAGGAGAAGGGAGATTGAGATTGGATGAGGAGCTAGGGGAGGAGACAGGGACAGGCTGTGCAAGGAGGTTGGGACTGGGAACTACTGGGGCAAAGGGAAGAAGATAGGAGACGAGGGGAAGCAGATCTGATGTGGAGCCAGGGAGTGGTGGGAGAACTGGCACTGACTGGCCAAAGAGACTGGGACAAGAAACCAGGGAGAAGGTTGGGTGTGGGGAGACTGAGACTGGATGAGCAACCTGGAGAGGGAGCTGGGACTGGGAGCAGGAATGTGAAAGAGGGGTAGGCCTGACTTGGGGCCAGTGGAGGGGAAAGACACAGATTGGAGATGGAGCTGGCAAGTATGTGCAGGGGGAGAATGGGACTTGGGAATAGCTGGCTAAGGATACTGTTCCCTTTCCCATTAGCTGGAGAGAGTGTTTAGAAAGAACCCCCTACCCCCGACCTGTCAGTCTTTTCAATGGTATGGAGATCACACAAAGTAAATTAGTGTTCCCTTTTTCTAAAAGCAATGAACATTGTTATAAACACACTAAATCTCTGTGACTGATTGATTTAAAATAATGTCTTTGTTTCAGTGAGTTAAATATGTGATAATCTGGAATGATTACTTTATGAAGGCTTAAGAGTACATTTAAAATATAAAATCAGCTTAGAAATACTGATTAAGAAAGTGTAAAACAGAGAAGAGCTGCATCATGTATTCCAAAATATTTGATGTCGTATTCAGCAGGACAGTTGTCCTGCCCTTACTACAAAGTTTTTGAAAATAAATCTCTGACAAACTTCAGGGTATATCAAAAAACCGGTGACTGACATTTTTTATCCCCAAGTTTAGCATTTTTAATTAGGTACCTTCTGCATGTCCAGTCTTCCCCTTCTGGCATGCAGTGGAAAACATGCTCCATTTTCTTTGGAAAGAAATTGCAGAGGAGTGGTTTTTACAAATGTCACTTGCTTCATTTGGGGTCAGGGATTTGGCTGGAAGGGGGTGAGCAGGGTTGGGGAGGGAAGAGAGGAGGGAGACAGTGGGCAGAGTAGGGGTGGAGCCTGGGACAGAGCAGGGGTGGAGTATGGGCAGGGCCACAGGTAGAAGAGGTGGGCTGGGGAGCTAACCTCCCAAGTGGCAGCTTCACCCACTGCCCATGACAGCAGGTAAGAGCGGGTCGGCTCCCGCACACCCACTACACACTGCAGTGTCCTTAGGCAGGGGCTATATTCACAGAGCTGAATGCGTCGGTGCTGTGTGTTCTGCGTGAGGGAGAGGGTATGGGCTTCTCTGCGGGGAACTGGGCCTCTCTGCCACCATGAGGCAGGCTGGGCAGCTTGGTATCCTTTGCTGCCTCCTCCCTCCTCCCCCCACCCGGGCTGCAAGCCCAGGTTGCTGTCAGGCATAGGGGCAGCAGTTTAATAATACTGCGTTGGGCCTCATAAATCCTTAGGACGGCCCTGGGTTCAGCCCTGCTGTTGACCTGGGTGGGTTGCAATATAATGTCACAGGATGGAATTTCTGTTTCTTCTGGACTTTTTTAAAAGCCAAGGAAATTATATACACACACACACACACACACAATCTTAAAAGAATATTATTGAGGTTCCAAAGTTAAGCATTCAATAGTTGTCAGAAAATAGATTGCCCATGTAACCTTAATTCGGCCTCCTACTGGGAGGGATTTGGGGAGCAAAAGGGAGCTCCAGGCTGGGGCAGAGTACTGGGGGTACAGGAGGGGGTATTAGATGCTGGCTCTGGGAGGGGTCTCAGCACTGGAGCAGGGCTTGGAGTGCAGCAGGGTGTTTGGGGTACAGGAGGGGATATGGGGTCCTGGCTCTGGGCGGGGGCTCAGGGTTGGAGGTTGAGGTGCTGGCTCCTGCCGGGGGGCACTTACCTCGGGTGGCTCCCGGTTGGTGGTGCAGCGGGGCTAAAGCAGGCTCCCTGCCTGCCCCAGCCCGAAGTCGCTCTTGGAAGTGGTCAACGCACCCCTGCAGCCCTTGCAGGGTGGGTATGTGGTTCAGCATGCTGCCCCTCTCTCCAGGCACCACCCCTGTAGCTTCCATTGGCCACAGCTTCCCATTCCCGGCCAATAGGAGCTGTGGGGCAATGCTTGCAGGCAGGAGCAGTGCATGGAGACCCCTTGCTCTCCTCCCGCCTGGGCTCGGGGGGGGGGGCATGCTGGCCATTTCTGGGAGCGGTGTGGAGCCGTGGCAGCCCTGCTGTATCTCTGCAGTTGGAGATCGTAATCAACTGGGAAAGTCTCCAGGATTGACCAGTCGAGCAAGATCGACCGGTTGGTGACCACTGATTTAGAGCATGTCATGAAAGTACGTACCTACTTTTTCACTAACAAGATGCTCTGCACAAAAGTCTTTTGTTTTCTTTTCTTAATAGGTATGTTAATTATCCTATTTATTTAATAATAATCCTGCAGGACAGCATGAGGACAGCACTTCCTGGTTTCTGCCCTGGCACTGTTATACTCACGAACATTGCTCTATATTTTTTTTATTCAATAAGTAACTCACTTTCAGATCAACTTACAATTTGTAATCTCTCTTGTTAACTAATAAATACATTTCAGCTGTTTTTGAAGGTGTCTTAAGCAGATCAAGAACAAGGGCACTATAGATAGAAGTAATGTATTTTGCTATTAATCTAGTTAGCTTCCTATAAGATCTGTATCAGAGGGGTATCCATGTTAGTCTGGATCTGTAAAAGCAGCAAAGACTCCTATGGCACCTTATAGACTAACAGACGTATTGGAGCATGAGCTTTCGTGGATGAATACATTTTGTGCATTTGACGAAGTGGGTATTCACCCACGAAAGCTCATGCTCCAATACATCTGTTAGTCTATAAGGTGCCACAGGACTCTTTGCTGCTATAAGATCTGGTCTCTTTCATCACTCAGTGGGTGTGCTTATTCTTTGTTGCTATAAGTTCTTTTAAAGTGTCTGTCATCAAGTATAGTTTATTACAGATTTGGTGCTTTGGGCAATACAAACTAACTGGTTCCTTAGCACTGTAACAAAATATAAAGGACACTACATAGTCGGAAAACTAAGGAACAGATCCTCCACTAGTTTAAATAATTGTAGCTCTGTAGACATCAGCAAAGCTGTGGCACTTTTCACATGTTGAGGATCTGGCCCAAAAACTAAAATTAATTCTGTGACATAAAATTAGCATACATTAAGGACTTTAAGATTCATTCATAGATTTTAAGGCCAGAAAGGATCATTGGACAGTCTAGTCTGACCTCCTGTATAACACACGTTCACTCAGTGATCCCAGTATTGAGCCCATAACTTGTGTTTGGTTAAAGTATATTTTTCGGACACCCAGTCTTGATCTTAAAGACTTAAAGAGATGGAGAATCCACCACTTCACTTAGGAGTTTCTTCCAAAGGTTCATCATAGTCACTGTTAAAAATCTGGCTTATTTCTAATTTAACTTTGTCTGTAACTTTGTACGCTTATTAAGTTTGCGGACAATACCAAACTGGGAGGGATTGCAACTGCTTTGGAGGACAGGGTCAAAATTCAAAATGATCTGGACAAATTGGAGAAATGGTCTGAGGTAAACAGGATGAAGTTCAATAAAGATAAATGCAAAGTGCTCCACTTAGGAAGGAACAATCAGTTTCACACATACAGAATGGGAGGAGACTGTCTAGGAAGGAGTATGGCAGAAAGAGATCTAGGGGTCATAGTAGACCACAAGCTTAATATGAGTCAACAGTGTGATACTGTTGCAAAAAAAGCAAACGTGATTCTGGGATGCATTAACAGGTGTGTTGTAAACAAGACACGAGAAGTCATTCTTCCGCTTTACTCTACGCTGGTCAGGCCTCAACTGGAGTATTGTGTCCAGTTCTGGGCACCGCATTTCGAGAAAGATGTGGAGAAATTGGAGAGGGTCCAGAGAAGAGCAACGAGAATGATTAAAGGTCTTGAGAACATGACCTATGAAGGAAGGCTGAAGGAATTGGGTTTGTTTAGTTTGGAAAAGAGAAGACTGAGAGGGGACATGATAGCAGTTTTCAGGTATCTAAAAGGGTGTCATCAGGAGGAGGGAGAAAACTTGTTCACCTTAGCCTCCAGTGATAGAACAAGAAGCAATGGGCTTAAACTGCAGCAAGGGAGATTTAGGTTGGACATTAGGAAAAAGTTCCTAACTGTCAGGGTAGTTAAACACTGGAATAGATTGCCTAGGGAAGTTGTGGAATCTCCATCTCTGGAGATATTTAAGAGTAGGTTAGATAAATGTCTATTAGGGATGGTCTAGACAATATTTGGTCCTGCCATGAGGGCAGGGGACTGGACTCGATGACCTCTCGAGGTCCCTTCCAGTCCTGGAGTCTATGAGTCTATGAGTCTTTAACTTGCAGTCATTGAAAATGCTGTTGAGTGATGGAATACTGCAAAATGACCATTTCTTCCGGCCATTCCTGAGAGCAAAGCAATAATGGATTCTTCAGCCACTGTCGTAACTGTTACGAGACTCTAGAATTAATTGCAAAAGTTTTGTGCTGCTCCCAGAGGTATGTAAAATATTCACAATGAAATTCAGAAATCAGAGAATATCAGGGTTGGAACAGACCTTAGGAGATCATGTAGTCCAACCCCGTGCTCAAAGCAGGACAAAGCCCCAGGCAGTTTTTTTTAAATTTTTTATTAACGCCTCAGTTCCCTAAATGGCCCCCTCAAAGATTGAATTCACAACCTGGGATTTAGCAGGCCAGTGCTCAAACCACTGAGCTATCCCTTCCACCAAGCTTTTTCACATTTCATTGTGAATTTGAATTTTACTACGTCTCAGTCCTGCAAATTCTTGCACCTGTATGTTTAAAGTGACTAGTGATTTTGAGTGCCTCCATTTTTTGGTGCCCAACTTGAGATGACATCTTAAAGAGGCCTGACTTTTAGCAACTGCTGAGAAAATCAGTCCCTTTAAAGTGTCTCAAATTATGCATCTAAAATAACAAGTTACTTATGAAAATATAGGTCTTAAGCAGGCGGGTAATTTTACTCATGTAGTAGTCCAGTAAGAAGTCAATAGGGCTACTCATATGAGTAAAGAAAATCGCATGCTTAAGTATTTGAAGACTCAGGCCTAAAAATAGGCTGTGAAAACATGTAAAATGATTATTTATTATTTATACTGAAAGTCGTTCCCAAAATATGTTGTGTGCTTTCTTAACAAAGAGGAAGACACTGTTGCTGCCTGAAAGAACTCACAATCTAAGACAGGTAAAATAGACACATCAAACAATCAAGACAAATTAGAGATAAACAACATACAAGAAATATTTGCAGTGATGTTAGATATATTTCTTATGTGTTATTTCCCTTCTCCTTTCTGCCTTAATTGCTCCTCCCGCCTCCTGTCCAGGTAGTCTCTGGTGCCTGCTTTGACATGGTTGCTTCCATGTGCCCAACTTCCACTCTGCCCAACTCATGTCATAGCTTCAAGCTCAGCATGAGAATCTGCAGGAGAGTAGCAACCTGTCAGATGATGGCTATATCAAAGAAAGTGCCCAAAGAAAGTCAAGTGGGGCAAGGGCAAAGGTCCATATAACTCTACCTGCAGTCACTGATCATTTCTTCTGCTTGGTCTTTCTCACATTCACCCCAAAATCAACAGCATTTGGTTTTCAAGTCTTTTCACAGACAAGTGACCATTTTCATAGAATTTTGCAAAACTAAGAAACACCCTCAAACAGCAATCTTACCTAGCAGCTAGAAAGGCTGGGAGAGCTCATTTTGTGACATTTTAGAACCCATTTGAAATGCACCCTTTCTAGATTCAGAACAGCATAGGCCTTCAGACATTTGAAGTTCATCTCTTATTTGGCTCTTGCAAAACATGATTTCTAGGCTTGGCTGCTGTGTTTAAGAAATAAAAATTCCCTTGCTAGTCCCAGCAGCAAAGCAAACAGGCATCCTCATTGTTTGGATAGTGCAAGCTTCCATTTAGTTAGGAACAGATGCTTTTAAAATAACAGTTTCCTTGAAAAACAAGGATTTAAATTAAGGGCAAAATGGTTAGTGCATGTCAGTTTTCCAAACACTCTACCTCAGAGTCAGACTTTATAAAACTCAAAACCCCATGAGACTCTCCAGTCCCTGCTATCTAGAACTGACCCTCCTAAGAGCCATGCTCTCCGTCATGAAGGAGTGCAGAATGATATTCTTAACTGAGGAATGTCTTTCCCAAGTCAGGTTAGGGGGAGCTTATTATTATTGTTCATTAGCTAAAGAAATTTAAGTGTAGACTGTTTCCATTGTGTTTTGGGGACCTGATTATTTGAAACTTTATTTCTGATCCAGGGGATAAACAAATAGGAGTCTGTGACAGACGGTACTCTTATGATCACCACTTTTACAAGATTATGATAAATTTTATACAAACTGTGCCTTGTGAGGTATCAGTCGAAAACTCATAGTCTACTGAACATCATTGTCTTGGTAAAATGTGTGTAGCAACATTATATGTAAAGTTATTTTTACTGCTTGAAATTGCTGAGACATGCTTCAAATTTAGAAAAGCAGCCCAAACCAGCTCCTCAGAGACAGAAGATTAGTCAGCACCTTAGCCAGGTATCAACAACACTTGGGTAAGCTGCCATTCTTTTGCAGGAAGAGGGGTGTGAATGAGAAATTTACATTTTCACCTGCCTGCAGGTACTATACTCTGACTTTGGGTCTGCAAACAAAGTCAGTCTTGAGTGCCCATTTAACATTTTTTCTAACAAGCATTTTTACATTGCTTTACATGCATGGGGAGAGAGTCACAAGCTCATCTCATTGACCTGCTTCAAATCCCTCCTGAAAATGCTTATCTGCTAGGATGCCTACAAAATGCTCAGCAATGATCAGGCAGCTGGTGTGCTGAGACCACAACTTTTCATACGGATTGTTGCTGTCGCATTGTTTCTTTGCATCCTCTATGGCTCTCTGTTTTAGATACCTGTTGTCTACCGTTTTATACTTAGATTACATACTCTTTTGGGCAGGGTCCATCTCTTTTGTTCTATATCTACATGGTGCCTAGCACAATGAGGCCCTAGCTTCTTGGTGCTCCCACCATACGAATAATAGGCAACAATAATTAATAAGCATGTCTATAATTTCTGTCCATCTTTTTCTCTAAATTACCTTGTCTTCATGCTGAGGGCAGAGATTACGTCCAGGACCCTGGCCTTGTTTTCCTGCATTCCAGAATAAGGCTGAGTCTCTTTGCAAGAGATAAGTCACTGTTTAAAAGCATCATTGCATGCTTTGTTAACTATGATATGGCTGTAGAATAAACCCACTTGCAATTGATCATATTTGGAGTCTGGAGGCAAATTAAAAAGAGAAATGCCCCATGATGAGACTGAAGTCGCTGAGAAGAGACAGAGAATTGAAATGTTTTCTAAACTGCAGAGACAAGTTCAGGCTGGCTTTCACACAAGTGGTTGGAATAATCTCCTCCATCATTATATGCTAAACTTGTTCAATCTGCCCTGGCAAGAAACTACTTTTGTTTTCTGCACAGCATTCAAATCTAATGCCACACACACACTACATACATCTTGCTTGTCTGGTGATCTGCACTGAGTAAGCACACTGAGGGACAGTGGTGTGGCGGACAGCTATCAGTGGGCCGACACTAATACAGGAAGAACATGCTTCATGAGGTCTGGAACAGACTGCATAAACACCAGGAAATAAATCCTGCCCTAATCTCCATTGCTCCCAGTGGAATGGTTCAGTGGAATGGCTGTGAATTGAACTCAGAGTTTTATGTCCCCTATGTAAGTCTGTCCCATGAAGGGGTGACCTAGCCTTTATTTATGCAGCTGGGATTTCCAAAGCAGCCTAAGGGTGTTAGGTACTCAACTCCCATTGAACTTCAATGAGATTTAGATGCATAATTCCCTTTGGCTATTTTGTTAAATCCCAACCATCTCACGTTATTATGGCTAGACCCTCTAGCATGGCTGATCTGTGGTTGCTGCACGATAGAAGGTGGGAGTGGGATAGGGTGACCAGATGTTCCAATTTTATAGGGACAGTCCCAATTTTTGGAGCTTTTTCTTAAATAGGCTTCTATTACCTACCCATCCCTGTCTTGATTTTTCACACTTGCTGTCTGGTCACCCTAGAGTGGGAGGCAGGGTACAGGTGGCTCTCTGAGCCTGAAAACTGGGTCAACTCACATGTAATCTGGAGCCATTTTAGGGCTGCCCTAAATTGTGTTCAAATGCCCATGCTCCTCAGGGACCATTCCAGCAGCTGGAACACAGCTGGGAGAGAATGGGGTGGCATAAAGCCACTATGCCTTCTCTGTGCCACCCAGGGATTTCCTAGCAGCCGATTAAGTTGAGTTTATAGACCCTGAGTGGTATACAGTGTTGGACTTATGCATCTGGCACTGCACAAAGGCTATCAGTCATTAAAATAAAGCTAGGTCCAGGAAAGAAACAGAACAAAAGAAAGGCAAAGAAAAAAAAAGTCTCAAAAAGGATTAGCTAGTGAAGATGAGTATACATGTAACATAGCTCTGTGATTAGAACCTTCATTAGGAGTGTGTTGTCAAATATAACAAAATATATCACCTAGTTCTCTCTGACAGGACAAGTCCCCTCAGAGAATTACTCCCCCCGACTTATGCTCCATCTCCCTTGATAAGCCCAATTGTCACTAAATAGTGTCACTAAATATATGACACACAAACCCAATATATAGATATTACAAGAACAGTATATGTTACAGTACAAGAATATTCTTAAGGTTGCAAAGTCAAGCCCTCAAAAGTAGGGAAAAGCCAGAATGAAGGTTATCTCTGCAACCTTAATTTAGCTACCATAAGCTAGCAAGGCTCTATTGCACATGTGAGAACTACATTTTTTCAGAAGTTTATAACTTCGGCCAGTTTTTCCTGGGGATGGCAAAAGACACTGCCCAGACACTAGGGCAATCCTTCTGCCAAATTTCAAATTCCTGGTGTAAAGTATGCGGTGCTAGAGCTTCTCAATGAAGCAGTTAACCTTAACTGGGCAAATGTAACTATGGGGCACCACTCATAATCCATAAGTGCACAGATGACCTTAATTCTGTCACTTCTTAACTTTTAAGTGCTGGTCTTTGCAACTTAAATGCACTTGTAATGTAGTTTTTGTGTGTGTAATATATATAAACTTCAATGTCACTTTTCATGTTTTGGGGAAATTAAGCTTTATTACAAGGGTTTTTCTGTAAATTTACTGAAGACTTGGTTGATGCTGAATGCAACAAAGTAACATCCTTTTAGAAATGAATATAGAAGAAACAGCCTTGACTGTCAACCTGGTGTCACTATTGATTGTGTTTTAATTTGCTGTTTGCAACCTGCATGGCTCATAAAAAGCAGTGAACAGCAAGCCATGAGAGTAAGAAAAACAAAACAGATGCCTTTTTGCCATGCCATAATAGAACTGGAGTTATTTCAGTAACAGCTGGAACTAACTGGATTTGCTTTCTTTGGAACCTAAAAATATGTGTCTCTCCATGGTCTCAAAAAAGAAATTAAATTGAGGCAGAAGACAACCGAGAGCAGGAGAGACCCTAGCTAGCTAGTTGTTACAGGCTAGATTTGTGGCCTGTTTTTTATGGGCTTTCCAGAGGTAAAGAGCATGGGAGAGGAAGCAGAGTGCACAGAGCCACTACATCCCTTATTGGGCAGAGCTTTGGCTCCACCCTAAAACATACCTGCCATCATAGCTTTACCTTAGTTATGAACTGGGTGCAGCTTACTCTCTCCCGAGAACTGCTCAGAGACTCTGGATCACAGTCTTCCTCATGCGCCACCCCAGGGCAGCACAAGAACCTGCTTTCCCTTGCTCAGGGCAGATCACAATGTAGCCCTATATTATTTGGGATGACCATGCTGTTTAGGATGGATTTATAGTTAAACCAACACCACCAATGTTCTGACTATCTTCAAGAAAATCAGAGAGAGGAATGAAGAGACAGTAGATGTATTTAAGCTCATACTTAATCCTTGGCTTCTATAGAGCTGGCTGACAGTTTGCCCTAAGTCACAGGGGAAATGAATTTCATGAGCTCAGCTTGCTCCCCCATGGACATACACCTGTGCCATGTAAATTGGTGTAATTGGGAGCCTGCATTGGAGAGGCACTGAACAGAATAAGAAGAAATTTGCGAGGGATGGCTGGGGGGGGAAGTGGCAAAAGTTCAGAGTGAACTGTCACAATGACTGCCTGTACTACCAACTCTTACACATAGAGAGAGATGTGCACACGAAAAATGAGAGCAATAGAAAAATTAAGCTGCTAATATTCAGCATTTCTGTTTGTAAAAGCCTGACGCTGTAGGTTCTGTGGACCTGCACAGCTGAATCATTATAGATCAGTGCCTTTAATTGTGATTGATGATCAGATAAAAAACAGTTTAATCTTCTGCCCAATCCTTAACTTCAGCAAGAACTCGTCAATGTTAGGTTAATGTTGCTAATTAGATGCTCAGATTCTTTCTCTCTGGATAAAACACGGCTGCCAAAGAAGAGGCTGATATTTTGTCTATGTATGTACAGTGCCTCATGAACTTGCACCCCTGCTGATTTCTGACCTATCCCACTGAGCCTGCTGCGCATACATTTCTGACACACCCTGACTTTCCTCCTCCAGAACTGGAACAGTGGCACTGACTAGGATGTGGGAAAAGACACTTGTTGTACTTGTTGGCAAAGTGTATGAATACTGCAAAGATAATTGTGCCAAGTGAGTGACTCAGCAGCATGAAAAGAAAATAATTGACTATTTAGATTTCTTAGTTCTGTAACATCATGTACACGGAATTGCTGTATGAATTGTGAACAAGGATTTCTAATGTAAGTAGTGGTAGGCCCAAACTATAACATTTGCAAATGCAGTTCAACCTCCCCCAAAACTGTGAAGTGTGAGCCCTTATCATGTAGGGATCAGCCATTACATTTGGACCTGGCTTCAGATTGCAAGTCCCTCCCTAATAATGTAACCCCTAGCTCTAAATAAAATCAATATAAAATCAGTTTCTTTGGCTTGTACAGAGTTTCTCCAGAGTCAGAGGGTGACCAGAACTGTTCCTGATTACTAATAACCCAGTAATATCTGGTGACAGAACAGAGGGCTTCTTGGACTGAGGATACACTTACTAAAGTCAGAAAGGACCATCATGATCATCCAGTCTGACCTCCTGCACATTGCAGGCCACAGAACCTCACCCACGCCTGTAATAGACCCCTAACCTCTGGCTGAGTAACTGAAGTCCTCAAATCATGGTTTAAAGACTTCAAGTTACAGAGAATCCATCATTTACACTAGTTTAAACCTGCAAGTGACTCTATGCCCCATGCTGCAGAGGAAGGCTAACCTCCCCGCCTTCAGCATCTCAGCCAATCTGACCGGGGGAGAAATTCTTTCCCGACCCCAAATATGGTGATCAGTTAGACTCTGAACTTGTGAGCAAGACTCACCAGCCAGACACCTGGGAAAGAATTCTCTGTAGTAGATCAGAGCCCTCCCCATCTATTGTCTCATCTACAGTCATTGGGGATTTTTGCTACTGGTAGTTGCTGATGGGCCACATGCCACTGTAGGTGGTGCTCTCATACCAGCCCCTACATCAAGCTCAGTCTTCAAGCCAGTTAGGTTTTTTTGCCCCCACTGCTCCCCTTGGAAGGCTGTTCCAGAACTTCACTCCTCTGGTGGTTAAAAACTTTCACCTAATTTCAAGTCTAAACTTGTTGATGGCCAGTTTATATGTATTTGTTCTGGGGTCCTCATTGATGCTTAACTTAAATACGGTAACTCCTCTCCCTCCCTGGTATTTATCCCTCTGATGTCTTTATACAATAATCTCTCCTCATATCTCTCAATCATATCTCCCCTCAGCCTTCTATTGATTAGACTAGACAAGCCAAGCTCTTTGAGTCTTTTCTCATAAGGTAGGTTTTCCAGTCCTCAGATCATCCTAGTAGCTCTTTTCTGCACCTGTTCCAGTTTGAATGAATCTTTCTTAAACATGGGAAACCAGAATTGCACACAGTATTCCAGCTGAAGTCTCACCAGTGCCTTGTATAACAATACTAACACTTCCTTGTCTCTACTGGAAATACCTCGCCTGATACAACCGAGGACAGCATTAGCCTTTTCACAGCCACATCACACTAATGGCTTATAGTCATCCTGTGATCAACCAATACACTCAGGTCTTTCTCCTCCACTGTCACTTCCAATTGGCACCTTCCCAACTTATAGCAACAATTCTTCTTGTTAGTCCCTAAGTGCATGACCTGGCACTTTGCACTATTAAATATCATCTCATTTCTATTACTCCAGTTTACAAGGTCATCCCAATCTTGTATAGTATTCTGGTCCTCCTCGGTATTGTCAGTACCTCCCAATTTTGTGTCATCTGCAAATCTTATTAGCACATTCCCATTTTTCGTCCTAAGGTCAGTAATAAAAATGTTAAAAAGTTTGGTCCCAAGACTGATCCCTGACGAACTCCACTAGTAACCTCCCTCCAGCCTGACAGTTCACCTTTCAGCATGACCTCATGTAGTCTTTCTTTTAACCAGTTTCTTATCCACCTTTCAGTTCTCATATTAATTCCCATCTTCTCCAATTTAACTAATAATTTTTCATGTGGATCTGTATCAAATGCCTTACTGAACTCCAGGTAGATTAGACCTATTGCATTTCCTTTATCTAAAAATTCAGTTATCTTCTCAAAGAAAGAGACTAGTAACTTTATTGTCACCTCTTGAATATAACAATTGAAACTATTGTAGAAAATGTTCAATTACTTTCTATCATTTTAGGCTATGTCTACAGTATGTAGCTTTTAGTGACATGGCGGTGCCGCTAAAAGGCGTGCAGTGTAGCCACAGTTTGTCAGCAGGAGAGAGCTCTTCTGCCAACAAAAATCTCCCACCCCCAACGAGCAGCGTTAGTGTCTTTTTGTCTCCAAAACTTCTGTCTTTTGGGTGTGTGTGAGTTTTTTTTTAACACCTGTGTAGCGAGGCGGTGTGGCTCCCCTCCCCCTCAGGGAGGGTTGAGCCCCGTCAGTCACCCCCGGGGGCGGAGCCACGGGGCGGAAGTCCCGCCCTTCAAAGGGTCAGGCGGCAACCCAGAAGAATAAAAGCTGGGCCCCAGCCTTCAGTTGCGGCTCGGCCACCTGCAGGAGCAGACGTGCCCGCCGCCACCGCTCGTGACTGGGAGGCTGCCCAAGCCCGAGGTCGAGACCAGGAGCTGCCGGAGCTGCCTCGCCCCTACTACGACGAGGAGCTGCCGGAGCTGCCTCGCCCCTGCTACGACGAGGAGCTGCCGGAGCTGCCTTGCCCCTACTACGACGAGGGGCTGCCGGAACTGCCTCGCCCCTACTATGGCCCCGAGGAGCCCCCAGACCAGGCGTGGCCCGAATTCCCCGAAACCCTACCGGACCTGCCGCCCAGCCCAGATTGGGAGGAACCGATGGTCCTGGACGTCCCCGGAACGGAGGCCCCGGACCAGGTAGGAATAGAGGGGGAATTAGGAAGTAACCCGGGGGCAGCTGACTCCAATCAGGCTGCAGAGCTACCGTTGCCTATGTCAGTGTGTTGCGGTTAGGACCCCACTGACCACCAGTAGCGGTGACAACCGCTACCAGGGCCCCGGGCTGGAACGCAGAGGATTGGGTGGGCCTGCGTTCCCCCTGCCACCCGTAACCGGGGGGCAGATTTCCCCCTCTCCCCAGTCGGAGAGGCCTGTAACTGTTTAAACTGTGTTTGGTGCCCCGGCCAAGCCAAGGGCTGGGCCCCCTTTGACTTTGCCACTGCTCTGGCCTGCTCCAAAGGGCCAGGGCTGTTTAAACTGTGTTTGGTGTCCCGCCCGAACCAAGGGCTGGGCTCCCTCTGACTTTGTCACTGCTCTGACCTGCCGAACAGGCCAGAGCAGACTGTGATTGCAGGGAAGACATCAAGGCCGGTGTGACTCCCCTATCCCTCAGGGAGGGTCGAGCCCCGGCGGAACCCGTCTACAACCTCTGAATGACAAAAGTTTTGTCCTTCAGTTGCAAGTGTAGACAAAGTATTAGGCTACTTACTTTTTGCAAAAACAATGAGGAGTCCTTGTAGCACCTTAGAGACTAACAAATTTATTTGGGCATAAGCTCCGTGGGCTAAAACCCACTTCATCAGATGCATGGAGCGGAAAATACAATAGGCAGAATATGTATACATGGTACATGAAAAGATGGGAGTTGCCTTACCAAGTGCGGGGTGGGGGTCAGTTCTAAAGAGACAATTCAATAAAAGTGGAAGTGAGCTGTTATCAACAGGAGGAAAATCACTTTTGTAGTGGTAATCAGGATGGCCCATTTCAAACAATTGACAAGAAGATGTGAGTAACAGTAGGGGGAAATGAGCATGGGGAATTTAGTTTTTAAAAGTACTTCTCATTGCTTTTGCTGATACAGACTAACACGGCTACCACTCTGAAACCTATTACTTTTTGCAGTTCACCAAGCCTGGAACAGATCATTTAACTTACATCCTAACAGCTCTTTCTTATCGTAATCACCTGTTAATCACTCTATGTATAAACAAAATTCTGTCTCCCTGCCTCCCGGGGCACAAGCTGGAAGCAGCACTCTCCTGTCTCCTCTGCAGAACACATTGCATTGCACACTCAGACTACTTGCCTGAGGCTTGCAGTTTTTTTGGGGGGGCAATACCCTCCCATGCAAAGGTGCCAAGTTTCCAATCTGCTGGGGGGTGCTCCTTTGGCTCTGCCCAGGCCGCACCCCCACTCTGCCCCTACCCCTTAGGCCCCACCTCTGCCCTGCTTCTTCCTACACCTGCTCCGTCCCAGCCCTGCCTCTTCCCCACCTTGTGTTGCCCCCACTAGTTCCGCTTCCTCCTCCCCAGTGCCTCCAGGTGCCATGAAACAACTGATCCATGGCATGTGGTAGGCACTGGGAGGGAGAGGAAGGCGCTGATCTGCAGGAGGTGCTGGGGGAGGGAGAGGTTCTGGTAGGAGGGCTGACGATGGGTACTCAGCACCCACCATTTTTTTCCTGTGAGTGCTCCAGTCTCAGAGCACCCATGGAGTTGGCGCCTATGCTCCCAAGCTCCCCCAAACTCCACCTACGCATGGAAGTTGAAGTCACTGAGGATGAGCATGGGGGATTGTGAGGAGAGAGAGCCAGGATTCAAAATTGGAGAGGAAGGCTTAGGGGGAGAAATTTGAATGGATGGTAGATGACTGCAACATAGAGGGAGGAGAGTAGAGGAGAGAAGAGTCTGATGCAGTGCTGTTCAAAAGAGGAGAAGGAGTAGGAAGAGGGAAGGGTTGGAAACTGCAAGAAAAGAGAAGCAAAGCCCAAAAACGCATTGTGTAGCATCAGTGTGTCTTTAAAAGCTTACTAATTCACTCATCTGCAAGGTTAAAAAACATTAAGAAAAATAATATTTTCCCAGAGATAATTTCTTAGGCTATTGTCACACTTCTGTAAAGATTACAGCTTTTGAATATATTTTATGAGTTATACTTCACCCCTCTGAAATAGTGCACTGTGCTGGAAATATGAAGATCAGTTAATATTTTAATGTTTTGATCATAAGGCAATCTTGGGAAACTCTCTCTCATGGATTTCCCATGACAAACCATGATTCAGTGACTCTCTCCTTAAGATGATCTCTGAAGTCCTACAATATTTAAATGAAACCCCAATTGCAATGTGCAGCTCCAAAAAATAAAAGGGACATGGAAAAAAAATGTTGATTCTTTTTTTCCATACCAAGTTGGAGTGGTAGATTTTGTGATGTATCGAGTCTTCAAATCCATCTGAATTTTTCACAGGATAAATATTATTGCTTTTCATTGCAATCAGGAAATAAAGGGAAACCTGTGTGAAATTCCAGTGAGAAAAAAATGTTTGGATTGCTAATCCAACGTGAAATCCTTTTGTGGATTATATGAGTAAGAAACTAATACACCATTGTACTAAAGAAAAAAGACTTAGTGACTATTAGCCTGATGAACAGTTTCAGATTTTCTCGTACACATTTTAATCCCTTGTCAGTGACAACAGGTAGTGGCTCATGCCCCATCCATTCCATACCAATTAAGAGAGTTGGAATTCTGTCCAAAGGTAAAGACTCTCCTCACAATTCTTAGGAAGAAATGGTGACATCTTCAGCCCCACTCCACCCCTTTGCTCCTGATAAAAGGGCTGGAGTGGCCCTGGGCCCTAAAGCTCTGGTTCTCTCTGGAGAGGATTCTCCCAGAGCAGATACTGTGGAAGGCAGCCATAAGGCTGACGCTTGAGGATCCCTTACAAGTCCAGGTTTAGGGGGGATGCTGGAGTGGATTTCCGGCATGTTGGGGGAGGGGCTGCAGCATGCAGTGCTGTGGAGGTTCTGGGAAGTGCTGCAGCTCCTAGGGCAACCTGGAGATGCTCTTTTAACTTATACATGCCCCCAGGGCTGTCTCGGTTACACTGGGAGGTCTCTCCTGCTCCTGGATCAGCCAAGAATTGAGAGGACACAAAGGTGGCTTAAAGCCACCTTATCCCACTGGGCTGTGAATTCTGTGCTGTGGCAATGAGCCACTCCAGGGGTGAAATGCTGGCCCCACTGAAGTCAGTGGAGCCAGAATTTCACCCTTAGAATGTTTTAGAATGGAAATTCACAGTAGAATTATTAATACTTGGAGCAGCATTAACTACGCTGCCATGGCTTCCCCAGACCATTGGGAGAGGGTCGTGTGTGGCATCTGTCCAGACCATGCCTTGAAAATATACAAATAGATGTGTTTCTAAATATCTGGCTACTCGGTGTCTGCTGGTTGGCTCTGTCAGCTCATACAGATTCTGTGGTGACTGTAGGTTCTAATAATTTCAAAATGCCTTTTCAACTTTTCTGACTATTAATTACATTATTTTCCTAAATTTAGTATTATTATTTTAGTGTTAATTGCATTGTATATCTTATCATTGATTCATATCATTTGACGTGTTTATTACTATTTATACAGTAGTAGTATTATTCATTGTCATAATTTGGGGCCAAATTCTTTTCTGTCATTCTCTATTTAGTTACAGTCACTGAGTTATTGCTGTAAAAAGTGTTATAGTCTGCAAAAATGGGAGATTGGCTTACATCTTGGATGAATTTCTTGGACTCATGGATGGATATTTTGTCCAAGCCACTTATTTGTCATTTTCTGTTTAGTCCTACTGGAGGCCACTGAATGTGGATTCTCCAGCACTGACAGTTTTTAAATCAAGATTGGATGTTTTCCTAAACAATATGTTATAGGAATTCTTTTGGGGAAGTTGTCTGGCCTGCGTAATGCAGGTTAGACTAGATCAGTGGTTTTCAAACTTTTTTGCAGGGGGGCCTAATTGAACAAAATTGTTGATGCCCACAACCCAATGGAGCTGAGGATGAGGGGTTTTGGGGTGTGGGAGGGGCCCAGGGCTGGGGCAGAGGGTTGGGGTGCAGGGGTGAAGGCTATGAGGGTTCAGGATGTGGGAGGGAGCTCTGGGCTGTGGCAGGGGTTTGGGCTGTGGGAGAGGGTCAAGGCTCTGGGCTGGGGATGCAGGATCTGGGCTGGGGCCAGGGATGAGAAGTTTGAGGTGCAGGAGGGGGTTCCGGGCTGGCGAGGAGATTCAGGGCTGGGGGGTGTGGGTGTGGACTTACTTCCGGCAGCTCCAGAGTGCAGAAGCAGGCTTCCTGCCTGTCCTGGCACTGCGGACCGCGCTGTGCCCCTGAAGCGGCCAGCAGCAAGTCCAGCTCCTAGGCGGAGGCACGGAAGCAGCTCCATGCTGCTCTCACCCACAAGCATCGCCCCCCCAGCTCCCATTGGCCGGGAACTAGCCAATGGGAATGCGGAGCCGGTGCTTGGGGCAGAGACAGTGGGCGGAGCCCCGTGGATCCCCCTGCCTAGAAGCCGGACCCGCTGCTGGCTACTTCCAGCGCGCAATGCGGTGTCGGAGCAGGTAGGCACTAGCCTGCCTTAGCTGGGCAGCACCACGATGGGACTTCTAACATTCCAGTTGGCAGTGCTGACCAGAGCGACTCAGTGCATTATATGCCACGACCCAGGGTTTGAAAAACACTTGACTAGATGATCACAATGGTCCCTTCTTCAGGCTGTGGACTCTGTGAACTTTTATAAGCTTGGTCTGTTTTGTAGTTTTCTGTGGGTGCTCCATGGAAGGGACACTGTTTCTGAAATTGCCTTTGAATGTTTTGTTCTTGGTATTTTATATTATTTTCTACCATTAACTTTTTGTTTGCACCTTCAACAAAAAGAAAATTCTTCAAATATGTGCAGACAGCCATAAAAGTTTTAAAATGGTATTGCTCTGTAGGACTGAGGCACCAATTGCTAAGCATGGTACTTTTAATTTTTTTGAATGAGTTCTGTGGGAAACTATATATGATCAGATAAGACTTTATAAACCCAATGATATAAACTTGGTTTCTTGCCCATTGTACATTTTCTTTCCCCTTTGCAGTTGTCTGCTTTTTTTAATCACTTCCCGTCTCACTTTCTGCCTTCCAGAATAAACTTTCTTTTTCTTTTTAATTGTTGTCAAGTTTCTTGTCCCTTTGCATAATTTATGAGAGTCTGGCTTAGAAGGATTGGGCTCCAACTGTAGACCATTGGCCAAGATTTTCAACAGGGGCTAAGGATTTGGGATTCTCAATATGAGACACCTTAAAGGGACTTGATTTACAGCAAGTGCTTAGATCCAGCCCTCTGAAAACGCTTTATGGCATCTCAGATTAGGCACCCAAGTATTGAGGTGTTGGCCTTAGTGTTCACAGTTTGGTCAAGGTGTGCAGATTGATTCCTCTGACTGTATCAAATGGTTCAGATACCGTAGTATAGATAAGTAAATACCCTTTGAAAAACAGGAGCTGGCATTTTGAAAATACTGTGATTGCTCTAGTCCAACAAGCTGAATCCATCAGTGGACTGTATGGCTGACAATTTGGAGGATAGCAAACTGGCTCCATTTTGCATTCAGAAAATTACAATATACTACAGTAATATTTTGTTGTGTATCCCTTCCTTCTGTCTCCTTTTAGTGATCAGTTTAGGGGCTAGACCTCAAGAAGGTGAATTAATTTTTAACCCTTCCAGTGTAACTGCAGATGGCCTGGGTGAAATCCTGGCCATATTGAAGTCCTTGGCAAAAGTCCCATTGACTTCAGGAGTGCATCCTAAGAACCTGAGACACTTTTTAGAGCTCTTACAAATTTTATGGTTTTCCCTACATAAACATGACACATATTTTTAATCTAGATTATTTTTATTCCAGGTAGAAGAAATGGGAGAGAGCAAGAACACAATAACTCACTAGGTAACATTTCTTCTTTAACATTTTGAATTGGAACGAGAACACAGAATGTCAGCTACCTCAGCCGAAGGCAGGAAATCACCTTTCTATTTATTGGTGTAGTACACTGAAAAGAGAATGGCATGATCGCCTTTCAGTTATAGCCTTATACACATGCTGTATTTCATAGATTCTAAGGTCAGAAGGGACCACTGTGATCATCTAGTCTGACCTCCATCACAACGCAGGCTATAGAACTTCCCCAAAATAATTCCTAGAGCGTATCCTTTAGAAAAAACATCCAATCTCGATTGAGAGTTTGTCAGTGTTGGAGAATTGCTAAGTTTTTGCAATGATTAATTAAGCTATTTCCCTCAGATATATCCTATTCTAGCACTGAGTTCCTCAGGTTAATTATATAGGGTCAAATATGTATGCAGTCCCTGTCTCCTTTCTGTTTTCCTGTCTATTCTGGCCTGATGAGCCTTGGATTTGTTTGGACGGTTGAGCAGCTAGTGAATGTGGGAGTGCTAATATTTATCATGATTCTACATCCTATTCTTCACACAGGCTAACATCTTTGCTTTTTGAATTGCTGCCATACAATAAGCAGGTATTTTCACAGAGGTGGAGGGTGGAAGGCTGGGAAGACACGCTAAAGATCCCTTGCATTATATTATGACATTTCACAAATAGGAGTAGAGATCCTGAGAAGCATCAAAGATCCATAACTGCCACCAAGGTCAAGAGGAGTTGCAGGTTCTCAGTACTTCATTGGATCAAGCCTATGAGATGCAAGGACTGTCAATAATTCAATTTGGCACTATATACGCTTTCGTGGAGAAATGGGAAAAGCAGAGGTTTTTATCTTGAAACAATTTCATATTCACTGAGGTTACCATGAAAAATACCAGACTGATTTAACTCTCTTCTCTTTATATAATTCTGTCTAATTCCAAGAAATGCACCTTTGAGGGGCAGGTGCAGACAGTAATACCTCCACAGCTGTGCAGCCTACCTTAAAGGTTTTGCCTTCTTTCACATCTCACTACTTTTCAAAGGAGTGAGGAGAGAAATGAAACATCTAGATTTATTAAAGCCCTTGGGATATCTTTATCCCTAACATAAATGAAATTTAGATGTTCAAATCAAGACATTCTGGAGGATAATGAAATCCTTTTTTGATATTATATTTATCTTCTGTAAAGTTATGCATAGTATTTTAAAGGCTATTTTTACATTTGAAGAAAGTACTTCTCATTTAAAACAACTATTTCTCATTTAAGACCTAAATATCCATCTGTCCTACATTAAAGCTGTTTTGGTTATTAATTTCTTATATTAGAAATGTAGAATCATGAATATTAGATTGTAAATTCTTTGAGGCAAGGACCATCACTGTTTTTGTGGGATCCCGATCCTTGGTTGGGGCTTCTAGGAGCCAGGGTAATCCAAATAAATAATAATAATAATTAATAATAATGCTGTTCCATACACTAAAGAAATTATAACAACATATTATAGTAATTTTTGTGCACTAGGATTTTCTAGTGTGTTTTTGGATTCCCTGCACACTGGGCCAATCTTAGCTTTGGTGGATCTTCAATGAAGTCACTGGCCTTGTACCAGGGTTGAATATGGCCCGTTGCATTCCACATTTAGACCTTGGTCACTCAGGAGCTCTACATATTTAAACCTCAAAGATTTAAAGAGTGGTGGAATGGAAAGAGGACCAAGAGTGGGAGCAAAACATACGTGTTTTAGTATTGGCAGCTCTGTTGCATTATTAAATGGCCTCATCTCAATCTGATTAATTTATTGAAGAAAATCTCTCTTGATACAGTAAAATGTACACATTATAACAATTTGTGACCAGACTAAAAGAATGAAGAGAATTAACGAAGAGAATTAACGCAGACAAATGATCTGATTATTATAAAAGTAGGGAAAAGTACAATGAGGCCACTGTGCTTTTTAATCAGAAACATATGGCATCAAATGACCAGCTGTAACCACCATTTGAAGTGCTCAACAAACCTCTGTGATCTAATGGAAAACTGCGCTTCCAAAGCAAGCAATATAATCAACCAATTGCACACATCTTTAAAAGATCTGGTTTGTATGGTGCAGGACTGTTTTTTTTCTTCTTGTCTTTTGTTGGCAGACTGAAAAGTTTTCCAAGAGCTCAAAATAATCAACATACCCTATCAGAACTTATTACATTCCCAATACAGTAGGGTAATTATGAGGTCATGTCATGCTGTCATTGACAAATAAATGCTTGCTTTAGCTGAGCTTGCAAGGCCTTATGTTCAGCTCGATGACCTTTCTCTGTGTCTGTCTGTGTATGCAACACGATAACTTCTGAAACCACATCCAAACAGTTGCAAAATTTCAGGGAATATTCTAGGCATCTGTGGTCAGAAGCCTATTGATTCTGGGGACAACTGGAATACTGAAAGAGTGAAAATGGGGGACCCATGGAGCTACTGTTAGCTATTGATTGCACCCATTAACACCTTGCAGCATAACAATCTCCCTGCTGATCCTTCAAATAGAGTTTAATATACTGACACTTTGAATGACAGATGGGAAATAATTGCTTTCCCTGCTGGGAGCCAGACGGGCAGATACTCAGCCTCTGAGTGAGAGGAAAGAGCAGACCTTTTCCTTCCTTTCCTAGTGTCCTACTTCCTCAAACCCTGTGCCAGGTAGAAGGGAGAGAGCACCAGTCATCCACCCCTCCCTTCCAACCGGGGACAGTGGGGAGAAAGAAAGGTATTGGGGTTGGTAGAGAAGAATGGCCCACAGAACCCCTGAGGTGGAGAATGGGGGACTCTGATTTTGGGGGAAGAAGGTATGGGACGCAGGAACAGAGCCCTTGTATGATGTGGTGAATGGTGGACCCTGCTGTGTGGGGGGAGATGGAGGACATGAAGGGCACACAGAAACCCTGGTTGTGGAAAGAGATTGGGGGATCTGGAAAAGATGGGGCACACAGAGTGCCCTTGCCATAGAGGGCAAGGGGTATGGAGGGCATTGGGGGACCGGGCAATGAGGGTATACATAGAGCTATGTAGGTAACCTTTTCAACAGTACAGCTTCAGAAAGCTTAGTACAGAAATATTTTCTGGTAGTCTTTATGCAATTTATTGCTTTATTCAAAAATGTTTTTGAAATGTTAATTTTTATATAACTGTGGAAAAATGTGCTTCTCTGTAGAGAAATTTTTGAAGAAATGTGCCAATTTGTATGTTTTTTCCTGAAATATTTATGGACCTGATGCATGTTCTTTCAGAAATGAGCCAATATGTCAGTTTTCCTAGAAATATTTATTTGAAAGCATTTTTTAAAAATTAAAGATGTTGATTGAAACAATACATTGGCTTCCTAAACTTTTCATTATATCAAGGAACAAAAAGTCTAGAAGGTTAATAAAACAAATTTCAAATGGTTTAGAAAACCATGGCAGAAGTTAAAAATTGTAATTTTGGTTAAAATTAAAGCTGGCCAGATATTAACAGGACATATTTGTGCTGATTGTTGGGAAAATAAATGGCACTGGATTACTATTATTTGTGAGTTCACATTATTCATTATTTGGACTACCATCCGCTATATGTGAAAATGTTCATGAATCCTGAAAATGTAATGATTTTTAGCACAAATGAATCCCCATCTAGACATTTATACTGAAAGCAAATTCTTACTGTTCATTAGTATTTTGTTCAAAAAGTTGACCATCCATTCAGGAAGTAGAAACAACACCATGTGTGTTGGAGAACTAATCATACAACACAAACAGCAAACAGTCAAAATGAAAATTTTGTGAACACCAATAGGCTGAAAATGGCTAGTCTAGTCAGAAAATATTTACAAGTAAGAAATACTTCAGCCGTAATCAATACTGGTTTACAAACTACTCACAATAAGAGAAAAGAGCTGAATTTGCAAGGAATATTATTTACAATGAATCAATAAATCAACCAGTCCTCATTAAGAGAGTTCCTAAACTGTTCCTTCATGAGGAAAATAACAGGTACTAAAGGGCTCTTTAACCTAGTGGGGACAGGCACAGCAAGAACCACTGTCTGGAAGTCAAAGTCAGACAAATTTAAACTAAAAAAAAAGGTACAAATTTTTAACAGTGAGGCTGATTAATCACTGAAACAAACTACCAAGGAAGAGGTATTCAGATCAAGACTGGACTTTTTGGAAGATACGCTTTAGTCAAGCTCAGGTTATTGGCTCAATACCATGGGCAACTGGGTGAAATTCTATAGTCTCTGTTATAAAGGAGGTCAAACTGGATGGTCCTCTCTGGCCTTAAAATCTATTAATTAATGCAGGGACTGTAACACAACCTCAGGAACTAGTTTTAACCTTGAGCAATATTTTACCATTGTTCCATTTGAACCCCATATATCAAACTGTATATGGAATTGCTATGTATGAAAAATATCTTCTAATTTAAATTGTCCTGACATATTTCCTCACCAGTCTACTTACAGCCTATACCATTCTACATCTGTGCATTTATGTTCTGAGAATATTAATTTAGTTGGAACATTCCAAAAGCAGATATTTCCCACTGCTACCCTTGCAGTAGATTCTCAGACCCTTCACTTTGTCTTCCTGCTCTCCCAGGATCCCTTGATTTTCCTTTCCCAGCTTCCCTAGATTGACTCCTCCTCCTCACCTCCACCCCATCCTGCTCCATTGAGCTCCTTTAGCTTCGCAGCCCCACCCCTTAAGATAGATTCAATTCTCACAGACTCACTGCTCTGTTGGATTTCCTCAGCTTTCTGGGCCAAGATTTAGGAAACTCATTTCCTGGAAACTGACCATCACATGCATAACAGAAATGTAAGGGTCCAATCATATAGCCATTGAAGTCAACAGTTTTGGGTATTTCAGTGGGTGCAGGATCATGGGCCTAAGTCTTTCAATTCTGTTTACAGTCATGTCTTAGTCTCAGGACCAGCTCTACAGTTTTCATGGCCCCAAGCAGCACGCCGAATTGCCGCCGGATGGCGGGGTCGGTCCGTGTGCCCTTAGGGCAGCAGGCGCGTTTCCGCGGTGGTGGCAATTCGGCGGCAACTTCTATGTTTAGCTGAAACCTCCCCGGACAGCTAAACATAGAAGCTGCCGCCGAATTGCCGCAGCGGCAGAAACGCGCCTGCCACCCTAAGGGCACACAGACCGCCCCTGCCATCCAGCGGCAATTCGGCATGCTGCTTGGGGCGGCAAAAACACACAGAGTGCCGCCCCTTGCAGATTGCCGCCCCAAGCACCAGCTTGGAAAGCTGGTGCCTGGAGCCAGCCCTGCTTAGTCTTCATGGATGAAATCCTGGCCCCATTGACGTCAATGAGAATTTTTGCCATTGATATCAATAGGATGAGAATTTCACCCCTAGTCTTTTATTTACTTTGATTTTTCTGTTTATTTTATCAAATGAACCTTGCTCTACTTTAGATATTTGGAAATGGTTGCTGTTATTAGATGCAGTCATTGCTAGAACATTCCTCAGTGACAACAACCAAAGCTTTCCCCCCACAGCAGGTTGAGTAGGGATAAAAGTACCACTTGAACACTTGGTCAAAGATGTGGGTACCTCAAGAGCCATGCTTAAAGAGTGATGCTAGAAGCCTAACTGGTAGTCTATTTGCAGACTCCAAGAAACCAGGACGATAGCTAGGTTTTGAAGATCTTGAGTTACCTCATCTGCTGCTACCACCACTATCAACCATTCCCCTTGTTGCCTGTTCCTTTATTTGATATTAGGTCATTAATATATATAGAGAGAGTACATTCAAATAGATAGGTTACAAGGCTGGGTGGCAGAGACCTAGCCTCCAGTCCTGGCTCTGTTGCTGTGTGACCTTGGGCAAGTCACTTTCTCTCTGTATCTCTGTTTCCTGCCCCTTTGTCCCTCTTCTGTAGTTAAACTATAAACTCTTTGGGGATAAGAACTGTCTCCTGTTAAGTCTTTGTACAGGACCTAGCACAATGGGGCTCTGGATTCATTGGGGACCTGCAGGTGTTACTGTGCTATAAATAATAATAATGCTGCAGTCTGAAGAAATTCAAGGAGACTGGTTGCATGTGTTCACTAAATTAGTCTTACATTTTTTGAGGATATTTAATTTCTGGTGCTAACTTCAATTAGGTAATATATATGTCCATGTAAAAATGAACCATTATGCATATTCTGAATTTCTACAAAACTGAAGTTTGTTTTCCGTGAAAATAATGAGTTTATACTAGTTATTTTTGGTGATGTTTCAGACCAAAATAGCTCTGTTACAAGCTGGAGAAAATCTTGTGGCTCACACCACAGCAAGCTTTAAATCTTATGGAATCAATGGCACAGTCTTTGCTTTTAAAAAATAAAAGTGTATTCTAGATTTGTTATTTCCCAAAACCAGGCCTGGGGTGTGGCCAATCCTAAAGGAGTCTCTTTATTCAGACTGTGCTTTCATGAGCTACTTCAGTCACAACATTTTCCATGCAATGGAACTGATTCTGTTCATTTTATTTCTTTTAGTAATGAGACGCACAGTTCCCTAAACAGTGACAGGAAATCTGACCGTTACATTTTGGGAGACTGAATTGAAAAGAAAACTTCAGTAATTCTTTTTTTAATCCATAAAACACAGAGAGTGTTTTCCTTTAAAAAATCAGATTAAATCTTTAAGTACCAAACATGTTTGAGAAATGAATTTTCCAATGTCTGCATTTCTAAAATAGTCAGTGGCTCAGATTTTACTTCATGGAGCTCGCCATTTTGTGATATTTGAAGTATTGAGGCTGCTCTCATTGAAGCAGTGTCTCAAATACTTCTTTGTTGCCACTCCTGACAATGGAAACATGCTTCCCATGCTATTCTGCAGAGCCCCTACCCTCTTCTTATTCACATCTCTCTTTAAAACCCACTTCTATCATGGTGCTACTCTTCTTTGGTCTATTGTGCTAGGTTTACACTAGGCTTCATGGACTTTCAGTGTAATCTTATTGATGATGCTCCTATTCTTCCTCCCACAAACTTCCCCTTTTGTGGTGTTACCCGCCGTCATTGCATCCTATTTGTAAGCTCCTCCAGGCAGGGATCCAACTTCTTTTCTCTATTGTTTGTGAGGCACCTGGTGCTCTCTTGGGAATTGTAAAAGAAATACTCATTGCTAGAGAAGCATAAAGGGAAATTCATTTTCCACTTCAAGGATTAGGCTTCAACATCTCCAGAGGTTTTCCCAACTTCTGATGAGTTTTAGTGTATATTAAGATCAAGACTTTGCACCCTCTCAGGAACATGGAGAGCATTCAGGCCAATGTGAATCCTATTAAATGCTGTCAGCATCTGATTGCCTTGCAAAAAAAGTAAGATCCAGTTCTGGAAAAAATAAAGTCCATGGAGCTGCAACACAAGCCGGTCTCACAGAGAGGTGCTGGTCAACACTGACCCTTTTATGAGGAGCTTGACATCCAGCCCAATCGCAGAAACTGTTAACCTTATGGACAGCTTTTCTGAATCAGTCTCTCATGTTTCAAACTTATAAGTAATTAGCCAGGCAAGACGTGTTAGTCTTATGTTTGTTTTCTCAACTTGTAAATGTTTCTTTTTGCTGGAAGGATTTTTACCTCTGTTTGCTGTAACTTTGAACCTAAGGCTGTGGTGGTGGGGGGTCCCTCTGGTCTATAGGAATCTGATTACCCTATAAAGCATTTTCCATCCTGATTTTACAGAGATAATGTTTACTTTTTCTTTCTTTAATTAAAAGCTTTCTTTTTAAGAACCTGATTGATTTTTCCTTGTTTTAAGATCCAAGGGGATTGGATCTGGACTCACCAGGGATTGGTTGGGGGGAAAGGAGGGGGATGGTTAATTTCTCCTTGTTTTAAGATCCAAGGGGTTTGGATCTGTGTTCATCAGGGAATTGGTGAAGTCCCTCAAGGCCACCCAGGGAGGGGAAAGTTTTGGGGAACAGAGAGTGCCCCAGACACTGAAATTCTGGGTAGTGGCAGTGTACCAGAGCTAAGCTACTAATTAAGCTTAGAAGAGTCCATGCAGGTCCACCACATCTGTACCCTAAAGTTCAGGGTGGAGAAAAAACCTTGACAACAGCGGAGAACCAGAACCAGAGGAGCCAGTTGAGAATGATTAAATTGTCTTTCTACAGGTCAAGGAGCTTTCTGGTTCAGGTATAATGCAAGCTGTTTCTTACTATGTGGCATGAGAGGATAGTCTGTGGCATGGACAATGCCTGGTGTCTGGGGGAGATGAGAACCACAGTTTCTGCTGCAAGCATGCAATTCCTGTTGTTGTGATGGCAGAATGAGTCTTTCGTGAAGGTGAAAACTCTTTCACACTATTTCTGCCTTGTAATGGGCCCCACAGAGAGGGTTTTTCTTTCTAGACATGTCTTGCATTCATTCAGTGTCAAATCAATAATTGGTTTTGCTTATGGGTAGCGCTGATTAACATTCTTCAAATTTTGATTGAAAACATTTTGCAAAAATATTTCTGGTGTTCTTCAACCAGCTTCTAGAGCTGGTCAACCCTTTCATCCTTTTTCAACCAGCTCCATCAGTAACCATCCTTCCCGTGCCCCTCCTGCAAGACTCACTGTGCTCCTCATGCAGGGCAGAAGCAGAGTCTGGTAAAGGAGAATACAACATCTAGTAAAGGCTGAATTTAAGTGGTGTACTTTCACTGTTAGCTACAAGTAGATTATTCTAACTGTGCAAAAAGCAAATCTAAACAAAGCAAGATTAATCTAATCAATGTATTAGGGAAATTCAGTGAGCGTGGCAGCATTATTGCTGCACGATTTCTTGCATAGTGCTGCAAGAGATTACATTTCTCTGCTGTGCCCACACATGACTCCTGAGTCCAGTCACATCTGGCTTTTATAATAACATTGTTTGGTGTCACAGCGTAGCAGAAACTCCCAGGCACTTGGATGGTAGATTAGGATAGTGGATAAGGGGTGATTATGGACTCCTTTTTTGTTAAGCTATAAAACAAGCATAAGTTTTGTCATTCCTTCACCGGACTGGACTGAATGCTGTGTTACTGATTTGAAAGCAGATAGCATTTACCATAAGAATAGAAAGCTAAAATTAATTGCCATAGTCCTGATGTTTTGGTTGACCTAGTGGTTGTGAAATGAGGTTTGACTATCTTCTCCTGTTTCCAAGCAGGGACATGAAGAGCTTTAAAAAGAGAAGTGCCTCGAAAGAAAATTTACATCAAGAAAAAGAGCTGAGAGGAGTGGGATAATGGTCCACAGAGAGTCACTAAATATCTTCACATTATTGAGATACCATTCTCAGTAGGTGAACATCAATTCTACATATAAGGTCAGTATAAGGTCTATGTACCCTTGAAGTCCCAGTTAAGCCCTGAAAATGGGACTTAAGTAGGATTTACAAGCCTCATGTTGACCTTCTGTACAGTTGTGACTCACTACCAACAGAATTATTTTCTTCTCACAGAAAATCAATTTGCAGAGTGCCCTTTCATCAGGTCATCATGTCTAGCGCCTAGAGGAAAGGGAGTTGGTTGGAAAATGGAGTTTTCCATTTTGTGGGAGATTTGGACATTTCACACTGGTTTTGTTTTGAATTGGAATGAAAAGCAGAAATGTTGCAATGTTCTGAACAATGGGAATTTGGAAAAAATTATATTTGGTGTTTTGATTTCATAATATCAGAACAATATAATCTAATATGAAATATATATGTATAATGATATTAATATTGCACAATATTAAAGTCAAAATAAAACAAAATGATAAGGTAAGCTCATTTCTTTTGATTTTACTGAATCAAAAGAATAGGCTAAACTGTTTTGTCTTCCATTGAAATTGTCATCCAAATAGAAACTTTCTCACAAAAAGTTTAGATTTTAACTGAATTGCATTTTCCAGTGTAAAAGCGTTCTGTGGAAATTTTTCAACTGGGATCATCTGTGCCCGTGCTACCTTGCTCAGAGAAAAGGCATGCCAAGACCTCGGTGTTATATGCAAACCTCAGGCAGAGAAGAAAATGAAGGAAGGACTCATTCTTGACTCCGTGCATGCAATGAAATATAAGGAAAATGTCTGCATATTAGTGTTTTAGAGAGAAGGAGGCCATTGATGAAAGGAGGAGAAAGACAGAGAAAAATTAAATAGAAAAAAGAGATGTCACTGGAAGGAACCAGAAAAGGCATTAGAAGAGAGAATGGAGAAGAGAGGAGGTAGAGTCGGTTTGAGATACAGACTTGGATAATGAAAACAATCACAGACCGCAGATGGGACCAAGGATGTACTGTAGTCCCATCAGTGGGACACCATATATAATGGCAATGCGTCCGTTCCAAAGTTCCAAACTGGTGGCTTTGCCTCTTCCCAGACTTACTTCCTGTGGGTACTGGAAAGACTGCAACATGAAGTGACTCATCTGTTGCAAGCTGCAGCCTGATTGCCTTTTGGTGCATTGATTTTTGGACCCCAGTTATAAAGATGTTCTGCATTATTATGTTTATAATAAAAGCCCTGTTCTGAGGTAATATATAACTTGAATATAAAACCAGAGAAACACTCTGGTAAGTAATTGTTTCATGTTATTACATACTGAAATGATTGACATCAAAGCAATATAATGAATAATTGGCAGGTGACATAAGCATGTAAACATGAAGATCTCACTCCTCTTGGCCTTTCCAAGCTTCCATATGAGGGAAATACTGAACAACCCTTATCAAGCTCTCCCGCAGAGCATGACCACCTGCACTAGTCATGGGCCTCACAATGAGCTGGAGAAGTGGAAAATGTGCAGCCTGTGGATCCCATGTTTCCAAGTAATGCTCTGCCTTCTGTTCAGGCATTATGGAGCACGCAGAGTCAGCAGTGGCTATGGGGATGAACTTCAGAGCTGTGTCATTTTGGTTCAGTGGGCATCTCCGTCTCCCAAAGGGAGAAGCAGTCTGGCATGAGTGAATGGGTAGGCTGGATCTCCAAGAATCACACTCGGTACAGAAACACCTTTAATATCCCTGCTGTGTCATGGAAGCTGTATTCTTACCTGTCCTTTCCTGTACAAGCTGGAGATTTCTAATATTCTGACTGTAAAAGTGCAGAGTATTGTTAAGAGGTAAATAAAATTTAACAAAACATTCCAAACATTTATTTTTGTGTTACATTTGTTTAGACTGTGATCCTGCAAACACTCCCACATCTGAGTAACCTTTCTCATGCAAGTTCAGTAGGACTGGTCATGTCCAGAAAGTGTTTGCAGGACAGTGATCCTAGTGCCTTGACCAGTGGCTCTCAACCAGGGGTACATGTACCCCTGGGGATATGCAGAAGTCTTCTAGGTGGTACATCAACTTGTCTAGATATTTGCCTTGTTTTACAACAGGCTACATAAAAGCACTAGTGAAGCGGGTACAAACTAAAAAATTACTGTACAGTGAAATGTAAGTTCAATATTAGTATTCCAATTGATTTATTTTATGATTAAATGACAGAAATGAGAAAAGTAAGCAATTTTTCAGTAAAAGTCTGCTCTGACATGTTTTTTTATGTCTGATTTTGTAAGCAAGTATTTTTAAGTGAGGTGAAACTTGGAGTACACAAGACAAATCAGACTCCTGAAAGGGATACAATAGTCTGCAAAGGTTGAGAGCCATTGGCCTATGTCAGTACACCAGCCTGAGGTATGAATTATGAAAAAAGACAGCCCACTTCCAACTTCACTCACAATTATTTACAAGACTCAACAATCCAAAGGTCGGTTGGCTGAGATCAAGGAATCACATCCATGGTGGGATTTTCAAAAGCATTTGCTTAACTCTGCAGCCAAGGACTTCGATGGTAAAAGTTCCACTGACTTCAATGAGAGCAGAATTAGATTAACGCTGGGGTCTTTTGAGAATCCTGCTCATAAATAATATAGCACCAAACGGCAAACAAGTGCACCTAAGGGGTCTATGAGGATATATGCAGTGTTTCTTTAAAACTAGCGGGGGGGGAGCGGAGGGAGGCTGGAGAAGGTCCTAGGCTGAAGCTCTGCAGTGAAGCAGATAGAGCCAGAGGGCCCAGATTTACAAAAGATGCAGATAGGCACTTAGACCCAGATCTTCTGGGGGTATTTAGGTGTCTAACTCCCACTGATTTTGAGGGGAATTAGGCGCCTAACTACCATTAAGGATCTGGCCTTAGATTCCTTTGTATGTCTGGCCCAAAGTGGCTTTGGGGATTATTCTGTTTTCTTTATTAATTTCTAAGTAAGAGCCCTCTTTGGTCCTGGAAGAAAGTGAAACTCTCTGTGATTCTTCACCATTGTCACATAATGAGGTGTTATCCAACTCCTGTTATTGACAAAACTTCTGTCGTCTTATGTGTAAGCAGGCGGGGGTCCCTTTTGAGGTCATTTGGGGCTAGACTGAGCATTTGCTTCTACCTCTGTGTAAGGGCCAGTGTGAAGCTGCATCACTCCTGCAGGACACCTTGAAAGGAGCTGTGCCTCAGAAAGGCATATTTTTCCTTAATCCTTATAATTAAGGGTGGCAGATTAAGGCACTAGCCTCAGACTTGGGAGACCAGGGTTCAGTTCCTGGCTTTGCCACAGACTTCCTGTGTGATCATAGGCAAATCTCTGTGTCTCAATTCCTCATCTGTAAAATGGCAATATTAGTACTTCTCTGCCTCACGGGGTTGTTGTGAGGATAAACACATTAACAAATGTGAGGTGCTTTGAGATCTACTGATGAAAAGTGCTGTGTTTGAGCTAGATGTGATTAATATCCCCATGGGCTGACTGGGCTGTGCTAGTTGGTGCATTGGGTGAGGGGTGCAGTCGAAGGCTCCTTCTAATTCCCTACATCCCTCTGCTCTCGTTCATGGGGAAGGGAAACAGCAGGTGTAGAGTTCCTATTTTCTTGCCCACATCAGCAGTAGAGACAGGGTCAGCTCTAGTTTTTGTGCTGTCCCAAGCACGGCAGGCAGGCTGCCTTTGGTGGCATGCCTGCGGGAGCTCCCCTCTCCCGTGGATTTGGCGGCTTGCCTGCGGGAGCTCCCTTGTCCCGCAGCTTCAGCATACCCACCGCCGAATTGCCACCGAATCCATGGGACCAGTGGACCTCCTGCGGAGGTGTGCCGCCGAAGGTTGCCTGACTGTCACCCTCGCAGGGACCGGCAGGGTGCCCTCCGCGGCTTGCCACCCCAGGCACGTGCTTGGAGCACTTGTGCCTGGAGCCACCACCACTGAGTAGAGATGCAGGAAGGCCATGCAGGGATGTGTTTTGGGAGTTCTTTTATATCTCTTCATAGCCAGGTAGCACTAGACCTCAGTTTAGCTCAGAAGTAACAAGCTTTACCTTAGTGTAGATTCTGCATCAGAATTACAAAACAATCTTTGAATATAATCTTATGGACAAATTCACCTCACCGGTGTCTCTATGTTCATAATTAGGTTAGGAATTTGGTTGTTTCAGAGTGAAATATCAACAATAAAAATGGGGGTAAAAATCTCTCTTTCTTAAAAAGAACAAAATAATGTCATTATCTTGTCCAAAACCATTTGCTTTCATTTTTGCCAACACACAATGATGATAATGTTATTGTAACAATGCTGGACTGGAATAAAAACCCTTGACATTTGTTGAGTTTGAGTTGAGGAACGAGATTTCTGTTTAAGAGAAAGAAAGGGCACTGTAAAGGAGAATGTCAGGGAGTATAGGCAGTAAGTGAAGAAAGGATTTTTCTTCAATGTAGACTGAAAACAGAAAATAAAGTCAGGATCAATATTTCATCCATGGGGGGACAAAGTTAAACCATTAATGTCCCATTTCCCTTCCAACAAGAGTGATTGGCACCATCTCTCTGTTTAATGTTCTTTAGCCAGGCTTCAGAGTTGCTGATCACAGAAAAACCACTTAAACCACATTTCTCATCCGCTTGGTTCTAACCAGCTCCTAGGATTAAATGACAGACTTATTTTCTACTAATTGCTCCTTTGCCTCTCATACAATTTGCTCTATATCCAGTACAATTCCTGCAGTATTTGTATTCATGATTCTGTTTCCTCTGCCTGTACTAATGTATCTCATGGCTTTTCTCACCTTTCATGGCTCCACTCTTGTTTGTCTTATTTCTTTATCTATGATTATTGCCAGTTGGCAAGCATTCCTCACCAGTCCGCTGTTGTTTTTATCACCACTTTTCTCATAGGCTTTTTATTAGATTATATTTAAAGACCGTATTTTGTTATGTGTAATGTTCTGTTTATTACTTTCCCCATCTTTATAATTGTCTTTTCGTTAGTGAAGTATTTTCTGCCTACTGAATTTTCTGGTCCCTGCACCTCCCTATTTTTCTCATGCATTTGCTCTGGGTTTTCGTCTCTCTCTTCATTCTAGCATTGCCTTTCCACAGAATTTCTCAATAAAGTCTCCTGGTCAAAATGTTATCTCCAGCATTTTCAACATTGATTATATTTAAGAGAACTATTTTCCTCCTCCTTTATTATTATATGCACGATGACTCAATTTTTCCCCCCTTATTCTGCAGCCACAGAGCAGGCATTGTCCATTATGGAATAACAAGGAAGTTTATCTTATGATATGTTGCAAAATAGAGCCAGAATTTCAAAAGGGTATTGGAATCTATTATTCTTGCTCATTTTAGTCATCATTCCATGGCACTGTTTGGTCTGTTATTACACTCCAGTCATGTACCACCTAACTGCTTTGGGCTGATGAGTCTTTATTGTTCATAAAACAACCAAGAACAACTGAGCTGAGAACAACTAGAAGAAAAAGCATCCCTAAAGGCAAAGAGAGAAGGGGCATATTAGTATGCTTGAGAGACTTACGGTACCCCCTGTTCAGTGTGGGTCACATATCACTCTCTCTTTGCATGTTAGTCTGTTACAGTGTCCTGGTACATGAGCTGTCCCTTTAGTTCAAGTTGTAGGGGGTTCATGCTTTTAGGTCTGAAGATCCCCAGTTTATCCTTAGTGATGACCAAGGTGATGGTTGTTACGTATACATGCTGTGGGCCATGTGTCTGCTCTCACTTCCACCAGTGTAATGCCTTGATCCTCCAAATAGATCAGCAGAGATGGTTCTCTACTTTTTCACAGAACCCCACTGCAGTCAAATCCAGTACGTTCTTATAACTTTATGGTTATCCTGTGTTTGCCAAGCTTTAAGGCAAATTGATTTGCCCAAGATTTGGAGTAACTCCACTGAAATCAATGGAGTTATTTGAGATTTATGCCAGAGTAGCTGAAAGAAGAAATTGGCCCTGTATTTCCAGATCATGTAAGTTACCTTACCCTAATTTGGATTGGTACAGTGCCACTTTTCAAGTCTCAAAACCAAATTATATTTATTTCCTTCCTTGATTCTGGGTTTGGACTTTCCACTTTTCAAATCCTTAGTTTGAAATATTTGTCTAATATATTCATATTTATTTCCAGGCATTCAGCCTGCTTTTGTCCTGGCCTTTACATCTATTTTTCCTCCTCTGTTTTAGTCCAACATAAACGGCTCCCTTTCAGCACACACAGTACCCTGCTATTTATTTAAGATTGAAATAAGGCAAGAAAGCCATTTTCTCATGCAATTTCAAGGGCATCTCCAGTTCTGTGGCACCTCCTTCTGTCCACTTTCTATGTCAAGCCCAACTGTGGTCATCAGCAAAAGAAGATAGATGGTGTGGCTAATGTAGCATTTTCTACAACACACAACAAATTGGACTAATCACACTGACATTTTAAGAACTGTATGACAGCAGCTTTTATGAAATATCTTGACCATAATTACCAACAAGAGATACAATATTGCAATCAAATAATTTTAAATGAATTTTGTTTAGCCCAAATTTGCTGTTCTAGGAAAGTGGCCATCCTTGTACTGTGGGAGATCAACAACAATGAAAAATACCGAGGCAAAGGGAAGAAGGATTGTTTGCAGGCTACTATCCTACCAGAGTGCCAATTTTTGAACAATGAAACATTGCTGTGCATTAATAGCAGTATGAACACAAGACACAGACTAGGGCTGGGGTGAAAGAGGTGGCAGATGCCAGCTTTCATATTTCCAACTGGTGACTCTGATTTTTATGGTTTGATGCTGATGATTTTCTGTGTTTTTGATGTCAGAATGGTTTAAATATAAGAGGCCAAATCCTCTTAAGCCCTGGACAACCACATTGAAGTCAATAGGTTGTAGAAGGTGTAAGTCAGTGAAGAATTTGGTTCCTTTGGATGGAATAGCCTTCTGTCCTGAGTTAGTACTGAAGTCAGCTCTTACCATTAAAATAAAAAAAAGACTTGCTCCTGTTCCCCTTACATTCAATGGCAGTATTGCCATATTTTAGTGAGATTAGGATTGTTCCCACAGAATGTGTTGAGGATCTATCTATCTATCTATCTATCTATCTGACTCTGATAATCATCAAGGGCCAGATTTTCAAAGGTGTTTGGGATTTTCAAAAGTGCATAGGCACTGAACTCCCAGGTACCTAAATACCATTGAAAATTTGGCCCTGAATGGCTCCCACAGATTCCTAATTGTACAGTCATCTCATCAACATGTATGTCTCAAGGTTCATAGCAGTTTTGTTGAATTTCCTGAAATCTCTAAAACTTGTGTGTGTATATACTCATGCATGCACACGAGACAATGGTTAAATTTGATTAACTTTGCAGCTTCCCGGAGTTAAGTTTGGTTTTTTACTTTGAGATTCAACTAGAGCTTCTCAAAAATATTGAAACTAACTGTGGTATAGATTTTTCCCACTTTCATATGTTTAGCAGACTAAGGCCTGGTCTACACTAAAAAGTTAGGTCAAAGGAAGCCGCCTTAAGTTGACCTGTTAATGTATGTGTCTACACTACCAGGTCCTTTATGCTGACCTAAGTCTCCTCTACTGTCAACTTCTGTAATCCACCTCTGTGAGAGGCATAGCACTTAATTCAATTTTCATAGGTTGACTGCAAGGTAGTGCAGACGCAGCGTTGTGCAATTAGACTTAATTGGCCTCCAGGTGGTGTTCCCCAATGTTCAATTGTGACTGCTCTGGAGATCATTCTCAACTCTGCTGCACTGCAGCCAGGTACACAGGAAACAGCCCCTCCCTGCTATCCCCCCAGGAATTTTTGATGTCCTATTTCCTGTTTGATCACATTGGGAGCATGCCCGCTTGAGCACAGTTGATCATAGAGACCACATGCCCCAAACGTACTCCAGCCTGGTCTGCATAGGAGGTGGTGGATCTGATCGCTGTGTGGGGAGAAGGGTCTGTGTAGGCAGAGCTCCGATCCAGCAGAAGAAACACTGATATCTATGCAAAGATCGCTCATGGAATAGGGGAGAAGGGCTACACAAGGGACACACAGCAGTGCTGTGTGAAAATAATAGGACTTTGCTAAGAATATCAGAAGGCAAGGAAGGTGAATAGTCATTCTGGTGCTGAACCCCACACATGGTGGTTCTACAATGAGCTGCTTGCAATTCTTGGGGATGACCTACTAGCACCCCCACATGCAACGTGGACACCTCACAGGTGTGTGAGCCTAGGGACAACAAAGAGGATGATATAGTGGATGAGAAAGAGGAGGAGGAGGAGGAGGAAGAGAATGAGAGATAGGCAAGTGGTGGATCCATTCTACCTGAGAGCCAGGAAATATTTTTAACCCTGGAGCCCTGTGGGTCGCAGGACATCATGGTGGCCAACCATGATGCTGGGGAAGGCACCTCTGGTGAGCATACAGGTGCAATCAAAGTCCAGTTAAACTTTAGCGGGCATGCACATTTGGTGGTATTTCATGTTTACTGTGAAGAAAAAGCGAGGTGTTGTGGTTCTCTGCTTACAAGAAGCTGTTCCAGCTCCGCAAAGGGTGGCCCCTGGAAAATACCGTTTGTGTACTGGGAGAGAGTGGGAATCCTGCATGGATATCTCTAGGAAAATTTCATGGAGATACTCTGCAATCCTCTGCAGAAGGTTTCTGCGCAGGGCAGTCTTATTTCTTCCACCATGGTAGGACATTTTCCCCTGCAGCTCCTGAATTAATTCTGCTGGCATCATTGTGGTACACAGCATAGCAGCATAAGGACTGGGTCCTTCCTTTCCACCTCTGTTACCCTCAGGAGACTGATATCACATAGGGTCACCTAGGGGAAACAGAGGAAAGTTCTCATTAAAAGTGATTTTGCAAGGAAAAAAAAGGGCATGTATACCGCCCCCCATTCCGGATCACCAAACCATGTGGCTGCTAATGTGCCTTTACTGTGCTTGGCATGGGTCAGCAAGTAGTTTAAAGTGGCTGATAGGGGATTGGGGCCCCACATGAGAGATTCTGCAATTTGGGAGTGAAAACGTTCCTCCCCACCACCCCATTCGTAAACAGCTTCCTGTGGTGCTATGGGGAAGGGCCATTTTTGACTAACTACCTCTGCTCCCGAAATAAGCCTGCCATAAACTTCATTAAAATTGTGGTCACCCATGACCCGGAGGGGAGTGGGGGGCTACTCGCCATGGCTGGAGCAACAAAACAGCACAATGAATGGTTACAGATTCTGATTATGTTCTGGCTTGCACCTAGTGTAATACGTTTTTTGGTTGTTTTTTTATGAAAACGGCCTTGCTATGGAAAATTTTGTTAATGTTCAATGGCTCCTTTATTTTTCCCATGACTGACAGCTGGAAATGTGTCCTTCGGCATGTCATCAATACCTGAAAGCAGACTTTCCCTGATTAGAAGGAGGAGAAAGAGAATGCGGGCGGACATGTTCACCAAGATAATAGATGCCTCCGGGACAGCAGACACAGAACTGAGAGTGTGGAGGATTTCACTATCCGAGAAGTTAGACATGGACATGGAGAGCAGGAAAGCTTCCTTTGAGCAAGAGCGTACGATGTAGGATGAGATGCTTAGGATTATGAGGGACCAAGCAGGCATGTTGAGGTGTCTGGTTGAACTGCAGGAACAGAAGCAGGAGGGTAGAGTCCCTCTGCAGACCTTAGTGCAGTACCAGCACCCTCCATTATACCTTTCACTTCACGCAAAGAGAAGGTAAAAGGAACAAAAGGTGCCCATTCACAGACCTTTGATTTTATGTTACACAGCTGAAAATGTTTCTCCCTTTCCAACTTTACAACCCCTTTTCCCCAAGGTTACCTTTTTTTTTCCTGTTCTCCCTCTTTACTTATGTTTGTTAAATAAAGTAAAGGGATTTGAGAAATAAATGTTCTTTATTGAGTAGAAGCAGTGAGCTTGGGTGAGGAGTTGGATTTACAGGGACAGTGATACAAGGCAGAAGGTGAAGGTTTGGATACAGTGTAGACAAGCAGCTCACATTACTGTGACTCATTATTGCAACGGCTTTTCAAAGCCTCACAGATACGCAGCGCCTCTTGCTGTGCTTTTCTTATTTCCCTGGTGTCTGGCTGCTCAAAAATGGCTGCCATGTGATCTGTCTCAACTGCTCCTCCCTTTGGAAAATTTCCCCCCTTTTTTCACAGATATTATGGAGCACACAGCAGGCAATTATAACCATGGGATGTTCTCCTCACTAGGTCCAACCTTGTTAGTAAACTTCTCCAGTGCCCTTTCAAATGACCAAAGGCACATTCACCCACCATTTTGCACTTCCTGAGCCTATAGTTCAACCGTTCCCTACTACTGTCTAGATTACCGGTGTATGGTTTCATAAGCCATGGGAGCAAGGGGTAGGTTGGGTCCTCCAGGATAACTATAGGCATCTCAATTTTGTTAATGTTTTTGTGGTCTGGAAAGAAAGTCCTGGATTGCAGCTTTTTGAACAGACCCGAGTTCCTAAAGCTATGTGTGTCATGAACCTTTCCTGACCATCCTACATTATTGTTGGTGAAAGGGCCCCTGTGATCCACCAGCGCTTGCAACACCATTGAAAAGTATCCCTTTCGGTTTATGTACTCTTTAGCAAGGTGGTCTGTTGCCAAGATGGGGATATGCATGCCATCTATTGCCTCACTGCAATTAGGAAACCCCATCGTGGCAAAACCATCCATTATGTCCTGCACATTTTCCAGACTCTCTACCCTTTGTAGCAGAAGTCAATTAATGGACCTACAGGCTTGGAGCACAGCAGCTCCCACGGTTGATTTACCTACTCCAAATTGATTCCCCACTGACCGGTAACTGTTTGGCATTGCAAACTTCCAAACAGTGATCACCACTCGCTTCTCCACTGTCAAAGCAGCTCTCATTTTTGTTTTGCTGAACTGCAGGGCAGGGAAAGGCTCTGCAAAAAGTTCCTGAGAGGTGGCCTTCTGCATTCAAAAGTTCTGCAGCCACTGCTCGTCATCCCATACCAGCAAAACAATGCAGTCTCACCAGGCAGTGCTTGTTTCATGGGACCAGAAACAGCGCTCAACTGTGACTGCCAGCAGCAATTGTGAATTGTTTTTTATAATGGCTTGCAGAAGGACTGCTTGCAGGACATCATTATGTTCTGGGCGGCGAACCCTACTTCAGTTCTGAAAATACTGCAGGAGAAGGGGTGAGGAGTTTGAGATACTCACAGTGCACAACTGAGCAGACTCCAGGCTTCTGCGGTCATGGCGTACGTGCAGCAGTTTTAAGGAGCAAAAACCAGTGGATTGTCTGCCGTTGAGCACAGAGCACCATGGGATGCCAACGCAATGTTCCCAATCTCCCCTGATACAATGTTTTGGTCCCATCTGGCATTTCACAAACTTCCTAAACCACACTGCGGCACGTTGCACTTTGGGATAGATACCCATGATGCATTGCTTTGTGCTCTGATGCAGGTACTGCTAGAGAGGAAGCACTCCATCAAGACAATGAGCATGGTGTGGCCAAGCACAATTGACTTAATTAATTCGGAGGCTTGAGGTCGAATTAGATAAAGTCGACTTCATTTTGTAGTGTAGACAAGCCCTAAAGATTCTAGCTGTTCTGTCCGCTTGAAATGCCAACTCTAATGGTAACTTTCATATTTTCAGCTCATCATATGAAGAATGTTAAAAGAACTGCTTAAAAGAACTGCTCTGCTCTGGCTGCCACAGCAGAGAGGACTGAAATCTTCATTATAATGCACTGGCTTTGCAGCTAGACAAATTCATTTAATTCCTGTGCCACTGACACTGCACCCCAAGCAGGTGGGCAGGGAGTGAGGAGTGCATTGGCTGAGCCAATAGAGTGAGTGGCATTGTGTATATGTGTCCTAATCTGATGCTGACATAGGACAGTAGTAAATTCCTACATACTCTTTCTTCTTCCACCGCCCTGTGAGCAAGGAGGAAGCAGGAAGTGAATATTCCCTGTGCTGTGCTGCACAGTTACAAACTGCCTCATATGTTGGCCTTGTGGCAAAGCCACTATCTAAGCCTTATTAATTTAGGCAAATATGTTTTTTTTCAGGAAGCATTTGATAGAGTTATCACATGAATCCCTCTTTGGAAGGGCAGTTCAGAGTGGTTTGAATACTAGTGCTGAAAGGAGACTGAAAATTACCTAAAGACTGTAAACAAAGAGCAGTGAGAAAACTGGTGGTGGGTGGGTGAGAAAGACTAGTGGAGTGCCTCAGAGATTGATGTGAGCTCCAGTCATATTTAATATCTCCATTAATGATCTACGTTAACTGCATAGAAACGAAACTCCAAGATGTGGCTAGAGTGGGAGCCGTTGTGATCAGCACTGATAAGAAGATAACAAATACAAAGGCACCTAGAGACATTTAGATGTATGAGCAGAGAATAATAAAATGAGATTCAACCTGAAAAAACAATAACAAAGTAATAGATTCAGGGGGAAACAATCCATAACATATTTTCAGTGGATGTGTGGTGGGAAGCGTAGAAAGTAACAATACACAAAGGGTCTGATCTAAAGCTGTTACAGTCAATTGAAAGACTCCCATTTAAGTCAATTGGCTTTGGGTCAGCCTCACAGAGAGCTAGTGATGATAGCAGATAGCAAATTAGACGTGGTACAGAGCTCTCTGTAGCTCAAAAGCCAGTCTCTTTCACTAAGAGAAGTTGATTCAATAAAAGCTATAACTTCATCCACTTTGTCGCTCTAGCAAGTTAGATAACAGTCTGAAGCATAATGGGACAGCAAAACCTAACTGTGATTCTGGGTGGATGTGCAGAAGCATCACACTATGGAACAGGGAGTCAAATCCAGACCACCCACAACACATCCCTGGAAGGAGACAATGCAGAGGAAATGCCACGCTTTCCCTGCATGGAGGGGAAAGGAGCGAGCAGTGCAGGGAGGACTCTGCCCCCTATGAGAGGTGTGGAGCAGAGAACCGCTGCATTTCACTGTGCTGAACTGCAGGATGGGAAAACCAAGGGTAGGTTGGGGTGTGGCAAAGGCCGGGCTTTTGAAAATTTCACCCTTGGAGTTTTCTCTTTTGTTTGTTTGAAAAAGGCATTTGCCAGGGGTTAGTGTTCTAGAGCATGGTGGAAGGGCGATCTAATTGGTGTTTCTTATCTCTAATTTCCATGTTTCTGTTGTACAACTGGTCAGTGGAATGCCTTAATACAGTGGGTATATTTATGTGACCGAGTTACAGTTACTATGGGAAGTATAATTTGGAATGTCCAAACTTCTCTGTGTTTAAAATCTCATTCATAAAACTACATGGATATATTTTTTAGTGTTTAATAAAAGAATAAAGAAGTAACAGAAAGTAATTGATGTGCTTATCTGACTTTGTGACTAGCAATTGCATATCCAAATAAAAGTCCTTTAAAGAGCATTTTATGCCAGAGAAATAATGCCAAATGTATTCATGGCCTGAGATAGATACAGAAACATCACTAGAGCTGCCTAGGATAGTTAACCTCCTAGCTTTTATGATGGCATCAACAGGGATCCTAGAAATCTGTTTGCCAAGGAAAAACGTGAAATTTGTGTTTTTACAGAAAATCTTTAGTTTTTACATTTTGTGAAAAAATAAAAATGTGTTCAGTAGAACCCCATTTATCCAAGCCTCCATTATCTGGCTCTCTGTATTAACTGAACCACCAGCCTCCCGGGAATGACAGCAGCTGGGCCCTGGGTGGCTGGTGGTCTGGTTAATACAGAGAGCCATATAATGGAGGCTTGGATAAATGGGTTCTACTGTATATTAATAAAACATTGTGTTCAATTGATACTTATATATATTGTTGCTAGGGAAACTAAAATTTAGCATTTCATTTTCATTGCAGAAAAATGCAGATTTTAATGGTTTTTTTTTAATCAGAGAATTTTTTTTTTAATCACAGAAAACAAAGATCCCTGGTTATCAGCCATGCATCTGATGAAATGGATATTCACTCACGAAAGCTCATGCTCCAAAATGTCTGTTTGTCTATAAGATGCCACAGGATTCTTTGCTGCTTTTGGTTATCAGAAGGATCTCAACGTGTCTGGTGGCCTTTCTTTGGGGCTTTGTCCATCAATCATGTCTATAGCGCACATTGCCACTGCAATTCTGTAATGTATAATCATTATTTAAAAGCTATAAGTTTAGCCTTATTTTGCTTTTATGGTTTGAGGTTACATTACCGCAGATTTTATTGTATGTAAAATAGAGTATTACCACATCTGTTATTGTATCAAAGTCATATGTCTTAAGGTTAGAGTATCACCACAGAAATTTCATAGACTAACAGAGTGATATTACTATGCCATCATATTAGTATCAGTTGTGCTCTGACATAACTTAATACCCTGCTTCCCCCCCCCCACAGTGTTTCAAGGTTGGTATTTACACAGTAGTTTGGGGCATATTTTGGTAATGATGTAAATTTATGAAGACCATAACATGGATGATTCATGCAAAACATTTTTTTTCTTTTCTGGAAGTCTTCAGGCAGGACTTCCAAATGCAAGCCACTAATAGAACATAAATACAGGGGAGATACTTTTCTATTTCTAGAGGCAAATGTATTTAAAATGAGGGGTAGCTTAATTTCAGTACTTTCAAGACTGCCAGAATATAATCACGTCCTACTTTCTGGGGTCATGTTAATTTGGGAAGTTGAACGATGTCCATTTGTAAGCCTGGCTCTCTTAGCCATCCGCACTTTCCCACACACATAGTAGTTTTGTTTTGTTTTTAAAAATTGCCATCTTAGCTTCAAGAAAGATATAAGGTTATAATGGTGTATGAACAATCCTGAACTCCAAGAGAGAGATTTAAATGACAGACAGTGCTGAGAGAAAGAAGGGAAAGCCGTTCTTGTAATGAAATGCTCCCTAGAGATGAGGGAGGTTTGGCAAGCTAGAGAAGCAGACAGAGCCTTTTTCTCTGCCTACAGAATACAGACCTCTTAATGAAGCTATGTGTAAATGCCTACACGGGACTGGTGCGAGTTCGTGATGTATCTGTGAGCCATCAGCATATAAAAACAAACTACGCCTTATTCTGTACATTAAGAAGCCTAACCAATGCTTGAGAGTTCATCATTCAAAAAGAATTCAACTTTTTTTCAATGCAAATTCACTGGAAATAAAGTATCAGGACAAAATTGCCTCTAAGGCTAAATTTGGAAGGGATGCTCTTATGACGGTTCAGCACAATTTGATCTGCTGGCTTTTCCCTCCTTAGATCAGCTGGCAACCTCTATTTATTTCTTGCTGGATTCTACTGGTTGATGGAGAGGGACAGCAGTGTATAGTGGCACTGCCCCAGGCATTCTCCAGTGCACATGGCACACTCTTTATGATGTGCAGCCTACTAGATGGTGTTTTTCTGTTGCACCCTGCTTGGCCAGTGCTATGCTGCCTGCCTTGTCACTGAGCTCAGCGATAGGTCAAGTGTGTATCTTCCATCAGTGAGGGCAGACTTTGGGTCATAGGGTATGTCTACACTTTTGAGCTGGAAGTGTCCATTTCCACCTTGAGGAGACATACCCACACTAGCCCTGATCAAGATAACATGCTAAAAATAGAGTGTAGCTGCCAGAGCAGCAGGGGCTGGCTTCCCCGAGTATGAACCTAGTGTCTTGCTGGGTGCATAGCTCCTTCTGCCACTTGTGCCTCCACAGCTACACTCTACTTTTGGTGCACCAGCTTGAGTTTGTTTCCATCTCCAGCTTGAAGTGTAGACCTACCCATAGACTATGTTCCTAAGGTACACAGTACCAACGATTGTGCCAGTGATGATACCTTTCATCTCCTCTCCTGCATGGGTTGCTGCTCCAGTCCAACCATGAGACCAATTTCTGTGGTTCTTGTGCACTGCTGCTCATGGAAGGCAAGGGAGCCGTGTGGTGTGACATGTGGAATGGAAGCCAAGACAGTTCATGTGTGACAGCTGCCCTCTTAGCCAACATGTGAGGGATTGAACCAGGGATCTCCAAGCTAAAAGCACAACCTGCTATAGCTTGAGCTAAAGCTCTACAGGTGGGGGCTGTAACAAGTCATAACTTCTGCTGATCACATGTGTTTCACAGGTGTATCTGTCTTCACCTCCCCAAAGAAGTCGTCTTTCTTTTTAGTATCCTCATCCCCATCCTACAGTGAGGCTATCATGTCATACAGTGTTGCTTGTGGATATCCCTGGGTGTGGTTACCACACTTAGGCCAGCCCAGCCCTTTCTGAAAATCTTTCCTGAAAATCATCAGCAAACGGGGCATCAACAGTCTGCCACCGCAGGCAACTCTGGGTACATTTTCATACCTCCTTCCACATCCTATTAGTCCTCGGAAAATTCATATCATATTCAAGGTGGCCAAAAGAGAGTGCTCGCTTCTATCACAGAACACCCATCTCAGCACCTCTGAAAATGCCACTCTAAATATATTTGTAGGACCACTGGGTTGTTTGAGAATTTCTTTGTCATGTGAACTAATTTCACATGCAACTGGCTGGCCAAGTAACTAATTCTTTGTCACTTGAGTGATGATTAGAGATGGGCCTGAACCAAAACCCAGACCCAAACTTCTTGAGTCTGCATCTCTCCTGCTTTGGACCCTGTGTAGTGATTCACATCCATGCAGAGCAGGTGTAAAGCACTACCATTCTGCTCCAGCAGCATTTTGCACCCACTTTTTGCAGGTGTGAATGACACACAAGGTGGTAAAGGAGCAGGTCCTGCTTTCCTAAAATGGGATGAACCAACCACCTGAATCTGAACGATCAAACTTGGGGTTTTCCAAATCTGGGCCCTGTTTACCAAGCCACCACCTGTTCTTTATTTAAATTCCTTTTAAAACAAATACTTCTATGATTCCATATGCAACAAGTGAGCTGATTAACATAAATAAAATATATCAGTCAATAAATATGAAGGTCAAAGCAAGATGAGCACATACTAAAAATGTCTGAAGATACACTCTGATTGCCGTAAACCTTTTCTGTCTTTAGTCCGCCCCACCTCTAGTTTGTCACTCTCATTGTGTCATGTCTAACAATAGTCTGTAAGTTTTTGGGAGCAGGAAACCTGGAAAGTGTTTTAATTTGCTTTGTGAAGTGCCTTAGACATTTTTGTTGCTGTTTAAATAATAATTTATTGTAATGACTCATGTATAGGACTGAATACTTGCCTCTATTTTCTTTTAAAAGAGAACTAGAGATAAGAGCAAAACTGGGATATAATATTTTTATAACATAAGTTTTGTTTTTATTGGACTGTTTATATCCAGCAAATCCAGAAGGTCTGAGGTTACAGTTTCATTTGGGCTGAATGTATTAATGGAATTAAGTACAAATCAGAGTTTAGCATCTTGAGTTTATTAATATTTTTGCATTCCTTTTTAGCGAGTTAAGGTCCTTTTTTGCTCACCATGTACAGCTGAAATGTTGTGATTAATAATAATGTGCAGACTAGCAACATGGCAAATAACTGCCTGTATCAGATAAGAAAAACAAATCCATAGCAATAATGTCATTTTTTTTTAACGAGTTGTTTGTCTTTGTAGAACTGCCGATTTTGACCTGATAGTTTGGCATGTCACAGTTTCATTTAAAACAAAGGAAAAGATGAAATAGGTTCTTACTAATCTTGCTGTAACCTCTAAAGCAGCTGTTGCTATGGGAAACATATTTTCTCAGTAACTCTTCTGAATATTACATGATGACCGTAAACCTTCCCATGCATACACATTCAGAAAAGAGGATTCTTTTTTGTGTTGTATCTTTTCGGGCTTTTGTTATATTTGAAAGTAGTACTATTCAAGGTACGAACACATTGATTTATACTTACAGTACCCATCTCCATTGACAGGTTCCACGATTTGGTGAGTTAAAGTCATATTATTTTTAATATACCTATCCTATATTAGAAATGAGTAAACAAAATATGTACAAGATAAAACCAGTACTGGGTTAATATGGGATTCCTATTGTTTTATTTCTTTAGGAATTCCAGCTAAATTTCCCAGGTGCAGTCCCTGCACCTCTGACACAGCATCCCAAATCTCTGCATTAATTTAATGCATACAAATACATCAGTGGTTATAAAAACCATCCCAAAAACCATCGTGAAATCATCCAAAAGAATCAAAATTAAAGATCTGGTGTAAGAGAGAATTTTGGAGAAGCTCTGAGTAACTTTTCATCTGCACAGTATTCTGAAAAGAAACATTTTCCAGTGTCACTCCTTGCTCTTTATAAATGAGCCAACCTCAGACGTTACTTGGCCCCCAAACAATTGGGCTGTTTTAGACTCACAGTGCATTAATAAATGATGTTGTTTATGAGGCAATGGCAAGCCTAATAAAAAACAAAGCAAAACACCAAAGTCCAAAAGTGGTCTCTGAGTTTTGTTGTTTTCTGAATACTCAGGACATGTAAATGTAATGTAATAAGTGTGTGTCCATGGGTTGAAAAACCACTATTTCTGAGTTCTGACTTCAGTGCTAGGGAAAAGGTACATTTCCTAAGAACACATACTGCTTCCTGAATTCGTTACACAGTATTTGTTTTTATTTCTGTTAACAGAAGCCCAGCAGACATCTGTATGATCCAAATGTTATAGGAAAAGTCTGAACTATTGAGGGGCCACCTACAACCAGCAGAGAGAGTGAGCCATAGGGGGCACGTACACTAATCGCTTGCATGCATTTTTCGTAACACATGAGGGTTTTTTTCTTTGGGGAGTGGGGATGGGGCACGGATCACATCTTTCAGTTGTTTTTATGTCCTCACACAAGTTTTAGGAAGATTTCAAATGACATATTAAAGATTTTAAATGGGATGACTGGTGTATATTGCCAGTAATGTTGCCAAAGTATTATCACAACTCAGTGCCATCGATACAGATCACTAGCGGCAAACACCTTAAGTGACAGTGTACTAGGAAAATGACTCATCTCATTTTATCTCTGGCAGAATTGTATAGTACACATGGAATATATTAAACCTAACTTAACCAGTTAACACAAAGACCTTTGCCCTGCACTTGTTGCAATTGTAGAACACTAATTGTAGAATAATTAAAGGGAAAAGAATTAAAAGTGCCAGAGGTCAGATGCTGGGATATCTAGATGGGTTTTTTCATGTAGGTTCCTTCTCCTAGTCCACCTGGCCTGAACACAGTGTACTCAGTATGCAGAAGGCTTAGAGAGAACAGAAGTGGTAGAAGGCAACAGTCAAACATATCACCTGTGATACTTTGTCAATAAGCCCTGACATAAACAGTAGGACCAAAAAAAGAGGAAAAATAGATGCTGTAGCAATGCAAGAAAGCTGAGAGTGGATGGAATGTAGGGATTAGGGAAATATTATTGTGTAAAATAGTAGACCAGAAAACGCAAGTCTCTTAATTCCCTTCTTCTTCTTCTTCTTCTTCTTCTTCTTCTGAGAATATTGGGCTAAATTTAGTCCCAATATAACTCCAGCAAAAGTAACTCCCCTAGTTACACTCTGGATTAAATTGCTGCCATAAATCATTGAAATCAATAAGACTTGTGTCTGCTCATGCGAGGGGTCAGCTTAATCTGTTTTTGACATCTATACCAAAATGTTTTTCCAGCTGTGTGACGCTTCAGACTTGAGCCTCTGCACTCAGTGATGTCCTCCTTTCTTTTGGTTTTGTATGTGTATTTTACTTGGGAAAACGTGCTCCAATGGAAACGTGCCTACATGCCCCAGTCCTCCTCTTCTATGGATTGGGGACAACAGCAGGCTCCATGAGGCAGCAGAAGTTCTGTCCCTGTCCCTGTCCTCATGGCCATTCTTAGCTCCTTCCCACCAAACCCTTATATGGTAGCAGAAAAGGAGCCTCCAGGTAACTGGGATCAGCTCTCTACAGGGAGTCTATACTTGTTATATACCCCTCAGACTCTAACATTCCCATGCGCACACACAACATAGAAACATGCATTCTGTTGCCATGTGAGCCTCCATGGACACAAAAGCAATGGCAGCATTTGGCTTTTAGTACTAATGAAAGGTGCCAAAAGGGCAGGTCTGAAGATGGAAATTATCTTTTTATGCACATAATAGGTACAGTGGCTCAAGCTTCCACACACACACTTCCCAACTAACAAAGGACTTCATCCAATGCCTGTCAAAGTCAATGGAAAGGCTCCTTTTGAATTCAGTGGGTGTTAGATCAGGTCCAGTATGGTCAGGTCAAGATTATAGTCTTACTATGTGGACCCCTTGCAAGAGTCAGAGTAAAATTCTCTCACCATGTCCTTTCAGTCCTTCTCAGCTGGAATGTCTCTATATCACAGCTGTGTTTTTGAAAATCTGTACATTTTTCTCTCGATGAAGGGGAATTTTTTTGTCTACCTCTAGGGGGAGGGATAACTCAGTGGTTTGAGCGTTGGCCTGCTAAACTCAGGGTTGTAAATTCAATCCTTGAGGGGGTCATTTAGGAGTGTGGGGATTGGTCTTGCTTTGAGCAGGGAGTTGGACTAGATGATCTCCTGAGGTTCCCTTCCAGCTCTGACATTCTATGATGAAAAGGATGAACTTTCTCTCCTTCACTTTGGAAACATCCATCATGCACAGGTCACACTTGCTAAGAAAACTGCAGCCAAACAGAAAATTAAAACTAATTGTATGGTGGATCCATCCACATCTAGCATATCTTATGGAAATGAAGCTGTGCTTAGAGTGTTCTGTCAGCACCTGGGAAAGGAGCAGGGAAGCCAATAAACTCAGCAAGTTTGACCACACAGAGCTGTCACTGAACTGTTCCATTAGGGATGGCTTCCTAGACCTATACATGATTAAACAGCAGCTATTAAAGTTAAATATTTTAAAAGCAGCATCACTTGGATAACTTGCATCCAAGAGTTTTAAAAGAGCTGGCTGAGGAGCTTGCTGGAGCATTAAAGTTGATTTTCAAAAACTCATGGAACACTGGGGAAATTGCAGGAGACTCGGAGAAGGCTAATGGCGTACCAATATTTAAAAAAGGTAAATGGGATGACCTGGACAATTATAGGATTGTCAGTCTGACATTGATCCCAGGAAAGTTAAAGGAGCGGCTGATATGGGATTCAATTAATAAAGAATTAAAAGAGGATAATATAATTAATTCCAAGTAACATGTGTTTATGGAAAAGAGAGCCTGTCAAACTAACTTGATATCTTTTGGGGTTTTTTTTATTACAAGTTTGTCCGATAAAGACAATAGAGTTGAGGTAATATACTTAGATTTTGTAAGACAGACAAGGTGGGTGAGGTAATACCTTTTATTGGACCAACTTCTGTTGGTGAGACAGACAGGCTTTTGAGCCACACAGAGCTTTTTCTCCAGAGCTAAGGAAGTGCAGGAAAGGGCCATTGGGAATGGTGGCCCAGGTTGGGGGTGCACATGCTCAGGGAGTGGGTCTCATTTGCTTGCAGAGCCTAGGGCAGAGGCCAGAGAGACTTTCCTGGCAGCAGAGTGGGAGGCTCTGGAGATCTTCTAACTGGGTAGGAGGGGGATGGCAGACTAAAATTTTGTTTGTGGTGGCAGATTGCCTTAATAAGCCTTTGTCCAACCACCTCCCTAGGAAGGAGGGCCATGGAGACAGGAATCTCCCCAACCCTGAGAGACGTCTGCTTATTTAGGATCAACCCTCCCTCACAGAAGTGACAATCAGTGTCTTAGAGCCAGGAAGTCAACTGGATTACCCGTGATAATAGGGGAACAATTTCAAAGGCGCAAAAGGCAATTAGGCACTTAATTCCCTTTGACAACCAATGAGAACTGGGTGCCTAACTTCCATTTACAGCTTTGAAAATCTCCCATGTCAGGACAATGGTTGGCAATAACTATTTCAACCCCAGGTCCTTAGATTGTATGCCAAGTACCACAGGGTATTCTATGTTCTACACCGTAGTGGCATACTTTGTGCTCCACAAATAATTTTTCAAAGCATAAGTGTGATTTTTGGCAACCCTACAAACTCTATTTGATGTAACCTTTGCTTTTCATCAGAACAATGCGGAGGAGGCATGCTGATATTATCCAGGTGCCTGATTTAGTTCCTTGTGTATATTTGAGATTAATTTCTTTCGTGTCTTATACAAGCCCTGTTCTTGTTCGAAGGATTCATTTATGTTCCAGCTAGAAGAGTTAATTTTTATTGCACTTTTTTATTTCCTGGCTTGAATCTCACTTCTAAGTGGAGTTTGAGGTAATTTTTACTTCCTTTACAGAGCTTATAAAATGATAAAGGAAAAATGTTAATCAAATAGCAATATTCATAGAGGAAAATTGGATTCAGAAATAAATTATTTCAACATGCATGACTTTTATCATGTTGCCAATGTAAATCTATGCAGTAGGTCATCAGAGTGGAATTGGTAGCAGCTAGGCTTAAGTTTCTGCCTTACACTTTGAAAAAAATATGGGTACTTAGTTTCATGGTGTCATGGTATAAATCCCCACTCTGAACCTTAGCGTCCAAGAGATGGGGTACCAGCATGAATTCCTCTAAGCTTGATTACCAGCTTAGGACCTGTAGCGCTGCCACCAACCAGGAATTCCAGTGCCTGGTACACTCTGGTCCCCCCAAAACCTTGCCCGGGGACCCCCCAAGACCCAGACCCTCTGGATCTTAACACAAAGAAAGAAAACCCTTTCCCCCACCATTGCCTCTCCCAGGCTTCCCCTCCCTGGGTTACCCTGGAAGATCACTGTGATTCAAACTCCTTGAATCTTTAAACAGAGAGGAAAATTCACCTTCCCCCCTCCTTCCCTCTCACCCTCCCAGACTCTCCCTGAGAGAGAAAGTAATCCTAACATAGAGATAAATAAACCTTTCTCTCCCCCTTCCCTCCTTTCTCCCCACCAAGTCCCTGGTGAATTCAGACCTCATCCCCTGGGGTCTCACACCAGAATAAAAAAAAAATCAGGTTCTTAAACAAGAAAAGCTTTTAATTAAAGAAAGAAAAAACAGTAAAAATTATCTTTGTAAATTTTAAGATGGAATACGTTACAGGGTCTTTCAGCTATAGACACTGGGAATACCCTCCCAGCCTAAGTATACAAGTACAAAGTAAAATCCTTTCAGCAAAATATACATTTGAACTCCTTCCAGCCAAATACACATTTGCAAATAAAGGAAACAAACATAAGCCTAACTCACCTTATCTACCTAGTACTCACTATTCTGGACATATAAGAGACTGTATCAGAGAGATTGGAGAGAAACCTGGTTGCATGTCACTCTCAGAACCCAGACAGAACAACAACCGAACACTAACAGCACACACACAAACTTCCCTCCCTCAATATTTGAAAGTATCCTGTCCCCTGACTGGTCCTCTGGTCAGGTGACAGCCAGGCTCACTGATCTTGTTAACCCTTTACAGGCAAAAGAGATATGAAGTACTTCTGTTCTATTAACTCTTACTTATCTGTTTATGACACGTGGTCTTCTGGGGCAGCAGGGAGCTAAGAGGAGAATTGCACTTCATTACAGTATATACTAAGTAAGCCATATAATATACTTTTGCTATTAATAAGATGTGCACAGTGATATTATGCCAAGAACAGCTGTAACTTACTCTATGGTTCAGTTCCGATGTGCTTAGCTGCAAAATCTGACTGATTTTTATTTGCAGAGGCCAATATTGACCACTTGGGCAACTTATGTTGACATTGATTAAGATTTATAAATAGAATTATAAAATTAAGTCCCGGGAGGAAAATTGAAGTTTGGTAGAATACTAAAGATATTAGGATTAAAGGGACCCTGTCTGATGTAATTTTAAAAATCAACAATTTTTCCTCCAGATGTTATAATTTAATAGATGTGATGATTCACATTAAAAGAAAAGTGACTTGATTTACATTATTTACGATATTTGTTTGCTTTTTACATTTCTCTAACCTTCAACACTGAAAATATTAGTTGATTTCACTTTTAAATTCTTATACGGAAGCAGGATGAGGCAGTAGGTGCGTTACAAACACTGAAAATCATTCCAGTTAGGGGAACATGTTTCTGTTTTAAAAAGAATTTTAATTAGAATGTTTTAATAATCCATTGAAACATTTCTACTTGTCTCCCGGTTTTGCAAAAGCTTATGGGCTTGAAACAGCTCCACACCACCTCTGAGCTCCCCAGAGCCTTGGCTGGCTGTGGGCTGAAGTTGTCCCTGGGGTAACTTAGAGCAGCATCAGAGCTGCTCTAATTTACTCTGGCTAAAGCCAGCTGCTGTGCCCACCAAGGATCTAGTAGAGTACTATGTGCTATATTATATCCCTGATATGTCCCCTATGTGGGAAGGAGTGGAGTGAGGGCTGCATAGGGCAACTTTCTGAGAACAGGGAAAAGGATTCAGTTATTTATTTAAAAAAACCCAAAATAACAAAAAAACAAAAAATCAACTCAACAAAATATAGTCAAATTTGACTAGAGAGTATCACTTTAAATAAAGGCTAAGTATGTTACCATATAGAAATATAAGTACCTATGTAGATCTGGAATTTGGATTGGAGTGAGTGTGTTATAAATCTAGGCTTGAGAAAGGTGAGCTACTGTCGGATGCCCTGCATATTGCCTGAAAGCAGTACTATTTTTGTTTAACCATATTACAGCTTCAAAAATGCTATTTTGCTGGTACTCAGATATCATTTCGGTGGCAATTAAGAGCATGAGGTAACATTGTTTCCACACTTACATATATTTTTTCCTAGGAGAAGGGACACATGCATCTATACATAGGCACAGATTTGTAATGGTATTTAGGCTACTGGGATTTTCAAAAGCACCTCAGTATCTAAAATTCATTGATTCCACTGCATGTTCGGCACCTAGATGCTTTTGAAAATATCTTTAAAAGTCTGCCTCATACTGTATGAGTTATCAGCTTTTCGCAATCTGGCTTCTCTCTAGTTAATATACATGCTGTGGTACACTCACAGTTCATGTGCATAGCAACCGGAAACATTTAACAAAATGTTATGAGTTGTAAAATAAACATTCCTGTATTACATTTTTACATAATACTAGGAAGAAACAGAGCACTGGCTTACTCATATTTCACACAGTGAGGCCTTTATGTAATTAAATGAAAATGTTAAAATCCTTTTCTAACCATTTCTGATTTTTTTTAACGGCTTCTTTAAAGTACAAGGTGAATTTTTGAAAGTTAAAGAGGCTTGTGGGTCTTTCAACAATGGAGGTCTGATATTTGATATGATTATAACACAAATCATAATAGAAAGTTTTAAAATATTTAGCATTATATTCACAAACAAGTCACTGCACGCCAGGTTTCATGGGATACCTTGGGGGAAAGTAACCCTTTATCTGGGGTACGTTCCTTGGCCAGAAATTTTCTTCTAGGCAAGTAAAATAAAAATAAAGGGCAAGGGGCAGATCCTCCAAATTATTTAGGAGTCTAACTCCCATTAAAATCAATGGACTTTGGGTGCCTAAATACCTTTGAGCATCTGGGCTGTGCTGACCAGGCACATCAGAGCATTGTGTCCTTTGGGTTCTCTTGCACGGGACCAGTGTTTCCCACACTGACTTTGTACGGATTCCTGATGAATGCCCAGTGCAGTGAAGGTTGCCTTTGGCATTTGCCAATAAGTGGATGCTGCAGTGACTGGGTATCATATGTCGACATGACAGCTGCCTCTGAAACTCCCAAAGGTTGGGCACTCAGTGGAATCCAAAGCACTATGAGGCTACATTCCTGCAATGAGCACCAAGTAGGCGGACTTACATGGAGTTCGCTGCAGCATGGTGGCCTAAGCAAGCCTGGGCACCCAGGGAGGAAGCTGAATTTTAAAAAACAGCTAGTACTGTTCATTTATAACTGAAAATTCCTCCAATATGCAGGGGCCAAAGGGAAGCACACGACTTTACTACTGTGGGCTCCAGATGTCTCTGTTGAAAAGTGACTTGTCCCAGGTCAGAAAGACCTGTGCAAGACCTGGGATTAAATCTCACAAGTTCCTGACCGCTCAAGCTGGCCACTCTCAGAGTGGTAGACCACACCTCAGGAATTCACTCAAGGGAAGAAAATGTACATATAGAGTGACCAGATGCCCCAATTTTGCAGGGACAGTCCCAATTTTTTGGTCTTTTTCTTATATAGGCTCCTATTACTCCCCACCCCCATCACGATTTTTCACATTTGCTGTCTAGTCACCCTATGTACATACCAGGGAATCAGGTGCCTGCAGCATTAGGAGAGCTGGACAAGGTGTAGCAAAGTAAAGTGTTGCATTTCACTGGCAAATTCTGAATTCTGATTGGTTGATAAGCAGTTAGTGATTTAAAATCAAGATTTAAAAATACACTACAATGGAGGCCTGGTTGAAAAAAGCAGTTCCAGATAAATGTGCTCAATCTACCACACATCTCATTTTGCTCTTGTCTGTGGTGAGAAAATTACCAAGCACTGAATCACTGATTCACTCTGTAGTGGAGTTTCTTACCGATGTCCCTTCTTCCAGTTCACCTTTTCGGTTGGTTGAAGTTTACATTATGTGTTGTGTTCAGATGTCAGAAATCCCAGGTAAAATGATCAGGGGGGAAAAGCCTTCACAACAGGTAAAAAATAAGAGGCAAGTGAGATATGCCGTGAGTTTTGTAAGAAAACCCTACATTCCTTCAGGAATGAAAGAAGGGCACAGGAGCAGCATGTGGGGGAGAAGGCTGCCTGAGGTCTCGCTGTTGCTGTTGACTCCTGCCCTTCCATCTCCTGCTGACTCCACTGAACCATGATTTAGGAGGCTTGTCAATGACTCGCCTGCCAAAGAGCTCAGGTTCTCTGCGTTAGATATCTCTTTGAGCATTTCTGTAAACCCTCATTCCATCTGAAATTTATATCCCTTAGTTTTCCTTTGTTACTCTGTGAGGAGGAAGGGCCCAAGTGAAATCAATCATAGAATCATAGGACTGGAAGGGACCTCGAGAGGTCATCTAGTCCAGTCCCCTGCACTCACGGCAGGTAATGTACATCAGTTTCTTCACTTTTTTCATCCACTTTCTTCTGATCTGAAGTTAGGCCTGATGTTATTTGCCTCATCTCCCCTGAAGCATATATTGGTATTTACTTGGTACTCATTACTATTAACAAACCCAGATAGAGCACAAAACTGCTCAGAATACTGAATCCATTTTGGCCACTCTGATTTACCAGCAAAGTCATGTTTCCCTTGCTATTTCTGTGTCTTTAAGGCAGCTTGTTTTTCTCTTCCTGTTCCTGAGGCAGTAGCCCCACGCTTTCTGTTTCAGCATCACTGGGTCTCCTTGCTCCAGCTGTTCTGGTTGTGGCTTGAAATCCAATTTCTTGGTAGAACATCCTTTTAAAAGAGTTTCCTGTTCTCTGACCTTCCTGCTTTTCTCTCTGTCTCCCTAGCAAGACCTCTGCCCTCAGAGCCTGAGCTGCTCCCTCTTCTTTTTCCTCACTAAATTTAGCCCAGGCAGCCCAGTCTGGCTTGTGAGTTACTCCAGTGCTTTGTGGAGGTGAGGGAAAGAAAGCATTCCTCACTGCAGAGGAGGTCTACTTTACTCTTCTTGCTCTGGGATGGGATTTAGGAAGTTCTGACACTGTCTTGTGTGTGTTGAGCATGAAGAGGTACATGTGTGGTTACCTCACAGGTGAGTGCTCTAAACATATTATTAGAGCTAACCAGAAGGTGGTGCAGTTAGCATTCATTACTTCTGGGTGTATTGAGACCTACCTCTGTAAATGCCTTCTAGCACAGTACCTTGCTGAGTATTTCAGCAATGGAGAAGTGAAAACAAATCTATCCTACCTCCTAACATCAGCTAAGTAGAATGTGGTGTTTTCCAGTGTTAAGTCTACTTTCCTGACCTATAAAGATATTTGAATGTTTTTGTGGTATTCATGGAAACCAAGGGGGCTGCAGTGGTGGCTTAAGTTTCATAATTATAAAATAGTTTACATTGTTTTGTGGTAACCATGTGATAGTCACATGCACCCAGATTGTTTCATCTGACTCTGTGTTTAGAGGAGATCCTCCACGTGTAGATCTATCCAGTGATGAGCTGCCAAAATCTTAACAACCAGTATCCTATAAAAAGTTCTGATTTAAGGGGGGGGGGGGAAGTGGGGGAGGGGCTGGGGCAGGGGGAGACATACTCGTGGGGCCAGAGGCTCCTGCAAGGCCTGGGGCAAATTGCCCCACTTGCCCCCTCGGCAGCCCTAGAGCTTGCAGCCCCCTCCCCCTTTACCTTGCTGGCAGCTCAAAGCAGCAGGATGACTCCAGAGCTCAGTTGAGCTACTCAGCTGAGCTGCTCAGCTGATGCCAGCGGCTGGCCATGCTGCAGCTGGGGGGAAGCGGGGGAAGGGCCGGAGGAGCCTGAGCCTCCCCAGCTGGGAATCCTGGGAGCAACAGGATGGTCCGGCCCATGGACTGGAGTTCTTTGCCCACTCCCTGGCCCTTTAACAACCGGTTCTCCAGGGAGGTCTAATTTTAGCAACCGGTTCTTGGGAACCTGTGGGAACCAGCTCCAGCTCACCACTGGATCTATCCTCATCTGTGTAGAAGCAGAGGGCATGCTGCCTTGATTGGGAGGGGACAGATTTGTGGAATGGTCACTTCTAAATTATATCCGCTGGGAATTAGTGCTGTTGGAAACAACAGTAGTGTCCTGGAGTTTTCCTGCAGGAGAAATTGGCCAGTGGTGGTGCCAGGAGAGGTAGGACCTATATCCACGTGCACTCTGGAGGACCCCAAAGTCATCTCACTACATGATTGACTGGTAGGAAACTCAGTGATTACAGGTTTCAGAGTAGCAGCCGTGTTAGTTTGTATCCGCAAAAAGAACAGGAGTACTCGTGGCACCTTAGAGACTAACAAATTTATTTCAGCATAAGCTTTCGTGGGCTACAGCTCACTTCTTCGGATGCATAGAATGGAACACACTGTGTTCTATGCATCCGAAGAAGTGAGCTGTAGCCCACGAAAGCTTATGCTGAAATAAATTTGTTAGTCTCTAAGGTGCCACAAGTACTCCTGTTCTTTTTTCAGTGATTACAGCTTCACAGATTTTTCTTTCCCCATTCCTATAGGTTTCCTGGTGGGAAGGAGCAATCAGGCCAATAGTAAATTCATTATAAACGGTTACAAAAGTTGCCATTAAAAAGCGATCATTTGCCAACAGTTATCATTAGACCTAGTCACAAATTGTCCAGTTTTGAATTTTTTTGACAAAAAGGGACATTTTTCTTTTTTACAAAATCTTTCACATTTCATCCTCACCCGCTATTTTCCAAACAAATCTAATTGCTGCCTCACATAGTGATATATCTGAGATATTTCCTCTTCTTAGAGAGGGAAATTATAGCATCTCGGATACCTCAGTGTGATGAATCATGGCAAATATTCACATTTTAATGTTGACATGGTAATGTCAATTTACACTATTGAATTGCCTCTTGATAATTGTGTATTTAACTCATGTCACTCTGTATTTTATAACTGTTAGATGACTTATTAGAACTAAGAATTGAAATACTTAATATTTCTAAAAGCTGTCTCACTACAGAAAGAGTGTTATTTACCATCCAGATCATGTTTCCTAGATCTTCTGTCGCTTCTCTCTCCTAAAGCTTCTGTCATTTTTTGCTAAACATATACAGATTTGACATTTACTTTCCCAATCAACAGTATAATGTGAGTAGTGTGGAACACTACTTGATCAGGGCGAAGCAACTCAGTAATTGACCTTGCATTCAGTGCAGCTGCTCAGGGAGAACTGAAAACACAGTTCCTCCTGAAATGACATCAGTCATAATAGTCTAGAAATCCAAAGTGTGTGTCTGTCAAAACAGAGACAGTCGCTGCATTCATGGTCTCTTGAGAATGAAGACTGTACTGCTCCCTGTAAACCCCATGCACAAAGATTAAGAGTTCTTTTCGTGTACTTATATGCAGAGAGAGAGAATCATTGTTTTATTCATTGCACAGAGCATGATTTCAATTAAAACAAGATAGACTTTAGCCAAATCCACCTCTACATGCTTCTCATTCATTTTGTGGCTTGCTTACAACTGGTTGAAAAATGTACAATTTCCATCCTAGCACATGGTCACCAAACATGAAAGGCTCTTTTTAAACACAACCATAATCAAAGACAGAGGCAGTCCAGTTACAGTATATGGGTACCTTGCTGTAAGGTTAAATCACAGATTTCTATAATCCCAAAGGTTTTTTTAGATGTACTCCTTTTTATTTTAGAGTTTTTAAAAGTGCTTATTTTTAATTTGGGTGATGAATACAAACCCTACTGTCTCTTTACTTTATGCTGGTTATTACAATAATGGAATACATTACAACAGGCTGTAACCCAAAAGAGTAAAAAAGAAAAAGAAATATGTCTTCACTTGTCATATATAATTGTCATATTCTTTAAAAGAAGAGAGAAAACCTGACAGAGACCATAACAGAGACATATGTGTTAGGAGACTGTTTAAATGAGAGGGATCTAAACTCCTAGTCTGCTGAATATTTTGTTAAGAAAATATGAAGTTTCTAATAGTCTGATTTGAAATGTATAGCTGGGATGGATATTTTCTGTCACTCAAATTCCTTCTTTGAGTTAAACATCCACAAAACTTGTTTTCTGTGTAATGGGAACATCTGGATTTTTTCCAGCTACTCGTGTATTTTGACTTGTTACATGGTAGGAATACTACGTAAGTACAAAAGCTCAGAGAATTCAGCTTATCTTGGTTTTCTTTGTATAACATATATAGATCTGTAAAGTCAACTTAGTACTCATATAAATTGTCATGGAGGCTCTAGCCACAATGTAAGTAATGGCAAGTCAAGTTTCCCCACACCACCGCATCTCTATCTGGAATAACCACTTCTAAAGTGAAGTTCTGTTCAGGGCCTGTTCCTTCCCAGGTGTCTTTGCTGATTCTGTGTTTATTAATGCCTTTTGTGGTTGTCATGGGGACACCCATATACTGGGAATTGGATGGAAACAGTAAAGCTATCATATAGACCAAACACTTCAGTCATTAGATTCATGGTCTGATTATATAATATTGGAAATGGGATGCTTGGGATAGAGTCATATGCAAGCTTTTTTAAATCCTACAAAAACAACGTAGTGCGAGCCCTAATAGAATGCTGCCATAGGCAGCCTTCCAAATATGTCATGTCAATACATTTCGTAATATGTGACATCTCTTTGTTAAATACTCTCTGGGATAATTCGTCATGGAACAATCTTTTAGATATTTTTGTTAGCTGGCCTTTCAGCATGAACATACTAATATATGTGGATTAGATAATACTATTGGTGGTTTGGAAAACAATGTGTACCAAAAATTATGAAGATTACTAAGGGAAACAGTTGTGTGTTTTGAAGTCAGAATGAAGCAAAACTTTGGTTTTTTTGAACTAATAAAATATACTCAGTGTATGGTGTTGCTATCCATCGGACTCTGGCTGAACGTTTCTAATGTGTGTATTGGCAATTCCTCCCACAGCCACGTACACCACAATCTGGTAGAAATCAGGGTAAGGCTTTAAAATTTTACATCATTTTATTTTTGAATGCAGTTTTTTTTGGTAAGTTCAATTTTCATGATAAAGCGATTGCACTACACTATTTGTATTAGGTGAATTGAAAAATACTATTTCTTTTGTTTTTTACAGTGCAAATATTTGTAATCAAAATAAATATAAAGTGAGCACTGTTGTAATTGTAATTTAAATTGGTGTATTTGAAAATGTAGAAAACATCCAAAATATTTAAATAAATGATATTCTCTTGTTTAACAGGACGATTAATCTTTTAAATCACACGATTAATCGTGATTAATTTTTTTAATCGTTTGACAGCCCCATAAGAAACTGGTCTTTATTTCTTGTCTGAGTCACCCGACATGGGTCAAGGTTACAAGAGGTGTTTTTTGATGCTGGCTATAGCCATCCTTTCTTGAATCCTAGAAGTCAAGAGGAGATCTTGCAGTGAATAGGCTATATGCTTTAACTCAGGGGTCGGCAACCTATGGCATGCGTGCCAAAGATGGCACGCGAGCCAATTTTTAATGGCACACTGCTACCTGCCGGAGTCCCAGCAGGCAGCAGCGTGCCATTAAAATCCTGCTTAGCCTGGCCTGGCCTGCTCTTCTCTGCCCTCTGCCCCCCCCCCCACCCATGGGGGCAGGGGATAGAAGCATAGCTGTGCGCACGGAGTGTGCCGGGTGTGCCCAGGCATACCCTAATGCAGGGGTGGTCAAATGGCCCCACTCTCCCAGCCGAGCGCAGCAAAAATGCCAGCCCCTCCCCTGGAGCCATGCCGCCATGCGTGCAGCATTCTGAGGGGCAGGGCTGCCTGCTCCCGTGGGACAGCGTGTCTGGCTCTGCATGGAGCAGAACATGCTGCTAGGATCCTCATGGTAAGGGGGCCGGGGCCAGGGCCAGGGGGGGGTTGCATAGAGGGTGGCATCCCGGGTGGGGTGGTGAGAGGTGGGAGGTCTCTGGAGGGGGCAATCAGGGAGCAGGGGGGGTTGGATGGAGCATGGGAGTCCTGGGGTCTGTCAGGGGGCGGAGGGTAGATAGAGGTCAAGGCAGTCAGGGAACAACAAGCAAGGAGGGTCCTGGGGGGGGGCAGTTAGGGTGGGGAGTCTCTGCAGGGGGTGGTCAGAGGACAAGGAGCTGGGGGAATTGGATGAGTCAGGAGTTCTGGGTGTCCTGTCAGGAGGCATGGGTGTGGAGAGGGGTTGGGGTAGGCAGGGAGCAGAGGGGGGGTTGATGGGATGGGTTAGGAGTTCTGAGGGTCCTGCTGTCAGGGGATGGGGAGTGATTAGATAGGCATGGGAGTCCTGGGGGTCTGGCTGGGGGCGGGGGTGTGGATAAGGGTCGGGGCAATCAGGAGACAGCTAGTGGGTAGGGTCCTAGGGGGGCAGTCAGGGGACATGGAGCAGGGAGGCTTAGATAGGGGGTGGAGTCCTGGGAGACAGTTAGGGGCAGAGGTCCCAGGAGGAGGTAGTCAGGGGACAAGGAGCAGGGGGGTTGGGGGTTCTGAGGGGGGCAATCAGGGGGAGGGAAGTAGGAGGGAGTGGATGGGGGCAGGTTTAGGGCACGGTGGGCAGGGCTAGGGCAGGGGTCCCTGGGTTCACACCCTAATGAAATGTGCTGCGCACACCTATGGGCAGAAGCTGTGTCCTGCCTGCTCTCCTGCCTCTTCTGTTAGTGCTGGATTCCTGCCCCTCCTCTGCCTCTCTGTCCCTCCCTCCCTGCCAGCCGATCAGCTAATGGCCCTTGCGAGGAAGGGGGTCGGGAAGGAGCAAAGTTATCATGCTTGCTGCTCCTGGTGGAGGCAGAGATCCAGCCCTCTGCTCTGAGCCCCACAGCCCTACACACCCCTCTGGCCTGTGCCCTGAGTCCTGTGCCCCACACACACCCCAGGCCCTTGCCCTGAGCCCTGTTCCCCCCTCATACACACCCAGCCCTCTGCTTGACTCCTTCACCCCCCCCGACCCCAGCCTTGATTCTTGCACCCCCACACATACCCAGCCCCACTCTGTCCTGACACCTGCACCCCCTCTGCCCTGACTCTTGCAGCTCCCCATATACGCAGCCCCCCCACACTCCATGCACCCCCCCCACATCCTGACTCTTGCACGTCCCACATCCCCACCCCCACCCTGAGCACCAAACGGGAGGTCCTGCACCCCCCCCCACATTCCCACCTGCACCCCTCGCACCAAATGGGAGCTGCCCAAACCTCCTGCCCCAACCCTGAGCCCCCTCCCTCATTCTAGCTCCTAGTCAGACCGTTCACCCCAGCCCTGTGCTCAGTGCACTCCCACCCTCGGCTCAGTGCAGAGAGAGGAAGAGAATGGGCCAGAACTAAGGAGAAGGTAGGTACCCACTGTATGTGGGCAGGGCTGGGACCCCAGACCAGCAGAGGGCTGAGCGGGCCAGTGGCATAAGATCAACATTTTAATTTACTTTTTAAATGAAGCTTCTTATACATTTTGAAAACCTTGTTTATTTTACAATACAACATTAGTTTAGTTATATAATATATAGACTTAGAGAGACCTTCTAAAAAACATTAAAATATATTACCGGCATACAAAACCTTAAATTAAAGTGAATAAATAAAGACTCAGCACACCACTTCTGAAAGGTTGCCGACCCCTGCTTTAACTATTAATGTTCCTGTAAGCTGTCTACTACATAGATATTTTAGTGTTTTCAATAATCTATCATCAGAATTATCCACTTTATTTTGGATATTTCTTTCCTGAGGCCTGATCCAAAGCCCACTGAAGTCAATGAATGAACTCCCAGTGACTTCAATGGGCCTGGGGATAATTTATGTGACTAATGAGAACATCCACAGGTAAACTGGGTAGAAATGATTAAAATCCCGTCATGATTCAGAGAAGAACCAACCAATAATTGATGAGGGTTAGGAATCACCTTCTCTAAATGCACACTATTCCATAATAATGCACTATGGGGTATCTTGTATTTTCCTTTATAGAATATTCTATTGGCTGCTTTTAGAGACTGGATAAACAGTCTCCACTCTCTCCTCATAAGAGGGTTAAGGGGCTGGGGAAAGGGGGTTGTCCCCTCACTTTACCAGTCATTAGGGAGCCTCAGCCCAGCTTCAGAAAAGTGACTAGTGCAATGCCCCCAAACTCACTCCTACTCCAATCCCAGGGGTCAGAGCTGTTCCTCTGCGCTTCCTCACTTTTAGGATGCTCCTTTTTAGGGTGCTGCCTGTCCCAGCGTTGCCACTTTCACCCTGCCTGGTGGCCACTTCCTTGGTCTGCAATGGCCTCTCTCAGCCTGCCTCTTCTCCTGACTCCTCCTCTGGGTGTTCTGTGACATGGACCTCTGGCCAAGTCATGTAAAGTTCTAACCCCCTTGCATGGTAGCACAGACAAGTCCAAATAGACGTCCAAACAAATCTTCAAATTAATTGCCCTTCCACCCCTCCAAACTTCACTGTAGTTTCCTTGTTGGCTCTAGCTCAGGTTTTCCCCAACAAGAGTCTTACCTGCACCTGTACTGTTCTTCCTCCATTGTTTCCTGTCTGTTAAACTCTATGCTAGTGTCATAAACAGATAGTTAAGGGTTAATGCCTCTTTTATCTGTAAAGGGTTAAGAAGTTCACCTAGCCTAGTTGATACCTGACGAGAGGAACCAATGGGGGAACAAGATGTTTCAAAAGGAAGGAGGGAAGTTTTCCTTTGTTTAGAGTCTCAGTTTCAGCCGGAGTGGAAAAGATCAAGGAACTAGCCTCTTATCAGAGTAGTAAGTTTTAGAAAGGGATAAATAGGTTTATGTTTATTCTCTTTGTAACTTGTCTTGGTACCATTAAGGGAATTACCAAATTTGGGTATTCTTGTGTGTATTAAAGTTTTTGCCCAGGGGAACATCCTCTGTGTTTTAAATCTGTTGTCTGTGAGAGTAGCTGGTATGCTAATCTCTCCCAGAGGGTTTTCTTTTACCTTTCTTTTCTTTAATTAAAAGCCTTCTTTTTAAATACCTAATTGATTTTTTCCCTTGTTTTTAGATCCAAGGGGGTTGGATCTGGATCCACCAGGAGTTGGTGGGAGAAAGGATGGGGGGATGGTTAACTTCTCCTCATTTTAAGATCCAAGGGGTTTGGATCTGTGTTCACCAGGGAATTGGTGAAGTTCCTCAAGACTACTCAGGGAAAAAAGTAGTGCTTGGGGGTGGTGGCAATGATACCAGATCTAAGCTGGTAATTAAGCTTAGAAGTGTCCATGCAGGTCCACACATCTGTACCCTAAAGTTCAGACTGGGGAAGGAACCTTGACATGGTGAGCAGCAGTGAGGGATTTTTTAGGAACCAAAAGCAAGATTTTTTTTTCCTCCTTTGAGATGCTGGGGAAGCAGTGAAGGAGAGATACCCTGAAGGCAAACAGATAAAGGTTTTTCTAACAAGGCTTTGTTAGAAAGGATTCCAGCTGGGCTTAGCTGGAGGGTAATCAACAGTTTGCAAAAGACAAGTTACAAACCAGTTTTTCTGGTCTTTTTTCATTCTGAGAGGTCCAGTTAAAAGCTGTGGGTTTTTGTTTTTTTTTTTTTTACTTCACAAACCAAGATAGCTCAGGCAGAGCAGGGAAACATGTCAAGCAAAGAAAAAAAACTCATACAACAGGAGCTGGAATTAGCCAAACTCCAGGCTGAGGACAGCCAAAAGGAACATGACAGACAGATGGCCAGAGATGAGGCTGCCCACCAGAGAGAAGAGAAAGCCAAAGAGGCTGCCCACAAAAGAGCTATGGAGGTGAAAGAAAAAGAGATGAAGGAGAGGGAAAGAGAAAGAAAGCATGAACTGGAATTAGCAAGGGCTAAGCAGGATGTACCAGCCAACCCTAACAACCCTGCTCCATGTACTTTCCCATCCCAGAAAATTCCCCACCTACAAGGCAGATGATGATACTGAGGCCTTCTTAGAAAATTTCAAAAGGGCCTGCCTTGGGTACAGCATCTCTACAGACCAGTACATGATAGAGCTGAGGCCACAGCTCAGTGGACCCTTAGCAGAGGTGGCAGCTGAAATGCCTAAGGAACACATGAACGACTATAAACTTTTTCAAACCAAGGCCAGAATCAGAATGGGGCTAACACCTGAGCATGCCCGTCGGCGGTTCAGAGCCCTAAGGTGGAAACCAGATGTGTCATTTACCCGGCACGCCTACCACATTGGAAAGAATTGGGATGCCTGGATATCAGGAGCAAGTGCTGACTCTGTGGAAGCTCTGTCCTTCCTAATGCAAATGGAGCAGTTCTTAGAGGGTGTTCCTGAGGAAATAGAAAAGTACATCCTAGATGGGAAGCCCAAAACTGTAACTGAGGCGGGGGAGATTGGAGCCAGATGGGTGGAAGTTGCAGAAAAGAAAAAAACTGCTAGCAATTGGAGTGAATATCAGAGGGGGCAAACTGAAACCAAACTCTATCACCAGTGGCAACCCAAGGCCCCACTTACAACCCAAGGAAAGCTTCAGACACCTTATTGCCCCACCTCATCAGTCCCCAGCAACCCACCTCGGCCCAGAGACCAGTCAGCTGGGCGATGTTTTAAATGTAATGAACTGGGACTTATAAAGGCCCACTGCCCCAAGAACCCCAACTGATTACAGTTCATTATACCACAATCACACCAAAGATCCTCAGGCCCAGATGCCTCTCAAATACCCTCAGAGTGAAGGGAAACCTTGAGAGTGTGCGGAAAGAAGGTTATCGCGTGGAGAGACACTGGGGCACAAGTGTCAGCTAGCCACCAATCCTTAGTGGAGCCCCAATTCATCAACCCAGAGGCCCAAGTGACAATTCACCCATTCATGTCAAAATCTTTAAACTTGCCTACAGCTGAGTTGCCTGTCCAGTACAAGGGCTGGTCAGGAATGTGGACTTTTGCAATCTATGACAATTATCCCATCCCCATGCTACTGGGGGAAGACTTGGCCAACCACGTGAACCTGGTCAAGAGGGTGGGATTGGTCACATGCAGCCAGGCCAAGCAATCTTCCAAACCATCCCTGTTCCTGAGCCGTCCACCAGGGCCCCGTCTGTGTTACCAGAGACCCAGACAGAGGTGGTGGAACCGGATCTTCTACCCATGAATGCTACAGCTGTAGTGAATCCAGTCTCAGAACCAGAACTGGCAAAGCAACCAGCACCAGAACCGTTGCCAGCACTGACTCCAGCACTTGCAGACCCATCCACAACTCCAACACTAGAGGGCTCCAGCGGGCCTGAACTGGCAAAAGCAGCAAACAACCCTACCCCAGAGGCTCAGCCAGAGCCTGAAATATCACATAGTGCACCAGCGGAGAGTGGTTCACAATCAACGAGAACAACCCCATTACCTACATCGCTTCCAGAGGGGCCAAGCCCAAGTCCACAGTCTAAAGAGGAACTGGTGTCTCCAGCCTCAAGGGAACAGTTCCAGGCTGAGCAGGAAGCAGATGACAGCCTTCAGAAAGCTTGGGCGGTGGCATGGAGCACCCAACCACCTCTCAACTCTTTAACAATCCCAGTTTGTTGGTGAACAAGGACTTTTATACAAGGAGACTCTTTCTGGTGGACACGAGGAAGACTGGCGTACTCAAAGACAGTTGGTAGTTCCAACTAAGTGCTGAGTAAAGCTCTTGAGCTTATTCCATTACCGTTCCAGTGGCCATTCCGGGGTGAACAGAACCAAGGACCGGTTGGGGAAGTCTTTCTACCGGGAGGGAATGGGCAAGGATGTTGCTAATTATGTCCAGTCTTGTGAGGTGTGCCAACGAGTGGGAAAGCCCCAAGACCAGGTCAAAGCCCCTCTCCAGCCACTCCCCATAATTGAGGTCCCATTTCAGCGAGTAGCTGTGAATATTCTGGGTCCTTTCCCAAAGAAGACCCCCAGAGGAAAGCAGTACATACTGACTTTCATGGATTTTGCTACCTGATGGCTGGAAGCAGTAGCTCTAAGCAACACTAGGGCTAAAAGTGTGTGCCAGGCCCTAATAGACATTTTTGCCAGGGTAGGTTGGCCCTCCAACATCCTTACAGATTTGGGAACTAATTTCCTGGCAGAGACCATGAAAAACCTGTGGGAAGCTCATGGGGTGAATCACTTGGTTGCCACCCCTTACCACCGTCAAACCAATGGCCTGGTGGAGAGGTTTAATGGAACTTTGGGGGCCATGATATGTAAATTTGTAAATGAACACTCCAGTGATTGGGACCTAGTGTTGCAGCAGTTGCTTTTTGCCTACAGGGCTGTACCACATCCCAGTTTAAGGTTTTCATGCTTCGAACTTGTGTATGGCCACGAGGTTAAGGGGCCATTACAGTTGGCAAAGCAGCAATGGGAGGAGTTTATGCCTTCTTCAGGAACTAACATTCTAGATTTTGTAAGCAACCTACAAAGCACCCTCCAACACTCTTTAGCCCTTGCTAAAGAAAACCTAAAGGATGCTCAGGAAGAGCAAAAGGCCTGGTATGACAAACATACCAGAGAGTGTTCCTTCAAAGTAGGGGACCTAAAAGGCGCTCCAGGCCCATAAGATGGAAGCGTCGTGGGAAGGGCATTCACGGTCCAAGAGCGCCTGGGAGCTGTTAACTATCTCATAGCATTCTCCACCTCAACCCTAAAGCCTAAAGTGTACCATGTTAATTCTCTCAAGCCCTTTTATTCCAGAGACTTAAAGGTTTGTCAGTTTACAGCCCAGGGAGGAGATGATGCTGAGTGGCCTGAAGGTGTCTACTATGAAGGAAAAAGTGACGGTGGCATGGAAGAGGTAAACCTCTCTGCGACCCTTAGACGTCTGCAGTGACAGCAGATCAAGGAGCTGTGCACTAGCTTTGCGCCAATGTTCTCAGCCACCCCAGGATGGACTGAACGGGCATACCACTCCATTGACACAGGTAATGCTCACCAAATTAGAACCCCACCCTACCGGGTGTCTCCTCATGCCCAAGCTGCTATAGAATGGGAGATCCAAAGCATGCTACAGATGGGTATAATCTGCCCCTCTAACAGTGCATGGGCATCTCCAGTGGTTCTAGTTTCCAAACCAGATGGGGAAATACGCTTTTGCGTGGACTACCATAAGCTAAATGCTGTAACTCGTCCCGACAACTATCCAATGCCACACACCAATGAGCTATTGAAGAAATTGGGACGTGCCCAGTTCATCTCTACATTAGACTTAACCAAGGGGTACTGGCAAGTACTGCTAGATGAACCCGCCAAAGAAAAGTCAGCTTTCATCACCCATACAGGCGTGTATGAATTTAATGTGCTTCCTTTCGGGCTGCGAAATGCACCTGGCATCTTCCAAAGACTTATACATGGTCTCCTAGCAGGATTGGGAGAATCTGCAGTTGCCTACCTTGATGATGTGGCCATTTTTTCTGATTCATGGACAGAACACCTGGAGTACCTGGAAAAAGTCTTCGAGTGCATCAGGCAGGCAGGACTAACTGTTAAGGCTAAAAAGTGTCAAATATGCCAAAACAGAGTGACTTACCTTGGACACCAGGTGGGTCGAGAAACGATAAATCCCCTACAGGCAAGGTGGATGCTATCCAAATGTGGCCTGTCCCAAAGTCAAAAAAAACAAGTCCAGTCCTTCTTAGGCTTGGCCGGATATTACAGGCGATTTGTACCACACTACAGCCAAATCACTGCCCTGCTAACAGACCTGACCAGAAAGACACAGCCAAATGCAGTTAAGTGGACTGATGAGTGTCAGAAGGCCTTTAATCAGCTTAAGGCAACACTCATGTCTGACCCTGTGCTGAGGGCCTCAGACTTTGACAAACCATTCCTAGTAACCACAGATGCATCTGAGCGCGGTGTAGGAGCAGTTTTAATGCAGGAAGGAGCAGATCAAGAATTCCATCTTGTCGTGTTTCTCAGCAAGAAACTGTCTGAGAGGGAAAGCTACTGGTCAATCAGTGAAAAAGAATGCTACGCCATTGTGGATGTCCTGGAAAAGCTACGCCCATACGTTTGGGGACGGCGTTTCCAGCTACAAACTGACCATGCTGCGCTAAAGTGGCTTCATACTGCGAAGGGAAACAACAAAAAACTTCTTCGATGGTGTTTAGCTCTCCAAGATTTTGAATTTGAAATTCAACACATTTCAGGAACTTCTAACAAAGTAGCTGATGCACTCTCCCGTGAAAGTTTCCCAGAGTGGACTGGTTAAATTGTCCTTAAAATGTGAAAAGTCTTGTAGTTTTACATAATTAGTAGTATATGTAAAGGTGCATGTGTTTTATTAATCTGTTTATTCTAAAGTTCTGTGAAGAAATCACCGCCAGTGTGGTTCAACACTGTCTGAGATTTGGGGAGCATGTCATAAACAGATAGTTAAGGGTTAATGCCTCTTTTACCTGTAAAGGGTTAAGAAGTTCACCTAGCCTAGCTGACATCTGACCAGAGGAACCAATGGGGGAACAAGATGTTTCAAAAGGAAGGAGGGAAGTTTTCCTTTGTTTAGAGTCTCAATTTCAGCCGGAGTGGAAAAGATCAAGGAACCAGGCTCTTATCAGAGTAGTAAGTTTTAGAAAGCGATAAATAGGTTTATGTTTATTTTCTTTGTAACTTGTCTTGGTACCATTAAGGGAATTATCAAATTTGGGTATTCTTGTGTGTATTAAAGTTTTTGCCCAGGGGAACATCCTCTGTGTTTTGAATTTGTTGTCTGTGAGAGTAGCTGGTATGCTAATCTCTCCTAGATGGTTTTCTTTTACCTTTCTTTTCTTTAATTAAAAGCCTTCTTTTTAAATACCTAATTGATTTTTTTCCTTGTTTTTAGATCCAGGAGTTGGTGGGAGAAAGGAGGGGGGATGGTTAATTTCTCCTTGTTTTAAGATCCAAAGAGTTTGGATCTGTGTTCACCAGGGAATTGGTGAAGTCCCTCAAGACCACCCAGGGAAAAAAGTAGTGCTTGGGGGTGGTGGCAGTGATACCAGATCTAAGTTGGTAATTAAGCTTAGAAGTGTCCATGCAGGTCCCCACATCTGTACCCTAAAGTTCAGAGTGGGTAAGGAACCTTGACAGCTAGGGTTTCTCGGGTTGTGTTCTCATCCATCTTTCTGGTTAAGGATAAGGACCCTCTAGCTCAGTTGGAGGAGAGTTGTCAGAAGAGCAGGACGTCTCCCTCCTTTACCCCCACTGCTGGAGCTTGGACCTGACAGAGACTGCTACAGCACCAGAGATCTGGAGGGACTGCCGGAGCTGCCAGGCACTAGGAACACCAAGGAGCTGTGGGTGCTGCCACTAGCCATTTACCCCAGTGAGATGAACAACGACCCTGGAATCCAAGTATCCCCTGAATGGGAGTGTAGGAAGGAGGCCAGGGAAGCCGAATAGGGTTTTGCTGTGTTGTAGCTGGCTTTTCCTGCTGACCTAGTAGCGGATCACTCCACCACTATTAGGGGCCTGGGCTGGGATGCAGTGGAGTCTCATAGACTCATAGACTCCAGGACTGGAAGGGACCTCGAGAGGTCATCGAGTCCAGTCCCCTGCCCTCATGGCAGGACCAAATATTGTCTAGACCATCCCTAATAGACATTTATCTAACCTACTCTTAAATATCTCCAGAGATGGAGATTCCACAACTTTCCTAGGCAATCTATTCCAGTGTTTAACTACCCTGACAGTTAGGAACTTTTTCCTAATGTCCAACCTAAATCTCCCTTGCTGCAGTTTAAGCCCATTGCTTCTTGTTCTATCATTGGAGGCTAAGGTGAACAAGTTTTCTCCCTCCTCCTGATGACACCCTTTTAGATACCTGAAAACTGCTATTATGTCCCCTCTCAGTCTTCTCTTTTCCAAAGTAAACAAACCCAATTCCTTCAGCCTTCCTTCATAGGTCATGTTCTCAAGACCTTTAATCATTCTTGTTGCTCTTCTCTGGACCCTCTCCAGTTTCTCCACATCTTTCTTGAAATGTGGTGCCCAGAACTGGACACAATACTCCAGCTGAGGCCTGACCAGCGCAGAGTAAAGCGGAAGAATGACTTCTCGTGTCTTGTTTACAACACACCTGTTAATGCATCCCAGAATAACGTTTGCTTTTTTTGCAACAGTATCACACTGTTGACTCATATTAAGCTTGTGGTCTACTATGACCCCTAGATCTCTTTCTGCCATCCTCCTTCCTAGACAGTCTCTTCCCATTCTGTATGTGTGAAACTGATTGTTCCTTCCTAAGTGGAGCACTTTGCATTTATCTTTATTGAACTTCATCCTGTTTACCTCAGACCATTTCTCCAATTTGTCCAGATCATTTTGAATTTTGACCCTGTCCTCCAAAGCAGTTGCAATCCCTCTCAGTTTGGTATCGTCCGCAAACTTAATAAGCATATTTTCTATGCCAACATCTAAATCGTTGATGAAGATATTGAACAGAGTCGGTCCCAAAACAGACCCCTGCAGAACCCCACTTGTTATACCTTTCCAGCAGGATTGGGAGCCATTAACAACTACTCTCTGAGTATGGTTATCCAGCCAGTTATGCACCCACCTTATAGTAGCCCCATCTAAATTGTACTTTCCTAGTTTATCTATAAGAATATCATGCGAGACCGTATCAAATGCCTTACTAAAGTCTAGGTATATCACATCCACCGCTTCTCCCTTATCCACAAGGCTCGTTATCCTATCAAAGAACGCTATCAGATTAGTTTGACACGATTTGTTCTTTACAAATCCATGCTGGCTATTCCCTATCACCTTACCACCTTCCAAGTGTTTGCAGATGATTTCTTTAATTACCTGCTCCATTATCTTCCCTGGCACAGAAGTTAAACTAATTGGTCTGTAGTTTCCTGGGTTGTTTTTATTTCCCTTTTTATAGATGGGCACTATATTTGCCCCCTTCCAGTCTTCTGGAATCTCCCCCGTCTCCCATGATTTCCCAAAGATAATAGCTAGAGGCTCAGATACCTCTTCTATTAATTCCTTGAGTATTCTAGGATGCATTTCATCAGGTCCTGGTGACTTGCAGGCATTTAACTTTTCTAAGTGATTTTTTACTTGCTCTTTTTTTTATTTTATCTTCTAAACCTACCCTCTTCCCGTAAGCATTCACTATACTAGACATTCCTTCAGACTTCTCAGTGAAGACCGAAACAAAGAAGTCATTAAGCATCTCTGCCATTTCCAAGTCTCCTGTTACTGTTTCCCCCTCCTTACTGAGCAGTGGGCCTACCCTGTCCTTGGTCTTCCTCTTGCTTCTAATGTATTGATAAAAAGTCTTCTTGTTTCCCTTTATTCCCATAGCTAGTTTGAGTTCATTTTGTGCCTCTGCCTTTCTAATCTTGCCTCTGCATTCCTGTGTTATTTGCCTATATTCATCCTTTGTAATCTGACCTAGTTTCAGGTAAGCCTGTGTCCCCCTACCTTGCTGTCTATTCTGCTGGAGAGCTGATCCCCATAGACTCACTTCTGCTCTGTCTGACTGCAGGCCAGAGCCATTAACTGTTTGCTGCCCCACCCTGGCTGAGGGCTGGGGCTCACAGCCCCAGTTGCTGCTGCCTGTCCTGGACTGCAGGGTTGGGCCTATTAACTGTTGGCTAATTTTCCCCTGAACTGAGTTGCTCCAGAAGCATTGTAGTGAGGGGGCATGGTCTCCCTTCCTGACGGACGGGGAGAGAGTCGTGACTACCTTACACTGTCCCTGGCCTTCCTCTTGCTTCTCATTTATTTGTAAAATGCTTCCTTGTCACCCTATAGATCCCTGGCTACTTTAACCTTGTTTTGTGCCTTGGGCTTCATAATTTTGTCCCTAAATGCTTGTGTTTGTGCCTTGGGCTTCATAATTTTGTCCCTAAATGTTTGTCCTTTGTAATTTGACCTAGTTCCACTTCTTGTATGACATTATAGATGGGTGCATAAAGAGATGAACATCCTGTTCCTTACTGTGATTTGGTGGTCTATAGTTAATACTCCGTGTTGTGCTTTATCTGTTAGGACATGGATCCATAAGTATAAGTATTCAAAATAATTTTCTTCCAAGTTATCAGTGGCTTGAAAATAGGTAATGCTATTTTTGACATAGAGTGCCACACCCCATTCTCTTTTGCATTTCTAAATAGGTTATGATCATTCACTTTAACAATCTAACCATGCAAATCATCTTATCAGATTTCAGCAGTACCGACTAAGTTGAATTTATGCTCATAAACGAGCAATTCCAGTTTCTCATGTTTGTTACCAAGGCTCCTAGCATTAGAGGTATAGGCAATTAAAGAATTTCTTTTGTTCATATGCTTTGGTTCCGTGATTAGTTTTGTTCTCAACATCTCAATTTTGTGCTGAGTGATCATATCTTCCCTCCTTTTGCCCTCCTTTTTGCTATTAGTTTAAGATGGGAATGATTGCACATGTACTTAAGTGACAGAGGGATTTCTTCTTTCTGGACATATTGTAAAAGTTAAGTGCTAGTGTCCTAAAGCAGACCATACTTTACACTTTATTCATTAGGAGCAAAAGCACAGAGAGTAGGGATGGCTTGTCTTCTCAGAGGAGAATACAAAAAAACCTCCTTCAGCAAAATCTTCTCATATTGTTGGTTCCTATTCCATCTCTTTATGAGGATCCCTTTATGAGGCCCCTTAGGGCCCCTGTGTACACTTGTGTGATTGAGTTTGCACCTGAAATATCCAACATTTGCATGTTGAAAAAAAATCTATTTTTAGACCTATAGTTAGCATTACTGTTTTAAAAGTTAAGTAAATACCAGCCATGGCTCAGTGCCTACAAAGTCAATGAGGATCTAACTAAAACCAGATAGATTTTGAGCAAGATATTGTCCTTTATTGCAGCATAATGATCCATGGCTGCATACAAACAGACACCATTGTCGTCAGTCAACCTCATGCATGAATCATTACCTACACAGATGTAGAACTGATAAATGAAATTGTTTTTAATTGTTCACTTTATTAATGTAACTTCTGTTCACCATTCACTACACTTGCCTACACTGTAACTTCTGTTCCATATTGTAATTCAAACCCCATTTCAAAACACTCACTCCATTTTGTAAAAGCTTCCTCCAACCTTCATTTTTGCAAACCCTGCTGTAATCTTATTAGTTTAGTTTAGATGTGTGAATGAGGTATGTATGAATGATGGAATCAACCTCCAGCCCCAGCCTGTCCTGATGAGACAAAGTTCAAATACCAAAAGCTGAAGACCTAGACAACAGCCCTAAACAAAGTAAGAAGCATCCACCCTAAAAAGAAAAGGACAACAAAACAACAGAAGGAAGATCAAAGCCAGGTCCAAGGCTGAAAGTCACACCTGCAATTGATGGGTGATCAGTCTAAACCCAGAGGCTGCGTGACACAGCAAGACCTATAGACTTTGAATCCAAACTAAAAGCCTATAAAAAAGAAGGGTGAGATGAGAGACTCTGGGTAACATTCTGCTGCCAACATGGAAGAACATCGGTGCCTGCCCAACAGAGATCCAGCTCAGCCTTGTGCCCAGCTTTCCTGGCCAGTTAGCTGCCACAAGCTACGAACCCACGCTGCAAAATCAAGCCATGAACTTAAGCTATCTTCAGGACTGGTAACTATGCAGCAGCTGCAGAACACCTGATGAATGTGTGTGTGTGTGTGTGAATAAGTATTAGGCGTAATGTGTGTGTATAAGAATTAAGATATTAGTTATTAGTCATAAATTGTTATCATAATAAATGTGGCATCTTTGCCTTGTCCCCTTTAATAAGATCCTGCTGGTTTTTACTGGTCTAATATAATTGGTATAACACAGAAAACACAGACCTCTCCCTTATAATCTAAAGAAGCAGTTCCACCAATTTGGGCAGCAGCTAAAACTATGTCTATCCTATGAGCAGTCTGACATAGTCTGTTCCTCAGAGAGTAGTGGTAAAAAGTAAGCACCAGCCAGCACATTGTTACTGCCCTAGTAAAGTTTGAGAGAGACAGAAGAACTCTCAGACATATGAAGATTGGGATATTCCTTGGTAATTCCTCTGGCCCCCCCAGACCAAACCTAAACAATTCAAAACACCAATAAGGACAACAACAAACACCTGGATTGTTTTATACTTGAAGAATCTACAAAGCATGCTTTCCTCTAACACCAGTACCATCGGAAAGTTTTTTTCCATGAACGGATTATTCTAAAAATAACATCCTTTACATCTGTTATTGTGGTCATGGCTGTGTCAATGTAGGTTATTCTTGTTATCTTAGCTGTATGAGTTAGATATCCAAACCATGCTTCAAAGACAATTTTCCACTTATGAATCCTTGGGGAGGAAGGATGGCCTTGTGTTTAGGGCCATGGAGGGGGACTAGGGAGATCTGGGTTCAATTTCTGGATCTGCCACACACTTCCTGTGTTACCTTTGGCAAGTGTCTCTTTGTGACTCTTTCCAAGTGTCTTTAAAATAATGCTAATAATTTTAAAAAGAAACTTCCTTTGTTTGTCTTGTCTATTTAAATAGTCTCTACCCTGAAGTGCTTGCAAGGTGTTTGCACATTGGGCTCTGGGCTGATTTGTTCTATGGGGCTCTGCTCTCTGTTGGGGCCTCTAAAGTTCACTTTGGGCAAGTGAGAGGATGTATCAAAAATGTGTTGGCTGCGCTGAATGTGATGAAACCAGAAGTCATTAGCAGTGACTGTAGTAGTAGCTTTATTTGTAAAATGAGATGTTATGGCTCTTGAAAACTTCTCCTTTAATTCAAGGTCTCATTCTCATGAGACTACTTTCGTTACTAACCATGCCATAATATTTACGTTAGCTGCATGGAGGCTTTCACTTAGGAAATAGAAGGCTGATATGCTTCGACATCTGGCAATGGTTATTTAAAGGGAATCTGACATCTGAGAAAAACCCAGTGCAATATTTTAACTGAGGTGGAGTGGAAAGAAATTAACTTAAAATGACATAGTGCTCAACTAGTCAGTGTTGAGTATCAACATGTATTTTACCTTGGTGGCTATTTAAGTACAAGAATATTGCTTTCAAGTATACATTAATTGTATTTGTTTATGTTGTTTTTAATACATAAAAAGTGCCTATTCCAGAGCTTTAGTGATGAAATCCTGGCTCCACTGAAGTAAATGGGAACACAGTGAGCACACAAATCATGACCCTTCAATGCATGTGGTTGGTCTATGATTAAGGCCCATTAAACATCAAAGTATTGCAAGCTGTGCTACATCCCTTTGTCAGTAGATTGACTGACAAACTCTAGGGCATAACCAGAGTGTATAAGGTTTATTCAGAGTTCAAGTGCGGTATCCCCGTTTTTATGAAGTAGCGTTAATCTTCAGTCAAGTACCCTTTAACTTGGGCTTTGCTTACCTCTGCAGGATTTGGCCTACAGGGAGGAACTGGGGTTGATAAAACTCTTCACTGAGCATATCCACATCCAATTCTTATAAAACAGTTTGTTCCCTTTTTACTGAAGAGGTTGCAAACAGTTTGCCAAAATATTCATCCAGCCCTAATAGGAATGAGCATGGAGTAAAGTCAAAGAAGCAGCTGTGGCTGGGTAAGGCTGCTCTGGTTTTATGTGTGAAGAATTAGGAGCATGTTCATCTCTCTCGTCATTTGCGAATAGTGTTATGCTAGGTACAGCTGAGAACGGAAGTCAGAAAAGTGCTGTTTATATGGTATGTACGTTGTATGCCACCTGTTGAGTGTCAGACTCCATTCTTTAGAGCTCATGCTCATGTTTTAACTTTCAAGATCCAAAATTCATCCACTTGTTGAGTGAGTGCATCATTCTTTCAAATGTGGATGGTTCATTGGAGGGGGTCTCCAGCAACTCCATGATATATGTGCATCAGTAACTTTAAAACCTGGAGATGTATGCTGTAGGAAAGCCTGAAAAGGATGAGGGCCTCCTCTATAACTATTCAGCTATCTCTATACTCCCCAAAACTCTGAAATTAAAAAAAAACAACTGAGAATGTTACATCAAGAAAATCCATCTGATCAATCTTTTTATATCAGTAGTTCTCAACCTTCTCAGGCTTTGGCTTTCTGCCCTGAGCCCCAGCAAGTCTGACACCTGCCCTAGAAACTGCATTAAAATGAAAACTGCAGATATAGTATATAGAACTGTATAAACAAGTCATTACCTGTATGAAATTTTAGTTTGTACTAACTTCACTAGTGCTTTTTATGTAGCCTGTTGTGAAACTAGGCAAATATCTAGATGAGTTGATGTATGCCCAGAAGACCTCTGTGTACCCCCAGGGATACATGTATGCCTGGTTGAAAACCACTGTTTTATAGGATGGTTTTATTACAAATACATACACCACTGACCCATTTTTCAGGGGGAATTAATTCAGTGCAAGCAGGTCTGGCTTCCATTCATGGAACCAGAGAACCTGCCCTTTGAATTTCTTTAAAACGATCCAAAACAAAGATACAGTAAATCACTATTACACAAATGCAACTGTGTTCTGCTGCATTACCTTCGGAAAGAGTTAACTTCCACCAAAGAGAGCCATGCATGCATTTGATTGATATAACTGGAGGATCAGTACTCTGCTATAAAGAGAATTACTCAGTGTTTGGATTCTGCTTTCTCTCATCCCAATGCTTCACAGTAATAAAATTGTGAACATGAAAAAATTACCTCAAATGACCTTGTCTCCTGGATTTCGAGCCCTAATATTTAAGGGGAAAATACTGTTTGTTTGCTATATAGGTTAAATGCCATCTGTATACTGTATGGCATATTTTTATAGTTAAAAAATGACTTCACTACAATATGATTTTTGAATATAAAGTTTTGAAGCATGGCCCTGATTCACCTGAATATGTCCATTGAAATGTACAGGATTGCTCACATGAGTATGGGTTATTCAAATTAAAGACCCTAAATATTACTTTAATTCTTGCATTGAGGCTACACCAACTGCACTCTTGTCTTTGCATATTTTCTGTATAACTCAGACCTTTTTACCTCCAACACTACAGAAGTTGTAGGAGAACAGTGGTGTTATTCAGAGCTATATGGTTGTTTTCAAGGTCTACATACATACTTTAAATTGTTAAATATACTTTTGATTTTCCAATCCAGCAGGCATGGGAGTTTTCCTCCTTGTCCTGCCTGTTACAGTTGCCATGTTAAATTTAGTCAGATGCTCCGAAAAGGGCACAGATTGTTCTCCACTGGCAAGTGAAAACAGGAAATGAAAATATTGACTCAAGACTTTTACAGGACAATTAAACAGGTAATGAAAGGCCTTCAGTTCCTGAAAGCACAGTGACCAGAAAAGTAGGACTGGAGTACCTCAATTTGATCCTCATTTGATTCCTACTTTTGACACCGACACACTTTAGCTGTGGAATTAGTAATGCTATGGTGCAGAGGATCATGAGTAGCAGTAAAACAGAAGAATGTTTCCTGAAGCATTTCTCATTCCAAAAAGACAGTCTGAGCCTCTATTTTTATTCTTCCAGACAGAAGGTTAACACTGCATTTACCTTTCCTTTGGATAGGCTGTAGCAGAAAGGCTGAATGCAAAACAATACGTGCAATACTGTTACTCCACAAGGGCTCCATCATACTGCATCAGCAGAGCATCAACATGTGGTCTGGTTCCTCGGGGGAAGTTCTTGGAGGAATTCTGTCTTACAGACATAGGCTGTGCAGAGTGGATCTAGTAGAGAACCATTGCACCTCTCCATTGTAATTCCACCCAGAGCCTGCTGGGATAGTTCCCCCACTGCTGTACTACTTTAGCATGCTAGCTGCAGTACACTTCGTAGGCTGGTGGGAGGCAGGGAGGAAAGAGCCATGGTCTCACTTCTTCCTATTCCTTCTGGAGTGTCTTGCTTCTCAGGGGTATGCAGAGATGGCTGTGCATGTGTGCCAGGCAGCAAAGGGAACTGGAATAGTGTCCAGCTGCTGTGGAGGAGCTCCAGGGAGGGTGCACCTTACTGTTGATTCCACTTGTGCCAATACTAGACAACTGGACCCAATCTGCCCCACCTTGTATCATGTATCAATACTGATATATTAGAATCCTGTGACTGCTACTTTAAGCCTCTGTAAAGAAGTGGGTCCAATAAAAGATATTACCTCACCCATCTTGTCTCTCTAATATCCTGGGACTGACATGGCTTACAACAACACTGCATACTTTAACCATTATTAATCTTAACGTAACTTACTGATAAATCTATGTGCACATCCTGGTGCACTGCTGCCTCCTATTCCACTGTAGCAATTTTAACTTAGAGCAGTGGTTCTCAACCTACCTACCGCATATGCATCTCTCTGTGTTATGTGGGCCTCATCCACACAATAGATATACTAGCTATATAGCCCTGAGGATGTCACATGGGCCACAGCTCTGTGCTGATTGGGCCGTGAGTTGAGAACCACTGACTTAGAGTGATGCTTGGGCTGATCTAAACTGCAGTCAGGCCATCACAAGCAGGCCAAATACCACTGTGGTTTGGAGCATGCACAAATGAGTGAAGGGTGATGGACGCTGGGTGGTGAGCAAAGGAGGATGTCACCTGGTCCAGCTGAGCCAGAAATTTTAACCTGTTGTGGCAGGTTAAATTGGTATAGTTGCTCACAAATGTTGTGGAATCACTGGCCTAAGCCTGGGGATCTCACGCTTATAGTATGGCCCATATGTTAATAGAAATATTGCTTGTGAATAAAATTGTACCCTGAAGTCAGTGGAGTTACAGCACTATAAGACTAAGTTTAAGAGACTGAGAACCTCAGGGTTATGGTTGGCCCTGGAGAACAAAAATTTGGTGATGCTGCATTAAAAAAAAAAAAAGGGTGTCCCAGGTAGTCCTAGGAACAGGCCAAGAAATACTTTAATTTAACAGGCCAAGAAAAACAATAATTAATACCTTTTGCATTACACAGGCTCCCATTTATTTGGAAGAACATAGCTTCAGTTGAACTACACTAACTTATATCAGCTGAGCATCTCGCACACGATTTTTAAAATTAAATTTTCCTTTCTATAGCAATGATTTTAAATTCTGAGAGTGGGTATGTGTGTATAGAGGGGGAGTTCTGCTTCATGAAATTCAAAACATCACCAGGTCCCACTAGTGAGAGAAATTAAGTTGACTATGGCCCATTTCTTCACATTGGTAAGATGGAAATAAGGAACTAAGGCATAATATACTTCAAGTTTATAGGCCTAGATGCTCCAATCTCCTCATGTAGGCAGAAGGGCGGTAACGTGTGGGATTATGAGCTGCAGAATTGTGTGGCCATGGTATCATGCTTAAAGTACCTCAGACATACATAGCCATCCATAGACATCCCCTGTGATATAAGAACCTGAGTAATCAGTTGGAGGAAGTGGCTATGGGAAGCAATGACTCAAAATAGCCTAATCATTTTGGAACAGGCCCTAATGCCAAAGCAATGTGCCATGGGCATTTAGTGCTGACCACCATTAATTCCCTGACTACAGGGAAAGGGGCTAAAATGTTCAGATTTATTGGGTGTAGATTTGGAGTAACTTTTTCCATCTCACTGGTTTTATGTGGAGAGTTGAGGTGGACTCTGCTACTTCTACCGCAGTCTCCACCCATGATGGACTTTCTGCCTTGCAGTACGTTGCCAAGGTATCAGAAGCTGGTGTCAACCGAGGAGTCAATCTGAGACTACTGTCCACTTTACGAATTCCCAAAGGAACTGGGCCATTTGAACCAACTTGATATTAAGCGTTATTACTGGGTAACACAAATTGAATAGCCAAGACTTTGGGCCAGGGAATTGCGAGATCATAATTTTGGCTAGACCAGTTTGTACTGTCTATGCCTACAGAATATATACTAGAAATGGTGTTAAAAACTCAGCCAGGAAAGGCAGAGTAGTTTAATGATTTGGAAGAAGATCTCTCAGGCTCTATGGGGGTGTGTTAGCCCTGTTAAAAGGACTTAAATGTTGTACAGACTTTCAGGATAGCCTCCCCCACATGTCTATCATTTGACTCTTCAGTTCAAAGCTGGAATGTCTCAGTCAGAAATGTTTCCTATTAGACAAGATTAAAAACATTGCATACAGGAACGTGTGTCACTTACCACCTCACACTGAAACCCACACAGGGTATCATCAGCTGGTTAAGACGAGCATAGGAACTTAAATTCCAAACTCTGCTAGACACTAAAAAAGCATGGTCTTCGTAGAGACACTGGTTTTATGGCTCATTACAATAATTCATAACCTATTTGTTCTCCTGTGTGCTATGAATGCAGCAACTCCCCATGTAATAACCTTGTGACCCCCTCAAGGATCCTGACCCCCAGTTTGAGAACCCCATAGACTGATTATTGTTTTACTATATGTTTCTCTGTAATGCTTTTGTTCTAAATCAGCGGTTCTCAAACTGTGGGTCACCAGGGCAGGCTTAGACGTGCTGGGGCCTGCGCCTGAAGCCAAAGCCCAAGCATAAGTCTCCCTGCATCACCCATAAAATGGAGGACATACCATTTAAAACTCACCATTCCTTGGCCTAGGGACTTACAAGAACCACACAAGACCTTGCCTTAAACAATCGGCTAGTACGCCACTGCAGATGGCAAGTCAGGAACGTTTCCTATGTTTTTGGACCATCAGCAATGAATATGTAAAAGCTAGCTAACCCCCCTTAATAGATTACAAGCGGCCAGTAGGGTGGGGGTGAGTACTGCTCATGGACACAGTAGCCTGAATTTTTGCACTCTCTCTTTTCCTCTGCCTCAAAGCAAAAAAATCCTGCTCCAAACCAGTCAGTACTACCCAAATAAAAAAAACATAAAATTTTACACTTACCAATCAAGTATTAACACGCAAGGGTCTTTGTGTAAATGTGTATAAAAGGTTTGTAAAATTTGTGTAAAACGAAGTCTTTTGTACCAAAGTACAGGCTCTCCTTTTTCTGCAAAATAAAGCATTTTTCCTTATCCCTGTCAGGCTGTTAATTGGCTCTCAGCTAGGCAAACCCAATATCTCAGTAACAGTTTCTGGCGACCCAGATGGGACTCTCCTAGCTCGAACATTGGACTCCGGATGGCTGCGGCGAACTAGGAGCGGCGCCACTGGGGTGCTTAACCCCTCTTCCTCACTTCTCCGCAGCCCTTGGGGTTCGTGATCCAATAAGGTGAGCCCTAATAGGATAAGGAAATACTATCTGGTTCTGGTTAGAGGTAGGCCTCTTATCTGGTTATCTGGTTCTGGTTCTGTTCTGTTTAACCGGTTACTGTTGTTTTTCTGCTCTGTATACATTTGGGCGTTAGGAGTGTGGGCGGAACTGAACCTCTCGTTCGTAATTCCTTGGAGTGGAAGCCATGCGTGTGAGAAAGCTCTGAAGTTGAATTAAGATCCTTCTGTCCTGTCCCCTGTAGCGGTCAGTGTAATAGAAATAGAAAAACCTGAATTAGACTAATTCCCTCGGTTCTCTGTGTAATTCTCTTTTCTGTTTGAGTGTCAGCAGACAGATGGGTGGGTCTCTGGGTAAACCCTCTAAAGGGGTTTGAATTATATGTTAAGTAAATGGCCTTTACCTGGTGTTCAGAAAGAAATGTAAAAAAAAAATTAAATAGTTAAACGCCAATAAACCATGCGTTTTTGCCCAGGTGGCAAGCCTCACAAGGGAGGACTCGGGTAGTCTTGTAAGTAAAAAGCATTTAAACCAGTTAGGGGGGTGTGCGCTTCCACATACCAAATCCTAACGGGTCCATAAAAAAATGCATGTAAAACTAAATTATTCACCAAAACATCTAAAAAATTAAACCACCTGGTATACCTAACTAATTTATAATCAGTGCCCCAATCCCTTAGTTGTCAAACAAACAGAATTCCATTCTTTTGTCTGTGCAATCATTCCTAAGTTGGGGGTAGCTAAACTAAAAAAAGCAGTTGTAAATAGTTCTGCAGGGCTTAAAAAAGCAGCTAATGCATTAATAAATGCTTTTCAAAAATTGCAATAAAAAATAAAATAGCAAAAGTGGCTTTGCAAAATAAACGTGCTAAATGCTATAAATGCTAAAATAAAAAGGGCTTGTGCCTTTTTTTATGCTAATCATTCTGGCTTAATTAAATAAAATTTATAGGCTATTAAAAACGCTGCTGTTATTTTTCATGCTGTATCTCTTAATCACACCTTTAATTTTAAAAACCTTCTCCCAAACCTTAGGTCATGGTTTACTGGCCTTTTCCGTACAATTGTTAAATAAATTATTTTCTGTCTGTTCTTCCTATATATTGTTTAAATAGTAATACAATGCGCAAAATGTCTGTATAATGCTGTAACCAAAAGTTCTGCTGTCAGTAAAACAACTCAGTACCTGTCTCTTCAGCTTAATCGTAAATTACGTAACGGGCCCGGCAATCTGGGCTTGCCAGGCCTGAAAGGGGGGGGATTGTAAAAGGTAGCTAACCCCCCCCTTAATAAATTACAAGCAGCCAGTAGGGTGGGGGTAAGTACTGCTCATAAACACAGGAGCCTACATTTTTGCACTCTCTCTTTTCCTCTGCCTCAAAGCAAAAAAATCATGCTCCAAACCAGTCAGTACTACCCAAATAAAAAAAAACATAAAATTTTACACTTACCAATCAAATATTAACACGCAAGGGTCTTTGTCTAAATGTGTATAAAAGGTTTGTAAAATTTGTATAAAACAAAGTCTTTTGTACCAAGGTACAGGCTCTCCTTTTTCTGCAAAATAAAGCATTTTTCCTTATCCCTGTCAGGCTGTTAATTGGCTCTCAGCTAAGCAAACCCAATATCTCAGTAACAAATGTTTCAGTTGCACATATTCAATAGATCAGTGGTTTTCAGGCTGTGGGTCGCAGCATGTAAGGCACTGGGTCACGGCGGCTCTGGTCAACACTGCCGAATGGGCCATTAAAAGTCCCATTGGCATTGCTGCCTGGCTAAGGCAGGCTAGTCCCTACCTGTTCTGACACTGCACTGTGCCCCAGAAGTGGCCATCAGCAGGTCCGGCTCCAAGACGGGGGGAGACGGGGGATGGTGCACGGGGCTCTGCGTGCTGCCCCCACCCTGAGCACTGGCTCTGCACTTCCATTGGCTGGTTCCTGGCCAATGGGAGCTGGGGGTGGTGGTGCCTGCGGGCGAGAACTGTGTTAAGTCACTTGTGTGCCTCTGCCTAGGAGCCAGACCAGCTTCCAGGGCACAGCGTGGTCCGTGGTGCCAGGATAGGCAGGAAGCCTGCCTCTGCACCTTGGCTGCGCTGTTGACCAGGAGCTGCCGGAGGTAAGCCTGTACCCTAACTCCCTGCCCCAATCCCCTGCCCAGCCTTGAACCCCTTCCAAACCCAGAGCCCCTCCTGCACCCCAACCCCTCAACCCCAGCCCCACCCAGAGCCTGCATCCCCAGCCAAGAGCCCTGAACCCCTCCCATGCCTCAAAACTCCTGACCAACCCTGTGCTGCCCCCTCCTGCACCCCAAAAGCCTCATCCCCTACCCCAGCCCAGAGCCCCCTCCCACACCCTGAGCCTCTCATTCCTGACCCAACCCTGCAGCCCTTACCCCCACACCCCAACACTCTGCCCCAGCCCTGAGCCCATCCCACCCTCCAAACCCCTCATCCCTAGCTCCATTGGGTTGAGGGAATTAACAATTTTCTTCAACTGGGGCTCCAGAAAAAAAGTTTGAAAACCACTGCAATAGATTGCATTGTCCATGCTGTAGAATTTTAAATAAAAATTCTATAAAAGGTCACAAGCTCAGTTTCTTTCTCACTCTTTGGCTCTCCTCAGATTGAAATATGGGAGTTTTGCAGGTATTGAATTCATTCACCAAACATCTCATATACATTTCTGCAAGCAGTTTCTGAAATTGGATAGCCCCACACAAGTGGGTTTTATTTATGCATTTGTTGGTAAAGATTGTTCAGAAACAGGGGGTGGGTATTTTGATGCTCCTCATCTCACTAATTATTTATCTATGCTATGTGCCAAACAGTCAAAAAGGACAGTCCCAGCTCTGAGGAGCAGTCTAAGGACAGACAGGCATGTAGATTGATGGGTGTTAGGGGCAGAGGAGCATCAATAGCAAATTTCTATACAAGTCGCTTCAATACTCTATAAGCAGCATGACAGAAGAGAATTTTTAAGAGAAACAGGGGCGGCTCCAGGCTCCAGCACGCCAAGTGTGTGCCTGGGGTGTCAAGCCACGGGGGCACTCTGCCGGTCGCCACAAGGGCGGCAGGCAGCCTGCCTTCGGTGGCATGCCTGCGGAGGGTCCGCTGGTCCCGCAGCTTTGGCGGACCTCCCGCAGGCGTGCTGCTGACTTCACGGGACTGGGGACCTCCCACAGGCAAACTGCCGAAGGCAGCCTGCCTGCCATGCTTGGGGTGGCAAAATACTTAGAGCCACCCCTGAAGAGAAACTTACATGTGGACCTGTTAGTGGCCTGCTGGATGAGGCAAAGATGGTGAGCCAAGCACAGGGAGCCATGTCAAAAAAAATGTGCAGGTGATGGGGTGAGATGCTAACAAATGGGTAGACAAGGTTATCTACCCAAGAAATGGGTGGATGCTGGCAAAGCAGAAAGGACAATGAGGATGCATGCATGCAACATGGAGGGTGTATGCATGAGGGTGTATGCATGCAACATGGAGCTTGACCAGGGAGGATAAATAGAGAGGGACATCTTCTTTAAGAACTATCATTCCTAATAGCCTACCTATTCTATTCTGCATTCCCGAACAGTAGCCATTGTCAGATACTTCATAAGACAGTATAAGATTACCAATTATGTACTAATTATTGAATTTTCTATCATAGATAAACATTTATTCCTAACCCAAGTTAATGATCAGTTTATGCCTGGAAACAAGAAGACTAATAGCCTTAGTAACTTATTCTTGGTAGCATAACTGCAGCTGCTACTGGTTCTGATGATTTTATTCCCTTTTTGCATCTTGAGTGTGGAACTCTCCGCACTCCCCATCTCTATTAGAAACCTGTGTTTAGTGCCACTGACATTTCAGACACATGTGATGATCCAGGCGTTTAATTAGGAAACCTGTATCTAGCATCATTTTTTCTGAACATGAATTTTGTGTTAACTGACAGGTGGAATGATTTGTCATTTAAAATTACCTTGCTGATGCCCATAGGTGACTGTTATTGTGATATTATCCAATCTCTGCTAAAAAAAATGAATGAGTAGATTTTACTCTGGTCTCAGTCAGATTATTTTCCGGATCTCTGGAGGTTAAAAATGAGCATGTTATCTGTGGTGACATATAAACCTTTTATCAGGGGAAAAAGTCTTTACTGTTAATAATGAAAGAAGACATAGCAGCCTTCCGAAAAAAAAACATACAAGTTTACTTTAAAATTAAATAGAGGTCTTGCAAGGGCTTTATATTTTTCTCTCAGTAGAGACAATCTTTCATACATCATTCACAGCTAGTGTGAATTCCTATTTAGCATGCTGCCACTTCACATATTACCTTCATTCTTTATCGGAAGTATAGATGAATCACAATTTATAATTCAGGGAAAACAAAAAAACCCCAACCTGATAGTTTAAAGCCATTGTGATGCAAATAAAAGAGGAAAACAACTTTCAGTGCCAAAGAAACAATGACTGCACTGGTAAGCAAGTCCACCAAGTTAGGGCAAAGGGTAGAAATGTAGTCTGATCAAGTCTTCCTGAACAATTCCTTACTGCAGCATTTTCTTATAAATGGGAACTTTTTTTTAGCAGAAATATATATGTATTTGATATATTTGAACCCACAGTGTTATTTTTAAAACTACTCTGATCATGTTCCAAAGCTCTTCTTCTTGGTTCTCCTTCTCTTGATTCCTCCATTGCTTCAAGCACCTACTCATTTCTATTCTTAGTTCCCTGTGAGTTTAAGAATGCAAGAGCCTGAACTTTGAAGTCTTTACTTATGTGAATAGATCTGTTAAAGTCAATGGGCAGACTAGTGTAAGAACTACTCATGTGACTAAGGATTTGCAGAATGGGGACCTTAGATTTTCCAGTAGAGTATTAGAGTCAGAGTCATAGAATTTAAGGCTAGAACAGCCTACCAGATCATCTAGTCAAATGTTCTGTATAGCACAGGCCACCAACATCACCCAGCACCCGCGTTCAGTATTTCTCATTTTTCTATTTCCTTAGTATCAACCTATTTTAGCAACACCAACATACTATAAAGCTATTTATGATAAGTGGGACCAAGTGCAGGGCATGAACGCCTTACTAGTTTTTAACTCAAGTTAAAATACTCTAAAGACAAAGAATGAATAAGACCTAAATAAGGATTTTAGAATTAGGCGAGTAAAAAAACCAAACCCCACTAACTTAGTTAGGTAACTATGCCCCAGCTGGAGTTATCTTTCAATTTCCTATTCACTTCAAGATGTTCTTTCTGAATGATTACATCCTTTAGGCTCTTGTTGTAAGTTATCTGCCTATTTCTTATAGCCCCAGAATCAGAAGTGATCATCTAAGCCAGTTTAGGAATAATCGTACTACCAGATCTGTTTGCTGTACCTTCCTCAATAAAGTCTGCATCGGTGTTAGTGTGTTCTTGCAAGATGGATTAATTTGCTCCTTTGCGGTGCTTGTTCAAAAGCAAATGGGATAGGCACGTAACAGCAAGTGCATCATTTCCCATTTTTTCTTAGCACAATGGTACTTCTATTAAAATACTCTAGCAAGTTTTAAAATAAGAATATCTTTTAATGGCTGCAGGAGTTCTGTTTTAGATCTTCTGTTCTCTTTTCTTACCTTTTAAGCAGGAAAAAATCTGCAATCCCAAATTAAAACATGAGCTGGCCTATGACATGCCAAATACAGCACAAGACATATTTTTCTTCTGTCTTTTCCTCCAACAACATAATCACAATGAAAGGTATGTTACTAGACTGCTTATATTCCATGGCAGTACCAGGGAAAGGATTCCAGTATTTTCAAGCTGATGCAAATTTTCCTTTGGGAAATCCTTATAGGGGAAGACACACACAGTGTCTGTATTAGCTTAGTTGTAATTCAGGCAGTTTTGTGCAGTTCCACTAAGCGATAATTGTCAAAGGTGTTAAGTGAACGCAAAGGCTTCCTAAAGCCAGGATACAGGAGATGCACCAGAAAAGTATTTGTTACATGGCCGTTTAATTTTTGCAGAAGACGTAGAGCTAGACCTTCATAGCTCCATTGACTTCAGTTGAGGGCCATTGACTTCAATTGAGGGCCAATGGAGCTACACTGATATATACCAGCTGAGGATCTGGCCCATAGTATCATACACATTTCCTTTAATTAGACAAAATTATATTGAATAAATATATAAAGCAACGTTATTTAACACTCTTCATTGAATACTCATCTGCAGGATTCCCTTTGAACCGTGAAACTAAGTAACCTGTCACATGCCAATTGCAAACTACTTCCAACCAAAGCCCCACTTATTCCTGGCTTGAGAATTTAGGCTTTTGAAGTTGTCTACCCCATGAGGGGAAAGTGACTTGCTCATTGATCTATAAGGAAAGAAAAACAAAGGCAAGTTGCAGAGATTATGAACGTTAGCACAATAGCCACTTAAAATAAATCACATGAGATGTGCTGTATAACTACACTTCAAGAGTCATAATTCTGTCGTCAAGGTAAAAGAATGAATACCTATGCGGCTTCTAAAGACATTAATAATTTGCATGGAATGAACTGTCAGCAATAAAGGAAGTGTGTTGTTAGGATCTACATTTATCATACCATATGGTAGAACAATCGTAGGTGAAAAGAAAATGAGACAAGATTCCTTTGGAAGTAAGGACTGTGTTTTTCATTACTGGAAATGGCAAAAGTAGTATTTGTAAAGGCAACACCCTAAAGTAGATTACAAGTAGCGCAAAAATGTGAAAACAAAGTCCATGTCTGTTACTTGACTATGCTGCAAAATAAAATGAAATAGCAATAAAATTCTGCCTTCCACAAACAGCAGAACTTCAGCATATAGGCTAATGGGAATATTCCTTCCTCAAATGCTAGCTCTAGTATTCCAAATCCCTGGCCTGGGTGGCATGGCTGTATTAGTAGGGAAAGCAGGTTTAGGGAGTCTTTTCTCTACCCTGCCTTCCACCCTCCCTGCAGTAGTAGGACAAGATTCCAACCCAGTGCTCAAAAAATGCAGAGGAAGGGAGCTATGTATGTCAGTTGACATACCACAGCCCTTAGAGGGTAGGGTCTAGCTGCTAGAGACCACATCTCTGTGCATCCCTCCATTGGCTCTCCTTTCTCTATTACATCAGACATAAGCTACCTGGCTTCACTTTCAAGGCTTTTCACAGCCTATCCCCATGCTTCCTCTCATCTCTCATTCACTATCAAGTTGTTGATTCCCTTCTCTGCTTGCCAGCCTCCATCTCCCACCTGTTAAATTTTCAAACAAGCACCTTTGTGCTTTTTCCCATGCTGCTCCTCAGACCAGGGAGAAGTTCCCTGTAAACATCCACAAAAGTAATGCAGCCTCCTCTTTCAAAAACCTCCTCAAGACTCTCCTTTGCCTCGATGCCTACAAAAATCTTGACAATGGTTAGGCCACTGGTGTGCTGAGATACTGCTTATCCGGCAGACCAATAGTGTCTTATTTCCTTCCTCCCTTCCATCTGTCTATATCCATCTGTTGTCTCTTGTTCTATAAGCAATTTTGGGGCACAGGTGTCCTAGGTACTATGGTAATACAAATAGAGGCTGTAGCAAGACCACATTTGGCTGTGAATATGCTGCTGTCTGCCACATTTAAGTTCATATTCTCAGTTTTCAACACAGCAGCAATACCCTTGTGCTGTTCAGTGTGGCTGTCCACTATTTGCCATCCTGCCTTTCACTGGTAAGATCACTAATGTATGGCTGAGCCCACTTCCTTACACGGTACACAGCAGTAAAGAAAAAGAAATCAGGCTTTCATAGTAAGAACATTTTGAACACTGAATATTTTTCACTGAAACTTGGAAATACCAGACTGGCCATCAAGCCACATAGAATTTTAATTGAAGGCAGACAAACCAGGGTGCCTAATCCTCTTTCTCACTTATATTAGTGTAAATTGGTTATACCGCCACTGAATTCAACAGAGTCAGTGGGAGAGAGGTCAGAATAAGGTCCAGTGTAGCTCTGTGTGAATAACTGATGTTTGAACAGCAAAAGTGAAAATTCATTTAGGGTCAAACATTTCATTTTCAAGTTCTTTTAAAAAACTCTTTTGCAATTTAATGACATTCAAGTAAACTTCAACAGGAAAAATTGTTTTGAACTGAAAAAAAGTGAAGTTTCATTTAAAAAATGTCAGAACAAAATATCTTGATTTTTTTTTTCAGATTTTCTTTTAACTTAACAAATTCAACATGAATTTACAAAATGTTTTGATCAACCTGAATCTGAACTTTTGTACTGTAAACAAAGGGTCTGAAAAATGTCACCCAATTTGCTCTGTTCTGTATTATAGTCGCTTCAGAAATTTCCTGGTAGGGTTGTTGTAAGCTCCTATAAAGGGTTGAGTGAATCAGGGCAGGTCAGATAAGGACTAACCTGAATCTTCAGTCAAAACTTATGGCATACACAAACTGAAACTTTTCAAAGGGTTCTTTAAAACTTGGAAAACTTTAAACCGACTCCCTTACTGTAGTGCGCCAGGGTGATACTTTGTGACATTTGCACCTGGCTGCTGTGATGAGAGGAGGGGAGCTATTTAACAGTAATAAACATACGTTTTTATCAGTGACATTAGGGAGGGTTGGATGAAAACAAACATGATTCAGAGACAGATGGGGGATACATTTCCTCTTGTTCAGCTGGGTAGCTCAGGAGTAAATACAACAAAGTCAAAGGAATTACACAGGTTTGACTACAGTGTAAATGAAAGTGGAATCAGGCTCAGGAAGTAGACAAATTGAGCTAAAGGTCATTTTTGATAGGTCATTCACTATATCTGCACTTTAAACCCTGTGTATTGATCATTACATGATAAAATGCTCCTGGAAGACATAGGCTCCACACCATTTGTGCACACTTCAGTGGGAGTTGCATGTGAACAAGTAAACAGGTTAAACATTTGCAAGTTATCTTGTCCTGACTATTTAAAAGACTATTGAAAAAATTGGCCAAAGGGCTCTCTGAATCATTGATGTTGATATTTAACAAATCTTTGAATACTGGAGAAGGTCCAGAGTATTGGAAAAACGTGAATGTTGTGCCAATATTATAGAAGGGTAAATAGGATGATCTAGTTAACTATAGGCTGGTTCATCTGATATCGGTCCTGGACAAAAGAGTGAAAAAATTGATATGGGACACAATCAATAAATAATTAAAGGATGGTGCCTATCAACATAGTTTTATGGAAAATGAGTCTTGTTATAGTTCATATATATTGTGACAAAGTTCCTCCTCTGCCTTGGGTCCTGCACTTATTGGCAGATTTGCTTGCCTCAGAGATTCATGGCAGCCCTCATTTTGGCCACTTTTGCTAGTGGCTCAAACCTGCCGTCCACTCAGCTAACCTCATCGCTGGCCAGCATGGAGGAAACTGAGTACAATCCCCGTAGTCTGTGTCCCACCTAGTAGGTTGGGAACAGGCCAGATCCCTTTCCAATTTAGACCTTCCCTTCTGATGTTTCTCACAGATCAGATCAACTCCTCCTGTGTCCGATCAGGAGTTGGGGGGAACCCAGGTCCACCCTCTACACCGGGTTCCAGCCCAGGGCCCTGTGGATAGCAGCTGTCTACAATGTTCCCTGTATCAGCTGCGTGACAGCTACAACTCCCTGGGCTACTTCCCCATGGCCTTTCCCGAGCACCTTCTTTATCCCAGTTCAGCATCTTCCTCCTGGAGCCTGATCACGCTTGAACTCTTCACTCCTCCAGCAGCATATCTTCTCACTCCCTGGTCCTTGCATGTCCTCCTTACTAACTGATGGGAGGTCCTTTTTAAGCCAGGTGTCCTGATTAGCCTGCCTGCCATAATTGATTCTAGAAAGTTCTTAATTGGCTTCAGGTGTCTTGATTAGTATGCCTGTCTTAATTGGTTCTAGCGGGCTCCTGATTGCTCTAGGGCAGCCCCTGCTCTGGTCACTCAGGGAACAGAAAACTGTTCATCCAGTGGCCAGTATATTTGCCTTCTACCAGACTCCTGTACCCCACTGGTCTGGATCTGTCACAAAATATATATATATATTTATTCATAGCACAAGTTTGGTTGATAAAGGTAAGTGTCTTGATACAAAGTACTTAGACTTCTGTGAAGACTTTGATCTAGTCTGACATGACATTCTTACTAAAAAAATAGCACTATACAAAATCAATATAGGATATATTAAATGTATTAAAAACTGGTTAACTAATAGATCTCAAAAAGTAATTGCAAATGGGGAATCATCTAGTGGCGTCCCAGAGCGATTAGTTCTTGGTGCAGTATTTGATATCTTTATCAATAATCTAGAAGAAAATACAAAATCACTGCAGGTATAATTCATAGACGGCCTAAAAATTGGTTGATTGGTAAATAATGAAAGTGACAGGTCACTTCTACAGACCAGTCAATATTGTTTGGTAAGGTGGGCTGACTTGAAGAAAATGTGTTTTAATATAGCCAAAGTCATACATTTAGGAATGAAGAATGTAGATCACACTTATAGGATGGGGAACTGTTTCCTGGAATGAAGCAATACTAAAAGGATTTAGGAGCTATGGTGGATAATTAATTGAACATGAGAGGCATGAGGGCTTGCCCAACCCTTGGATGCAAAAAGCAGGGAAATAAGAAGTCAGGAGGTGGTATTAGCTTTGTGTAAAGTATTAGTTAAACCATTACTGCAATATTCTGTCCAGGTCTGGTGTCCACACTTCAAAAAGGATGATCAAAAATTTGAAAGGGTTCAGAAAAGAGTTACAAGAATAAATTTGAGGTCTGAGGAACATGCCTAATAATGAGTGCCTAAAGAAGAACTTAACCTGTTGAGTTTACCCAAGAAAAGCTAGAGGGGCCTGAGTGACTTGATCATGTGAAATAGTATCTACATTGGGAATTGGAGGGTTTTTTAATCCAACACTCAAAGGTATAATAAGATTCAATGACTGGAAGCTGAAGCTCAACAACTTCAGACTAGGAACAGGGTAAAATATTTTGAAGTGTAATTAACTATTGGAACAACATTTCTAAGGGCCTGGTAGATTCTCCATCATTTATAGTCTGGAAATCAAGCCTGAAGGAATAGCTGCTTTGGTCTGTGTCATGCAGTAGGTCAGGTTATGCAGGATGATCACAGTGGTCCCTTCTGGCCTTAACATGGACTAACCTGTGAATTGACGGAATAATCAGGAGCCTGCTCTGCTCACATATTCATTCCACCAAAGTGGTCTTTATTCTGCTGGGAAAACAGCAATGTTCCATTATTGTTAAGGATCTCAATCAAACATCAATGATGTGATTTAAATAGCACAAAGTATTTTGCAAATGAGAATGGAAAGATTATAAGAAGAGACTAAAATATAACAAAATAAGAATAAAAGATGACAAATCCTAAAATAATAGAGAACTTTTCAGCTGGCATTAAAAGGATTTTAAACCAGACATGAAGTGGGTAAAGAAGAACAAGTCCTTTTAAAGATTATACAGAGTGAAAAGAAGGAAACTTGAAGATTATAGCAGAAATATTTGGAATGAGACTTTACATATAATAATGGTGATTTTTTGCCTTAATCGGGTTTTCTTGGATTTGTAATGGGGTGCCCTCATTTCTCACATGCACTCCTTTTCTCAGTGTGTATATGCCTGCCCACTCTCTCTTTGACTGTGGTATGTCTTCACTGACTCAGCCCTCTAGCCAAGTCATACACAGTCTGTCTGTGAGATAAAAGCAAAGCAAACCCCTTCCAGGGTACAAGTCCAACAGGAGCATCTCTCAGTGCCCTCTGTAACATCTCTCTCAAGTTGTCACTGCTCCGGTACAGACTCTTTGCCCTCTCAGGATCTTTCTGGCCACAGCTCTCCAGCTGGACAACTATAGTTCAGTTCTCCTTCTAAGTGTTTCAAAGTCCAGGCCACTTTCCCAGTGACTGGTAGCGGGGAACCCAGGCCTGCCTTCTACTCCAGGTCCCAGCCCAAGGACCCTTTATATAGCAGCCATGCTATGTACCTTTATTGAAGACGCACTGCTGTTCTAATTCCCCAGGCCACTTCCTCATGGCTCCAGCACATTCTTCACCCTTACCTCAGGGCCGTGGAGTTCCCACAGCCAGCCCAGAGCTCCTTCTTGCTCTCCCTGGCTTCTGGCAGCACTGCCCTGTCCAAAGTCCTGCAGCTCCCTCAGCCATCCATACTCCTCTAGAAAGGAACTGATTTCACACTGACTCTGCAGCCTTTCATATACTAGCCTGAAGGGTTTGATTGGCTGTTTCTCACACAGCTGCTCTAGGCTGCTTGGAGGATCTCTCTACTGCACTTTTCTGAAGCATGGTGTGACAGGGCTGCAAGGCCTCTAGCAGAGGGTCTCTGGACCTAGTCCACCACATCACAGGATAAAAGATGAGGGATTAGGAATTATATGGATAACAGCAGAAATACTTATTAACATTATCAGTTTGTAAACTTGACGTGGCACTCAGTTCAGAGAAAATATAACTGAGAACTAAAAGAAGTGAAAACAGAAATAAGAGAAATTTTCACAGATATTTTCACAAATCAGGAGACATCCCTGAGAATTGGCCAACAGGACTGAATAACATGAAAAGGGCAAAATACCATAGTAAAAGGCACTCCAGACTAGCTGACATCACCTATAACAAATGTTGAGGGACCAAGTGGAAAAATACTTGGAGAAGCAGAGTTTGATGAGAGAGTGCCAATTTAGTTTTCAGGAAGACAAGACTATACTTCATCAGGAAAGATGTGGACACACTGGAGAGACGCCAGAAGAGAGCAACAAAAATGACAAAGCTTTAGAAAAACTGACCTATGAAAAAAGATTTAAAAAATGGGCATGTTTAATCTTGAGAAAAGAAGGCTGAGGGGAGACCTGATAGCAGTCTTCAAATATGCTAAGGGTTGCTATAAAGAGGACTGTAATCAATTGTTCTCCATGCCCACTGAAGGTAGAACAAAATATAATGAACTTAGTCTGCAGAAAGGGAAGTTTAGATTAGATATTAGGTAAGCTTTTTTAAGGGTAGTTAAACTCTGGAATAGTCTTCCAAGGGAGATTGTGTGGAATCCCCCTCATGGGAGGTTTTTAAAAACAGGTTGGAAAAACACCTTTGAGGGATGTTCTAGGTTTACTTGGTCTTAGGAGCTTGACTTCATGAGTTTTTGAGGTCCCTTCCAGCCTTACATTTCTAAAAGATTCTGACAAGTTAATCATAGAATCATAAAGACCTTACTGCCAAGACAGAAAAGGGGGAATAAGAACATGACATATATCTAAGAGATTCAGCCAGGGCTCTGCCATGTTTCCTATCTGGAGTTAACATATGATGAACAGAGTTGTGGAATATGAGAAGCTAATGCACTGGTTTGGAAAACTGCCGAAGACTGAGAAACAGAAAGTAGCCAGAAACTGAACCATTTCAAGCTTTAAAACCAATTTATAGAAATGACTAGTGTGAGTGTATAAGATGCTGGATTAATATAGTTTATTCATAGAGTCCTGCACAAAATTTATTTTAAAAAGTATTCATAGAGAAGACTAAAGTAAATGGTCTGATTACTATATTTCATTGAGAACAAGGGAGAATTATTCCTTATGTGTCTGACTATCAATAAATAAATGAATAAATACATTCTGAGACTGAAAGCAGGAGTTTCACTTTATTGGCTGATATTAATTGAATGCCCTGACTAGAGATGGATTAAGGCTGCAACATTCTGATTGTAACAGTCAAAAGGAGTCAAGTATGAGTGTTACCTGTTTGAAACCTGTTTCGTGTCAGGAGAAGGAGACTAGAAGGGAGAGAATTGTTCTACTGGAAATAGAAATCATACTTGAAATATTCATTTTGCCTCCTTATATGTATGTATTATTAACATTAAATACCAGCATGTCCATACAAACCCAGTGTCTTCAAATTTCTCCTGCAGGTTCATTTCTTTTCTGGCCTCCATCCTGGACATTGTCTACAAACCCTAATATATTACATTAATTTATCAGAAACCCCTGCAGAGAGGAGCTGATTTACATGACTATATGACATAAAGCAAATCTTCAGATCTCTCACTTTTTAGCAGTCATCTCTTTATACCCTCTTCCCCTCCACTTTGTTATTGACATTCTCCCTTCTGGTGTTTTGTCTAGATGGTAAGCCCCTTACAGCATAGCTGTATTATTGAATTGTTTCTGAAGTACCACCTGCACTCCTTGTGTCCTCAATTACAAATATTTGGTAACATTCTCAAAAACAGCCTCCAGGGTTACTTCACTAAATGAGGAAAGCGTTTTTCTGGTGAAGGCAATGGATTGGGGCTCCAGAAAGCTGGGTTCGGTTCCTGGTGATGCCATAGGCTTCCTATCAGACCATGAGCAAGTCATGTAATTTGCCTCAGTTTCCCACCTATTAAATGAGAATGCTAACACTAGCCTTTTCCCACTCTTTTGTCTGTCTTGTCTATATTGATTTCTCTTACTTTAGATATGTCCCTGATTTAGCATAAACTGGCTCAGAACTCAGTCACACTAGTAATTGCATGCCTTCAATTTTTGCACTCACTACCAATTCCAGTTTGCAGGTGCAATTGATTGTGTCCCCACAGGACAGAATTTAGATCTTTTCTACCTGATTTTCAGGCACAAATGATAGTTGTGACCAGAAATCAGTTGTGTATCTACAGTCTAATTATGACACCCACAAATTCACATCTGCAACTGATTGCTGAAGGGACTAAAATCGGGCACTGAATTAGAGGATGGGTTCAAGCTTCTTTGGAAACATGGCTCCCCAAATATTAATTAAACAGGAACAACCTTTCCCCCAAGTCCTCCCTCTCCCTCCAAATCCCAAGTATTGATGGAGTTGGCTGAATGATTTGCTAGGAAATGTGGTATGGATGTACATTTGTAATTTGATTGTCTGGCTTTATATAGCAAATACTGTAATAATATAGCATTATCCTGTATTATATAGTGCTTTCTCAAATGCACTGTGGAGATCCACCCTGGGTGGAGAGCATGAAGCATGGTTAAACAGAGTTGTTTTCAAGTGAAATACATGTTTATGACCTTTACTCTATCAGTGACTGAAAGTCATGAAACCAAATACTTTCACTTTTCAGCAAGTGAAATAGCTGGGTGTACATTTCTGGACTATAATGGATTTCTGTTGAAACAAAGTGGACTGTGGGAGAGTTTTCTGTTGCTTTTAGGGTTAGGAGTTAATTAGACACCATCTGTCTAAAACCATTTTTGTGTGTTATTTTGGCTAACCTTTCTTTTGCAAAATATTCTTTATAAGCCTGGTAGCAGTGGAAAGAAATTTTTATTTTTATCCTGAAAGAAAAAATAACTTTGGTTCAATACTAACTCTTCTTTTTCTCTTCCTCTTTCTCTCTGAGAGCAGTCCAAACATAATACACCACAGGAGAGACCATAGGTTGTGTAATTTAGGCTGCTTTCACCAAAACTCTAAAACCCACTCAGTGCCTCCTGGATGTTAAAAAGATTGAGCTGAGTGGGTCACTTTTATTTTTCCAGGATGAGGAAGTAGAAGCTCAGCATTGCTAGTCCGACTACTTCAGTTGCCTAGAAAATGCCAGATTAAGAATTTGTCTTCACTACAGTTTATGCTGGCATAATTTATGTTGCGCAGGGGTGCCCCCGAGTGACATATGTTACACTGACATAAGCACCGGTGTAGACAGTGCTGTGCCGGCAGGAGAAGTTCTCCTGTCGGCATAGAGCGTCTTCACGATCCTTGGCAGAAGGGTTACATACCTTAAGACAAAGCTTATCTAAATTGTGTGCCTAAACTCAGAGCTTGTCTATACGGAACGTTAGTGTATGGCAAACTGTGGTGCAACTCTGTAGCTCTCCAGTCAGCTGCATGCTAATGGGTTATGTAGACCCTGCTATCATTCAATAAAAGTGCTGTAATGTGCTTTCACGTACTGCTGCTGCAAAGCATAGGTCATCAAAGTGCAGTATAGAACTTCTAGTATGTGATGGGTGGGTTCACATGGACAGCTAGTATGTGGCGGACCAGCCCCTCAGGCTCTAAATCCATATCTAAGCACATAAATAAGTAACATCCAACAGCTCCCATTGATTTTGATAGGACATTTTGGGGTTCTCGACTCTTAAAATCAGCTGCCTAAAATAGGGATGGAGAAGCCTCAATTCAGGGGCCCATTTCTGAACTCTTGGTCTAAATATGGTACGATGTTATGCTATGTGTTATGGTCAATGTATCTTTTAAAATATTTTTTCCAAAATTGTGCTATTCTAAGAATAGTTAGAGAGGACATATAAAGAATAAGCAAACAATACATCATAAAATTATATGAAATCATTGGCTAGCCAAGAGGATAATAAAAGAAAAAACCTATATATGCTTTGAAAGTCTTTAGTCTGCAGAAGTATGTGGGCTCAAGACCGGCACAGTGATCCACCAGTGCACCGTGCATAGGTTATATGTGTCCAGGAAGAAGATAGTTTTAAATGTCACCAATTCAAAAATTAAGACATGAGGAAAAAATAAAACAGATCTCTAAACCTATTTTAATGATCAGAGGGGGTGAATATTAGTTTAATAGGTCATGAGTACTGTTTACTAGAGAGCATGGATTCTGAACCTGAGGGGTATAAATGAATATCAGGGGTCATGACTAAAGCTGTGCCAACAGCTGATTTTTTATTTCACTGGCAGATCTGAAAAGATTAAAAAAAAAAAGGTTCCAGGTTGTCCCAAAATGAATATTCCTACATTTTTGGCAAATTGAAAGGTCAAAAAGTGCAAGAGCAGGAAAACATGATTTCTGGGCATTATTGTCCTCAAAACAAATGAAACCAGTTTGTTCACCGTCTTTATTTTACTTTTATTTTGATCAGTATTGATTTTGTGCTTCAAATATTTTTCTCATACCCTCTAAATGAAGAGAAGTGGATCTGAGACCTTGCATAAACACTTAAGAATTTTTCCAGATTGAATATTATACGTGCATTTCAGCAACTGTTAGTGTTTGAGCACCCAGAAGTGTAAACTCAGCTCATTTGTATGAAAGATACAAATCACATCTTAGACTGTATCAGCTCATATACATACACCCACACGCAAAGCTATTGTTCATTGTCTCTGTAGTATCAAGAACTCTATTGCGATCATATATGGAAGGAAAACCAACAGTAGTACAGTATCATTTCTTGAAAAGCTGAAATGGCAAGAGGGAAATACTCTGCTCCATATGCAATACTAAGGGGGGTGCAAATGGAATTGAGATTGGCTTCTTGACTCTAGCTGGGGATTCCCCCAACTGCCTAAGGCTACTGTGTAGCTATCTCCTATTCCACAGTCCCTGGCACAGAAATCATACTGGGGCTCAGTAGAGCTTTCTGGTGCTGAGAAATTTGTGTCAGGAGTTCCCAGATGGAGAGCAATCCTTCAAGGGTCATTGCAAACTGGTGCAGGTTAAAGTATCCTGTAGCTTGTATTAACTTGTGTTGGAGCCAGGGTATGGACAGAGAATCAGGAAGCCATAACTGGTGATCTTATTGCATACCTTTCCCTGATCCATCAAGCATAAGCACAGAGGTCAGGCCTGGATATTATATAACAAAATTAGACATATTTAATACTCAGATCATGATCTTCTATTGAACACATTGGAAACTAACTTGGGAAATCCGTAATGGATGTCAGCAGCTAATCATCTTTTAAAGGTGTGTAATATGTGACTAAGTTATTAGTATTAATTCTATTTTTGAAATTAGACACCTTAGAAAATCATGGAGACATAACTTGAGATCTAGGACATTGTTGCAGCATTCAATCAATAGCTAATTAATTTGTGTGCACTCTCCATTGTGAATTATAACAGTATGAGAGAGTACAAACATAAGTATGGATAAGTAGTGACCTTTGTATAGCAATGTAAACAATTTAAAATGTAAAATTTTAAGCATAGACTTGTACAAGGTATTTAAAGACCTAGAGGGTCTAATAAATGAGGTGTCAATGTTCTCCTTTACATTTGTATTGGTTATTTCCTCTTAAACTCATTGTGATCACTGTCGAGTTTTAAATGATGGGCAATGTAATATTGAGCACATTGAATAGGAGCAAGGCTGAGACACTTCAAGAATGAGCCCCTTAAAGATTTAAAGATGCTGATAATAGCCCACCTTAACTGATTAATCTTGTTAGAGTTGGTATGGCAACATGCATTTTTTCATGTTCTCTGTGTGTGTATATATATCTATCTTCCTACTGTATTTTTCACTGATGAAGTGGGTTTTAGCCGTGAAAGCTTATGCCCAAATAAATTTGTTAGTCGCTAAGGTGCCACAAGTACTCCTGTTCCTTTTGCGGATACAGACTCACATGGCTGCTACTCTTAAAGATTTTGGACATGCTTTTAGCAGTGGGTTTCCAGATGCCTGGCTTTCCCCAGGATTATCGGGATGGGATAGAGTAAAGTAAAATAGCTGGGGAGCCTGCTTTAACTTCCACCTTCAAGTTAACTGTTGTTCCTGTTTCACACCTCTCATTCTTGCCCGTTGGCATATAAATTATGCTCATTTTGAACCCCAGCTGGTTCAAATTCTCTGAAGTCAGTGAAGATGTGCCAATATACCTAGGGCTGCCCAGAGGATTCAGGGGGCCTGGGGCAAAGCAATTTCAGGGGCCTCTTCCATAAAAAAAAAGTGGCAATACTATAAAATACTATATTCTCGTGGGGACCCCTGCGGGGCCTGGAGCAAATTGGCCCACTTGCCCTCCCCCTGGGAGGCCCTGCAATATGCACCACAGAGAAACCTATCCACTACATTCCAATCTGCACTATTTTGGCATTTACACCTGGAAAGAACTCTCCATCAAAGTTTGCAGAGCCATCATCGTCTCCTCTTTTAAATCCCCCCTTAAAACTAACCTTTGCCATGATGCCTACAAATCACTACTCTCTGGTATTTGGAAGGCTGGTGAACACTTGTCAGTATTGAGACCACTGTGACTACTAACTAATGTGAATGCACCTGCTCTTCCTGGGACCTCATTCTTCTCACCATGGCTGTATGTTTATACACCAATTGGAAAGGGTCTAGATCACATATTGTGAGATCTCTGGGGCAGGGACTATCTTTGTGTTATTTGTATCATACCAAGTACAATAGGGCCTTAATCCCTACATAGGGACTTTAGGCAGAAGAGCCACAATACAAATAATAATATATAAATTATACCTGATGTGCAACTCACACCACCATTTACCACAACTGAATTTGACCCAGAGGCTTCGCATTGGATTTGGGCTGAAATGGGCTTGTCTTATTTAGTCTCTGGTGCAGAGTACAGCCACTTTCACAGAGGCTAAATTGCTATTGTACCTTTTGAAAACTGGCTTTCTATTCAGCTTCATAGTCTACTTAAATGAAAGTAACTTCCTTTGTTTTGATAATCGTGGGAATAATGGTTATATTTCTTTCACATGGCAGGCTAGTAAAGTTATATTCTTTTCTTTCACAGATTTGTATAAACACCTTGTTAAAACATGATAAACTTAATTCTCAACAAGCCACTTGTGAACAATGTTTACCAAATCTGTTGTGATGGAAGGAAATGAAAGTATTTCCTGACTAAATGACTAGTAGGTCATTTATAATAAAACAAAAACCTCCAATGTGAAGGTAAAAGCAATTGCTGTACAAATTAATCTGAATATCCTTTTCTCCAAACTGTCTGCCGTCCTGTTTGGTGTCAGGTTCAAGGAAGTAGTGAGTAGTTCATATTGGATTACACTAATATATCCACTTTTAATTAACATTTGGGGGAAACATAATAACAGTAAGGGAAAAATAACATAGCTTGATTATGAAAGCTAGTCAGCAGCTGGCCGCTTTCTCTAGGAGACTTGCATTTATGTTCACTTTTTAGATGGCTTTATTTGAGAACAGCAGGGGCCATATGGTCAAATAGAAAGAGGATGAACTTCAATCTCTTTAAATCTGCTTGACTATGTTACACTTCAGTGTTTATGAAAGCAGGAGCCTGTGAAGAGATGCACAAAATAAAAGGACTGTACTAGAGTTAAAGGGGTTTGAGGAAAGAAGGAAAGCCAACCTGTAGGAAAAAATAAGGATAGATGGGACTAAATGTTCAACTATACATCTCTATATATCTACATACCTTTTCCCATTTAGGCTACTCAGGTTAGTGTTAGTTTCTCCTGTAAATAACTAGCGGCTTGATTTTACCAAGTGCTGAGTTCTTCCATTTAGGTGTTGAAAGCTGTGAATTCCTATTTACTTCAGTGGCAGTTATTCTTATCGCCTCAGAGCTCTAGGTTCGATTTCACTCTGACCTGGACACTATCATAGATTTCCACCACAAATGTGAGCCAGATATCTGTCAGATAGATGATAGGAACTTTCCAATCCAGCTGATTCCTGATCTGTAACTTCCTATCCCAATATTGGGCCTCTGTAAATAGGGACTGGTAATAATGCTGATCTTTTTTTGATGTGTTAGTGATATAAACAGAGCTTCATTAAGCACTGTATTGAGACTAATATAATGTATTTAATTCTTTTGTAGGTTGTGGTCATGGCCCCAGTAGTGCATGGCTATTGAATTAACCTTCTGTGCCTTTCATGTAACTTTTTGTCTTTTAAATTCCCAGAGACATTTGTAAGTGCCACTGGCTTTTTTTATTGCTTGCTATAATTTCTAAGATGCATAGCTATGTATCAGTCCATTGATATGTCTTAAATGTTGATTTGATATTGTACACAATCAATAGGTTCTTTTATAGATTAAGAGGTAGGATAAGATTCAGACCACATGTGCATGTAACGGGGCCTGATAGAGGAAAGCAGGGTTTAGGGGTTGGCTGGAAGTGCTTTCATTTGGTGATCTTGGGAGGATTTAATATTTTAGACAGTAGTCCTAATTTGTAGGTTTTACACATTAATTTTTTGTACATGCATCCACAACTTTTTGCATATTAGCTTAGAATACATGATTTAATTAAAATAGCCTCCTGCTGTGCACTCTGGGGGACAGATCCTGACATCTTTACTTAGTCAAAATTCCCATTAAAGTTCATGGAACATATGCCTGGCTTAAGGACCGGTATATATTACTGAAGCTCTTAGAGTTACTGTGGTGTAAACCAGTGGAATTGAGAAGAGAATCAAGCCCAAAATATAAGAATCCCTCAGACAGATCTATAATGATTTACCTCAATAATCAAATGGTTAGAAACTCCTGACCAAGTGTCCAACCGATTTCAAAATGGAAATGTCTAGAAAATTGAAGTTTTTGTCCTTTTTCCAAGTTATCTTTTTACTGTCCATGAAAGATACCAGCTGGATCTTGCTGGAGATAGAACTGCTCAATCTGCCTACACAGTATAGGTACTAGCAACACACTTTTCAGCATCCCACCGAAGTACCCCTCTCCTGTCCTACAGTAACACAGTCTTGAATGAACACTGACAGTTTGATCCACCCTGCTCAAACAGATGAAAAGGACCCAGAGGGACTGCCAGTTGGAATGCTAATTCAGGCCTTTGGCTGGCTTCTGGACTGTCAAAAAGGATGTCAGGAAATGCGAATTGTGTTTATGGTTTATGTGGTGTGGATGACTGTCCCCTGAGAGGCAGACTGAGATCACCAAATCATTCTACATAGATCATCAAATAACTACCAAATAGTAGTGCCTTTCAGTCCCTGGCAGTCTGAGTCAGATACGCACAAATGTACTAAATATGAGAAGTTTTATGTTCCATTACTGGTCTCCTGAGGCAATCACCCCTTCTCTCATTTAACTTTTTGAAGCAGACCACCCATATTAAATTTTTCCTGGTCTAAGTGAAAGGAGTTAGTGATTTTAATCTTGGTCAACACAGTAAATATTTTATTACTCCCATAAAGCTGAGAATGGAAGGGAAGGAATAGCAACCTCTGTAGTCTAGCAATTCCTCCTCTTGAGCGCCTTTTCTCGTTTGTTTTGCTCCTCTCTCTAAACTAGTTGCACTGGGAATTATGGTTTTCTGCTGAGCTTTAGCAGCCCATGCCTTCAGGGATTTGATGTGCCCCAGAGTCCTTTGCACTGGCTGTCACGGCACATCAGATAATATACCACATACACATGGTCCAAAGCTCAGGATGAAAGGCATGTATGAAAAATGGGATCACTTTTGAAGCGAGAGCCAGCATTCAAAACCTCACTGTCTCATGGTATACTTAAAATATTTCAATTTGAGAGGCAGTTTGGAGATTTGTTTCTGAGTAAAAATTGCCTCAGCACAAAACAGAAACAGAATCTTCCTTTCTGTGCTCTTTTTTTCTACATAAAGACATTTTCTTAAGATAAAATTTCGTATGGCAGAGATTACCCAAACCAAGGTTAGCTGATGTGTCTTGAAACATTAGCAGTTTATAGGAAATCGTTGCACTGGAATTTTGTAAGACCTGAAATCTGACATGCTGTTCTGACTTCTACTGTAAATCAGGGGTAAATTCAGTAGAGTCGATGATAACCATTGTAAGAGGACAATCAAAACCTTTAGGACAGTGTAGCCTGCATTCTCTTGTGCACCTACCCAGGGCCGGCGCTATCATTTAGGCAGTCTAGGCAATCGCCTAGGGCGCCAGAATAATTGGTGGGCGCCGTTTTGCCTGCGGAGGGTCTGCTGGTCCTCGGATCCGCTGGAGCTGCCACAGTCGTGCCTGCGGACGGTTGGCTGCTCACGCGGCTCTGGTGGACCAGCCGCAGGCATGACTGTGGCAGCTCCACCAGAGCCACGGAGAACCGGACCGTCCGCAGGCACCACTGCGGCAGCTCCAGCGGAGCAGCGGGACCAGCGCGCAGGGCGGCGAAACTTCCGTCTGCCTAGGGCGCTCAAACCCCTAGCGCCGGTCCTGCACCTACCCCACTCTGTTTGGCCTGCTTTGTGGTTATGTGCACCTCTGGGAGAAGCAATCTGTGCTCTCCTCCAAGTGGAGAGAATATGATTTTGACTAGCTCTTGAACAGGGCACACAAGGAAGGAAGAGGCTATTGCCTTGGCCCTTGTTCATTAGCCATTCATAGTGGATAGCATTAAAAAAAGGAAGTCAAGTTTTACCCCCCAGTGGTAGCTAATTGACAGCAATTATCTCCTGGCTATCGATATTGATCCCCCAATTAGCTAATTGTGGCTAAAACTTGACTGGTTAATGCAAACACTGTAATTCAATCAAAAAGTATATTAGCAATCCCATATATGCAGACATAATATTTGTAAAATGAGCTGAGATGAGAGCACAAGAACAGCTAGTCCATTATAGGACATAGTCCTTTTAAATCCAGGGGTTGCTGGACGTTGTAGTCACTGTACAGATCACATAACTGGCAGGCTTCAACTGACTCAGATCACATGACTGCCTACTGGAGACTATATAAATGAATTCTCCTGACTCACTTTGGGGTAGAAGTAAGACTTGAAGGGAGATCCCTCCATGAGGGGCCTGCTGGAGGCCTGGGACAGTTCCACCCGTAATTTCAGGGCACTGTAGCAACTATTCAAATAAATGAGTTTCGCATCACTTAAAAATGCCAGAGAATGGGTACAAGATCAAACGTTCCCTCACTGTCTGGTCAATATGTCCAATTCTATTAGTCAGGATCCACATGTGAGGATAAATGAGTAGTTCATTCAGTTTTTCTTTTTACCTGAGGAGAATACAATAAAATTGAAGTTTTGACTGTGGCTTTTGAGAGATACATACCTTCCCCCTACTTCTTCCTAGCCTATCTTGATTTGTATATGGCCCTGTCACCAGGGTATCTGAAAAGCTTACCATACAGAGGACTGGGCAGACAAACTAAATTAAAAGAGATCACTGGATAGACCTCAGGGAATAATGGCACTGACGTGCTAGATTCAGACTGGTTACCTAGAGATGACATTTTCTGTATTCCATCATCAATACCCTGAGCCATTCCACCCCCTAAGTACATGTTCTTCTTAAAAAATTTATCACTGAGATCTCTGGAGTTACAGAATTGGAACGACACTGATAATGCATTAACATTGTCTCACAAACATAGTAAATTAGCTTCCCACTATGAAGTGTGATAGACTTAAAAATACCAAACGGAAAACTGCATAATAAATTAGAGATTTACCTATAACACTGGAGGTATTGTTGGCACATAACGTTGTAACATAACAAAAAGTCCTTTAAACCACCTTATTCCATGTCATTTAGAATATGGCTTGGCATCCTGTATCAGGATGTTTCATTCAGTTTAGTTTTATTAACTGTAGTTAAGCATTCTGTATACATCCATAGACTAGTTATATTTTCCACCATAGTTCTCAGGAAAAATACCCCAAAAAACAAAACAAAAAACTCCCCCTAAATCCCTCAGACATGAAAATGATGAACTTTCTGTAAAGATAGTCTGTAAAATTAAAAGATCTGCTCTGGGTTACCCTGTTTAACTGAGTTTATTTCAAGTTTGGGACACTGAAGAAAGTCAAGCACGTTAACATTGAGAACGTAAAATTGCTTGTGTCATATAGACTTCAGTTTTGTAAAAGAACCATATTAACAATGTCTGATCAACTACAAAGTTGTGATCATCTAGTGGGATTCTAAGTACCTCTTTAAAAAAATGTTCAGCTCAGTCACTGAGGAATTAATAGACACTTGTTATGAATGCCTCTCTTATTTTTCTGTGCAGAGCTGGCCAGCCAGCAGAGGAAACATACTGGATGTTAACCAACAAACCTAAATTCCAGAACTGTCCTGACCTCCAGAAATCTTACAGACATCAAAAAGAGGGGCAGATGCTCAGCCCCTTTAGAAATGAGCCTTATCAAATGATTGTAGGCACCCAATTGTGTGAAATGTTTGGCTCAGGTTTGTATACTACTTAAGTTTACAAGTAAACGCAATCATCAGATATTGTTACATCGTAATTTTTATGAACTTTTAATACTAGCATGATCACAAGGCTTTTGAAATGTTCCAGAATCAGTATGCAATTTTCCCATTCACAAGTGAAAGAACCTGCAACTCTATACAGGACCGGCTCTACAGTTTTCGCCGCCCGAAGCAGCGCGCCGAATTGCCGCTGGACGGCGGGGGCGGTCCGTGTGCCCTTAGGCAGCAGGCGTGTTTCTTCGGCGGCAGCTTCTATGTGTAGCTGAAGCCACAGCGGACAGCTCAACATAGAAGCTGCTGCCAAATTGCCGCCGTCGCAGAAACGCACGTGCCGCCCTAAGGGCACAGGGACTGCCCCCGCCGTCCGGCGGCAATTCGGCGCGCTGCTTGGGGGCAAAACAACAGGGACTGCCGCCCCTTGAAGATTGCCACCCCAAGCACCAGCTTGGAATGCTGATGCCTGGAGCCAGCTCTGACTCTATATAATGATTATAATCAAATTATAGTGCCTGATTTAGCTCCTGTGGAAGTCAATGAAAAGAAACCCAGTGGGAGTTGGATCACACCAGGAGTTCAGTTTCTGGAGCAGCAGTCATGGGTGATGGGTCACTCGTGTAAAGCGTGATCAAAACAATTCAGCCTTACTTTTCTTCTGTCAAACAGAGGAATAATAAACATTTTCCTTGGATCAAAGGGATGAAAATGGCATTGCAGAATGACAGAGAAACCATTGATAACTGCCTTCAGCACTTTAATGGTGTAATGTGTCCAGAAGCATTTAAGGACATGTGTCGAGACCCGTGGGCTCAACTGTGCACATTCTTGTGTTAGTGAAAAATCTCAGTTTTTTTATGATGTTCTAATTTTTTGAGCTTTCTTCTTCTTTTTTGTTAGATTGTTCTTTCCATACGGTGGGCACATCCAATGTTCAAGTAGCACTAATGCTGAAAAGGAACACCTTGCATACCTGGTTTGGCATGTGGGTACCAGAGTGACTTGTGCAGAGCAAAGAACAAAACAAATAGTAATTTAGATAACAATTTGGTCCTATCATTATTTCCCTTATTTAATTTTTAAATGTTGGGTGCACCCAGAATGTGTCAGACTGCAGCAACGTTTATGAATTCACACTCCTCTGCCTTCAGGAGCTTACAATCAAAACAGGGAAGAACAGAATGAAGGGTGGTGGGAAGGAATACAACATGTAGGCCCAGCAAAAAATTCAGAGTGGTAATTGACATACATCCTGTTTAGATCTGTATTTGTTTGACTGCAACTAGTGTAAGGTAATAAAGATTCATGCAGATTAATTTCCTGTAGGGTTTGAAAAAGAGAATTGAATGACGAGGGAGTAGTGACATGGTAAAACAGCTCAGGAGGGGCATTCCACATGCAAAAGGTGGTATGGAAGAGATGGCTGTGGACAAAGCAGATGAAGGGGCATCAAGGCTAAACAATTGGCTTAGAGTAGGGGCCTGCATACGTGCCATGACAGGAAGACAGGTCAGAAAAGAGGGGTGGGGTGGAGTTACACAGGACCTTGAAAGAAAGGAAAATAAGTTTAAATATAATGCAGCAGAAAAATGGGATTTTCTTTTCATATAAAGAAGTTTGTATTTCTTTGAAGGAAGAGAGAAAAGCAACAGCTAGAAGCTGTTTGCATATTGGAATAGGAGGGCATATGCATGTTATCTAATGCATGCATTGATCCATCTGCAACTATAATCATGCATACTTTTCTCAGATTTTTTAAATCTAATGACAATGCTTAATTTCTCCAGGGCTTGCCAGGGCTCAGCCCCAGTACTTCTAAACTTGTGCCAGGGCTATGAACTGTCCTCTGGGCTTGCCGTGTCAGTTATGAAAGTAAAAAAATTACTTGAGCCCCGGCACCTCTTTCATTACAAATTAAGCACCAATGGAATGACCACAACTGGGAGTCCTAAATAATATGTACCATTAGGCAGCAGAAACCTTTTATGTCTATTTTTCTAGATACTTACCTTTCCCTTGTGAAAATGCTTCCATTTCTTTGTGCCCAGTTCTGCACCACATTGTCCCAGGGAGCACCGTTTGACTAAGCTGGACAAAATTCTACAGAAGAGGTCATTCTTTATTTGTCATTTCTGTATGCTATTCCACCTCTTTAATCAACATAATTTCAGATCTGCTATCTTAGCTTTTAAAATGATGCTATTGTACTGCATTGTCCCATGTGTGTGCTCAAATGCCATTCTTTGAACCTCGGAGTCTTGCAGTTACTCTGCTTGTCAACAGGATTGTGAACTGAAAAGTGGGGCAGTGAAACAGAGTTTTAAGAAATCCTGTAAAGATCCCTCCTGTTCAAAAATGTGTGAGCATGTGCAGGTTTTTTTCTTATTATTGGTAAGCTGGAGATCACACAGCTGGGAACTCTGTTTCTTTTTCATGATTGTCTCGGCTGATGATACAGGTTGTACAATCTTGAAGTTGTCTGCAGAAAAGTTTAAGGAACTTTCTGAGTTGGAGCCCTTTCTCAGTTCCAAAATTCTTAATTTTTTCAATAATGTGAGCTGAAATATTGTTTCCTGGGCTTAAGTATTGCTCTTTTCCCTCATATGATGGGTATTACTGGAAAAGTGCAAAGCATGCATACCTTTTAAATGATGCATAAGGATGAAGTGCTAAAGTAGACTCCTGGTTTACTCTGACTTGTTATTTTTTGTGAGATGCCAGCAAGAACCAGGGAGCGCCATTTGACTAAGCCGGAAAAAATTCCACAGAAGACCTCATTCTTTGTCATTTCTGTATGCTATTCTGCCTCTTTAGTCAACGTAAGAAATATCGAAGTTTAACAGTAAAAGTCTACGTTTTGACATGTTTGCACAGAAGACTGGCAGTGATTTCATATCTGCTATCTTAGCTTTTAAACTGATGCTACAGTTTAAAGTATTGATTTAATGTTGTGCATTTCAGGTGCTGAAGGGTAGATAAGGGAGATAAGATCAGAGTCACTGAATATTTAGCAACTAATTCAGTCCAGCTCTATATGACATTCTGCATCAGGCTTACATTATGACCTTCAGTACAATAGTTGATTAACATAGTACATTCTGTACACTCTCTAAAGCTTACATTCTAAATGCAAGAAGTCTTCTCAGAACTGTCCAGCAAAAGGGGCTTTAGCTACTGATATTCCTTCTATGGCTTTAAAAGATCCAGAGCAGAAGAATCATTGGCCCTGCTGTATACATTCTGGAGGGCCAGAACTAGTCTCAATGTGAGAGGAGCATCCAAAAGTGAAAAAAACCCACCAAAGCCCTCTGTCTGTTAAAAATAATAATTGATTTCACTAGAGCGGAATACAGACTAAAGTAAAACACTCATTCACATGTGGCAGGCATGCCTTTCCTCAGATAAAAAAAAAACTGACTTGAGCTGGTCAGAAAATTTTAAAATAAATGTTTTTTGTTGGAAAATGCCAATTTTTCTTAACCGGGGTCTAAATGCGCCCACGTCCTGGCCGGCAATCGAGCGTCCACCGAAATGCCACCGAATTTCTGTGGCATTTCGGCGGCGATGCCTCTTGATGACCCTGCTTTCTGCCGACAAGCAACATCATTGAGAGATGTTGCCGCCGAAATGCTGAAGAAATTCGGAGCCATTTCAGCAGATGCTCAACTGCCGCTACAGTCCTTCATCTGGCACCCGCCGAAAAGGTTGGGGACCACTGTTCTAAACCAAAACTTTTTCATGGAAACTTATTGCTTTTGACCAAAAAATTTGTCAGGAATTAATCCCAGGTCCAGGGTAGAATTTCTGGTGAAAGTGAGAGGCAAAGAAATAGCCACCCCAGAGGTCCAGGCACTCAACTGGGATATGGGAAACCAATAAGACTGTGGTGCAAGTCGGGCTGAATGTGGGTCTCTCATGTCTGAGCAGAGTGCTATAACCACTAGGCTACATAGTCAGGCTATGTCCCTTAGTTTCTCTTGTTGCATGCACTGCAGGTTCCCACTAGCAGCTTAGAATAACATCTCCCTTTGCCATTTGGGCATGACAAGAACTGTTATGTCCTCCAAAATAGAAAAAGTTTTTGTAGCACTGACATTGATGGCACTCCCTCCAAACCCATGTTGCTCTGCAAATTGTAGAAAACAAAAAAGAACAACTTTGAATTTTTAACTTACCATTGTCTCTGCAGTTCTTTCACTGTGACTAAGCAGGCTGTGTCTAGGGAGCTTCTCTGAAGCATCCCTCTCATGATATACTGAAGTTCAGTTTGGAAAAGTAACATTTTATACCCTTGAAATTCCACGAGGATTTTTTTCTGTGCTTCTGCAGTGGGCTATTTGAGACAATCACCCTGTGTCTTATCCTGTTCTAGGTCCCTTGACCTCTAGTGGCTGCAATATCTCCACAGCTGACCCACGCTACAGTAGAAATCTGGTCCAATGTACCACCACGGACTGTTCCAAGAGGAAGCATTTCCATGATGAACTTATGATTGAAGTTCAGGAGAAGGCTCACAAGTGGGTCCAGTTCCAAAGAAAGGGACTTGCGGCCAGCGGAAAGGCATGGAGAGAGCCAGGAGGAAAGTCTCAGGCTGGTTGCACGGCTTGAGAACACGGGAGTAGGCACTTGCTTCACAGTTCCTGGAATAGGAATGGCAGCTAAGGGAGCTCAGCAGAAAGTGCTGTTTGTTTGGCTCGTATCAGTACAGGACTGTCGCATCTTAGGTCCATTTAACATGCGCAATTTCAGCTTTATGCAGTTGGCAAAAACAAGAAAAAAACAAAAAATGAGAAAAATTATTTAAATACTGTTTCTGTAGTGTGGGCCATTCCGCTCACCATTACACTCAATGTAATTTTGACTATATGCAATTTTTGCTTTATGTGCCGACTGTGGAACTTAACCCCAGTGTAAGATGAGACAGACCTGTAATAACTGTAAGATTAGTGGCTCCTGCTGCATCACCTGAGTCCCCTGCATTCTGCCCTGTGCTGCAGTCCAGAAGGAGCTTGGAAGATTCCATGGCTGGGTGGCCCATGCAATCGGGCTCCATCAGCGGCTGGGCAGGGCAACCTTGCACCATGCAGCCCTCCATATTAACTTCCTCCCCTGTGGTTGCCTCCACCCCGGGCATCCTCAGGCTATATCTACACAGGGATAAAAAATCTGCAACTGGTCCAGGTCAGCTGACTTGGGCTCCTTGGGGTCAGGCACTGGGGCTGAAAAATTGCTATGTAGATGCTGAGGCTGATCTCTGAGCTCCAGGCCTTGTGAGGCTGGAGGGTCCAAAGTTCAGGCTCCAATCCAAGCACCTACACAGTTGATTTTCAGTCCCGCAGCTTCAGCCACAGTCAGCTAACTAGTCCCAGCCATGGCCCTTTTATCCCTTATAGAAACACGCTAAGTGACGTTAGGCAAGACTATGGCAGAACAAGGAATTGAGCCCATGTCTCTTGAGTCTCAGATTCACACTCTAACAACTGGCCCACTTTGCATAGCTCAGTTTAATCTCACTTAATCCCTTTTGTTTTTCTTTTAAATCGCCAAATGGTGACCTACGGTTCAACAAGTTTAACAGTTTCTACTCCGGGGTGCCCAGAGCTGCAATAGCAGGAACGTTGCAGATAAGGACTGTGGCTTAATGACAGAGCTGTGTGTGGGACGAGAAGCCTATGCAATGACTTATTCAAGTCAGTGCTATATTAGGCTCTCATTTTCATGCACATTATATTGTCTGATAAATTAAAAAAATGAATAATAAAGTGAGGAGTGACAGAGGTGTGCCAGCCTCGAGAATAACTGCTATTTTCTCCTCTGCATCTGCAGTGGGCAATTTTATTCCAAATGCCAGGGAGGCAGTACTTCCAGATATGACATTTCATTGTGGCAGGTTAAGTGGGAGGTGTTTGCATGTTAAAAGTTCTGGATAATGAGTATTTGATTATGTTGTCATTGCTAGTGAGAAAAATAATTGGTGAACAAATATCAGATTCTTTCATGTCTATTTTTAACTTTATCTTTTAAAAGGATCCTTATGAGGGAAGTTTGAAATTAGCCTTTTGAGGAGAAAATCCAAAGATTCAAGATCATAAAAATTAGCAGCACATATTGCTAAACTGTCTCAATATCATGTTCTGTTCTTTGCTAATACAACATAAAATTCCTACAGTCTTGTTCTTAAGTGAGTAACATATCTGCTGGGACAAGATAAGACCAGCCATGACCTTTTAGCTATGTAGGAGTAAATGGGATGTTAGTTACTTCTACCAGTCCTGACAACGGGTGGTCTGGTGCAGTTGGAGAGTGTAAAGGTGACCATTCTGTAATAGAAATTATGGAGCCACTTAGGATCTGCAAGGGCAGCAGAGGCTATTTCAGTGTTCTAATAATTCTTGCAAGACTGCTTTGGTGGGACAGGACTGAGTTACTGAATTGGTCACTTTTCCCTTTCCCTCAACCCCAAGCACAGCTGGTGTGGGGTGGTTGCTGGGCAGTCTTTTGACTGCCCCACTCCTGATCGTGGTACACACTCCCAGCAGAAATCTGGTCTGGAGTTTTACATTGGATCTACAGTAAAGGGGTTGACAGCTGGAGGAAATCTACCACCCATATGGCTGTGGGGTAGCATTGCACATACACAATGTCTCCTTGGCATTACCTCACAGAAGTTAGACATGGTCTGAGTCATGGAGTCTGCTGCCCTCTGGGCAGGGGGAGGGTTGGGAAGATGTTTAACATGTGCACAGCTTAGGGTACGAGCATGTCCTTCATGACTTTGATGTTGAACCATGTTGGGCTACACAGCTCTGTACTACAGATGGATTTGTGCCAGGAGGAGTTAAATGAGGAATTGATCAAAATACTAACTCTCCAGTAGTTGGGCGCTTCCTTGTTGCTGCAGTAGTTTGGCTGTCAATGACATAGAGTAAAACAACTCATTAAAATCCTAATATTTTGATAACTTAAATTTGCCCCTCAGATAAAATAGCACGCTTTAAAACATAGTCAGTAAAAATTACATTACTAATAAAAGTTACCAAACTGTTTTCACCTTTTTATTTCTCATGAGACTGACATACTGCAGTACAACACAGAACCTGTGATCATATTTCATTCAGGTGTTGCCTTTTCTAATGTGCAACAAAGGTTGCTCATTCCTTCATTTGTTTTTAATGCTCACAAAAGATAATCTTAGTGCTAGAAATATAGGGCCAGCTCCTCAGCTCATGTAAATCAGTATAGCTCCATTTTAACTTGAGCAAGTAACTCTATTTTCAGCCCCATTCCTTGCCCTACTCCTAGGGCACCAGCCACTGAGTCAGTGGAAAACAGAGACAATGCTGCTGAGCCAACACTCTTTTCCTTTTTGCAACCCTCAGGCTGGATCTACTTGTTCTGGGTTTCTCTGCTCATGAAAACTGAGAAGAAAGCCTGCAGGCACTGTGCCCTGATGGAACTGTTGTCACAGTATGTCCCAGGCTGCTCATTGATATCAGAATCTGGCTAAATCCATTGTGAGGAATGAGTATATTAGCATATGCCCCATGACAAGGGAACAGATTTTCTGTTTTACTCTGTGTCTAGTCTGTATCAACTTCCAGATGAAACTAAAGAAACATTTATTCACCATTGCTGTTGACTGCTTTTCTATTTTAAATATTGCCTCTTTCCGTCCTTCCAAAGATGCCTTCAAAGTCTTTTCTTTCTGGTGATGATTCAGGAGAAGCTGTCCTGTGACCAGCTAGACATGAAGGATCTACAAACACTCTTGAGCCTTCCATATCTTTCAGCTGATGGTCACTCAGCACTGTAAATATATTCATACATTTTTAACAAACAACAACTTCTCTTTCTCATTATGTCCCATATTGTACTAATTTTTAAGTTTTTCCCTGCTGTTCAACTTTCAATTTTCAGTTCTTGTAGGCAGAACTAGTAAGGAGAGAAGGAGTTTTACTCTCAGTTCTCACTGAGGAATTATTGCTAGGATTTCCCTTTCCATTTCCTCCTATTTATTACAAATCCTGGAAAGTTGTTTGCACTCACTCAACTTGTACTGCCATTCTGATTTGTGGTTTATGAAATTCCTCAGATTGAAAGGATACACCTATTTGAAGCAGAATATGAGAGGAAAATGAAACAAATAAAAAAGATCTTTAGGGAAACAAATCACAATTATGCTGTAAAATAAAATTCTGATGTCTCACTTAACTAAAAATAAAGATGTGGCCAAGCCATAAAGTGAAGATCCAGGCTGAGATGTGACCATCACTAAAGTTCAATGCATTTGGACCTGAGGTTTTGGTACACAACCATATCTAAATAAATAATTTGTTTCCCCACAGACCTTTAAAAATATAGAGATATGAACCCTAAACCATAAGGCTCTGTCCAAGCTAGAAGAGGGCCTCATCCTCCCTGATTGAACTAACCTCGTTATCTCTAGCCTGCTTCTTGCTTGCATATATATACACTGCCCCTGGAAGTTTCCACTACATGCATCCAACGAAGTGGGTATTCACCCACGAAAGCTCATGCTCCAAAACGTCTGTTAGTCTATAAGGTGCCACAGGACTCTGCTGCTTTTACAGATCCAGACTAACATGGCTACCCCTCTAATACTTGTCCAGCTTATGAGCTCACTGCCAAATACCCCATTAGGCTTGGGATGATGAAGAGAGAATCTGAAACCAGGGCAGACAGCTTCTAGAAAGTTTTGCAGCACTCCGAAGTGGCCTAGGATCCGGGAAAGCAACTGAAGCCATAATGTCATCCCCTGAACAATTTTCCTTGTTTTGTGATCTTGTTCTTCAGATGAGTTATCTTTCTCCTGATTGGTCTGCTTGAGCTCCAGCTTAATTATTAGAGGTGTTCTGAGAGTGCGTAGGGCAGAGGGAGAGGAAAGCATGAAATGAGACTCCCTCTGAAAAGACCTTTAAAGCCTTTTTTATTTCTCTACAGCACCTGCAACTTTAATTAGCCTCTGTAATGCCTAAACTCACAGGCTTGGGGAACATCTTTCTTTTCCTTTTGTTCTCTAAGAGACAAGCTTACTCACCTGGCAGATTTTTCCCCCCCAAAGCTCTCACAGTGCTGTCCCCTGCTTTTGCATTGCACACGTGTTAGCAAGGCACATGCATTGCAAAATAAATGGAGGGGAAACAAGAGCTACAGAAAGTGTGGTGTAATAGAACCAGGGCTATTGAAAGAAGAAGGGAAAAAAAAACAAGAGGGCTCAAGTCTTGCAAATACTCATAACAACAGCACAGCTTTAACTTGACACATGCTAAAACAGTGTTCATTCTGCAACTGAATTTTTAATATATCAGGACTGAACTAAGAAAACAAGATTTAAATGTCTTACTTAATTCCTAGAAATTGTTTGACCTCAAGGTAAATTGTGGCTTATGGCAGAATGGTCTGGCAAGGAACATGGGAGAAAACAAACAATGAAAGTATCCTGAATTTTAAAAAATATTATAAATTAAGAGCTTTGGCTTCTGATACACCTGGGCTTTTCCTTCCTCTTTTTTAGATTCTGCTTTTTTATTTTATTTTATTGTTTGTAGTAGCTGTGTGAATGGTTTCAATTGGCTATTAAATGACCTCATTCAGATGTTGATTGTTCTGGCCATGGTTTTTGAGCATATGTTTCCTTTGTGCACCTGAATTATCCTACCTTTTTGCAGTTCTATAGTATTTTCTCACTGCTATGTGATATCTGTCATTCCCTTTTGCTGCATGCAGTGACATCATTGTTGTGCCCATGAGGAAGTGTCTTTAGGCTACAAAAATCTTAAAAAGAGTATAAAAAGCACTGTTGGCTTAATTTTTAAAGAGCCTATTGATTCATTCACTGTTCCTGGCGTGAAAATATAAATATAATTAAAAAAAAATTAATCTCAGCCCTTTTCACAAGATGAACGTTTGGGATTAGATGATCCAACTGTTCTGCGCCTTGGCCTATGTGGTTCGTGTTTGTGAATAATCTAGTTAAAGAATTATTCTTTTAAATGGTTTGTATGGGCTTCCAAGGTGTTGCCAATTTCTGCCAGTAGAATAAAGGATGGAAAACAAGCCCTATGGCTACTTTAGAAAATGTTTTGATAGTTTCAATGTTGGATGAATGCAGCTGATAAGTATTCTGTAAAATACAGATGCCCCCATTTCTATTCCTCCTACATATTTTAATGATACACCCTCAACCAGAACTCAACAAAACATACTCTCTGTTCAGGTTTACAATAATCAGTCATACTGACAAACCTCAATTCATGATGAATGGATAAGACTATTACACAAAGGTGTCTGTTGTTCTAAATAACCAGTGCCATTCTCCCTCTCTCATGTGCAAACACACACACACACACAATCTTTGTCAGCCTTGTATTGCTTTGTCACTGATGAAGTTCTTCCTAGTTTTCATTTCCATTTGTCCATGAAACATTCACGAAGAAAAAATACTTCCTACTGAGTAGCCATTAGCCACCAACGCTGATGCTAATGAGCAAACTGCGAGTGCACTAGATAGCAAATTGAAATGAGTCACAAAATACACTTAGCATGTGCTTCCTGCTAGAGTTGGTGCGTCATTGGGAGAATGCTTGTTCCTTAACAACAAGGGTATAAAGAGTAGAAATGCAACTGATAAAAAACATTGCTGTGTTTAAAGAAGCTTCATTAAAAGAGATTAACTGATTGTGCTCAAATGAATCATCCCTGCATGTTAGCTCTTTATTTGGTGGTTCAGCTTTTTTTATATTACATGAAAATAGTTTTAAATAAAAATATAGTGTTGAATTAAATTAAGCCTATATAAAGAAGCAGAGACTATCTTTCTTTAGAACAGGTGTAATTGGTTACAGTTAGCCTGTCTAAATGAGTGTAAATAATTATGTAGTGAGAAGAAAACAATGTGATCTTCTGTACCTACTGCAGCTAAACAGACCTGCTAAGTTATGACAGCTTAGTACCTTGAAGGTTTTGTTTGTTTTTGTATTTTTACACCTTGTTAATGGCGAAGGAAAGTGGAAAAAAGCAAATACATTGTGTTCCTTTTTTTACAGAAGAGCTAAGGACAGTCTCTTAATATTCAACAGGAAGCAGGTTGATGAAGGAAACCATAGTGATTTACATCACTTGGATGGCATGAAACTCACACCATGTCCACAAGATGCACAGATGGCAATTTCAGGTACAATGTCACTGCTAAGAAAATGAAACAGTTCTGATTAGGATCTGGATTATGTTTCTAAAATGCTCATCAAGGAAAAAGAAGCAATTCCAGGAGCAATTAAAGAGATGGCACAATGTCTTTCATTTTGCATTTATAGTTAAGTGTGTGCTTCTGTTTATGTCAAACGTGTGTAGGGTTGTGCAATTTTGTACCTGGGAACATACAGATGCCCAAGTAACTATTTAAAGAATCCAAAGCCCCAAATTGCCATCTGTTTTATACAAATATTTTGTCTGTTAGCAATGTCCAGTCATCATACAAAGTCAGGAAATAAAAACCATTAAGGCAATTTATTTAGCAGTGCGCAGTGTAATTTCACAGTGGGCCAGCAGTCAGGAGTATGGAGAAAGGTGCTGGGAGGATGAGGATGTGATAAATTATGTGTGGGTTGCAATTCTTCTATTGCGTAGATGTTTCTGGGATAAAGACTTGCAACAAATCCATGGTCTCCTAGGCCTTTACAGTTATCACTGGAGCTGGACAAATAGAGCCCAATCCAATTCCCATTGAAATCCATGGAAAGATTCCAGCTGACTACAGTGGGAGTTGGAATAGGCAAATAGTGGGAGAATACATTCATGGGTATTTAAAAACTTGTAAATAGAATTTCACACACCTTCTGGGTGTGATGTTCTGTCCCATCTAGTGGCACGGAGACTACTTAAATAGAGAGATAAAAGAAGCCTGCTTTACAGCCTTAGCTAAGAGGCAAGTTGGCTTTTTGCTCATATGGTAGAGGCTCATGCACTAAGCTTCAGAGGCCCTAGGTTCAATCCCACTCGCTGACAACTGGGGTCTGTCAGCCTCACACATGTGCTATTGCTTGCCCCACTAATCCACCCTCTCCTTTTAAAATTTGCTTCTCAAGAACACAGATACAGGTATATTTCTGTTTGTATGAGAAGTGAATTTGGGCCTGTGTTCAAAGGTTGATTATTCACACGTTTGTTTCATGACCAAATCAAATTAGTTTTGCGCAAAAGTAGTTTTTAAAAAGATTTTAGGCTGTCTAGGTGGGAAACAGAAACAAAACTATGGGACAAAATGTCAGTCGATATAAACCAAAGTAGATCTGTGGATCACAGGTAACCAATCACACAATTTAAAGGTCGAATCATGGATGAATAGTCACAGTGTTCATGATCAATCCATATGTTGAAATTTGGTCACAAAAATCTTTGTTAAAAAGCTGCTAATAGCAAACAAAGCAACAAAAATCAGACAATTTGCAAAATGAAAACAGCTATATTCACCAAATTGTCCTTCATTGTTCACACAACATCTCTGACTCTCACTCTCCTATACATCACAACTACTTGGAGTTTCACAGCATGATCAGGGGCAGAACACACGTTCTCTTGCTCCAAAAGTACAAGGTACTTTTGCTAGAGCTAAAGAAGAATTTTTTCTAAGTGTTAGAACTATGGGATTTATGAAACACAATTACGCAGTTCTGATTCTACATGCTAGCCGAATTGGGTACAAACTGAGCACCCACAGTGTGGTGCTAATGCATTATCTTAACAGCGATATTTGGGGTGAAGTTGACCAGGAGTGTGGGAAGAGTATAACTTGTTCATTAAGTAGCCTTGGACTATATTGCTCTAATGGACTATATTGCTCTAATGGACTATATTGCTCAGTTGGCTGGATTTTACACTAGATTTTCTGTTTTAGAATATTGAATATTTCTTGATTCCTATTGAAGAACAGTAGGAAAAGAAGTGTAAAGAAATTCTGTGTTGCCTTGATGTGGTTCAGAATGTGTGGGATTGCTTCTCTCTAAGACACTGCTTTTAGAAAAAAGATTATTAAGGCCTGAATCTAAAGCCAGGATCTGAATATCCCTGAATTCTGAGGAGGTTGTTTGGGCTCAACAGCCAAATTCAGATCTGGATCCAAACTATACAGCAAGCCTACCCATAAAATGGGCCAGTTTCAAAACCTCAGATCGCAACACACCTAATACTGGCATTATCAAAATCCAGATCTGATCTTTGTGGTGCAGGTCTGCTTCCAGTTTTGAAAAGAACAAAATAAGTTTCCAAAGGAATTGAGTTCAATGAGTGTAATAGTCATAAGTGTTAACTGTGATAGGGTATGTCTACACTACAAAATTAGGTTGAATTTATAGAAGTCGATTTTTTAGAAATCGTTTTAATACAATTGATTGTGTGTGTCCCCACAGAAAATGCTCTAAGTGCATTAAGTTGGTGGACCGCGTCCACGTACCGAGGCTAGAGTAGACTTCTGGAGCATTGCACTGTGGGTAGCTGTGAGTAGCTATCCCACAGTTCCCTCAGTCTCCGATGCCCATTGGGATTCTGGGTTGAGATCTCAATGCCTGATGAGGCAAAAACAGTGTTGCAGGTGGTTCTGGGTACATGTAATCAGACCCCCCTTTCCCTCCCTCCCTTCCTCTATGAAAGCAACAGCAGACAATCGTTTCACTCCTTTTTTCCTTACAGACGGCATATCACAGCAAGCGTGGAGCCAGCTCAGCTCACCATCACTGTATGTCTCCTGGGTGCTGGCAGATGTGGGACTGCATTGCTATATAGCAGCAGCTCATTGCCTTTTGGCAGCAGATGGTGCATTACGATTGGTAGCCATCGTCATCATTTTCCTGGGTGCTCTTTTAGGCAACCTCAGTGAGATTGGTCAGAGGTGCCTGGGAAGACATGGGAGTGACTCAGCCAGGTCATTCCCATCTTCTGCTGAGCACCCAGGAGATGATGATGGCTAGCAGTCCTACTGCACCGTCCTCTGGCGATCAGCTAGCAGATGATGCTGGCTAGCAATCGTAATGCAGCATCTTCTGCCGAGCACCAAGGGGATGACGATGGCTTGCAGTTGTACTGCACTGTCTGTTGGCAGGCTAAGATGTAAAAGATAGATGGATCAAAACAAGAAATTGACCTGATTTGTTCTGTGAAATTAATGGCTTGCTAAACCCAGGGTTTTGAGTTCAATCCTTGAGGGGGCCATTCTGTGTGACAGTTGTTTGTGTTTCTCCTTGATGCAAAGCCACTCCTTTTGTTGATTTTAATTCCCTGTAAGCTATGTTGTCAGTCGCCCCTCCCTCTGTCAGAGCAATGGCAGACAATTGTTTCATGCAAAACCAGGCGAGGAAGCAACAGCAGCGCGGTGACGAGAGGGACATGGTCATAGACTTCTCACAAAGTATGGGCTGGGCAATGTGCCTTGTGCTGTTGAACTCTGCATGAGCTCTGCAAACATGCTGGCCAAACAGGAAATGAAATTCAAAAGTTCACGGGCCTTTTCCTGTCTACCTGGCCAGTGCATTTCAGTTGAGAGTGCTGTCCAGAGCAATCATAATGGAGCACTCTGGGATAGCTCAGTGGTTTGAGCATTGGCCTACTAAACCTAGGATTGTAAGCTCAATCCTTGATGGGGCCACTTAGGGATCTGGAGCAAAATCAATACTTGGTCCTGCTAGTGAAGGCAGGGGGCTGGACTTGATGACCTTTGAAGGTCCCTTTCAGTTCTAGGAGATAGGATATCTCCATTTATAAAAGGCCAATACTGTTGAATTACATTCACACTATCCCAAATTCAACCCGGCAAGGCTGATTTCAGTGCTAATCCCCTCATTGGAGGTGGAGTAAAGAAATTGATTTAAAGAGCCCTTTAAGTCAGAAAAAAGGGCTTTGTTATGCGGGCGGGTCCAGGATTAAATTGAGGTAACACTGCTAAATTTGACCTAAAGTCATAGTGTAGACCAGGCCATAGTCAAAATGGAATCCTAATGCAGCAAGAATCTGGTACATTTGAGAGACAAATCCATGTGTGTTTTAAAGCTGAAATTCAGCACAACTCTGAAAATTTAGGGGGTAAAAATTCAGGCTCATCTATAGTTAATTGCATCTTACACCTTTGATTTCTTGCATTGTTGCCAATTTTTATTTTGGGGTATGTGTTCGTCTGTACTTTCAAGACTTCTGGTATTTCGTGCTTTCATTTGGGCCAGATGATGTCCCACATCTAGCCTCAAGTTGCAGTGGCACAGGAGAAGGAAAAGTAATTAAAGGAAAAAGGTTAACTAAACTTTAAATCTTAAAAAAAAATGTGGCTTGAATGAAGGTTCTGGTCTATTCTTATTTCAGCTGACTGGCTCTCACCTATCCCTTGTCCTTATATATTAAGTTGACACTGGGAGCACAAGGGTTATGATGACAGACTTCTTGAGTAAGTCAGTGTCCAACACTTGATGAGTTATTTCTGTTTCAATTTTATGAGTCAGGGCAGGTCACTGGGAAGAAGGCAGAGATTGTCTGGAACTGGCTGGATGGGTGAGTTGTTGATGTGCCCTCGCTTTCTTTGGGTCTGAATTTATAGCCGCTCCCCTTTCAGAATTCCCATTGAAGTTGATGGTAATTCTGAATGCAAACAGCTGCAAAATGGAGTCCTAAATCAGTTTTGAATCTCTCCGAATCAGTTTTGTGCTCCTTCTTACAATAAAAGTAACAAGCTAACAGCTGGAGATCTTCAGCTGGGATGGTAGGGCAACCAGGACAGGCACTGAAAATTCGTGCTGAGTTTTTGGCATTTTCATGACCCAAAAACTCACACTACAAGTTTTAATGATGACCTGAAATGTATGAACTTTCTTGGGTGCAGTACTGTACTCTCCATTTCAGCTGCAGCTAAAGGATCTTCAAATCAAGGGCTGAATTTTTAGGAGAAGGAAGCAATGTGGATCAGACAGGAGGATTTTGCAAATAACTTAGGCAAGGCTGCTGTTGCTGGAATGAGGCTCTTACCACCCAGCTCCACCTCAAGGAAACATCAACACTAGGAAAGGAGAAAAGCACACAATATATTTTAATATATTGATGTTACTGCTTTGTTAACATTGGATTCGTCCTCTGAGAATTAAGTGATTTCAAGGAAGTGGTGGGATAATTAAAACAAAATTATTTTCTGTCTCTGCATTTGTTTCTTTATTTTTAAATTTTAAATCACACAGGTCCTGATCTTTCATGAGCCCTGCTAGCATGGATTTCTGGATCTAGATACTTAATGACTCAAAGATCAGTCCCAATTATGTATTCATAATAGCTATACTGTTTCAGGCTGAATTTCCCAGCGCAGCCAACCATAGAGTTTTCCTGTCCAAGACATTTTTGTTTTTCCTTTAAGTACTTACATTTCTGATTTGTCATTCATGATTTTGGGCTTTAAAGAGCCTTGTTCTCTCCTCTTCCTTGATTATGTCACTTGAAAGAAGGCAGAGGTCAAGGAGAGAAGCACTATAGTAAAATGTATAACTTTTTCCACAACATGCAAGGAGAATAGAGATGCAAAGAACAGCATGTTATGTACTCCTTCCTAATCCCTTTCACAGTATCATCTTGCCATTATAGATTTTGAAGTAGTCCAATTAACTGCTGAGAGACTTCTCCTAAACAAACTCCATCAGGAGCAAATTAAGAAGTTTTACTTTAAACTATACTAATTGCTGTTCAAATGCCACAATCTTAATTTGATTCATTCAGATCAATGTTAGATCTGGTCTCAGCAACAAATGTTTCATTTGGCGCAAAGACATTTAACCATTGAGGGGAAAATGTGGAAAATCTTGGACACATGATTAATGAAGCACAGTTGGAAAATGAAGATACTAAATCTCTAGGTGGGTTTTAATAAAACAAAGTGCTTTTACATATCAAATAATTATTATCAAGGGAAACTAAAAATATTCCAGTGGAACAATATTAAGGATTCCAGAATCTTTGGGAGACAAGGAGATCTTTGAAAGAAATTTCTATTTATTTTGAATTGAATACCTCACCAAATCTGAACCCCTATTTTCTATACAAAGAATTCCATATATCTCTTAAATCTCCTGCTGTTATATTATTGTCTTCTTCCATTTTCTCATATGTCTACACAGGAGTAGAGACAACATATGTAGACATACCCAGACTAGTTTTGGTCACTCAAATTATCAGTGTAGCCATGGCATTTCAGGCATAAGCATGGGCTAGCTCAGGGTTCGGCAACCTTTCAGAAATGGTGTGCTGAGTCTTCATTTATTAATTCTAATTTAAGGTTTCACGTGCCAGTAATACATTTTAATGTTTTTAGAAAGTCTCTTTCTATAAGTTGATAATATATAACTAAACTATTGTTGTATGTAAAGTAAATAAGGTTTTTAAAATGTTTAAGAAGCTTCATTTAAAATTAAATTAAAATGCAGAGCCTCCTGGATCTGTGGCCAGGACCCGGGTAGTGTGAGTGCCACTGAAAATCAGCTCGCATGCCGCCTTTGGCACACGTGCCATAGTTTGCCTACCCCTGGGCTAGCTGCTTGAGTATGTATACTGGACCCTAGGTGGGATTGTATTCAGATGGCTAGCCTGACCCTCTGTCTCTGCTGCTAAACTGCTATTTTTAGCAAGCTAGCTAGACCAAAACTAGCTCAGGTATGCATATAGGTGTTGCAATTGCACCTCCCTGATTGCAGTGTAGCTAACCCACAGATGGCCATAGTGACTTTGCATTGCCAAGGAACAGGGATTATAGTATGACTACACTATGAAGAAAGAAACAGGGCATACAATTTTTAGCTATAATTTTGTTTTCATTTTTCCTCATATTAACAGATTTAGTCAAAGTCATGGGAAAAAGTTATGAGCACCGAGCCCTGAATTCTTGGTGCTATGTTCTCCAGATTCTGGGTTGTCTGGCAAAATGAAAGATAGAAGAATGCACCTTTCACTCTTTTTTTTAACTTGCAAAATTCATCTGAATTACATAATTATACTAACTGCAGGATCGTTTAAATAAAGATGATGATGTAGATCCTAAGGAAGTTTTTTTGAAAATTCTATATTGTTTTGCCAGGAATGGGCATCGTAATTTGTGAAGAATAGATTATTCATGTGTCTGTTTTTTGATATACCGAAACCCTATTGAGAGTACATTTTGATCCTGATTTTGAACTGTTACATTCTTTCTTTTTGGTCCCCAGAGCATTTTAGGGGTCTTCTATCACAGTTGCTCTTTTGGGGCTTGATCTTCTAAAGAGCTGAGTACTCTGGCCCTGATTCAGCAAAGCACTTTAAGCATGCGCTTAACCTTTAAATGTGTGACTAATTCCACTGAAGCCACTGGGACTATGCAGCTGGTTAAAATACAGCATGTGCTTTGCTGGATTGGGGCCACTTTAGCTCCTTCCAGGATCAAGCACTTTTCCTTTAATTCTGAGCTATTTTGTAATAATCAGAATCTCATAATACATCTGTTTGCCTTTATTACAATCACATACTTGTAATTTTATTTAAATAAAAGTATAATGGGGAGAACCCATGTATAACTGCCCCTTTGTTCTCTCTCTAGCCTAGATTGGGAACTTTTTACTGAAACTGGTAAGTACTCATGGACCTGTGAAGCCTAATAGAGCTACTTGGGTGAGTAACTGCTCACCAGTGCAAACATAGGATTCCCAGTCCGGCACTCTTTTGGGCATTATAAGCAAATTGTTGGTGAGTTTGCATGAATTTGAAATATTTCATATATTTTTATTTTCTGAATACAGGGATCCAAATGGGGTATAAAATCCAGCTGAGTGATTGTGTCTATATTTCCTACCAAGATGTGTCAAAGCTCACTAATGAGATAGAGATGAGTGATGTCTTTGCAGCAGAGGGATAATATTCTCACTATAAAGATGGAAAAAAACCCTAATACAGTATTAATAAACCCACACAGAACAGAAGGTTCTGTTCCAGCAATGCTAAGCACTTAGATAGGTATTTTTGTAATCAGCTACTGATCCTGATTGAAAAATGTACAAATACCACTTTCAGGAGAGGATTGCACAAGCTTCAACTTGTTTTATTAATTACTTTTTTCCTAGGGAACAGCGACATTTTCTGGCAGAAGACTTTGGTGAACCAAACCCATAGGCCATTAAAAATGGATTAAATTTAGATTTAAAACCTCATTGATCCTGTTTTTTCTTCTTCTTCTTCTGAGTCTACTTGACTTGGAAAAGCTATTTAAAAACTGTTATTTTCCTGGAGTGAAAGTACTAAGAAAAGAACGGTGCATTGGATATCCTTGCTTTGTAACATTGAAAATTATAGGGGGAAAACCAATACAGGCTAAGTACAGTAAATGTATAAGATGACCTCCAACACAACAACACTAGGTAAGCTTTTATCAGCTAATGAATACATCCTGCTGCTTGCTTTTGAACTGCTATCATTAGTGTTTTAATTAAGAGACATTAATGAAAATGAACTTTGCAACTGGATTACAGTGTTCTACCATAAGAATAATGCTGAGGCATTAATAAAAGATAAATTCATTTAGAAAGCAAGACATTTTTTTCTAGTCATAGCATTCAGTTCTTTTAATGTTTTTGCTACTATACTGAGGGCTAAAATGTGGCTCAGAGTATATGCCTGTGCACAGATATATGAGGAAGTAGGAATCTTCCTTACATCTTTATAAAGGCTACCTAGGCCTTAGGTCTGGGCAGATACTCCACTGCTAACTCCCTCCCTTTGCTGCCTGGCCAGACTAGATAAGCCCGCAAGGGGTATGGTGGCATTTAGCAATTTAGGCTTTGATCCAGCAAAGCTCTTAAACCTGTTTAAATCCATTCCTATTTAGAAAAGTAGTGAAGCACATGAGTAGTCTCATGGAGAGAGAGCCATGAAGGTACTCAGGTGCCTAAGTCCCATGTTTAGATGCCTAAGTCCTGTTTTTAGGCACCACTGCTATCCAGAGAACTCCCGGTTGGCTGCTATCGAAACCTGTAGGCACCTAAACTCATATGGCACCAAATTTTTTCCTCCGGGCATGTGCATTTCAGCCTCTCTCTCAGTGCTTGGGCACCTATCTCCTGTCTGAGCACATGTACTACTGTCTCTGAATAGGCATGTGAATGCCCATCTCCTGCCTAAGCCCCAAAACACTCCATGAACTGAAGATAGATACTCAGCTGTCTAAGTCACATGCAAGACCCAATCCAGTAGTTGGCCTCTGAGCATGCCTACTAACTGTGCCCCGCAGGTGAATTCACAGAAAAGAGCAAGGAAGAGGAAATGACTCCCTTATTACCTTTTGTCATAAACAGATAGCTAAGGGTTAATGTCTCTTTCACCTGAAGCACCTGACCAGAGGACCAATCAGGAAACCGGATTTTTTCAACTTTGGGTGGAGGGAATTGAGTGTCTAAGGTCTTTGTTTTCTGGCTGCCTGCTTTCTCTGAGCTTTGGAGAAGTAGTTTCTTTTTTCTAGTCTTCTGTTTCCAAGTGTAAGGACAAAGAGATCAGATAGTAAGTTATATGGTTTCTTTTCTTTGGTATTTGCATGAATATAAGTGCTGGAGTGCTTTGATTTGTATTCTTTTTGAATAAGGCTGTTTATTCAATATTCTTTTAAGCTATTGACCCTGTGTTGTATCATCTAATACAGAGAGACCATTTGTACTTATTTTTCTTTCTTTTTATATAAAGCTTTCTTTTAAGACCTGTTGGAGTTTTTCTTTACTTCAGGGAAATTGAGTCTGTACTCACCAGGGAATTGGTGGGAGGAAGGAATCGGGGAGATCTGTGTGTTGGATTGCTAGCCTGATGTTGCATTCCCTCTGGGGGAATAGGAAAGTACTTTTTGTTTTCAGGATTGGGAACAGAGAGGGGGAGTCTCTCTGTGTAGTTTCACAGAGCTTGTGTCTGTGTATCTCTCCAGGAGCATCTGGAGGGGGGAAGGGAAAAAGGATTATTTCCCTTTGTTGTGAGACTCAAGGGATTTGGGTCTTGGGGTCCCCAGGGAAGGTTTTTCAGAGGGACCAGAGTGCCCCAAAACACTCTAATTTTTTGGGTGGTGGCAGCAGGTACCAGGTCCAAGCTGGTAACTAAGCTTGGAGGTTTTCATGCTAACCCCCAGATTTTGGACGCTAAGGTCCAAATCTGGGACTAAGGTTATTACATGGTGGCAGCGGTGGGATATAGACAGAACCCAGAAGCCAGTAGAAATATTATATTTTTCTTTTCTCTGCTAAGGGCTTTTTAGCAGAGAGAAACAGTTTGGTTTTAAAAGGGAACCAGAGAGAAATTTTTTTTTTCTGCTCTCTCTGGCAGTTTGTGGCTTGCATGTTAAGCAGAAGTCGTTAAGGACTATTAACAGTCTTTTGTCACACAATAGCACTCCCATTGAGAGTCGTACCAGCACTTATAGGCATGCAAATAAAGTGGTTTTTCTGGTTTCCCTTCATTGAACATTAGCTAGAGAGAGAAAAGGAAAATTAGCTAAAGGCACTGTTGCTAGGCAGACTTCAGGAGGCAACAGAGAACCTGCAGTTCAGAAGATAAACACCGGAGGGCACCCCAACACCAGAAAACAGGAATCATGACTTCTAAGGCAAGTCAAGGGGAACGATTACCCCAGGGGGCACACAGACCATAAACCCTACAACCAAGGACAGCCAAAGACCCCACATACCACCCAAGTAAAGCCACAAATACCCTACCCTTCAACCTCACCAGTCTCCAGTAACTCACCTCGGCCCAGTGACCCATCAGATGAAAGATGCTTTAAGTGTAATGAACTGGGACATATCAAGGCCAAGTGTCCCAAGAACACCATGCGAGTGCAATTCATTACACCACCATCACACCAAAGATCCCCAGGCCCGGATGCCTCTCAAATACCCTTGGAGCGAAGGGAAAATTTGAGAGTGGGCGGAAAGAAGGTTACTGCGTGGAGAGACACGGGGGCACAAGTGTCAGCTATCCACCAATCCTTCGTTGACCCCAAATTCATCAACCCAAAGGCCAAAGTTACAATTTACCCCTTCATGTCACAAGCTGTAGACTTGCCTACAGCTCAACTGCCTGTCCAGTACAAAGGCTGGTCAGGAATGTGGACTTTTGCAGTCTATGACAATTATCCTATTCCCATGCTACTGGGGGAAGACTTGGCCAACCAGGTGAGGCGGGCCAAGAGAGTGGGAATGGTTACACGTAGCCAAACCAGGCAAGCTTCCAGACCCATTCCTGTTCCTAAACCGTCCACAGAGGCCCCGTCTGTGTTACCAGAGACCCAGACAGAGGTAGAGGACCCGGATTCCATGCCTACCACTGAAACAGCCACAGCATCTCCAGTCCCAGGCCCGGAACTGGAACAGCAACCAGCACCAGCAAGTGCAACCCCATCTTCAAACTCAACGCCAGAGGGCGCCAGCGAGCCAGAACTGGCAGAAGCACAAGACAGCCATACCCAAAAGGCTCAGCCAGAGCCTGAAATACCCTCAGGTGCACCAGCGGAGAGCGGTACACCAGCAACGGAAACAACCCCATCTTCAAACTCAACGCCAGAGGGCGCCAGCGAGCCAGAACTGGCAGAAGCACAAGACAGCCATACCCAAAAGGCTCAGCCAGAGCCTGAAATACCCTCAGGTGCACCAGCGGAGAGCGGTACACCAGCAACGGAAACAACCCCATCACCTACATCGCTTCCAGAGGGACCAAGCCCAAGTCCACAGTCTGAGGAAGAACTGGTGACCCCAGCCTCAAGGGAACAGTTCCAGGCTGAGCAGGAAGCGGATGACAGCCTTCAGAAAGCTTGGGCAGCGGCACGGAGCACCCCACCGCCTCTCAGCTCTTCTAATCGATCCCGGTTTGTTATAGACCAAGGACTTTTGTACAAGGAAATTCTTTCTGGTTGACACCGGGAAGAATGGCAGCCGCAAAAACAGTTGGTGGTTCCAACTAAGTACCGGGGGAAGCTCTTAAGCTTAGCCCATGATCATCCCAGTGGCCATGCTGGGGTGAACAGAACCAAGGACCGGTTGGGGAAGTCCTTCCACTGGGAGGGGATGGGCAAGGACGTTGCCAAGTATGTCCGGTCTTGTGAGGTATGCCAAAGAGTGGGTAAGCCTCAAGACCAGGTCAAGGCCCCTCTCCAGCCACTCCCCATAATTGAGGTCCCATTTCAGCGAGTAGCTGTGGATATTCTGGGCCCTTTCCCAAAAAAGACGCCCAGAGGAAAGCAGTACGTACTGACTTTAGTGGACTTTGCTACCCGATGGCCAGAAGCAGTAGCTCTAGGCAACACCAGGGCTAACACTGTGTGCCTGGCCCTAACAGACATCTTTGCCAGGGTAGGTTGGCCCTCTCACATCCTTACAGATTCAGGGTCTAATTTCCTGGCAGGGACCATGGAAAAACTGTGGGAAACTCATGGGGTGAATCACTTGGTTGCCACCCCGTACCACCATCAAACCAATGGCCTGGTGGAAAGGTTCAATGGAACTTTGGGGGCCATGATACGAAAATTCATCACCGAATTCTCCAATAATTGGGACCTAGTGTTGCAGCAGTTGCTGTTTGCCTACAGGGCTGTACCACATCCCAGTTTAGGGTTTTCACCATTTGAACTTGTGTATGGTCACGAGGTTAAGGGGCCATTACAGTTGGTGAAGCAGCAATGGGAGGGGTTTACGCCTTCTCCAGGAACTAACATTCTGGACTTTGTAAGCAACCTACAAAGCACCCTCCGACACTCTTTAGCCCTTGCTAGAGAGAACCTAAAGGATGCTCAAGAAGAGCAAAAGGCCTGGTATGACAGACATGCCAGAAAACGTTCCTTCAAGGTAGGAGACCAGGTTATGGTCTTGAAGGCGCAACAGGCCCATAAGATGGAAGCATCATGGGAAGGGCCATTCACGGTCCAAGAGCGCCTGGGAGCTGTAAACTACCTCATAGCATTTCCCAATTCCTCACTAAAGCCTAAAGTGTACCATGTTAATTCTCTCAAGCCTTTCTATTCCAGAGACTTACAGGTTTGTCAGTTTACAGTCCAGGGAGATGATGCTGAGTGGCCTGACGGTGTCTACTACGACGGGAAAAAAGACGGTGGCGTGGAAGAGGTCAACCTCTCAACCACCCTGGAACGTCTGCAGCGGCAACAAATCAAGGAGCTGTGCACTAGCTTCGCCCCATTGTTCTCAGCCACCCCAGGACGGACTGAACGGGCATACCACTCCATTGATACAGGTAATGCTCACCCAATCAGAACCCCACCCTACCGAGTGTCTCCTCATGCCCAAGCCGCTATAGAGCGGGAGATCCAGAACATGCTACAGATGGGTATAATCCGCTCATCTACCAGTGCATGGGCATCTCCAGTGGTTCTGGTACCCAAACCAGATGGGGAAATACGCTTTTGCGTGGACTACCGTAAGTTAAATGCGGTAACTCGTCCGGACAACTATCCAATGCCACGCACCGATGAGCTATTGGAAAAGTTGGGACGTGCCCATTTCATCTCTACAATAGACTTAACCAAGGGGTACTGGCAAGTACCACTAGATGAACCTGCCAAGGAGAGGTCAGCATTCGTCACCCATGCGGGGGTGTATGAATTCAATGTCCTTCCTTTCGGCCTTCGAAATGCACCCGCCACCTTCCAGAGGCTGGTAGATGGTCTACTAGCTGGACTGGGAGAATTTGCAGTTGCCTACCTCGATGATGTGGCCATTTTTTCAGACTCCTGGCCCGAACACCTACTACACCTGGAAAAGGTCTTTGAGCGCATCAGGCAGGCAGGACTAACTGTTAAGGCCAAAAAGTGTCAAATAGGCCAAAACAGAGTGACTTACCTGGGGCACCAGGTGGGTCGAGGAACCATAAACCCCCTACAGGCCAAGGTGGATGCTATCCAAAAGTGGCCTGTCCCAAAGTCAAAGAAGCAGGTCCAATCCTTCTTAGGCTTGGCCGGATACTACAGGCGATTTGTACCACACTACAGCCAAATCGCTGCCCCACTGACCGACCTGACCAAAAAGACCCAGCCAAATGCAGTTAAGTGGACTGATGAGTGTCAAAAGGCCTTTACCCAACTTAAGGCAACGCTCATGTCTGACCCTGTGCTCAGGGCCCCGGACTTTGACAAGCCATTCCTAGTAACCACAGATGCATCTGAGCGTGGTATAGGAGCGGTGCTCATGCAGGAAGCAACAGATCACAACTTCCATCCTGTCGTGTTTCTCAGCAAGAAACTGTCTGACAGGAAAGGTCACTGGTCAGTCAGTCAAAAGGAATGCTATGCCATTGTGTACGCCCTGGAAAAGCTACGCCCATATGTTTGGGGACTGCGGTTCCAACTACAAACTGACCATGCTGCACTAAAGTGGCTTCATACTGCCAAGGGGAACAACAAGAAACTTCTTCGTTGGAGTTTAGCTCTCCAAAATTTTAATTTTGAAATTCAACACATCACAGGAGCTTCTAATAAAGTTGCTGATGCACTCTCCCGTGAGAGTTTCCCACAATTCAGTAGTTAAAAAGTGTTCTTAAAATGTACAAGTCTGTTAGTTATATACTTAGAAGTATATGTAAAGGTGTATGTGTTGTATTAATCTGTTTATTTTCAAGTTCTAGAAGGAAATCGCCGCCAGTGAGCTTCCCCACTGTCTGCAATTTGGGGGGCGTGTCATAAACAGATAGCTAAGGGTTAATGTCTCTTTCACCTGAAGCACCTGACCAGAGGACCAATCAGGAAACCGGATTTTTTCAACTTTGGGTGGAGGGAATTGAGTGTCTAAGGTCTTTGTTTTCTGGCTGCCTGCTTTCTCTGAGCTTTGGAGAAGTAGTTTCTTTTTTCTAGTCTTCTGTTTCCAAGTGTAAGGACAAAGAGATCAGATAGTAAGTTATATGGTTTCTTTTCTTTGGTATTTGCATGAATATAAGTGCTGGAGTGCTTTGATTTGTATTCTTTTTGAATAAGGCTGTTTATTCAATATTCTTTTAAGCTATTGACCCTGTGTTGTATCATCTAATACAGAGAGACCATTTGTACTTATTTTTCTTTCTTTTTATATAAAGCTTTCTTTTAAGACCTGTTGGAGTTTTTCTTTACTTCAGGGAAATTGAGTCTGTACTCACCAGGGAATTGGTGGGAGGAAGGAATCGGGGAGATCTGTGTGTTGGATTGCTAGCCTGATGTTGCATTCCCTCTGGGGGAATAGGAAAGTACTTTTTGTTTTCAGGATTGGGAACAGAGAGGGGGAGTCTCTCTGTGTAGTTTCACAGAGCTTGTGTCTGTGTATCTCTCCAGGAGCATCTGGAGGGGGGAAGGGAAAAAGGATTATTTCCCTTTGTTGTGAGACTCAAGGGATTTGGGTCTTGGGGTCCCCAGGGAAGGTTTTTCAGAGGGACCAGAGTGCCCCAAAACACTCTAATTTTTTGGGTGGTGGCAGCAGGTACCAGGTCCAAGCTGGTAACTAAGCTTGGAGGTTTTCATGCTAACCCCCAGATTTTGGACGCTAAGGTCCAAATCTGGGACTAAGGTTATTACACCTTTAGATTAGTGGCTAGAGAACTTACCTAGGAAGTGGTACACCACTGGTCCGAGTCCCCACTCCTCCTGAGGGGAAGAAGAGATTTAAACAGGGAGCAGGTAAGTCCATTTGCAGGTAAGTGCCTAACCATTAAGCTATGAAATATTCTGACCTATGTTTTTCTCAATTTCTCCTATTGAAGTTGTACCACTTTCATTAAATAATTGAATAGATAAATATTAATTGGGCCAGTGACAGCATTAGAGTGACTCTATGGCCTAGTGGGTAGGGCACATGCAAGAGAGATGGGTGAGCCATAGTCAAATCTCTTCTCCCCCTCAGGAGGAGGGGAGACTTGAACCAGAATCTTCCACCTCCTGGGTAAGTACCCTAACCATTAAGCTAAATGTAATAAGGGAAGGCCGCTTCTGTCATCTTGCTCCACCCCCATTTTGTTTCTAGCCCTGCACGCAACTTAGCTGAATGACTTCCCCCAGTTCGTGGATCGCTAGCAGAGTTAGGAGTCTCTAACTCTGAGAGGAGTGGGCTTAGCACATGACTCTCTGGTCAGCATCTCCCATTGGCTAGCTTAGGTAGCTCCCCGCCTACTGTGCTGGTTTTGTGATTCTCAGCCTTAGGTGCCTATCTCTCTCCATTCATTGTATATAGAAACAAGGTGCAGGACTCCGGCTTTGTGACTTGCAGTGCTGTACCTTTGATTGTGTAGGCACCTAAAAGTCAGATGCCCTGATGCTCCATGTTACAATGCCTAAGTCCCTTCATGGAACTGGGCCATCATGTCAATGTGATTACTCACATACTTTAAGTTAGGGATGTCTTTAAGTAACTAGCTGAATCAGGGCCTCAGAGATACATCTCCCACTCCAAGGGCTACATTAGGGTTTGTACAATTTATGTGCCACCACTTACTTAGGATTGTGCCCAAGACAAAATCTCAACCTAAGTGATCTATCTGTTTTCCAAAAATAAAACAAGTGAGCATGGTCCTGCAGCCCAGCATAAGATTTATGTTTGCTTTTATTGAAACACTTTGTTCTTAGTGGTAAAGATTAATTATTGTCTGTTTTTCAATAATCATAACTCAACTAAATTTATTCAGATTTTTTATTGATTGAGACCAACATTTTCAATTTCAGGTGCTGGAAATGACACGTCTAAATCCATAGTTTACTGAGATGATTTACTGTAGCTACTACATTGAAATTTTTGCCCAGATGCTTTATTTCTTTGTTAAAACGTGTATGTCAATAAGTAATCTAAATATTTAATACATACTAGGAGTAATTTTAGCTAATATTTGCAAATGCTTTGAAGTTTAAAAGTGATACATTACATGTTAAAGAATAAATTTAATTATAGAAACCTGAACTAACAGAGTGCAAGAATATGTGATACAGTGGGAATATAATGTAATGTAAAATACAATACAATTATTTGGTCCAAATAATTATATGGTACAATAGATGTTTAATTTTCTTCACAGGAGGAACAATGGGCATTTTCCATGTCAATATTTTAATGATGCAGTGATCCTGACATGGTTTTCATGAAAGATGATAAAGTGGGATTAATCAAATACACAATAATATTCATTAGAAAAATTACATTAGAAATGCATTGAGGGTGAAAATTACATTCACAGACAGAGTATCAGAAAAGCACTATAACAAACTGTACTGTTGAATAAATGATTCTGTGACGAAGAAAGGGCGCTTTAAAAAATTTAAGTTGCAATCAGAATTAACCTTTTTGTTTCAAGTCTTTTCTAAATGCAAGCTTGCAGGCTGCTCTGTGTTGTCACAACCAATTACTGTTCTTCAGATTTATTCAGACATATTAAACTACAGCTTTTCCACCTTTCTGTCAAAGAAAAGCCCTCCTCCCAAAGTGCTATCTGCAGTCTCTTCGCCTGATTCTGAAAACACTAACTTCCAGGCATAGTGCTTACTACTATGAATAAGCCCATTGAAATTAGGTCCTCAGTTTTCAATTCTGCAAAACCTTATGCACGTGAATTTTTATGCCCCTGTCCATGCAGCAGCAAAATTTTAGCCCAAGTTTAGTGATGGGTTTGCTAAAGATTCACAGGCTTATCCTGTGAACCTTAGTCTTTTGCTAGCTGAACAACATCCTGAACGGTGTACTGAATACATTTTTGGGTTAGTTGTTAAACAATGATATGCAAATTGGGTAAACTATTCAGTTTTTACCTCTCAGATGGTAAATCATTTTTCTCATTATTCAATCAGCTATGTCAATTTATAGTTTTGCATTGAAATTGTGCATTGGTAGTTTGCAGAGTTTCACTATGGGTAGTTGACACTGCAATTAAACACCTATGTCCAACCGGGACCCAATCTTTATACCACAGTTAAACAGCCCCATAGCTCCAGCCCCATGAGCCCAAGTCAACTGACGTTGACCAGCTGCAGGTGTATAACTGCTGTGTAGACATAACCTGTGAAACATGCTTTTCAACAGAATGCTGCTTTGACCTGAAAATCAGGTGGTGAGTGCCCCAGAGAAAGTGAAGCAGAAGAAAACATTCAAACAACCAAATAGATTAATGGCACCCAGATCTAGGTTTTAAGCAAAAGACTTAGAAGGAAGTTAGGTATTTCAAACCCCTTTAAGAGTTTGTTAATGTATAGCTTTGCATGTTGGGAAAAGGATGAGAAAGAAGAGAATTCAGAGTACTGATTGCTAGTTCATACATTAAATTTTGCAGTGGGAGTCCATTGTAAAATTCATAGTAGGCTGACCTAGTAGATGTGGAAAATGCTTGTGGTTTTTCTAGCGTCCCTCTCATAGCAGGTCTTGCTATTGTATTGTCACAAAATTATAAGAGAAACATGAACAAGAAAAAAAAACCCTATATCCCAAAAATTGTGGTAATGAAGTGTTAATTTTGGTTACTGTGATTATAAATATTTTAGTTCCTTTGATCATAATACTGCTTCACTTAATCTTTCCTTTAAGAATCCTTCACTGATTATACTCTACTTTGGATCACAAACATATATACAGTATGAAATACAGTTGGGTCAAATAGCTGGCATAAATCAGTATAGCTTCATTTACGTCACTGGCACTTCCTGCTGCGTACACTGTCTAAGGATCTGACTCTCTCTTAGGTGTTGATCTGCACCTTGTATCTACATGTTGACTTTGCTCCTGAGGTGAAGTAAGCAGCACCAGCCCCATCCCTGACTTTGTGAATTTCCCTCTCCTGGCAGGCTCAGCTGTGCTGACTGGCATTCTGAGGGGTGTGGAACCCCAGGTCCTCACCAGTGCAGGTGAAGGGAAGGCTGTGGCTCCAGGGAAGTTGCTCCGCCTCTCAGCATTGCTACTTGTGATGCAGAGGAATCTAAGGGCACCTTACATGTCCTCTTAGTGGATTGACTCACAATTGCGTTTAGATGGTTGCAATGGTCAGCGTGATGATCGCATATGGCCATAGATCAAAAAGAGGTGTAATATATTGTCATTCCAATGACAGCTTCCTGAAGACACTTTAATGTAAATCTTGTAACAGATCCTTGAAAATAAAGGACAAATGCAAATATTAAGTTGTGTCTTTTCCAGAAGTGATTAGTTCTGTATTTATAAAATATTTTAGTGATGCTGCACTTAATAGCTACTTATTTGTGCTGAAATATCAACATAAAGGCTGTTAGTACATTGCAATGCACAAATAATGGGCCAGATCCTCATTCTGATCTACATTTGCATAGTTCCATTTCAATTGACCCAGTTTATGGATCTGATCCAATGTCAGGGTTAGAAGGGACCTCAGGAGGTCATTGAGTCTAATCCCCTGCTCAAAGGGAGAACCAATCCCATGCCATATTTTTGCCCCAGATCCCTAAATGGCCTCCTTAAGGACTGAACTCACAACCCTGGGGTTAGCAGGCCAGTGCTCAAACCACTGAGCTATCTCTCCCCCCTTCTGCAAGAGATGGTAAAATATCATCTGTAAAGAGGACTAGGAGGGCAGGCATGGCTGCAAATGACATGCCAGTGGAAGATAAATTCTTCCCAAATGCTACCCTTGTTAAATTTGATTGGATGAGATCAGAAGTGGATCTCTAATTTTATGTCTCACAGTGATTTATTGAAATCAAATCACAGCATTTTTTACTAAGTTTTGACAACATTTACCATGTATGTATGTTAACACACATAACTATGTAGCATCCGTTTCAGGACCAACTTGAAGTGCAGTAGTGGTTGAGCAAAGCATTTCTTTCTGTTCCCACCAACTCACTCATTTGGCAGGTGGAAAAAGATGTTTCCTCAGAAGGGGCAAGAACAAATACAACACAGTGCAAGATTCCCTGTCCTACTCTGCCAACATGCCTCAACCCTGACCAAGACGGCCTACCTCTTGGGGTGAGAGTTTATTCTCAATAATGTAGCACTGTGCTTGACCTCTCTGCTGAGAATCTTAGTAAAGGTTCTAGCTGCGGTAATGGTGGTTTTTCTGATGTGAATCCTCATTCACTGGAGACTAGACTGAGACCACTAAACTTAAGTTATATTTTTAATTTTAGTATCAATGTTGCAATTTGGCTGGCTATATGTCCCTGGACAGAGAGGTAAATCAATCAGTCAGTTAAAGTGGGTTAAGTCTCTTTCAAGATTTTTATCCCCAGACCACAAAATATAATGTTCATATAACATAAATCCCAAACAAGAGGAAAGCTCTCTATTTTGGGTCTCTTCTATCAGACCACAGCTCCAAAGATCCTATAACAAAACTTGAAAAAGAAATTTCCTCTTTCTCTGCTCTGAGGATCAATCTAGTTTCAGCTCTTTATTGATCAATCTCTCAAAGTTCTCCCTCCCCATAGTCTATTCAAATAGCCTAATTAGTTTCAGCTGGTCCTACTCCTATTACCCTGGCTGGGATCCTTTTCAGGTCCTGCAGTGGGGGCAGACTCCAGTTGCAGCTTTCCTGCCAAAAACTGGATAGTCCCTTCTATACACCTTTTCATAACAGTCACATTGAATAGGTAAAGTAGATCAATGAATGGCTATTTCATTGCAGGCTTTTCTAATTGGAGTTGTGAATAGGTTGTGGAAGAATAAAATCACAGAATTAATATAACAGAGAGAAAAAGTTTCTAATAAGTGTAGATCTGGTAATAAGCACATCATTAGAATTAGGAAAACAGGAGCAGTTTCAAGCTTACTTCACAGAATGTGTGTATCAAAGCAGACATACCAGAAACACCTGAATAGCAGAACAATTCTAAGCTCTTCCCAAGACTTATATTAATATTAATTAATTAAAGCCTATATTAATGTATCTTTATCATTCAGATACTAACTTTTTCATGAAGAAACTTCATCCAGGTGTCCCAATAAAGTTTAGCAAAATCTGGCAGGTGATAGTGGAGGAGATAACAGTAGGATACCATTAGCTGATTTTATGTGTATGAGATACAGTGGGAAGCAGCAGTTTGAAGTGTCTGAAGAAGTAAAAAGGAACTGTTTTTATCTAGAGATATGTGAATGGTTACATAACTGACAGGCAGGAATGTTTCGGCTCCAATTTAAAAATGAATTGGATTGGCAGTTACCAACATTTATTTAGGTGACATTCCTACCATATTAGAACTGTAGAAATATTAAAATATAATTTTTGGTGTGTCTTTGTATTTTATGATCTTCACTGAAGTGAATAGTTAAAGGTTCTAGGTGAAGATTAGCAACTATCTCTGGTCAAAATTGTTTACCCCCTATTCGGGAACAAAAGGGGACCCTCTATTAGAAAAGTCCCCCTTCTAAGCAACAAGAGGTGAGCTGTGTTGTGGAACCTACCTCCGAGAGCCTGCAGAAAGCCCACCATTTTATAAACCTTTAATTCAAACTTCCCATGAAGAGCCTATTGATCGTATTAATGACAAGAGCTAATTCTTGTAAGCTCTGCTGGGCTTGCTTGCTCAGAATTCAAGAGTGGGAAGAGCTGTTAGCCTCAACTAAGTGATATAGGAAAAAGAAGTTGCAGTAGGGAATCTTGCATTTTGGGAGCGTGATTCTGCAAATCCTGACTTCTGTGAGTAATCATTGTTCATGTAAATAGTTATATGGAAGTCCAGGGTTTGAATAAGTGTTTGCAGGATCAAGTATCTCATATATGAATGGATACAACTGCTTCTTCATATCAGAAAATAATTTAAGTAAAGCATATATGCACTGCCTCTGAGTCTAGCAACAGTATGTCAAAATCATTGATACATTCAGCATCCTGATACTTTGAAGACACTGTGATTATTTGTAAACAGTTTTCATTAGAACTATCTAGCCTACAAAAACAAAGGTAGCTTTTGATACAATGTGCATAATGGAATGAAGAGCATTTAGCCTGAGGATGACAAAAACATTTCTGTGATATGTTAGACATCTTTATATTACATACATCAGAGAGTCTCTGACAAATTACTTGGCACATTCTCTGACTCCATCTGTGGTTTTGTGAGTTTTCGCTAAAATCCTCATCTACCTATCTGTATAACGGCAAAGAGGAATGCTCTGTTGTGCTTGCCTATTCCATTAATAGTTCCACGTAAAGGTGAGTATGCGTAGTGTCGAGTAGTTAGAGATTTTCTTTCCTTTTTTCCCTCTTGTTTTTGAGATCTATCGACATGGCACGGTGAAGAAGAAGAAGACAGTAGATGTCAAGCTCATGTCTTTTAGTGGCCTTTCTGGGATAGGAAGAAGGAAAGGTATTAGAATCTTGCTGCATCTTAGCTCAATTTTTCCTCAGGAGACATCCAGTTGGCTACAGTTGTGTCTGTGGCTTCAAAAATAGTAGAAACAAGATCTGTTTTGATAACAATTAGAGATGGCACATGCCATAAAGCTCATGGATTTCAAACAAACCCTACCAAAGTTTGAAGGTGTCTGTCTGGCTCCCAGATTCTGGTTCATTATTAAAAATATACTCTTTTGGACATGTATTTGTGGTCAGCTTTTGTTTCATAACATAGTAATGAATAATTTTAATTGACATTTACCTGCTGTCACCAGATCTTTATATTATACAGGGAGGTTTGCCTGGATTTTAATAGCCATTTTCCATGCTCAGAGATATAAATGAAAGAATAACTCTTAATTAATTATTCCCTCTTCACCCCACCACCCAAGAATTTAGCTTTGTTTTCTGCTCATGGAACATCTGTGAGCAGATCAGTTTTTCTCTCATTTATTTGTCATCCAAATACCTCTAAATTTTTTTATCTTGTATATTGCTTCATTTTGAAAATTTGTAGTCAGTTTTGTTTAGTTTCCTAACTGTTCAGATAGGATACATGGTATATTTTTTGCCCCCGATTAGATGAATGCACAGAGACTTGCAGCATGAATGCTTCCTGCACACTACATGAAAAATTGGTTTCTACAAATACTCATGAATCTGACTTTGAAATTCATTTCCCATGAACATTAAATGCAATCATTTGAATATGCTTAGAAAGGAAATACAAAAAGGGACATGGACATGGCCCAAGCTAATTAAACAGCCTTAAAAATGCTGGCAGAAAATATCTGGTATTATTTGCCCAGCTCTAGTCAAAGAAGTAAAAGGGATTTTATTAAACTAGTATTGAAAAACATTATCATGTCTTTCTGCATGTGGACATAGTGCTAGTTGTCTCCTGACTCCTGATCCAGATCTTAGGGTATGCAGCCACTCAGGTTACAATTGCTACTCTGATGGGAAAATATATCCTGTCTTGTGCATGTGGAAGACCAAATTAGGCATCCTGAACTGTAGAGCACTCATCTCTGGAGGTAATACTGTGGACAGAATGGTGCAACACTTTCACAACAAAACCCACACGAGCAGAGAAGATTGAAACTTGGCCCCGGCTCTCGGATATTCTTGAATTTTTCAAAGAGTTTAGAAGGAATATTGTCCCATCAAATCTCCTGACTTAGGCCCTGCTCCTGCTCGCTTTGAAGTTAATGGCAAAATTCCCATTGACTATAATACCGCAAGATGCCGCCACAAGTCTCTTCTCCCCACAAAGGCCCAAGAATGCTCCTTTTACCTTTGCTCTGGTTTACGTTGGGAAGCTGGAAGTTTTACTTTGTCCCATTCTGATGGTTTTGGAGAATGTGCACATGGGCTCTCTCATCATGAGTTCTTCAGTGAGTAAAGAGTTACCCTTTCTTCATCATCACTATCTGAGATGGTTAGCTGGAAAGGCAGATCTGCTCCCCAAGCTTCAAACCCTCAGGAAATTTGTGAGCTAAAGGCAGCATGCTTCTCAATGATGCATCATAGGAACCTATCAGATTCAACTTCCCAGGGCTGATTTCTGCTTTATGTACCTCTGGACTCTGATATGCTCTACAGCTTGTCCCCAAAACCAGTATATCCTACTCACTCCCTGCTGAAGGCAGGAGAAGGGGTCTTGTGAAGGAAGCTGGTGGAATATAATAGTTTTGTATGATTTCAACTTGAAATCAGATGAAATTTGGCAGCTTGGACTTACTGCCATTTGACAGGGCTGGTCTACACTACGGAGGAAAATAGATCTCAGATACGCAACTTCAGCTACGTGAATAACGTAGCTGAAGTCGAAGTATCTAAGATTGAATTACTCAACATCCTCACGGCGTGGGATCGATGTCCACGGCTCCCCATGTCGACTCTGCAACTCCGTTTGGGTTCGTGGAGTTCCGAAATCGATATAAGCACGTTTGGGGATCGATATATTGCATCTAGATGAGACACGATATATCGATCCCCGAGCAATCGATTGCTACCCTCCAATATGGCAGGTAGTGAAGACGTAGCCACAGCCAAAATTTATTGTTATTTTAGTGACCTAGTTTCAGAATGGAGCCACATTTTAAAGAATGTGATTTTCATAGTTATACCACCAGTGTTTCTATAAATATGCTTTGGTTAAATATAGGACAACATTAATTCTGCTACCCAGGCCCAAGTCGCATTCATTTCAATAGGTGGCATCCATGTACTGAGCTATGAGCAGAATTTTACCCATAATATATACGCATTTACTACTTAGAAATGCTTTTCATATTTTGTTTATTGTTATTTATGGGACAAATGCTTAATATATTTAATCTTTGTTAGATGTCCTAGTATAAAAAATTATTTACTAGAAGAATGTCTTTGTATACAGAATTCTTGAAAACTCTCTTTCATATATTGTGACAAAGTTCCTCCTCTACCTTAGTGGGTCCTGCGCTTATTGGAGGATTTGTTCACCTCAGTGATGTTCCCCTCTTGTGAAACCCACAGTCTGGGTCAGCTCCTCCTGTGTCTGATCAGGAGTTGGGAGGTTTGGGGGGAACCCGGGCCCGCCCTCTACTCCGGGTTCCAGCCCAGGGCCCTGTGGATCGCAGCTGTCTATAGTGCCTCCTGTACCAGCTGCATGACAGCTACAACTCCCTGGACTACTTCCCCATGGCCTCCTCCAAACACCTTCTTTATCCTCACCACAGGAGCTTCCTCCTGGTGTCTGATAATGCTTGTCCTCCTCAATCCTCCAGCAGTACACTCTTTCACTCTCAGCTTCTTGCCTTCTTGCTCCCAACTCCTCACACACGCTCCTTCTCCACTGGCTCCTCCCTGCCTGACTGGAGTGAGCTCCTTTTTAAACCCAGGTGTCCTGATTAGCCTGCCTTGATTGGCTGCAGGTGTTCTAATTAAAGTAGCTATCTCTACTGCCTTCTAGAAAGATCTTAATTGGCCCCAGGTGCCTTGATTAAGCTGGAGCAACTGCCATTTGGTTAACAGGGTCCTATTGGTATTCAGCGGGGGTGGGCGGGCGAAGCCCGCCCACTTCTAAAGGGCCTCCCTCCAGCCTAAGAGGAGGACCCACAGGTCTGGGACACCAAGTAATTACGGGGGACAACTAATAAAAAACAGGATCGGAAGTGAGGTCATAGGGCTAAACAAAGGGAACCTGATGGGGACACCGAGCAGAGAACCCCGGACAACGCCCACTGCTCCTCGAAGGCATCAAGGGAGCCAGTGGACGCCGCCCAGAGGAACTCTGCCCGGATGCGTGAGCAGACGGAGGAACGGAAATAGGCCCCACAGTCGCAGGAAATCCCGTCGGCCAACCGCCTCTCCCTGGTGTTGTAGATGGTCAGTTTGGCCAGGGCCAAGAGGAGGTTGAGAAGGAGATCCCGCGACTTCGTGGGGCCACGGATGGGGAGCGTGTAGATAAAAAGGTGAGGGGAAAAGTGCAACCAAAAACGCAGGAAAATATTCAGGAGGAGCCGGAACAGGGGCTGCAACCTGGCGCACTCCAAATAAATGTGCGCCAAGGTCTTCTTCTCACCACAGAAAGGGCAGGTGCTAGGGACAGATGTGAACCGCGCCAAGTACACGCCCGTGCTCACGGCTCCGTGAAGGAGCCGCCAACTGATATCCCCGGCGGGCCTTGGGACCAGGGCAGAGTACAAGCTGGCCCACCGGGGCTCCTCACCCTCGAGAGGGGGCAGGAGGTCCCGCCATTTGGTATCAGGGCGGGACGCGAGGGTGAGGTAGTGAAGGGTATGGAGCACGAGCGAGTACAGATGTTTCTGTGGTGCGGTCTGGAACAAAACTGGCTGCAGATCATGCAGCCAGCTGGCAGTGAAAGGGTGAGGGGGCCGATTGGGTCCACGGGGCAGGGGCCCGATAAAAATGTCCACGGGGCCTGGGGTGGAGGGTGGGCGGGGCGTGCCCTCTTGCAGGACCCGGTCGAGGTAAGCCCGAGCAGCAGGCAGTAAAGCGGCCTTCACCTCCTGAAGTACGCGCTGGGGAGTACGAGGTCTGGAGAACCCCATGCGCTGAGCGAGCGTCAGGGGATCCAGCCAGTCTCTCATTACCAGGGTCCTAGGGATTTGTTTAGCCTGGGGCTAACATACCTGTTTCTCAGTACTTTACTGTAGCCATCTGGCCTTGCCCCATCACAATATATAATGGGAGAATTTAATATAATTATTTTATGAATGTTTCCATAATTCTACATAATTAAACCAAATTTGTAAAATAAATATTTGCCAAACAGTATCTCAGACTGACTAACTTTTGTAAAGAAAGACCTTAGCAAAATTCATATATCTAAAAAGGAAGCATTAAAATTGCTGTGTATGGGCTACTCTGAATTTCTTTGCTTTTGTTAGTTTTTATTTCAAACGGAATATTTAATTAACATAATATTTTGTACTGAATTATATCAGTTTAGCAAAAAAAAAGTAATTGAGATATTAATTCCTAGCCCCCCTAGCAATGTGACTGCATCCACTGTTTGTTTTTCAGCATCAGCCTTTTTTCTTCACTTACACTTGTCACAGGAAAGGTTTTTATGACCATCTATATTGACCCTTCCAGGTCCCTGAAGTTAATTTTGATTGTCAGATCTTCCTCCCAATGTGGCATGTGATCCTGTATGATTTATATTCACTGGGAGTTCCTCAAGATGTCCAGCAACCCTTTGGTTAACTACTTGCAAAACAGCATAGCATTTGGGGCCTGAATTGTAAAGGTACGCAGGTGCCTAAAGATCCAGATTGGTGCCTCAGTGAGTAAGTGCTTATTTACTTTTGTAAATTTGGCCCTTTGTTTTCTTTATTTGACCCATAGATTTCTGCAGATATGTTCATCAGTATGGGTTCATCTGTTACAATTTCTTCCTGCTTTTTTTTCTAATTGTGTATTTTCAATGCATGCCTGTTTGACTGTAGTTGATTTCCTTTCAGTCTAATTTCCCACCCTGTCAAGGGCAGAATACCTAATGAGGGTATCAGAGTTAAATGATTAGCATATATGTTTTCCTTTGTTCTCCTTACTGCTTCTAATTTTCCTTGATGTCTTAAACCTTTATCTTTTTTCACTGTCCATCTGTCTATTTCATCCAAATCTTAAAAATCTATTTTTCTTCTGACAATTATTCCTGTATGTCACTATCCAGTTTGGCTTCTATTACCTCTCCTAGTGATTTCTAATGCCTTCCAGGATCTCCATCTTTTCCTCCAGAAAAGGTAACAAGTTTATATGTTGTCTTGATCTATAAACCACAATGCTGCGCAACAGGCTGTCCTGGATCCTTCTTGGAGTCATTAGAGGTAGTTACTTCTTATTCTAGGATATCTCTTGTTGCTGCCTGTTGTTGTAAATACAGCATGTTAGAGATTATTTGTCAGGAATCAGGGTCTTCAGCAGAGCTAATCTCCAAGCAGTTGCCTCAGTATAGCTGGCCTGCAGTGGACTGCCTGAGTGGCCACCCACCTGCCAGAAGGCCAGCAGCAGCTCGCTGGCTGCTCAATGCTCATAAGGATGCCTGCTCCTGTGCCTGCTCCTGTGTTACTTTGTTCCTGCTACTCCTGCCTTGCACCCAGCCTTGCCTCTGTCCTGCTCCATCCTTGAAAACCCTTCTTGCCTGCTACCAGTCTTGTTTCAGTTCCCAACCTCCAGCTTAACCTGTGGCTCTGGTGTCTGACCACTGAATGCGGCTAGACACTCAACTCCAGTATCCAATTCCTGGCTTGACCCTTGGCTCTGGCTTCTGACTGTTGACTCTGACTCTGATCCTAGTTCTTGGTTCCTGAAGCCTGTGCAAACCATGTGGGCTTATACCTGCTCTGATCACTAGGTTAGACTGCCCTTGTCCCAGTCACCCAACAGATTGAGCAGCCCCAGAAGTTTAGGGCAAAGGGTCCTTGGTGCAAGCATGAACTCTATCAAGCATGAACGACATCTAGAACCTGTGTGTGCAAGTAACCACCCTGCAATCACAGAATGCAGCCCTGCAGGTGTAGGTTGCTCTGCTGGCTCCGCCTCTCCCTAGATCTGAAGATACCATGCCTGACAAATTTGATGCAGATTGGGACAAGTTTTGGTGGTTCCTGAACCAGTGTGGGCTCCTGTTCTTACTACACCCTCCATCATTCCCCACAGACCATGCCAGTGTGGGGCTTATCATAAGTTTGTTGACTGGGGAGGCCATGGCCTGGGCTTCCCTCCCCATGCAGCAGCTCAGTTCCCTTTTGTAACAATTAAAGGAATTGTTGGATAAGCCATGTCCATTATCTTTGATGACCCGGTGATGCTGGCAGACCAGGTGCCAGCTCATGCCAAGGCCCCTAGGTATCAACTGAACACTGACCAATACGTAGTTGGAATCAGTCTGGCTCAGCTGTGTATTAATATTGTTAAAATAGATATTAGAGTTACAAAAACATGCTTAGTGATTAGACTTTATTGAATGCTTGTAAGTTGCTGCATGCATTAATCTCACTTATAGTATCTGTCTACCATGTTATAAGGTATTATTTAAATGTTTGCTCTCTAACTGTAAATTGCCAGGCTGGAGAGAAGCATTAATGAGTGTGAAATACTAGTTTTTGAACAGCAGATGTTATCTTCTACCCAACAATGAAGACCCATCAACACTAGATGAACTATTGTGAATCATCAGAGGACAAAAGACCGTGTTGATTGCTCTCCCCTATACATGAAGAAGAGACACGCAAGTGAATTCCTCCCATCAGCTGAACTGCCTGCTCGGAAAATGGGAATGGTATAAAAAGCCCTAAGAAGAAGAAACAACTGTATCTTTATGCTGCTTGAACTATTGAGGGGAAGGTTTATTAGGCATAAGCAAGAGATCTGCAGTGTTTGGCCTGAGTTAGTCATAAGAGACATATAGAGCTTTCTTAGTATAGAAGTGTCTTTTGAAACTTAAGACTATTACTCATTTGCGTTTATCTGCTTTAACCTTGTAAATAACATCCTTATGTCCTTTTCCTAGTTAATAAACCTTTTGATAGTTAACTTACCACACCTTGCTAGAAATGATTATCATTCTCTGGGGCTAGGGTGACCAGACAGCAAGTGTGAAAAATCGAGATGAGGGTGGAGGGTAATAGGAGCCTATATATGAAAAAGACCCCAAAATCGGGACTGTCCCAATAAAATTGGGACATCTGGTCACCCTATCTGGGGCATCAGGAAACCCTCCAATTTAGATTAATCCAGGATCCCAATTATCTCGTCATACTAGGTATGCCCTGGCTTACTACTCATGACCCCCACATTCATTAGCAGAGGGGGAGCCTCCAGTTTAGCTCCTGGCATTGTCAGCTATCCTGCCTCCCAGGATCTGAAAACCAGACTGGTATGCTCTGTGGTTCATGTCACCCACTGGAAGACCCTGATCATCAGGCAGCAAGACTGCCAGGACCCTCAGCATCCCCTGCAGCTCTGTCTGCAGTGGCTGAGTTCCCTCCCACCCAAAATTCCCTCACTTCACAGATGTTTTTGACAAGTGGAAGGCAGACATCTTGCACCTGCATTGGACTTATCATTGCTCAATTGATCAGCTGCCTGAAACTGAGATCCCATTCGGTTGGATATATGCCCTCTCCAAACCCAAACTTCAGGCTCTCTGAAGGAGTTCATCCAACTGGCCATGTTCCTAGAAGGCACTCAGATCTTTTTTGTCAAGAAGGAGGATGGCTCTTTGCAACCACATATTGGCTATCAGGCCTTGAAAAAGGTGACTATACGAAACTGCTCCCTGCTTCCCCTACCCCCTTAGAATAGCTATGTGTAGCCCTTATTTTCACAAAACTATATCTGCATGGTGGCTATAGCCTGGTGCGCATGAGTGAGGGACATAAGTTGAAGACCACCTTTCATACTCTATGCAGCCTACCATCAAAGCACCAATGGCCAGGAGAAGCAAGTCAATCAGGTCATTGAACAGTACACATGTTGCTTCCTAAACTATCATCAAGATGATTTGCTGTCCCTGATCCCTCACAGTGAATTTGCTTGCAACAATTCCACAAGTGCCTCCAACTTGCAGACTTTTTTTTTGCTAACTCTGGTTTCCAACTTTGTGCTCATTCAGAGATCCCCTCTGAATTGTTGATGCCCACTGTTACCAAACTCACAACCCACATCCACCACGTACACCAAGAACTCCAGGGCCAGCTACAAGTCATCAAGGCAATTTACAAATGATAAGCTGACTCGTCCCACCAGCAGATACTCAGTTTTGGGGCAGGGGATAAGGTGTGTCGTTTGACTGGAATCTGTAATCAACGTGCCTCTCCTTGAAGCTCGATCATAAGAACTTGTGACCTTTCCAGGTCACAAAACAGATTACATTCAAATTACCAGATTCCTTCAAGAGTCACCCCATCTGCCACATCTATCCTCTAAAACCGTTAGTCAAGAATCTCTTCCCTCTCCTTACTACTCCTCCACCCCACATATAACCACTCAGGGACAAGAAAAATATGTGGTTCAGCAGATTCTATACTCTTGTTGAGTCTGAGGAAAAATACAATATCTAATTGACTGAATGGGTGTGGGCTAGTCAAGTATTCATGGGAACCTCCAGAACATGCCCATGCCCTGGATCTTCTGCGTGCAGTTCATCATGCTTAACCCAACAAACAAGGCCCTGGGAGCAGCAGTTCTCTGGATGCTCAGTGCTCATACCCACCACTATAATTACTCCTATGTTACCTTGTTACTGCTGCTCCTGTCTTGCACCCAGCCTTGCCTCTGTCCTGTCCCTCTCAAGCCCCCCCACCCCTTGCCCTTTCCTGCTACACTGCTTGCTCCAGTTCCTGACCTCTGGCTTGACCTGTGGCTCTGACTTCTGACTCCGGTTTGTCTCTTGGCTCTAGTATCTAGTTCCTGACCTCTGGTTTGACCCTTAGTTCCATCTTATTACTTCAGTTTGATCCTTGGGTCTGGCTTCTGACTACTGACTCTAGCTTGACCCTTGGTTTGGGTATCTATCTCCTGACCTCCAGCCTAACCCATGGCTTAAGCTTTCAACTACTGACTCAAGCTCTGACCCTACTCTTTCATTCCTGACCCCTGCTCAACCACTAGATCTGGTGCCTGCTCTGACTGCTAGGCTAGGCTGCCCTCATCCCTGTCACCTGACACTGCTGTCTCAAGATTACTTCTGTAGCCACCTATTCACTGCTAACTTTCTGAATGTGCTAAATTTTTAAATTCCTATCTCTGCTTGTCAACACTGTACCTTGGTTTAATACTCGGCACTTAATTTCCTCTTGGATCAAACTTCTGATTTATTTGTACTCACTCCATTGCTGTCTCCTGTTTTGCTGACCTCTCAGAGCTAGAGGGATAAACTCTGCTTTAATGCTTTCTATAACTGGCAACTCCAGGCAGGAGTGGATTTACTATGACCACTGGGAGCTAGGTTAGGTTAGATTGTAAAGGAGCATTCGTTCAACTTGGCAATCCCCTTATTTTTTGTAAAATCAACCAGAAATGTTATGAGTACACAGACATGACCATTTGTGGGAGGGTAGATGCTTACAGTTTATGTTAGAGGTTAAATTGATATTGTACTGGGCTGAGGTCTAAAAACAAATTAATATGATGCAAATTATGACTTAATCAGGGTGAGTCCAAATGAACTACTTTGTCTTTATATAAAATCTCATTCCTATCAGTCAGCCTACATATTGTTGGCCAAATTCTTCCCTTCTGCAACTGACTGGATATCAGATTATTGAGTCAATGAGAATTACATGAGTGTAAACTCTCTATAGTCATACTCTGTATAGCGCAGTGATGTTTGAGGTATACATCAGTAGCCTCTGTTGAAATGTTTCCTTTGCATTCCTGAAAATGAAAGGCCAGTCTAGTCACTTGTTATCAGCTTTAAATATTCCTTATCATCTTTGGTGGAATAATATAGACTTTTAAGGAAAATACAACTTTTGTCCATCAGGGTTTTGAATTCGCTTTGCAAAACCAAAAAACCCAAACCACTTGAGGTGTGTGCATATGTATATACACACTATTATTCTCAATGTATATATGCACAAAGACATTTGTAGCCCATGGGACTAGCCAGCTAGCTTTATATATTATATAATTTGTTTTCTTTTATTGGTTTGATTATATTATTTTGGCTTATGTTTTTGTATTGAATAATTTTCAGTAGACATTACTTCATTATATTTGGCTGTAATGCAAGGAACCTACAGGCCTGTATCCTATATGATTAGGTGGAGCAAGTTAGCATAAGTGCTTGTAACCTTTGGAATAGATAAATGGCCTACTGGTTACCCTTTTTGATGTTTGGGGAACTGAATGTGTTTACCAAAATTCAGGGACATACTTGTAACAAGATATACAGCAAGAACGTGTACGTAACAATTCAGGCCAAAGGTAACAGTTTCAAGAATGAGATAATCACATTAATATGTATGGATATGTTATTAATATGTAAGAATATGCTAGCCTGTAAAGTGTACCCTAAAATTTATGTGCGTGAGGAAATAAGATTTAGGCATGTAAGTTTGGGCACTGATATGAATATTCAGGATAATGCCAGGACACTATAAGAGGGTAAACCACCATGTGGAGTCATGCGGCTTTTAGTTTCAAGTTCTCTTTTTTTAGCGGGCTGGCCCAGCTTTTGCAATATAGCTTAGTTACTCAGCACTCAACCCTAATCTCCATCATCTCAGGACTGAGGAACCTGGACCATCAAGCTCACTGGGCATGACAGAGAAGTGGCTGGTCATTTGTCTCCCAATACCAGGTCCCCAAGGAAGAGTGTAGTATGCTAGTTAAAGTAGCTTTTGTAAAGGGATGGTACCACAAGTGCCTATAGAACTGTACTACTTCTTTTTGGCTCTGTGGTTTGGAGCTTTGATAACTCTGTCCTTTATTTAATAAAATCTCTAACACCTGGCTTTGTCCTCAGTGTGAACAGCCTTGCCACACACTCTGAGGGTCCATTCAAAGTATGAACTCTCTACATTCTCTAGTTCTGTAGCCTGATTTTGGAACAAGAACCTAAATATCTTCTGGTCAGATCATTGGTGAGCCTATAATGAATCAGCTCTATAAAAATCAAAATAATGTTCTATATAGGTATTCTTTATAATGCTGTTATTTTGATGATAATCTTAAGAATCTGGTTACATAATGAGGAATTTGGGTCATCTGTTCTTTCATTACTTTCCACCCCATTTGGCAGGAATGCAGTTAACATGTCTTCCATACTTATTAACTTTAGAAGAGCTCTATTGAAAACCAGTCTTCCATTCCTATTATAGCAAGAAGTAACATAATGGAAATTGGCCTTTATATTTCCTTGATGTAGCAGCATGATGGAATAATTGGCCTTTTGTTTTAAATGGATCCAACGACAATAAAGTCAAATAGGGGAATGAATTGATATAATTCCCAAATGAGGGAAGGCAGTTTCCAGGAAATGTTTATTTCTAGTTGATCTAATAGTTTTTCCAATATTTGTTTATACAGTAGAATTTGCTGAAATCACAAGTAAACACTTTTGTTACCTTTCTCATAAAACTATTCTTCACTATTGTATACCCAGCATATTTAAAATATGCATTTTAATTGAAATAATAACTAAAAAGACCCCTATCTGTGGCTCTTGGTGCCCCAACAAAACATTAGCAGTAAAATTAAGCCTCAGTAACATTAAAATGATCCATTCAGCAGAAACTCAGCCACCTACATAAATTCCTTTCAGATGTTCATTATTATAGGACACATACTTTCAGCCTTCTCCAAAACCTCGATGAAACAGATGTCTTTTGCAGTGTGCTGAGAAGGAGACAATCCCTCAGATAGGTTGAGTCTTGCCATTTAAAGATCATGACCAAAACTTTAAACTCCACCTGGAAAGCAATCAGCAGTATAAGGACCTGTGTCTATGAGACTAAGTTTATGCTACGAGATAGGAGTTTGATTCCTTTGCTTATATACACATACTTGGACTAGCTCTCATTGAAGTAGGATCGAGTACATACCCACCGGTTCCAGGCACTTTTGTACTCGATATGGCTCAGCTGTGCCTTAGTACCACTACCAGGGCTACAGTGGCTATACTACTATTTATACTCACACTAGCTCAAGGACAACTAGCACAAGTGTGTGTACGTGAGCAGGGTAGTCACACCTCCTAGCTCATAGTGTAGCTTGCAGTGTTAGGTTGACATACTCTCTTATCTTTAAATATGTTACATAAGCCAATGAGCCAAATCTTCAGCTGATGTGTATCAGTGTAGTTCCACTATATCAAAGCAACTGCACTGATTTACACCAGCTGAACATCTGGCCCACAAATTCTTTCCCAATGCCAGGCTTCAACTGTGGACCAGTACAGTCCATGTGAAGAGTTTACTTTGAAAGGTTTTCCCAATTTTTTTTTGCACTATAAGGGGAAAATTTTGAATACACGAGGAAAAAGTTTCTAGCAAAACCTCCTTTTATAAATGCTTGGTCTTATTTTTCATCACCTTTGGCTCTGTTACATGGACATCCTAGATAACTGCCCCAGTAAATACAGTTTTTGCTTATGTTCCCTGGCCGTGAATAATCTGACTGTTGTTGGTGTGTACAGCTTCATAAAAATAACATTAATTTGCTGCAGCAGTGTTAGTAAATGCTAGATAGAAGACATAAAGAAGCTAAAGTGAGAATTACTTCATGGTTCACTTTTAATCTACAGAACAGGAGATGACCATTTTACTAAGGCATCCAGCGAGACTCTCAAGTGCTGCCAAACTTTTCGCTCTTTCTTATTGATCTCCAAGTATCTGCAAAGAATTTAAGGAAAGGGGCTAGCCATATATCTACATAGCACTAAGTCACTCAGACTATTTAATAGCAGATTCTGGGACACTGTGTTGATTGAATACCGTTAAGGTCATTTGGAACAGAGGCAATCATCATTGCCAATAGAACAAATATGGTATTTTATTAGAAATGTTGAGATCTGTTTAGTGTATTTCTAATTGATCTTTCCAGATCTTTCCATATGCTGTGTCTATGGACTTAAAGTTTGCATGTGGAAAAGAATACTTCACATTGGGAAAGGCTAATGAACTGGGACATTTCAAGTTACCTTATAATTATTTTTGTCAAATTTTCTTGGCAGTATCACCAGTGCATTAAAAATCTGCAAATGGAAAAGGGGAAAGTTGACATTTTGGACAAGATTTTTCCAACCCAAACACATAATTAATTAAACCCATGCAATCTAGTCAAGGGCTGGATATGAAAAGCTTGATTTTAATAGGAAATGATGATCAAGGTTTCTTGTTATTATCTATGGCAAGAATTTAACAATGACATTACTGGCCCAGGATTTCTCGGACAGCAACAGGGAAAAATTATTTGCTGTGAACTACTGATAGATTTTTATCTAAGTCACAGTTATTAATCGGGTTCTGTATGCCCCACAAACTTTCCAGATTGGGAATCCTAAAAAGAACTTAAATCAAAGTAACTTTCTGCATTTCTTTAAAATCATGCTTGTTCTTGCTCCAAGGTTATCCTTTAAAAGCCAAAAACCAAACCTACCACACTTGCTATTCTGCAGTAATGGATCAAAACAGTACAAGTGCCCATAGCAATGTGACAGGATTTTGACTAATTAATATACAGTAAATATAAATATTCATATGTCCCTTCATGCTTCAGCCACCATTCCAGAGGACATGCTTCCATGCTGATGATGCTCGTTAAAAAAAACAATGCTTTGATTAAATTTGTGACAGGGGAGAATTGTATGTCACCTGCTCTGTTTTACCCACATATTTCATGTTAAAGCAGCCTCAGATGATGACATAGGACATGTTGTTCATTTAAGAACACTTTCACTGCTGATTTGACAAAATGCAAAGAAGGTACCAATGAGAGATTTCTAAAGATTTACATCTCTAAAAACATGTTGTACCAGTGCTGGTTGCCATCATCTATGTTATCCTTTTTAATGACATTGAATTATCATTTCAGTATAGACACTCAGATACGACGGTCATGAGCATAGTATAAATACCTAGCTAGCTTGTTAGACCCTCCAAGACTAAGCTATTCGTTTTCAGCCCGGTTGTTTCTCCTGCAATGCTTTTTCAATGACAGGTCAGTATTAAAACTGATACTGACAAAAACAAATGAAATATTTTCTTATTTCCTATGAGGAGGTTACCAAACGCTGAGGCATCTGAAGATGGGAAACCAATCATGAGGAGGACAAACAATTTTGGAAGGAAAATGGTTTGACAGCAAAGGAGACCAAGAAAGAGGAGCAGAATGAAAAAAAGCCACACTCCTCTTTCTTTTGTGTCTTTGAGGAAATGTGCTGAAAATTAAGCAGAACAGTAGAAGAGATTAAGAAAAGTTCAATTATTGCCGTAATGTTAAGAGGTACCACAACTCCTGGATCACTTCAAACACATACACTGAAGTGATTAAATTGCTGCAACTGATAAATGGGAGTAACAAGCCATTGCCGGAGGAGCATAAATGGGTTAAAAAAGAAGCATGCAATGGCTTTAATTGTGTAAATAATACTGAACAGGATGGAAAGAAGGAGCACATGAATAATTTAACAGAAAAAAATAATATTTTCTCTGAGGCTGTGTGGGCTTAGCAGGGTAAACTGAAAAAATAATAATTTGACTTTTCAGCCCTTAAACTATGTCGGTGTCCTTGCAAATAAATTCCATCCTTCCTCCTACTCCATTGTTTCAACAAACCCATTCTAACAGGTGACTATCTCATTGGGTGATTTTGTACAGCCAACAAAATGGGAGCATCTCTTTCCTTAAACAAATACCTAACTATTGTGATAAGCCAACTACTTTGTTCTCCAACATCCTTGTATCCTGTTTTACATAATTATCCCTTGTATATGGAGGAACAGCTAGTTGGAAAGCAACTTTAAGGAAACTAGCTGTAGGTCTTATGCAGACATCTTCTGAAATAGCACAGCATTGGTTCTTAGTAGTGCAGGATAATTTATTGTTTTGTCGTTGCTGCCTAGGACACTGTGCTAATGAGATATGTTCCTGTTATCTCAGTGGCCTTTTCTTTTTGTAAAGCATTTTTTAATACTGTGTACAGTAAGTCACCTAATAATTGTTGTCATTGTCAATCTGGGACTCATAAATAGTGTCACTGCCACAGACTGTTAATTACTGTGTGGACTGCAGTTAAAGGGACTCAAAAAAGGAAAAGAAGTCAATTAAAGGAGAGAAATGTTTGTCCAGAGACTCTATTTTTTGCTTATTGAATGAAGCTCATACTCATTAGGTGGAAAAAATGGTCAGATAGTTTCAGTTCAACTTTTTTAGTTCAGCACTGGTCTCTAGACCATTTAGAAGTGTTTATTAATGCAGGAGCCATGGATTTTGTGCACTGCTGAATTCTAAAAGCTAAAATAAAGAAGCAGAAAAGGGATTTGCTTGAAAAGGGGCCAACATTTTAAAAACTTAGCAGTTGCCTGAGATAATGGCTTATGTAACAAAATACTTTGGGCCAGATTCTCACCTAGTGTAAATTGATGCAGCTCTGTGGATGTTACTGGAACTGTGCCTATTTACACCAGTGAGAATCTGGCCTAATAACTCAATGTTTGTGGTATGCAAGTTATACTGAGTATATAATACTCAAAGGGAGTACTGACGCAACCTTATCTATTTATCTAAGGTAAAATTGGCAGGTTTTTAAGGTCAAGTGCTGTTGAGTGTATGCTTTTTAAATAAAAGACTAGATTGTTTAGCTCATTCAGTATATTCTCTTTGGCTACTAGAGCTGAGTGAATTATTCACGGGGAGGGAAGGTATTTGTTGTAATTAACCCTGTTTTCTCTTCACGAATTGTCCTTGAAGAAATAATGATTTCTTCAAATTTGACTGAAATTATTTATCTATTTTATGTGAATGTATTTCAGCTCAAAGACTGATCGCAAATGCTTCCTGAGAATATTGCACAAGATTCACAATTCAAGCTATTTTAATTGGTTACAAATATTTTTGGGGAGGAGAAAGTGTGGGGAGTTGTAGTTAGATCCTGTGCGGATACAAAAATTTGGATGTGTATTCGATCCAGAATCTGCAAAGATGATAAACAATACAACCACATTCTATCAACCATGGATATAAAGTGGATATCTGTAGATTTGCAAGGCTACAGTTGTAGTATGTTTCTGTCCCATGACTGAATGAATACAATTCTTAGAATCTGGTTCCCACTGTGAATGCTCACAATTACTAACTTCAAATTCCTTTCAGCAAATATTCTCCACTATTTACTTAAAGCGTGCTGTTTTCTGCCAGTAGACTTTTAAACTAGATTATTCACAGAAAGCGCATTTAAATAGGGGGGATACACAACTACAGTTCAATTCCTTTAAAAATATGAATGTTTGCAAATAATGTTTACTGTATGCACTCAGTTCTAGTGAAGAAGTTGCATTTTTCTGACAAATGTTGCTTTCAGATCAGTGATTTGTGAATTCAGCATTTTAGGAAAGATTTATAAGCATCACCTATGTCTGAAAAGGACATTGGTTTAAATCATTTCAGAAGGAGGAGAGTGTTTCATCTTCTTTCACTGTGATGTGAATAAGTAGGTTAATGAAGATTGGATGACTGTTGTTTTGACTACAATCCCTCCCATGGCTTTGTTGTCAATTACTCTAATCCTCAATTATTATAATTTCTTCCTCTTTGGCTTCTATGTCATTCATTTCATTCCCCTTCAGATCATCCAAAATTCTGCAGATAAAATAATCTCTCTCTTCAGTTACTCAGACTGCAATACTGACCTTTTTGAAACCCTCCACTGGCTTCCTCTCACCTTCTGCAGGCTTTATCCTTTACCTTCAAGGCAGAACTTAGCCCCTGGAAAATCTCTTCTTTTATTTCCTCCCATTCTCATTTCTGGTTCTTTTGCTTAACCAAAGCTTGTCTCCTGTTAGCTCTTCTTACAATGCTTTCCCATTCTTTAGTCACTTGAAAGAGTCTCTTCTTCTTTTACACCCTCTCCTCTTACACATTTTAAAATCTCCTTCTTGAATGACTCCATTCAAAAATGCTCAGCACGCTACCCTGACTCACCTGCCTTTGAACTGTTTTATCTATATCAGAAATAGATTGTAAACCAGCTCCTTGAGAAGAGATTGTGTTGTCTTTGTGAAATGCCTGCCATACAATAGCTGACTGATAGATACTAAATAAAATTCCTAGCCTCTCACTGTGACCCAGGGACCCTTTAGTGTCAACTGGAAGAGGGCATAAGAGAGATATAGGAGTTTACAGAGATATCCATGGTCAGGAATCTATGTAATAGTTCACCAAAGAGTGGCATGCAAGGTCTCTACCAAGAGCCAGGAGTTTACTGGTCATCACAGTCACTGTGAAATGTATGTATGGGCAATATTTAAGAAGTTAGGCCTCTATCCTGAAAATTATGTCCTTAAGGTATGTAAGTTAAGGCAGGTCATCAAAAGATGATAAACATGCTCCTTTCTGGTAAAAGGGAAGAGGCCCTTATCTCTCTTTGCTGGTCTTGTGTATTGTGTATTGTCCACTTCACAATGGTGGCCTGAGTGATCTGAATGCTAATCAAGAGACTAAAATTGGCCAAAAAAGGGAATATATAAAGAAACAACTAGCAGGGGGATCCAGTTTACGAGTAAAGACAATAGATTGTTGGGGGTACAATTTGGGGTGCAAAAAGACACCCTTCATCCTTACTGCGGAGATGAGCTAAGAGCTTGGCTTGTTTCATGAAACAGGGATCACAGTTTACCTGGCTGAAATACACTGATGAGCAATACTGTATAAGACATGACAGTAACTGGTTAAGTACGTATAGCTCTAGTTTTACACATAACAATTGGTTTCCAATATTTCTACTTTCTATCACTTAAATCTGTATTCCTTGTTAAATAAATTTTGCTTGTTTTTCACTATAAACATCTCAAGTGCCTTGTGTTAAACAGAGTGGTGATCCGAACTGAAACTGGCAAGCTGGTGTGAACTGCTTCTTTGGGTGCAGCTAATCTGTGAATTCTGTTAGTGTCTAGCAGACCAGGGGCTAGACTCTCCAGTGTGCCCATCACTAAGCTGTAGAATGACAGCAGGGCCTGCGAGGCCTAGAGTGGAGCGCCTGTATTGCCAGTGGCATTAGGGAGCTAACCTCTGGCAGACACAGACCAGGCTTCCTCATGCTAAGGACAAGAGGTAGGCAAGGTGCCTCACAACCCTAGGTACGTCCAGGAAGTGTCACACTCACCTTTGGAACTTAGTCCTCTTGGTAGCTGATCAGAGCATTGACCTTCATGACAGAATACAAGATGTATTTATTTTGCTTAGGGATTAACTGAGTTATTTTTGTGAACATCACTTTGAATTTGTGCCTCAATCCCTGTAATTCAGCATCTTGCTGCCGTTGTGCTTTGTGATATAGAATTTGGTCAATACATAAAGAAATAAATGCCTTTATGGTGCAACTCATGCGCTCCGCACCATATTGGTACAACATATATTGGTACTACCATATACTGGTAGACAGCAACAGTCTACCAATATGCATGCTGCAATTGAAATTGTGTTATTCTTCTGAGGGATCTGGCTGCAGATTTAGAACTTTTTTTTTCACACTTAAATTAGCTGAGATGAGTACTTTGTACTTCTTTGCTTCAATTAGTACCGCAGCACCCCGTATGGGTTTACGCTATGGGAGGACAGGTAATATTCAGATTCCCATAAGGGAAGGAAAGGCACCTTTAAATCCTACTGGCAGAAACCATGGACTGTATCTCTGAATTAGTGTATTTCTGGCCACACCTGCCAGTGCTAACCATTTGCCTGCACTCCTCACCAGAATAAAGATTACGACTGCCTTCTGCCTCAGCCTCTCTCCCAGAGGATTTCCATGACCAAGGACTTTCAACAGGAGTTTATGCTGGGTTTTGACTCATCGACTGTAATGAATCTGCCTCTTGTATACTGCATACATTTTCAGGCTGGTAGATTAACATTTGGGGCAGTAGTTTTAGCAGTTCGCTGAGTAACAAGGCCTGCACTATTGCCAAAGTCTCACTGCTATTACCAGGGTAGCTGGAATTTTGCAAAACATTGGATCTGACCATCAGTTTTCCAAATATGGGGGTGCTTTCAGTGGAACGTGTGTGCCTATTATCTGACACTGAGGAATATAGCCATAAATCACATAGTGATATGAGCAATCCTATCAATTGCTTGACAGTCAATTTTTTATCTCCAAGCAAAAGTACATGGTGGCAGAATTTGAAACCTTACTTTATGCATCTTCTTTACATGATTTCCCATGGTCACTTATTCCATTTTCCAATAATCTTGATGAAACAATCTCTTCTGAATATTATATTTATTTCATAGAACTCCAATGAATGGAACTTTTTTTAAGGTTCAGAAATATTCAGTTGATGTTTCCAGAGCAAGGCAGAAGATAGAAACAACCTATGTATAGTGCTGTCTATTTATACACTAGTGTAAATTAAAATGGCAAGTGTGTAAATAGATAATATTGCACATAGAACAACCTATCTGAATACATACAAAACAAACTGAACTTAAAATATAAATCAGCACAGGTGACTTTAAATCTTATTAAAATATATAAAATCCATTTTGTCAAAATGCCTATGAATTGGTCATCAGTATGTTTTGTTGAAGCAGGCTGCAGACCTTATGAAATGCTCCAGTAGGCAGTGTTTGGCCCAAGGGTCATAGGCTGGGCGCCTCTGTTTTAAATGAACTCAGGAAGCAAGTACTGCAGCCAGACCTACTAGACTATTTCTGGATACTGCTATTGTACGATGGGGATGGTGGGCACATCATTTACCCATTACAAAGTAATGTCACAGGGATATATAGGGAGCACAGGGACTTCTCTTGTTTGCTATCCCCAGGAGGAAGCCAATGAAAAGTGGTGGGGAAGAGGTATGGGTGTGGTCTTGTCAATCTTCTTCCACACAGTGGAGGAATAATCTTCCTCATTATTTATATTAGAGAAACAAGGTACAGGAGGTGATATCTTATTGGGCCAACTTCTCTTGATGAGAGAGACAAGTTTTCAATCCTGACACAATCTCTCCAGCACACCTCCTGGGTGAGCAAAGGACTGGACTGCACTGGGTTTTGATGTAAGTGTCAAAATCTAGCCCTACATGTTTATAGACTCAATAAGAAGACATAAATTGCACTCTTAAAACACAACCCAGTGGTTGATTATAGAAGATCTGAATCATAGGTTAGTTTGAAATTACTCAAAATAACATGCTCCTCCATCATTTACTATCCTACATTTGGAGGTCAAGGGAAAAGATTTGGTCAGACTTGATTTTCACCAGTGACAATTTGAAGTTCACATTATAGCCAAACACAAGATCAGTAAATCATTTTTCAAAATAGTTTTTCTCATCTAGAGCATAGTGGTCATATTCTCATTGTAGTATTTTAACTACTTGGGCAATGTGAAGAAGTTTTTCTAGGTCTCGGTGCTATTCATTCCAATAAGCTCGAACAATATTAAAATGGAATATTTTATAAAGTCTTCTTAGCACATTAGCAGGTTTTAATAACTTCCCTCTGCAGTCTCCTTGGAGTTATGTATGCTGTATATATAGAAGCTGTAGAGTTATGTACCTATAAGGGCCAGACAATGCATATGTACATTGTTCTTCACCTCCTTTCAACCTTAAGACTGGTTTTCATTTGCCTTGGAAGGTCTCTAACTCATGTTACCGAATAAAACTGTTTTTCTTTGCTGACAGATCTGCTGAAACAGAACACATCCCTTTTGAAAGAGAACAGAATATCTGTTTCTTTAAATAAGAAACAGATATTCTGGGGAAGTTTTCAAGGCAGATTTTCAGTGTTTGTTTTCAGCAAATGGAAACCAATTATACATGGTATAGCATCCTAATGAGCTATAACGAGCATAGTCAAATGACAGGACTAAACCAATCCCTTTTTCAGCACCACAACGCTGCCAACATGGATCAAGAAATGTGTCCTTTGCATGGTCTCTTTCAGATATAGGAACTATCTGTCCCTGATTACCAGTCTAATTTATGTATAACCTAAAAATGATCTCGCTGCAGAATTCTGTCTCCAGATCTCTGTGTGTTTCTGTTTCTGTTTCATGAAAATGTTACATAAAAACCAAAAAATGAACCACCAAATACCCTTCTCCCATTGCTGCTTGCAAACTGAAAGGTACGCCTTCACTCAGAGTTTGGCAGAATGTTTTAGCCGTGGACCAGGTCAGAGCACTTACTAATGATGTCAGCAAGATTTGCCTTTGCTGGATGGGAGCTGAATGTTGCCCATGACAGAGAGCTTTGGGGCTGGAGTTTATGAGCTCATTTTTCCAGTGACTGGATTTCCAAACAAGAGCTCTTCCCAGCTCTGCTCCTAATGTCCTGAGCTTATATTTTGAGACTAACGACAAGGAGAAGTTGGCATATTCTTAAATATTTGCAGGGTGATTAAAGATAAACTTTTACTTTATAAAAATATATTTACACTCCTGTTAAATGGATATCTGACACATAACCTTACCTATGTTGTCACATTCTACTCCAGGAGATAGATACACACACACACGCACACACATATTCTATTACTTTTCTTTTGGGTTATACTTCCAAGGTTCATGTTTCTGTATGTGAGGTTGATGCAATATCTGATATATTGCTAAATGAGAAGTTTGTTACTGTGTCTGCCAAAAAAAAAATCACTTTCCACCATGAGTAGAATATATCTCAGTAAATTAAACTAGAAAGTGTTCTGTACTTTAGGAATAACGTCAAGCTGCTCCTGATAAAGAGTGTCAGTTCACAACAGCACATCTCTGAGCAATCAACAACCCAATTTGAAAAAAAAAATCCAGCTTGTGGCTAAGTACTGTTTTTACACTTCCAGTCTAAAGTTCTTGAATATTTCAAGCATGACTAGGTCTGATGCTTATTTTACAAGAAAAGCACTGAACTCTGGAAAGATAGGGAGGAATTAAATAAATGATGATAAAGCCATATGGAAGATCTTCATTTTAAAAATGGCCCTGTGGAATGTTTAACATAAAATGTTGTTTTCCTCTTCTCTGCCTGTCAAAGTTTATGCAATACAATTCTCCACACCTATAAGGCATTAGAAGAAAATCACAGGTGAATGCAGATTCTGTAATGTAATAACAGTTTTCACCAGCTACAGATCTGAGCAATAATGTACAGTAAATGAAGTTGCAATATTACCAGAAAAAGTAATTTGATACCGCAGAGATTGCAGATACTGTCTCTGAGATACCTTTCAACATGACGCACATTAAATGCATTAAAAGTTGGATCACTGATAGATCTCAAAATTTAACTATAAACAGGGAACTGCCAGGATTGGGAAAGGACATTAAATTAAAATGTGCAATATCACTGAAGAAAAGGTAACTGGCAAAGATCAGTAGCTGTACTGGGATCTGATGGAGTTTTCAGAGGGTCAAAGTTGCATAGCAAATAACTAAAATTAACCACCCTAATATTGAACCAGTTAATAATACTCAAACACACTCATTCTCATTGAGGATTACATAAAAATATTTTTAAATGTGGATTTGCAATTGGTGGTGTTAGAGTAACATAAAACCAGCAGAACAAAGTAGAGTATCAGGACTTGTACATTAAAATTTAGTCCAAATGAAATGTCATGGCTAATATACTAATCCCTTCCTTTCTAAAAAATTGAGTTATAATGGATATGGTGAAAAAAATGCATTGCAGTGCTTCTCTAAAACAAGTAACAGTCTTCAAATAAATTAGGCGCCATTATAAAGAGGATAGTGATCAATTGTTTCCAATGTTCACTGACTGCAGTTTAATCTGCAGCAAGGGAGATTTAGGTTAGATATTAGGAAAAACTTTCTAACTATAAGAATAGTTAAGTTCTGGAAGAGGCTTCCAAGGGAGGTTGTTAAGAACATTGGAGGTTTTTAAGAACAGGTTGGACAAACACCTGTGAGGGATGGTCAATGTGTCTACTGTCAGAAGAGACCACCAGATCATTTAGTCTGACCTCTTGTATATTACAGGCTACCAAAACTACCCAGAACCCACATAGTGACCCAACAACAGAAATTAGACCAAAGTATTACAGCCCACAGGAGACTAGACTATTATGTGCCACATGCAAGTGCCCGAGCCCCATCTGAAGGCAGGGAAATAATTAAGTGAGTTATACCCAGATAATGCTGGCAAGCGACCTGAACCCACAAGCACAGAAGAAGGCAAAAAAGCCCTGAGGTCACTGCCAATCTTACCCGGGGGGAAATTCCTTCCCAACTCCACATAAGGGGGTAGACCCTGAGCAAAGAACCAGGCAGCCAAGCACTTGAAAGAGAATGCTCACTACCATCTCAGAGCACTGGTCCTCCCCATTCCCTATCCCATCTCCAGCCATCCCTGATGCTTCAGCGAAAGGAGATTACACCAGCCCCCAGAATAAATTTTTTGGGATGCACTTCCTGACCTTTGCAGGTTGCCGGCAGAAACCCTGAAGCATGGACTTTTAGGAACATAAGACATAAACTAGAAGTGACCCCCAGGACTGGTTAGCCCTGCCCCCTACCTTTAGAAGCCACCCTCACATACAATCACATTCATACAATCCAGCTCTCCCTTAAAACTAATTAAACCTCACAACTCCTATTGCAGAGCCATTCTAGAGCCTCACCCCTTTGATGGTTAAAAACCTTCTTCTAGTTTCCCACCTGAATTTGTTCATGGCCAGTTTATAACCTTTTGTTCTTGTGCCAACATTGTCTGTTAGCTTAATTAGTTCTTCACCTTCCATGCTATTTACCCCTTATGTATGTATAGAGACCAATCATATCCCCTCTAAATCTTCTTTTGCTAGACTAAATAAGTCAAGGTCTTCTAGTCTTCTCTCATAAGATAGGCCCTTTATTTCCCTGATCATCATAGTAGCTCTTCTCTTCACCTGTTTCAGTTTAAATTAATCTTTCTCGAACATATGTGACGAGAGTATTCCAAATGAGCTCTTATCAGTGCCTTTTACAATGTCATTAATACTTCTCTATCTCTGCTGAAAATGCCTCACCTAGTACATCCTAAGGCTGCATTTGCCTTTTTCACAGTTGTGTCAAATTGTTGGCTCTTAGCCGTCCTGTGATCAACCCACATACCCAGGTCTCTCTCCTCCCCTGTCACTTCCAACTGATGAGCCACCTGCTTGTAGCGGAAATTCTTATTATTAACCCTACATCCATGACCGTGCGCTTTGTTCTATTGAATTTTATCCCATTTCTGTCATTCCAGTCTTCAAGGTCATTCAGATCTTCCTGTATAATATTCCAATCCTCCTCCCGAACTTTGTATCATCGGCAAATTTTATTTGCAGAATGATACTTTTCGTGACAAGAGCAGTAATAAAAATACTGTATAAGATTGGTCCTTGAGGAAGTCAACTGATAACCTCCCTCCAGTCTGACAATTGAAGCAAAGTATTCAATTTGTTTTTGGGCCATACTTAGATTATCTTTAATCTCCTTCCTTTACACACTGCCTAGCGGCTCAACCTCATCTTTCCTTATTCTCTTTACTTTTAAACTAAAAAAATGGTATTATTTATATTAATTTCTTTGACAAGAGAGCTTGATTTTATCAATTCTCACCTTACTCCTACATTTTTTAATCTCTATGATGTAGCTTTCTTTGTTGATGAACCTCTTTTTCCATTTGCTATAGGCTCTGTACTTAGTCCTAATGATCTCTTTGAGGTGATTATTCAGCTGGCTCCGTCTGGAGCCTTTCCCTACATGTGTTTTCCCCTTTCTTGTGATTCAAATTACAGACAGTATTTGTATAGGTGATCTGAAGAAATTCCAAGCCTCCTCCATATTTAAGTTCTTGAGCTCTCCAGTCTAGTTGACTTCTTTAACTAATTCCCTTATTTTCCCACAGTCTTACAAAATTGACATTTTGAAATACAAAAAAAAAGCATTTCTCATGACTTGGTTTTGTTTATCCTTCCTTTTAATTTAAACTGAATCAAGTTGTGATCACTCAAGCCAAGGTTATTTCCTATGACCAGCTCTTCTATGATCTCCTCACTCTGTATCAAAAACATATCTAAAATTATATCTCCTCTTGGTCTGGTGTTAAAGAAAATGGTCATCTATCACATCCAGGAATAACTGGGCCCTAACAGTATTAATAGCATTTATTCTCTAGTCTATATGTGGGAAGTTAAAATCTCCAATTATGACACAATTCCAAAAAGTATTTATCTCTCTAATAATATTAAAGAGATCTCTATCCATATCTGAGTCTGACCCTGGGGGGTCTATAGCTGTCTGCTAATACTATCTCAATAAACCCCTTTTACTTTCCTTCCCCAAAGTGATTTTGACTAAATGGATTCTGTTTTGTCCATACTATTACTTTTTATTTCTTTGCAGCTTACCGCTTTGTTGATGTACAACTTTACCTCACCACCTTTACCTTTATTCCTATCGCTCTTAAACAGCACATGCCCTTCAATACCTGTATTCCAGTAATGAATTCTTTTCCACCAGGTATCTGTGATCCCTGTAGTATCTGGTTTGACCTCCTGCACCAGTAGTTCCCGGTGCTCCATTTTATTGTTCTTGGCATACTTAAGACTCCTAGTGGATGGGGCTGGAGTCAGACTAGATGACCTCTTGAGGTCCTGTACAGCCCCATGATTCTCTTATTTACCTTCTGCCATTTTGTTTTTTCTTTATTGTCTTCATTTCTCTTTCATTCTCTCCTTTTTCTTTTTGTCAGTAAAATAGATTCTTTTTCTTCCTCTGTGACATAGTTATATACAAACTCACAAGCTTAACCTTATTGCCATGACCTAATATAATATATGATTTTGTGTATTAATTTCTCAAAAAGGGATGAACTTTGGAGGAAGTGGGAGGCTAGTCCTTACTCCGTACTAATATCCATATAATTCACATAAAAATTGACTTATAAATGTGTGCAATTGAAACACAGAATTTGTATGTGCCATTACCCAAGGTCTCCTAAGTTTAGAGTTATAATACTATTTAAAGGATTTTAGGATAGTATAAATATATGATATTGATATTAAATCATTGTGTAGGTGTAATTTTGCACAGCCATTTTGAATATCATCCTGAATTAAGTACAGCAAGTCATTTAATTAGTTTTAAGATATTTCTAGTGTATTTAGAGACCACCAATGAAAACCTGACCAAGCTGAAATCACTGGGAGGTTTGCCATTGTCTTTAATGAAGCCAGAAATTCACTCCAGATTTTCAAACAGCTTTCTAGAACTTTAAATGCAAAAGTTCATTGCCATCTATTATTATTAACTCAGAGCCCCATAGGAAGATTTGGTAAGAAACCAGCATGCTTTCATAGAGAGATGTGGGAAGGGTTAGGTGCAGTACCAATCAAGATCAAACCAAGTTGACTTGAAAGGAAGGCGTCATGGTCCATGGGTGGTATGACAATGTGCGCTGTGGAAGGAGCACTCCGGATGCCCCCAGAGGACTCTGACCCCAGCTCAAAGAATGCTCCAGAGTGGTAAGGAAACTAAGGTAGGGAAAATGTATGTATGATTTTTTTTTTGTATAGATCTTTATGTTTCTTGTGTGATGCAAAAAGAGCAACTGTGTTAGAATCCTGTGTAGAGTCTGTGGTGCATTATGTGTTACACCTCTCAGGTGCTCTTGAAGACTTAATCTATGAACCCAGAACACCTATACAGATGGAGTTCAGGGAGAGAGTGTTACAAAGGAGTCTGAGGGAGTCAGCACTGGTCTCTGGGCTGGGCAGTTGGACTGTGAGTTCTCAGCTTTCTGAAGAGGTGCTAGACAGATGTTCTGCACCCCAAGAGGGTACATGGGGACCCCAGCCAGGGGCAGTGCCAGGACTCTGTTCAGACTCATAAAGTATGCGGGATCCACCAATTGAATTCCATCACAGAAGACTAATGGGTGTCCAAGAGGGACATTCAACTATTTCTGTGACAATAGTAACATATGACCTCTACAGCAAACAAATTATAACCCATACCTGGGAAAAAATTTTAGAGACATCTATTTTCATGCAGCAAAATTCCATAGTGCATGGTCTTCCCATTTGTACAAGCAAATATAGTCAATATATAGTCAAGAAAAAGAAAGTTTGGATTTGGTATTTGAACACAAACTGGTGCATCTGGAAAAATTTTGGGTGCATTTTTAGGAACACAATGAAAATTTGTCCTCATGTGCCTGGTTAAGTGATATCTATGTGAGGTTTCACTTTTCAAACAGCATGTTGGCTATTGGATCATATGAGGTTCTCTCCCCATGATATAATTACTAACGTTGATTTGACAAACAAAGTACATAAGATGCAGAAGTCCTACAGCATAAGTGTATTTATATAACAATAAAAGAATGATGCTAAATAATGTTTTCTAAGAAAACTTAAATAGTTCAATCACTGTATAAATATTATGAACAAATTCAAGGTTCGTGGGTGCTGGGTCAGGAGGAGGACCTTGATCTCTCCTTCTGGCTGTGGAAAAAAGTAAAGAAAGAGCAGAGGTGAAACACTGCATGATCATAACCAGTACTGCACCTGGCCTCCATGTATTGTTATGCAAAACCCTGAACACCACACTGATATGGATCTTAACATATGAAATGACGAAAGCTCATTTACCTAATCTTTCTTGCATGAATAAATGTTGTTTGGCATGCAGGGGCGACTCTAGGTATTTTGCCGCCCCAAGCACAGCAGGCAGGCTGCTTTTGGCTGCTTGCCTGCCGGAGGTCCGCAGAAGCCGTGGGACCAGCGGACCCTCTGCAGGCTTGCCTCTGAAGGCAACCTGCCTGCCGCCCTCGCAGCGACCAGCAGAGCGCCCCCTATGGCTTGCTGCCCCAGGCACACGCTTGGCGTGCTGGTGCCTGGAGCCTCCCCTGTTGGCATGAGACTTACAGCAGCAATGTCTGCATCCTGTGACTGCCACTCCTACTGTTGTGGGAGCATTGGGAGACGTCATCCATTAAAAGACTTAAGAGTAAAATTTCCAAAAGTACCTAATTCACTTATGAGCCCACATCTCATGTTCAAAGGTTACATAAGCCCAGATCCTTCGAGGTATTTAGGTGGCTCCTCCCATTGAAAACAATGGGAGGTAGATGGCTAAATACCTTCGTGGATCTGGGACAGCTTTTGACAATGGACTGTAGGTTCCTAAGTGACTTAAGTGTTTTTGAAAATTTTACCCCAACAACTACAAAATAATAATAATTAGCATTATTATGATAGTTCATCTTCAAAGAAATTTTGGAAAATTATCCTTATTTCTGGATCATGGAGAAACTGAGTAAGAGATGGCTTGCCACAGAGAGAGTTAAATGTCAAAGACAGAATAGAAATGACTGCTGAATTGATACTAATTATAAGAAGAAAGACTTTGATGAACTACCCATTGCTGAGTCCTTCATGCTGTCAAAATAAAGATTAACTAGAGCTTCGGAATTAACTAGATTTACTTCTGCTCTTTAATAACTAGTTAACAGAGCAGCAAGAAATACCTTGTACCATCTTCATGTTGCTAGGAAACGGCCTCCATAACTCCTGAACAAGGACATTGCAACCATGATCCACCTCAAGGCTGGAATACTATAATTCCCCTTATCTACAACTATCAGTTAAAGCCAGTTCAAAAACTCCAGGTTTTTCAATATTGTAGCAGCCTGGCTCTTCAACAGGACTAGTGGGTAAGAGCAGTGTTCAGCATTCTCCAAAAGCTCTCCATCTACCTCTGTGTCGAAGCCAAGGTTCTAGTTCTAACCTAGAGTACTAGACCCTCAGTAGTCTGGGCCATGGCTACCTTTGGAACTATATCCGTTGTACACTATGACCCACCAAGACAGCTGTACTCTGTTTCTACAATACCAGCCAGGACTCTCCAGGCTCATAATCACAGTAATACAGGGAAACTCCCCAAAATGTCATACACTCTTCCCTATTTTTAAGCTGTTAATCTCAACATGTCACTTACTCAGAAGTTTAAGGCTTGAGGCATTCCCACCTGTCCTACAAACCTTTCTTTTCAGAATCAGGACGTGGCATCTGATCTGAACAGTGGTTCATCTACACAGCCATGATGTGTACACACTTTTTTTTATAATCCTGATGATTATTCTAACCCTGGTCCATTCTCTCTTCTCCTTCCAGTTTTATTATTTCCTACTTGTCTTTAACTTTTGCTCATGATGCAATGCCTGCATTCAGAATGTAAGCTTGTAGGGTGGTAACTATACCAAATTCTCCGCTGATATAAATTGCTTGCTCCAATAGAGTTATGCCAGCATAGAATTTGGCCCAAAATCTTTACATGTTTCTTTGAGGCACCTAGAAAAGCAACTGGAAAAACCAAACTATACCAACTCAAACCCCAAATCCCATAATATAGCAAAGGCCAAAATTATGACAATAATTTTATTGGAAGTTACATTTGGGGGACAGTACTGTCAAATACTGAAGATTTGATTTTTTGTTATATGAAGGATAAAATGTTTTCTGTAAGTATGATAATTCATGCCTAGATAGGGCAAGAAAAAAAAAAAGGAGAGCAAGATTTATTAACCTAGAGTCAGAGATAAAGAACTGATAACAAAGCCCAGTCACATTCAGAATGTATTAAGCATGATTTATAGCATTTATTTTATTAATTTGGAATGTTAATAGCTGTAAAAGATGAGGTAAGATTATCAATGATGAACCTTCAGTAGTGTCTGAAAATTAATATTGCTTTTCTCCAAGAAGCCAATTCCAGTCCAGAAGAAGAGGAGAGACATGCAGTACTGTACAATAGTGAATTGTCAGGAAGGCTTCTTGTAGCTCACATAAAGGGGTCTTTTGATTCTTCAATGATTCTTCTATCTTTTTAAAATTATCTTACTATAATTCATAGTTTGAAAATAATCAAAGGGAAGGCACATTGGCTATTTTTTCCTCAGACCAATACATGTAGGGATAAAGTCAGACCCAGGGACCACCCTTAGCAGTATGTTCTGAGCTGCTGTGGATTATCTGGCTCACACAGGGTGTAGGCACAGATAGAACTTTATACCGTGCACATCTCTTGCACAGTTCCTCAGTGTAGCTGAACCAGCTTGGGATAGGGTTGTCAATTTTGCTTGGATGTATTCCTGGCTGTTTCATCACAATCTTTAATTAAAGATTAATCTTTAATTCCTGGAGGATTGGCAACCCTAGTTTAGGTCCCTCATGGGGGGGCCCCAGAGGAGAGGGCAGGCTTTGTGCCTTGTTACATTCTGGACAGGATCTCTTCCCAGTTTAAACCTCAGGCTTCAGCGCTGTTACACATTGTGTGGGCTGAGCATGCCTTCACATGATGCTCAATGTCTGAGTGCAGACCTGGCCCATGAGCATAACTATACGGAAGTTTATTCATTTTCATAACTCCTAAATGTGTTCCATGAGCCACATTCAGAACTGCTTGTCACAACACTAATGGAATAATCACCCAGGCTTTTCTGTATAATATATGCCAAGTTGCACATGTATTCACTGTGGGCTCAGGATGAAATTTGTAGAAAGTAGACAAAGTTTTCTTAAGCATTTCTTATCCAGCCCACTTGTACAACATATATCAACTTGCACAGTTCTGAATTAGGGAAAATCATCAGTGGTCTTCCCTAAGTCAATTGGCATATCTTTCAGTAAAAAGCATACAGTGTACTCTGCCATTTCTGCTTATGAGGGTGCCCAACCCAGAAGAATTTCTCAAAAGAGCACTGACAAGTAAATAAATATAGAATCATAGAACTGGAAGGGACCTCGAGAGGTCATCTATCCAGTCCCCTTCACTCATGGCAGGACTAAGTATTATCTAGACCATTCCTGACAGGTGTTTGTCTAACTTGCCCTTAAAAATCTCCAATGATGGAGATTCCACAACCTCCTTAGGTAATTTATTCTAGTGCTTAGCCACCCTGACAGTTAGGAGTTTTTCCTAATGTACAACCTAAACCTCCTTTGCTGCAATTTAAGTCCATTGCTTCTTGTCCTATCATCAGAGGCTAAGAAGAACAATTCTTCTCCTTCCTCCTTGTAACAACCTTTTATGTACTTAAAAACGGTTATCAGTCTTCTCTTTTGCAGACTAAACAAACCCAATTTTTTCAATCTTCCCTCATAGGTCATGTTTTCTAGACTTTTAATCATTTTTGTTGTTGTTCTCCGGACTTTCTCCAATTTGTCCACTTTTTTCCTGAAATGAGGTTTCCAGAACTGGACACAACATTCCAGTTAAGGCCTAATCAGCATGGAGTAGAGTGGAAGAATTACTTCTCGTATCTTGCTTCCAACACTCCTGCGAATACATCCCAGAATGATGTTTACTTTTTTTGCAACAGTGTTACACTGTTGACTCATATTTAGCTTGTGGTCCACTATGACCCCCAGATCCCTTTCCCCAGTACTCCTTTTTAGGCAGTCATTTCCCATTTTGTATGTGTGCAAATGATTGTTCCTTACTAAATGGAGTACTTTGCATTTGCCCTTGTTGAATTTCACCCTATTTACTTCAGATCATTTCTCCAGTTTGTCAGGATCATTTTGAATTTTAATCCTACCCTTCAAAGCAGTTGCAACCCCTCCCAGCTTGGTATAATTCATAAACTTTATAAGGCCTGCACAATTTGTAAAGCGGCGAGGTCCATATTACTCCAAAGAAAACAGCTGAGGGGTGAAACCCCCCCGACCCTCCCCAGTGCCACCTAAACACCCCCCCAGAGCCACTCAGCCCCCCCCAAAACACAACCTCCCCCAGCACCATCTGCCTTGTGAAAACAACCCCCACAGTGCTGTCCAGCCCCCCCCAAAACAAGCCCCCCCCAAGCGCTGCCCACGCGGGAAAACAAACCCTCCTTCTCCAGCGCTGCCCTGCCGAAACAGCAGCATTGAACTTTGGTAATATGTTATAGCGAGCCCCTAAGGTAGTATAATTAAGGTAAAAGAAAAATGTCTTTTTGCTAGGAGTAGAATAAGATCTTCCCCCCAGTCGGTAATCAACTGCCCTGTTGAATGAATGAGGTGTGACTGAGGAAGGCGTGGAAGGCAGGCACCTCCAGACAGTTGCAACCCTTGGAGAGGGGATGGGAGCTAGACCAGATCAGTAGGACAGGTCAGGCACCGACTTGTAGCTCGTCTCCTCAGCCCCCAACCGTCTGCGGCTCACCTGCTCCCCCCCCCACTGCCCGCTCGCCTCCTCAGCCCTCCTCCCCAGCCGCCAGCTCATCTGCCCCCCGCCAATGCCCACCCACTCACCTCCTCAGACCCCCACTCTCCTGGCTCACCTGCCCCCCCGATCACCTTATCAGCCCCACTCCCCCAGCTCACATACTCACCCCCTGACACTGCCTGCCTGCTCGACGACTCAGCCTCCCACCACCCTGGCCAGTGATGAGCTGCCAAAATTTTAACAACTGGTTCCCTCCTCACCCCACAAGGGGGTCGTGGCCCATCCCCACCCCCTGGGACTCCTTTTTCCAGTCATAGAATATTAGGGTTGGAAGGGACCTCAAGAGAGCATCTAGTCCAACCCCCTGTTCAAAGCAGAACCAATCCCCAAATGGTTCCCTCAAGGACTGAGCTCACAACCCTGGGTTTAGCAGGCCAATGCTCAAACCACTGAGTTATCTCTTTCTCCTGACCCATCCAACCCCCCGGGTTCCTTGATGTGCTGCCCCCAGGACCCCTGCCCCATCCACCCTCCTTCGCTGTCCCTTGACTGCCCCCCTGTGACGATGCGGTTCTGGCGGGACCCAACTGAGAGTGCCAATTCAGGACCAATTGCTCAAACAGGGCAGTTACAGCCCAAGGCTGGGGTTTTGCCACCTCTAAGGCAAACCAAACCAGCCAGACAAAAAGGACTTTGGTTTCACCACACTGGCTAACCACAAGTCACACAAGCAATTTCCTTAGACACTCCAGTCTCCCAGTGTCACCACCAGTGCCACCCGTCCTGGGGAGGATGAATGGTTATGAAAACCAACATCCCAGTAAAAGAAAAAGGTTCTCTCGATCCCAAAGGACCAAGCCCCAGACCCAGGTCAATATACACATCAGATCTTACCTACAAATCACGCTGTTGCCAATCCTTTAGAATCTAAAATCTAAAGGTTTATTCATAAAAGGAAAAAGATAGAGATGAGAGCTAGAATTGGTTAAATGGAATCAATTACATACAGTAATGGCAAAGTTCTTAGTTCAGGCTTGTAGCAGTGATGGAGTAAACTGCAGGTTCAAATCAAGTCTCTAGAGTACATCCCCCTCTGGGATGGGTCATCAGTCCCTTGTGTAGAGCTTCAGCTTGTTGCAAAGTCCCTCCAAAGGTAGGAAGCAGGATTGAAGACAAGATGGAGATGAGGCATCAGCCTTATATAGGCACTTCCAGGTGTAAGAAAACTTCTTTGTTCTTACTGTGGAAAATTACAGCAAAATGGAGTCTGCAGTCACATAGGCCAGTTTCTGCACACCCTGCTGAGTCACAAGGCGTATCTGCCTCCTCTCAATGGGTCAATTATGTAGCTGATGGTCCTTAATGGGCCATCAAGCAGGCTAAGCAGAGCTAACACCCACTTGTCTGGGATCTTTCTCAGTAACTCAGCATAAGTTTGAAATACAGACAGTATACAGCCAATACTTATAACTTCAACTACAAAATGATAAAGACATACAGACAGCATAATCATAACCAGTAAACCATAACCTGGTCTTAAACACCTTAAATTACCCCTTTACATAAGATCTGGTGCCATTACAGGACCTTGGTTGCAACCCATGTTCTATATGGTCCCAGTTTATATCAATAACATCACACCCCTGCCACACCATCCACCCTCCCTTTCATTCCTGATGGCCCCCCTGGACCCCTGCCCCATCCAACCACCCCTTCTCCCTGTCCCCTGGAACCCCTGCCCCTGACTGACCCCTGCCAGCCCATCCACCCTCCCCATCCTTCTTGATGGCCCCCCCAGGATCCTTGCTCCCCAGTCAACCCCCCTGTTCCCCACCCTCTGACTGCCCCAACCCCTATTCACCCCCCACCCCAACAACCCCCCGAACTCCCCTGCCCCCATCCAACCCCCCTCCCCCCACTCCCTGCCCCCTTACCGCACTACCTGGAGGTGGCTGGCGGCATTACAGCCGTGCTGCTTGGCTGGAGCTGGGCCACACCACTGCTGCGCAGTGCCTGGAGCACCGGGTCAGGCTGAGATTGCAGCTCCCACACTTCCCGCAAATCAGCTGTTCACGCAGGAAGCCTGGGAGGGCAGAGAAGAAGTGCGGTGGCTTCGCGCTCAGGCCCAGGGAGGCGGAGATGGAGAGGAGGTGAGCTGGGGCAGGGAGCGGTTCCCCTGTTCACTCCCCTTCCCGTGTTACATGCTGTGGCCTGGGCGGCCGCTCCGTCCCAGCTTACCTTGGCTCCGTCTCCACCTCACTGAGCCTAAGCGTGAAGCCACTGCACTGCTTATCTGCCCTCCCAGGCTTCCCATGCGAACAGCTGATTTGCAGGAAGCAGGGGAGAGCGGGAGAAGCAGGGTGGAGCATTAAGGGAGGTGGAAGCACAGTGGCGGTGAGCTGGGGCCAGCTGCCAGCTTGCCTGCCCCACCACCACTGCCTGCCCACTCACCTCCCTGCCAGCTCACCTGCCCCCCTGCCAATGGCTCCCCGCTCACCTTCTCAGGCCCCACTCCCCTGGCTCACTTGCACCCCTGCTCACCTTCTCAGCCCCCTACTCCCAGGCTCGTGTACTCACCCCCTGACACTGCCTACCCGCTCGACAACTCAGCCTCCCACCACCCTGGCCAGTGATGAGCTGCCAAAATCTTAACAACTGGTTCCCTCCTCACCCCACAAGGGGGTCGTGGCCCACCCCCACCCCCTGGGACTCCTGCCCCATCCAACCCCCCCAGGTTCTTTGATGCCTCCCCCAGGATCCCTGTCCCATCCATCCCCCTTCCCTGTCCCCTGACTGCCCTCTGCCACACCATCCACCCTCCCTCTCATTCCTGATGGCCCCCCTGGACCCCTGCCCCATCCAATCACCCCTTCTCCTTGTCCCCTGACCGGCCCTGGAACCCCTGCCCCTGACTGCCCCCCGCCACCCCATCCACCCTCCCTCTCCTTCCTGATGCCCCCTCCGGGACCCTTGCCCCCATTCAACCCCCCTGTTCCCCGCCCTCTGACCACCCTGAGTGTTCAGGGGAGGACGTGGAGGCGGAGCGGTGGTGAGCTGGGGCCAGCCACTGGCTCACCTGCCCCCCGGCTACTGCCCGCCTGCTCCCTTACTCAGGCCCCCTCCCCCACCACCGGCTCACCTGCCTCCCCTCCACTGCCTGCCTGCTCGCCCCCTCAGGCCCCCTCCCTCACCTGCTGCTTGCCTACTCACCCCCCCCCCCCCCGCAGGCTGCATACGCAGGCCGCATGTGGCCCACGGGCCGTATGTTGTGCAGGTCCGATCTAAATAATTGATGAAGATATGGAACAGAGCCGGACCCAGAACTGATCCCTGCAGGACCCCACTTGTTATGCCCTTCCAGCATGATTGTGAACTGCTGATAACTACTCTTTGGGAAAGGTTTTCCAACCAGTTTTGCACCTACTTATAGTTCTTCCATCTAGGTTGCATTTCCCTAGTTTATTCATGAGAAGGTCATGTGAGACAATATTTAAAGCCTTACTAAAGTCATGATATACCATGTCTACCACTTCGCCCCTATCCACAAGGCTTGTTACCCTGTCAAATAAAGCTATGAGTTTGGTTTGACATGATTTGTTCTTGACAAATCCAGGCTGACTGTTATTTATCACCTTATTATCTTCTAGGCGTTTGCAAATTGATTGCTCAATTATTTGCTCCATTATCTTTCCGGGTACAGAAGTTGAGATGAGTGGTCTGCAATTCCATGGGTTTTCCTTATTTCCCTTTTTTATCGATTGGCAAAGTTATATTCTCTATAATGTTTCCTTAGATATCTACCAAATCAAAACTTTGCTGCTAAAATTGAATAAACCACCATCAGGGTGAGAGTATGGGTTGCAAATATAACCAGCAGTCCCTCCTGGACTAGAACTGCTCCCAGACCCCAGTTGCATGCATCAGTTTGAATCACTAAGGGCATCCAGGGATCAAAATAAGCATGGGATTGGCTCTGACAGAGGACTTGACACGGGGTTTCCAAAGTCTGCTTTGTTTCTTTAATCTTTGTGTCATTGGCTTGGCACGGGTACTAACATGGGGCAGAGAATGGCCATATATATGTATTGAGCTCAGCCAAGGAACTAATATAAACTGCTTATGAATGGTGGGTAACAGTAATGAAGCAACATTTTGTTGGTTTCACATCATCAGCCAGCAAACAATGCCCTAGAAACCCTGCAGCATCTTTTGTAAAACTAATGGCTGCATTCAGCTTTATGCCAGCTTTTTGGCATTGGATTAGTACTTGGTCCAGAATAGCGTTATGCTCAAGAAGAGTCTTTGCCAAGATGACAATGTTGTCAAGATAGCAACATGCACTGGGGACCTTATCTAGGAGCTGAAAGACCAATCTCTGAAATACCTCAGGAGCAAAGTGTGACATTATCTGATTAAAATATAACCATGCAAATCATTGTTGCTACCACTGTTATATAATTGCAACAAATCTTATACAAAGTGTGACGCATGGCTAGAAAGGGTTCAGCAGCTTGCAGGCTTATTGACCCCAATTCAACCCTTAGAGACATTTTGGTAGATAATCTTTGTGTTTTGTGTGTTTAGATATATATTGTTAGAGATTAACAATATAATCAAAGAATCCCTGTCTATGCTGTAGTCAGTTAATTCACAGATCAAAAGGACACAGAGAAAATCTGGGATCTGCTTAACTGCTTAGCCCCAAGAGGGTTAGCCTAATTTACTTCCAATGTGCATTAAGCTAATGTACACAAAGGAACTCTTAATGAACAGTAAGATGTCAACACAGGTAGTTAGTGCAGAATAGGTAGTGTACACCTGTTACCTGGGCTTTTCCCCCACGTAGACAAGTGATTGGCTAAACTGCATTAAGCCCCTGTGTGAATACTCTCATTCAGAATTAAAGTAGCCTTAATCTGATTTAGTGCAATTGACTTCCAAAGACTTCTTAATCACCTACCTTCATTGTGCACCATCTGTTTTACTTTCCAAACTGCACCACTCAAGACAGGTTGGCAGCTTCTCTAGGAAACCCACCCCACAGTTGAGAAACAGTGGCCTACTATCAGTTGTTTGTGTGGTATGATTAGATCAGAGACTTTATCCCTTAGAACATGTGTAGGAGGATTCTGGCAGCTGAACCAAAATACTTTAGTATGTATACCAAAAAAATGTGTAATGACTGAGTCATAGTTATATTAACAGAAGTCTGATGGCATACACAGGTAATATATTCCACTAATAAACAAAATCATGCACTTTACTATCCTGAGATAAAAGGTATTAGTCATTGCAGGATAATGAAGAGGTGTTTTTGTTTCCCTCCATTTGTTGCCATTGGTCACTATATTCAAAAAAAGCAAGAGATCCTAGACAAAGAAGAAAAACATTAGCTGCATGAAAGACACTTTAGCAGCTGGCAAATGTAAACGGCAAAAACCTGAATAACTGTGTAATTGGTAATTATTACTCTAACCAACCCTCTTTTCCCCACCCTCTAGTGTATTGGTTGTGAAACCAATAACTACATTCTGCCTTTTTGTTTTATTAGACAGAGATATGGTCTGTTTTGCTCTTGATGTGAATGCTCCTAGCTCTTCATTTCTGGCTCTCAAAAAGGAACAATATGTGAGATAATCAAAATACTAACGTACATTCACCCCAGATCTTTCCCTCCCCAAATCTTGATGTGTAGGTTTTCAATAATTTGAGAATGATCAATGATAGTGTTACACAGCTGCAAAAAAATATCCCCACTAAAACACTAATCTTGTCATCTTGAATCTGGTCTAGTCAGAATTTGTCAAGTGCAAAATTATTGTAATGGGTACATGAAGTGCTAATTAGCTATAACAAGGCCTTGACAAGGTCCCCCAGAATGTGCTAATAAAGAAATAGAGAGTCATGGGGTGGGAGTGAAAGTATTGTCATTGATCAAAAAGTGGCAAGAAGACAGAAAACAGAGTAGAATTAAATGGTCAGTTTTATCATCAGGGTGCTTTAAGGTTCCGTAGTAGGTCTAGTACAATTTAATAGATTTATTAATGAGTTAGTTGGAAAAGGAGGTTGAATAGTAAGGTAGAAACATTGGCAGACGAAACAAAAATATTCAAGATCAGAGATGCAAATGGAATGGACATCACAATTGCAAATGATGTTCAGGGTTCACAACTGCAAAATAATGCACATTGGAGGAAAAAAATAACCTATGCATACAACTTACACGGTTCTAAATTATAGGGAAGGGATGTATGTGTCGTTGTGGAGAGTTCAATGAAAGTCTCTGCTCAATGTGCAACTGTGGCTGTTTGCACAGCTAAGATTTTTCAGAAGGTAATAGGAATAGTATTATCATGGACTAAGTATTAATTTTTGTCTATTTTTTTCTTTTTTAGAATCTTATTGCATCAATAATAAGCCATGAAGGCTGATTCTTATCTTAACTTCAGCCTCTTAACTAATCCTTAGTTTACTAATGCTAGTTTCTGACATTTTAACACTGTTGTGAATGAGATTCAGAGTATGTCTACACTTTGAGCGGGGGTGGGATTCCCATCTTGGGAAGACATATTTGCACTTAGCTGCCATTCAGTTAGCATACTAAAAATAGACTATAGTCATGGCAGCACAAGCTGTGAGATGGGCTAGCCACTCCTAGAACATGCCAATTTTAGTCCCGATGCATGTATTCATGGCAGTTGGCCCATCCCACCACTTGCATTGTTGTGGCTACACACTGTTTTTAGCATGCTAGCTCAATGTCTCCTTGACCTGGGAATCACACCCCCAGTTCAAAGTATAGCCATACCATCAATTGAGTTCATTGGAACTACTATAGATTGATACCAGTGTAACTTGGATAAGAGTTTTGTCCTTCATATTTGAAATGGAAATGGCTGTCCAACCTCTTGACAGAGGAAAGAAGATGCAACAAAGTCAGTCCTTTAGTATTGCTTAGCAATGGAATGGGAAAAGAGCCCAATGCGCAAGTGGCAAATCTTTCCACAGTGGCTACAGGTCCGCTTGATAGACAGAAGTTGAAGCACACTCTGCTTCCTGGTTTGCCTGCAGGCCTGAGCCTGGGTTCTCTGATGGCTCTCTGCAGTGATTGCACCAGTCTTAACCTGGCTTCTCCAAACTGAGCGATCGTGGGCATGATTTCCCCAGTTATCAGTGGAATGCTGAATTTCTTGAGGCCTTGCTTGATCATGTCGCTGTATCAGAGCTTTGGCCTTCCTCTGTGTCACAGACGGTATTTCAGTTGGCCGTAGAGCACAACCTTCAGCTGATGATCTTGAGGCATGTGTTTCACATGTTCCAACCGGCATAACCTGTGAATGTCCAGCATAGTCTGCATAGACTGTAGGCTGGTTCTTTCAAGAATCTCCTTATTGGTGATCCGTTGGTCCCAAGTAACTCCAAGAATTTTTCTAAGACAGTGGAGGTGGAAACTATTCAATCTTTATTCCTGCTTGGAGTATGTAATCCAGCTTTCACAGTTGTGTATGTATGTATATATATATATATATGTACACACACACATACAAACTATAGTGTTCTCATTAAAGAAGGTTTGGAGAGGGAAATGAATCATTAACAGATATTTAATGTCTAACAGAGAAGAATTTGGTGACTTTTATGCATTGCAAATTTATAGTAGAGGGGCTGTTTCTAGCAAAAAGTGCAGTTAGTTTCCCCAACAACTAGGCAGCTGTCATAAACAGGTTGTTAAGGTTTAATGTCTGTTTTACCTGTAAAGGGTTAAGAAGCTCAGTGAACCTGGCTGACACTTGACCTGAGGACCAATAGGGGGACAAGATACTTTCAAATCTTGGTGGAGGGAAGTCTTTTTGGTTTTTTTTTTGTTCGTTGTTTGCTCTTGAGGCTAAGAGGGACCAGACGTACACCCAGGCTTTCCCAATCTTTCTGAATCAGTCTTTCATGTTCCAAAATTGTAAGTAATAGCCAGGCAAGGTGGATTAGTCTTATGTTTGTTTTCTTAACTTGTAAATGTGTCTTTTTGCTAGAAGGATTTTTACCTCTGTTTGCTATAACTTTGAATCTAAGGCTGGGGGGGGTGTCCCTCTAGTCTATATGAATCTGAGTACCCTGTAAAGCATTTTCCATCCTGATTTTACAGAGATAATTTTTACCTTTTCTTTCTTTAATTAAAAGCTTTCTTTTTAAGAACCTGATTGATTTTTCTTTGTTTTAAAATCCAAGGAATTGAGTCTGAACTCACCAGGGATTGGTGGGGGAAAGAAGGAGAGGGAGATGATTAATTCCTCCTTGTTTTAAGATCCAAGGAGTTTGGATTGGTGTGAAGCCTCTCAAGACAACCCAGGGAGGGGAAGATCTGGGGGGAAAAGGAGGGGGATGGTTAATGTCTCCTTGTTTTAAGACCCAAGGGGTTTGGGTCTGGGTTCCCCAGGGAAGGTTTTGGGGGGACAGAAAGTGTGCCAGACACTAAATTCTGGCTGGTGGCAGTGTACCAGACTTAAGCTAGTAATTAAGCTTAAAAGTGTTCATGCAGGTCCCCACTTTTTGTACCCTAAAGTTCAAAGTGGAGGAACAAACCTTGACATGGTGAGCAGCGGTTGGGATTCCTAGGAACCAAAAGCTAATAGGATTTTTTCTCTCTCCTTTCTAACTGCTTGGAAAGCAGCCTGAGGGCAGAGGTGTTAAGTTTTGTAACAAGGGTGTGAGCCAGCAGACAGCCAGCAAAAGGCATTTACAAGTGAATTGTTTTCTTTCTTTCTATCTCTCGGGTATAGCTAGTTAGAAAATCTCTGTTAACCAAGCAGCCTGAGCTGAAGCATCCCAGTCAGTAAGCTACAGGGGGATGCGGCCAGCATAAGAAAGCAGAAAAATGAGTGCCAAGAAAGCAGTTAAACAGGAAAAGGCTAGGCTGGAAGCAGAAGAGAAAGCCAAAGAGGCTGATCACAGGAGAGCTATAGAGATGAAACAAAAAGAGCTGGAGATGAAACAAAAAGAGATGGAAGAGAGAGAAAGCATGAACTGGAATTAGCACAGGCTAAGCAGGATGGACCAGCCAATCCTAACAACCCTTCTCCAGGTACTGTTTCCCATCCCAGAAAATTCCCCACCTAAAAGGCAGGTGATGATACTGAGTCCTTCTTAGAAAATTTTGAAAGGACCTGCCATGGGTACAGCATCCCTACAAACCAGTACATGATAGAGCTGAGGCCACAGCTCAGTGGACCCTTAGCAGAGGTGGCAGCTGAAATACCTAAGGAACACATGAACGATTATGAACTTTTTCAAACCAAGGCCAGAATCAGAATGGGGCTAACACCTGACCATGCCCGTCGGCGGTTCAGAACCCTAAGGTGAAAACCAGATGTGTCATTTACCCGACACGCCTACCACATTGGAAAGAATTGGAATGCCTGGATATCAGGAGCAAATGTTAAATCTCTGGAAGAGCTGTCCCTCCTAATGCAAATGGAACAGTTCTTAGAGAGTGTTCCTGAGGAAATAGAAAGGTACATTCTAGATAGGAAGCCCAAAACTGTAACCGAGGCAGGAGAGATTGGAGCCAAATGGGTGCAAGTGGCAGAAAAGAAAAAAGCTACTAGCAAGGGGAGCGAATATCACAGGGGGCAAACCGAAAATAAACCCTATCACCGAGGGCAAACCAAGACCCCACCTACAACCCAAGGAAAGCCCCAGACACCCTATTGTTCCACCTCACCAGACTCCAGCAATCCACCTCGGCCCAGTGACCAGTCAGCTGGGCGATGTTTTAAATGTAATGAACTGGGACATATAAAGGCCAACTGCCCCAAGAACCCCAACTGAGTACCATTACACCACCATCACACCAAAGATCCCTAGGCCCAGATGCCTCTCAAATACCCTCAGAGTCAAGAGAAACCTTAAGAGTGGGCGGAAAGAAGGTTATCGCGTGGAGAGACACGGGCACAAGTGTCAGCTATCCACCAATCCTTAGTGGACCCCAAATTCATCAACTCAGAGGCCCAAGTGACAATTTACCCATTCATGTCAAAATCTGTAAACTTGCCTAAAGCTGAACTGCCTGTCCAGTACAAGGGCTGGTCAGGAATGTGGACTTTTGCAGTCTATGACAATTATCCGATCCCCATGCTACTGGGGGAAGACGTGGCCAACCAGGTGAAGCTGGCCAAGAGGGTGGGAATGGTTACACGCAGCCAAGCCAGGCAAGCTTCCAGACCCATCCCTGTTCCTGAGCCGTCCACAAATGCCCCGTCTGTGTTACCAGAGACCCAGACAGAGGTGGTGGACCCAGATCCCCTGCCAACGACTGCAACAGCCATAGTGCATCCAGTCCCAGAACCGGAACTGGAAAAGCAACCAGCATCAGAACTGTTGCCAGCACTGATGTCAGCGCTTGTAAACCCATCTACCACTCTAACACCAGAGGGCACCAGTGGGCCTGAACTGGCAGAAGCAGCAGACAACCCTACCGAAGAGGCTCTGCCAGAGCCTGAAATATCGCATAGTGCACCAGCGGAAAGCAGTTCACCATCAATGAAAACAACCCCATCACCTACATTGCTTCCAGAGGGACCAAGCCCAAGTCCACAGTCTAAGGAGGAACTAGTGTCTCCAGCCTCAAGGGAGCAGCTCCAGACTGAACACGAAGCAGATGACAGCCTTCAGAAAGTTTGGGCGGTGGCACGGAGCACCCCACCGCCTCTCAGCTCTTCTAACCGATTCCGGTTTGTTGTAGAACAAGGACTTTTATACAAAGAGACTCTTTCTGGTGTACACCAGGAAGACTGGCATCCTCAAAAACAGTTGGTAGTTCCAACTAAGTACCGGGGAAAGCTCTTAAGCTTAGCCCATGATCATCCCAGTGGCTATTCTGGGGTGAACAGAACCAAAGACAGGTTGGGGAAGTCCTTCCACTGGGAGGGAATGGGCAAGGATGTTGCTTATTATGTCCGGTCTTGTGAGGTGTGCCAAAGAGTGGGAAAGCCTCAAGACCAGGTCAAAGCCCCTCTCCAGCCACTCCCCATAATTGAGGTCCCATTTCAGCGAGTAGCTGTGATATTCTGGGTCCTTTCCCAAAAAAGACACCCAGAGGAAAGCAGTACATTCTGACTTTCGTGGACTTTGCTACCCAATGGCCGGAAGCAGTAGCTCTAAACAACACCAGGGCTAAAACTGTGTGCCAGGCCTTAGCAGACATTTTTGCCAGGGTAGGTTGGCCCTTCAACATCATTACAGATTCAGGAACTAATTTCCTGACAGGGACCATGAAAAATCTGTGGGAAGCTCATGGGGTGAATCATTTGGTTGCCACCCCTTACCACCATCAAACCAATGGCCTGGAGGAGAGGTTTAATGGAACTTTGGGGCCCATGATAAGTAAATTCATAAATGAACACTCCAATGATTGGAACCTAGTGTTGCAGCAGTTGCTTTTTGCCTATAGGGCTGTACAACATCCCAGTTTAGGGTTTTCACCCTTCAAACTTGTTTATGGCCAAGAGGTTAAGGGGCCATTACAGTTGGTGAAGCAGAAATGGGAGGGGTTTACACCTTCTCCAGGAACTAACATTCTAGACTTTGTAAGCAACCTACAAATCACCCTCCGACACTCTTTATCCCTTGCTAAAGAAAACCTAAAGAATGCTCAGGAGGAGCAAAAGGCCTGGTATGATAAACATACCAGAGAGTAAAAGCAGCAAAGAATCCTGTGGCACCTTATAGACTAACAGACGTTTTGGAGCATGAGCTTTCGTGGGTGAATACCCACTTCCTCAGATGCATGTAATGGAAATATCCAGGGGCAGGTATATATATGTGTGCTAGCAAGCAAGCTAGAGATAACAAGGTCAGTTCAATCAGGGAGGATGAGGCCCTGTTCTAGCAGTAGAGGTGTGAAAACCAAGAGAGGAGAAACTGGTTCTGTAATTGGCAAGCCATTCAGAGTCTTTGTTCAATCCTGAGCTGATGGTGTCAAATTTGCAGATGAACTGAAGCTCAGCAGTTTCTCTTTGAAGTCTGGTCCTGAAGTGTTTTTGCTGCAGGATGGCCACCTTAAGGTCTGCTATAGTGTGGCCAGGGAGGTTGAAGTGCTCTCCTACAGGTTTTTGTATATTGCCATTCCTAATGTCTGATTTGTGTCCATTTATCCTTTTCCGTAGAGACTGTCCAGTTTGGCCGATGTACATAGCAGAGGGGCATTGCTGGCATATGATGGCGTATATTACATTGGTGGATGTGCAGGTGAAAGACTAACACGGCTACCCTCTGATACCAGACTAACACGGCTACCCTCTGATACCAGAGAGTGTTCCTTCAAAGTAGGAGACCAGGTTATGGTCTTGAAGGCGCAACAGGCCCATAAGATGGAAGCGTCATGGGAAGGGACATTCACGGTCCAAGTGCACCTAGGAGCTGTCAACTATCTCATAGCATTTCCCACCTCAGCCCTAAAGCGTACCATGTTAATTCTCTCAAGCCCTTTTATTCCAGAGACTTAAAGGTTTGTCAGTTTACAGCCAGGGAGGAGATGATGCTGAGTGGCCTGAAGGTGTCTACTATGAAGGAAAAAGTGACAGTGGCTTGGAAGAGTTGAGCCTCTCACAACCTTGGAACATCTGCAGCGGCAACAAATCAAGAAGCTGTGCACTAGCTTCGCCCCATTGTTCTCAGCCACCCCAGGATGGACTGAACGGGCATACCACTCCATTGACACGGGTAATGCTCACCCAATCAGAACCCCACCCTAACGGGTGTCTCCTCATGCCCAAGCTGCTATAGAACGGGAGATCCAAAACATGCTACAGATGGGTATAATCCACCCCCCTACCAGTGCATGGGCATCTCCAGTGGTTCTAGCACCCAAACCAGATGGGGAAATACGCTTTTGCGTGGACTACTGTAAGCTAAATGCTGTAACTCCTCCCGACAACTATCCAATGCCACGCACTGATGAGCTATTGGGGAAATTGGGACGTACTCAGTTCACCTCTACAATTGACTTAACCAAGGGGTACTGGCAAGTACCACTAGATGAACCCACCAAAGAAAGGTCAGCCTTCATCACCCATGCGGGGATGTATCAATTTAATGTGCTTCCTTTCAGGCTGCGAAATGCACCTGCTACCTTCCAAAGACTTGTAGATGGTCTCCTAGCAGGATTGGGAGAATCTGCAGTTGCCTACCTCGATGATGTGACCATTTTTTCTGATTCATGGGCAGAACACCTAGAACACCTGGAAAAAGTCTTTGAGTGCATCAGGAGGGCAGGACTAACTGTTAAGGCTAAAAAGTATCAAATAGGCCAAAACAGAGTGACTTACCTTGGACACCGGGTGGGTCAAGGTACAATAAACCCCCTACAGGCCAAGGTGGATGCTATCCAAAAGTGGTCTGTCCCAAAGTCAAAGAAACAGGTCCAATCCTTCTTAGGCTTGGCCGGGTATTACAGGTGATTTGTACCACACTACAGCCAAATTGCTGCCCCACAAACAGACCTGACCAAATAGACCCAGTCAAATGCAGTTAAGTGGACTGATGAGTGTCAGAAGGCCTTTACCCAGCTTAAGGCGACACTCATGTCTGACCCTGTACTAAGGGCCCCAGACTTTGACAAACCATTCCTAGTAACCACAGATGCATCTGAGCATGGTGTAGGAGCAGTTTTAATGCAGGAAGGACTGGGTCAAAACTTCCATCCTGTCCTGTTTCTCAGCAAGAAACTGTCTGAGAGGGAAAGCCACTGGTCAATCAATGAAAAAAAATGCTACATCATTGTGTATGCCCTGGAAAGGCTACGCCCATACGTTTGGGGACAGCATTTCCAGCTACAAACCGACCATGCTGCGCTAAAGTGGCTTCATACTCTCCAAGGGAAACAACAAAAAACTGCTTCGATGGAGTTTAGCTCTCCAAGATTTTGATTTTGAAATTCAACACATTTCAGGAGCTTCTAACAAAGTAGCTGATGCACTCTCCCGTGAAAGTTCCCAGAATCAATTAGTTAAAAATTGTCCTTTAAATGTGAAAAGTCTTGTAGTTTTACATAATTAGTAGTATATGTAAAGGTGCATGTGTTTTATTAATCTGTTTATTCTAAAGTTCTAGGAAGAAATCACCGCCAGTGTGGTTCCACACTTTCTGAGAATTGGGGAGCGTGTCATAAACAAATAGTTAAAGGTTAATGTTTCTTTTACCTGTAAAGGGTTAAGAAGCTCAGTGAACCTGGCTGACACTTGACCAGAGGACCAATAAGGGGACAAGATACTTTCAAATCTTGGTGGAGGGAAGTCTTTGTTTGTGTTGTTTTTTTGTTCGTTGTTCGCTCTTGAGGCTAAGAGGGACCAGACGTACACCCAGGCTTTCCCAATCTTTCTGAATCAGTCTTTCATGTTCCAAAATTGTAAGTAATAGCCAGGCAAGGCGGATTAGTCTTATGTTTGTTTTCTTAACTTGTAAATGTGTCTTTTTGCTAGAAGGATTTTTACCTCTGTTTGCTGTAACTTTGAATCTAAGGCTGGGGGGGGGGGTGTCCCTCTAGTCTATATGAACCTGAGTACCCTGTAAAGCATTTTCCATCCTGATTTTACAGAGATAATTTTTATCTTTTCTTTCTTTAATTAAAAGCTTTCTTTTTAAGAACCTGATTGATTTTTCTTTGTTTTAAAATCCAAGGAATTGAGTCTGAACTCACCAGGGATTGGTGGGGGGAAAGGAGGAGGGGGGATGGTTAATTCCTCCTTGTTTTAAGATCCAAGGAGTTTGGATTGGTGTGAAGCCTCTCAAGGCAACCCAGGGAGGGGAAGGTCTGGGGGGAAAAGGAGGGGGATGGTTAATGTCTCTTTTTTTTAAGACCCAAGGGGTTTGGGTCTTTGTTTTAAGACCCAAGGGGTTTGGGTCTCTTTGTTTTAAGACCCAGGGAAGGTTTTGGGGGGACAGAAAGTGTGCCAGACACTAAATTATGGCTGGTGGCAGTGTACCAGACTTAAGCTAGTAATTAAGCTTAAAAGTGTTCATGCAGGTCCCCACTTTTTGTACCCTAAAGTTCAAAGTGGGGGAACAAACCTTGACAGCAGCACTATATAGAATATAAAACACACCTAATTACAGACTTTTATAAACACACACACACACACACACACCATTAACTCTATAATTCTTGCTATGTTGTTTGGAATAGTCATGCCAGCTTCACTAGAAAAGGCAAGATGTAAAATTAACTTGTTTCAAGGGCCTTTTCTAGCAGACATGTTTTATAGATATAATTTGTTCCAGATGTCGTATTTACTACAAAGGTCAAAGAGGTACATTTTATTCTTTAGCTGTGGCCGCTATTTTATTGTTCCTTAGTTTATGCTGACACACATTAGCATTTATCAAAAATGGTTTTGCCCAGTACTGAAGTGTTTGCTTTATTCTGAAGCTTTTCCCAGCATGGTACAACTTGAATTTATTTTCTCACCTGGAGAATAATGAGGATCATGCTGAGCCCACCCAAGTTTGATCTGACCCTCTCAGGGAAAAGCCAAGTTTCACATTCTGCCTCCTGCTCAAACAGGAGAATACACCTGCTGTTCACTTTCAAGCTCGGGTTTTTCTCTTCTTTGATCTGGATGTTGGCGTTAGCATGGATGATTTGTGACCCATACATCACTTTAATGACGGCCCATATATTGTACATTGCAGAAAAGTAAAATCTTCCCTGATGGTTATAAATTATATGCAACTTTAAAGGGATGTTAAAGAAAGGAAGCATGATCTTCTGGTTAAGGAACAGGCATGGGTGGCTGGAGACCTGGGTTTTATTTTGGGCTTTTGTAGACTTATTATATTACCGTGGACAAATTATTTAACCTCTTTGTTCCTCAATTCCCACCACTGTAAAATAGAGAGAATAATGCTTATATATCTCACAGGAGTGTCATAAGCTTACATTTAATAAAGAACCTTCATCTCCTTGGATGGAAACTATTGTAAAGATCTGATTGAACTATTTCTAACGAATCCATTTATTTAATACATTTAGCTGTTTTTTTGGTCTCTGTGATTTGTCAGCTTAGTCATGTGTTTCTCTGTTTTCTGATATAATGAATATTGCTGCAATAAAAAGGCAGAGGGTCTAATTAAGTTAATGGTTCTTTGATATCTCAGGGAGATTGTGGAGACAGTTTATGGAGTTGGGAGAAACTGGGCTTCCAGGATTAATGAATTTTTACAAAAATTTGAAATAATATTCTGTGCCACTTGAGTCAGTCTGTTTCCTGAGACTTTCATGATAGAAAAAGTAATGTGTTGAATATTGTAGACTGGTGTCAAACTGCAAACTAATCTTTCCTCATCATATTCACCCAGGGAAATGGCATGTGGTATAAGTGTTCCAGCTATGGAGCTTGTTGCCAAATCCATATTTGGTTTATCTAGTTGCCACTAAGATAATCTTTTTGGCCAAGGACATTGTGCAGTCATCACTGCAAAGGGTGTGATCATGGACCCTTCTCCATCTCATTCAACTGTGTTCATGTTCTGGCTATATTTCTGGAAATACAATAGTTGTGGTGCTGATATAGCAATATTTCATATAACTAGCAACTCCATTTACGGGTTTCCATATTCTATCATGTATCATCACTCACAGTGATATTGTCACAAACAAATTAGCAGCCTGGTTCTCTGCCTCATTAGTATTCAAAGATCTTCAGCAGTTGACCAGTGGGCCAAATAAAATTAGACAAAGGTTTCTAACCATTAGAGGAGTGAAGTTCTGGAACAGCCTTCCAAGGGGAGTAGTGGGGGCAAAAGACATAGATGGCTTTAAGACTAAGCTTGATAAGTTTATGGAGTGGATGGTATGATGGGATAGCCTAATTTTGGAAATTAATTTGGCAATTGATCTTTGATTATCAGCAGGTAAGTATGCTCAGTGTTATGTGATGGGATGTTAGATCGGGTGGGATCTGAGTTACTACAGAGAATTCTTTCCTGGGTGCTGCCTGGTGAGTCTTGCCCACATGCTCAGGGTTTAACTGATCGCCATATTTGGGGTTAGGAAGGAATTTTCCTCCAGGTCAGATTGGTAGAGGCCCTGGCGCTTTTTCACTTTCCTCTGCAGCGTGGGACATGGGTCACTTGCTGGAGGATTCTCTGCAGCTTGAGGTCTTCAAACCACAATTTGAGGACTTCAATAACTCAGACATAGGTTAGGGGTTTGTTACAGGAGTGGATGGGTGAGAATCTGTGGCCTGCATTGTGCAGGAGGTCAGACTAGATGATCATAATGATCCCTTCTGACCTTAAAGTCTATGAGTATATGAGAAATCAGATTTGAATGTGAAGAAATATCCCAAGCGTAACCTGTTCTTCTATCTCTTGCAGAAAGTCTGAGGGACAGCTGGATCTGCAAGAGACACTTTTTGAGGAGTGAGATCTGATGGGAGAAGAGTGCATTCTTAGACTGGATTCTGACAGAAATCAGGAGAAAATATTATCTGTTATATCTTATGTGGTGGAAGAGAATCTTCCTTTTCCTCTCCTGAAGGCATTGTAAAATGCAAGATAACTACCTAATAGAAAACAAAGAAGAATACAATTGTGGCATTTTGCATAATTGTATCATTTCACAAATTCTACCTGGCACTTCGACAGTCCCACCTGCCCTGGAATGGCTTCTAACATTCCAAACCTCTGACAACCTCACATATCACCGTTTTTGTTAATTGTTATGAAAACTGTTCCTTTTTTCTCCCAAATATACACTTTCCCCCCAAATTATATTTGCCTTAACTCCAAGATTGTCAGTGTTCAGTCCTGACATTAAATAATCAGGGTTAGAATGTTTTATGCATTACAAGAGGAAAAAATGAAAAAGAGTTTATGAAAATAAGTACTAAAACATGTTCTTAAATATTTTTTTTTCAAATAGTTTAATGGGCTCTGACAGATCACATACGTATAAGAAAGGCATGCAAGGTCAAGATCCAATTCTTTTTACAAACTGCTCAGGAGAACCCTACTTACAATTATAAACACTATGCTCTGGTTACATTACAAATCAGTTGTTTTTGTGTTTTTAATTTGAAGCTACAGCAAATATTTTTAAACGTATAGCTGTTGTTTCAAAGGTAGATCTAACAGGACAGAACAACATGCAAATGAATCCTTTTTTGGCTCAACAACCCATATTCTTTTATAGGGCCCTATCCTGCTCCCAACAAACTAAAGGGCAAACTCCCATTGACGTCACTGGCAAAAAAATCATTCCTTGAAGTGAAGGTATTAGCTACAGCATTACACCAGTGCTCCTTCTGACATGCATTATGTATCACTGAATACATCTCAAAGGCCATTGACTATTTTTCTTCCTTCACAATTCACTTTAATATAATTGAATTTCATTATTGGAGAAATGCCCCCTTAACTTATTCAGTTCTGATAAGAAAATCAATACAAGTTTATGAATGATTGTAAAATGCTCTGGTAATCATGCCACTATATGAAGTGTGTTTGCAATAAAGTCCTTTGTGGAAGATGCACTTGGAATCAAATAGTTCCTCAGACCTCATATGAACTTATCTTGCACAATATGCCTTTTTTCAAAACATGGGAATTCCTTGGCTCTGGAAGCATATGTAGACAGAAGATATAGTGCATGCAAAGTAATATGAAAGGGAGAACGAAGAAGATGGAATAATCACAGAATAGTGCTTATTGCAGAGTAGGGTATATAAAGATTTCAGGTGGTAGACTAGCATTTCAGTAATATTTAAGGTGTTTAATTGCATAATTGTGCCTGGCTTTGAGACAATCCTGCCATTATTCCCCATCTTGTTATTTTACATGTGTTTTTTAAATTTTTGAGACAAACCCCACATTGTTTCTCAATTTGTGATCTTATATACTTTTTAAAAAAAATTATAGACAGTGTTTTTGGATAATTGCTTCCAGTCCAGAACATGTTTTATTTCTTAATGAACAAGTTGTCTCTGAAGAATGCCACCTTTTTTATTTTTTGAAAAGACAGAGTTGAGTAAAAACATAACATGTTCAGTTTTAACGTGAACTCAAATCAATGACAGTTATCAAAAAAAGATTATCTTTTCTTAAACCAAAATAGGCATATACTGTTTATTTAGGGATTTGTCTGATTAAAGGACATGCTTGGCACAATTCTTACTGAATTGATCTATTTTTTTCTGGGAAAAAAGCTCCTAAAATAATTAAACTGTTTTACATATGTTAGATTTTTGTCTTGAGTAAAACATTCTGTAATTATATATTGCACTCTACACAGACAATGCTCCAGATGTCTCCTGTCTTTAGAACAGCTGTGAAACATAGTTGATGTAAAACATCTTTGGGATTTTTCTTTGCAAAATTGAACAGTTTAAGATAAAGATGGTCAGACTACTTTGTTTGACCCAAATCACTTCCTAACTGTCAAACCAAACACCATTTTCCAGGTTTTAAAGTGTTTTCACAATGCTTAATTTAATAAATAAATTGTGCATCTCTGTACTTTCTGATTTTGGGCTAGCAACCACAGTTCAGAAATATGGCTGTATTTGCATAATTTTATATCCTAAATCCCAGTGGGTATTGAATTCTTAGGGATTGCATTATGTCAGCAAAAACCAGGTACGTGTTAAAAAAGTGACATTAATCATATATGAAAATAAATATTCCCATGGGACTGCTAATTCCATTTCAACTCTTTGAAATACATAGAAGAGCAGCATGTGAAGTACTCTCAATATTAATATATTTATTCATAAATATTTCCTTAGAAAACTATAGAACGATCTTTCTTAAAACAATCTGGGATGGCAATCTAAGCATTCCTAGTCTAACGGTGAGGGGAAAACACAGTTGTTTGGTTCCTATTATAGATTTACTTTGGACTTAAAAAAAATCTTTTACAGAAGTAACGTGTGCATATTAAACAAAAGCATAAGGGTTATTGAATACTATTGATTAGAGGTTCAGGAACTGAACTAAAGCAAACTTAAGTCAACAGGAACTTGCCATCGGCTTTAGTAGTATTGGATCAGGACATTAGTTATCCTGTAAATCCCCTAAATGTTTCTAAATTTTAATCCTTTTTCAGTAAAATAATATGTGTATGTTTTATACAACATATTTCTTGTATGTTTGTGTTCTTATTGCATGCTGACATTTGGCACCTTCGACTACATTCAGGATGTTTTTTGTAATCTATTCCTGATTATTGCTGAAGGGTTTGTTCAAGGAAAACACATCACCAGATGGATTAAGGTGCCTTTGCCTATGGTATGTCCATACTAAATTTGGTCATTCCAAGGGCATAACTCTACTAGAGGCCTCTCAGCACCCTGGGAATTGAGGAGTGAGGTGTTTTTTCTCTGACATGTGCAAGGTAGCAATATAGTCATCATCTTTCACATTTATGAAACACTGCTGCCTGCCCAAGAAGGCTTGTTTGGACACAAAGTGCTACATGTAACAAAATAAGGGAAGCCCTTTACTATGGATCATGTTACATTCATCAGCTATCCCCAAATCTCTCTCATAAAGCAGGAGAAGAGTGACTTCAGACAAGGGAAAATTATTCACCGGTAATTCCATTTGCTGGATTCTTCCATTTGTTGGAAAGATAGTTAGGGATGGTTGGCATTATGTTGCCACTGTCAGGAGGGAAGGAGGTGAAATAATTGTGAGTGACACTTTGTTTACACAGGACAGGATAGCTCAGTGGCCTGAGCTTTGGCATGCTAAGCCCAGGGTTGTGAGTTCAATACTTGAGGGGGCCACTTAGGGATATGGGGCAAAAATCAGTACTTTGGTCCCACTAGTGAAGGCAGAGGGCGGCTCTCAATGACTTTTCATGGTCCCTTCCAGCTCTATGAGATAGGTCTATCTCCATATATCATATAAATCCAAATCTCCTTCCTCTTCCACCAGTTGGACACCTCTATAGCTGGAAATGTATAGGAGATTAGAAAGGAAGCATACAAGAAGAGGCAACATCCTGTAGGCAAGAGTTCCTTACGCTGAACGATGGGTTTGGGTTTCCTAGTACAAACTAGAGAGAGCTTGGCAGAACTTGGTATTAGCCATGTATGTTTGTGAATAACATATATATTTAGGAAAAGAGCTTTTCGATAGTAGGCTATGTGCTCAAAGACCAGCTCAGTAAAATCTGGTAATGATTGCTTCAAGGAAAAAAAAAAAACAAAAGCAAATGTTCATTGAAGTTTAGATAGTTCCCAAATCATTTTTCAAAGTTTGAATAATAAACTAAAAAACACAAACTAAAATTTCCCCTCATTTTGTCTTTGTCCAGGCTCTTCTCTTATATCGAGAGGCTGGAACAGGAGAGATGAAAGGAGACAGTAATATTAACTGCTAAGAACACCGCTGGGCCATGGACTCAACAGTTCCCATGTGAAATATTTCTGGGTTGAGAGACAGGGAAGGATCAGATTTATCACCAGTAAAACCTAAGGGAGAAAAAGGAAATGCATGTAGTGGCAGGTGGTACCAGAGTATTATTTGTATTGCCGTAGCACCTACCGACCTCATCTGCGATTGGGGCCCCATTGTCCTTGCCCATGTTCAAACATATAACAAAAGACAGTCCCTGACCCAAAGAATTTACATTCTATGTAAGACAGGCAAAGGGTGTACAGAGAAAAGTTACCTGTCCATGGTAAAGCATTAGCAGAGCTAGGACTAGAATGCAGGTCCTTATTTAGTAGTGTGACAAGAGATATTGCCTCACTTGCTCAAAATGCCTTACCAAGCTCTATATGGGAAAATCTGCAGAAAAACCAGGAAGGGGTTTAAATTCAGAAAAAAAATATTAAATTGCTTAACTGAACATAAAATCAGTGGTGATAGTATCAGGACCCTATTACATGCTCATAACAATACTTAGTTTTAGAGATAAATCTTTAATCAAATAAAAATTAAGAATAGTTTTAATTAAGAAAATCCAGTAATGCCGGCTATAGGATGATGTAATCAGGAGACGGTATTGGATCATCTCTTACATAAGAACGGCCATACTAGGTCAGACCAAAGGTCCATCTAGTCCAGTATCCTGTATTCTGACAGCAGCCAATGCCAGATGCCCCAGAGGGAATGAACAGAACAGGTAATCATCAAGTGATCTGCCCCTGCCACCCATTCCCAGCTTCTGGAAAACAGAGGCTAGGGATACCATCTCTGCCCATCCTGACTGATAGCCATTGATGGACCTATCCTTCATGAATTTATCTAGTTCTTTTTTGAATGCTGTTATAGTCCTGGCCTTCACAACATCCTCTGGCAAGGAGTTCCACAGGTTGACTCTGCATTGTGTGAAAAAAAACCCTTCCTTTTGTTTGTTTTAAGCATGATGCCTATTAATTTGATTTGGTGGCCCCTAGTTCCTGTGTTATGAGAAGCAGTAAATACACTTCCTGATTTACGTTCTCCACATCAGTCATGATTTTATAGACCTCCATCATATTCCCCCTTAGTCATCTCTTTTCCACCCTGAAAAGTCTCAGTCTTTTTAATCACTCCTCAAACAGCAGCCATTCCTTACCCCTAATCATTTTTGTTGCTCTTTTCTGAACCTTTTACAAGTTCAACATATCTTGTTTGAGATGGGGCCATCACATCTGCATGCAGTATTCAAGATGTGGGCATACCATGAATTTATATAGAGACAATATGATATTTTCTGTCTTCTTATCTATCCCCTTCTTAATGATTCCCAACATTCTGTTAACTTTTTGATGGCCACTGAACACTGAGTGGATGTTTTCAGAGAAACATCTTGTGGAGATACATTGCGGCCCATAGGACTACATGGGGCTTTTGCTAGGATTCATCCAAAGATCAGCTAAGAAACCCCCATAGGAATGCATTGGAGCCCACAGGATACAACAGGGGTAAATTCTGCATCAGAATGACTCAGCAAAATCCCATAGGAATACATTGAAGTACATAGAAGAGAATGGGGCTTCTGTCACATGTAGCCACACATGACTAGGGTGTGATGTCACTGAAAAGCCGAAAGCTTATTGGCTGAGCCTAAGTGGCCAAACAGTATATAAGGACCACCGCTGGAGGCTAAAGCTCTGTAGGGATAGGGACCAGCAAGAGAGAGGAATGCTGTAGGATACCTGGAGGAAAGAAAGTGCCTGCAGAACAGTGGCAGCAGCAGCTCCCGCGGAACCGGGCAAAAGAGAGGCTGCTTGAAAAGCAGCAGCAGCAGCCCATCCAGGGTTCTAGGGTTGCCCCTGGGAATGGGCAGCAGGAGGCCTCTGCAGCAGCCCAGCACCAGCAACCAATAGGCTTCCATCTCTCCTGCCTGAGGCAATGCTTCACCTAAGGAAGAGGCAACAGCAAACACCTCAACAGACAGCAGCCCGTCCCTGGACAGTGCTCCCCAAACACCATATCCTAAAAATAGACAGAGCAGAAGGACCATTTCCTAGGTGGCTCAGAGGGATTTTAGATAAGCCTCTGTAAGTTAGAATCTTTTTCTATTTAATATACTAGATTGTATGGGTTTCAAGTGAAAATAAAGCTGCATGCCTGTGGTCTGAGTGAGATCTCCCTACCCATCTAATAGTCTGATCAGCACTCGTTGGATGCTTAGTGTTAAGTATTTAGTATTGAATGTTAATTAATATATTGTTAAATGTTTAATTGTTATATTATTATAAGGTATAGAGTATTAAGTAATGATTATATTATGTGATAGAGTTAATTGAAACTGTAATTGTAGTATTGTTACTTTATTTGGTTAGCTGTGGCTTTCTCTAGAAAATCCCTTAGGGTGGGCTACAACCTTAACTACCAGAATAGATAAACTGAAAATAAGTTTTAAATCTAAAACAGTATTTTTAGGCAAACTCATTGGTTTGATATAATTATTTTAAATCTTCCAGTAGCAGTAGGGACATAGTGCCTTTCAATTTGGTCTGCCACAAAGAGTTTGCCTGTTAGCCAGGTCTTCATTGACTGGGTTGGTTGAGAAGTGGCTGTGTCTTCAAGTAATTCTGTTCAACATTTCTATGTTCAGAGTAATAGATCCCTGAGCAGAGGGAATGGAAAGATCTTGATGTCATTGCTGTTTGCAGTTGCTTTTTCATATATTTAATATGGCAGCAGACGACTCTGTAATCTAATACGTATTTTGTGTATGTGTATACTTGAAACCTGACTCTGTTATCAAACATGGGATTAAATTCTGATGACTAAAGCCCTAACAAATTAAATTATGCTGGCTAACATGGGTTTTTAGAGATTGAAAAAGTTTACAAAGCTTATTACAACTCAAGTTATTAAGATAACATTAAATGTATCTAAATGCATTTTTTCATCACAGCTTTAAAATGTTGCCAAACCAGAAGCCAGAGACAGATTTTTTTTTTTCCCCTGAAATAGTTATATCTGATGACAGTGTTTAATATTCACTCTTCCCCAGGGCACACGTCAATACTGTGCCCAGACTTTTAAGAAAGGGTAGCTTTTATTTTGCCACAAATAATCTGGCAATGTTTTGTTCTCTTCCAGAAGCAAATTGCTTGTCTAGATATTGCAGTAGATGATACTGCACCATAGGCCTATTCTTTGTTATGAAAGCTCGATTTAAAAACAAACAAAAAACCTGTGTTGAAAAGGCACAATCATGTTGAGACAAAGATGGAGTGAAAGTCACCTTGAATGTCTTTGCATTAACAAGTTCATTAATGTTTAGCATACACCAACGTATGGTCAACGGTAATGTCAACTAACTAAACAAATATCATAACAATGCTTTACTCTTACTTCATAGTGTACTTTACAAACAATAAGGAACTTTAAAACAATGTTGCTGATGCATTTTTAAAAAATAAATATTGTTTAAAATGACATTCAAGTAAAATCAGGATTGTGTATCTGTAAACTTAGCACATTAGCCTTTCTACCAATTCCCTTTTGTTTGGCCTTCACTTGTCGTGCCATATCTTCATTTAGTGCCCAGTTCTGCAAAGTGGTGCTGAAAGTTGTGAATCTTTCAACAGACATGTTTTGAGGTTCGTAAAATAAAAATCCTGTACCCATCAATTTTAGCAAGAATAATGTCTGAAACTGTTACTGATGTAGTTTTATTTTGTTTCTTCTTAAACATAGAATTCTGCATATTCTCTTAGCAAAGGGTAAAAGTTGAGAGAGTGACAGAGTTTAGAACAATGTGCATTTAGGAATATAAAAATACAAGTACAATAATTCATTCATTCAACTGATGTTGCGTGTGTGTGTGTAATATCCTAAGACCACAATGCAAGATATTCAGGGAGTAAGTGACTTCCAGCTGAGACAAGTTTAATGCAGCTCCCAGTGAGTTGGCCCATTGGTAGAGATGGTGCCTATGAATAATGAAAGTCTCAGTTAAAGACTTGGTTGCAATAATGTGCAAGAAGTATGTTCAGAGAGTTCAGCCACAAGGTGGAGGACTCTACTAATTTGTTAAGTCTGTTCTAGTCTCTGTACCAGCTGGCAGGCATTGCTGCGGGCATGTTCAGATGCAATGGATGGAAAAATAACAAAGAAAGTTTGAAAGATAAAATTTATAGAAGTGAGCTAAACTGGCTTGTGAGGCTTTGTTACCCCCAGAATCTTGGTGTATGGATTACAACTGGGTGGGAATTGATTTTTCTGTCCCAGGAAATTTTTTTGAGATTTCAATTTTTTTTCTGTTGAGAAGTAAAAGTCTTGAAAATGTTTTTGAGCCAACAACCCGCAAATTTTTTTTCAGTCCATCAGAATGTTTTGTTTAGACATTCTTGAAACATTTTGTTTAGATTTCAATCTATTTTAAATTTTGAAAAAATGACATTTTGAATTGAGAAATATACCATTTCACACCTATTTTTTCAATTTAAAAAAATTGTTGAAATCAAACATTTCCTGAAATCGGTTTTGGTTTCAGTAAACAGCATTTTTCCAATTTAAAAATATTTAGTTGAAAAATTCTCAGCCAGAAGCAAAAGGGTATTTTATTGCTTAGTGCAGCTCCAACCTTCTGCCAGTGAGTTGGGTAGTTCAGAATACCAAAGTAGGTGCAGGTGTTTTGACATGACAGGTGGAGCTGGGATTATTTTTCTCAATTAATTCAATAAAAAGGTGTCTAGGTTGGCTGCCTCACTTGATGTCCGCTCACTACCCATCTGTCACTTCCTCTTTTCCCTTCCAGAAACTCACGTCTCAGCTGACTGACCAGCTGTAGTGGCATTCCCTCACCTGCCTGAGTCTCCATTGAACTATGTGCATGCTGGGATACAATGAGTGGAGCATTCTGTCTCCAGGTGATATATGATCACTTTGTGCACTCTGGATAGATATAGTATGACTTGAAAGGGTTTTGATATTGGTAGTGGCGGTCCCTAAGACAGTATATACAGTCCTTGTATTGACAGCCAGTGCATCTGAAAACAAAAACAGGGAAATTCATCAGTTATAGTATATTGTACATGTAGTCAGATCACTGATTCTCCTCAGATGTCAATATGGTATCTTTCACCCCTATGAAATTCATCTAGATAGTGAATATTTATTTTAACTGAGTCTATAAATTAATAGCTTAAAGCAGTCTATTAATAAATATAATGACAGTAAAACAGTATAAGCCAAAACCAGTGAACTCTGTATAGATCTCAAAGGGAAAGCGATTTTTCTGATATCTGTGAAGTGAAATGAACTCAAAGTAGTGAGAATTTTTGTGCCTAATAACAAAATAACTATTCTGACAATAGCTTAACATATGTGAATTTTGGAAAAGGAGAAAAAATAGTTTTTCTTCCTTCCTTTCCAAACAACTTTCACAAGTTATCATTCGGTTGCCATAAGATGGGTAATTCTTTGAAATTTAAGGCAATTATATTTATTATATTTCTAAAACACTATCATGCACAAGTTATGGCACAAATAGTCTGAAATGTTTTTAGGAGAGGAACATGTATACAATTTTAGTGTGATTTTTTAAAAGTATGATTTTTTTTTTACTTGAGCTGGTTTTATTGGTGGAAGCTAGAGCTTGGGGGATTGATATTTGCAAAAGATTTGAATAGGGTGACACAGTAGGATTCCAGGTTTTAGAGATCTTACAGAAGTGGTGGTTTTAAATCAGAATTTTGGATGACACTGCCTTACCATGGCTGTGCATGAGCCCTCTAAGAGCACTTTTGAAACTGCTTCAGCCCTTTGCTGTATTGTTCATTCAATCCTGCTTCTGTTTTTGTGTCCCCCTACTGGTATGTGAAAAGCTATTATCTATAGAACTAGTGAATTAATGGGTTTTTGGTTTGGTGGCTACACTGAAATGACACAAATTATTTTGGGTCAAATGAAACATTTTGTTCCATCCAAAATATTTTTTCATTGTTTGGTTTTGATTATTTTTTCTTTTTTGTTCTTTGAAATCTAGCAAAATGCAGAAATGAAACCATTTCAAAATAAAAAGTTGAAGCATTTCATTTAGAGAATGTCAAAATGAAACATTTAGATTTTGGGGGGGAAAATCAGATTTTTTTCAGCCAAAACTATTCACCAAATTTGACCTGAATTCAGGAATAATTTCAGTTGATCCAAAACTGTATTTTTCGGTGAATAAATTTATTAATCTGATAATTTTCACCGAGCTTTATCCATCAGCTGATCCTTTATTAGAAGATTGGTTGTTAGCAATTGGAATGGTGCAAAGAATTTGGTGAAAAATATTTATTTTGCTCTGGTTTAATTTTTTCATTTTATTGAATGGGGATACATCCCAGATATTGCCACTGGATAGCCCAGAGGAGAAAAATGTGTAACCTCTCAAAAGGCCTGATCTATTGTGGAACTATTACCATTGATTTCAATGTGAGTTAGAATGGAGTTAGAGTTAGAGTGGAGTCTTGCCAATATTACTATGTTACTATGTTTCCAAACAACACCAACATCTTTAAAAACCCAGAACCAAACACAGATGAAGACATTGTTACTGCTCTGACTAGATATCACCAAATAAATATTATTACAACTAAATGCCACAGTGATTATCTTTAAAAATGCCTTAATAGAACCTAACTCAAAGCCCATTGAAACTAGTGGAAAGGCTGCCATGGAATCAAATGCACTGAGAACATCCCTTTATAATTCCAGTCTTTGGTTACATAATTATTATCCAGGGGCTTGCTGTTACAGAGGTCCTTGTGAAGAGAGAGCTTAGCTTATTTTTCCACAAGACATTTACTTTCTCCTAAATCAGAAGGCTCCTCTAGGATACCTCAGTGTAAATTCTACTCAAGTCAATAACATTACTGAGAATGAAAACCAGTGCAGCTGAGAGTAGAATTTGGTACAGAGTCTGCTTTTCAGTTACAAATGAACAGCAATATTTGCTATGAACAACATCATGATCGTGTTTACTACCTTCAGAATATAAATGATGCAAGGCAATACCTGTACTCTTATTTGATTTAAGATGGTCTACTGTTCCATGAATTCATGAAAGCAAAGAAAAATAGAAAGCAATGCTCAGTGTTCAACGTATAAATACTAGTTGCTATAGTGGAAATAATAACAAAGGGATGGTGTGTTCTACATGGCAGACACTCTCAAAAATGGATAAAATGCAATGAAAATGAAAAGTAAAACAGAAACAAAGTAAATTTGTATTGAAGAATTTGATATTGTATCTTATCCATTAGATTGCAATGTCTTTGGGACCTGATCCAAAGTTTGGTGAAACCAATACATCAGTGGGATTGGGATCAGGCCCTTTGTGTCTGTTTTTATTCTGAAAGGATTAATGTAGAAATGTTAAAGATGTTTCTTTACTTTCCTGCTAAGTCATGACAAAATTAAGTATTCTGCTCTGGTGTGTGGTTAGAGGGAACTGAGAGTATTCAAAAGCAAAAGCAATCCTCATGAAAAATAGTCACTGCACATGAGGTTGAAGGGCCTCTATTTAGTGAATCACAGCACTTGCTTAAAGTTAATTTGAGTATTTTAGCCATGTTTGAGCTTTGTTTTTAAGATTTTAATAGTGAGATTATGCTGTACTGTGATTTCTAAACATTTACCAAAATGATGTTTTGAGCAATGAACTTTGAGTTTTTTTGCATTATATAAGCACAAAATAAAAATAGTAATAAAAACTTGCACATTCATTGTTTGTTTATATTTTGCACTCCATAAATAGACCACTGCAGGAGAAACTTTGCAAAATGACCAAACAGATCAGCCTGACATGAGTCGCCATCACCAACTTCGGCAGAGCAAATGAACTTTTGCCCTTACAGAAAGGCATATGGTATTGTAGAATTAAAACTTTCAGGAAGGTTTCATTGATTTTTCCAGACTCTGTACCCCAAAATAAAAAATTCTAGAATGCCTGGTAGTGAAGAGAGCCTGGCTAATGTAAGCACTGTGCTATTGTCGTGTATGAACTGTTGATAGCAAATAACTTGGTGTTAAGAAGATCATTGTCTCTGTATTTATCTTGGCTTTGGATCACAAGGATTCACACAACTTCTGTTTTGCCCCAAGTGAGTGGGTGTGATAGGATATTCAAATTCAAAGAGAAACGCAAGCTGAAACTACCAAATTTCATATGCTTTTGTGCAAATCCAAACATGTTGCATGGTTTTTATTTTTAATCATAAAATGGCCCAGGTTTGCACAAAATGCTTATGAATTTCAGCAAAGCTTTCGAGTTTGTGACTAAAACAAGTTTAATATGATTTGAGGGATTGTAATAATGCTTTTGCCCAACTCTCATCCACAGCTGAGAAGTCTGAAACAAAAGCACTTAGTGGAGTTAACTTTTTGTTTTCCATTTCTCTTAATGTGGTAAATTTTGAAGACTATTGTTTTATTTCCCTCAACCATCAAATTGCAGATGAAATTACAGAATCTGACTGTCCAAGTGAAATTATAATTTTGTGCCACTGTGGATATAGATTTTCTGTTGAGGAGGATGAGATAGCATTAGGAGATTGGAACTGAATCCCAGTTGTTGGCTATTATTGCCTTTGAGGCGTCCACCTAATCCCAGACTGACCACCTCCCAGCTTCATCTCCTCCTTCATTGATCCCTCATGTCTGCTGCTCTCTTGTGATCCTTCTAGAGATAGTGTTCACTAGTAATATTATCATACTCAACTGAAAAGGACATTACACAGAGCAGCCCTAATTAGGACAAAATATAATCTTAACACAGTTGGGACATATGTTTTGTAAGACTTATTAAATCTTTGTTTATACCACTGTCTATAATGAATTACTGTTACAAGCACCTAGAACAACACACAATTGCTGCATAGGATGTACCTACAGATAGATGATACATTTTATTAAACATTCTAGAACATCCCCTTTAACGTTTTCTTCAGGCATTCATTCTATCTGTTAATGTGAGCATGTTGCAAAACTCCCCTTTTCTCAGATGTTTGGAGAGTGAATGGATTGAGGGCTGTTGTGTCTTGTATGTGAGATAATTATTGCAACTGTTACGGTGGGCAAATTCTATTCTGCTATCCCACGGGCACTTCATCATTCCACTTATGTTTTGAAATTTATTTTTATAGAATATCATCTAATCTTCTAAAACTAGAGCCTGTTACAACCAGGGCCTGAGTGTTCTGACTAAGTAGTTGGAGCAGGAGTCAGACACTAGGAAATCAGAGTATGAGGTATGCCAGAAGGCAGACCAAGAGTCAGGTGTCAGGAGGCAGGCAAGATCAGGTTACCTGGAGATCAGAATTAGGCAGTAGAAGCGAGTAGCACAAGGAAAGCAGGAGAAACCCAGTTGACTGGACAACTTCTTTCTTCACCTTCCTTTTTATGGTGAAGCAGACTTGACTGAATAGTCTATAGCTGCCCCAGCTATAATTCCTCAATGCTCAGATGTTTATATTCCCTTGCTCTGCCCTGTGTCTTTCAGGTACTGTAACAATGCCTTTTTAATAATACCTCAGTCCCCCAATGTTTCTGCTAAATAACATAATGTAATTTTTGTTACGCTAGGACATTTAAATTCCTCAGGAAGCTTTTCTTTATCAAAACCTTTACATAAAAGGTGACCAGTTATTTCTTCAACCTTGCAGAATGCACATAGTCCATTAAAGCTTTTTGTTTAAGCCAGTTCATATTCTAAACAAAAGCACTTCATTAGTTCTATCCAGGCCCTCATGTATGTCGTCATCCTAAACTCTAGGGCACAACTGAAAAAATCTTCTTACTCTTTTTTCATTAATCCACATTTTTTGCCATTCCTCTTCTAGTTTTTTTTCTGTACTTGGCTTTTGAATTCCTGTTTATTCAAGGGTATTTCTATGTCAATCCTTCCGTTTCTTACAATGTTTTCAGGTGCTTTGTCTGCCATTTTATTCCCATTATCCCAATATACACTGGGATTCAAGCGAATGCTGCATGTATTCCCATCTGTACCAGCTCTGTTATAAGAAATATAACATCACTGATTAAATTACTTCTACATACTGAGACATCCTTTTTCAATCCTTCTAAGCCCTGAAACTGAATTTGAAGAAAAAATCTTAGCCCAAAACAAGTAAGTGTTGGGTTAAATAACACTCTATTTGCAGAGAAGTGATAAATGATAGGATACATATCAATTAATTCTGCAATTTCATATTTAAGCTGTTTCAGAACTCTTTGGTGAATACCATCTGGTCCTGGTGACTTCTTATTGTTTAATTTATCAATATGTTCTAAAAACCTTTTCTATGGACACCTTGATCTAGGATAATTTCTCAGATATGTCACCTAAAAAGACTGGATCAGGTGAGGCAATCTCCCTCACATCCTTTGCAGGATCATCAAAATTTCAATCTACTTCTGCTCTTTCCTCCCTGCCCCTCACACTTTGCATTTGTTCTCCTTTTCTAATAGACTCTTCAGTTTCCAGGGTCACTTCATTTGGGTTCAGAAAATACCAAATTCTTGTTCTTGTGCAATGTTTAAATAGAAGCAGGGAACCAATCAGGACCCCAAGAGTTCTGCTAATCAGAGCCCAGGACTGGAGTCCTCTGTTAGAGTTGAGTTTCTAGGTCTAGTAAGTATTAATAGGTCCCTGAGAGGCAGGTTAGAAATTATTGGCTTTTAAGAACTTTTTAGACTGTGGTTCAAGATTCCTGGTATCTGACTGAGCCAAAGAAACAATTTAAAAAAAATTGTGCTTTTTCAGAAGGGGTGTGTGTGTACAGCTATATTATCCCATACTTTAGTGGAGGTTTATATACCTGTGGCAAAGGACAAGACAAACACAGAAAATATTTTTGATCAGTGGGATGCACACAACTTGCATTTCTAGTGCCAATAGCAGTTGGTTGTGCTATTCCTGTCTGCATTTGCATGTTGGATCTCAAGAGAACTAACTTGTCTTTTTCACAAGCTTTGCTAGTATAGCTACTTGAAAAAGTTCTGTCTCTGTTTTTCAAGAAAAAAATGGACTTCATGCTAAACATGTTTGTGAATTAAAAAAAATGGATTTTTTTTAAATTGTTCCAAAACCTGAAAACGTTTGAATATTCAAAATAACTAAAATGGTTTGGCTTCTAATAGAAAAAAGACTGGTTTTTCTCAAAGAAATAATCTCTGTGTGTGTGTGTAAAACACCATTTCTAAGTAGCACTGTCATAAACAGATAGCTAAGGGTTAACATCTTTCACCTGGAAAGAAGTAATCTGAATACCTGACCAGAGGACCAATCAGAAAACAGGATTTTTTCAACTCTGGGTGGAGGGAGTTTTGTGTCTGTGTTTTTTTTCTTCTGCCTGATGCTCTCTCAGCTATGAGGAGTGATTTCTATTTCCTGCTCTCTAATCTTCTGTTTCCAAGTTGTGAGTACAGAGATCATGTATTTACATGTCTATAGTTGCTGGAGTGCTTTGAATTGTATTCTCTTTGAATAAGGCTGTTTATTCAATATTCTTTTAAGCAATTGACCCTGTATTGGTCACCTTAATACAGAGAGACCATTTGTATGTATTTTTCTTTCTTTTTTATATAAAGCTTTGCTTTTGAGACCTGTTGGAGTTTTTTCTTTACTGGAAAACTTCAGGGAAATTGAGTCTGTACTCACCAAGGAATTGGTGGGAGATCTGTGTGTGTTAGATTTACTAGTCTGATTTTGCATTCCCTCTGGGGGACAGAGGAAAGTGCTTTTGTTTCCAGGATTGGAATTACAGAGGGTGGACTCCCTCTGTTTAGATTCACAGAGTTTGTGTCTGTGTATCTCTCCAGGAGCACCTGGAGGGGTGGGAAGGGAAAAGATTTATTTCCCTTTGTTGTGAGACTCAAGGGGTTTGGGTCTTGGGGTCCCCAGGGAAGGTTTTTCAGGGGGACCAGAGTGCCCCAAAACACTCTAATTTTTTGGGTGGTGGCAGCAAGTACCAGGTCCAAGCTGGTAACTAAGCTTGGAGGTTTTCATGCTAACCTCCATATTTTGGACGCTAAGGTCCAAATCTGGGACTAAGGTTTGACATGGTGGTAGCGGTGGGATAGACAGAATCCAGAAGCCAGTAGGAATATTATATTTTTCTTTTCTCTGCTAAGGGCTTTTTAGCAGAGAGAAACAGTTTGGTTTTAAAAGGGAACCAGAGTTTTTTTTTCTGCTCTCTCTGGCAGTTTGTGGCTTGCATAGTAAGCAAGAAGCCATTAAGAGGCTGTTAAGGGTCTTTTGTCACACAATAGCACTCCCATTAGGAGTCAATTACCAGCACTATATACATGCAAATAAAGTGGTTTTTCTGGTTTGCTTTACATTGAAAACAAAGGGCAAAAGCCCTGTTGCTAGGCAGACCCCAGGAGGCAACAGAGCCTGCAGTTCAGAAGATAAACACCGGAGGGCACCCCAACACCAGAAAACAGGAACCATGCCTACCAAGACAAAAATGGAGGCCGAAGAACAAATCAAAGAAGCTGAACACAGGCAAGAACTGGAAAAAAGACTACAAGAGATGGAGCTGAGAGAAAGAGAGAGGCAGCTTACAAAAGAGAGCAAGCAGCCAAAGATGCAGACCACCAAAAACAGCTGGAACTCCAGAGGGAAGCCCACCGACAGGCCATGGAATTAGAAAAGGCTAAGCAAAACACAGCCAACCCTAACAACCCTGTGCCAATGATTGTTCCACAGCACAGGAAATTTCCCACCTACAAGGCAGGTGATGACACCGAGGCCTTCTTGGAAAATTTTGAAAGAGCCTGTCTTGGGTACAGCATCCCTGAAGACCAGTACATGGTAGAATTGAGGCCACAGCTCAGTGGACCTTTAGCAGAGGTGGCAGCTGAAATGCCTAAGGAGAACATGAACGACTATAAACTTTTTCAAACCAAGGCCAGATACAGAATGGGGATAACACTGGATCATGCCCGTCGGCGTTTCAGAACCCAAAAGTAAAAACCAAATGTGTCATTTCCCAAACACGCCTACTACGTTGGAAAAAAATTGAGGCCTGAATATCAGGACACAATGTTAAAACCTTGGAAGAACTGCACCTCCTCATACAAATGGAGCAGTTCTTGGATGGTGTTCCTGAGGACATAACACGGTACATACAAGATGGAAAACCCAAAAATCTCGCTGAGGCGGGGGAGATTGGAGCCAGATGGATGGAAGTAGCAGAAAGCAAGAAAGCTACGGTCAAGGGGAACGAATACCTCAGGGGGCACACCGACCATAAACCCTACAACCGAGGACAGCCAAAGACCCCACATACAACCCAAGTAAAGCCACAGACGCCCTATTCTTCCACCTCACCAGTCTCCAGTAACTCACCTCGACCCAGTGACCCATCAGATGGAAGATGCTTTAAGTGTAATGAACTGGGACATATCAAGGCCAACTGTCCCAAGAACACCATGCGAGTGCAATTCATTACACCACCATCACACCAAAGATCCCCAGGCCCGGATGCCTCTCAAATACCCTTGGAGCGAAGGGAAAATTTGAGAGTGGGCGGAAAGAAGGTTACTGCATGAAGAGACACGGGGGCACAAGTGTCAGCAATCCACCAATCCTTCGTTGACCCCAAATTCATCAACCCAAAGGCCACAGTTACAATTTACCCCTTGATGTCACAAGCTGTAGACTTGCCTACAGCTGAACTGCCTGTCCAGTACAAAGGCTGGTCAGGAATGTGGACTTTTGCAGTCTATGACAATTATCCTATCCCCATGCTACTGGGGGAAGACTTGGCCAACCAGGTGAAGCGAGCCAAGAGAGTGGGAATGGTTACACGTAGCCAAACCAGGCAAGCTTCCAGACCCATTCCTGTTCCTGAGCCATCCACAAAGGCCCCGTCTGTGTTACCAGAGACCCAGACAGGGGTAGTGGACCCGGATACCATGCTAACCACGGAAACCGCCACAGCACCTCCAGTCCCAGGCCCAGAACTGGAACAGCAACCAGCACCAGCAAGTGCAACCACATCTTCAAACTCAATGCCAGAGGGCGCCAGCGAGCCAAAACTGGCAGAAGCAACAGACAGCCATACCCAAAAGGCTCAGCCAGAGCCTGAAATACCCTCAGGTGCACCAGCGGAGAGCGGTTCACCAGCAATGAAAACAACCCCATCACCTACATTGCTTCCAGAGGGACCAAGCCCAAGTCCACAGTCTGAGGAAGAATTGGTGACCCCAGCCTCAAGGGAACAGTTCCAGACTGAGCAGGAAGCAGATGACAGCCTTCAGAAAGCTTGGGCGGCGGCACAGAGCACCCCACCGCCTCTCAGCTCTTCTAATAGATCCCGGTTTGTTATAGACCAAGGACTTTTATACAAGGAAATTCTTTCTGGTGGACACCGGGAAGAATGGCAGCCGCAAAAACAGTTGGTGGTTCCAACTAAGTACCGGGGGAAGCACTTAAGCTTAGCCCATGATCATCCCAGTGGCCATGCTGGGGTGAACAGAACCAAGGACTGGTTGGGGAAGTCCTTCCACTGGGAGGGGATGGGCAAGAACGTTGCCAAGTATGTCCGGTCTTGTGAGGTATGCCAAAGAGTGGGTAAGCCTCAAGATGAGGTCAAGGCCCCTCTCCAGCCACTCCCCATAATTGAGGTCCCATTTCAGCGAGTAGCTGTGGATATTCTGGGTCCTTTCCCAAAAAAGACGCCCAGGGGAAAGCAGTACGTACTGACTTTAGTGGACTTTGCTACCCGATGGCCAGAAGCAGTAGGTCTAGGCAACACCAGGGCTAACACTGTGTGCCTGGACCTAACAAACATCTTTGCCAGGGTAGGTTGGCCCTCCGACATCCTTACAGATTCAGGATCTAATTTCCTGGCAGGGACCATGGAAAAACTGGGGGAAACTCATAGGGTGAATCACTTGGTTGCCACCCCGTACCACCATCAAACCAACGCCGCCAGTGAGCTTCCCCACTGTCTGCAATTTGGGGGGCATGTCATAAACAGATAGCTAAGGCTTAACATCTCTTTCACCTGGAAAGAAGTAATCTGAACACCTGACCAGAGGACCTATCAGAAATCAGGATTTTTTCAACTCTGGGTGGAGGGAGTTTTGTGTCTGTTTTTTTCTTCTGCCTGATGTTCTCTCAGCTATGAGGAGTGATTTCTATTTCCTGCTCTCTAATCTTCTGTTTCCAAGTTGTGAGTACAGAGATCATGTATTTACATGTCTATAGTTGCTGGAGTGCTTTGAATTGTATTCTTTTTGAATAAGGCTGTTTATTCAATATTCTTTTAAGCAATTGACCCTGTATTGATCACCTTAATACAGAGAGACCATTTGTATGTATTTTTCTTTCTTTTTTTATATAAAGCTTTGCTTTTGAGACCTGTTGGAGTTTTTTCTTTACTGGAAAACTTCAGGGAAATTGAGTCTGTACTCACCAAGGAATTGGTGGGAGATCTGTGTGTGTTAGATTTACTAGTCTGATTTTGCATTCCCTCTGGGGGACAGAGGAAAGTGCTTTTGTTTCCAGGATTGGAATTACAGAGGGTGGACTCCCTCTGTTTAGATTCACAGAGTTTGTGTCTGTGTATCTCTCCAGGAGCACCTGGAGGGGGGGAAGGGAAAAGATTTATTTCCCTTTGTTGTGAGACTCAAGGGGTTTGGGTCTTGGGGGTCCCCAGGGAAGGTTTTTCAGGGGGACCAGAGTGCCCCAAAACACTCTAATTTTTTGGGTGGTGGCAGCAAGTACCAGGTCCAAGCTGGTAACTAAGTTTGGAGGTTTTCATGCTAACCCCCATATTTTGGACGCTAAGGTCCAAATCTGGGACTAAGGTTTGACAAGCACTATTTACTAGGTTACTTGTATATTGTTTTAGCTGTCATGTACAGGAATTCTATGAGTAAATGTTTTTAATTGTTTGTTTTCTTGGATTGATAGATATGACTCTTTATCTGTGCACATCCTGCTGTCCCTTTTCAAATATTGTTTGTAAGTTACTTTCCCATTTCTTCTACTTGACTGTCTCTTCTTAGTGCCCCTTAAAAACCAGGCTTTATAATGGAAACACCATTGGGATCAGGGTCCACGGACAAGCCAAATCAAGATCACAGTGAGTCCAGAAGCAGACTGAAGGTCAAAGCTGGGTTGAAATAAGTTCCAGAGCCTGTGGGTCAGAAGGTGGGCATAGTACAAGTCAGGAACAGGGCTAGAGCAAGGTCTGAATAGAGGACAAACAAGGCTGAAATCTCACTAGAGGATGACCATTATTTTTCAGAAGAGCACTTTTGGAAAAAAGAATTAATAGATTAAATAACATTGGTGTTTTAGTTTATACACATTTCTGAAGTGCTCAGTTGTGTTTTTAAAAGGAGTCATTTGTTATAGACCTTGGGGTCTAGATGTTTTCATTGACACTCTATAAATGTGTAAGACAAACACTTTGGAAGGTTAAATGAAGAGGGCCACATTCTACTCTCAAATGTAGGTATACAAGAATAAATGTAGGACTGTGCTTTGTATCTAAAAGTAAAATTTGGCAGAGTATCTCTATCAAGGTAGCTTAATAAACAATATTTAGAGACAAGAGGTCATTTTGTTGTGATTCAGATTAGAAGTTTGTAATACCTTCCTCCTTTATAAGTAGAATAATGATCAGCTTCACAATTTTCTTAAAATATTCATAATGGGAAAGTGAAGAACCATTTTTCCAAACTAGAGTCTGTTGCATAACTGTTCATTTCACATTCCATTGTTGTTACTGATTGATGTTCATGACTATGAGAACATCTTGGCAGCTTCCATAGGTGGGGCATGGGTGAGAGTTGGAGTGAATTGTTAAATTCTAGTCTATAGCCAGAAGTTGAAAGCATGTTAAATGAGCTGTTCAAGGGACCACTACCCTATTGGCCAGGATACATGCAATTTTACTTCAAAAGTTACCATAAATTTTTGTTGATACTCTTATTTGAAAAAAACCCAAACCTTTCTCTCCTGAATATACACGGGTTTGTGATTTGATATGGTTTGATTTATTAAGAAGCAGGAGAATTTATTTCCAAACAATTGGCTCTGTAGTGAAAAGAGTCCTACAAGCCAACATGTAGGCCCAAACACTAAGGTCTCTGAATAGGAATCAGATAGGAGATGTATATAAATTTACTAATTAAAACTCAGGATTACTTGTAGCCATCTACAGCAATTACTTATAGAGCTGGCCAGAAAAAAATGATGAAACATTTTATCTTCATAGGTTGGCGATTTGTTGAAATTGAAACATAAAAACATAGGTGTTGCCATACTGGGTCAGACTATGCTCAGAAATGTTTCCCAGAAATTATTCTACTTTGCTGATGTCCCAGTGGTACAGTCAGGTTCTGCAACATGCTGCCTTGTTTCCTGCCAGCTCTTCTGCCCAACTCCTTGGCAACCCCCCTATCTGACTGCCTTGAAGATGGATACCCAGGGCTTCCAGAGTCTGTGGCTCTGGGCTACCGCATGGCAGATGGGCCCCAGAGCCAGGGAACCTTTCCCTTTCATGAAGAATTTAATTTTTTTTCCATTTTCATTCCAAAGTGGAATGAAGCCAGATTTTGAAATATAGAATTCTTCCATGAAACAGAATTACTTTGCTCCACATAGTTCTATTCCCTTATGCCCAAAGTTCATCACTGAGGATAAATGGCTGGACTTTCAGAGCACCCACAACTGCAGATGAAATCCAAGGAAACCTGAGGTGGTCAGCACTTCTGAAAAAAGCAAGTAAGTGTGTGTGTGTGAGAGAGAGAGATGCAGCTAAATTACAGAAAATAGTCTCAAATAATGTTATCCCTCTAATTACAATGCACATTTAAATTGTCTCCCATAAAAGCTGATTGGGCTTATAATATAGCTGTTTGCCAAAGACTCTATATCTGGGGTCGGCGGCCTTTCAGAAATGGTGCGCTGAGTCTTCATTTATTCATTCTAATTTAAGGTTTTGTGTGCCAGTAATACATTTTAACATTTTTAGAAGGTCTCTTTCTATGTCTATAATATTTACTTTATATACAACAATAGTTTAGTTATGTAAGGTTTTTAAAATGTTTAAGAAGCTTCATTTAAAATTAAATTAAAATGCAGAGCCGCCTGAACCCAGGCAACGTGAGTGCCACTGAAAATCAGCTCATGTGCCGCTTTTGGCACGCACGCCATAGGTTGCCTACCCCTGCCCTATATAATTAGCCTCTTGTAACTCATTTGAACCTACTCACTAATGCAGGATTGTTCCCTACACTACCCTCTTGACTGCTTTCTCCAGTCCTTAAATAACAGAAACAATAGCATGCCCATCATTACCCCTGGAAGACTCCTCCATGCTCTGTTAGGTCTCATCATTAGAACACTTTTCCTGACGATATTTCAGTATATTGCTTAATGTCTTCTTAGAATCATAGAATATCAGGGTTGGAAGGGACCTCAGGAGGTCATCTAGTCCAACCCCCTGCTCAATGTAGGACCAATTCCCAACTAAATTATCCCAGTCAAGGATGTCAAACCTGACCTTAAAAACCTCTATGAAAGAAGATTCCACCACCTCCTTAGGTAACCCATTCCAGTGCTTCACCACCCTCCTAGTGAAAGAGTTTTTCCTAATATCCAACCTAAACCTCCTCCGCTGCAACTTGAGACCATTACTCCTTGTTCTGTCATCTGGTACCACAGAGAACAGCCTAGATTCATCCTCCTTGGAACCCCTTTTCAGGTAATTGAAAGCAGCTATCAAATCCCCCCTCATTCTTCTCTTCTTCAGACTAAATATTCCTAGTTCCCTCAGCCTCTCCTGATAAGTCATGTGCTCCATCCCCTTAACCATTTTTGTTATCCTCTGCTGGACACTTTCCAATTTTTCCACATCCTCCTTGTAGTGTGGGGCCCAAAACTGGACACAGATGAGGCCTCACCAATGCTGAATACGTCCCTTGATCTGCTGGCAATGCTCCTACTCATACAGCCCAAAATGCTGTTAGCCTTCTTGGCAACAAAGGCACACTGTTGACTCACATCTAGCTTCTCGTCCACTGTGACCCCTAGGTCCTTTTCTGCAGAACTGCTGCCTAGCCACTCGGTCCCTAGTCTGTAGCAGTGCATGGGATTCTTCTGTCCTAAGTGCAGGACTCTGCACTTGTCCTTGTTGAACCTCATCAGATTTCTTTTGGCCCAACCCTCTAATTTGTCTAGGTCCCTCTATCTCTACCTTCCAGTGTATCTACCACTTCTCCCAGTTTAGTGTCATCTGCAAACTTGCTGAGAGTGCAGTCCACACCATCCTCCAGATCATTAATGAGGATATTGAACAAAACTGGCCCCAGGTCTGACCCTTGGGGCACTCCGCTTGATACCGGTTGCCAACTAGACATGGAGCCATTGGGCTCAACAGGTAGTGATCAATGATCTAGCCAGCTTTCTATCCACCTTACAGTCCATTCATCCAGGCTATACTCCTTTAACTTGTGGCAAGAATACTGTGGGAGACCATATCAAAAGCGTTTAGTCTTTATGTACTTTAGATATTGTTGACTACATATAGTTTAACATAACTCCACAAAACCCAAATGCCTTCAGAGACAACTTTGTGACTGAAACTCAGGGTTTTTCCCACAACCTGGACCATCTCCAGCTGTTTCCACCCAGCAGCTGCTTGAGGTGATATCTTGCAAGGGGCTGGGTCTTGCTATGTTTCTCTCTATGCAAAAAATAGCTCCACTTTCAGTCGGAATGATTTAATTTTGGACAGAGAGAACAATAAATCAGGATAAAAAAAGTTCTCCATGAGAGAGCATAGTATTGATGTGTCCCACTGTAACAGACTGGATTTAGTTGAATACAAAATGTCTGTGGACAGCAGAATCCTTAAAGAATTATAGGTGCAGTAGTCAGAAAACAAAGGAATAACAGTTATATAGCTAACTATAGAGACCTTCTCTTTAACTCTACTGCTGCTGGAAATGAGGTTACTTTCCATCCTTCTGCACCAGAACTGATGATCTGCAAGGGCATGGAGGGGTTTAAAATCTCCCCACTTACTCCTTGGGCACTGGTTGCTGCTAGAGAATAGATCACTTTCTCCTAATTTATGTTGCTATGGTGCTTCATTTTGGTATATTTTATAAATGAAAAGCATGGTGGCATAGATTATAGTGCTGGAAAATATTTCTTTCATGGTGACATTTCTGCTTTTTAGGTACTTATTAGTAATAACAATGGCAGCAAAGTCTCAATCCATCCCTCAGTTAATTGTTTACATTGCTACTTATCCTTGACTCCATATGGAGTTTGTAGAGTACAGGAAGGGCAGCTGGTGCCAGCACTGAGAGGTTGAGTTGGTGAAGTACAAAGTTACTCTTTGTGCAGACTGCTGATGTGGTTTGTCTAGTTTTTGCCATATCCAACCCTGACTCATTTACCAGGTTTTTTCAGTTTTGAAAACCATCTTCGGAATGTCAGTGTATTGCATAATACATAAAAGAGGTTAGGGGTGCAATCCAGACCAGTAAACCATGATCTGAAATCCCAGTAGAAGCAATACAACTGCAAGCAAATGAGCCAAATGACAAGGAAAAATACAAATGGTCCAAATGAGCCATAATGAAAGAGCTGTCACTACCACTCAACCAAGAGTACAGCTGCAGATAAGGGTGAAATGTTGCAACACATCAGCAGTGTTAGAAGCCTGTAAATGAGTTGCAATTTGCTGAGCAGACAGTGGATGCAGTTCCAAATTATTCCTACCCAATCTCTTATTAAGAACACAAATAAAATACCCCCTCCCCCAATTAAAATATCACTTGTCAAACAATATCTTTAAAAATCTGGCCCTAAAGGCCCATTTTATCTCTTCAAACCAAGCAGTCTTTTTAAAAGATAAGACTCTTATTATTTATTCATCAGGAAAAACCCCAGCTGCAGGGAAATCTTTCAGATGAAGCTGGAATTCAACTATTTTTTAAACTTCATTATAAAGATGATTTTGAACCAAAACTCTAGATTCTAATTTGCATCATTTTTCACAGCTCTAATACATTGGTTTTGGTTCATAGTGATTTTGGTGGGGAAATCTGGATTTTGAGTCCCTATGTTCATTTGGGCCCATATCTTGTTCAGTGTGTCATAATTTAAATACAATTTAAGACTTGAGACAAAGTCCACTGACTTCAATTAAAAAACCCTCAGATTTATTTCAATGAACATTGGATCAAGCATTTAGAGAACTATTTTTTCATTCATTTTCTTGTCATGATGATGTTCTCCAAAGAGAGTCTTCTGTATGAAGCCCTGCCAAAAATGTTAAACTGTCACAGATCACGTTTCCATATATAATAAAATGAGAAATAGTGAGTCTGGGGAAATTCCCTGCTGTGTTCCTATACAGGCTGTTCTCTTTGGAGACCTGTTGACTCACCCAAGAAAAGTTTACAGGAGAAACCTTTTGATCTGACAGTTGGCAAAGTGAAATGAATTCAGGAAACATGAATCTAGTATCTTTTTAGATATAGCATCTGAGTCTAAATAGTCACTAACTGGGATCTGCCCAGGCAGCTCATTGCAGGAATGGGACCTTTGGTTTGTAATCTTTTCAGATTAAGGAATGAGTCTTTATCTGTTTTCTAAAGCACCACACACACTTATAGCACTATGTAAGTACAAGCAAGATGGTTTGCCAAGGATCTAACTCTCTCTGATCTCCCATTCATGGCATATTCTGGCTCATGAGAAGCAATTCAGTGTTGCTAGGTGAGCCTCACTTATGTCCCCTCAAGAAAAGAGACTTGTCTTGAACAATTAGCTGAATAAAGCACACTTTCTGCATCTTAACTGTATAGTCTAATAGAAGGACCTGTCTTACGGATTTTAATGTATCAAATGCAGAGCTCACCAGTTTTTTATACATTATTTTCATGTAATCATTTGGACTACACAAATGTTCACCACCAGTCAACTTGCATAGCTTTGTACCAATGGCATACTAGTATACTTATATTTAGCTTACAAATTCCCCTATTACACCTGTTAAGCAGGTAAATTAACTGATTACATATTAACCATTATTACACACTCAAACACATATCCTTGAATATGTTAACTGGTCTCAAATATGATGTAAACACATATGGTTACAGGTTTTTCCCCTATTGTTCTTGTAATAAAATCATCATTTAATTTATTCCATTTAATGTATTGCTATATGTAATATGGCTTTAGGTAATGTTTAACACATTCCATGGATATACCAACACTTCAGCATATTGTCTGGTCCTTTACAAGGTCATGCAAGAAAGACCCTGTTTCTCAGTTGATGGAAATCAACATAACTATTAATGTCAATGGAGCTATGCTGATTTATACCAATTTAGGATCTGGCCCAAAATGCAGCATATTGTTTAATCTTTGATTAATATCCATATTTTAGGGATTGTCTCCTTACATAGGAGTGTGTACAGGGAGACTTTTGGCAAACCAGTAACGTGCCTAAAACCACTATGGATTATTATTAAAAAGCAACCTAGTCAGCAGGCTGCAAATTGGCCATTCATCAATCTCAGCTTGACCAAGTCAGGAGGGGAGGGAGTTTTGGGGTGCCACAAAGGGTAGCTTGACCCCACATCCTTCCTGATAAGAATTGTGTTGCAGTTGCTAATACATTCTTTTTAAAAGAGCAGGATGTATCCTCAGGAATGTCTATTGGGGTCTGCAGACTCTGGAAAAACTCACACCTGGTTACTCAATAATCAGAAGGAGCCTCTTGCTTGCCCATTGGAACTGTTTGCTTGACAAGTTTTCTTTAAGGGACATGTCATTGTATTACTAATGTATAAATAAGGGGAAAAAGCTTGAGATGGGGGGGACTCCTTGGGACTAGTCTCTCTCTCTGGATGCATCTTGTGTTCCTCACTGGCAGATGGGCTGCCACTGTGCCACTCGAGAGTCACTCAGCTTTGGTAATTATCAAGGGTTGGGGGTGTTTTACTAATCTTGTTGCAGACGTGTGTAAGTGTTTGAGACTAAGTAAAGGTTTAGCTTTAAGTGAAAGCACTCTTGTGTTGTCCTGTTTGTTGCCAGCCATCTATCAGTCGGAGGGCCGTGTCTCCCCTGATTTATTTCCTGACACCTTCTCGCACAGAGTAAAAGTTACCAAGAGCTTTGGGTTGCAAGAACACTGGGTAACAAATGGTGCCATGTCTATACAACAATCAATATCTTCTATGATGCTGAGTGATTTGCCAAAAGCATCACCTGAGCTATAGTGGATTATCTGAGGCCAGATTCTGGTCAGTCCCTGAATGGTGCATAAAGCAAGGAAATGCAGGGAGGAGTTCTGCTCTTGCACAGTTGCTCATCAGAATCTCATTGGGGAGTGTAGACCATGACCCCTTACACTGACCCCTGACACGTCCCAGGTGCTAGTTATCTGAGAGGGGAAAGGGCAGGGGTGCTGACAACCATTGAACCAAACTGTAAAGCCTGTATATGATGGAAACCACTTCAAGCCAGGGGGTGCAGCAGCACCCCCAGCATCCCTAGTTCTAGAACCTGTGGGAGAGGAGGAAGTTAGGAGGAGGAGCTACATAAAAATGTGACACACACAACCTGGTTTCAGATCTTGTGATGTGAGATGTAGAGGTTTTATTTTATGTAAAAAAAACAAACAAACAGATCTTATATAAATAGGTTTTGAAAGGTAAAGTCTTGATCTCAAGTTGCATTATCTATCAAAAGATAATTTTCTGTTATAAAAGGTCTCATTGTTTCATAATGCAGCAAAGAATCCTTTGGCACCTTATAGACTAACAGACGTTTTGGAGCATGAGCTTTCGTGGGTGAATACTCACTTCGTCAGATGCATGTAGTGGAAATTTCCAGGGGCAGGTGTATATATATGCAGGCAAGCTAGAGGTAATGAGGTAGTTCAATCAGGGAGGATGAGGCCCTGTTCTAGCAGTTGAGGTGTGAAAACCAAGAGAGGAGAAACTGGTTTTGTAATTGGCAAGCCATTCACAGTCTTTGTTTAATCCTGAGCTGATGGTGTCAAATTTGCAGATGAACTGAAGCTCAGCAGTTTCTCTTTGGAGTCTGGTCCTGAAGTTTTTTTGCTGCAGGATGGCCACCTTAAGGTTTGCTACAGTGTGGCCAGGGAGGTTGAAGTGTTCTCCTACAGGTTTTTGTATATTGCCATTCCTAATATCTGATTTGTGTCCGTTTATCCTTTTCCGTAGTGACTGTCCAGTTTGGCCGATGTACATAGTAGAGGGGCATTGCTGGCATATGATGGCTTATTACATTGGTGGACGTGCAGGTGAATGAACCGGTGATGGTGTGGCTGATCTGGTTAGGTCCTGTGATGGTGTCGCTGGTGTAGATATGTGGGCAGAGTTGGCATCGGGGTTTATTGCATGGATTGGTTCCTGACCTAGAGTTACTATGGTGCGGTGTGCAGTTACTGGTGAGAATATGTTTCAGGTTGGTAGGTTGCCTGTGGGTGAGGACTGGCCTGCCACCCAAGGCCTGTGAAAGTGTGGGATCATTGTCCAGGATGGGTTGTAGATCCCTGATGATGCGTTGGAGAGGTTTTAGCTGGGGACTGTATGTGATGGCTAGTGGAGTCCTGTTGGTTTCTTTCTTGGGTTTGTCTTGCAGTAGGAGGCTTCTGGGTACACGTCTGGCTCTGTTGATCTGTTTCCTTATTTCCTCGTGCGAGTATTGTAGTTTTGAGAATGCTTGGTGGAGATTTTGTAGGTGTTGGTCTCTGTCTGAGGGGTTAGAGCAGATGCGGTTGTACCTCAGTGCTTGGCTGTAGACAATGGATCGTGTGATGTGTCCGGGATGGAAGCTGGAGGCCTGAAGGTAGGCATAGCGGTCGGTAGGTTTTCGGTATACGGTGGTGGTAATGTGACCATCACTTATTTGCACCGTGGTGTCTAGGAAGTGGACGTCCCGTGTAGATTGGTCCAGGCTGAGGTTGATGGTGGGGTGGAAGCTGTTGAAATCGTGGTGGAATTTTTCCAGAGACTCCTTCCCATGGGTCCAGATGATGAAGATGTCATCAATGTAGCATCTGATATGTGGACTCTCTACTCAGACCCTATACCACCAGCACTCCCAGCTATCTCCATGACACCACTGATTTCCTGAGGAAACTACAATGCATTGGTGACCTTCCAGAAAACACCATCCTAGCCACCATGGATGTAGAGGCTCTCTACACGAACATCCCACACACAGATGGAATACAAGCTGTCAGGAATAGTATCCCTGATGATGCCACAGCACAACTGGCTGCTGAGCTCTGTGCCTTTATACTTACACACAGCTATTTCAAATTTGATGACAATATATATCTCCAGATCAGTGGCACTGCTATGGGCACCCGCATGGCCCCACAATATGCCAATATTTTTATGGCTGACCTGGAACAACACTTCCTCAGCTCTCATCCACTCATGCCCCTTCTCTACCTACGCCACATTGATGACATCTTCATCATCTGGACCCATGAGAAGGAGTCTCTGGAAAAATTCCACCACGATTTCAACAGCTTCCACCCCACCATCAACCTCAGCCTGGACCAATCTACACGGGAGGTCCACTTCCTAGACACCACGGTGCAAATAAGTGATGGTCACATTACCAGCACCGTATACCGAAAACCTACCGACCGCTATGCCTACCTTCATGCCTCCAGCTTCCATCCCGGACACATCACACGATCCATTGTCTACAGCCAAGCACTGAGGTACAACCGCATCTGCTCTAACCCTTCAGACAGAGACCAACACCTACAAAATCTCCACCAAGCATTCTCAAAACTACAATACCCGCACGAGGAAATAAGGAAACAGATCAACAGAGCCAGACGTGTACCCAGAAGCCTCCTACTGCAAGACAAACCCAAGAAAGAAACCAACAGGACTCCACTGGCCATCACATACAGTCCCCAGCTAAAACCTCTCCAACGCATCATCAGGGATCTACAACCCATCCTGGACAATGATCCCACACTTTCACAGGCCTTGGGTGGCAGGCCAGTCCTCACCCACAGGCAACCTGCCAACCTGAAACATATTCTCATCAGTAACTGCACACAGCACCATAGTAACTCTAGCTCAGGAACCAATCCATGCAACAAACCTCGATGCCAACTCTGCCCACATATCTACACCAGCGACACCATCACAGGACCTAACCAGATCAGCCACACCATCACCGGTTCATTCACCTGCACGTCCACCAATGTAATATACGCCATCATATGCCAGCAATGCCCCCCTGCTAGGTACATCGGCCAAATTGGACAGTCGCTACAGAAAAGGATAAACGGACACAAATCAGATATTAGGAATGGCAATATACAAAAACCTGTAGGACAACACTTCAACCTCCCTGGCCACATTATAGCAGACCTTAAGGTGGCCATCCTGCAGCAAAAAAACTTCAGGACCAGACTCCAAAGAGAAACTGCTGAGCTTCAGTTCATCTGCAAATTTGACACCATCAGCTCAGGATTAAACAAAGACTGAATGGCTTGCCAATTACAAAACCAGTTTCTCCTCTCTTGGTTTTCACACTTCAACTGCTAGAACAGGGCCTCATCCTCCCTGATTGAACTACCTCATTATCTCTAGCTTGCCTGCATATATATACCTGCCCCTGGAAATTTCCACTACATGCATCTGAGGAAGTGGGTATTCACCCACGAAAGCTCATGCTCCAAAACGTCTGTTAGTCTACAAGGTGCCACAGGATTCTTTGCTGCTTTTACAGATCCAGACTAACACGGCTACCCCTCTGATACATTGTTTCATAATGGCTTTTTGATAACATTTCTGGTTTTATAATTTCATTGAGCCCACCCTGGTAATTTATAGCACTCTCAAAAAGATTAATGTAATTCACACGATTAAGGCATTCACTCTTTTTCTGTTGGACAGCATTTTTTTGGCCACAGAGAATACACTTAGCCAAGGAACAACGCCTCTGAAGGAGAATCATTTTTAGTTCCTGGTCTCATTCCCAACGCACATGGCTGGAGACAGAGTAAGCTGTATTCTTTAAGAGGATGGAGATGCTGTTCTTAACTTATTGCCAAAACTATTTCAATTCAGAACATCTGCTCATATCATGAGCAAGACCTAACTTCCAAAATCTCTAACAGGTCTCAATACCTGCATACTTTATGAGACTGCTGTAAACCAGCATAAAGTAGGTTCTTATCTAAGAAGCTGAAATATGTCTCATTTTCATTACTTTCAATGACATATTGCATTTCCTCATAATATTCTATTGTTTCCAAGACAGCTACAGCTGCACATCTATTCTCTGTGGCCTCTGTTGGTCTTGTTTACAATTATCAAAGTAAGTCTCTGATTCTTGTGAAAGCAAACAAAGAATACAAAGTCTTTATTTACATTGGATGTGGAGGGAATACAACAAGAGTTGGTGGGACTGAAAATTAATCATCTAGAAGCTGTACACAGTAAGTTGCTTTCATTGATTAAACAAATGATAATAGACGTTCCTGAGCTGCAAAGTTTCAGTGCCTACTGATGTCTGTAGGTGTTGTTGAACTGACCAATACCATGTCAAAGGCACTTGGCATGATCATGAGAAGAGCTCTCATAGCATACTACACTACAGAATAGGTTGCCAAGGGAAGTTGTGGACGCCCCTTTACTTAAGAATGTAGAAATGTAGCCCTGTCTCTCTTCACTAATGGTGGCCTGTACGTGGAGCTTTAGAGGAACATGTAAGAAGAAACCCCATGGTAGGCAGTATGGAATCATCAGCCCCTGTTATGGGTAGGTATACCCTGCTAGGGTGACCAGATGTCCTGATTTTATAGGGACAGTCCCAATATTTGGGGCTCTCTTATATAGGTGCCTATTACCCCCCACATTCTGTCCCTATTTTTCCTACTTGCTATCTGGGCACTCTGCCTGTCACCCACTAGGGGGTATTGGCCCTGTGACCAAGTCCAACAGAGCACTCCTCAGGGCAGTATAGTCTAATGGTCAGGGTTAGATTAGATTCACGACAGTCACCTAGCGTCCAGGATCAATAGAATCACCCTTTAGTGCCAGGTGGTATGGCCTAGCAGCCAGAGGTAATGAGACTGCCCCTCTTCTCTGGGCAGCATGGCATAGCAGCTAGAGTCAATGGGACAGCCCTTTAGTGCAAGGCAGAATGGCCTAATGGCCAGTGTCAAAGGGACTGCTCCTCTGTTCTGAGCGGTGTGGCCTAGCAGCCAGAGTCAGTAGGACCACTCTTTACTGCACTGCGGTATGGCCTAATAACCAGAGTCAATGGACATGCCCTTCTTCACAGGGCAGTGTGACCTAGTGGCCAAAGGGGGTGAGGAGTGGGCTGCCACCCAAAGATGAGTTGGTGGCCAGGGTAGGGGTACCCAGCTCTTCCCCACTCTAGGAGGTACGAATCCAAGGCCCTATCAGTAGTGAATGTATTCACCACTGGGTCAGTGGGGTTCCAGCTGAAACTCACTGACTCTGCTTCTGGTTTCACACCCAGATGAATTTCTGGTTCCCTGGGCTACTTACTACCCTGTCTTCCTACTCCATAATCCACAGGTCCTCTTGTTCTCTGGGTGTAGTTGGCAGGTGAAGCTCCCGATGACTCCTTCCCCGCATTGGTCTCTATGGACAGCCTGATATTCACCTGAGTCTTGGCAGGCCGGTCTGGCCTTTGTGGTCTGGGGCTCTGACAGCTCCCAGGCAGGAGCTTGCAATGCATGTTTTCTCTCCTTCCTGGTCAGGCCAGACTGAGCCTGGCTTTTCCTTTTTATATGTAGTTCCAGTTAGACCATACCCAGTAGAGGCAAGGGAGGTTATCCCCTTCCTGTCCAGTGCACGGCAGGTATACCTCGTCACAGCTCCCAAGGAAAATTTCTTCCCAACTCCCATTAGTTATAAGTAGGGTTATGTTGTGAAGCATGTTGTTTCCCAAATTCTTTATTTTTTCAAAAATCCTTAATATTATAACTCTGAACAGTCTTTGTAGCCATATAAATGTCCATCTTTTTTTGAATTCTTCTAAGCTCTTGTTCTCAACAAGAAATTTAACAGTAGACTGGACAAAGCTACTGTAGAAAACAATCAATCTTGCTATGGCAAAGCAATGGACTAGGTAATTTCACAAGTCTTTTCCACTGCTGACTTCTATTATTCTACAATGATTCATTCTCTCGCCTGACAAACTTGGGCTCTTTCCTTGTTATACAGGACAGTGGAAGCAGTGGGGAACAGGTGCAGCAGGCTTGTAAAAATTTTGGTGGTGCCCAGAGCCCACCCCCCCAAATTCTGCCTCCCACCTCCCTAAGGCTCTGCGAGGGAGTTTGGGTGGAGGAAGGAGATCTGGGGTGCAGGCATGGAGCTGGGGCAGGGGATTGAGGTGCAGGGTGCAGGCTCTAGGCGGGAGTTTGGGTACAGAAGGGGTAAGAGGTTGGGCTCTGGGAGGGAGTTTGGGTGCTGGGTGCAGGATCCAAGCTGGGTAAGTGGGTGGGGGTGCAGGCTCTGGGACAGTTTGGGCACAGGCTCTGGGCTGGGGGTAGGTGTTCAGGCTCTGGGAGGGAGTCTGGGAATGGGAGGGGTGTGGAGGGCTGGGGTGCGGGCTCTGGGAGAGAGTTTGGGGACAGTAGGAGGTGTGTGGGAAGGGGTGGAGGTGCAGGCTCTGGGAGGGAGTTTGGAGGCAGAAGGGGATGTGTGGGAAGGTGGTGGGAGTGCAGGCTCTGAGACAGAGTTTGGGTGCAGGCTCGGGGCTGGGGGTGAGATGCAGGAGGGAGTGAGGGGTACAGGCTCCAGACTGGGGCAAGGGGTGAAGGTGCAGGAGGAGAGGTTGAGGGGTGCAGACTCTGGGAGGGAGTTTGGGGCTGGGAGGGTGTGTATGGGAAAGGGGCGGGTGTGCAGGCTCTGGGAGAGGGTGTGGGGGTGTGGCCCTTACCTGGCGCTCTTATGCAGGGTGGGCTGGCGGGCTTCCGTATGCTGCTAGCCCCAGGCACTGCCCCCCACAGCTTCCTATTGGCCGCTGAAGCACTTGTAGCGGGAGCAGTGTACATAGACAAAGACTCACCCTGCACAGGGGCCACAAGGAGGGGCCGGCAGCCACGTAGATCGAGTAAGCAGGAAGCCGCTTAGCTCCTCTGAGCTGCTGGTGGTGGGTGGGGACCCTGGGCCATTTTAAATGGCCTGGTAAATGTGCAGGGGGAGCACCCGGCCTCATATGTTGCTGGAGCTGGGCCAGGAATATTTCTGGTGCCCAGGCACCACAGGCCCATATAACTCGCCACCTATGGTGGGGAAAATGGACGTGTCCAAGTGACAGCTTTCATTTTACTGATGACTTGATTGACTTTATACAAATATTTTGGAGATCTGAGATTGTTTCAATTTAAGTAATAAAATTGTCTTTTTTCCTATTACAAAGAATATTAAATTGCAACAAAAACTTTTTTTATAGAAACTTAGCTCCTTAGAGTCCCTGCAATATAATTTTCTGTTTGACACCCTGTGTCATCAAAGAAATTGCTTCTAACAGACCATAACTGCTCAGTAAATATTTAAATTTCAGAAAAAGAAAATACAATACGAAAGGAAAATGAGCAGTTTCATTTACAGAAGAAAATGAGTAGTTTAATTTACAGAACTTTGTTGATGTTGGCGGCTTACCTTTTAGAAAGGCCTGAAAAGACATTTTTACTGCAGTTGCAAGCTGCATATTTTGCTAATTACTGAATAATTTTTTCTGGATGAGAGTAATCAGAGAGCTGATGGTGCAATATAAATTCTAGTTCAGTTGTGCAGTCAGTGCAAAAAGGAATCCGTGATCAGGACAACAGTGACTATCTTTCTCTGAAGCCTCATTTTCCACATAAAAAATCCCATCATTGTTTAATTGCCCCATCCACAATACCACTATTCCATACTGGCATGCTAATTTTGTCATGTTTAACTAAATATGTTATTTGGATGGCCTGTGATGAAGCCTGTGTCAAACTCAACAAGAGTTGCTTTGACAAGTGTATGCTAATACATATTTTTAAGTATTTGCACGATTGTTTGATATTTAAATTTTCTATAATACAGTAGCACTTTGCTAGTCTGCCTTCAGTACACTACAATTCACAAGAAGACTGTATTTAGTCTGCAGCTAAATACAGAAATTTTTGCAACTTTCATGTTACTAAGGCCAGAATTTTCAAAGTCACTTAGCTGAGTGCCTATTTGTGACTACACACAGCAAGAGCTGCCCACCCAACTTTTTATAGGATTTTTTTTAAAAAAATAGTTAGCTTATTTTACACCCAGACTTTAAAAAGTGTGCTTCATGCCTTGATCATGGACACTGAGAGGAGTGGAGGTAAGATTTTCACAACTGTATCTTTACCATACACTCTTAGTCATCCCTAGTCACCAGCAGAACACTGTGCCATCTCTGAGCTGTTGGGAATTTTAGCCATTTTGTTTTTCTCATTGTCTTTTATCCTCCAGTTTGATGCACTGTCTTCATGCTTAGCTTGGTGCCCTTTTTGTGGTGTCTAATTTTTGATTGGTCAGTGTTTATGTAATCTTGTCCAGCAACTGAGCAAAGATGGGAAACTCAGACAAAAAGATTGGGAAAGGGTCACATGATTCTAAGTAATCAGCTTGGTAACAGGACATAATATATGGAACTGATGTAGTGTGACAGGTTGCTGTCTGCTCAGGAGGCAGCCTGAGTTCAGATTGCGCAGTTCTTTGAGATAACATCAACAACCTACCTGCAATCCATCTGGTGATGGTTCTCTGTTCCAGACATCTGTGATTCCCGATCCCTGGTGGAGTGGTCTTCAGGGTTCCTGGTCCTGGTTCCCATTACCTGTGAGAGAGACAGAGGTGAGCTTAGCCCATCCAGCCTGTGGTCATATAACTGTAACATTACTATTTGTTTGTTAGCCATTTATCCAAGTTGGGTCTGGGCTTCATGCCCATTGTGTTTGGTAAAAACACCAAGGTGTTTAGACCTGTTTTGTATCTGTTCTAGATCTGTTCCATACCTGCCTTATATCGTTTACCTTCCCTGTTAATAAACCCTGTTTTGGTTTATCCTTTAAAGGTGCTTAAGTTTTCTTTCACTGCGGCTATAGGTGACAGACCCTAATTCAGGGGAATCAAGCTTGATTTTGAAAGCAGGGTCCTTAAACATTTCCCCCTTTTAGTTTTCTTTTGGTAGTTACTTTTAAAACACTTCATTTGTAAGTAACCAAAATAATGACAGTCACATTATTTTGGTTACTTACAAGTAAAGGACTTTCTTTTGCAAACTTAACTTGTGCAGATAGTCCCATTCACTTCAAGAAACATGACATGGTAGGGACAAACTAACATGGCTCCTTTTGAAAGAAAACACCTCTTTCATCTGTTAAAATTCTTTTAGAATGTCATCATTATATGCTGGCAAATCATGTTTCTACTTACACAAACTTTTGAATACAATATTGAGCAGTAATTATACCAAACAATAATATTTCCTCAGCTTGCCTTAGTGGACTTTTTTCCTATTACTATTATGTTGGAGGCTCTGTGATGTAACTTCAGCTTTGTGATGGAAAGTATGAACCAGAGCTTCCTAATTAAATATTATAGAAATGTAATAGAAGCACCATGCCAAAAAGTGTCTTTTTGTAACAGGGTAAACTTCACTGCTTTCATATTTTTTGTGTTACTTTTGATTTAATTAGTGGTTTACAGATTTTTTTTTTAAGTACCGGCACATGTTTATTTCTCTCTGAAACATAATAAAACCTTAAAAAGTCATGGGTTCATTTCTATGGAAAATTGTGAGATCTCTTTGCTATAGACAATGCTGGAAAAATAAGAGGCTACTGGTACTGACTCAACTATTTCGATTCCTCTCTAAAGATATTGTTTTTATCTGAGCAACAGTAACTGCCTACAAACATCCTTTGTTCTTTCTATACAATGCAGTAGGCAATATTTAATAGCAACAAAATGCACCAGAATCACAATGCTCATACCACAAAATAAAATACAAAATAAAATAAAGTACAATACAAGCCAGACAGATTTTAATGTGCTTCTCTTCTGAATTAATATTCATCATTTTGGTTTACTGAAAATGCAGTGGAACACTAAAGCATTTCATGTTTTGGGGAGAGAGGCAGGGGCAGGAGAACAGGTCACTATAAATGGAGATCATGGTAGAATATGGCACATTAAAATTGCAAAAAAAAAGTTATACACAAACTCTTCCCAGAAAACATCCCTGGTTGTGAATCAAAGTTGCTTCTAAACAGCCATTGCTTGAACGAGTACTTCCTGACTTCTCATTCATTTCTTACTTCCTTTAAATTCTTCTGCAAGTATTCCAAACTATTGATGTATATTTTTGTGAATATAAAATTGCCCTTTAAAGCGTCAGTACGCTAAAGTAACTGGTAATGCAGTCTTCTTCTGCATCGAAAACCAGTCAGCTGGGATACAGCAGGCAAGCTACTTATCCTAGTTCAGTTTAAGATGAAATTCTAATATATTTTAGTTCAGAGTAATGACGTGAGATGCTAACCCTACCTGAGTGAGAAGCTCCTTAAGTATACAAACATAAACTGAAAAAAAATCTGTTAAACCAAATAAAAATAAGTTATTACCTCAGACATTACCTGAGATATTACTTCACCCACCTTGTACTCCTGTTAAACAGAGAGCTTTGTTCAGCCCGTAGCACTACTCAGTATAATAGGGGTTGTGTTTATGCCAGTATGATGCTGTATGATTGAAAAATGACCATTTATAACAATGATATTGCCATGGTTAGACAATTGCAACAAATCTTGTACAAAGTATATCATTTAAAGTGATGACGGAAAGTAATGATTTGCTAAATAAGATTATCCTGTTTAAATCCACATATTATCTCTGTGTCAGGGTTATGACAATTGGCTTTATATTTATATCCCAAATGTGTGTGTTCCTGGGTAAAACAAAATCTACATTGAAGCTACTATTTTGATGACATTCTGAAATAATTTTAACAGATTAAATGGCACTTTTTAAATAATTGGAAAGGAAAGATTCCTATAGAAACCCTGCACTAGCTCCCAGCTTACAATTTTAGGTAGAGAAAAAGCTGTTTTAGGTTATTTTATCTACTTCCATGATGCTTAAAATCACTCAACAATGATTATGAAGCTGGTGTTCAGTGACTGCTGCTTATGCTGTCCACTATTGTCTCATTGTTGCCTTCTGCTCCTCCATCTCTGGTGTGTCTTCCTGCTGTCTTTTGTCTTACACTTGGATTGTAAGTATACAGTCTTCAGGGCAGGTACTAGCTTTGTTATATGTTTGTATGACCCTTAGTACAATGGAGCTGGGGCCTCTACGGATTACCACAATACAAATATATAATGATAATAATGACTGCATACGTAATGTGCTCTATTTGATTTGCTGGCTCTTTCATCTTATTTAATTGGAAGTTTCTTGAGGCAAGGATTTTCCTACAATGCTGGGAATGTTGTCAGCATTCAACATATAATGGGGCCAAGATTTTGCTTCCTAAGATTGTACATGGAAGAGAGCCTTTATATGCAGAACTTGCAGCTCCCTTAGGGCACTAGAATTTAGCTGCCATGCACTAGTTTTACTACCACCACTCTACACTGCAGACCATATACAGAGATCTCAGCAGGAGCTGCAGGTGTGGTCTGGGGAAGGACATGGAGACTGGGCATCAGAGGGAGGAGTTGGAGGGACTGGATGATTATAGTGGGAGGCTCATTTCATACCCCATATAATTTCCCCTGTGGAAAATAGTTAAGGAAAAATTGGTACAGTCTGGGTATCTTGGGCCATCATGTTCAAATTGAGGTTGTCCCTGGCACTGTTGCTCCAATGCTGGCTGTGGGGATATGGGGAGGTTATAGTTATTGTATCGTGTGGATTATTTGCATTATAGTGTATTACTTAGGCAAAGATAAAAGTTCTTTAGGCTGCCTTAATGCTGCACTTTCAAATGCTTGAGTGAGTTTTAAAGTTTAACCTTGAATTTCCTGACTTTCTAAAAATCTACAGTACATCATTATTTTACAAATTTTCCTTAGGTTGCTATAATGTGCTCACAACCTTTACTCCAGCTTTAAAACTTATTTGTCTGGGAATTTATATCCAATTTTTTTTACTATTAATATTTTTAATCTCTGTTACACACACTGAAGCTTTCAGGCAAATGGTAAAATTGTGTGTTAACCACGGCAAGTTAATTTGAACTGGAACATTACAGAGTACAGATTGGAGTGTTTTATGACAATATCCAAGCTTGTCCCTAAATAATTCAAAATTGGTGTTAATTGAGCTGCATCAAACCTCTGCACACACCACAGGTAGCAAGCTAAGTGCCACTAGCTTGTATAGTAAACCTGAATCTGAATGTATTCATTGGGTTCCTAGTGAAGAAGGCCTCTAAATTACACTGACAATTGTGCCATTCCAGCAATGAGAAGGTCTATTATATTTGTAAGCAAAGAAGTTAGTGGTGCGGCTCAGGGCTGGCCAGAGGGGAGGGCAAGAGGAGCAATTTGCCCCAGGCCCTGGGCCCCACAGGGGCTCCCACGCAGGGCCGGCTTTAGGCCGATTCGCCCAATTCCCAGGAATTGGACCCTGCGCCTAAGAGGGCCCTGCGCCTTAGACACTTTTTTTAAACTTACCCCGGGTCCCTGGCTGTGATCTGCTCAGGGGTCTTCCGTGGTCCCGCTCCCTTGAGTGAAGCGCAGGTGGAAGCGCGGCAAGCCCCGCGGCCCCGGCTGGAGCGCGGCAAGCCCCAAGGCCCTGCTCTCCCAGCTGGAGCTCCGGGCCTTTAAATAGCCTCCAAAGCCCTGGGGTAGTGAGGGGCTCCGGGGGCTATTTAAAGGGTCAGGACTCCAGCTGCCTGCCTCTGCCACCCCGGTCCTTTAAATAGCCGCCAGAGCCCCGCCACCCCCATGCATTCCCCAGGGCTCCCGCGGCTATTTAAAAGGTCCATGGAGGGGTAGAAGTAGAGGAGCCCTGGGCCCTTTAAATAGCCCCCAAAGCCCTGCTGCACCTCCTGCCCTGCCCACACCAGCTCCGCTCCCCCTGCCTGCAGCCAGCTCTGCACCCCGTGCCCACAGCCAGTCCCTGTCAAACCCCCTGCCGTGTCTCCAGTCAACCCCTGCCAGCCCCACACACACTGCTGCCCGCATCAGCCCTGCACACCCTGCCCTGTCTCCAGCCAACCCTTGCTGCACCCCCCTGCCTGAAGCCAGCCAGTTTCACACTCCTGTCTCCAGCCCTGCCAACCGCTGCTGCATCCCCCCGCGGCCCTGCCTGAAGCCAGCCCATCCCACACACCCCCTATCTCCAACCAGCCCCACATCCCTTGCACTGCCTGCAGCCAGCCCCATGTCCACTTGTGCCCTGCAGTTCCCAGGGCAGTAACCCTGCACACCTGCTTCAATGAGGGGGGCAGGGAGCAGCTGGGACCCACACATTTGAAACGGCAGTCATTACTAATCAACAGCATATATGATGCAATGTACATAATATATAATTTTATTATTTATATAGTTATGGAAAGTAAATAATACATGAAAGAAATGAGAGGCTTTTTTCCACTTTTTTTTTTAAGTCATCCCTGCCAGGGCCTCGCCGGAAATGTTCGAATTGGGCCCTGCACTTCCTAAAGCCAGCCCTGCCCCCATGAGAGCTTTTTGGGACCCCTGGAGCGGGGTCCTTCACTTGCTCCGGGCGCCCTGTAAAACTCTAGTGGGGCCCAGGGCCCCGGAGCTTCTTCCGCTCTGGGTCTTTGGTGGTGGGTGGGTCCTTCCGCCGAATTACCACCGAAGTGGGACCCACCGCTGAAGTGCCAGGCCTTCGGTGGCAGGTCTTCGGGGCACTTCGGCGGCGGGTCCCGGAGTGGAAGGACCCCCCACTGCCAAATTACCGACGAAGGCCTAGCACTTCGGCAGCAGGTCCCACTTTGGCGGTAATTCATCTCTCCATTATAAAATTGATGTTTTATTATGCTAGCTCACCTTTGTCTGGACCGGACATCAAGAAGCAGACCTCTGTGCAGTCACTGTAGTATCTGTTCAAGGTAATACCACAACATGAACTATTTTTTGTTAGGCCTGTTCAATGCTAACAGTAACTTCAATGATCCTCAACTATGAGGTGAGCACAGCAATGCTTAGGATGGGGCTGGGGAGCACAATACTGGTTTTAAGTCACGTGTACAATTCCTCAGCCCTGGACCAGTTATATATCAGCATGGTCCTCTGGCTTAAGAGAATTATTGTGACAGCAAGGGCCCCAGGGGGCCATTACATCAGCCAGGGATTGCTAGAGTACTGGGAAGGCCTAGCCATGTGTGCTAATTCCCCTCGCCATGCATCCTACACCATCACAGGGAGTAGAGCAGTGGAACAACCTTTGCATCAGCTTTATTCCAGTGGTGGATGTACTATGCTGGGATGATCCTCCTCTAGTTTGGTTACACCAGCTTTAGGGCAGCTTTGCTTCAGTGATAAGGTACAAAGTGATACAAGACTGATAGCTCTGGCACTAAGGTGCGCAGAAAAGAACAAGCAACAGCAGTGTAAGCTTCCTGATATTGTCCTGCAGCTGTATCTTACCACTGGTGACCAGTGTTGTCTCATTGTTTCCTTGTGCTTCTCCATCTGTATCAGAGCTGGATGAAAGGATCTGCACTAAACCTTTTTTAGGTGAAAAATGCAGATTTGGAGACACTGGAACATTGTGAATTTGTGTAAATTTTGCTAAATTATATCGGTTGGTAAAAAAAACACCCTAAATTTAAAAAAAAATCAGGAAAAAATAAATATTTTGTTTTCATATTTTCAAAATAAAGTGTTTTGACATTTGATTAGAAATGACTTTTTATTTCAAAATGTCCTTTAATCATTGGCAACCCTTCTGCTTCATATTGGCGGTAGCAGATAGGGCTGGATTCAGGCCTTACATATTAAAAAAAAATAAAAGATTTAAAAATGGTCAAAATCATAATGAAATATTTTGATGTCAAAACAACAAATTTTTTTCTCTTTTAACAGATGTTTATTCAAGTTTTCAATTCTCAAAAACTTTTAAAATTTTTGGTTTGATCTAAAACAATTTTTTAAAGTTCTTTTGAATTGCCAGTGAACTGAAAAATCTGTTGTTCATCTGACTGTAGTCTGTATCCTTAGATTCAGGGTGGACTTACTTTGTAAGTTCTTTAGGGCTGGGGCCATCTTTTTATTCTGTGTTTGTACAACACCTAGCCCAATGAGGTCCTGATCATGGTTCCACAATGCAAACAATAAATATTTATAACAATAAGATTCAGAAAACTGAATATTTGCAAAGAATAACAAACTATTTGACCATTGGGTTAAGTGTAAGCTTATACTTCAAAACTAGAGTTAAAACTTACAGGGAATTTACAAATATCACAGAGAATTCCAATCAGATTTAAGCAATCTGCATTCAAGTCCTATCCAACAATTAATTTTACATAATGGCCATCAGTAGTAAGCAGCAACAACAATAATGAACATGATAATAATAATCAGGGATCCTAGATTTCCATGATAAAAACCACCAAAATTCTCTGATGAAAAACCCCATAAAAATCTGAACTTTTCTGCAATTAAAATGAAACGCTGATCTTTGGTTTCTCTAGCCACAATATATATAGGTATCAGCGGAACACAATATGTTACTGATATATTTATAATTTTTAAGCAAGTTCAAAGCCTACCACCACCATCAATTATAATAAAGGTAAATTAATAGAATGATCCAGTCAAAGTGCATTGTTTCTTAACTGTTGTCAATGACCCTGCTGCTTCAGTCTCTTGTTTTCAATTATTTTCATTCAGTTTACGTTTAAAGATATCCATGTGATCAAAATTTGTCTGCCTTCAAACATAATTACAGCTTTGCTGCATACAGTACAGAACAAAATATTACCATCAATGTGAAATTTGTCCTTGCCAAACTCAGTGACACAGTCTTTAAAAATCACCTCTAAACTTTTCAGCATCTTTTCATAAATTTTACTCAAAACTGGAAGCTGAAGTGAAATTTGAGATGCATTAAAACACGAACCCTCTATATGCTGTTGAGTAACCTCTATATGCTGGAGACAGTTTATTGGAGTATGTTTAGCTATGTAAATGTAAAGTGCATTCAAAAAATCAACCACAAGAGGGGGGAGGTCACGCGCATTGAATAAGAGACTCTGGTACTTTCATAAAATATAGTTAATTAATATTTTTTTCACATTGTAACCATGCCTCTGTGGGTCACAACTGAGAATTCAGCACAAACTGATGAGAAATAGGGTAGATACACTCCAAAACTGGAGGTTATTCTCCCATGAGATATAACAAACAGGCAACAAAAATAAACTTCTGTTTCACCACACTGGCTAACAAGAAGTCATAAAAGCAGTTTCCTTAGGCATTCCAGTCCTTGTATCACCACAAAAAACTCTATACTTAAAGACGAGTGATTCTTTAAAACCAGTTTCATCAAACAAAGGGTTCTTCAGATCCCAAAGGCTGAACCACATTCCCAGGTTAATATACAACTCAGATCTTACCCAAAAATCAGGCTGTTGCCAATCCTTTAGTATCTACAATCTAAAGTTTTGTTGAAAGAAAGAAAGACGAGAGTTAAAATTGGTCAAAGGAATCAAATACATACAGTATTTGCAAAGTTCTTGGTTCAGGCTTGTAGCAGCAATGGCTTACAAGAGTGATGGCTTAAGTCAAGTCTCTAGTTGCTTCCAAATCATTGGAAGTTCCTCAATCCCTTGGTTAGAATGCTCCCATTAGTATGCTCCCATAGTCCAGAGGTTTGAGCAGGAAAGAGGTTGGAGCAGGAAAGAGGCAAAATGGAGGTGTTTCCAGGACCTTTTATAGCTTCAGCCATGTGGATGGACACTCATTGTTTCAAACAAAGCCCTCACCTCAGCACAACTAGTGGAAAATCATAGGTGACAAGCTAGTGTTTGGAGTTACAAGGGCAAGTCACATGTATGTGCATGATTAGACACAGTAGAAGCCACTACCTATACTTCATGCATCTGACGAAGTGGGTATTCACCCACGAAAGCTCATGCTCCAAAACGTCTGTTAGTCTATAAGATGCCACAGGATTCTTTGCTGCTTTTACCTATACTTCAAACAGTGTAGGTGGGCATCTTCCATTGCGAGCTAAATGTTCTTGATGAGCCATTTAATTTGAATAGTCCCTCCAAGATGTGCTGAGTAGCTACCTTGTGGGCATTACCACAGGAGCAAACATTTTGAAATACAGGTATAGCGCCAACAGTCATAACTTCAAATACCAAAATGGTACATGCATACACACAGCATAATCATAACCTGCAAATCATGCACTTTCTATTGACCCCTTACTTGACACTGTATAAGATTCATTGCAATTATATAACAGTGGTAGCAACAATGATTTGCATGGTCATATTTTAATCAGATAACATCACATACACACATTGTAAAAACTAAAGATTCTCTGTAAAAATGCAAATTCCACATTTTTCTGCAGCAAATGGATTTTCAGATCCCTGACCACAATAATGTAAAATGTTAAGATTTTTGAAGTTCATGCTTCTCTAGGCTTCTCAGCATATCCCTTTCTTAGCTGTATCTATCTTTCAGATTGAAAACTCTTCAAAGAAGGGTCTTCTTTCTGTTTTTCTTTCTCTTATACTGCTTCATGCACATAGCTGGCACTCAAATAATTTGACCTGCACAACAGATATGCTAAAGAATTCTTCACATGGGCCCCAGTTAGCAGTGTATTTGAGCACATACTTAATTTGAGCATGTAAATATTCCCATTAACTTCAAAATTGGGCACATGCCTTAGTACCTAGCTGAATTGGGGCTTGGTTTGAGTGATGAAGATGCTTGGGAGGAGTTTGCTATCAAACAAAAATGTGCTGAAAGACAAAATTGTCATTGTATTACACTATTGTCACTTTTCCACATTGAAATATGTATTTAAATAAGTCCCCTAAATAATTAAATGCTCTTTTAGTTTTGTCATATGAAGTGTTTGTTTGGGGAAGAATTGAAAATGCAGGCAAATGTATCTCCCTAGGTACGTCTGTGAATCTAAGGATTTTATAATGCCACCCAAAGTGATTCACAATATTATGATTATTTATACTGAGTTACTATCCAAAAGGCAACTTTCTAAACATAGAAGATGACAATTCCTGCTCTGACGAGCTTGCAGCGGCGCAGCCTGAAAGAACACTCCCACCCAAGATATGACATAAACAAAAAGAGAACAAAGAGTAGGGGGAAAGTATTACAATATATAAAAACATAGTGGTGAAGCTACTGGCATTCATATAGCCATTCAATTTGGCCCTCCACCAACATAAAATGGCTTGTGGCTAGTACAAGTGATAGAGGACTGGAGAGATCAGTAGTGGGACATAGAGACCTTCACCTATTGGTTGCTGATCTTTAGGGCTGTCAGTATAGCAATATAATGTCTAGAACAATAGATTTCATTTTTTTCAACATATTATTATAACAAAAGCATCCTTTAAGTAGACAACTAACGTTTCTTGTTTGCCATAGATTTCTCTCTCTTTTACTAGCACTACTGAGGATCATCTCAGTCTTAATCAGAGTAGCTTTATCATCATCAATTTAGGTTAATGCTTCACTATAAGAGCACTTCTTTCCCAGGAGAAATGTGTGTATCCAAACGCAGCTGGTTGCGTTTCAAATCAATGGATATTTTTTTCCTGCAGAAATGCCTCCTCCACTTATCTCTAAGCCAAAATTTTCTCCTGGGATCTAGTGCTTGCTACTGCTGGCCCTGAGCTCTGCCAACAGAGCCAAAGATTATTTTGCTGCAGAAAATAAATTAAATGTACATTTTAAAATAAGCAGGTATTGATGTTTGCCTGCTGAATAAACACAGCACATTTGTTTCAAATAAGGAAGAAAATGTGGAAACTTCAATATGCTTCACATACAGATGACATTTATGTAGAATTATCATCTCTGACTAAGAGAAAGGAAGCAGAACTGCACAAAACAAGAGAGTGTTTGATACTTAAAACCAACGCTGAAATCTACACACCAAATACACCTGGAAATGTTGTCGATCTAGAATACTGCAGGTAAATGTCTCAAGTTCTGAATGGGAGATCTTGATTCTAATATTCTGCCCTCCCTACACAAGCAGAATTCCTCAATCCAACGATCTATACATACTTTGAAAAGGCAGCATACTGAAGTCAAGATTTTCTAAGCATATATGAAAGGAGAATTTCCCCTAAGTTGAAAAACTAGCATGTCAATAATAATAATAATAAAATAATAATAATAATATTAAGAAATAAACATGGTTCTTAATAGATATCTTAAATTAAGCAAAAACAATGAGGAGTCCTCGTGGCACTTTAGAGATTAACAAATTTATTTGGGCATAAGCTTTCATGGGTTAAAACCCACTTCATCAGCTGTATGGAGTGGCACATACAGTAGGGAGGTATAAATACACAGCATATGAAAAGATGGGCGTTGCCTTACCGAGTGGGGGAGTCAGTGCTAATGAGCCAATTTAATTTAAGTTGGAAGTAGGCTTCTCAACGGTTGACAAGAAGGAGTGGAAATCACTTTTGTAGTGTTAATGAGGTCAATGTAAACAAGGTGGCCCATTTCAAACATTTGACAAGAAGGTGCGAGTATTTAACAAGGAGAAATTAGTTTTTGTAAAAACAACGAGGGGTACTTGTGGTAATTTAGAGAGTAACAAATTGATTTATTTTCCGTAGTGACCCATCCACTTAGTCTCTATTCAGGACTAATTTGATGGTGCCCAGTTTGCAAATTAATTCCAGTTCTGCAGTTTCACACTGGAGTCTGTTTTTGACTTTTTTTGTTGAAGAACTGCCACTCTTAATTCTGTTATTGAGTGACCAGGAAGACTGAAGTGTTCTCCTACTGGTTTTGAATGTTATAATTCCTGATGTCAGATTTGTGTCCATTATTCTTTTGTGTAGAGACTCTCCGGTTTGGCCAATGTACATGGCAGAGGAGCATTGCTGGAACAGGATATCATATATCACACTGGTAGATGTGCAGGTGAATGAGCCCCTGATGGTGTGGCTGATGTGGTTAGATCCTATGATGGTGTCCCTTGAATAGATATGCGGACATAGTTGGCACTGGGGTTTGTTGCACGGTTTGGTTTATCGGTTAGTGTTTTTGTTGAGTGGTGTGTAGTTGCTGGTGAGTATTTGCTTCAGGTTGGGGGGCTATCTGTAAGCGAGGACTGGCCTGTCTCCCAAGGTCTGTGAGAGTGAGGGATCATCCTTTAGGATAGGTTGTAGATCCTTGATGATCCACTGGAGAGGTTTTAGTTGGGGGCTGTAGGTGATGGCTAGTGGTGTTCTGTTACTTTCTTGGTTGGGCCTGTCTCGGGCAGGGCCAGCGCTTCCATTTAGGTGACCTAGTCAGTTGCCTAGGGCGCCAGAATTTGAGGGGGTGGCATTTTGCCACTCTCGGCGGCAATTCGGCGGCGGGGGGGGGTCCTTCCGCGCTCCAGGTCTTTGGCGGCAATTCTGCTGGGGGTCCTTCTCTCACTCTCGGACCTGCCGCTGAAGTGCCACGAAGAAGGGGAGCACGGAAGGACCCCTCCCCACCACAGAATTGCCGCCAATGACCGGGAGCGCAGAAGGACCCCTGCCTAGGGCACCAAAAACCCTGGTGCCGCTCCTGCTTCTGGGTACCCTTCTGGCTCTGTCAGTCTGTTTCTTCACTTCAGCAGGTGGGTACTGTAGTTTTAATAATGCTTGATAGACATCCTGTAGGTGTTTGTCTCTGTCTGAGGGATTGGATCAAATGCAGTTAGAGTTTGGCTGTAGACAACGAATCGTGATTTGGTCTGGATGAAAGCTGGAGGCATGTAGGTAAGTATAGAAGTCAGTAGGTTTTCGGTATAGGGTGGTGTTTATGTGACCATCATTTATTAGCACTGTATTATCTAGAAAGTGAATCTCATGTGTGGAATGGTCCAGGCTGAGACTGATAGTGGGGTGGAAATTGTTGAAATCCTGGTGGAATTCCTCAAGGGCCTCCTTCCCATGGGTCCAGATGATGAAGATGCCATCAATGTAGCGCAAGCAGAGTAGCGGTGTTAGGGGACAAGAGTAAAAAGTCCCCCCTCCAGTGTGTATACTGTATTATAGGCAACATACATATTAATATGAATTTGTTCTTTGCCTTACATTTTGTCAAATGTTAACATTTTGGGCTGAAATTTCCTATTGTTGGAGTCCTCAGTATGACTTTTTCCTCAAAATCTTCAGTTCAAGATAGTGAGATAATTATGAAGTTATTAAAAAAAGTTTTATTAGTGTAAAAAAATGTTTTCCCACCATTTTTTTCAACAGTTGGATAATTTTATACTAGCTATGAGCCAGGAAGAAACAAGAAACGTCAGAAAGGTAAGTTGTTTCCTAATTGTTCCTGTCTATGATTAACAATTTTCATTTTTGTTCAGTTCCAGACAGTTTAGCTTGCAAAATTTGTTTCTCCGGACAAAAACCATATGCAAATTGTATATTTTCTTCACTTACTAATGAATCAAGGTTAAAAAAAAAAAAGACAAATCCAGGTTTTGATTGCATATCACTTTCCCTACTGCTCTAATGAATAGCAGATAAAAGATGTTTGGAGTAAACATATTTAAAGCAGGTTTTCAAAACATCATTTGATTTGGCATGTGTTTGTTGTGATTTATATATGAGACTATTGTGATATGGCTTCTGGAGCTGGGTTTTATGTTAAGGAAATGATTAACAGACAATTGTATGTATTTTTTAAATTACCTCTACAATGCTTGGTGGTAAGATTTTCAGAAATACACTGCATAAAACTGTATTATGTACACTTAAACACAGAGTCCTCATTTTGATTTTTTCAATCACATAACAACCTAGTCACTACATGGTTGCACTTAAACTGTTTTGTCATTATCACCATAACATTATCTTTTTATCCTATATAATCATGTAATCACCAAAGACTTGAATTAGCATTATTTTGCAGATCAGTGTAAATAGGATTTCCATGGACTTGCATTGCTATTACTCTACTGCTGTCTTGTAATTTTAATATGGTGCAGCATCCAATGCATCACATTGTTATATTGTTAACATTTTGAAAATGCAGAATGATCTCCAACGACACTCAGTGATATTATTTTCATCTTCCCTGATGACTGTATGGATCTTTTTTTGCCATCGTATTAACACTACTTATGAAAAGTAACTTCTGACCATGCTCAGACTTTTTTTTCCAAAATGCTAAAAAAAAAAGAAAGATATTTGAAGAGTTTCAGGTGCAGCATCACTAAAATAGTAGGTTGGGCATTTTGGCATCACAGCTGCCTTCTAAACAGAATATAAATACAAAATCTGTAAGTGTCATTTCAAATGTACTGTGCAGCCCCATAAGCAGAATTTCTGAAAATGATGTTAAGTGTTTAGGAGAGATGATTGGCCAGCAGTGTGACATTATCCCAGTAACAAACTGTTGCAGTTGTAAGACTGATGCTAAAAGTAATATTTCCTCTTTCTCCATTAACTTTCTACAAATTACCACCTAAGTCTAGAATTACTTAGACTTCTTTGCCCTACTGGTTTTGGGGAAATGGACCACAGAAAGATGTTAATTTCACAACTTCACCACATTCCCTCCCAACCTGAAGATCTGGATCCCCATGGACATCCCACAATGTAGCTTCTCTGGAGTCTGAGAATGGTTGTAGAACTGTCCTTCCACTGGCCATGCTTCACTTGGCTCGGAGCCACAGATTTTAACTCTCCACTGTTCACAGAAGAAGAGGGAAGCATGGAGCCCTGTCTAGGAAGTGTAAACCTGAGCAGTAAGTAAAAAGACAACACTGGAGAACAAGATGCATGGCCTGGCGGTAAAATTCTTCTCATGTTCTGACCAAATGGTAGGAAGCCAAAGACTATCCCACTGTGTTTTCTAAAAAGGCATGTGAGATGAAGCACAATGCAGTGAAATCTATTGCATTAATACATAAGGATATTGGTCAGCAGATGGTCTCCTACCTAGAGTCAGATGAGTCACTTGGTCTAATTTATTCTGTGAACTTCCCCTCATTTTCTGCTTTCAAATATATCCTGATTTTCTCATATTTATTCATTTAAAAATGTGTCATCTACTTTCTGCAAATAATTCTTAATCTGCAGATTGCTCATAAGCAACTCATTGCATGATTTCAACAGTTCAAGTCTGATCTGCATTGAGTGGTCACAAGGACACATGGCAAGATTCTGTTCTGTGACAGGATAAGTAATTTTTCAAATCAGGTTTCTGTTACAGATGTTCCTATATATGAATTTGGCATTGACTTTCTGTGACAGTTGTATTCCTTTAAGCCTGTCTATTTCAACAAACTTCCATATCAGTTAAATCATTTGCTATAATATTTGCAGAAATCCAAGAGGGGAGCACCCAGGGAAATGGTCAAAGCTAAGTTGCTTTAAAAAATTTGATCAGTATTCATGAATAATTTTTTGCAGTATTTGTCCAACCTTATGCCTAAAGCTTTCCTCCAGATATTTTTACATTTCTTTTCAAAGCTGAATACTACTGTGACAACTAGAAGCAATGAAATTTATGTCTCTGCTTGTGTTTGTACATCCTGTGGGAGGCAAAAAATCATAATTCAGTCACAACAATTTTTTCTGCTGCCAGTGAAAAAGCCATGTCACGGTACCCTACCCCCACTCATAAAAATGGTTTTAACATTGTCTATATTCCAACTTTTTCAGTGTCATTTCTGGACAGCTTGAGGAGCTGCTTGAGGACAGCTTGAGGACAGCTTGAGGAGAAATGTTAATGAAACAATCAAAGCCAAATTTTAAATCCATTTATTTTTTATTAAAATAGCTCTGTTACTATATAAATATGTTAAAAGTGAATACCCATTCAGACAAAATATATGCTATTGCTGATGCTGATCTTTAACTGTGGCAACTATTTATATGGAATTATAAGTACTGTGCCCTGGAGAAATATTTGGTAAGACTCTGGTAATGCACATTGCAATGAATAAAAATTATCTAATTAAAGGACTGCAAAACAAATGAGAAGGCGAATCAAAATGCTTCAGCGATGGTGGTAAGGTTGAGATGCTGCTGCAGTTTACGGTGGGGGTAGGATGATGAGTTCCTCAGTGAAAAGAAATGTAAATAAAAGCATAAATGAGCATCCATTTTTAGGGAAAAAAGTGAAAGGGGATGCTGAATTCAGTTTATCTGACAGTGTTGGGAAAAAAACAACAACATTCTATACAGCAAGAAAGAGGCTGGTCCTCTGATGAAGACTAGATTACACAGGTCTTTCTGTGAATTTCTTGAGGAAAGGCTTTGCAAAAACTTAATGGAAACACTTTATATAAAGGGGTCCCTTGTCACCAGGACAGCATAGCACAGAATATGGAGAGACTGAGTGGATCAAATTCTGCTCTGAGCCATACTGGTGTAAATCTTGCTTAACTCAACTCATGTCAATGGGGTTACGTCAATTTTATACTGGTATAAATAAGAGCACAATATGGGTAGATGCCTTAACTAATATTCTGTGGATCAACAAGACAATTTGTGCATTAAATGCATGTGTGAATGTATTTGACTATGGAAAAAAACTAGTCTTTAATGACTTCTCAAGGGACTGACAGATTGGCTTCTTAATGCCTGTTATAACATTTTTCCCAGATTTGGACCTTAGCGTCCAAAATATGGGTGTTAGCATGAAAACCTCCAAGCTTAGTTACCAGCTTGGACCTGGTAAAGCTGCCACCACCCAAAAAATTAGAGTGTTTTGGGGCACTCTGGTCCCCCCAACAACCTTCCCTGGGGACCCCAAGACCCAAATTCCTTGAGTCTTACACCAAAGGAGAATAAACCATTTCCCCCCCCTTTCTCTCTTCCAGGTGTTCCCTCCCTGGGTTCCTGGAGAGATACACAGAAGCAAGCTCCGTGAATCTAAACAGAGGGACTCCACCCTCCCTGTTTCCAGTCCTGGAAAACAGAAGTACCGAGAGCTAATCTCTCTTCCCTCCCTCACCCAGAGGGTATGCAAAGTCAGGCTTAGTAAATCTAACACACAGATTTTCCCCTGACTTCTTCCTCCCACCAATTCCCTGGTGAGCTACAGACTCAATTCCCTGGAGTTCCCCACTAAAGAAAAACTCCAACAGGTCTTAAAAAGAAAGCTTTATGTAAAAAGAAAGAAAAATACATAAAAATGGTCTCTCTGTATTAAGGTGACAAATACAGGGTCGATTGCTTAAAAGAAATATGAATAAACAGCCTTATTCAAAAGAACACAATTCAAAACACTCCAGCAACTACACACATGTAAATACAAAAAACAAACAATATAAACCTATCTCTTTGTACTTACAACTGGGAAACAGAAGATTAGAAAGCTGGAGATAGAAAAATCACTCCCATAGCCGAGAGGGTCAGACACAAGACAAAGGACAAAGAACTCACACACAAACTTCCCTCCACCCAGATTTGAAAAAGTCTTGTTTCCTGATTGGTCCTCTGGTCAGGTGTTTCAGGTTACTCCTTTCCAGGTGAAAGAGACATTAACCCTTAGCTATCTGTTTATGACAATGCCGTCTAACAAAAGTTATAAAATGATCATTAAAAAAATGTTTTTGGTCTTCAGTAAAGAAATCACACATTATGTACATGTATACTCGTGTAATATTTACAATATGACAAAAAAGAGAACTTAAAAAAAATCTTAAAGTTCCAATTGGCTCCACCTTTCCCCTCAATTGCCATTACAATATATTTCTGTATAGGTATTTATAGGATATATCAAAATGGTATTTCTACAGTTCTTAGTGGCAGAGTTTGCAAAGGTAGATAGAAATGATGACTGGGATGGAAGAGAGAGAGAGAGAGAGTGAGAGTGTCTTCGGTGGAGGGGGGAGGAGGATTTTTTCTCCTGTTCTTAAAATGTATTTTATAGTTAGCTGACTATGGCCCTAATTCTTCAATTGGATAGATTGTTGTGCCTACATGAATCTCAATGACAGAGGTGCTCCATACAGGCATTACTGTCTGACTGCACACAAGAAGTCACAGGTTCAGATCCTCATTAGGTATATAGTTTCCATATTTACTCTTTCTTCTGTATATCATCTCTTCACATGATGTGTGTGTTAATGTTTTGGCCCATTCATTTATTCTCAGTTGTGCTGATATTTTTATAGCTATTTGTATCATTTCTATATGTTATCTATTGCATTTAGTCCTGTTGTCGCTCCCCTCTCAGCATTGTTTCTTTCTGAAGTATTTCCATGTTTATTATAGTTTTCATTTTCCAAGTCCTCATTTGTTTTGTTTTGTTTTTTTAAAAGGCTCTGAAAGTAATCCTAAAACAACAGGAAACTATTTGTAATGCATACCACAAAAAAACCAATACTTCATCAGAGATAAAAAGTTCAGATTGTATCCAAAACTGCACAGGAATTCCCAATGACTAATCTGTCATCTGTTAAGAAGGAATTAACTTTTTTGGTCTGATTTGGGATATTATTTACTGTGAATCTTAGTCTTTATTGTTAGTGGCAAGGTATATGGTACCACGATGCATAACAAATGAATAGGTAGATAGACAGACAGCAACTCATTGGCATGTGTTTCTTAGTTGCTCCTTTCTAGTGCAGTCTATTAAAATCAGAAAATAAAACTATAAAAATGAAGAGCCAACTCTGTTACTTACACCAGGGAAATTGCAGTACTCTTTAAACAGTGATTGATTTATCAATCTTCAGGTTATGCTGTACTTTTATTATACCACTAACAAATGAGAAACACTGCATACTAACCACTCTGTAGTCAGATTTTGTGGGCATTATACAACCTCTTTTGTCTAAGGGGCCAGGTCTAAAATGCTAGATTAAATACAGATGTACAGACAGGTGTTTTGGGGAACTTAGTCATGATTTATAACAGTCCTTAGAAGGGTTTTTTATGTGTAAATATTTTCCATTACCTCATGACTGCACCCTGGTTTTGTTCTTTGCTACTTCCGCACTAAAACCGGACCATTAATATAAACATAAATCAAGAGAAGTAGTAGTCCACACACACATGGAACGATCAATAACAGATGGAGAGTATAACAGAGAAGAACATTTGAAGTAAACAAAGCTACTAATTGTGGAGGAGAACACACAGTCTGGCTCCTGGGGAAGATTGAGAGCATTATAACATGGTTTTTGTTCTATTGATACATTTCTAATCATAACTACATAAAAAGCTTTCATGATCTTTTAATAAGTCCCCAAGCTGGTTAGGACTCAGTCCTGCAAGGTGCCACACTTCTGCAGCTCACATGGAATTCGGGGTCTCAGTTTCTTACAGTGTTAGGCTCATGTTTGTACATGCCTGCTAACAATGATTATCTGAGAAGCCACCAAAAAAAAAGAGTCTTCAGCCATTCTAACAAAGTCACAAACTGCTGGTTTTAAATAAACATGGTGGTTCAGGTGAATTATCTGACACATATAAAGTTATGAGGTTTCTGAGAATTATTCAAATACACTCAGTTGTGATGTTGCTCTGAAAGTGACCAATTTCCCTATTTTTATTCACATGGGCCCAAATCTTGCAACCTTTAGCAAGGCAAGACATGCTGAGTAAGCACCTCAGTGGTTGACTCTAGTATTTTTATAACATTAAAATTAAAAAATAATATGCCTGGCTTCCAGTGGTCCTGCAACTTATTTTCATTTTCTGCCTGAGCAAAATTGTGCACACAATCACTTCTGCACATCACTTTCTTCATTAATAATAATAATTATTATGGTGACCTACAGTGCCAGTCATGGAATGGGTTTCCATTGTGCTAGTCTCTGCACACACTTCTAGTGAAAAGAATTCCTTTCTAAAAAAGCTTAGTGTTCACAAAAGACAAAAGCTGGGGGAGGGGAAGGATAAGATAATATTGAAAGATTATGCTTAGTATAGTAAGCAGCAGTCTCAGCAAACCAACCGTTAAGGCATTGCAGCATGTTTTTTAAACACTATCACACAAATGTTAATGTTCAAAAAGTTTGTACACAGGTTATGTTGCACAAATTTCAAAATTTGTTCAACCAAATAATTTCATTTTTTGTATTTCGTCACTCTGCAACTTTTCTAAAATTGAGGAAGTTTTGGAAATTTTACACTGTAAAAAAAAGGAAATGAGAAAGTAAAAAGTGAAAAGTATTTCATTCTATTGCATTCATTAGCTAAAAAAAGTGAAGATGAAAAACAAAAATCTGAAAAGTTCAGAATTTCAACATTTTGGGTATGTTTTGGTTTTCAAAAACTGTCACAAACCAGAAAGGTTCCACTTTATTTCATAATTTCCCATAGAAAAAAAATAATTGAAGATGACATTTTCTTAGGACCAATATCATGTTTGACAAAACTTAATTTTTCAGTGAGAAAATATGTCACTCAAAAAATTTCAACTAGTCCCACCCAGTCAGAGTGACAGTTTTACTTCTGAGGTTAATCATCTATGTGAGATATTCATCTCTATGGGAGATATTCTCTTCTTTGGGTTTAGATTCTTCCTAGCCCTCACAAAGGAGGGTACCATGGGAATGGGAGTCTTTCAGCCCGCTTCACCAACTTCTTCTTCATAGCTAAGAGACAGGCAAAAATTGCAGTTCTTACACTCAGAACACTCCTTAATAGCTTGCCCCAAAAGGGCAGGAAGGAATGGAGAGTAGATGGAGAAAGATGGTGGGAGAAAGTAACGTGCTGTACAGTTAAAAGGGGTTATAATGGGCTGGACTCTCCTTAGTGCACCTACTGTGGTGTTCGTTGATCTTTCAGTGCTTAAGAAGCTGTTGGAGATGGTTTAGATATATGTAGTCCTGCTTACTGCAGGGACTGGACTAGATGAGCTCTCGAGGTCCTTACATTTCTAGGATTCTGTACTGAACTCCTATTGAGGGCAATGGGTGCTATCCTTGAATAGAAGAAAGGAACAGAACTGTGTTTATTTCAATTTTTTTTCCTGCTTAAGAGGTTCATGCCAGCCCTGCATGTCTATGATTCATGCTGAACTCCCATTGATGGTAGAGGAAGCTACCCGTATGTAGCAAGAAAAAAGGAGAACTATGTTTCTTCAAAGTTTTCTGCTTAATCTGCTAATGAGATTTTTTTTCCCCTCATGAATGTCAGCACTGCTGACACAATGCAGCTGTATTCTGTTCAGTATCTTGCATCACCAACAAAATGGTGAGCAAAATTCTGATTCCAGAATCATCATTGCTGGTGTAGTTCAGCAGCAATGTACAAAGCAGAATGAACACAGCTTATTTTTCACACATTAGGCTGAGCCTGATGTGTGGCAATTAATAAAAAAAACCTTATTTGAATTCCTGAGTGAATTTAGCCAAAAATTCAGCACAGTAATCCAAAGATTGAACTGGCAAAATACTAGAAAGAGCTGTGTAAATTGGCTTTTGCTAAGTATTTTTAAAAATTTATTATGTTTATTATGGTAGTGCCTAAGGTCCAACCAAGAATAGGGGTCTCATTGTACTATGCACTGTACAAACACAGAGCAGTAAACCGTCCCTGCCTCAAAGAGTTTACAATTTAAATAGACACAGAAAGCAAGGGTAGGGAAAGACACAAGTGGAATGATCAATACGATTTTGGGGAGGGACACTAAGGGGATTTGCTAGGAGGGATATGCTAAATGGAAAGAAGAATCATAGAATATCAGGTTTGGAAGGGACCTCAGGAGGTCATCTAGTCCAACCCCCTGCTCAAAACAGGACCAATCCCCAACTAGCCCTCTCAAGGATTGAGCTCTCAACCCTGGGTTTAGCAGGCCAATACTAAAACCACTGAGCTATCCCTCTCCCCAAGGCTGAGAATGGAGGGAGGTGAAGGAATGTGTCAAGGGAGGAATGAGGCGGGTATAAAGGGCAGGTGGAGTGATTCTGAAATGAAGAGATGAAGGGAATGAATGTGTGAGAAGGTTGGAGCAAACAGCCAATCAGCACAAGGCAGAAAATGTAGAAATCACTGATGGCATCATTGGTGTCTATCGGTCCTTGCTGCTTCCATATTTGCTCGTGTGAGTTGAAACTGTTTTTATTGATGGAAAACTGGGTTTGTGGCTAGATGATAATTTTTGGAGCAAGTTTCTTTCCCTGGAAAATTTTGACTTTTTGTCCAAAAAAAGGAAAACTTTTCAGTTTTTGGTTCAAAATTCTCTGTGGGTGAAAAAAGAATTCTGACTAGCTCTCCTGCCAGCATCTGTTTCTTTGGCCCTTGGGGCTGGCTCCTTCCTGGAATTTTCTTCTTCCTCTAGCCTAGAGGAGGGGGGAATGTATGGGCCTTAGTGCTCCTTGAGGCGAAGGATAGTCACTCCTTGTAGCGAGGCAGTGTGGCTCCCCTCCCCCTCAGGGCGGGTCGAGCCTTGTCAGTCATCCACAGGGGCGGGGCCGCTGGGTGGAAGTCCCGCCCCTCAAAGGGTCAGGCGGCGATCTGGAAGAATAAAAGCCAGGCCCCAGCCTTCAGTTGCGGCTTGGCCACCAGCAGGAGCAGACGTGCCCGCCGCTGCTCGTGACTGGGAGGCTGCCCAAGCCAGAGGTCGAGACCAGGAGCTGCCAGAGCTGCCTCGCCCCTACTACGACGAGGAGCTGCCAGATCTGCCTTGCCCCTACTACGACGAGGGGCTGCCAGAACTGCCTCGCCCCTACTACGACGAGGGGCTGCCAGAACTGCCTCGCCCCTACTACGGCCCCGAGGAGCCCCCAGACCAGGCGTGGCCCGAATTCCCTGAAACCCTACTGGACCTGCCGCCCAGCCCGGATTGGGAGGAACCGATGGTCCTGGATGTCTCCGGAACCGAGGCCCCGGACCAGGTAGGAATAGAGGGGGAATTAGGAAGTAGCCCGGGGGCAGCTGACTCCAGTCAGGCTGCAGAGCTACCGTTGCCCATGTCAGTGTGTTGCGGTCAGGACCCCACTGACCACCAGTAGCGGTGACAACCGCTACCAGGACCCCGGGCTGGAATGCAGAGGAGTGGGTGGGCCTGCGTTCCCCTTGCCACCTGTAACCGGGTGGCAGATTCCCCCTCTCCCCAGTCGGAGAGGCCTGTAACTGTTTAAACTGTGTTTGGTGCCCCGCCCGAACCAAGGGCTGGGCCCCCTCTGACTTTGCCACTGCTCTGGCCTGCTCCAAAGGGCCAGGGCTGTTTAAACTGTGTTTGGTACCCAGGCCGAACCAAGGGCTGGGCCCCCTCTGACTTTGCCGCTGCTCTGACCTGCCGAAAAGGCCGGAGCAGACTGTAATTGCAGGGAAGACATCGAGGCCGGTGTGGCTCCCCTCCCCCTCCGGGAGGGTCGAGGCCTGGCAGAACCCGTCTACACTCCTGCACAAATCTGGGTCCAGGGCAGTGCTGAGGAGAAGGGGGTGGTCCTGTCTGGGCCCATCTTTCTCCTGCCCCCAATGCTGCAGTACCACAAAATCACATGTAGCAGTGATTTGGTTCAGATTTAAAAAGGCTTGTGGGTGAGGGGAGAATCAAGAGGTTAATTGGTAGATTTTACATAAATTGGGTGCTGTTGTAAATACCTATACAAGGTGCAATGCAATGGAGAATCAGTCTCACTGTCTGTTGCAGGCCTGTTAGAAGGATATTAAGCAAAGTACCATTCAGCTCCTTTGTACTTTTGTAATTCAGTTAAATTCAGACTTTAAAAGCTGAGTGATACACCTTCCAAAAGAGGCATTAAAACAGAAATGCTGACAAGCAACCTTAAGTATAGCCATAAGAATGGCGCTGCTATAATTCATTATTACAGATGACAGAAGACTGAATGCTCTTTGTACTGGATTTGACAAAAACATTACAAATTTTGCCTGCCCAAGTTTGGGATTTGTTTTTAACATTTTGATTTCAGATTTATATAGTAAGGTTTAAAAAAATATTGAGATCAGCTCCTTTTGAAACAATTGTGTTTCATACAGAGGCATCTGCAGAAGTTTAATTTCCACCCATGGAAAGTTAATTCTCTGTCTTTTGAGCCACGAATTAAAGTGCACGAACTGTAGTATCAATGGCTGCTCTTTTGACACTGACTGCATTACAAAATAAAATGTGTCAGGTGCTCTGAAAAATTGATAAATGTAATAATTCAAGAACTCTTGGGATCATTTTAATCATCATATTTAAAATGTCAGTTTAATCTAATAGATACATCCTGGTGCCAGCAGGGTAAAAAAGCCAGACCCAAAGATCAGACCCTACATCTGCTGGCAAACATATTCCTCCTCATGCTCCGGTAACATTTCTTAGAGGTTCTGAGGTTCTTAAGTCACTTAAGCGTCATTTTCAAAGTGCACTTAGGAGCAAGATTTTCTGTTGCTTTGCATTTCCTGCCAGTGGAATATAAAACACTATCCAATGAGAATGCTAGTGTTTAACATCTACTTTGCACAGGTGTAAATGACAGCCAATGACTGATTCTGATCTAAATTATTCTGGTGTAAGTCAAGAGTAACTCCAGAGAAGTTAGTTGATGGAGTCACACCAGTGAAAAATTGGTTTGAGATCAGAATCAGGACATTTTAGCTCAGAAACCTAAATGGAATTACTCTTGATTTTACACCAGTGTCACTTGGATCAGAGTCCGGTCCTGGGTATGCATGCAGGCTAGCCATTATTCAGTCAGTAGTACACACAACACATACATTACACACAGTCTTGAATATTACAATCTGTGGTTTGCATCTCTTGAAAGGAGAATTTTCCAGGGCGCTGGGGTTATCCAGTAATTCAGTGTTTACTATCTGTGATAGCTGTTTCCCTATGTAAAGTAAGGGATGCCTTCTGACTAAAAGTGCAGCAAAACAAAGGGTTTTATGCATATTGTAGAGAGGAAATTAATAGTTAATGGTAAAGGGATGCAGAGCCTTTCACCTCTATCTCACTAATGCATTTACATCTATTTTTAACTGACAATTTCAGAAAAGCTACCTGCCGTCACATGGGTAAAGTCTAGGTCGTAGTGGACAGGTGTCTGGCACATAAAAATTACTGATATAAATATCCATTCTTGCCGCAATCCCAGTAGAAAAGCTAACAGGCCTGATATTATGGGTGCTGAACACCTCACAGATTCAGGTGAAAAATGAGCAGGGAAAATCGACAGATCTTTTCACTTTTCTCAGGGTTGGGGCAAACTCACAGGTTGGTCTGATGGAAGTGTGCATTCCTCGCACCAATGTTTTAACTGGTTTGTGGGTAAACTGAAGGCTTTGGTCACCACTGCTGGCATTTCAGGGCTTCTCATGAGCACTACATTAGAAAGAAAGAAAGAACGAACATGGTAGAATTCTAATGATTTAATCAGTTGGATGAAAGTCAAAGAAATATGCAAGTTACTCAATCTGCTAAATACAGTACCTGTGAAACAAGTTTTATTTGCACTTGAAAAGACTCTAACCCCTCAGTTCTTAGTGGGGGTAACACAGCTGGGAAACATCTAGAGTTAGAGATTAGACAAATAAAAGGGCTTTAATTTTTTTTTGGCAGTCAGACGTTGGAAAAAATACTCATTAGGTCTACAGATAGAAATATAAAAAATACTGAAATGTATAATCTATCAGAGTTCAAGGCTTCCCTTGAGAAAATTGTTAGAAATCTGGATCAGATACTTCAGATGAAAAAGACTTCAAATAAGGACAATTAATATCATTAGAGAAGATTCAGAAGGTGCCTGTGAGTTCAGCATAAGGTAAAATGCCTAGTGAAGTTATATTTCCTGTGGAATTGTATTTAGTGTTCCAGGATAATATTACACCATTTGTGTTACAATCTATACTGTATGTGGAAAGTATGAAATAGAAGATTTTTCCCACCTGCAGTAAAAAAAACTTTAATGTCTATGTTTTTAAAGCATGAATCCTCTTTAGATTTAATTAGTTGCCAAACCAGAATGCTATTAAGAATTTTAGCCTTTAATGCAATAGGAATCTCTGATAATTCCCCTTACACAAATATATGCAGTTAGAATGCTGCAGAACGGCCAGTTTTCATTCTGTAAGGACTTTTGAGAAAGTTAGGGATTTCGTACAAACATACATTTCTATTCTACATTCTCTTTCCTAAACTAAATACACATATAAATAGTAAAATAAAGATAATGAGAAAACAGCTGTTGAAAATCTAAAGAAAACAAGAACTGGGAAATGTGTGCTATTGAATCAGAAAGAAATTCAAACTAGCCAGCACAAGACTTACAGAGCTGCTGACAGAAATAGCAATGGGCAGAGCAAAGTCAACATGAAGGAGACAGAATGGCATCCCTTCACCTCGGATCAGCAGTTCAAATTGAGTCCAGATAGGTGATGGCCAATGATAGGTGGTAATCTAAGGTTGATGACTAATGTAAGAAATTGGTAATCTCACTATAACTCCTAGTTGAGAGATTTTTGCCTCTACTATTGGTCCTTTTGCAACAGTCTCAAAAAAGCCATAAAATAAAAGGAAATTGAACTACTAATCCCTAGAGGTAGGTGATCCTTCCAGGCGAGAATTGAGGCACATTGGGTAGGTGGTATGGGAAAGTTTACCATGCCATTGCCATACTGCATCTTTTCTGTGGATAACTAGAGAGTTAGGGAGTGTGGAGTGTGCACTGCATGTTTCCTTTTCCTTGCAGATGGTGGTAGTTTCTACAGGTGTACAACATATGTCTGGGTCTCCATGCAACTTCAACAGGTACCACCAACTGAGGGGATGAGCTAGGGATAAGATGATCTAGGCAGCAAGATCCCCTGGAAAACCTGCATAGCTCCTTGAGAGCATTTTAAGGGGAGATAATGCTAATGAGAAGACGACTAGTTTCCAACTTGAGTCTTCTGCCTGGCCCATGTTGGGAGGTAGTGTGAAACCAAGGATGAGGACAACCCACAGACCCTTTGGCTCCAGACAGTGAGAATCCCATATCCACTCTCCCTTGTGCCTGGCCAGTGACCCATCCTCATGTCCCAGGCAGGGAAGAATGAGTCAGGTTTTCTGCACCAGCAAAATATTTTGTAACTTGTTGTTTTCACAACAGAAAAGGAATGATTTGGTTCACAGAGATTGAAAATAAGATTTATATTCCTGTTGCCTCCAGACAAAAAAAACGTTTCAGAGACACAGAGATAGGAAGGCAGCGAGGGCTAAGGTATTTTTCATAGAAACTCCAAAACATAAACATTAAAAAAGAAGTTTGCTTTATTTAAGAAAGGAGAACATCCAAACTACATTTTTAAATAGGACTTCTCTATCAGTTCAATTAATTCCCCATTAGACCATGAGCCTGATTTACTAGGAAACATCTGAGAAATAAATAGTGAAAGTGCTTGCTAAACTGATTTCCGTCCAAGCTCAGCAAACTACAACAGCAAGTAATCAGTAAGCACTGTATTCACACCAAAGAGATCTAGTCTCATTGAGACTAATGAGTTACATCTTTGTCACCTATGCAGAGCAGTCCTCTAAAAGTTTTATACTGCACATTCATAGATTCCAAGGGCAGAAGGGACCATTGTGATCATTAGTCTGACCTCCTCTATAGCACAGGCCATAGAACTTTCTGAAAATAATTCCTAGAGCATATATTTCAGTGTTATAAAATTATGACTGGTGTGGTGAAAGTAAGTAAGTATTATTTACTCCTTCTCATAACACAAGAACTAGGAGTCACCAAATGAAATTAATATGCAGCAGGTTTAAAACAAACAAAAGGAAGAATTTCTTCACACAACACACAGTCAACCTTTGGAGCTCCTTGCCAGCGCATGTTGTAAAGGCCAAGACTATAACAGGTTTCAGATTAACTAGATGAGTTCATGGAGGATAGGTCCATCAATGGCTATTAGACAGGATGGGCAGGAATGGTGTTCTAGCTTCAGTTTTACTAGAAGCTGGGAATGGGTGACAGGGGATGGAGCATTTGTTGATACCTGTTTTGTTCATTCCCTCTGAAGCACCTGGCATTGGCCACTGTTGGAAGACAGGATACTAGGCTAGATGGACATTTTGTCTGACCCAATTTGGACATTCTTATGTTCTTAAAAACATTCAATCGGGATTTTAAAATGGTCAGGGATGAAGAATCTATCACGACCCTTGGTAAATTGCTCCAATGGTTAATTACCTTCACCATTAAAAATTTACACCTTATTTCTAGTCTGAATTTGACTATCTTCCACTTCCAGCCATTGGATCATGTTATGCTGTTCACTGCTTACACATCTTGTTCTCTGATTAACACTTAACACAAATTTCAGCCAAACTGCAGACACTAAAATACTTTCCTGGTGCTTTGGACATCCAGACAAAATTATCTGAAGTCTACATTAATGTCTCTTACCTCATGGGCCAAAGCTCATTGGTTGGGCACTCTGGGACTGGGGGACCTATTTCTGGTCACTCCTCTAAGCAGATTTCCTCTGGACAGTGCCCACTAATTCCTCAGACACCTTTGAGGAACAGTGGCTGCTATTGGGGGGTTCTTTACTTAGTACTCCCTTCTGGTTCCCTGTTTTTCAACCTTTGACCTTCATTTCTGTCCCTGTTTTCTCATTTGTTGTTCACTTTCCATCTGAGTTCAATGGCACTTCTCCCATGGTTCAGGATTTGGGTCTTTAGATTTGGGTAGGACTAGGCATGCTCAGCCCAGTACCTACAATTGGTATTGCATGGAGTGATTTTCTTCCCATTACTAACAGTTCAATGTGTTCATTAAGTCAATAACAAATGCAAAGGTCTATTAGATCATTATCTGAGATGCTGACATAAAATATATGTGAAGAGATTGGTATGAAGCAAAATCTATAATCCAAACTGTATTTGAATTAACCCCAATTCAGCACAATACTTAAGCAGGTACTTAACTGTAAGGACATGCATGGTCATAAGGAAGTTATTAGGGGCTACACATGTTCTTAAAGTTATGCACTTGCCTAAGCACCTTGCAGAATTGGGGCCTTTGGAAGTTAATACCATTGGTCTCACTACACCCAGAAGTAGAACTTACTTTTTTGGTACTGTGAGGTTAACAGATCACTTGCCTCTTTTGCCACCATACGTGTCTGTGATGGGGCACTCGCCTCTCATAAGAGCCTCCTGCTAGCTTGGTGTGAGGCTGCACTTTTCTTTTTCTCCTGCCACCCCCTATAGGTGGATGATTTCATCAGGTGGGTCTTCAGTGGCTCAGCCCTCTGACTAAGTCACACATTCAGCAATGGATGAATGAACACCTTCTGGGTAACAAAGGTCCAACCATGCCTATTGCTGTGCCCTTGTTAGTGTCTTTAGCCCTGTCTCTGTGCTCAATTGACAGCCCCTTCTGAGATAGCTATAAATCCATCCCTGCTGTATGATACAGCATTGCCCAAGTGCTTTCTCCCTTGAGACTCTTTGTCTTCACCTGTTCTTGCTGCCCCAGCTCTGCAGCCAGGTCATTCCTTAAGTTCAGTCCCCTTCCAGAGTAGCTAAATTCAACAAATGGTTGTCCCTCTCCAGGGTCTTCAGCCCAGGCTCTGGGCTATTAGTAAAGAGTCTTATCCCCTTCTCAGGGCTTTGGCCACTTCACCAACGACCAGTGCGGGAACCCACTACTCTGTGTCCCAGCTCAGGGACTCTATAAACAGCAGCTACATACTGCTTCCTTACTAGTTACTGCTGCAGCTGCGTTGCCTGGGCTGCTTTCCATTTGGTCTCATCACCTTCACCCATTACCTTAGGGTTGCAGTTTTTGAGTCCTCTGTCTGATCAATGCCTCCCTGCCTGGAGAGTTTCACTATCTTCCAACCCTTCTAATCCCAGCCAGGAACTGACCTGCTTAGACTTTGCAGCTCTTTTTATCTGACCCTGCTGCTCTATGAGTGGCTGCTTCCCTGCAGCCTTTCTAGGCAAGCCTGGAGGACCCATCTTCACTGCTCCTGTTGCCAACCCTCCCTCATCAGGAGTCTCCCGTAATCATGCCCTATCTCCCAAAGGCTACTGAATCTAAACTGCGAGATTTTAGGCGCTGAAAGAGCGCAGCGGGGCTAAGGCAGACTCCCTGCCTGCTCTCGCCCTGTGCCACTCCCAGAAGCAGCTGGCACATTCCTGCTGTCCCGGGGGGGGGTTAGGGGTCTCCACGTGCTGCCCCCGCCCCAAGCACTGACTCTGTAGCATCCATTGGCCAGGATATGCAGTCAGTGAGAGCTGTGGGGATGGCACTTCCAGGTGTGAGCAGTGCACAAAGCCCAATCCTGCCCCCCCGGGGGCCACAGGGATGTGCCAGCTGCTTCTGGGAGAGGCACAGTCAGGGAGCCTGCCATAGCTCCACTGCACCACTGCCTGGGAACCACTCAAGATAAGCACCCCACACCCACTCATGGCCAGAGCCTGCACCCCGCACCCTCTCCTGTACCCCAACCCCTACCCTAGCCGAGAGCCCCCTCCTGGACCCAAACTCCCTCCCAGAGCCCACACTCCACACCTCCTCCCAATCCCCTGCCTGAGCCCTGTCCAGCACCCAAACTCCTTCCCAGAGCTTTCACCTTGCACCCCTTCGTGCACCCCAAATCCCAGACCCAGGCTCAGCCTGGAGCCCGCTCCCACACTCTGAAACCCTTGGCCCCACCCCCTAGCCCACACCCCAACCCCCTGCCCCAGCCTGGTGAAATTGAGTGAGGGTGGGGGAGAGCGAGCGACGGAGGGAGGGCAGATGGAGTGAGTGGGGCAGGGCCTCAGAGAAGGGGCGGGTTAGTGGGTGGGGCAAGGGTGTTTGAGTTTGTGAGATTAGACAATTGGCAACCCTATAGAGATTCACCTGAATTCACCTGAAAGGTGGCCTGTTCACCAGTTCAAATACTTTGTCTCCCTCAGGCAGATGGTGGCTTCGCACATCCCAGCTTAGTACCCTACCAGCTGAACTAAAAGTTATGAAGGAGGTTGCCCCCTGAACATCTTGTGCAAGCGTGGCTGCCTTATCCAATAGGTGAGGTCTGAGTACACCTAGCAGATTGGGCCTGCAGGTGAGTTAGGCAGAGGATCACAGAGTCACACTGGAGCTTAAGTATCTAAACTCCAGGCACAAGGCTCCTGTGCAAAGGCAGAAACATAGTTGCCTACTGGAAAAGTTTAGATGCTGAATGAGTTTAGGTGCCTACAACTTTCTGTGGCAACCGAGTGGGGGTTTTATGAATTCCAGTGACGCCTCATTCTAGGGTTTAGGTACCTAAAGTGCCATTTAGGCACTGAAGTCCTTTTGCGAATCTAGCCTTTACTCTATTCACGTTCTACAATAATTGTAATATTTATAATATGGACCAAAACTGAATTCACAGTGTGTGAAATTCTCATACTCACTCATTCACCTCTCACTTATACTGGTGTAAATCATGACTAACTCCATTGAATTTAATAGTCTCCCACTGGTGCTTCCAGGGTAGAGAGGAGAATGAAGCCCTATGTAAAACAGGAAATGATGACAATGAATTTGTCTCTTATCCTAGGGTTATTTATTCTCCTTAATAGTCTCTTGACGGGTCTTACCTAAAACTTGATGGAAATTCAACTCAATTATGTCCACTGGGTCACTTTTATCTGATATTTTATTAACATGCTGAAAAACAGAAAGAGATGAAGAGAAAATCTCCCATAAAAACTGGTGTGATGGCAGCAGTTAAAAGCTATAACAATTTTGGGTTTGCTTCACTGAGGGAGGAATGGTAGCAGGGGAGGTTTTATGGGACTGAAGCGACTGAGCAAGTAGTAATAGTGCCAAATCTCATTGAAAACCCTTCAACACTGCCTATTTATCTTGGAAGAAAAAGAGTGACTGTAAAGACCTTAGTCACCTGGTACTAGGTATAATACTTCCTTAACACAGCTCAGAATAGTTACAGTATGTTCAAAGACAGAGGACATTTTTCAGAGTGGAGGAACTTGGGGCATTGTACATTTTCTGAGATGTGTGGTATTGAGAGCCCAGCTAAATTTGGGCTGGGAAAAATTATCTTTTGCACTCACATAACCAGCCTTTCATGCCTGGATCTCAAAGCACAGTACAAACAAGAAGTAATCTTTTCAACTACTCTGTGGAGGTCAGTATTAGGAAAAAAAAAATATATATATATATAATATATATATGAAAATACAGGCACAGAGAGGGGAAGAGATCCAAGGTCATACACCAAGACATTGGCAGAGTGGTAAATAGAAGACCAAATCTGATACTCTAGCACAAGACACCTTTGGTCTCTGTTTGCTGCTGGTAGTTTCAGCGGTATCAGTAAAGTATTTCGTATCAAATATTATTATGAAGTGGTTTGTTTAAAACAAAAATACAAATACCGATTGAGGGCTCAATGATGTCCACTCCAGGACAGGTGCAATATAACAAGGAGTTAAAGGAGGAAATCCTGTTGATAGCCCTGTACACCCACAAAGGAAGAAGACACCATTTAGCTCCCAGTCCTGCATTGCCTAAGGCCCATGGATAGTATTGTTGATTAGTCCCAGATATGGCATGTCAAACAAAGGGGATAAATGAAACTAGTGCTCTGATTTCCATGATTGCTGCTTTAGGGGAGTGCATGCCACACTTTTAAAAGGTGTAACAAGGGATCACTGCTCACTGTGTTTCCAATGTTGAGCAGACAATGGCCTAGATCCTCAAAAGTATGTAGGCTCTTAACTTCCATTTAAATCAATGAGCATTAGAGGCCTAAATACCTTTGAGGACCTGGGCACCATTGCCCAGACAGTGCATTGCCTCTTACTACCTATCAGTGGAAGCAATTTGGTGGAGCTGGGGTGTGGGGGTGAAGACCAATCCTCTCCTCCAAGATTTTTGCATTTGCTTGAAGTTCCATAGACTGCAGAGCTTAAGGGCCATGGCCCAATCACTTCTAAGCAGCGGTGCAGTACAACTCAGTACAGCTGCCACCCGAGGACCCTGGAACATTGCTCTGGCAATGTGGTCACAACACCACTGAAATCTGAACTGGCCACCCCTCCCTATAGATTTCAGTGAGTCATGCTGTGACCTGGGGTATAGGGAGTCTGTTCCTGTATAACGGACCACAGGGGATTCTGCTGTGAACTTGACTTCTGGCAGCACCACTCATGCACCGTGTAGGTAAGCACCTCCTGAAGTGATACAATTGAAATGATTTATTTCAATGTGGAATATTTATGTGTTTAAAGGTAAGTAGAAAATGAAATTAGAAAAAGTAGTTCTTTTTGTTTGTTGTAATTGTTTAAATACATTTGTTTGTTTTAACGTTTCATTGGTTTTACAAATAAACTAGAAAGACAAAAAAAGATAAAAACATGACAGCACAATTAGGCATTAACATGCTGGGACTATATAATCTGACAGTCGTTACTTATACCAGTATTCCCACTGAAATTAGAGGAAATACTAGTACAAGTAAGGCTTGGGAGGTTAGGCTATATAAAACAATTTAGAACAGGCCATGGGGTAATGAGATGATGAAGGTGTTAAAGGAACACTCAAGGAAGACAAGGCCATTTCAGAGATGTTAAATGAATTCTTTCCATTGGTCCTCACTGCAGAGAATGTAAGGGAGATAACCACATCAGAGTTATTCTTGTTTGGTGACACATCTGAAGTACTATCCCACAATAGAAGAGGTTTGAGAACAAACTGATAAATTACACAATAATAAGTATTCCTCCAACAGTTCTAAAGGAACTCAAATATGAAGTTACAGAACTAATAACGGTACCATGTAATCTATCATTGAAACAAGCCTCTGTACTAGTTAACTGGAAGGTAGCTAATGTAAAGCTGATTTTTAAAAGGGCTTCAGAGACAATCCTGTCAATTACAAGCCGATAAGTCTAACTTCAATACCACACAAATTGGTTGAAACTATAATAAAGAACAGAATTATCAGACACGCAGAATTTTTTGGGGAAGAGTCCACACATCTTTTGTAAAGGAAAATTTTGCCTCATCAATCTATTAGAATTTTTGGGGATGTCAACAAGCATGTAGATAAGGGCAGGGGCGGCTCTAGGTATCTTGCCGCCCCAAGTACGGCAGACAGGCTGCCTTCGGCAGCTTGACTGCGAGAGGTCCCAGGTACCGGGAATTTGGTGGCACACTTGCAGGAGGTCCGCCAAAATTGCGGGACCAGCGGACCCTCTGCAGGCTGTCATAAACAGATAGTTAAGGGTTAATGTCTCTTTTACCTGTAAAAGGTTAACAAACAAGGAACCAAACACCTGACCAGAGGACCAATCAGGAAACAAGATACTTTCAAATCTCGGTGGTGGGAAGCCTTTGTTTGTGTTTTTGAAGGGTTTTTTTGTTCCCTCTGGGTCCTGGAAGGGACTAGACGTGCAACCAGGTTTCTTGCCAATCTCCCTGCTACAGTCTCTTATATATTCAAAATAGTGAGTATTTTAGTAAAAAAAGGCGGTTATAGTCTTTTAATTGTTTTTCTGTATTTGCAAATGTGTATTTGGCTGGAAGTATTTTAAATTGTATTTCTGCTGGAGGAGGCTTTTTCTCTAGTTTCTATAAGCTGACAGACCCTGTAACTTTTACCATCTAAATTGCAGAAATAACTTTTACTCTTTTTCTTTCTTTTTATTAAAAGTTTTGCTTTTAAGACCTGTCTGATTTTTCCCCTTGTTGAGGCTCAAGGGAATTGAGTCTGTACTTAACAGGGAAGGGGAAGGGAGGGGAGAAGGGTGGAATCCCTTTGTTTTAGATTCACGGAGCATGAATCTGTCTATTTCTCTAGGAGCCCAGGGAGGGAACACCTGGAGGGAAAGAGAAGGGAGAGGCAACGGTGAGGAAAGGGGTTTACTTTCCTTGTGTTAAGATCCAGGGAGTCTGGGTCTTGGGGGTCCCCAGGGAAGGTTTTTCGGGGGGGGGGACCAGAGTGTATCAGGCACTGGAATTCCTGATTGGTGGCAGCTTATCAGATCTAAGCAGGTAATTAAGCTTAGAGGAATTCATGCTGGTACCCCAACTTTTGGATTCTAAGGTTCAGATTGGGGAAAGATACTATGACATGGTGGCAGCAGTGTGGCCAGCAAGTTCCCTCAGCTTCTCCAAGGAGGGATCTCTCTGCAGCTCGGTCTGGGATTCAGCTGCTGGGGCAGGGAGTGGAACCTGCTCCCCCTCGCTGACTGGGCCTGGGGTCACAGACCCCCTGAGCCTTGTCCCTGGTAGCTCCCTCCCTGCTGTGTAATCACTTCCCAGCAGCACATCTGGACCAGGCAAACCTGGTTGGCAGCCAACCTGCCCTGCCTGGGTGTCCCCCCACTCAGCTGGAGTCTCAGCTCCCCCCGTGCTCAGCACTGCCCTTGCTGTCCCAGTGGGGGCAGGCAGAGAGCTCTCTGCTCTGGTCCCAGTATCAGAGCCAGCATGAGCTCTGGTGTGCAGGGGGGCTGGGAGCATCTCTCCCTCCCACTCAGCCCCAGGGGGCTGGTTACAGGTAGGCAGGTATCCTGAGCCCAGCAGCCCCTCCCCCCTGCCAGCCAGGTCATTTGCATTTTCACTGACCATTTTCATTCTAGCCAGTTGGTTCCCTGGATTTAAATTCAAATCCTCGGCCCTTACAGGAGCATGGCCTGGATCCTGTCCCAAAGAGACACAGTCACCCCCCAAGAGGACCTCCCAGCCGTTATCCTGGAGAACCCCAACTATCAGCCAGCCCAACCCCTCCTGGGTCTGTACAGGGATCCGAGACATAGGCAAGGCGAGGGGCTTCACCCAAGGGACCTTCAACCAGGTCTCACAGCCCCTCAGCATCTGCGACTGCACCACCACAATTCCCTCTGTCCCAGGGTCTCGCCACCCCAGGCATGTTTCCCCACTGACCCTTGGGCAGCCCCCTAAGTTTTACCGCTGCCACCATGTCATAGTATCTTTCCCCAATCTGAACCTTAGAGTCCAAAAGTTGGGGTACCAGCATGAATTCCTCTAAGCTTAATTACCTGTTTAGATCTGATAAGCTGCCACCAATCAGGAATTCCAGTGCCTGATACACTCTGGTCCCCCCAACACCTTCCCTGGGGACCCCCAAGACCCAGACTCCCTGGATCTTAACACAAGGAAAATAAACCCCTTTCCTCACCTCTCCCTTCTCTTTCCCTCCAGGTGTTCCCTCCCTGGGCTCCTAGAAAGATAGACAGATTCACGCTCCGTGAATCTAAAACAAAGGGATTCCACCCTTCTCCTCTCCCTTCCCCTTCCCTGTTAAGTACAGACTCAATTCTCTTGAGCCTCAACAAGGGGAAAAATCAGACAGGTCTTAAAAGCAAAACTTTTAATAAAAAGAAAGAAAAAGAGTAAAAGTTATTTCTGCAATTTAGATGGTAAAAGTTACAAGGTCTGTCAGCTTATAGAAACTGGAGAACAAGCCTCCTCCAGCAGAAATACAATTTAAAATACTTCCAGCCGAATACACATTTGCAAATACAGAAAAACAATTAAAAGACTATAACCGCCTTTTTTACTAAAATACTCACTATTTTGACTATATAAGAGACTGTAGCAGGGAGACTGGCAAGAAACCTGGTTGCACGTCTAGTCCCTTCCAGGACCCAGAGAGAACAAAAAAAACCCAAAAAACACACACAAAGGCTTCCCTCCACCGAGATTTGAAAGTATCTTGTTTCCTGATTGGTCCTCTGGTCAGGTGTTTGGTTCCCTGTTTGTTAACCCTTTACAGGAAAAAGAGACATTAATCCTTAACTATCTGTTTATGACACAGGCATGCTGCCAAAGGCAACCTGCCTGCTGCTCTTGCGGCAACTGGCAGAGCACCCCCCATGGCTTGCTGCCCCAAGCATGCGCTTGGCATGCTGGTGCCTGGAGCAGCCCCTGGATAAAGGCAATCCAGTCGATATACAGTACTCAGATTTTCAGAAACCCTTTGACAAGGTCCCTTACCAAAGGCTCTTAAGGATGATAAGTAGCCCTGGGATAAAAGGGAAGATTCTCTCATGAATCAATGACTGGTTAAAAGATAGGAAACAATGGGTAAGAACAAAGAGTCATTTTTCACAATGGAGTGAGGTGAACAGCAGATTCCCCCAATGATCTGTGCTGGGACCTGTGCTGTTCAACTTATTCATTAATGATCTGGAAAAGGGAATGAACAGTGAAGTGGCAAATTTTGCAGATGATACAAAATGATTCAAGATAGTTAAGTCGAAAGCTGACTGAAGAATTACAGGAGATCTCAAAAACTGGACGACTGGGCAACAAAATGGCAGATGAAATTTAACATAGATAAGTGCAAAGTAGTGCACATTGGAAAAAAATAATCTCAATCCACACATATATAACAATGGGGTCTAAATTAGCTGTTACCACTCAAGAAAAAGATCTAGGAGGCATTGTGGATAGTTCTCCGAAAACCTCAATTCAATATGCAGCAGCAGTCAAGAAGACTGTCAGAATGGTAGGAACTATTAGGAACAGGTTAGAAATAAGACAGAAAATATCATAATGACGCTATATAAATTCATAGTGTACCTACACCTTGAATACTGTGTCCAGTTCCGGATGCCCCTCTCAAAAAGGGGATAGTGAAACTGGAGAAGGTTCAGAGAAGGGCAATAAGATGATCAAAGGTATGGCATGGCTTCCATATGAGGAATGATTAAAAATATTATGGCTGTTCTGCCATAAATGAATAAAGGTGGACATGAAAGAGGTCTTTAAAATCACGTATAATGTGTAAAATTGAATGGAGAAGTGTTATTTACCCTTTCCCACAATACAAAAACCGGTGGCCACCAAATTAAATTAAATAGGTAGCAGGTTTAATACAAAGAGGGAGTACTTTTTCACACAATGCACAACTAATTTGTGGAACTAATCACCAAGGGATGTTATGATGACCAAAAGTATAACTGGGGCACCTGGCATTGGCCACTGTCGGAAGACAGGATACGGGGCTAGATGGACCTTTGGTCTGACCCAGGAGGGCCATTCTTATGTTCTTAACTTAACTACATAACTTCATGTATGATATGTCTATCAATGGTTATTAACCAAGATGATCTGGAACACAACTCTATATTTTGTGTGACCCTAAACCTCTAACTGCCAAGAGCTAGGAGGGGAAGATATCTCCAAAATTTCCCTGTTTTGTACATTCCTCCTGAAGTTCTGGTACTGGCCACTGTAGGACACAGGATACTGGATTAAGTAGACCATTGGTCTGACCCAGCATGGCAGTACTTAGGTTCTTATAACAACTTCTTTAAAAAATTTGTCTGCTTGAAAAAATAATCTTCCTCTAACAGAATTGGGCACCTGTCTTTGCGAAGAGATTGGTATTAGATCAAAGTGTGAACAAATATAGATGAAGGACATTTTGAAGGCAGAGCATAGAACAGGAGTCAAGGGAGCTGAGTTCTAATCCTGGATGTTATTGACTCACTGGGTGAGCTTGGGCAACTCACTTTCCTCATCTTGAACATGGGAATATGACTACTTATCTATCTACCTACCTTTCAGCAATGTGTTGAAAGGATGGTATGTACACTTGTTCCTCGGTTTTCTGTTGAAGATTCTACTCATGCAGAAGTTGAATTCTTCTTTTGTTTTTAACTTCTGCCTGTGAGAAGCCATTTGCTTTGTGTTCTACACAAGATATAGCAGTTTTTTTGTGGCAGCTCATGAGTGAATGTGGGCCAGCCAACTCCCACTGTGGGCTGGCCAAATCCTTGCACTTCCATTATAAAGACACACACAGATCTGGAAAGTTATGGTTTGACAATGTGCCTTACTGAGACAATGAACTATGTAAAGTGATTCTTACTTTGCCTCTTTGGGTATATGCAATAATTAAAAACATACTGTAGACCTATTATAGCTGTCAGAACAGAAACTCATGCAAAGCTATTTAACAGTCTTCCCAAAGACTGTACAGGGAAATAATTCCATAAAGATGGTGCATATGCAAATAATTTATAGTTCCTAAAAAAATTTGGATTGTTAACCTTTAGAACAACTGTATCATAAAATGTCAGTAAATGTGCTTAAAGACTTTGTCTTGAAGTCGGAGCCAGATATTATGGAACGTTGACTTGAATATCATTACCCACAAAAGCCTGTAGCTGGGGAGAGGAAGGGAGCCTACAATTTAGATTCAACTAGTTTAATTCACAAGAAAATATATAATAAATGTTTTATAAATGGAAATGTCGGGAATGCCAGGGACAAGGTTAAAGAAAATCTTCCAGGATACACCATAGTATGAATGTATGGGTTGTCACAAGAGTTATCATGAGAACTCAGTGGAAATCTTATGTGAACTCCATTTTACTCCACAGAAGAAAGCACTGTTGTTGGAACATGTAGTTGCTGCATTTTACAATTGCATACATCATATAACCTTTAACTGGAAGCACATTTTGAATCACTAGCCTTAGCTGACTCTCTTGTTTTAAACACCTTTCATTTGTCCACAAGAAAATAACTTTCTACAGCTCTTACCCAAAGGAAGTTTCTGGCTGGTTATGTGGGAAATTCCCATTACAGCTCAAAGTTATGTATGTAAATCCCATGGTCAGATTGAAAAATTGATCCAAAAAGGTCAATGAAAGGTCAAGATAAAGAACAAGATATACATGAGACTGAGTGATTTCCAACTTATCACTGCTGGATACAATACGTGTGTTGGAGTCATGGACTCTTGGGACAGATCCCAAAAGCATCAAGTTGCTTTTCTGAAACATTCAAAACAAGACTGTTCTTCATTTAAGCTTTTAAAAATATATTAAAACCTGATTGAATTTGAAAGATTCTGGTACATGAAAACCACATACTTACAGGATGGCATAAGAAGAATGTCATTTTTTGCACCATTTTCTCAACCCAATGTAAAGGACATTTGTTTTATTTAAGTGGATGAAGCCAGAATCAAACTCCTATAATTCTTTCCCAGTATGCCACATTGTCTCTGCAGTTACAATCCAGTATCTTTTTAGCCGTAGAGAATAATACAAAAAAGTGTTCACAGTCAACTGAGTTTTAAAATGAATTCACCTCAACTACTTTCATATTCCATTTTTTGTCCATTTTCCATAAACTTTATGTGGCAAATAATGTTAGAGGAAAGTGAATTTAAAAGTTAAATAATGTAATGCAAACAGATGTAATACTATAAATCCTACTACAAGCAGTCATTGCTCTACAGTTGGTGGATCCATCTCACACATACATTATGGGTGTTCTAAGAATGTCAAGTACTCAATGGCAAAACCCCTCTAGCCTTTGGCTGTCAAATGTTGGTTGGCTTATAAGTAGAGTGGCGGTGCTCATAGTCACACATAAAGGATTTTGGTGAAAGGGTGCACTAAGAAGCAAAAATATAGATTCCTCAGGAGCCGTTCAGTCACCTTGTGTACATATGAGATCATGGAGGCTGCTCTAAGTTAATTGCTGTTGTCTGTTGACCACTTTGCTTCTTTACTCCTAGCTAGAGAAGGGACCCAGGTGGGTCTGAGGAAGACAGGCTCAGATTTTTCTGCCTCTCTCCTTTCTTTCTGCTTCAGAATATCATCTCTGGCCTCGAGTTTTCTCTGGGGTCCTTGCTAGGAAATACCACTCGGACTGGCACTTCCAGAGGATGGTTTAGTTGCTTCACAGAGTCCTCCATTTCCCTTTGACTCTCCCAATCTTTAATATTAGATCTCCTCAACCATTAACTCCCATCTGTTTTGTGGCAAACTCCCTGGATTTTGATTAGAATGAAATATTTCTGATGGCATTTGAAGCCAAATCCAGAGTTCATATTAGAAGACTTTGGGAGTAGCATCGGCTCTGGAGTCACTGTTGCTGTTAGTAATATGAACATCTTTTCCCTTCCTTTAAAGGGAAAGGCTGACATGTCCCACAAACAAATCCACAGGGTCTATATGCCAAATCCCCTCAGTTTCTCAACTCCTCAACATCTACCCACCACTCATCTACTTCTGACCAATAGGCTACCTTAAATCTCACCCACTAACCTCTTGCCGCCATCACAGCCCCTCCTCACATCAGCCCCAAATACCCCCCTCTTCTTGCCCTCCATCAAGGTCTCTCTATATGTTCGTGCTAAACAGTGCATTTCTCTCATTAGCTAGAGGAAGAGGTAAAGAAGAACATAGATAGAAACACTAATAGTGCTGATGAGAGAGAGGTCAGTATAAGGTAGGGGTTAACCCAATGACTGACCACTATGCAGCCATGGAAGAAAATACATATAGGTTATTTCTTCTTTGAGGGCAATCAGCTAGCCCTTAACACACCCCATGAGAAGATGGTAACGGAACAGAGCTGGGGGCCTGTCCTGATTGTCCTCTCAGAAAAGAAAGCTATCACAGCTACTTTGAATCTGCCTTGTGGCTGAATTGAATCCAGATGTGGGAACACAACACAGGCTCTTGGGAAGCTGTGCTCCAGCCCCTTTTGCTTTAAATCAATGGACTCTATTGGGAAGTTAGTACTTACAGGCAGGGAGTAGTGATTAAATCTTAATGCATGATTGGTTATTGCTAGTACAGTTGAATAGGGAAGATGAATTATACTGATAGAACTATGAATAAAAATGGTAATTTGATGTTGATTAGTAACCAAGAACATGGTGCTGAAGACACAAGAAGCTTGGGTACATTCAAATTACATATATCTCTGCATAATGGGGATATTTACTATTTTGCTTCCCTACATCACTTAACCAACAGGAGATGAGCCAATACTTTTTGCAGAAAGTAGTTTCATTGTGTCAGATACCCACAGGTAGAAGCCAATAGCGAGTATTTGATATCTGTGCACTGCTTATGTCAACATTGACAAAATGCAAAGAAACATATTTCAACTTTTTAAAAACCCACAGTTAAGGAAACACAAATACCTGAATCTAGTCCAGTTTATTCCTGCCATGCTTGGTAAATATTCCACTATGAACCATTTACTGTGAAAGTTCATCCTCAGAGTATTCTATATAAATAAGTGAAAGTTTGCTTATGTTCCATAAACATTCAACCAGTATCATCTGTGTCGTACATCCATCAACATTTGCATCTGTATCAAAGTCAAGTCCTGAGAAATAGCTGGTGCCTGATGGAAAGCAGTGAAAACATTTTTTTAAAAATGAATGATGTTGTTGGAGTGAAAAGGAGTTCTAATGAATGTGTTAGAACATGGACACCGCTTAACATCTCAATGGTCCGATTTATTAAATAAGTTAAATATTTTAATATATTATTTCTGTGGTTTATTTAAAAAAACAATAAAAAAGATAGGTTGGGGAAGCCTTGTTTGTGCCCTAGGGGCTTGTCTATATGGTGAGTTAGTGCACGATAAAATCAGGATGTGAATCTAAAGTGCAGTAGTCTGCCTTGCACTAGCTTGCCATGTGGACCCTGCTACCCCACACTACAGGATCTACACTGCAATTAAAAACCTGTGTCTGGCCCAGGCCAGCTGACTTGGGCTAAGGGTTCTTTAATTGGAGCATAGATGTTCAGGCTTGGGCTGGAGTCTGGGCTTTAGGATCCTGTGAGGTAGATGATCCCAGAGCTCAGGCTGCAGCCAGAGCCCAAACGTCTGCCCAGCAATTAAACAGACCCTTAGCCAGGGCCCCATGAGCTTGAGTCAGTTGGCATAGGCCAGCTGCAGGGTCTAACTGCAGTTTAGACATACCCTAACTCACCATGTAAACAAGCCCTAAAGAACATCTACTGTCAATTGAGGGATTTAGATTCAGATTTTCATTTACTGATTCACACAGACAAGATCTACAAGTTCAAGGAAATGTGTTTTACTGTAAACAGATTGCCTATAAATCCGAGCCATTATCTATTTTGTTTTTAAAAAAAGAAACCTTGAGGGAGGATCCATGCTCATTTACCAGTAGCTTCAGCCTGCCTATTAAATAGTCACTGAATTGGCCTGAATACTTTCAGGCCAAAATACACAAACCACTTTCTTGATATAAAATTCAGCTTTTTTGTCTTAGGGCTCAATAAGAGAGACCAATCAAATTTATACCACTCAAAACAGACAAAATATAAACAGAAGATCCAATTTATGCTTGTTTAAGAACGTGTCTCTCAAACATCTGAGGAAAGAGAAATACTGTGTGAGCAATATTACAAGTCTAAAAGAATTTCCTGGTTACTGTTTACTCAATAAATATTACAAAATTAGGTCACATTTTAAACCAGCAAACTGTGAGACAACTCAACAAATGGTGATGAAGTTAAAACCTGGATCCATAATCCCAGAAATATCGTAGGGAATGCCCACAACTGGCATTTCTTTTTTTTTTATTCTTCCAGCTCCAATAATTTACTTGTAAAGCTCATGTAGTCCAGTGATTTTCAGCATGAGATGAAGTCTCCAAGGGCCTTATGTTCCTGGCTGTAGTCTCACAATGTCTTTTGCAGTCTTGATCTAGAAATTTGCAACATCTCATCCCAATATGGCTTCATTATCAAGAATTCATTTTGATGGTGAGCAGCTGTAAATGCCTAAAATTTTGAGTTGGGATGTGTGTGCTACTCACATTGCACTGGGGAAATCCCAATGTTACCTGCTATCTTGCTGTACTATATCCTTAAGAGGAAGCCATCAGCTGAAATCATTTCCCCGGTATTCCCTGAAGACATGGTAAAGTTGAAAGGAGTCTGTAGGACCAGTGGGGAAGTTTGTGACTGGGGGGGTGCTTTTGTGGAAGACGAATGGAGACAGGGCAGTGCAAATAGGGGTATTTTAGGAATTCAAATATTTTCTGACCAGTGGTGATGTTAGTAGAGTGTAAAAAAATCACAAAGATCTACATTCACAGATTCATGTATTTTTAGGCCAGTAGGAACCATAATGATGGTCTATTTTGACCTCCTACATAACACAGGCCATAGAATTTTACCCAGTAATTCCTGCATCAAGCCCATAACTTTTGTTGAGCTAGAGCATATCCTTTAGAGAGACATCCTGTCTTGATTTAAAGACTTCAAGTGATGCAAAATCCACCATATCTTAGGGCATAAGTTGTTCCAATGGTTAATTACCCCCACTGTTAAAAATGCGCACTGTATTAGTAGACTGAATTTGTCTATATTCAGTTTGGATCTTGTTGTGCCTATTTTGACTAGATTAAAAAACCATCTACTAGCAGAAGTCTTTTCCCCATGTAGGTACTGGTAGACTGTGATCAAGTCACCTCTTAGTCTTCTCTTGAATAAACTAAATAGATTGATCTTCTTAATTCTCTCATTGTAGGGTATGTTTTCCAGACCTCAAATAATTCTTATAGCTCCTTTCTGAACCCCTTCCAATTTTTCAACATCCTTTTTGAAATATGCACTCGAGAACTGGACATTGTATTCCAGTAATGGTCTCACTGATGCCATATCCAGACGTAACATCATTTCCCTATTCCTACTTGATCTTCCCCTGCTTATACAGATAATGATCATGTTCACGTAGTTTGTTACAACATTGCACTGGGAGCTCAAGTTCAATTGGTTATCTACCAAGACCCCTAAATCCCTTTCAGGGTCACTGCTTTCCAGGATACAGTCTCCAATCTCATAAATGTAACTGAGCAACGAAATGGTTGATGAAATTCAATATTGATAAATGCAAAGTAACGCATTTGGGAAAACATAATCCCAGCTATACAGAAAAAATAATGGGGTCTAATTTCACTATTACCACTCAAGAAAGAGATTGTGGAGTCATTGTGGATAGTTCTCTGAAAACATCTAACAATGTGCAATGACAGTCAAAAAAAGAATGTTAGGAACCATTAGGAAAAGGATAGATAAGAAGACAGTAAATATAATACCATTATATAAATCCATGGCATGCCCACACCTTGAATGTTGCATGCAGTCCTGCTTACCCTATTTCAAAAAAGATATATTAGAAATGGAAATGGTACAAAGAAGGGCAACAAAATTGATTAAGGTTATGGAACAGCTTCCACATAAGGAGAGATTAAAAAGACTGGGATTGTTCAGCTAAGGGGGGATACGATAGAGGTCTATGAAATCATGAGTGATGTGGAGAAAGTGAATAGGGAAGTATTATTTACCCCTTCACATAACACAATATGGGGTCATCAAATGAAATTAATAGGCAGCAGGTTTAAAACAAACATAAACAAGTATTTCTTCACATAACACATAGTCAACCTGTGGAACTCATTGCAAGGGTTTATTGTGAGGCCAAAAGTATAACTGGATTCAAAAAAGAATTAGATAAGTTCATGAAGAATAGGTCCATCAATGGTTATTAGCCAAGATGGTCAGGGACGTAACCCCACGCTCTGAGTGTCCATAAGCCTCTGATGTGCAGATGCTGGGACTAGATGACAGGGGATGGTTCACTAGCTGACTGCTCTGTTCTGTTCATTCCCTTGAAACGTCTAGCTTTGGCTAGACTGACCATTGTTCTGACCCAGTATGTACATTCTTCTGTTCTAGTTACCGATTTTATAGAGTAAAAGACAGGTGCATATGTGGTCTGGCCTAGCAGTCACAGCTGTGCTGAGGTCTGCTCACCAGGGATGGCAGTCACCAAACAAGAGCCAGGTCTCATAAGCAAGAGTCAGGGTCGCAGACTGGCGATCAGGGCTCAAGCAAAGTCTGGCACTGCAGCAGACCAAAGCCTGTATGATTGCCCAAACAACTTCAAGGGGCAATCAGAGGCCTGCAGGGTACCACCACTCTGCATCTCTTGAGTGGTATGTCTTATGTCACCTACTCTTCAAGGTGCTCTCTCACCGTGTCTCTGCATAGACTCTTGGAGGTACTGGGGGAATACCAGCTGACCCAGGTTCTAGTCCCTGGATCCTTACAGAAACTAAGATATGAATACTTATAGATATCACTGTAAGATATATATGTACATCATTCTGAATATAAATATTTTTGTATACTTCTCCCTTTTCTGTATCATGAGTGATAATTTTATGACCATTATCTATTATAAGACTTATACCATTGCTAGGATTTCTGTTGTGCTTGATATATCAAACAATTCCTTATTATCTGTAACCCTACTAGACATAAATTTTTCATTGGTATCTTTAGCTTCCCTTACCAATTGTCTGTCTTTCCTAAATGCTGGTTTGTATTTATAGCTATCAGTTTCCTCATTTTTACATTTATCATATTTTTTTATTTTTATTGCATTCTTTACCTCTCCTTTAACAAAGATTTTTTTAAACCAAAGAAGGTTTCTTTTTTTTGTGACTGCAGAATTGTTTTTTTATGTGCATCTAATAAATCATTCTTAAACTATTCATAATTTTCATTCATATTTTTTGTTTTAAATATTTCTTTCCACTCAAATTTCCTCATAATTGTTTTGAGTTTTGGGAAATTTGCCTTTTTAATACATCAAGTGTATGTAAAATTATTAGTGGATTGGAAAGAACCTCTGATTTTGGGATGGGTTCTCCTAAAGTAGTTTACATAGCCCCCATCTGGCCACTTGAGTCTCTATGTTCCTTTCATTTTCATTGTTTTACTTGGCAAATGGTATCTTTACCATTCTGAGATTCAAAATGCATCACTTCATATTTGCTTATGTTAAAATATACCAGCTATTTCATGAACTACCTCCTGATGTGTCTGAGTCTTTCTGAAGAGAACATATCTTACACAAGGTATTAAAAATACTTTCAATTCTGGGGTTACTTGGGAAGTTTGCTAGTAAAAATTCTGTTTCTAAGAATTAATAAACAAATTGAAAAGAACTATTTAGGAGGTTAATCTATATTCTGGGCTGTATAACAAAACAGAACACTAAGGAAAAGGAACATTCCAATCCAAGATAAAATCACCGATTAAAAATTGTAAGAAGATAAACAAATAAAAGTGTAGCCAATATTCCATTTAGTAATAGAGTAAAGGCAAAACTTTGAAAATTATTTCAGGTTTCTATATTCAAATGGGGACTAAACAGAAAGTGTATATAACATCTTTAGTAAGAAAGACTATGAAAATATTCTCTGTAATCAAGGGTTCAGTCCTGCAAATACTTAACATATATTTAATTTCAAGCACCACTGACTTCAGTTGGATGGAGAATTAAGTGAAAGTAAGAGTAGCACACAGTCAACCTGTGGAACTCCTTGTCTGAGGAGGTTGTGAAGGCTAGGACTATAACAGAGTTTAAAAAAGAACTAGATAAATTCACGGAGGTTAAGTCTATTAATGGCTATTAGCCAGGATGGGGAAAGAATGGTGTCCCTAGCCTCTGTTTGTCAGAGGGTGGAGATGGATGGCAGAAGAGAGATCACTTGATCATTACCTGTTAGGTTCACTCCCTCTGGGACACCTGGTATTGGTCACTGTCAGTAGACAGGATACTGGGCTGGATGGACCTTTGGTCTGACTCACTACGGCCATTCTTATGTTCTTAGAATGTATATAAACAGACAGAATTGTTTCTAAATATGGTGTATTTCAAAGATTTGTTTCTTGCTCTTTTGGAGAAATAAGAGGTAACAATACACAATACACATGAAGAATCTTCTAAAACCATACCCAGCTTATTCTCCCCCTGCAGCTCTAGAGATAGGGTTGATGTTCATGTGTGTAAGGTTTGTCTTAAAGACAGTAGTTTACTTTGTTCACCTGTAAATGAGTGGCTACTTCCAAGATACAGTGTGGCCTTGTGGCCAGCCTCGCAGCTGCGAGTTAAGAGACCTCAGTTCTGCTTTCAACCCTTCTATGAATTTTTCATATCCTCAAGTGTAAAACGGGGATGACAATGCTCACCAACCCTGTAAAGCACGTTTAGAGCTATTGAAAAAGAACAGTGAGTATTATTGTTATTTTTGTCTCTATTCTCTGTTTGGGAGCCATCATCCTTGAAGTTATCACTTCCTGTCAAAAGTAATAATGTAGGCATGACAGAAAAAGGATTACATAGCTATTAGGTTTGAGCAGGTTCCTCTGAATACTTTTCAGACTTCAACACATGAACTCTGCTTTGCTTTTTAAGGACACACAACCTTCCACCCTCAAACCCAGGAGAAACTCAAGTGGAAGGGCCATGGTTTACAAGATTTCAGGCTATCATTGAGCAAACTATAAATAAGTTCAGTTTTCCTGATGAGTTGGTGAAACTCAGTGAACATTTCGGAGAGCTGGCCTAATGAATGCCAAAGCTAGGAGAGCGCTGCCTGGTGTTGACTTTTATTATCACAGTTGTTTCCCTATAGACATATCACTGCAGAGGCTTTTAGTAATATTATATCTTTCTCGAAAACAATTATTTTACTCACTAGTAAGTGCAGGTCAGCCAGGAAGCCATAGTTACATTCTATGGCAGGAAGATATATAAATAAGTCCCACCACCATTCTGACGTTGTACAGCAAGGCTGGATTCACTGGTGAAGATACTTCACTTTGCTCTGTTTCTCCTTCCAGAGTTCAGACCACTGAGTTGCCACTTCTGCTCTCTTTCCTCTTGTAGGAAGCCAAACTAATCAGAGAGAAAAAATTCAAAATACTAAAATGTGAATATTGAACACTGGGAAAGTTTAACATAAGAGGACATGAACTCAACTAGGGGTAAAACAGATGTGTATTATTAATTGGTTGAAATTATCACTTGCAGCTCTAATGGCAATCATCTGCTCTGGAGGTCAGAAAGTGCAGAGTGTTTATGAAAGAGGAAAAGCAAACAGGGAGTTGCTCTGGAAAGGAAGGGATGGAGTTTATACATGCTTTAGCAACTCAGCCCAAAGAAAAATAGTTGATTTGTAAAGTGACTAATCTCAGTTTGAGATTTCTATATGAGAGATTGTACTGCACAGAGAGAATTTGTATTTTTCCTTTATGCACACGTACTGGTAAATGTAAACTTTGCAGTATGAAAGCAATTCTTCCTCATTATTTTGGTTACGCCACGATTCAGTTCATTTTCTTTTTCTCTCTTGGGATTGTGGGAGTTTCTGAGAGTGAGGCTGTATTTGGTGTGTGTTGTGTGCACTAGCTGTGTTTGATACTCTGTTTTGTATTGTTACTTGCTGTTTCTTTGTTTTAGGGAGTTGTTGGTCTCCTCTTTCATAGACACTGTTCCCTGGTGGTAGGTGGGTGGATTTTCACAATAGGACCCACTTCAGATGGGTTTAGTGGTTTGACCCATAAGTCTGGGGCTCAGTATGTGTCTGCTGTGTCCTGGACTGTGGAGGATGTGTTGCTGAGGACTCATCTTCACTACCGGGGTAAGTTGACTTAAGTTACACTACTCCAGCTACATGAATAGCTGGAGTAGACTAAGCTTTGCTGTTCGTGCCATTATATGAAGGGGGCCAGGGACTCATTGTTTTAGTCAGCAGGGTGACAATCTTTATACAGGAAAATAATTGATCTCTTCTTTTGAAAAGGGGGTACCTGTCATGTATCCTTAGAAGTGTGGTATTTCTACCTGTACTAAAGAAGTCATTCCTCAGTGCTGAAGACCATATGCAATACGATTCAGCTTTTATCCTTTTGTAGGAAAGTTAATCAAGAAGCTAGCTAAGGACCATTCTGACCACAACTCATCAGCTGCCAGTGTCCTAGATCCCTCCCAAGTTAAGTTTCAGGACAGGTCATAATACACTATCTCCATACTCATCTTGCAGAACCTCTGTGTGCAGATCACCAAATACTTCTGTTCACCTCTAAGTTGTTGCAGAGGTAAATGAAGATATCCTAAAATGATTTGGGTTCTTCCTCTCAGACTGAATTTGGAGGACCATTATGGGCCTCCACCTCTAGAGCCCTCAACTTCTAAATCCCACAAAACTCAACCATTTCCCCTATATTATTCAACACTGGCCTGAAGAAGTTGGAAAAGCAAGTGAGACGCCATGAGTTGAAGTGCCAAGCATGCACAAATTACATCCAGTTCTACATCTCCTTCACATCAGAAGAAAACAGCACCATTTCCCAGCCAGAATCATCACCTGGATGAGGAGCATCTGGCTAAAAGTGAACTCAAGAAAGACTTAGTTTATGTTGGCTGGGAAGTTTAATGAAGAATGTATATTCTCTGGAACATCCCCCATTATTCAGAGCATCTGCCCTAAAGTTGTATTGATTCATAATCCTGGGGTCCTTGTGGAGTTCTCATTGCTAGTGGATGCCCAAAGAGCAATGGCAGCTAAAACTCCACACTTTTGATATCTACAATTAGCCAGAAGGTTTTGTTCCCATTCAGTTGGAACCAGATCTAACAACAGTAAACAATGGATTTATAATGTCCTCTCTTGATTATTGCGCCTCATCATTGCTGTTTGTTTTCATATTTATTACAGTAAAGCCCTAAGGTCCCACTCAGAATCAAGACCTAATCGTGTGAGGTGCTGTACAAATACATTCTAGGACATTAAGTTCAATAATTCCACTTTATTTACTTCTGTTTTATTTTTAACAATATTGGTCCCTACTCAAATGTTAAGCCTGGGAGAAAGAATCCTATTCTGGAATGTCACACTTTGCTTTGTAATATTCATCGCTGTAGATTATATTCATGTATTTTGTATTTCCGTAGTTCCTAGATTCTCAAACTTTACACACACGCAATAAAAAAGCAATACCTACCCCAAAGAGTTTATAATCTAAGCACGTGACAAGAAAAAACAGGTGAAGAGAACAAGCAAATGGGAGAGGGAACATGGTAATACTGAAATGAATGAATTTGGTTTAATGAGTAGTAGTCATAGCACATCAGCTGCCTTGCACACCGGCTGCATAGCCAAAGGCCTGATCCTACAAATGTTTATTCTTATGAAAGAGCCCAGTGCAGGGTCAGGCTCCATTGCTTGTTTTTTGTTATGGCTGTCTTGGGAGCTACAAATTCCATGATTTTCATGTATTTTAGCAAATTTCCATGACTTTCAACACGTTAGGATATTTGTGCATGGCTGGATATGAAGTTAATCAGCTGAGCTAACTTCACTAAGAACCATGAATGCTGCCAAGTTAAACTCTGGTCTTCAGAGAAAGTTGATAGAGAAGGAACTTGGCAAAAAATTTCTGATAGAATCATTAATATTTTAGTGATATACATTCCTAAGGCATTCATCACCCATGGTTTTGGGTGTCAGCAAGGACTACACCAATTAACTTTCTATCAAAGAAGAAGAAAGATTGAAAAAAAAGAAAAGGAGGAGTTAAGCTGGAGTTCCAAAAACCTTTTCTGATGGGACAACTACCACATTTAAATGTATCAGAGGGGTAGCCGTGTTAGTCTGGATATGTAAAAAGGAACAAAGAGTCCTATGGCACCTTAAAGACTAACAGACGTACTGGAGCATAAGCTTTCGTGGGTGAATACCCACTTTGTCAGACGCATTTCATGCATCTGATGAAGTGGGTATTCACCCATAAAAGCTTATGCTCTAATACATCTTTTAGTCTTTAAGGTGCCACAGGACTCATTGTTGCTTTTTACACATTTAAATGTGTTCACTCTTATTACAGCACAAGGAAAAATAGATATTTGTGTTAAAATAGGAAAATAATCTATTTTTGATACAAAACAATGTTAGTGTCAGTCAATTATTTTATTTACAATATTGCCATTGCTTTTGTCAGTTTCATCATATCCATCTACAAATCATCCTAAAGCCTGGCATGCTAAAACACGCCACAAAGTCTTTCAGTCTTTCTTCTGTGGCTGGGTGAATGACTTGGATATGATGTTAGACTGAGGAAACCAACTCATTTAACACAGGGCTGCAATGGCCATTGGGGAGCAAAATTTGTTCTCTTTTGACTGAGATCAGATTCAAATTGGTGACCAAGGCAACATTTTTAAATCACTAAAGGCCCAGCCCTACAAAGTGCTCAGCATATTTTGTAATGTACTGAGTGTTCTCAATTTCCAGAGAAATCAATGGCAAATGAGGGCATTTAGCACCTCAAAGTATGTGTTTAGCACTTCACCAGACCAACAAGCAAAAAATCTTTAACCCGATTTTTTTTTGTATATATTAATTCCACATATCTAATGGGATTAATAAACTGCTGGTGGAACCATAAATACCAAAAATAAATTCTCCTAAAGTTTACGTAATCTCAGAGACATGAAGCAGTTATCAAATTAACTGTGTTAAATTAGTTGTGTTACTTTCAGGTTTGGTAGATAGTGATGCTGTCCAGGAGGAATTGTTAAAAGGTGGTTTAACTGTACTCCTATTATGAGTGATGATGTGCAAGGGAGAAAAAAAAGATCCAGTTTTATTTTCAGAGACCATGATAAATTTGCAGAGCTGACAGGAAGAAAAAATAATCTACTTTTACTTTTAAACTGAGCACATTTGATATGGAAATTATTGAGAGATAGTAAATATGGTTGAGGGAGAGAGGAAGGGACAGGGAGTGAGGGTGGAAAATATTTTAAAAGTATATACAGTAAAATAACAATATATTAAAAATAGCACAGAAAAGGTGATTAAAGCCGATTCTTATAGTCTCTCTCATCCTTCTAATAACAGTAATACCAATACTTTAAAAACTCCACATTATTAAACAAAAAATAAATAATGGATGGATACATGCAAAACTTACATAGCTCACAGTACGTAATTCACTTTAAAAAAAATGCACTAATTTCTAATGAAAATCTCATGTTGTAATAGCTACAGACAATGCCAGGACATACCCGAGGGAGTTTATACAGCACTTCTTGCTGGCCTTCAACACCACAACATACAGGAGATGTGCATCACTAGCTTACTAATCCATATCTTGCTGTGCTTTACTGCTATCCTCCAACACTTCAGCCTTGGACTTAAGAACATACTTAGTGACAAACAGAACAAGTGAATCAGCCCACTCCATATTGCTGGTCAACTTTGTAAATGTCTTTTTTTTTTCCAGGGGAACAATAAAGAATCAGAGACAGACCCAGACTTTGGAAAGGGAAATATGATGGTGACACTATAAATGAAACAGTGAGAAGGCCTTCTGTAGTCATAAAGTAAGGTGGATTGAACCTTGGATCTGATAGCAGCAGCTCTTTCTGGCAAGAGAATTTGTGCTAAGGCAAAACTTTATGTGGCAGTTTATGGTTTAGCATCATGTCTGTGATGCAGGAGTGGGAAAAACCTTGGGAAATCTCTAAAGCAAACTGCAACCACTCCTGATCCCTGTCCAGTCAGCCAGCTACACATGATCATTTGTGGAACATTTTTATTGGAGAATAAAACAATTTACATTTTCGTTGCCACTAAACCTAATGGTCACATCCCTTTGAATCCCGAGTAGTGTGTTTCCAAGGCAGTCACATTAGACTATTCCATCTTCACAGATAAAAGGATAAAAAATATGTACAGGGTCTAACACTATTTATTGACCTTCTAAAAGTCCACAAAAATAAAAAAAACAAACTGAAACAGGCTTGAAGCAACAAACTGCAACAGTAAGAAAAACATTTTAAAAAGCTGACCTTAAATAAAATTACAGGAGTACAAAAATAAACCTGGGCTGAATTATAAAGTAATGACTTCCTTGTCTAAGATCTTAATCCTTGGGTTACCTTACCTCTTGCTCTTTCTAAAGGCTTTGTATTGTCACCTCTCAGTAATTCACAATCAAACATACATATTGAGCTTTCTACCGCTCTCTGAGGGACATCGCCTTTTTTGGGTAGGTGTTCTGCCAGGCAGTCCACTCGCCAGAGGAACCTGCGCTTCTGTTTTCACACTCAAAGGATGCAAAGGGGTTTGTCTACACCTGTTTGTTTCCTGTGTGCCCTCCACCACTCTCAGGTCATATAGACTGCATGATACCTTCTCTTTCAAAAGCTTTTGCAAAGCCAGGCACAATTCATTCGCCCCTGGAGCTGGATACCTCAGCATTCCAGCAGTACTATTACAGCAGCATTATCCAATGCCTTGTGCAGCCACTTGGATCCATGCAGATGTCATTGTTCTGCCTGCCATCTGTGCAGAAGTGAAGGTACAGGCAGCCTTTCCCACAAAATGCCAGCATATTATTGAAGCATTGTCTTAGAATCTGCTAAATACAGTTGGGGTTTGTTTTGTTCTGGGTGCCCAATGGCCACAGTCATTTTTGGCACACGTGAACTAGGAATCTTTCTGAGCTTTAAGCCTCCAGCGCGCCCCTTCCCCTTACCCCTTTCCTTCCTTCTCACCCTCCCAATATGAATGCTCAGAATGGTGACTGCACTGAAGGACTTCATTTCAAAAGCAGACTATTAGCCATAAAAATGAATGCCAGGCGAACACACACCACCAAACCTTTCTTTCCCTCTTTTCTGATCTGCATCCCTCTCACTCACCAATGTGGTCTACCTCCACCTTCCACAGTAAGGCAGCGCTATCATTCATGCCAGCCTATGTGAGGACTCCCTTCCATTCCTGCAGTACTACTTGGAGTGGACAATCCTTGTGAATAACTTCATTTTATATCTTTCTGGTGTATATTTAGCCTTTTAAAAAAAAGCCTCTCTCTGATTCCTAGTCTCCTGTGTCAGCATAATGACATTCAAAGTAAAGATTGCCCAAAGAGGCAATTATTAACTGAACCCCTGCAACTCCCCCCATGGCCCTCTGCCGCAAGCCCTCCCCCACCTTCGCTCATCACCCTCTCCCCCTAAGACCAGCTGCCCATGGCCAAGTGCCATGCAAAGCCATGACACACATCTCCAGACCCAAACCAAAGTGGCCACCCACCTCTTCAAACACCCAATGAGAGAAACAGAGTTCATTTCAATTAGGCACAAGGGGAGTATGATAGAAGTCAATAAAATTATGAATAGTGTTGAGAAAGTGAGTAGCAAAGTGTTATTTACACCATTCCATAACACAAGAACCAGAGGTCACCCACTGAAAGAAAGGATATTTCAGGGAAGAGTCAACACAGCTTTTGTAAAGGGAAATCATGCCTCACCAATCTATTTAAATTTTCTGAGGTGGTCTAACAAACATGCGGATTAGGGGGATCCAGTGGATACAGTGTACTTGGACTTTCAGAAAGCCTTTGCAAGGTCCCCTACCAAAGGTTCTTAAGCAAGGTAGATACTCATTGGATAAGAGAGAAGGTCCTCTCATGAATCTGTTAAAACTGCTCATGGTTAAAAGACAGAAAACATAGGGTAGGTATAAATGGTCAGTTTTCACCATGGAGAGAGGTAAATAGTGGTGTCCCCCAGGGATCTGTATGGGAACCAGTGCTGATCAACCTATTCATAAATGATCAGGAAAAATGGGTAAACAGTGAAGCGGAAAAGTTTGCAGAAGATACAGAATTACTCAGGATAGTTAAGTTCAAAGCTGATTACAAAGAGATACTAGTCATCTAATTTTGTGAGCTCCCTTTGTCAAGAAAATGGCAGATGAAATATTCTGTTGATAAATGCAAAGTAATGCACATTGGAAAACTTAATCTCATCTACACATACAAACTGATGGATTCTAAGTTAGCTGTTATCGCACAAAAAAAGACATCTTGGAATCATTATGGATAGTTCTCTGAAAACATCTGCTCAATGTGCAGTGGCAGTGAAAAAAAGCTAATAGAATGTCAGGAACCATTAGGAAGGGGATAGATAATAAGACAGAAAATATAATACCACTATATAAATCCAGGGTATGCCCACACTTTGAATACCACATACAATTCTGGTTACCCTATCACAAAAATGATATATTAGAAATAGAAAAGGTACAGAGAAGGACAACAGAAATGAATGGGGAGTGAAACAGCTACCATACGAGGTTAAAGAGACTGAGACTGTCCAGTTTAGAAAAAAAGAGACTAAGAGGGGCTATGCTAGAGGTCTATAAAATCACGAATCATTTGGAGAAAGGGAATAGGGAATTTTTTTTGCCCCTTTCACATAACATAAGAACCAGGGATCACCCAATGAAATTAGCAGGCAGCAGGTTAAAACAAATAAAAATTACTTCTTCTGACAGCGCATAGAAAACCTGTGGAACTTACTGCCCAGGGATGTTGTGAAGGCTAAAAGTATAACTGAGTTTTTTTTTTAAAAAAATAAGTTCACGGAGGATTGGACCATCAATAGCTATTAGCCAAGAAGTCAGGTATACAACCCCATGCTCTGGGTATCCCTAAAACTCTGTCTGCCAGAAGTTGAGACTGGGCAACAGGGGATAGATCACTTAATAAATTCTGCTGTGCTGCTCATTCCCTCTGAAACATCTGCCAGTGGACACTGTTGCAAGACAGAATCCTGGAATAGGTGGACCATTGGTCTGAACCAGTGTGGCCACTCTTATTATGTTCTTATGTTCTAAGGTTGAAATGGACTTATCTCTGATGTCTCTGAAGACTGAGACATAACTCAGGGAAGGTCATTCCAAAATAGTGATTTTTATTTTTTTTTGCTGCTATGGAAACTGAAGTAATAAGAACAATAAACCACTTGTGATTTTTCTCAGCTGCCCCATGTGCTGCACCTGAAGTGGTGCAAAGACCAAAGCCATGGCCTCTATCAGTGTCTGAGCATGGGGCAGAAAAGAAGGACAAAAAAAAAAATGTTTGCTAATCTCCTGACAGCCTTTCAGAAAACATACAAATCCACAGAGGATTGGAGGAGTGATTTATTGTTGGAGGAAAAAGAGAGGCAGCTGATAAGAGACACGTCTCAGTGGAGGGTCACTATGACCAAGAACCTGACCTTGGAAACTACTGAAAAGCACAAGGACATTCAGAGGTAGGTCTTGGAAGTGATGAGCAACATAATACTCTGCTGGAGAGGATGCTGCTGCAGGGCTGCCACAGAGTTTGGCAGGCACAAGCAGTACAGCATTGCAGCCATATATTGAAACCCATGGACAACAATGGTTACTGGAACTGTCAGCGGATCCCTGTACAGCCTTCTAACCAGAGGCCATTCCTGCCACAGATCAAAGCATAAGGTGGTGAGAACAGCAGGGTGTGAGAGCCCACCACTTTGGACTCTCAAATGCTTTTCCCCATGGCACTCCAGCTCCTTCATCAAAATGACAGGAAGAAATCAAAGACCTACAGATCTCTGTGAAATATGTGCACACATTACACTTTTTAGGTTTTTTGCCTTTTCCTGTTTTTGATGGTAAGTTTATAATTTGTCACACTTTTTTGGAAGTATTTTGTTTGCATAATTTGTAAAACAAAGTGCATTTTTGTTGAAATGTTATTAGGGAGTCTTTAAAGCATTTTCCTTACATCTGTAACTCTTCTGCCAGGTGGTGTTGGCAGCAACAGAGGCCAGGTTCCTCCAAAAAATTACAAAACAAAACCAGCTCATCGCCCAGCATCCAGAAATCTGGAAAACTAAAAAACCCCTCGGATGTATCTAATAGGCAATACTTCCCCAATGGCAGGCACTGAGGCTGCATATAACTAACAAAAAAGGGAAAAAGGGAACACAGCATTAATGTGGGAAAACACAGCTACAAACGACTCAAACGCAAAATAAAACACCCTCCCCACAGTATTTTGGGCAGTAACCTTTGTCTGTTTCTCATCTTGTGATGTAATAGTCCAATGGACAAATGCCCCTTTAATGCACTACTCCCCTTTTCCCTCCAGTGCACCCCACTTACAGTTTGTGGTCCGAAGTCAGTGAAGTCCCAGAGTCCAGGGGTGCATTCAGGTGACTTCACCCCCAGCCCTGAGAGAAGGGGACAAGTGGTGCCTCTGCTGCTACCATCTCTGCCACTTCTCCCCACTGCTGCTGCTGTCTCTGCCACTGCTCTCTGCCATCTCTGCTGTGTTCTTTGTCCAGTCTGGTTCTACAGCACACAACCACCTAGCCCAACTATCACAGCTGTAGGATGTACTCAAGAGGGGCACCTTTGATGCTGCTGCTGCATCTCTTTACCATTCCGCCTTTAACTGTGAAGCCGTGTTCAGAAGTGCCACCGTCTAGCCTAGCTATCAGTGATTCTAGCTCTTAGTAATTTCACTGGGTAGCAGGAAACCTCCATGCTGCTGCACCTGCCACATTGTCTTTTACCACATCACTGTCCCCCCACTAGTTTTAAGACTCAGCCCCCCAGATGAGTTTATTAGTGATCCCAGCACTCCTTAGAGCCAAAAAGAAAGAAAGATTCTCAATTGAGTCTAATCAGCTTTGTCTTTAAAAACTAGAGTAGGAGAGTCAAATCTAATCTAGGTAATTTTAAATAGAGATACCACCTGGTAGGAACACTTGTCCCCACACCCTTCTTTCTCTTTCACTTGGATTTTCATCACTACCTCACACTGGGTAAGAGAGGTGAACATTTATGGTGACCCCTCAATTAGAGCAAGTTAAATACAGTTCTGCTGTCCTTCAGTTGTACAATAATGATGATAACATTTCATTACCTCCAAATCAAAGATTTCAGTGATTTTTCACCTCAAAACAGCAAAAATTGGCTGTTCATAGCATTCTGAAAGTCTGTGCACCTCTCTCTCCCACCCATTGCTGAGGATCTCTCCCTTGCACTTACAGATATTATGCAAAATGGAACAAGCAGTTATAACATGAGGGAGATATTGCTCAGCCACCTCAAATGTTGTCATCAGATAATGTCATCTACTCTTCAATCTGTACACTCATGTGATAGTTAAACAGTTCCTTTTTGCTGTCCCATCCCCTGTAAATGGCTTCAACAGCCAGGGAAGCAGGAGATAATTGGGTCTTCCAGAATGACTGGGGGAATCTCATCACCATTAATATTCATAGCAGTCCTGGGAGCAAATTTTCCATTAGTGAAAACAGGCGTGAGTTCCTAAAGATCCTAGCAGCATGGACTCTTCCTGACCAGCCCATATGAAAGTTCTCACTCAGCCCTTGTAGCACTATTGAAAAATAACCCTGACTACTTGGGAATGTTATGGTTTGGTTCTGGGGGCAAACAATAGGCATGAATCCCATCCATTGCCCAAATACTATTCAGGAACCCCAAGTCCAAAGCCACCATTAATCTCCTGAGCACTGCTACACTTTATAACCTGCACCATCAACACGTTCTGTATATGAGCGCACATCTTCATCACAACAAGTCAAACACGCATCTGCCTATCTCAAATAAGCTACCAACCAGTAACCATTGGGGGTGGTAGGCTTCCAGATCATGATCACCACACACTTCTGAATGCTCAACAGAGCTCTCATTTTGTGGAGCTCAGTGCAGATCTCCAGGAAAATGCCTTTTGTCATTCTAAAATTCTGTAGCCTCTGCTGGTCATCCCAGGTCTGCAGAATGGTTCTTCCCCACCACTAACTGCTGGTTTCCCGAGCCCGTAAATGGCCCTGCACAGCGTGCAGCTGCTTCAAGAAAAGTTCATCCACAAACAGCTTCTCAGTCTCCTCCTCCTCCTCCTCCTCCTCCACTTCCTCTTCTGCCTACTGCAGTTGCTGCCAGTACAGTGGCTGTTGCAGCTCCCCAAACTACTTAGCAGCATGGCAGGTGACATACAAAGCTAAACCCACCTGGAGCCAAAGTGTCAAATAAATCTCCACCAGTCTCTGTGTATTTGTGTTGTCAACATTGTGGTATGGAGCATTTTTCCATCCATGCTGGATCACAGCAGTTTGCAAATGGTGTTAGCTCTCAAAATGCTGCTTGCTTGCCAAAGAGAGAAATCATGGGTGAGGAATCAATTCCACAACGTATCCCTCAATCTACAGCACATGGTTGTCTGTCCTCATGTCACCTGTTGTGGATAAGTTTACCGAGTGGGGGATTTATGGTAGAGGACATATGGTGAGCTGCATGGTCCACAGAGAAGGGGACAAATAATTATCGTGTCTCAGACCCCACTGAATGTCAACCTGGGTCTGATTTACCACAAAGGGAATGGAGCCTTCTGAAACAGTTTCATACCAAACATGGAATTTCTGCTGCAGTGGAATTTTGGTGGCGTTTTAGAGACAGTCCACTATGTCAGTGTGGGTAGCCACAAACCATGCCACATATTGTTGAGGACAGCAAAATGACTCAACTTCCTGGTGGCCCTTGTGCCTTAAATATTGTTGATAAGACCTGCTATGTCTTGGCTTGAATGGATTGCATATGCCAAATAATAAACAATGTGCATCAAGAAATGTCCCAGAATGCATAGAGGCCAGCTGAGAGGCAATATCTGTCCAGAATACTACATGGTTACTCTGCACAAAGTCACTGTAATGTGAATATGATATGGATTGAAACAGCTGACCATGACTACACAGTTATTGTGCACTATCTAATATGTACCATTATATGTGCAAAAACTCAGTATGACTTAACCCCCTTGTTTAGATAATGGTAAGTGTTTTGCATCTAGCACCTGCCTGCAGCCAAAGTTTCCTTGGTATTAGTATGTTATCAGCATATCATGTCCTGGCACCTGTACATTTCACATAGGCCACCAAGTGATCTAGATGGGCTTTCCCACATCTCCTGTGTGGGTTAGCCTCCCTGATTGCTTAGATGTCAACCTGCAAGTTTCTCCTCATGGAAAAAAAAGAAGCTTTGAAAAACAATGAAGGATGAGAAGTGGAAGAATACCTAGCAGAGAAAGCAGGAAGGAAATGGTGATATAAGGATGAGCCTGAGGGAGAAAGTGCTCCTAAAATATTGTGTAAATCCTGTTTTTCCATATGTTGAAGCATTGAAATTGAAGTCCACCATCTGGGATTTACTGATGCAAATTATTGTGCAACTGATGTTTAGGCCAAATGAATCTAACTACTTTGGAGATGTCTGTTCATTGTAAATATAGGAAGAATTAATACTTTTGGTACTAAGCTGGAGCCAAATATATATTGTTTTGGATGGAATATATCTAATCTATTTGGCCACTCTGGCCTACATATTGAACTAGTTACACACCATCTGAATTTTATATTTTCTGTAGGAAATATGGAAGACACAAAAAACATAACAGGCATTGTTCTGATTTCAATCTTAGATTAACATGTTGTCCTTACATAAATCTCTAGAGATGTCATGCTTGGAAGGATTTTTAATCTGTTCAAGAGAGTTCTGGTGTTTTTAAATTGTCATCATCTCTTAATTTCTCCTTTACATTATCCAGGTTTTTAAGCTGTATGATCTCCAGCTTTGTGTTTCTTCAGATTTTCTTTCATATATAGTATTTTATTTTTGTCCAGGGCAAACACATATTGTTATGAGAACTATATATGATAAGCATTGGTTCTTTGCCACAGAATATATTCTTTTTGGGAGATGAGGTTGGACTTCTTGGCAGCTATATTCCTAGGGCTTTTGGGGTATGATAATTCTTTAGTTACACTAGCCGTCCATGGTATATCTAATGCCTCATCTTCTAATCCTCCATGTGAAAATTGGGAGCGTACTAGGAGTGAATGATGACTTAGCTAATTATTAGGGTTATCTATTTTTCCTACTATAAAGAGGTCAGGTATTATTGCAATGTATTAGTGGTGATGTTTCTGCATTCTCTTTTCAATTACATCATTTTAAATGTTGCTGTTTTGGTCACAATATTATTGTCTCTTGATTTCCCCGTTACGTGTAATTGTGATGACACTTTTTTCCCTTTCCAAAAGGTAAAGACCGCAGCCCCAAATCAGAGGCACATACTTAACTCCAAGCACATGTGTAGTCCCTCTGAAGACAATTAAAGTTTTAACACAAATTTAAATACTTTGCTGGGTCTGGTTCTCACACAAGACTTTTGGGTGAGCAAGAATGCAGGACTGGGTCCTATAGAAATGTCGGCCTGACACTTTAAAAGTATAGCAAAGCAATGCATACTATAGGTCAAGGAGTTAGAAGACAATGGAAGTCCTTTGCTACCCAAACAAAGAAGGAGAGACTAATGGACAAAGATGGTTGTCAAATACTTGTGTGGATGAAACTTTTACTGTACATGTTTAAAGGCATTCTAGGATGGAACTACATTTTGAATCAAATGAACACAAACCTAGAAACATGAAGAACCTAACAATAAATTGAACTAAAAATTTACTATGGATTACATGTCATTAAAGTTGATGGGATGCACTAAATATTTATGGGACCTATGCGAGTTTTCAGTTGCCATAAAAGATTATGGCAAGAACTCTTAACTAACTTTATGTGACTTGGAAGCCAGGAAGTTAAACACACCAGCTACCAGCTATAGTAGCAAAAGGCATTTTCTGACTAACAGATAGCATGCTGTTTCAGGATTTATAAAGGCAGTAGGCAAAACTAGAAGCATTACAATGTGGCCATAAAAATCAAGTAGGCATTCACAATTATAAAATATGCAGGCAACTCATCTCAACTACATTGAAAGAAGAAGCTGAAAATTGTAGCAGTTAAAAACAAATATTGTATTTTAGAGAAGTAGTGAGGGGAACATTCAATAGAAGAAATGTTGCTATTGCAAAATACTTAAAGATGTCTATAATTCCCTTACCCATGAAAGTGACAAGGATAAATGACATATGAAGGATTTTTCTCTCTTATTCCTATAGTTTCTGGCAAACAAATAAGCATAATGACTTTTCCAGGACTATGTCTTTTTTAAAAAGTCTTATTAAATGGTATTTACACTGCAGCTGGAACTCTGCTGTGTAAATTCTTTACTGTTTAAACAGCTTAATCCTTGGTTCAATTGTGATTCATATTGAGAATCGGAATAAAAGGATTTCACGAAATCCTCAGTTTTAAAGGATTAAAACACCACTTGCATGGAATAGTAAAATACTATATAGACCATTAGATTTTAAATTTCCAAAGTACTTCACTAATGTCTCCTGCTGACAGAATACAGCAATACACCAGAAGCGGACTAAAGGATAAAAACCAAGAATAAAACCAAACAACAAAGATACAAACATAAATGAAAATGTTAAAAACCCTCTACAGACCTTTATTCTTGTACTTTTCTGAACTGACATTATTTTAATCCTACATCTTAGCAGCATAGCAGCACTGGTAGGTTATTGAGGCAGGCTCATGAATAAAAGTATTACGTAAACATTTACAGGGATGTTTCCCAATACACAAATGGCAGTTAGGTGCCTACTTCCTACTTATGCCTTTGAAAAATCTCTCTTGTAATATTTTAGGAGTTCAAAGACCATTTAAAGTAGCTTGTTTAGAAAACTAGCTGAGCAGAGTAACAATAACACTAGCTAGTGTGAGTTATGAAATACATGTTCCTGATAAAGAACCTGTGTCAAGTTAAACTGAACAAAGACAGCCTAAAGCAGAAGAATGCTGCTGAGAAGATTAAGCAGATGATCAACTTCTCCAGTGGTTAAGCTCTTCCTCTATATTTGACAAATAAATATCACAAAGATATTATCTTTTCATTCAGTGGCATTCAATTTTTGCACTCAGAGTCCCTTTCTGAAGGGACCAATATTTTTGGGCAGATTCTCTGCCCTGTTCTGCTCAATTTACATTACTTAGGCAATACAAAGGGAGCAGCACCAACCTACAAGTCCCTGTTGGGGGTACCCAGTGAACCCAGAGTTGGCATAAATGACCCCTACAGTGCCCGCCCAGGGCTGCAGATGCAGGGTGGAATCCGGGGAAATGGCTACAGAATGTTACACTCTGGTAATTCCAGCTGGCACATGGTCTTTTGGGAACTATTGCCAGCTGTCACAGAGTTAATTTTGTTTAATTTTATTTTAGATAGAATGTGTGTATTTGGAAAGAGGCCAGTTTCCTTAGGAAACAAGACATTTCAGTGAATTAATAAATGAGGAATTATTAAATATTATGCTCATGAATAATTATTGAATTATAAATACTATTAGATGATACTGATTTCCCATCTGGGCCCATATAACTCAAATAATAATAATAAAATATATTTTTCCAGGAAAAAGCCTTGCAATTTGTGGTTTTCAACATTACAGTCCTAAACATTCTTCAGAGAAGTTGAAATGTCTACAGTAAGAAAAAAATAATATCAGTTATGATTTCAGACTACCTTGTCTTGCATGGATATGTAAACAGTAGGGCTGTCAAGTGATTAAAAAAATTAATTGTGATTAATCACACTGTTAAACAATAGAATACCATTTATTTTAAATATTTTTGGATGTTTACTGCATTTTCAAATATATCAATTTCAATTACAACACAGAATACAAGTGCTCACTTTATATTTGTTTTTTATTACAAAATATTTGCACTCTAAAAAGCAAAAAACAGTATTTTTCAATTCACCTTATACAAGTACTGTAGTGCAATCTCTTTATCATGAAAGTTGAACTTACAAATGTAGAATTATGTAAAAGAAAAACAACGTAAAACTTTGGAGCCTACAAGTCCACTCAGTCCTACTTCTTAGTCAGCTAATCACTCAGACAAATAATGTTGGTTATAATTTGAAGGAGATCATGCTGCCTGCTTCTTGGTTACAATGTCACTTGAAAGTGAGAATAGGCATTCACATGGCACTGTTGTAGCTGGCATTGCAAGGTATTTACATGCCAGATGCACTAACAATTCATATGTCCCTTCATGCTTCAAACACCATTCCAGAGGATATGCTTCCATGCTGATGATGGGTTCTGCTTGATAACAATCCAAAGCAGTGTGGACTGATGCATGTTCATTTTCATCATCTGAGTCAGATGCCACCAGCAGAAGGTTGATTTTCTTTTTTGGTGGTTTGGGTTCTGTAGTTTCCGCATTGGAGTATTGCTCTTTTAAGACTTCTAAAAGCATGCTCCATACCTTGTCCCAATCAGATTTTGGATAGCACTTCAGATTCTTAAACCTTGGGTCGAGTGCAGTAGCTATCTTTAGAAATCTCACATTGGTACCTTCTTTGCACTGTCAAATCTGCTGTGAAAGTGTTCTTAAAATGAACATGTGCTGGGTCATCATCCAAGACTGCTATGACATGAAATATATGCAGAATGCAGGTAAAACAGAGCAGGAGATATACAATTCTCCCTCCAAGGAGTACAGTCACAAATTTAATTGATGCATTATTTTTTTAAAGAGCATCATCATCATGGACGCATGTCCTCTGGAATAGCGGCCGTAGCATGAAGGGGCATATGAATGTTTAGCATACCGGACATGTAAATGCCTTGCAACACCAGCTACAGAAGTGCCATGGAATGCCTGTTCTCAGTTTCAGGTTACACTGTAAATAAGAAGCAGGCAGCAGTATTTCCCATCAATGTAAACAAACTTGTTTGTCTTAGTGATTGGCAGAATAAGAAGTAGGACTGAGTGGACTTGTAGGCTCTAAAGTCTTACACTGTTTTGTTTATAAGTGAAGTTATGTAACCAAAAAATTCTGCATTTGTAAGTTACATTTTCATGATAAAGAGATTGCACTACAGTACTTGTATGAGGTGAATTGAAAAATACTGTTTCTTTTATCACTTTTACAGTGCACATATTTGTAATAAAAATAATATAAAGTGAGCACTGTGTACTTTGTATTCTGTGTTGTAATTGAAATCAATATTGCAAATGTAGGAAAACATTAAAAAAATTTAATAAATTTCAATTGGTATTCTAGTGTTATAAGTGCGATTAATCACAATTACTTTTTTAAATCACGATTAATTTTTTTGAGTTAATCGCATGAATTAACTGTGATTAATTGAGAGCCCTAGTAAACAGTGAACATTTCTGGAGAGGCACCTAAAACAAATGGATTTCCTAACAAACTAAGAGCCAGTCTAATTCTTCCCAAGCATTCTTAATTCCCCTTGGCTTCAGGAAATTCCTGTAGTTCATCGGAAATAATCAGTTCATTCATTTCCTGTTGAATGGACAATCCACTTAAAGGAACTGTAAATCTCTTCCAGTCTGCTTTGTCCAAGAACTTAACATAATATCAACATGGCAGTGCCATTCTTAGAACACTGGGCCCTTTTCTACTGTCTGTGCTGTAGTTAACATCACAAGGATTTATGTGCCTATAAAATTTGGTACCTCCAAAACAAGGACACATTCTGAGCATGGATTCATACTACTGCTTACACATTGAGATGAGCTCCTATCTGTTGATTAGAGTGGGGCAACTTTTTTTTTTTTTTTTTTTTTTTACAAATAGTTAATTTTTTAAAAACTGCGGTTTCTATCAACCTGGAACTATTTGTGAATAGTTTTGTCCAGAAATTTCAGGGGTGTCGGAGGCTTAATTCACAAAACAACTGGTGCAGGTGATAAACACCTTATAACTTTTAGCCCACTGGTTTGGCCATTCAACTCAGATGTGGGAGACCTGGGTTTGAATCCCTGGTGGGGAAGACAGGTGTTAAACCAAGTCTACCCTCTCTCAGCTGAGTGCCTTCACCACCAGGATATAAGCAGGGAAACTGCTTTCTCTATTTCTCCTGCTGAAGCTGTTCCATGTAGTTTGCATAAATAATCATTGGCCTAGGGACTTGAACTTGCATCATCCAACTCCTAGGACAGTGCACTGCCTCCTATCCGGTGTTCTTGACATGCTCATAAAAACTTTAGTAAAAATTAGTTTTAAAACACACCAACAGACAAACATAGCCAACCATTTTTCCAGATTCAACCAAATAACCCAGATACAATGTAAATTAAACAAGAAGTTATGAACTTCCCCATCAAAGTCAGGCATTAACTTTACCTACACTTGCTCAACAACATAGGGGCAAGGGAGCACTGTTGGTCAGATCTGGAATAAGGTTTACAGCACTAGTGCTCTAACCATTTCTCCTAATGAATAAGTTTCCCAGGTTTTAAGAATAAAATAGAATAGATTATTTCAACTATTATGTCATATTATTACTTGTAGGTAGTAGTAGTGCATATTATGCTTTAGTACAGTATTTCCCAAACTTGGGATGCCACTTCTGTAGGGAAAGCCCTCGGCGGGCCGGGCTGGTTTGTTCACCTGCTGCATCTGCAGGTCCGGCCGATCGCGGCTCCCACTGGCAGCAGTTCACTGCTCCGGACCAATGGGGGCTGCAGGAAGTGGTGGCCAGTATATCCTTCGGCCCGCGCCGCTTCCAGCAGTTCCCATTGGCCTGGAGCAGTGAACCGCGGCCAGTGGGAGCCACGATTGGCCGGTCCTGCAGAGGCAGCGGGTAAACAAACGGGCCCTGCCCAACAAGGGCTTTCCCTGCACAAGCGGCGTCCCACATTTGGGAAACACTGCTCTAGTATCACTGACATGAAATAATGTAAAACTAATAAATATAAAAATACAATAGACCAGAACGCCTGGTCGAAAAGGGACCCTGTCGGCTCCATTCAGCTCCGTTGACCAGGCCATTAAGAGTCTGGTCAGTGGTGTAGCAGGGCTAAGGCAGGCTCCCTGCCTGCCCTGGCTCCACACGGCTCCCAGAAGCAGCTGACATGTCCGACTCCTAGGTGCAGGAGCCAGGGATTTAAGACTGATGGTTTCATCCACTGCTAGGCCTTCACCATGACACACACAACTGCTATTTGGCTTCCTTCTTTGACTTTTCCCTCATAGCTAAAGACCCAAACTCAATGCTGTCCCTTAGGTCTGATGGTAAATGTGCATGATATTCTAAGGCCGTAGGCAGAAAATGGGTGACATTAGGGGCTAGACTTACTCATGTTGTGGAATTATGTTTTCTTTACTTGTGAATGTTATTAATTTGTACTTTTGGACCAATATGCAAGAGAAGTAGAAAAAATGTACATTTTAAGAGGCCCATTATATATGATGCAAATTATTGTGTAGTCATGCATTGCACATTACATAGTGATCCAAAGAAACATACCTGATTTTCTAGGGTTTTGTTAAAGCCAGGAAATACAAAGTAAATGTTTTCTACTCCAGACTTAACCTATTCTAGAATATTTTTAAGGACAGTTGGTCAAAATGTTAATGAAAGTTTTGATCAAATTTTGATGAAAAAATGTGGGAATAAAATTTCATAAACTCCACTCCAAAATATTGTAGTACATACATGAGGTAACATCACCTTCTAACAGTATCTCTGTCCTATTTTAGTTATTTTTAATGGATTGGCACTCCCTATAAAATACTCAGTACTATAATGTAAAGAAGAAGAATTACAAGGAAAACCGGAATGTTAAGAGTAATTCTATATTTAACCACTTACCATAGATTGGTTGGGAATAATTCAGGAAAAATCCTTGTATGAAAAGGCTGAGGGTAAGATTATGCCCTGCCCTGCATGGATATCAAAAGGGGAAGGACCACAAGAACCCTTTCCACCATGCAGATGTTTGCCGATGCTGGGCAGTGTGCATAGACAACAGGAACCTCCCGAAGTATACACAGAGAGGCAATGCCATGGTCTCACAATGACCTGCAGAATAGTGTTGCACATATTCTCCCTATCCCTATGCGCTCAGAGCTGTACTATGCCTGATGTAAGCACAAGGGTCCTAATGGGACCGTGTGCTTCTGCACCTCCCTAATGCAAGGCGTTGCCCAGTGGTTAAAGTAGACTGAAACAGAAGGGAGGAAGCTCTTGTTGGACCAGCCAAGGAAGGGAAGAACCCCAAAAGAGCACTGCTCAACCGAGCCAGGGAGAAAAGAGGGTGCTCTCCCTCTGCTTTTAGTAGAGCAGAAGCTGTGCTCCCACACTGTACCCTCTTCTTTCAAACCCTGTCTGTTCCTTTACAGCACAATAGAGCCTTAGGAGTGATATGTTTTTACATAAGAATGGCCACATTGGGTCAGACTAATGGTCCATCTAGCCCACTGTCCTATCTTCTAACAGTGGTCAATGTCAGGTGCTTCAGAGGGAATGAACCAAACAGGGCAATCATCACGTGATCCATCCCCTGTTGCCCATTCCCAGCTTCTGAAAGCTAGAGACACCCAAGCAAGAGATTGCATCCCTGACCATCTTGGCTAATAGCCATTGATGGACCTATCCTCCATGAATTTACCCAATTCTTTTTTGAACCTCATTATAGTTTTTGCCTTCACAACAGCACTGTGAATTTTGTGCAGATTTACTGTTTTTTTGTTTTAATCCACTACCTGTCATGGGGTGACCCTCAGTTTCTTTATGTGAAGGGGTAAAAGATTCTTCCCTATTCACTTTCTCCACACCATTCATGACTTTATAGACCTCTATCCTATCCCCACTTTATTGTCCCTTTTCCAAGCTGAGGAATCCAAGTCATTTTAATCTCTTCTCTTATGGAAACTGTTTCATACCCTTAATCAATTTTGTTGCCTTTCTCTGTACCTTTTCCAATTCCAATATATCTTTTTTGAGATGGAATGACCAGAACTGCATGCAGTATTCAAGGTGTGGGCATACCATGGATTTATATAGTGTCATGATATTTACTGACTTATTATCGATCCTTTTCGTAAATGGGTCCAAACATTCCATTAGCTTTTTTGACTGCCGCTGCACATTGAACGGATGTTTTCAGAGAACTATCCACAATGACTCCAAGATTTTTCTTGAGTGGTAACAGATAATTTAGATCCCATCATTTTCTATGTATAGTTGGGATTATGTTCTCCAATGAGCTTTGCATTTAGCATGCTATTCTAATTGTAGAATGACTATATAGAAGACACTGTTCCAAACAGTTTCCAGGGTAGAAATCAGATAAACTAAACTAAACATAACTACTGTTATGTAGATGTCCATTCAACGTAGTCAAACATCTGCTCAGTATAAGAACTAACAGTGGCATGGGCTGGGTTTTTTGTTTTTGCTTTTAGTTTTCCACATATTTAATATCTATTCAACACTAAACTGTGGAAGCACATGGTTTAAAAAGTGCACAAATTCCAACCCACTACATGAAAATTCTAACAAATGTTACAGGAATATAGAGCAAAGCAAATTAAAGTTAAGAGAAACATATATTCTTTAAGAATGTATAGGGCAGTGAAAAACAAGTCAGCAATCAGAGGTGGAGAGGGAAGAGCTAGTGAGATGATTTAAAATGTGTACTTGAGTAAGTCATGTTTTGCTCTGGCCCACTGGGACGGCTCTCTGATCACTGGGACACAGTCTGCAAAAGTCTTCTTAAAGACTGGTCTGTTTAGTATATTCAGTGTCAGTACCTTAGATGTTCTTTACCTGGGAAAGCTTTTTCTGTGTGACCCCAGGTGTGACTTTAAACTGATATTATTCCCATGTGGCTTCTTTTATTCCTGTATCAAAGCGCCTTTTTTCAGTTTCATTTATGTTGCTTCAGAAGTGATTTAAGCAAAACTGAAACAAACAAAACAAAACACACTCATTCCAGTATAAAAGTGCATCCATGGGAGGTTATACCATTATAACTATACCTGTGTAACCATACTGCCATAACTGGTAAAAGTTTCCTGTGTCAACAAGGCCTTAGGCTGCCTATAGTTGACAGGAAAAATAAAGTTTTTTCCTACTCCCAAGGGCAGTGGATTTGTGAGGAGCTGCATGAAAATAGTATTTTTCATATAGGGTACTTTGTTCAGGTTTCTCCAGTGATAATTAGAATAAAGTATATTTTGATCCTAGCAACCTATGAACAACATTTCTGGCATCAGAATACAAAAGAATGAATGCAGTGTTACTCTAGTGCTTTCATCCTGGGATTCTAGCCATTCTCTTCTCCCCTGCGATTAGTGAAAGAGTCGTGTTGCTTACATTGGAAAGGATTCTTGATGTCCAAAAGAGTCATGTCAAACACAGGACTTCATGATGTGAGCAGTAAGCCAGCCGCTCGGATGCCATCTCAAGAATCTCTCTCGTGCTATGTCTGCATTGCACAGCACTAGTGGTGGTGTGTACGGTTTGTGCAGCTACATGTCACAGTGAAAAACAGGCTGCATCCACCCTGCAGTGTGTAGCACATGTGTCAGTCAGAGGCTCTGGCAGGGGAAGCAGTGGGGAAAAGGCTCTGGTAGCAGGAAACTTTCCTTGTCGCTTCTCCCCTGCTAGAGCCTTCCTTGCTCCTGGAGACTTTCCCTGCAGTGGAGAAAAGCTGCAGCAGCAGGTAGGCAGAGAGACACTCCACTACTAAAAATAACAGTGTAGATGCAGGAGGCACTGCTTGAGTATGTAGAGAGCCATGAAGGGTACATACCCAGGTGTATGTTCTAAGGGTTCAGGTGTGTCTCTACTTGCCTAAGCAAGGCTTCATTGTCTACACCGGTATTATCCCTGTGCTAAGGGAAAGGGTAGTGCATATACTCTACATGCCACCAAAAGAAGAGTGCAGTGTAGACATACCTTTACACACACACACACACACACACACACACACAGTTAGAAGATCCAATCTGCATCAGTACCCACTTAAGACACTGCAGGTGTCAGTTCTGAGTAACCTGGGACAGGTAGTTGCACTAGTCTTATCTAGGGCTGTCTGGAAAACAAAAATTCCATTCAGCAAAACAAACCCTTGGCATTTGGTTCCATTCTGATACAGAATGAACCAAGACCTTCACAAATTTTGAGAGAAAGCAAGCCCCAGAATAGCCAATAGCGTAGTATCCAAGGCACTCATCTGGAAAGTGGAAGACTCAGGACTGAGTCCCTGGTCCAAATCAAACTTATCAGGGACTTGAAACTGGTCTCCCACATCTCAAGTGTATTCCCTAGCCACTGGCTATTCTGGGCTATTTTCCTTCTCCCCATCCCACACCCAGAAATTTTATCCTGAACCTGAGAAAAGAATTTGGGGAAATGAACATTTTCTGATGAAAAAATGCTTCATCAAAAAAAAGTTTCCAACTAGTTCTAGGCTGAATTCACTCATGGAAGATTTTTCTTCCTGTTTCTCCCCATCTCTGGCAGGAAAAGAGGGCACAACTGCATTTAAATGCTCTTTTGGCATTTAAAAACGAGCTTCAAAATGCCTGGGCAGATCTATTGGGGTGTTTACACTAGCTGCTGGAAGACATACAAGGCATTTATTGTCCTATGTGTTATCCATATTTTTGGCTTTTCTAAAGACCAACTTTCTAGAAGGGCTTGCCATGTACAAAAATGAAGAGGCAAAGATGAACGTAAGTGCTCCAATACTTGAACCCCTCCAAAATTAAGTTTAAAACAGGAGAGAATGAAAGTTAGAAGAATGAGTAAAGGGAAGAGAGACTTGCTGAAGGAGTGATTTTTCCAGACAAATAAGAATACTAATAATTTAGTTTTTTAAAAATAAAGTGTCTCAAAACAAAACACTGCCATAAAGGGGCATACAAATATGTCCCTATCCCTCTCTCTGCATGCGATCCGGCATTCTCCTGTAGACAGTGGGCCTCTAAGCAGTGCCTGTATTAGAGCTGTTTGTCTGGAGTGATTCATTCCAAAATGTGAACCAGGAAAAGTAGATTGACTAGTCTCTGCTGCTAAACGGAAGGGGGAGGGAGGAAAAGTGATCCATGTGTTCTGACTGCACTTATGTGTTTGGTTCTCTCTAAATGGGAGGAATCACTGTGGGGCTGATTGGTGGGTTTCAAAAGATCACAGCATTTTAAACATCAGGGATGTTTTTAATAAACAGCGTGGAAGCTTGGCTCATAGTGTAATTTAGATTATGCATTTTAGTCTGCATACTATGGAAATCTGTCTCCACAACATATGTCAGCAACCAGAGCAAAACTCTTCAGCACTAGAATCATAGATTCATAGATTCTAGGGTCAGAAGGGACCAATGTGATCATCTAGTCCAACCCCCTGCACAAAGCAGGCCACAGAACCCTACCCATCCGCTTCTATAACAAACCCCTAACCTATGCCTGAGTTATTGAAGTCTTCAAATTGTGGTCTGAAGACCTCAAGCTGCAGAGAATCCACCAGCAAGTGACTCATGCCCCACACTGCAGGGGAAGGCGAAAAACCTCCAGGGCCTCTGCCAATCTGCCCCGGAGGAAAATTCCCTCCCGACCCCAAATATGGTGATCAGCTAAACCCTGAGCATGTGGGCAAGACTCACCAGCCAGCACTCAGGGAAGAATTCTCTGCAGTAACTCAGATCCCATCCCATCCAACATGCCATCACCAACCACTGGGCATACTTATCTGGCGATAATCAAAGATCAGTTGCCAAAATTAGGCTCTCCCATCATACCATCCCTTCCATAAATTTATCAAGCTTAATCTTAAAGCCAGATATGTCTTTTGCCCCCACTACTCCCCTTGGAAGGCTGTTCCAGAACTTCACTCTTCTAATGGTTAGAAACCTTCGTCTAATTTCAAGTCTAAACTTCCTAGTGTCCAGTTTATACCCATTCGTTCTTGTGTCTACATTGGTACTAAGCTTAAATAATTCCTCTCCCTCCCTAATATTAATCCCTCTGATATATTTATAAAGAGCAAGCATATCCCCCCTCAGCCTTCTTTTGGCTAGACTAAACAGGCCAAGCTCTTTGAGTCTCCTTTCATACGACAGGTTTTCCATTCCTCGGATCATCCTAGTAGCCCGTCTCTGAACCTGTTCCAATTTGAATTCATCCTTCTTAAACATGGGAGACCAGAACTGCACACAGTATTCCAGGTGAGGTCTCACTAGCGCCTTATATAATGGTACTAACACCTCCTTATCTTTGCTGGAAATACCTTGCCTAATGCATCCTAAAACCGCATTAGCTTTTTTAACGGCCATATCACATTGGCAGCTCATAGTCATCCTGTGATCTACCAATACCTTAAGGTCCTTCTCCTCCTCTGTTGCTTCCAACTGATGTGTCCCCAATCTATATCTAAAGTTCTTATTATTAATCCCTAAGTGCATGACCTTGCACTTTTCACTATTAAATTTCATCCTATTACTATTACTCCAGTTTACAAGGTCGTCCAGATCTTCCTGTATGATATCCCGGTCCTTCTCCGTGTTAGCAATAGCCCCCAGCTTCGTGTCATCTGCGAACTTTATTAGCACATTCCCACTTTTTGTGCCAAGGTCAGTAATAAAAAGGTTAAATAAGATTGGTCCCAGAACCGATCCTTGAGGAACTCCACTAGTAACCTCCTTTCAGCCGGACAGTTCACCCTTCAGCATGACCCATTGTAGTCTCCCCTTTAACCAGCTCCTTATGCACCTTTCAATTCTCATATTGATCCCCATCTTTTCCAATTTGACTAATAATTCCACATGTGGAACCGTGTCAAATGCCTTACTGAAATCAAGGTGAATTAGGTCTACCGCATTTCCTTTGTCTAAATAGTCTGTCACCTTCTCAAAGAAGGAGATCAGGTTGGTTTGGCACGATCTACCTTTAGTAAAACCATGTTGTACTTTGTCCCAATTACCATTGACCTCAATGTCCTTAACTACTTTCTCCTTCAAAAATTTTTCCAAGACCTTACATACTACAGATGTCAAACTAACAGGCCTATAGTTACTTGGATCACTCGTTCTCCCTTTCTTAAAGATAGGAACTACGTTAGCAATTCTCCAGTCGTATGGTACAACCCCGAGTTTACTGATTCATTAAAAATTCTTGCTAACGGGCTTGCAATTTCATGTGCCAGTTCCTTTAATATTCTCAGATGAAGATTGTCCGGGCCCTCCGATTTTGTCCCATTAAGCTGTTCAAGTATGGCTTCTACCCCAGATGTGATAATATCCACCTCCATATCCTCATTCCCGTTTGTCATCCTTCCATTACCCCTAAGCTCCCCATTAGCCTTATTAAAGACTGAGGCAAAGTACTTATTTAGATATTGGGCCATGCCTAGGTTATCCTTAACCTCCTTTCCATCCTCAGCGGTCCCACTTCTTCTGAAATCTGCACCCTCCCCTTCTCTTACTGTTGGCAGGGGAAAGGGGAGGGTTGAGGTCACATGGGAAAAAACAGAGGCTGGGAGATGGAAGGTTTAACAAATGCTCTGTTGAGTATTCTCATGTGCACATAATCTTCCAGAGGACCCAATTTTCCCTCTCTTTCTGCTGTGATTCCTCTCCACACCTGGGATGTGCCAAGAATAGTGATTTTTCTTCTTGGAGACTTCACTCAGATTGAGAGACTTGTATATATTGGCTCCCCCCCCCCATCTCAAACATTTATGGCATCTAAGGAAGGCCAAGGGTGAGCTCTGGCAGCATAGGCCCTGAAGATGAGCAGTGACAGCGTGGTTCTGGTAAAGGAGATTCACTGCCTTTCTTTCATTATCCTCTTCTTCATCTGGTTGCATTGCTGTTGCTCTCAAAATTGTGGCTTTCTCAGTTTCACTGGTCACTCATGCCCATCTGGAGACACTAATGGGATGTTTTCTACCTGATGTGCTGTAGACAAGTCATTCAAATACTTTACCACACTGCACACAATTTTGATTAAAAAAACTAGAATATAAAATGAACATGGCACACATGAAATAGAGTCAAAGGTGGCTAACTGGTAAATCTCAAAATGTAATTGTAAACTCAGAATCATTCAGTGGATGTGTTTCTAATGGGGTCCAGCAGGGATTACTTCTTGACCATATACTCTGTTAAATATTTTTATCTACGTCCTCAAACAAACAAAAAATCATCACTGAAAGTTTGCAGATGACATCTAGGAAAAAATAATGTAGGCCATTTTTACAGGATAGGAGACTAACCTGGGAAGCTGTGACTCTTAAAAAGATTTGGGGTTCATAGTGAGTAATCAACTGAACGTGCACTCCCAGTGTGATGCCAAAAGGGCTAATGCAATCACTGGGTGCATAAACAAGGGAATCTGAAGTACGAGTAGAGAGGTTATTTTACCTTTGTATTTTGCACTGGTGTGACTGCTGCTAGAATACCGTGTCTGGTTCTGGTGTCCACAATTCAAGAGGATGTTGATAAATTGAAGAGAGTTCAGATAAGAGCTAAGAATAATTAAAGGATTAGAAAACATACCACAAAGTGATAGACTCAAGGAGCTCAATCTGTGTAGTTTAACAAAGCAAAGGTTTAGGGGTGACATGATTACAGTCTATAAGTACCTAGATGGAGAACAAATATTTAATAATGAACACTTCAGGCTAACAAAAAAAGCTACAACATCCAATGTCATCAAATGGCTAGAAGTTGAAGCTAGACAAATTGAGACTGGAAAGAAGGTATAAACTTTTAATGGTGAGAATTTTTAACCATTGGAACAACTTACCAAGGATTATGCTGAATTCTCTATCACTGACAAATTTTGAAATCCAGATGGGATGTTTTTCTAAAAGCCCTGCTCTAGGAATTATTTTCGGGAAGTTCTGTGGCCTGTGCTATACAGGATGATCACAATGGTCCCTTATAGCCTTGGAATTTATGAATCTAACCATTGTGATATCAAAGTCCATGAGAAAACTCACTTTTGTCTAATCTGAGCCCTAGCACACTCATTGACAGCTACTGCTCCTTAACTGTAGAGGCGAGGTTGCAAAAGATTTATAGATTTCATTGGACAAAATGTAATAAAATATTATTATTAATAATATGCATTTAACAAACTGAATGGCAGACATGACACATGTCCTTAGTATATTTAGGACACTTTGTGGGAGATGAAGAGGGTTTAGATGTGGATCCCATTTTGTAACAGAATTTTGAAACATTGTGAAAACATGCCAAATGTGAACTCTTAGTCCCAGTGTAAGGCTATTGGACAGCATGGTTTACTCTACCTAGAGTCAGATTCTCAACTGCTGTAAATTAGCTTAACTTATTTGGAAATGTGACAATTTACATCAGATGAGGATCTAATAAAAATTAGTAATTTCCTCTACTTCCAAACTACTGAATAGCTATTTGGCATCTGATTGTCTTAGATATAAAGATGTCTCAGTAGATTTTAAGCCCAATGGAGCAGGGACTTGTCTGGAATTCTGAGTATTATCAATATATCAGCATAAGAAACTAATAATAATAGTAAATAATAAGACAATTATATAAGAGTTAAGTATGATTCCCATTAATTATTTTTTAAAGTGCCATGTAAATTTGTGGTGATATAAAAATAATTACACAGTAAACTGCCTCTCATGGGGTCTGCTCGCCACTAGTGTGCTTCCTCCTGGTCACTTGGCGGATTAGTTGATTCCAGCTCCAATACCTCCTTTCCACCGCTCACTGCATGCCCTGCCTTCTTTTCCCAGCTCTCAGCGAGGCAAGATACTCTGTGACTCAGCCCTTCGGCCAAGTCATATGTGTCCTCCCCTTCCAGGGTATCAGCGTCTTCTTTTTACAAATGGACTCTGGAAGTCTTCCGACTCTCACTGCCAAACTGAGGGGTGGGCAAACTTTTTGGCCCAAGGGCCACATCCTGATGGGGAAGTTCTATGCAGAGCCATGAATGTAGGGCTGGGGCAGGGGGTTGGGGTACAGGAGGAAGTGCGTGGAGTGGTGTGCAGGAAGGGGCTCAGGGAAAGGGATTGTGAGAGCAGCAGGAATGCAGGGTACAGCAGGAGCTCAGAAGGAGGTTGGGGTGCAGGAGGGGTGCAGCACAGGGCTCAGGGCAGGGGGTTGAGGTGCAGGAGGGGGTGTGGGAGAAGGTTCAGGGTGGGGGTTGTGGTACAGGAAGGGTGAAGCAGGGGGTTGGGGTACAGCAAGGGGATCAAGGTAGGGGGTTGGGGTGCAGGAGGGGATTGGATCCAGCCCATGGACCATAGTTTGCCCTCCCCTGGCCTAACTGGTACCACTGCCACAGTGGCTAGTTGGGGAACCCAAGCCTGTCCTCTATTCTAGGTTGCAGCTCAGCAACCAAAGTCTGTTCTATCCCAGACCTTACACAACCTTTTTCCTGAGCCTTTCCTAACCTTCTGGTTCTCCCCCTTCTTCTGGATTTTCCAGTCTCAACACTCTCTCCTCCCAGGAAGTAACTTACCCTACTTGCCTCTGTAGGTTAAAACACACCTCCCTTCTCCCAAGGAGTGACTGCAGAGTGCTTCTCTGTGGCCTCCTCTCTATTGCCCACTTCCTGTGTTTATATACCCAGCTCAGCCTGTTTCTCCTCAGCTGGGCTCCCTCATTATTCAGTCAGGGGGTTACTTCAACCACCTGATTCCCCTCAACTATGGCCTGTCTGGTTAATTGGCCGCCTTCTTAGCCTACATTAACCCCTTCAGGGCAAGTGTGAGGGTGAACACCCCATCATAGGGACCTAAAACATATGATTTTATGTGGCAGTAAAGATACAATAATTCAAGGCATCAACAACACAGTAGGATGGTATAGCAGCATTCATCTTTCATTCATATGAAGAAAGAGGATCCGACAAAGTGGGTATTCACCCACGAAAGCTCATGCTCCAAAACATCTGTTAGTCTATAAGGTGCCACAGGACTCTTTCCGAGCATTGAGGAAGTTAATCTCACATTTGAGGAAAAAAATTGACTGAACACAGATATGATACCATGTGAAATACTGGAGGAGAAAAGGAATGCTTTGGTATTTCCTCAAAGAATACAAGGTTAGAGCAGTGCACACAATTCTATGGAAATTACACCTTAAGCTTAATGCACTTATAAAGTGAGCCAAATTCTGTTGCCAGTTATACTGGACTAACACAGGAGTTGCTGCATCTTAACACTGGTGGAACTGTGTGCAGACTTGGCACAAGGTCACTTCTTTCACTTGCAAAATGTGTGTACTCTAACCCCAATATAGAGGCAAACCCAGTTAGGGGTTTGGAATTTGCTACTTACTACACTCCATAAACAGGTGAGCTTTTCTACCACAGTTCTAAAAAACCAGTAAATGTGCAGAAGGCCCTGCCCCATTTTCACACTGCTCTGTACTTTCTGTTAATTGTACTATTATATTATGTAAGCAGGGTCTGAATGAGGTCTGACACCTAGTCATGAGCTGGGAGAAAAGAATTCAGGAGCCGACCATGTTTGCATAGTCAGGACTACTCTTCCTAGATGTGCGGCACATTGAGCTGCTTTGCCAAAACAATCAATTTTGGCCTGTTTGGGTTACAAATTGTTCTAGTGTTTGAATGCAGCGGTAAAGTTGTTATCCTTATTGTAGAAAAAAGGGGCAGAAAAACAGTGCATAGCATGTCCTGAGTGGATGGGGATCACTCTAAAGAGTCCTAGAGACCATTTGATCAGATCCTCTACAGTGTTCAAAGACAGAGCTGATTAGACTCAACTGAGAGTTCTTGTTTCTGGTGAGTGATTCTTGGAGCTGATATCACTGCTGAACAGGTCTAGGGGCTAAGCCTTAGACCTTGTGTGAGGAATGTGTTACAGCAAAAGACAACACAGAAACTGTACTGGTTGTGAGGTACCCTACTACCTGCTGAAATCACTAAGAGATGGGTTAAGTAATGGAACCTCAGAACATGACAGAGAAACAGAGAAGACCACAGAAACAGCAGCAGAAAGATAGAGGTGGACAGCGGCCAGTGGTGGCAGTGAGGCAGCTGCAGAGGTAGTCAGCAGCAGAGGCATTGCCCAGTGACCCTCCTCACAGCCATGGGAAGTGAACCCCTGTCTACACGCCTCTGAACTCTGTGTCTTCGCTAACCAAGGACTGCCAACTGTGAATGGGATGCAGCGGAGGATAGGGGAATGGTATGTTCAGAGACATTTGTCTGTCTGATTTTCACACCACTAGGCAAGAAACTGAGGTAAAGGACACTGCCCAATGCACTGTGGCATGGGTGTTTGCCTATAGTCACATGCTTTGGAATTCTGGTTGTGATGTTTTCCCAAATCAATGCTTCCTCCTACTCTCATTTTAATAAAAGTTTGATTTTGTTACACACAGACTCAGTGCTTGCGAGTGGGGAAATACTGCTGCTTAGAGGTGTCCAGAGGTGGTATTTAATTTTCCCCGATTACTGGTTGGGGGGGCTCTATTCTATTTTGTGTTGTTAAGAGAAACCTCTAGACATTGAACCCAGTCCTTTTTGCTACCAACTCCACCAGGCAGAGGGGTTACTTTATTTCAGTGCTTCTTTCTTACTTTGTTATTGTTCCCCTTATCTTACCTCATACATCACAGTCACCCTTTTCATTGAGACTTATACCCTCTGGATTTACAAGCTACTTATTAAAAGCAAATAGGTGGGTTCCTAGAGCTAGTGAGCAGTTGTATGGATAAATCAGTATCTCAGTGATATTTCACAGGGCTGACCAATATACTGTTTTTTCTTTTACAACACTACATAATCCAGTATATGCACATCACTGTAACTGTTACATAACGAGCAAACACCATTAATGGCTGTGAGGCAGTTTAATTTAAATTAATTAACTTCTTAGACTTGTTGATTACGGATTGCTCTCGCCCCTCGCTCCCTGTTCGTGACGCCATGTTGATTACGGATTGCTCTCGCCCCTCGCTCCACCGATATGGCCACCAGGTGCCCGTTATCTACCGGGTAATGAGCGTTGGGGTAGGGCGGAGGTTCGATCACTGGATGCCCTCGGGGGGGGGCTTCATAGGGGGGTGGGCTTCTACCAGTCTGACTCCCGTCCTCCTGCTCTTTGTCACTTATCTCACATTCTGCGCTGTCGGTGCCGTTAGCAGCGGCCTGTTTAGCAGCAAACATAGTGCTTCCATGAAGGACCGCACAGAGGTCCAGCGCCTTGTTCAGTGCGCTGAACAAGACCGTGGACACATCTTCCGACTTATACTCATCTGGTCTAAGTTTCTTTGACCGCCTGGTCTGTTCCAACTCCTTCACTAACTGGGCTAGCAACCCGTGGGCTGGATCACCCGGCTGTACCCGGGGCGGGGGTATGAGTTTGGAAACGGTGGCCCCGGATCTTTTTATGATACGGCTACACTCCTTCCAAATGCCTGACGGTGTCTTGGTCCGACTAGTATCCGCAACCCCCGTGCACTGGGGTTGCAGGGAACTATCGGCCGGCTGACATTTAAAGGTGGGATGGCAATGGAGGAGACATCCTACGGCAGGCAGGGTTAATGAGGTCGTATAGCTTTTTGACCCTGACCCTGACTCTATAATACAAATCCAATCTAGGGTGGGCCTCGCAGACTGTCTGCTGGCCACTCGGTGAAATTGTAGGTGTTGAAATTGCTCAAGCTCAGATTGTTCACGGTCCCCACTACACCACGGGCACTGACCCTCCCGAAGGCATCCTGTTCGTGATGCCATGTTGATTACGGATTGCTCTCGCCCCTCGCTCCACCGATATGGCCACCAGGTGCCCGTTATCTACCGGGTAATGAGCGTTGGGGTAGGGCGGAGGTTCGATCACTGGATGCCCTCGGGGGGGGGTGACAAGTGCCCAAGGGTAGCGATGGGGATGACGCAAGCAATCAGTCATAGTGTTAAAAATTGAGGGTTTATTAAATGAGTCACAGATAAGGATAAGGGACAACACGATTAGTTACAACTTGGGCTTACAATATAATACCAGAACAAATAATACAAATACTGCAATTACAAACAGAAGCTGGCCCTGGTACTTTTCTAAGTCCCAGTAATTATGCAGGTTGTTCCAGGGGTTAGTAAAAGTGATATTGGTGCTATTAGTAACCATAAATGCAGCAACTAGTCTCACTAAACACAAATTGTGAGGCTCGACTGGTCCCCCTTCCTTTCAAGGTTTCCTGGTCAACGGGTTTCCCCTAGCAGGAGCCTTGGGGCGGCTGGAATCAGTCTTTGCCTCTTATCTATTAGCACAGTTATACTTAACAGCTAATTCTACTTACACATACAAACCACAAAAGTTTCATTACGGCCGGCAAGCGGTTAGGCTTCAGGAAACGCGTGAGCCGAGAGAGATCTTCAGGTTGATCAGGCCTGGGTACGGTTCGACGGGAATTCGAGTTCTCTCCGCACGTCCCCGGGAGGGGGCCAGCAATATATAGCGAATTTTTCGTCATAATTTATGATAAGCCAATTGCGGGGTCGCGAGTGGCTCATGCCCATACAAGGGAGGCAATCGGGCCCCAGCATCCTTACCCAGGAAGCAACCGTCGTGGGGGAACTTCGTCCCTCCAGGCCGGCCGACCACAAGGTTGCTTTTTCCTGTTACAAGTTCTGCTTTCTGAGCAGCTACGTGACCAGTGGCAGTTCTGGGGGCTGGGGGAAAAATCCGTTGGGGGGTGGAGGCCGGAGCACCCGTTGTCTGGCCCTGGGGCCCCAACTTGGGGGTCTAACAAGACTGAAAAATGTACAAATTCCAGGCTCTAGTATTCATGTCTCTAATGCCAGAGGAAAGGGATTTGGCGAGCACTTTGCAATGTGTTGCTTTACGAAACAACACAGATTTTCAAGCTTTGCAAATGACTTTAATCAGAGTTAACCATGCTCTTCTCCAAAAAAGCAGCATATAGATTTGGACTATAGCTTCAGGGAGATCTGGGTAGCTGGCTGACAGGATCAAATGATACTGCTACTGTAGGTGATATCAAATATCAATGCGTAGCAGCTTCCAGAATGTCATATTCTAGTGGAAAGGTCAATTTCCCAGTAATGCACAGTTTCCTGTACACAAAGATCTTTTTCTGAGTACAACTGTAAGACTGAGCCCAAAGTATGAACATATGGTCATTCAGATCATAAAAGCTATTGAGCTTACATAGGGCTCTTCTTCAGGTCTTGGAAAAGTACTCAGAGTGTCACAGCTAAATATAAGGTGGAAGAGATTGCTTAGCATAAGTAACACATAATATATATTCCAAGGGACCATTCAAGGTGAGGTGGCCTGTTAACACCCTTCAGTCATATTTGATAACATACTAGCTAGTATGCTGAACAAGCTGTTCCACCTTGTATTTAGCTGTCACACTCCAAATATGTTTCCCAGATGCTCTGGGAAGAGCTCTGTGTAAGCTCGAAAAACATGTCTCCTTCACCAAGAGAAGTTGGTCCAATAAAAGATATTACCTCACCCACCTGGAACTGATAGAGATACAACAACACTGCATAGAAAACTGTTTTCAAATACTCAAACAAAATTACCCCAGTAGTGCTGCCTTTCCATACATAATTTATTTGACAGGGCATAAGGATATATAATGTTGTGGCATAAGGTTTTATAGGCATGAGTTTGGGGTGACTGCATTACTCGCAAGTGATAAAGATGTGAGTAACCTCATATATTCTATATATGCCACAAAAAACAATTTTAGAGTTTATTTTTGCAGTTTAAAATGTATTAATTTTCAGGTCTATTTTTCATATCCTGTAAAGTCAGGTGTCTTAGTTATCGAGAGTCCAATTATATAGGGCTGAAACTAAAATTATGATTCCTGATTTGGCAAGGTACTTAGTCTCATGAGATACCTTACGCCCATAAGTAGTCCCCTGGAAGTCAATGGCACTATTACTTGTGAGTTTAAAGACTACCTGAATCAAGGACTTAAGGTCCAAAAATTGCTCGGGTATACGTAATGTCAAAATGTAAAAGTCCAATCATTGCATCAAGCCCTTCCAGGGCTAACCCCTGCCCACTGTAGTGATATGAAGGTGTTTATACCTTCACTTATTCCTTTACAGGAGGGGAAATAAGTATACCATTACAAGGCACTTTTATACCAGTGTAACAGTGTCTGCACTAGGGGTTGTACTGGCATAACTATTTTGGTTATACCAAATATAAAAAGTCACACCTCTAAACAAAATAATTATACCAGTACAACTTTCAAGTGGACCAGGACTGAAATGGACCCATTAGGAGCTGGGACTCAGCCCTTCCGAAAGGTAAAAGGCTCCCATTTCTGTTCTACAGTATCCCAAAAAAACAGATGCACAATTTTTTATGTGCAGAAAACCATTACCAGTCCAGGACTGAAACTTGCCTAATCTTGGCTTCTGTCAGGTGAGATTTTTATTCATTGGCAGGTGATTGAGGGGAAATTTCAAATTCTTGGGTCTGAAGGAAGAAATATTTCTCTGGCATGTGGATTTTATTTTAAATGGCTGCTGTTTGCAAGTGCTCCTGGGGAGATGCATTAGTGAACATAGGGTAGGTGAGGCTTCCAAAGATAAATGGCAATTCATTAAGCATTGGGTTACATAGTTTATCAAGTGTTTTGTCCCATTCTCCTCACCCCCTTTACCTTCCCTTTCTCTCCATTTAGTTATCAGCTCCTCAATAGCCCCCTGCCTGCCCACCCACTACCAAAAAATCATGGCACTAACATGTTGTTTGCTCACATCATATTGTTCACTCTTCTTGAACGTTCTACCCTCCCCTATTCTGAGACTGTCTTGTCTATTTAGATTGTAAGCTTTTGGGGGAAGGGATTGTCTACTACTCTGTACAGTAGGGGTCTCATCCTTTGGCACTACTAAATAAATCTGAAGAATAATAATGAAATCCAACTTCATGTAAGATGTGTGTGTGTGTATGCAGGCATGCTCCAAGCACCAGCGCAGCAAGCAGGTGTTTGAGCTGGCCAATGGAGAAGGACGGCATGTCCGGCTTTTCGGTGGCAATTTGGCGATGGGTCCCTCAGTCCCTCTCGGAGGGAAGGACCTGCTGCCGAAGTGCCGCCAATTGCACCTTTTTATTTTTATTTTTTTCAGCTTAGGGTGGCAAAAACGCTAGAGCCGGCCCTGCTTATCTTCACTAAGCTCTGTGAAATCCATTGCAAATTAGCTATTTTTTTGAATTAGTGAAACTTCTAGCAACAAAAAAAGTTCATTATAAAATGTACTTGTATCATTTGACAAGTATAGTTTAGTTTTAGTTACTAACACACATTTTGTGTTTCAGAATTATGTGGTGTTCAGATTAGCAAGATAGTGCATATATAGGTGATGGCTATATATATGGATATGCAAACACACAAATACATAATTATTCTACAATACATAGTAGTAAAAAGTTACATTCCTATATTTGCCATGCAAATCATTCTAATTGTTCCTAGAAAATGAATTTAACAAAATTAAAAGGAAAATTAAGATAAGGCACCTACAACCGGGTGGAATAAATAGATGGCGGCAAGATAGGATTTGCATTTATTATTTTCACTTTTTATTAAATAGGGGTAATTTACAGCAACTTGCTTGTGGCTTTGCAATTCATTTTTACAGTTATCCCAGTTATGCAGTCATACTTAACACATGAAAACAGAAAGCCCACCATTAAGCTGTGTATCTGTACATTTTTTATACTGCATCCTAAATATGAAAAGAGGATTTTTATTCAAACAAGCATCCCTCAGAACTTCATATTGAAGTACATTGTTCTTGGGCCTAATGCTGCTCTTGAAGCCAATGGGAAATCTGGCATTTAAAGTATTTCAGAAGAAGCAGAATCACCTTATGGAAAAGTCTTATAGAATTTAACACAACCCAGGTGCAGGATTTCATAGTAAGCTTCAATAAACCTAAAGAGATGTTTTCATTTTCTATTAAATAATGCATATTTAGCAGTTACTATGCAGCCATGTCTCACTCCCCAGAACAAAACACACAAACGTATTTATACAAAACACACACAATGTGAAAATATGTAAGACTAAGTGTTCAGTTGGATTTATCATAAACTCTGACCATTACACCTGCTTTAAAAAAGTCTTCTCTCAAGGACTTATTCTAAATCTCTGAGAAACTTTGAAAACACTGGTCATTTTGGGGGTGGGGAGTGGGGTCAGTCTGCCACACAATGTTTTCTTCCTCTTTTCCTGCCCTAAACTTTCCCTCCAAAATTATAGTGGCCCTGAGGCCCAGTATGGGAAACAGTCAAGTCAGACAAAAGATGAAGGTTAAGGTCCTACATTTTCTGACCCTTCATAATGACAGCCCAGCCAGCGGGTTGCTGAAAATAATGGCTAAAACAACATGGAAAATCAAGTCTCAGTTCTCTGCTCAATTCCCTCAATTCCCACTCCAGAGGCAGTGAGGCATTTGATCGACGAGAGACTGAAAAGAATCTCAGGTGAGAGGTTGCCAAAAGGAAACCGGCAACTCTCTCAGTGTACATTTATAACTGCAGAACGCTGACAAAGGAGGAATTGATAAACTATCTCATGGAGGAAAAGGCAAAAACAGCCTGCGATGTGCTGGGTGTTTGCAAAACACGATGAAAGAAGGAGATGGAGGTCAGTTGGAGGGATGGAAGCACGGCCATTCTAGGAAAAGGAGAAAGCACAAGGACAGTTGGAGGAGTCGGATTCATCATAAACAAGGAATGGTCTTCGAAAATCTTCTCATGCCCTTTGAAGTCATCGTGTATCGAGGTGCTTTACTTCTGACTGAACTGAAACAGCACCCTCAAAATCATCCAGATCTACACTTCCACAAGTGCATACGAAGATGATGATGTGGACGGAGTCTATCAGGAGCTGGAGGAAACCCTCACTCAGAGTTCTACATATACAATTGTGATGGGAGATTTTAATGCCAAAGTTGGAAGAGAGAGAGAGAGTGAGAAGTTCATAGGAAGGTACGGTATCGGAGAACGAAATGCACTAAGAGAACAACTATCTATATCGGCAGAGACTAGGAGAATGTTCATTGGTAACACCTGGTTCCAAAAGAAGGCCAACAGGAGACGGACTTCGATTGCACTGAACATGAAGACAAAGAATGAAATCAATTTCTTTCTGATCGATAGATGATGCATTGTGCAGGATATTTCAGTAGTGCCATCATTCAACATCGGTAGTGATCATCTCCTACTGAAAGCCAGACTCGTGTTCACTGTGAAGGTGGAGAAAAAGGTGGCAAACAGAAGGCGCCAACCAGTAGCTTTCGATGAGGAAATCCTGAAGGAAAACATTTCCAGGGAAGACTGGAGTCTCCTGGATGACTGTGACAACGATTATGAGAACTTCAGCAAGAGACTGGAACGGTGCGTGAAATCAACTGAGCTTGAAAGACCGAAAAGAGCTAGCGGAAGAATCTTGGAGAATACAAAGACCTTATTGGAGAAGAGGAAGAAAATGAAAAGAAATGGCAGTGACAGGCCTGAGTACTCCCTTCTTTGCAAGGTCATACGAATGAAACTGAAGGAAGACTTAGAGAAATTTTGAACCGAAAATCTCCTAAAGGCTGCTGAAGATTGTAAAAGTCTCAAAAAAATGCAAACGGGAACTGGTGTTGTATAGGTCATTATTATCCGTTTTGAAAAACAAGGATGGAGAATCAGTAACTGATCCAACAGAGATGGAAGCAATCTGCAGAGATTTCTCTACCCAGCTCTTTGCATCCCATACAGACGTCCCAATGCCATCACTTCAACAAACCAATGAACACATGCTCCCGGTTCTCATCAGCGAAGTCTGTCACACAGTCCATCTCATGAAAGAGGGGAAGGCTCCAGGCAAGGACGGTCTGACAGCAGAAATGCTTAAGACGGGAGGTCAGGAACTCTGGAAAGCTCCCACCCAAAGGCTCAGCCATTACCTGGAAATCCAGAAGATACCATCCAGTTGGAAAGTGTCCAATACCATCTTGCTGCATAAGAAAGGTGATCGAGAAAATCTAAAGAACTATCACCCAATCTGCCTGCTTTTGCATGTCTATAAGTTGTTCACCAAACTAATAACAAATCTACTTTCGTGACACCTGGATCAACAGCAACCTAGACAGCAGGCTGGTTTTTGAAGAAATTACGATAGACCACCTCTTCACTCTAAACCAACTACTAGGGCATTCAAGGGAATACAAGTTCCCTTTGTGCATTGCCTTCGTGGACTATGAGAAGGCATTTGATAGCATGGAGACTAACACTGTTCTTAAAGCTCTTTCAGAACAGGGCATCAGCACAAAATATATCACATTATTAAAGGAAGCAAACTCTGGCTACAGCATGGATATATCGCTGTTCGATACTCCCCTCTGAATCCCCATCGAGAAAGGTATGAAACAAGGAGATACAGTTTCACCAAAATTATTCACAGCCTGTCTTGAATTGGTCATTTGACAAGCAGACCTGAAAGGCGGGATTAATATCAATGGCGAGCAGCTAAACCATCTCAGGTTCGAAGATGATGTAGTGCTGATAGCCGAAAATACAGTCCAGCTTGAGAGAATGTTTAAAGAACTGAATGCAAAAAGTAGTCAAGTTGGATTAAAAATGAACCAGTTGAAAATGAAATATATGAGATCAGATGTTCTGCCAAGAACCCAAATAACTCTTGGAGGAGAGCAAATCCAAGAGGTTAACAAATACATTTATTTGGGCCAGGAATTCAACATGCGCCATGATCAGAAAGGTGAGCTGTTGGGCAGAAAAAAAGCTAGATGGTGCACATTCAACAACATCAGGGATATCCTCCAAGGAAAGATCAACTTGTGCGAATCTTTTTAACTTGACCGTGCTTCCAGCGATGCTATATGGCAGCAAAAAATGGTCGCTCACAAAGACTGAAGAACATCAACTGTCTATCACACAGAGGGCGATGGACCAAACATTTTCAGGCATTTTGATCCACAATCACATCCCCAATAAAATAATTAGGCAGCAGTCTGGAGTGCGAGATGTTGTTGTTGAAAGCAGGCTCAGCAAAATGAGGTGTGCAGGACATGTGGCCTGACTCAGTGATAACAGATGGACTGAGCTATATCTGAGTGGTATCCGTGAGAACTGAAATGGCCACACAGTCGGCCTCCAAAGAGATGGGATGATTTCCTAACAAGAAGATATGAACAAGCATGGCAAAGGATGGCCAGAGCAAGAGACAATTGGAAGATGTATTGTGATCGGCTCAGTCTTAACTGATGAAGGACCGACAGTCTACACATAATGTATTGAAAACATTCTAGAAACTTATAAAAATGGATGAGGATTATTTTTCCTCTAACCAAAAGCTTGGGTTTAAGTATATGAAAAAAATCAATAATCATTTTTATAAGTTTCAATGACATTTTTTATTTAAAAATGAGAAATTCTGACAGAAAGTGTCACGGTAAACTTCAGAGAAAAAAAGTATGTATTTTTCATTAAGAGTTTTTCATGAAGTTTTTCATTTTTAAAAAAAATGCATTTTTCAGTGCAAATACTTTGAATAATTTCAACTAGAATAATTATAAATAATGCAGCCAACCCAAAGACATGCAGTGAAAATCTTTATATTATACTATCATGTTATCTCTCTCCTTTAAAGCAATAGCTCGTTTATAAACAGAATAGTTTAATATATAGGAATTTATGATGTGTATGTCACCGGTGAAGCAACCGCATGATCTTATTCTTGTTATCTGTGTTCTCTCCTCACATTAGATTTGTTAGCAGTAGGTTATATCTACCAGCCCAATTCTATAGCCTTACACACAAGTGCTCCCATTGAAACACATGGCACTGTGTAAATAATAATAATACTCTTAAGTATATTCTGTCAGCAGCTAAAATAGTTTCACAGTGACCTCTATACTGCTTGAATCAGATCTTCAGCTAATGTGAACTGGTGCAGTTCCATTGGGGTCAATTGAACTATGCCAATTTGTACCAGCTGAGGATGTGTCCCTCAGATTTTAACTTCTTTCCTAGCCTTCTTTTAGTCATTAATCTTGTATTGTCATTGAAATCTCCCAGAAGTCCCCTGCTACATACAGTTCCATGCTTAGAGAGTAATTATGGCCCCGATTTAACCAAGCACTTAAGCCCTATTTGTGTCAATGGAAGTTAAGCACATACTTAAGTGTTTCAATGAATCAGGGCCTCTACAGGCTTATCATTTAAATGCAAGAGGAAGACATACATATATTAATTGCAGTGCACTGTAAGCATCCTTTATCTCTTAGAAGGCCACCCAGAAGGAGGGGCAAAAGGAGCAGTTTGTCTCTGCTCCCCCATTTGAGACGTCCCCCAAAATAACAGAGGGTGGCTGGGCCAAATTTGAGTGAAGAGTTGCAACTTGCTGCATGGAGTAACAGTGCCACTCGGGTTTGGCCCAACCACTCCTCTGTCCTGTCATGGGGTGGTTGGGCCAAATTTCGGTGCTGCAGCACCACTCAGGATTGGTGCCTGCCATTGACAGTGCAGGGAACAACTTGCCTGCCTCAGCCAGGTCAAGGACCCATCATTGCCACTGGTGGTACTGTTGCATCAGTCCTGAGGGTGAGAGCCTGGAGGAAGGAACAGTGTTGGTGGTCAGGGATAATGCTCCCATGCACAGCAGCTCTGGAGTTCAGAGAGAGGTGGGACCTGGAGCAGCCCTCTGGCCACATGTAGGGCAGAGCTCCCTGCTACCTGCAGAGAAAGAATCAATCCCACAATTCTGGGCCCTTCCTGGCCCCCATCCACACCCCTCTTCCTCAACTCTTTCACATCCATGGTAAATTCTGGAAGTGTGGGGGCACCTCAGTTTTATATTTTGTCCCAAGCCCCCATAACCCTCTGTATGGCCCTGCTAGGATATGCCTGTACTGCAAATTAAGGTGCATTTGTAGCAAAAATAGGCATAACCACACTAGCTTTAATCTAGCTAGCAAGGTAACAATTGTAGTGAAATTGTAGGATTCAGCATGGGCTAGCCACCTAAGTACAAGCCTACCGGGGACCCTGAGTATGTACTCAGGTTGCTAGCCCATGCTCCCACACCTGCACTGCTATTGTTATCCGTACTAGCTAGATTAAACCTCAGTTTGCAGGGTAGAGGTTTTCTTTCACTGGGACTAACGCGGAATCTGGCAGGCTGAAGAGGAAGGAGAAGGCTATGAATTGGAATGTTAGCTGAATGTCTGAATACTATTTAACACTGCACTAACTCATCCTAGGATAATGAGATGTTTAAACTTTGAAACCTTTTAACTGTTAGGGTTGAATATTCACATAAATGCTGTCTAGTCTGATCCACGAATAACAAACCCCAAAAATAAAACTTCCAAAAATACCAATGCAGCAGCATGGCTTCAACTTTCATATCAGACCAGAAATATTTGGGCTTTAAGGAAAACAGGAAAATAAAACAAAACAAATATTGTATAATTAAACAGTAATTACTATTCAGGAATTTGCTTCTCCTACCCAGTGTTTAAGTCTGGAACATTTCACCTTCAATAAATACTTCTATTCCTACCTTGTCTGATGGAACAGACCCAGTTTAAATGAAAAGGCCAATTTCTTCTAGCGTGCCACCTCAGTGACACAAAGTTGGCGGAAGGAAATATATATGCTGGATAAACTCAATGTGAGGGGGTTTTTGTTTTGTTTGTTTGTTTATTTTTCCCTTTAATTTTACAGTGAAACACTCCTGCATATTAGTGTTTGAGGCCTGGCTTGGAGAAAAGGCAGGGCAGTGTTGGGCATTTTTGGCTTGGCTTTAAGAAAGAAAAAGAACAAAAAAGAGCCTTTGGAAAGATCTTAATATTGCAGCATCTGAATCCAGACACCAAGGTCCATGACCTCAGGTGACCCTTCAGGAGGTACAATTTGATAAATTAACTTGAAAAGCAAAAGGTTAATGTGGAACTGTAAAAACATTATTGTTAAGCCAAGTGCTAGGGATTTCCAGCTTTCAGACCCCAGAAAACAAATGGTGTGTTTATATTTCTTTCTTTTTATTGAGTTTATTTTTTTATTTCAGCACTTTGAGTTCACAGAAGTTCCAGTGGCAGCACTTAAAAGCAGATTTGCTATGAGATTTCCTCACCATGTCAGCTGTCATTCTCAGCGCTGCTAATGGACTAGATAGAGGCAGAACTGCTCTGCTGAGTGTAGCTTTTTAAAAAGATATATCTAGAGATACCTGTACTAGATTTTACAGTTGCTTTTCTAACTTACACATGAAAGAGAGTTATTTTTTTTTAAGGCTCAATACACCGCTGACTGATCCAATCTAACAAGTTTGGACCAATGGAAGCTGCACCAGTGTAAAAAGGAGAGTAATATTTACCTTTGTAAGGATGATCAGGTTGAAGAACTCTATAGAAGTACAAAGATATTCTTCTGATATAACACTGCACCAAATCCAGATCGGTTTTATAAGCTTCAATCTGGAATATAAAAAGCTGAAATTCTCACTGAGGCAAGAGAGAGATCTAGAGAGAAGGATAGGGGTCGAGCAAGTAGATATCCCAAACAGACATCTCAGGAGGGCCTTTGGGGACTCAGGCTTTTGTTTGTAAATCCAGTGGTGGCTTAGGGCTTTGTTATTTTAAGAATGAATATGGGCAAACATTAGGAAAGGGATTGAATTTGGATAATAGCCACTGTTTGTTATGTTAGGAGCAAGATGAAGAACATGACAATTATCTACAGGCCTACTACTGTATATCCGCTATACAGTACATCAATTGTGTACACATTGGCCAGACCACTTTAAAAACTTACTACACACCACTTGTTTGATTTACAAGGAAGATTCTGGTAAGAGTGCCAGGAGTCTAGTAGATAGAAAATCTACAGTACATTAAAAAATTTATTCTGCTCCTGTTTGCATGTTAGTTTCTTCCTATACTATACCAGCAGCCATTAATGCTAATGAGCAGAGACATTAGAAAAACACACCAAACAAACGATGTAGTGTGGGTTTGGTATCTTTGCAGAATTATTTAAATTTACAGTTTTTAAAGAATAATTTTGCAGAATTTTCCAGATATTCAGTGACCCCCACTGCTAAGTCAACGTAGCATGTAGTGAAACCCTAGCTATTCAATGCTGGATAACTTATCTGAATCCATGATCAGCATTTATCTGCCTGTCATAAAAAAATTCTGCGGGTTGTGATATTTCAGGACCCTGATCTAGGATATTTTCAGAATATGTATCACTATAGTATCAAAGCATAGTCCTGGACAATCTTTAATCTATATCTTATAGAAGAATATGTTCTAAACCTTACAAATCTCATTTATGAAATTGTGCGTTTGTGGCTTATCTGTGCTTGAAGTGTTAGCACGCAAGTCCTGGAGTTACCCTTTGCACAGCTGTGAAGATGGGCAGCAACCTATTTCATTTTGGTCAAGGGATGATGTAATTATTATTAGGAGTGTAAACAATTTGTGAATCTAAATGAAATATTTCATTTTCCTAAGAAGTTTCTAGAGGGAGAAATAATTTTAAGCTTTGAGACACATTTTCCAATTTCCTGGTTCCATAGTGTTGATAAAATACATAACTGTTAGAAAAGCATAAATTGATTCTGTGATGGCCTGCCCTAGTGGGAGTAAATCAGCTGAAGCTTATGTAAAAGATAAGAACTGTGGCTATTAACATGAATTAAATTTCTCGCCTCATTTTACTTAATGTTTGTCTCTAGCTGTCTGACTCATATATGCAAATTCTTCCTTATTCTTCCTGGGGTGTTGGAACAGGCTTATGCAGCAAACAGTTTTGGTAGGATAAGGTGCTATGGTCCTGTAGACAAGGAGAGATCCTTAAGAGTGTATTTCATTATGAAAATCCTCTTTGCAAATGTCATTACTAGCAATAAATAAACAACACTGTCTTCAATTAGCTTGTTGGGGCTAGATCTTGCATTCGTCACCCTAACACAGATATGTATCAATTTGGTTAATATGAACTGTGGGTGAAATTCAGTGGAGATGTGGAATATAGTAGTAGCAAATGCTTTCATATTTTATGTACAATTATACATACAGATGCACTAATATTAAAGCATATTTGATATAGAGAAGCTATGTATAGAACCTAGGAGCCCCAGCCATGGACCATGGCCCCACTGTACCAGGTACTGTAAAAACACAGAATCCTGTTCCAAAGAGCTTAAATATAATAATATGATCTTCAGGTCCAGAACCATCTCTAAATTTAAAGAATATGGCATCACTCCTGAAAGTAAGTAATGGGCAAATAGAAAAATAGGTAACTGCTGCTTAGGAGTACTTGCTGTTATAGTTAGCAGTCACCAGAGCTTCAAGGGCAGATTCTCAATTTTTGAACAGTCATACAAGCATTCAAATGCTCATTGAATCCTTTGAGTCTGAAAATCTCAGCTAGAAATCTCACAAGAAAGCTAGTTATTAGGGTTGGTCAAAACATTTTCCTTTTTGTGGAAATTTTCAGAAAAAAATATTTTGTTTTTATTTCAAAATGTATGTGGCAATATTTTTCTTTAATTGTTTCAAAACTATTCATTTCATTTTGATGGGGGAAATTTCCTTCTATCTTACTTTATAAAACTTTCTTTCTCTCCTCACAGTAAAGAAAGGAGGTAGAGGGTTTAAAAAAAGTGAGACAAAGTTGAGGGAAAACACTGTTTTCCAGTTGGAAAAAAAGGTGAAAAAATTGAAATGTTATGGCAGTATAAATGTAATTAGTATTACCACAATAGTTTTTATATTTAACCAAGCTGAAATTGTCTACAAGCACATTTCAGAATGCTAAAGTTAGAGTTGGGCAAAGCAGTTTGGCTAAAATGAGAAATGATTCCAACGTTGGCCCACACCGTGGATAAAAAAAATCAAATAGAATGGAATTGTTTTTAAGATTCAATAAATTTACACATCTTCCCATCTCAGCCTCTAATATCCTTATCTATCAGCTTCACAGCTAGTTCTGGGGGAAAATAGAAAATAAAATCATTAATATGCCCGTGACTTAAACTCAACAATTTGGATTGCTGCTATTCCCGACCCCTTTTATTCACCTAATTGTGGGTGGTTCGGTTAGCATAGTTATTTTTCTAAGAATGATCCAGAAAGCAACAGCATCATGATTAGTAGTACGATTATATATTCCTAGGAGTGTTCATGATGAGAATGCTATTATAGCCATTTCCTAGAGCTCGTTGTCAAATCCAATCTGTGAATAATAAAGTTACACAGATCATCACAGATTATTGGAAGACAGTCAAAAGAGGCTCCTGTTTGCTGCCTAGATCATCCATTACAGGGTTCTAAATTAACCCAGAAGTGGTTCTAGACTGAATTACCATCAAATGCATTTCCATCTGTGAAGAAAATCTAACCTCCCCATTGTAACAGTCTTTGCCTTAACCTCAATGAAGCAAGGGAACCACCCTGTCTGACATTATTTGGAGGAGAACTGAAATCTGTGCCTGGAAAACAGCTCAGAAAATAATAGGAACTAATCATGGAAAATATCTATTAAGTCCACCTCCCTTTCAGTGCAGGATTTTTTTTCCCACAGCACATTTTCAGGAATTTTGTCAGGTCTAGTTTTACAGGTCCCAGGCAATGAGGCCTTTACCGCTGTCCTTGGGCGTCTCTTCCTCAGTCTAGCAAGTCTTATTACCAGGATGTTTTTCCATACTGAACTTTTCCTTTCTTCATTTCATCTCATTTCTCCTATTAATAGCATCTTGCTCCACATATATATAAATAAAGTGACATGTAACTGTATATGCTATTTCCAGTTATATTATTTATGAGGAAGTGTTTAGTGTGCAGTGGCTGAGAGTGATTTAAACATGAAAAGGGCCATAAATATAAATAGTCAGGAAAATCTATTTCACTACTCACTCTATTTCTAAGATGCTCTTGGTCTCAATGCTGAATTGCAGCTGACACTGAGACAGAACCATACTTTAAGTACCTTGAGTATATAGCGAGCAAAGTCAGATTAGCAGTTCATTACCAAAACCTTCACATTGGCATAAACCCAATAACACATGCTAAGGAGTTGTGATTAATATTTAAAAGCTTTCCTCCCTAGACAATTACATATAAATCAATGAAACACGACTTTGCAGACATACTCAACATCTCAAAATGTATATCAAGTAAAATTGTTTACAAATATTTGTCAACATTTCCCCTCTTTTATCCTTTAATTTCACCTCACTTTTTTCTTGGTTAATGTACTGAAGTGGGGGAGAAAATGGAGTAATATAATTAGTACCAAAAGCATCTGTTTTAAGGAAATACTACTCTGCCAAAGATACGAGCACATTTCCAAACATGAGTAATCACTTGCTGGATACCAGTCTTTGTATGTTTCTGCCAGGGATTAAAATCACTAAAAATGTGTGCTTTGTATGACTTTAGAGACTTTTAATCACTCTTTGTCTTAATTTAGTTATTTTCAAAATGAGCATTATACTACCAAAATTACTTCCCTCACAGCATTATCTTGTGGCTCAATTAATGTTTCAAGGATTAAAGGGTGTGAAGTATAAAACAATATTAGAATTATTTCCCTAGAATTAAAATAATGCCAAATAGTGCTTTTTGGACATGGACAAATAAGACTATACATGGAAAACAGCAGAGCTGGGTGAGCTATTAAAATTTTTTAATTTATCCATTGAATTTAGCATAGTGTTCTGTTTGTAGAGTTTCCATGAAGGAACTGAACAGGTTTGTTTATTCCTATTTATTTTGGTGAAGTCTCCTTTAGCTGAAGACACACCCCACAGTTGGGCAAGTCAGACTATAGTTTAAGTGTGCTCCTGGATTCCTCATTGATGCTAACCTTGAACATAACAGCATCCACAAGTAACTCCTTCCACCATCTGTTTGGCTAGGAGACTCATCCCATCCTGGTGGACAATGGCTTGGCCTCAATTATATATGCCTTCATCTCCTCTGTCTGGATTTCAGAAAGGCATGGCATACTTGGACATGAAGTCATCAGACATTAAGGAACACCAATTATTACAGAGTGCTGCAGCAGGTCTTGTCAGCAACATGGGATATGCAAGCACATCAGACTTGTCCTGTGTTCTCTGCATGGGCTCTCCATAGAATATAGAGTCAAGTTTAAGGTCTCAGTGTTTATCTTCAGGGTGCTAAATGAACTGGGCCCAGCATATCTAAAAGATTGCCTAAAGCTCTGGGGTGAACACCATAAGTCATGATGGAACTTTTTACCTTAAGGATAAAGTTAGTCTGTGAAAGAGACAGAGATTTCTCAAGAGTCAATCACAGACTGTCAGATGAACTTCCACAGTAACTAAGGACCATCAAAAACCTCACTGCTAATGGTAAAGTACAGTTCTTCAACCTGGCCTTTGCTATCAGAAACACGGCAACACGTACATACCAATAACAAAACAAACAACAAACAAAAAGACACACACAGAAAAAACCCTTCAGAAACCAAACCACTACATGCAAACTCAATTTTCCTCTATAGAGAGGATGAGAAAATAAATCACATGTGAATGATGGTATCGTATACTTATACTGAAATTGGGAGGTGTGACCGTAGCACTTGTATGCATACTGGAGCTAGCTTTGATTGCACTCGATCACTAAAAATAGCAATGATGCCTCAGAAGCATGGGGAGAGGCATGGGATAGCTGCCCAAATACAGCCAAAACAAGACCTTTTGTACATGGTCAGGTGCCACCTGATCTGCTGCAATGTTACTGCTATTTTCAGTGAGCTAGCTAGATCCAAACTAGCTCAGGTAATCGAAAATGTCTGTGCATCACGGACATATTTGCAGTGTGGACATATTTGTGGTCATGTTGCTTAATATGTAACTGGAAGGGGCTCAAATACTAGAGTGATGAGAGCTATATCATTAATCTCAAATCTTCATCAGGGTAACTGCTCCCCAGGATAGAGTCCCCCATCCTGCAAGTGTTGCCTACATTCTTTGTTCCTGGGCATATAGATTCAGAATGGGGATGGCTGAGTGAGATACCTGGTATGCCACCACTGCTGACCAGCTGCTTAGCTCTAGAAATGTATTTTGGAGCTCTAGTCCTGCTTGCTCCATTGACCCCAGCTCAGAACCTCTGTTCAGTAGAGCACATAAAATGGATGGTGAAGTGTGCTATCATTGAGCCTGAAAGAGGATCCTACCTGCATTGAAGGCTTAAGAGGAGGTACTGAAGGTGGAGGGCACAGACCTTGTTTTGTAGAGAAGAATGAATAGTATGTAGTTCTTTCCCTTTTCTCCTGAAATAAGAAAAGGTGAGCTCATCTCCTCCCTCACACCTCACGCATGCCTTTCTAGTACAGCAAAACAGAGCAAGTTTTAATTGTTACAGACAGAATAAACTGTCTGCAGAAATTACATGAGTAAGTTCACTATCCTGTTGACTAAGAGGCCACTCTCTTTTTCTTCAGATCTATCGTTATGCTGCCTGGTGTGTAGGCTAATTTGTTTATGACGTGACACAAGGATTTGATTTTCTGTCTCTTACTCCCATAGATAAATAATTCTTTCACAGCTGATCCATCACAGCTGTGGTCTCATTCTGATGTTATCTTGGCAGCACTTGATGCACTGGCATCATTACTGGCAAATTCTGCAAAACAAAACAACTAAGTATATGTGTTTTAAAAACATTTATTAAAAGAAAATGATAATATATTTTGCTATGGTAACAGCTGTAGCCATGTCCCATACATCCTGTGGGATATTTTTCTGTTGCCATAAGCCTCATATTCTGTTGGAAGGCAAAGTGGGGGTATTGTGGGTAACAGAACAAGATGGCAGCTACAAGTAGCAAGACTAATTCACAGCTTTGATATACAGCAAGTCTTCCTGCAATGAAGACGTGTGCTTTTCTGCAGCAACCTTTGATAATACTACTCCAGCTTAGTCCAATTTTTCTTTCTGTTAGGAGATTCAAAGATTAAGTAATAAGATCTAAGGGCTTGCATACAGGGTGACATTCAGAATATTTTAATCTGAATTCACTTTAAATTCACAGTTCCTATTGATTAATTAAACTGCATTAAACCCCTGTGTGGACACTCACATTCAAGATTTAAGTGGCCTTAATTCAGTTTAGTTTTGTTTATTTTGGAAGAGAATTAAGCTAAACTGAATTAAGGGTATATCGCACAGTGCTCCCTTATGGCTGGGCATGGTGTGGCAGGCTCTCTCTTCTCCGGCACCTCCTGCCAACAGTCACTGTAGATTGGTGGTGGGCTGCTCTTCTTATGACTCAGCCCTCTGACCAAGTCACAATTTAGTTCCAACCCTTCTGGGGTAAGAAAAGTGCAATTAAAAGTTCAAAAACATCCCAACCCAAAAAATTCTTCTGCTCCCACTTGGACTATACTTCAGATCTGTCCTTGAGATTCTATCTTCCGCTGAACCCTGGGCTCATCAATCCTTAAATCAGACCTATACACCCCCTCTTCCTCAGGGCTTAATAGTGGAACCCCATCCTACCCTCTGCTTGAGGTTCTGGCCTTATATTAAAAGCTCTTCTCCTTCCGCTGAGCTCTTTGTGCAACTTCCCTACAGCCTGCACTTAACGCAGCCTCTTCTCTCATTCTTAGGCCTCTGGCTTCTCCCTAGGTGTTCTCTGCTCTCTACTGGAACACCAACTCCTCATGATTGCATCTCTGTGCTCTGCACCCTTTCCAGGGCCCATGACGGGTATTAATTTTGTCCCTGTGGCCTTCTTCAGTTGGCCTTCTCCAGGCCACTCTCAGATAGGAGGAATTCCCTACTGCCTCTCTCCTGGATTTCTCTGGAGCCTCCTCTATAGCTTTCACCCCCTCCTTGACTGAAAAAGATCCAGCTCCTCTCAGTTTGGTCTAATAACAAATCAAGCCTGATTTGCAGTTAATTTATAGCTCAAAAAATAGCTCCAATTAACCCTTTTAGTGCCAGTGTAGGTATAAATCCCATCACAGGGCTCTTTAATTCTGAACGAGAGTGTCCACACGGGGGTTTAACTGTGGTTTAACTAATCCACTTTAAGATCACACTTTTAGTTATTTGGCTTATCTTTCCAGATGCCCTAAACGACATGTGCTGGAACAGTGCTCTAGCCTTACTCATCCCATCCTCACTTTGGCTCTCTCTTCAGCCACTCCATGAGCAAAATGCAAACTGGGAAGAGAGTTCAAAGACCAATAAAAATTATGTAGGGGCTCATGGAGTTGTCGTCAGAAGAAGGCATAATATAACTAAATATAGTTGTAGCTTGGTTAAGTGGTGATTAAAGCATAAGAATGTACAAATATTCAAAGGATATATACACACGAGCAGCTTATATTTGGTCAAAAAATTAAATACAATAGCTACAACCATGCTCACATCCTTTCATATTGATTTTGCATTGGGATGATCACAATTTGCTGGTCCTAATGATCATGGAATACAAGTTTCAAAGTGCATTTGTGGGAGCTGAATTTTAAATTTGCACATATCACTATTCGCATCAAAAGCACTTTGGTTTTTGTCCAGCTGAGGAGTTGAGAGCAACACTATATGTCATATCTGATTAATCCTGACAAACAGCAGAACTTGAATTTCAAATCCCAAATCAAGAGCTGAACACTTTTAATTAACTATTCATGGTCAATTCATAGAGCAAAGGAAAAAGTTATCAAAGAATTTTCTGACTAAATTTATAAGAAAAATTCAAGGAAATAAACATCTGCTTGCAAGTATTCTGCAAGCACAGAGACTAAGTTTTTCAGATTAAATTATTCATTGCAAATTATTAATCCAGCTCTTGTATGCACCAAAGGGTGAAGAGAATGAGGTGGAACTATTAGATGAGGTAGAAGGTTGTATAACTAGAACCAATGGGATGACAGTAAGTAAAATTCAGGATAAATATTAGGAAAAATTTCTTCTGGTGAGATCAATATGACTGTGGAATTGTCTTCTAAGGAAGTGGTAAAAAAAACAATCACCAGAGATATTTAAAACTATATTCTGCAAGATTCTAGCAAATATACTGTAGGGAACAGTTCTTCACTAACGGAGGGAAGATTGGATGACTTCAAAGGTCTTTGCAGCTCTAATTTCTTTGATTCTATAGACATGACCTACAAATCAACTAAACCTTTGAACGGTTAGCAGTCACTTTAACCATCCCTGGGTAGTTTCATATCACATCCACGATCAGAAGGAGCAGCAGTTCACATATTTTGAAAAAATGTAGCCTCCATTTTTTGTACAATATTTTCTTTCCACCTTTTGTGCTGCCAGCAACTATTACACTGTAGCTACAGCCTCTATGACCATAAGTATTTAATCTTTCTACTGAGACTGTGAAAAGGATGCCTATTCAAGCCAACTGTGATGTAGGCTAGAGAGCAGACAGAATTCATTTTACATTGGCAACTGTGTGCAATTCTGGTCTTCCATGTTTAAGAAAACTGAATTCAAACTGGAACATATACAGCCAACGACTACTAGGAAGGGTAAACCTATCTCATGAGAGAAGACTCAAGGAGCTTAGCTTGTTTTGCCTACGCAAACAAAGACTGAAGGGAGATATGACTGCTTCTATAAATAAACCAGAGGGATAAATACCAGGAAGGGAAAGGAGTTATTTAAGTTAAACATCAGTGTTGACACAAGAACAAATAGATATAAACTGGCCATTAACAAGTGTAGACTTGAAATTCGATGAAGGTTTCTAAGCATCAGAGGAGTGAAATTCTGGAATAGTCTTCCAAGGGGAACAGTGGAGGCAAAAAACTTAATTAGCTTAAAGACTAAGCTTAATAAGTTTATGGAGGGATGGTATAATGAGACAGCATACAATGGCATGTAGCTGGTCCATAACTGCCAGTAGCAAAAAATCCCCAATGACTGGTGATGGGACACTAAATGGAAGGAGCTCTGAGGTACTGCAGAGAATTCTTTCCCAAGTATCTGGCTGGTGGGTCTTGCCAACATTCTCCAGGTTTAATGATCATTATATTTGGGTTGGGAAGGAATTTTCTTCCTAGTCAGATTGGCAGAAACCCAGTTTTTTTCTTCTGCCTTCTTCTGCAGCATGGGACGTGGGTCACTTGCTGGTTTAAACTAGTGAAAATGGTGGATCCAATGCAACTTAGATTCTAAAACCATGATTTGAGGACTTCAGTAACTCAGACAGAGGCTCATGTCTATTACAGGAGTGAGTGGATGTGGTTCTGTGGCCTGCGATGTGCAGGAGGTCAATAGATGATGACAATGGTCTGTTCAAGTCTTAAAGTCAATGAGTCTATGAGATGGCAACATGGAGTGCAGTGGCAGAATGAGGAGGCTCTTTGATACCCATGGCTCTTTATTTAAGTTGAATGTTTCTAAATTTATCCTTGTCGATTTATCTGAGCACAATATATCTGACTCAAATATCATCGGAAAAATTGAAGTGCAAAAAATGGATGATCAGGTTGTGCTCAAACTTTTAAAAGACTGTTCGCCTGAGCTGAGAACAAGCATAGAAATTCTCAGCCCACAAGGAATCTATTAGAAAACTGTTTTGAGCAACTGAAAAGAGAAGATTATTCCTCTGCTATGATTGCTTTAAGTCTGATATTTTTATCTGATCTACTCCTAAGGGCTGATCCTCAGCCGGTGTCAATTGATATCATTTCATAGAAATTAATGCCGCTATGACAAGTTACACTAGTGGAGGATCTGGCCATTGACTGGTATTTTATCTCATAACAATCCATATATATAGATATCTGTTTAATACAGAACTCCTGTAACAGCATGTTAAAAGGATTCCTCCAGGGTTACTTGAAGGCACAAAATACCATTGTGCTGCCGCCACCCCCTTTAACCTTGAGCTCACTGAGAAAGGGGATAAATATGCTCAGAGTTCCAAAACACAGAGCTAATGGTCAATATACTCATCTGTGCTCTTTCCCCCAGAAGGAGCTTGATCTCCCTTCCATTCCCTCCTCTTCCATTTCCCTCCAACCTGTAAGAGCAAAGAAATGGCAACTCTCTGCCCCAAGTGGATGGAGAATCTTACACTCCCTACCCATTGCACAGTATTTCCTGCACCTGCTCTGTGAAATAAAGAGCACTCTCACCCAAAACATCTGCCAATGGCAGCTGGGGATTGGTTGACTCAGGGGAGTCCCTGGCAGAACTCCTTCCTTGGCTTTCTGAGATTCCACATAGGCAGGGGAGATCACCTGGGGGCCAGATCTGCTAGGTTTAAAGCCACTTGCAATAGTGGGCTAATAGAAAGTGACATTAAGGACTGTGTCCTAGTAGTTTTTTGCCCCCATCTCTATTTTATTTGATTCTCTAAGAGCATTTTTCTTTCCTTCCCTCTCATTTTTTGTGGGTATTATACTTAGATTCCAATCTCACAACTCCAACTGGCAGGTGATGGTTACTCACACCCTTAGCAGGAATATTGGACACCATGACTGCTGAGCAACTCTTAATTCATATTGGGTCAAATCCTAGAGTCATCATTTCGGCAAACTGATTTCAAAGAGGTTTTTTCTTGAGTAAGGACTTCAGCATGTGGCCCATTATGTTTACACAAACTCTATTTGCTTAGTATTAATGTCAATCATAGAGCAAGTCAATGTTTGAAATACTTGTAAATCTAATTCAAATAAGCATTTTCACTAAAAATACAAAGTCTCAAACAGACATGGGACAGTCTCCAGACAGATTCATAGGACGTTGCCCGGTATGCAATTAATATAACCGTGTCATAATTCATAAAGCAGCAAAGAACAGAACCAAAAAGAAATCAGATTTGGAATAGAAAGGAAATACTGTTAGTTTTAATAGTGGAATGATTTGTGTGATGCTACCCAGGTGCCAGTTAATCTAGTGTATCGTGAGCCTGATTTTAATGACAAGTGAAAAAGGAATGTCTTAATTTAATGCTAATAGACCTATCATAAACATCCAACATACTAGCCAGATGTTTGGAAAACTATCCTTGCAGACAAAGAGTTTGCTAGCATATGAAAATTTCATGCACAAACCACAACATTTTCATCACATCGTATTGTTTCCACTCTCAGTAACTTTGTTGCTGTAACAGCTTAGCAATAGAAACCTTCCCACAAAACCTTGTAAATAGCGCTATAGTGATCAGGGGTCAGACTACACCATAAGGGCTTCATATGATCCTAAGATCTATCAGTTCATATCAGGCCAATGATTTATATGCATAATTCTCCATTGTGTTCTGTGTAAAAATCAATGAGATCCTACAGTCCTATGAATTGGTTAACCTGACACAGGTAGCTGATGCATTTTTGTTGTCTTGGAAGATGAACAAGCCAGCATGATATTCATGACCTAAGTTTCATCTCACTGTATTCCCACAAGGACTCTGATCTGGCAAAACACTTCAGCACATGCTAATGAGAGTCTTTAAAAGATGCATAACCAATTGCACTAACTAGACAATTTAAAACTGTTTTAAGAGAAAGGGTCTGTTGATGTCCTAAGATCATAAGGAGCATCAGCTCATTCTGTGTCTTTAAATAAAAATTGTATGAAATCACTGATTCCTAAACACAAGGTTATCAGCATTGTTTGAATGAACTACTGAATGTCCCTAGAATTTCAGATGCTCAGATGGTCCCCTCCCTTAGTATTAAATTCACTACTAAAAATTGTACTCAGGAATCAGTATTTAAAAGGATTGCAAGTCCTTAACTTATAAATGTACAAATTATACAGAAATAGAATGCTGTTATAGATACAGAAATGCAATATGAAAAATACTAACTTTATTAACATTTTAAGTCGGCAAGATCAAGAACTCAAAGGTAAGAAACTGAAAAACTTACAGTGGCTCCAGCAACGTTACAACTGCCAACCTTCATATTCTCTTATTATAGTTTCAGATACCCTGTTTTCAGTTGCTTATAACTTTGCCAAACTTTAACCAGTTGGGCTGAAATTTTTCCATGTCAGATATCTGTCTCAGGCTGATCTTATTTATTTATTATAAAAGTTTCAGGAAAAATGTTGCCGCTGTTTCCAAGAGTGTGATTAACAACAACAAAAATCTTACATTTTTATTGCAAAACAGGCACCTTTGTGATTTGAGACAGAGACTCGATATTTTCCATGAACTCCTCCCACTCCCCAATTTTGGCAAAGTGATAAGCCTCTGGGCAATTACAACTCACACATGCTCGGTAGACACCTATTTTGACGGCTAAAATCTCCAAATATCCCATCTATGCTGAACATGCTCCAGCCCAGCTCATCAGGAGATGAGTTGAACTATCCCTGCGGTTGCTGCTCCTGGCTGGTGCAGGGCCAAACATCAGAACTGAGAATGGGGAAATTTTTCTGTGCCTTCAGTGCTCCCCTTGCTGATGCCCGGGCAATATGGAGGGGGAAGTGGAAGCTGCATGACTGAACTGCAGAGCAGTGAGGAACAGGGGACGTATGGTCTAGGAAATGGGTGGGAACTTAGATGGGTGGTGGGGAGAAGAACCTGTTGTGGGAGAATGGGGGTCGGGGTGGGAACATGAGTATGAATGGACAAATCGGAAACTGTTTTTAGTAAATGGAATGCACCAATCATCCGTCTCTGCAGGTGGGGGCGTAACTATATGCTTGAGTTCCTCTCCATGGGCTCAGCAGTGGGAGCCTGGCACAGCACCACCAGCATTTCCTGAACGTGTCCATACACTATTTAGGGATCTTAGGCAGGAATTTCCTTTCGTCAGAACGTTGCACATTACCCAACACGGCCTCATTAGATTGTGTGTTGTTTCTCTGGCACTCCGCCAAGAGCTAATAGCTTGAAATGAATCTCAATCAGGATGACAGCTCATAATGAAAACAAAGGTGAATTGGAGCCATTAAGGTTCTAACTCCCACAGGCCCTGAATCATCCACTAAAGCGCCAGGTCTAGTTTACTTTCCCCTGCTATGTTGACTAATTTCACCAAGATATTTGATGGCAGCTGTCTTTTACCAGATGAAAACCCATCTCCATCTGAACAGACATCTATCACCTGTGAATCAGAACTTGAGAAGAAGTTGTGAAAAGGATTGAGTCCCCAGTGTTACTTTCTCTTCCTCTGAGTGTGGAGCTCTAACCTGCAGAGAGGGCAGGAAATCCAACCCTTAATCCCTGCTGCCAGCTGTCCTCCTGTTGGAGGATGAAGATGTCATTGAGAAGCTGTAGGAGAGTGCATATGTTGTGCTATTGTTGAGAGCTGGAGCAGGCCCAGAGTCTGAGCTAGGGCTGGGAGATAGGCCCAGGAACTATGAATATGGCCAGTATTAACTTGCACCACACTGCATGGAAGAATCAGCCAGGGACCCAAAAGAAGGAAATGCCCCGGGCCCTGATTGCTGTTTAAGGGACCAATGTGTTAGGGACAACAAGACTGTTTTGTTTTCTTATATATTTGAGCATCTGCTTGTCAGTGAAGAGGGTTAAGTAATTTCTGGGTGATTCCTTGCCTCCACAAAAGCTGTCAGAGGGCTTTCCATCCCAAAGCAAGAGGTTGGAGTTTGGAATAAACTCTAACAGCAGCGAGACTCCACCACATAAGAACAGATGGAAAGATAAATATTTCAGGCAAAGAAAATGAATAAAAAAACTTGCAGTAGCTGTCAATTGTGAAAGCATTGAGGTTAGTGTTATTAGCACTGTAACCCTTCTTCCAGGTATTGCCACCAGCAACTAGGGCAGGGTTCAGTATCTAGGGGTTCCAATGCAACAATACAACAGAAAAGCGGCTCAAGCCTCCACCCAGTGACCTGGGCACCATCCCTGGGCACCTCTAAGAGGCAATACTTCCCCTCTCGCAAGCACAGAGTCTGAGTATAGCAAAAACTTAATAAAAGGAGGGAATTAACTCAGCATTAATTTGGGAAAACACCACAACTTGGGTTCATAAACACAAACCATGAGGAAAAGATCCACCCCCAAGTAAGTAGGGCACGGTCCTTTTCCCCTCAGGATCTTAAATCCAGCAACCCAAGAGTCCCTCTAATGTGCCTGTCCCTTCTCTGTACCCCACTCACAGTTGCTGTCCTTGGCCAGTAAATCCCCAGAGGTTCATCTGCAGAGTTCACCTCCTACCCAGCATGGAAGGTGTGGGGGAGGGGGTAAGGAGGCTCCTTACATACTGCACTGCTCGGGCACTTGCTTGTCACCCCAACACCTGATTGTGGGGCTCTGCTTTGGCCCTCTCCACCAGCTGCCCTGCTAGCCGCTTGCCACACCTCTCCACCAGCCACCCTGCTAGTTGCTTGCCACACATCTCCACCAGCTGCCCTGCTGGCCACTTGCCACACCTCTCTACCAGTTTCCCACTCACCAAGATGTCATCAGGCCCCCATCACGCACTTAACACAGCTCGTAGTGATTTCAGCTCTCAGTGATTTCAGCTGTTAGTGGGGAAGCCTCACTGCTGGTGAACACTGGGCAGTCTCTTGCAATAGAGACACTGTCCCAAAGTAGATCTAAAACTTACACCTAGGTACCAGTGATTTCAGCTCTGCAGCATGTAACAAGATTCTCAATTGAGTCTAAGTTAACTTTTTTATTATACCAGAAGGATTACCCTTAAACAGGGCTAACCCCCATCAAGTACAAATAAATAAATGCATGCCTGCCTGCCTGCCTCTCTCTCAATTTATTTGGCTTTCGAACCCATGTCCCCTGCCTAGCGAGTGCTGTTCAGTTGAGAGTGAGTCCCTCCATTGGGGTATGCCAGGTACAGTTCTGCTGCCCTAGGTTCACACAACAAGGATAACAATCCTTTATTACTCCTGTCCCAATAACAAGGAGACTGGGGATCCAACATCAGCCACAAGTGATCATTTGGGCATGCAGTCCCATCATGCTGAGCACCTACGTAAGGTGGGTGTGTCCATGCAAACGAGATCAGCTTCTGAAGTCTTTTTCCACAGCTCATCACTAGATGTCAGGGGAGAGCTCATTCAGACCTGCTTACATCACTATATGTGGTCCCAGCCAACACCATTACTGGATGAGTTGGGGAGAAGCCTAGTGAACTCAGTTATAATGCGAAATCACGCCCTCAAGATCCCTGTACAAAGAGAGCAAAGGTTGCATTCTCCTTGTGTGTAACACCACAATCACCACCAACTTTCAGACAACTTGAGGGGCCTTGGTAGGGGCCAGAGCCAGGAAGAGGGGGGCAGACCCGAGAGATGCTGCAGATCCTTTGGAATCTGCCAGTTTGGAGGTGGTCTTGCTCCCTTCCCTCAATAACCAATTTCTACATTAAGGGTTCCCCCAAATACCTCATCTCCTATTATTTTTCATGCAGAAGGGGACAGTCTGATTCCTGGGTAAGGAGAGAGATTCTGTCTCATTTGTTCCTAACTCCTCTCATTCCCCATTCTTTCTTTAGTTATCACTTGCAGCTTTGCCTTCCTCAAGGATGGACACTTTAGGCAATTCTACAAATAGGGGCTGGTCAACTTCCAGTGCTGAAGTCAGGCAGTGTAGGTTCTATACATCTGTAACATGGCTCCCACTCACTGCTAGTGCATCTCCTTGTGTCTAGATCTGGGAAAGTAGCTCTCACAGCAAAGGGTGTCCCCTTCTTCTCTCTGCAATACTTTGTCTTCTGATAACTTGGCCCTCTGGCCAGGTCCCAATATAGTCCACCCCATGTGCAATTATGAAGTCCAGCAGGACCGCTGTCCAAGTGCCTTCTGAGAATGATGGTCAGCCCCAGCTCAGGGCCCTGTGCCACTGTACCAGGGAACTCAGGCCTGCCTACTACACCAGGTTCCAGCCTAGGGGCCCTATAACTAGCAATCTAGACCTGTTGCTCAAGCACCTTCCCTGTTGCTGTTTCCCTGGGCTCCTTCCTACCGAGCCTCTCTCTCTTCCTTTGCCTCTTTCTGGGTTTACCAGAGGAGCCTCCACTACTTCCTGTGGCCACTTTTACCTCCTCTTAGCCTCTTGCTAGACTCCTTACTCCAGGAAAGGATTTCAGCGCTTATTCTCTTGCTGTATTTCCTTCTCGTCCCTGACAACCTTCCTCCCACCAGAGAGTAACTACTACCTCCTTTCCCTGTAGCCTCCTTCCTGGTGTTCTACAGCTGTCCCAGCCCTTCCCCAGCTGGGTTTCATTCTTAATTAACTCTGGCCCTCCCAGGTGATATCAGGTAACTTAATTGGCCTCTCAGGCCCTCATCAACCCTATATGTTCTAGCATAGAATGCACACCACAGCATGGTATCCAGGATCATTATATTCTGGAGTGAATGTTTGTTTTGTTCAGACTTTATTTATTTTCAGGATAAGAGTCAAATCCTATAGTTCTTACTTTAAAATCCCAAAAAAAATAGTTACTCTACAGCCATTAGAGAGGATATGCATACACCAAAATCTGGACTAATTAAATGTTCAGGCCCTGATGATTAAAAGGACATAAATATAACTTCTGATTTTCTACTTGCAGATAGTTACACATGCAAAGAATCATGGGTGCATTTTAAAGCACTTGGGTGTCTAACTACCTCATTTGCTAGCACAATCATTTACATTAAATATCTAAGTAATATAAGATGCCATCAATTACAGGTGCCTGCAAAATTATTCGACACAAAATTGGAGGGCAATTTTCAGTACAGGAGAATGCAAATCAAGCAACAGGAAACATGAATAAAAATATTCAATAGCTCCAGAAATAAAACCAGAGAAATCCAAATCATTCAGCATAACCCACTGTTTCCATATCTGTCTTTCTTTAATCTGTACTGAAATCAAAGGGCATAGATGACTTGATGAAATCAAACATCATATTTAGAGCAATACAGTCTATGCTGAGCAATCATTCTTCGTCTTGCTCTTCTTGGTCCTTTTCTGAATGATGGCCAGCCACTCATGAGGTCTAATTAACTTTCTCTGGCATTAGTCTGAAATCACGTAGCACATTAGTAAACCTAATTTCATAGAAACCCATCAAATGGAGAGATTATTGTCTGGAGAAGGAGAAGGCAACAGACACATTTTGGGTTTCACGACTACAGAGCTCCTTAAATATTTCTTTGGCTTTCTTTGTGGAGTTATGATTTCACAGTATGAATCTGGCAAAACCACAATAGCTCATTTTGATTTTTATATTTTAAAACTTGTTTTTATTGGGTGCATAACTCAGATAATTCAATTTATATTGGGATGGAAGTTGGCGCACATTTTCTCTTCTTAGATGCAGTGTTTTTTTTTAAAATGGCTTAATCGGTTAACTTGTTTTTTTCTTGGTTTAAAAGATTGTTCTCAAATTTTGAATTTTGTAATGCTTTAACTACAAAATGGTGATGTACAGGAAAAATGCATGATATCTAATATTGTGTACCCAAGTCAAATCCAGGTAGTTCATCTCAGCTGTGATCATTTAGGGCATAATCAAAAGCCCATTGAAAGATTCTCATTGACTTCATTGGGTCTTGGATCAATCCCTTATTAATATTAATTTCTGTTCAACTTGGCAGGAAACTGTATAACTCAGTGGATGAGATGACTCATTACTAGTTAGATGAAGGCCAGGGAATAAAAGCCATAGATGTTTACATTCTGTGAAGAAGCAAGAATACTAAATGAAACAATACCCAGTCGAAACAAAATGATTGCACTGAGCATTTAATCTTTTGAAATCTGATGTCCTATCACATACTTTGTAGCGTGTTTTAAGTTCTTGTAAACTATTTCACAATGTTTGCTTTATTATTTGTAGGGCCCTACCAAATTCTTGGCCCTTTTTGGTCAGTTTCACAGTCATAGGATTTTAAAAATCACAGATTTCATTATTTCAGCTATTTAAATCTGAAATGTCACAGTGATATAAATGTTGGGGTTCTGTCCCAAACAGAAGTGGTGGGGTTGGGCGGGGGTAGCAAAGTTATTATAAGGGGGTTGCAGTACTGCTCCACTTACTTCTGTGCTGCTGCTGACAGCGGCACTGCCTTCAGAGCTGGGCAGCTGGAGAGTGGTGGCTGCTGGATGGGAGCCCAGCTCTGAAGGCAGCGCCGCTGTCAGCAGCAGTGCAGAAGTAAGGATAGCATGGTATGGTATTGCCACCCTTACTTCTGCGCTGCTGCCTTCAGAGCTGGGCCCTCAGTCAGCAGCCGCCACTCTCCATCCACCCAGCTCTGAAGGCAGCAGCACAGAAGACAGGGTGGCATGGTATGGTACAGTATGGTATGGTATTACCACCTTGATTTCTACATTGCTGCTTGCAGGGCACTGCCTTCAGAGCTGGGTGCCCGGCCAGCAGCCGCCGCTCTCTGGCCACTCAACTCTGAAGACAGTGTAGAAATAAGGCTGTGACCCCTCTACTATGACCCCCCTAAAATAACCTTGTGCTCTCCCCGCACTGCTACCTTTTTGGATCAGGGCCCCCAATTTGAGAAACACTAGTTTTCCCCATGAAATCTGTATAGTATAGGTAAAAACACACAAAAGACCAGCTTTCATGCAGAGAGGACAGATTTCATGGTCCATGATGCGTTTTTCATGGCTGTGAATTTGGTAGGGCCCTAATTTTCTGTATGCATAAGGTATGGCTGCACTGGAGTCTATTCTTTCTGTTTCTAGCTTGTGAACCCTATTATGTTCTTTCTTTTTTTTTTTTTTAAAGTGAGGCGTTACAAGTTCCAAGTATGGCTGCCATCTGCTCTTTGAAGAAAAAAAACAAGAAAGCTAATTCAAGGGAATTTTTAACGCTTCTTTGCTCCACCATTCCCTTCTTGCCCCAGTATGACTGCCAAAGTCTATTTCCTGTATGACGGAGTGGATCTTAAGTATGTTTATGCTGATTGTCAGTGACTACATAGAAGAAAAGTTGATCAAAGTATAGGGAAAAATATGAACAAGAATACTCCAGTATTCCAAACAGGACTCAGGTGGCAATCTGAGATCTTCATATTATGCTCTACTTCTAATTTTAGCCCCACATTCTATGTTCCACGTGAAATGATCACTCTTACATACCAGCCTGCTCTATATAGCCATACATAAGGGGAATGATGTTCTTATTCATTCCTGAGAACTAAGGAAATGCTGTCTGAAAGCAATAGAAGAAGGGGTGTGGTAAAGATAGACTTACAGAAGATATAAAAAGCAGCATGTTTAGAGCAAGTTCACTAGGGGTCTGGTTTGCATCTTCTATACTGTAATCAAAGACAACAGTCTCCCCATTGTTGCAACTGAAAAAAATATTAAATAATGTATCCCTTCCCCAATCAGCATTTTAAAGGGGGGATATTAAAACCAGTATTCCCTCTGTGATAGTCAAAGTTCAGTAAATTTTGTTAAGCTGGAGAAAGTTTCCTTGGGAAGTAAGAATTTGTGAGTAATAAAACAAAGAAAAAACCCTTCAGATTTCTGATTCATCCTCCCAACCCATCACTTTCCCTATGGAGAATTTCTTTCTTTCTTTCTCTGTGATCAAAAGAGAAAGAAGTATGCTGAGTTGGTTTACACAGTTCTTTACAAAATCCTCTATATTGTGATGTTCTCAGAAAATCAATCTGCCTCAGATCATTGAAATTAATATTTCTGTTATGACTTACTAACTGGTGAAAGGAAGAGCCAAACACAAGCTCTATTTTAGTTCTGTGATAGCCCTATATTATCAAGCATCAGAAGGGTAGTCGTGTTAGTCTGGATCTGTAAAAGCAGCAAAGAATCCTGTGGCACCTTATAGACTAACAGACGTTTTGGAGCATGAGTTTTCGTGGATGAATACCCACTTTGTCAGATGCATGCAGTGGAAATTTCCAGGGACAGGTATATATACGCAAACAAGCTAGAGATAACGAGGTTAGTTCAATCAGGGAGGATGAGGCCCTCTTCTAGCAGTTGAGGTGTGAAAATCAAGGGAGGAGAAACTGGTTTTGTAGTTGGCAAGCCATTCACAGTCTTTGTTTAATCCTGAGCTTATGGTGTCAAATTTGCAGATGAACAGAAGCTCAGCAGTTTCTCTTTGAAGTCTGGTCCTGAAGTATTTTTGCTGCAAGATGGCCACCTTAAGGTCTGCTATAGTGTGGCCAGGGAGGTTGAAGTGTTCTCCTACAAGTTTTTGTATATTGCCATTCCTAATATCTGATTTGTGTCCGTTTATCCTTTTCCGTAGAGACTGTCCAGTTTGGCCGATGTACATAGCAGAGGGGCATTGCTGACATATGATGGTATATATTACATTGGTGGACGTGCAGGTGTATGAACCGGTGATGGTGTGGCTAATCTGGTTAGGTCCTGTGATGGTGTCGCTGGTGTAGATATGTGGGCAGAGTTGGCATCGAGGTTTGTTGCATGGATTGGTTCCTGAGCTAGAGTTACTATGATGCGGTGTGCAGTTATTGGTGAGAATATGTTTCAGGTTGGCAGGTTGTCTGTGGGCGAGGACTGGCCTGCCACCCAAGGCCTGTAAAAGTGTGGGATCATTTTCCAGGAAGGGTTGTAGATCCCTGATGATGCGTTGGAGGGGTTTTAGCTGGACTCATCCTTTTTTACCAAAAAATTCAGCTTATGAATGAGTATATACGGTAAATCTAGCAGTAGCCTTTACTCCTTTCAACTGATGTTTCCCTGGGATACACCACAGTGATTCATAACTGAGACTACTGAAGGATATGTTTAGATAGAATCTCAGCGTGGGTGCAGGAACAGAAGCTAAACATAGTGCATGTACTGTTTTCCAGCTAGCTTGAAAAGGACATCAGCACAAAGGGAAAATCCTGTTAACAACAAATTCTGGCTTTCGGTGTCTGCACGTCCCATGTGCCATATTGGAAAGGCACCCCTAAACTTTTGAAATATTGCCAAGATGCCATAATGAGTATGCTGAGTACAGCTCCTCTTAAAAATATTTTTGTTGGCAAACCTGGCTGGCGGGAGCAGGGAAGGAACCTCTTAGCCAGGAATAATGGCCAAACGCTGACTTTATGCTCAGCAGCCCCTGCCAAGCATTTTAACATTTCCTTGTAAATCAGAGAATTTTACCAGAAAGTCAACCACGTATTTAAAAAATAGGAGCACTGTGTTAGGCTGGTAGCTCACAGTGACCACTATGGCCAATGAGACTTTTGAAACTCGCCATCTTTAATCTGACCTTGTCACCCACAATACCCGATTTGTCCATACAACACGATGGTGCCTCAAGACCTGACTGGGACCGCTAGGCACTACTGCTATAAAAATAAATTATAGTTGTGTCTCAATGTCGCGACAACTCTTCAACAGCTAAGGGTAAAATACAGTGGTTAGTGGAGATCCAAGGCAAAGCCTCGTTTACAACCAAGCTCATTTGGTGAAACAATTCTGCCAGCCACATGCGTTTACTTTATTATACTCATTTTCCACTTGTTCATATCATGTTACTACATGGTAAGCTGCCAATGGTAAATCACAAAATTGAACCATGACGTTACATAGGACCAAATCCTCAAGAATTCAGCCCCCATTTAGGCACCTAAATAAGAACCAGATTTTCAAACTGTTCAGTCTATCCTTTCCCAAGCTTAATGCTATTCTATCAAAGGCACTGACCGGTATGATTTTCATATGTGTACTGATGCCTTACGTGATAACCCCACTCTTATTCTTTTGACTTGTCAAACTATTCAATCGCAGTTTGAGATTTGAGAAGCTACTTGTCAGCTAATTTATCAATAGCTCTTCAAAAGCTGTATTTTCTTTGTGATTGGTTAGAATTTTTTTTCCAGTTCATGGAAGTGGTTAGAGGGTAATGTCTAGAATCAGGCATTTTGTAGCCACCTCATATTTGCATGTACCTGCTTAGGCACTTGCCTTGCAACCACTGCTGAGATTCTTTTCAGACAACAAATGCTACATTAAAAGTGATTATAGGATTTGCACAAAGCTCACAGGAAAGAACTCGGCTGATTGTCTAAACCATCACAATCACATCCTCTTGTGACCTTGTCCAGGTTTGAATCCATGTTCCCAAGGGAGAATAGGAAAATGAGCATGCTCACTTCACTACAGTTCCTCAAACAACTTGTGTCAACTGTTGTTGATGCCAAAACATGTACTATGCTATTGGTAGACCATGTTCTGTTTATTTAAAGAGTATATTTTGTGTATGTCACGCTATGCAGAAAATAGATCTTATAGTCTAAAACACTGCAATTGTTTTAATTTATTTTTCTATTGTTAGGATCAAGTTTGTTTGTTTTAAATACGATGATAAGGACAACTATCTCCAAGACAATTATTTTTTAAAAATGGGATCCACCTTTTAAAGAATTTTTCTTTTTAGTTTTGGGGTTGCTCTGCCTAATTTGGTTCAATAGGCAAATAAATGCTGCCTTCTTTTAAACAGAAGATGGAACTGGTAACAACCTAGCAACAGGGTCCACACTGAAATACACTCAGGAAAACGCACAAAAATATACTGCCATTAAAAAAGTATGCTTGGAAACAAAATATTCCCATCAAGATTCCTATTCAATTAATCTCAAGGCTGTTGAAAAGAGAGCAAATTCCATATGGCAAAAATACATCAGAATATGATAGTGAATAGTGGCAAAAACCACAACAGCCAATAAATGTAAAGGGAAATTTCAGCACAACTTTGAGATATGTAACATACTTGAGTGGGGTTTTTAATGCACCAAAAAGATAAAGTCCATAAAATAGCCTCATTTTATATGGAAAAGTCTAGCTTCTGTTCCTCCTATGTCCCTTGTATTCCACCAGCTAGATGTAAGTATCCTACACCATACTGTGTTTAGCGTCTATCAAATCAGTTCAGGGTTGCCACAGTAGGTAAGGTTAGTTTTTGAATGCAGTCAGAATACATGCTGAGAGATTGTTGTATAAAACATATAGTCAAATCCTGATGTCCCTACTCCCGTGAGTAATTGCAGTGTCTAATTTAAGTGCCATGAGATCTTTTAAGATGAAACACTGTGTGCATCATTTTATATATTCTTATTTATTAGCTAAAGGTTCATAATATGTCAGGGTTGAAAAGTCTGGAGTTAGTATCACAGCCAAACATGGGCCAAAGAGGGTCTGGCTCTGGATTGAGATTAGGTTTAGAAGTAAACTAGGTTTCATGATTTGGATCTGAAGATGATGGATTGTCAGGAACTTCATGATAATGAAGCCCGAACCAAAAGAAACATTGCAAAATCAACTGTTTTCACGATAGTTCTGCCATCTGTGGCTAGGATCTCATTTACATGGTGAAATTTCAGCAGCATCCAAACTGGAACTAGAAGAGACGTTTTACCTAATCTTAAATCCAATCCTGACCAAAACTGTAGGTATAGATTCAAATCCAGGCATTTGACACTGAACTTCTCTAGTCTATGAGGAATGTGAAGGGCTTCAAATTTGAAGACGTTCAAGCATCATTTGTTGCTACTAACACAATATTCAAAACAATGAAAATAGTAAAGAGAGAAAGAGAGAAGAAAATAACTAGTGCAGCCAAAATTACTGCCACCTTGCACATTTAATGTCTGCTAAATCCTCCCTCTTAAAAGGAAATTAGAATTCCAGTTTTGGGTTTGCTTGATTAGTTATAAGTCTATCCTAAAAGTTTTAGTTGTATGATCAATCCCACACCAGGTGATGCTTTATGGAAAGTTTGTCAGGTAGATTTTTGATCTAGAAGAGTGCTGGTATCTGGCAACAGCGATCTCCCCTCCTTCTCATTCACAATAATTCAGAGATATCAAACCTATTTCTTACAGGATGCTTTTCAAGGGTAAGCATGTAGCCCTACCCTAAAGTGTTATATTCTGTTCTTTGGGATGAAACTTTTATCACACCCATAACATATTTCTCCTTTAGGGCAAGTTAGCCTGATTTTGCTAAGATTAAGGCAGCTGATAACTCTTAGCTCTTCATTTTCAAACTTTGGTTACTTATCAAGCTATTTAACAAAGTTTGGGGGAGGGGCGTTAGGCTCACATACACCAGGGCTTGCCATATCTGTGACTCAGGCATTTGAATGGATTAAGTAGGGCAATAGGATTGAATGGGGGACTCAGGTTTGAGCAACGTGAAGGCAAAAGATTTTCATATTATTAACAATAGTCTGTTGCTAACTCGTGGGTTATAGCAACATGGCTTGTTGAGATGATGAAACTTGCTTAGAGGGGAAATTTCAGAGAATGAAATTTTTTTTAAATAAGTCCTTGAAATTATAAACATCTGTAAAATTATGAGGTTCAAAATTGGAAAACTAACTTTGGATAACAGTGACAGTGGAGGTTCTGCTGTGGTTCCAAATTCATGTGCAATACTGTATACAATTAGTCAGAAGTTGAAATCATCATTTAACTTTTGCTATAATAACACACAAAAGGCAAGGGGGAATGATGATGTTCCTGGTCTTGATACTTATTCTTACCATCCTTGCTTTTCTTTCTTTAAATTATTCTTTTTTTGCTTTAAAGAAGTCAGGGGGCCATTATGGAAAAAGGACTGCCACAAACCGCAGATCATTGACGGGGTTCCAAAGCACTCAGAATTGGCCTAACTCCACTCCCTTTGAAATGTTTACCATTGATTTCAATGGGCATAGAGATAAACCAAGCTGAGTGCTTTGGAAAAATTCCACCCTGTGGATGGATGCCATCCCAGAGTTGCGCCTCTTGGCCTCATATCGTCCTGCAGACACCCTGTCCTCACTTTCATCTTGGCCTCTTTGTAATAATTGACTCAAAGACCAGAATCCTGACAATAAGATTCCATTTTCTGGGATCTTATTTATTCAGTCTTTGGCTCTACAGTGCCAGCCCTTAATCTCATTGGTTCAGGAATCCCACAGCCCTGCTTCTCAGGGCATTGTAGTTTTCAGCTTTCTCATGGTCTTTTTACTCTCTAACACTCAGCTCCTCCTGGTCTCCTTTGGGATGCTCCTTGTTCTCTAGTGAGCAGCAACTGCTAGAGCTTGCTTCTTTGTTCTCTGGAGTCTTTCCTCTTTCTTACCCATTACCCAAGCCTCTCCCTTATTTATCCCAGATTCCCGATGGGGTCATGTTACCCATTTTCCCTACATGGGAAGGCAAATTAATTGTCACAGGTGGGGATGAGACTCATCTCTCCTTGAAGGGCCACCCACCTGTGCCAAAATATCCTTTATTTATTATGTCTGTACTTTAAACTGAAGGAACCCAGCCTAGGATTCTCTACTACTATCTTCAAGCTTAATGACAGGTTCACTTCAAACATGTTTTTTTAATGACACTAAGCTTGTGATTTTTACCATATACTTAATTCAAGAACATGTTGAAGAGGTCTCTAATGGCTGCAGCCAAGCTAAGGTATTGTGTGTTTAATGAGAGATGGGAATGTAAGACAGTTTTTATAACTACTTACAGAAAGATAAGTGGGATTTTAGATGTGTACAAAAACAGTCTATAAAGGCATTGTGAAAAAACAACGTACTGCTTAATGCCTTTCTGCAAATTCTCTTGAGTATCAACATTACTATTCCTCTGGAGAGGGGCAAATTTTAACTTTGAGCCATAGTGAAATTTTAAAACATTGTCTTAAGATACAGCTTTGGGGGAAAATCAAATATAATTATCTCCTTACTCCATGTTAATAATCTTCGGTCATTCCTACTATGGAAACTATGATTTAACTAATTTTTATAGGTTAACAATAATTGCACTAGTGACATCCATGACATTTCTTTAGCAACCGGTTTTGGAAGTCTTGGTCTGTATTGGTCAATCTTTTATTTGTGTCTTTGCAAATAAAATAAAATAATCTGATTTCTCATCAGGTTTCAATGTTGAGTTAAAATATGTCAATTGCTAGCAATGATTAGTAAGTACTTTAAAATGTGGCTGTTTACCCAAACTGTCTCAGTCTTCTGAATTTGAAAAACTGGCCTTGAAATCTCATGGTGAAAGATGTTGATTTCTCATGCTTCTTGCTTTCAAACTGAGCGAACAGAGTTCAACTGCTCTGAGCAGTCCTGGTTCTTGAATATGCTGGAAAAAGTGAAGAAGATTATGATAATGAAATAAATCTGGAGAACAGTTGTCTGAAGTTTTGAATCTCCTCCTCCTCCACAACATGTTTTGTTTGGATTCTGATCATGTTTGGGATCAACATTAAGACTGAGTCTTGTTTTGTTCAAATAGAGTTACTTATTCCTAATGATTTGGGAAATAACATAGAAGTTGTTCAGGTTTTACTCCTATCTCAAGTAGTTTCAGCTAAGAAACGTATAGACTCATAGACTTTAGGACTGGAAGGGACCTCGAGAGGTCATCGAGTCCAGTCCTCTGCCCTCATGGCAGGACCAAATACTGTCTAGACCATCCCTAATAGACATTTATCTAACCTACTCTTAAATATCTCCAGAGATGGAGATTCCACAACTTCCCTAGGCAATCTATTCCAGTGTTTAACTACCCTGACAGTTAGGAACTTTTTCCTAATGTCCAACCTAAATCTCCCTTGCTGCAGTTTAAGCCCATTGCTTCTTGTTCTATCATTGGAGGCTAAGGTGAACAAGTTTTCTCCCTCCTCCTGATGACACCCTTTTAGATACCTGAAAACTGCTATTATGTGCCCTCTCAGTCTTCTCTTTTCCAAACTAAACAAACCCAATTCCTTCAGCCTTCCTTCATAGGTCATGTTCTCAAGACCTTTAATCATTCTTGTTGCTCTTCTCTGGACCCTCTCCAGTTTCTCCACATCTTTCTTGAAATGTGGTGCCCAGAACTGGACACAATACTCCAGCTGAGGCCTGACCAGCGCAGAGTAAAGCGGAAGAATGACTTCTTGTGTCTTGTTTACAACACACCTGTTAATGCATCCCAGAATCACGTTTGCTTTTTTTGCAACAGTATGACACTGTTGACTCATATTAAGCTTGTGGTCCACTATGACCCCTAGATCTCTTTCTGCCATACCCCTTCCTAGTCAGTCTCTTCCCATTCTGTATGTGTGAAACTGATTGTTCCTTCCTAAGTGGAGCACTTTGCATTTATCTTTATTGAACTTCATCCTGTTTACCTCAGACCATTTCTCCAATTTGTCCAGATCATTTTGAATTTTGACCCTGTCCTCCAAAGCAGTTGCTTTATGTATTGCTATACATAATGCAAAAATTACACATTTGAGAGATATTTGCTAATCATAGAAGGTTAGGGTTGGAAGAGACCTCAGGAGGGCATCTAGTCCAACCCCCTGCTCAAAGCAGGACCAACCCCAAATAAATCATCCCAGTCAGGGCTTTGTCAAGTCGGGCCTTAAAAACCTCTAAGGATGGAGATTCCACTACCTCCCTAGGTAACCCATTCCAGTGCTTCACCACCCTGCTAGTGAAATAGTGTTTAGTAATATCCAACCTAGACCTCCCCCACTGCCAGGAGCGCCACCAGCTTTTTTGCTGCCCTAGGCGGCGGAAGGCCGAAATGCTGCCCCTGACAGAGGCGGCGGAAGGTTGGGCTGCCATGGTCACCTCTCCCCAAATGTTAGTGCCCTAGGCGACCGCCTAGGTTGCCTAATAGGTTGCACTGGCCCTGCCCACTGCAATTTGAGACCATTGTTCTGTCATCTGCCACCACTGAGAACAGTCAAGCTCCATCCTCTTTGGAACCCCCCTTCAGGTAGTTGACCACTGCTATCAAATCCCCCCCACTCTTCTGCAGATTAAACAAGCTCAGTTCCCTCAGCTTCTCCTCATAAATCATGTGCTCCAGCCCCCTGATCATTTTCGTTGCCCTCTACTGGTCCCTCTCCAATTTGTCCACATCTTTTCTGTAGTGGGGGGCCCAAAACTACGCAATACTCTAGATGTGGCCTCACCAGAGCTGAATAGAGAGGAATAATCACTTCCCTCGATCTGCTGGCAATGCTCCTACTAATGCTCCTTCTTGGCAACAAGGGTACCCTGCTGACTCATATCCAGCGTCTCATCCACTGTAATCCCCAGGTTATATTATGATTAATTAAAGCTGTAAACATGAATGTATAAAGATGAAGTGTACTAGTTTTATTCCCAATTTGCAGCATAGCTGCTCAACTTAAATGAGATCAGAATTTGCTATTAAAAAAATCTGAAATAAATAAGATTAATTAATTCATTTCTCTCTGTTAATATAACTTTGTTAGTTAAACAATGAAACACACAAATAAATAAAATGCGTTCAAACATTTGGGAAGACAGTGATAGTGACACACCCCTATAAATAATCTGCAAAACTGCCTGGGTCAGAGCAATGTTTGCTTAGCTAGCCCCATAAATTTAACAAGTCATTATAGAGATCTGATGAGCAGAAGAGAGACTAAATACATCCATGTTTCTTCCAAGGCACAGCTAATTTAATTAATCTCAGATTCACTTGTTTTCTTTTCTCGCTTAGACCCTGAGGGAAATTTGAAATTATGCACCTCACTTCAGCAAAAAGTTGCTTGTGGGGCTGGTTACACAGGTTGACTGGGCTTCAAAAATCCCTCTAGATTTCACTTGACAGTTAGACCCAGTCACAGAAACAAACATTCATGTCCACTACATCACTCTCATTTACTTTTGAATACACCCAAAAGGTGAGATGCATGAAAACTAAGGTGGGCCCAAACCCAAACTTTTTATCTGAAACACCACAAACCATCATGATAAAATGGAAGCTGGGGTGAAATCATGGCGCTGTTGACATCAATGGCAATCCTGTCATTGATTTCTGGAATTTTATCCCAGAGCGGAACTCTTTTTTGGCTTTGCAAAGCAAAACCCTCAGAGGTTATCTGTTGAGCAAATCCTTTTACCATCTGACCTAGCTATCCCCAAACACTGATGAGATTCAGATTAAACAGAATCCATACTTGACCAGATCTGGGTTTAGTTTGGTTTTGCAAAACTAAATCTTGATCAGTGATATTTTCCTAATTCAAAATCCATCCTCCTGTAATGGAAACTAACAGTTACAGTCACATTTTATTACACAAAGATGAAAGAACTTCAGACCCAGTTTGGCACTAAGACTTATTTTTTTCTCTTTAATTCTGTGTAAATATTTGTATAGGCCTAAGTGAGAGGTTAAGAATGAAATGGCACTTGATTCAGGATTTCTCATTTTCCCTGTCTGAAGTCACCATTATCAACTGAATATAATCCTGATATATATTTTTAAATTTAATTTTTCCTTAGATGAGTTAAGCAAAATCACATCTTTACTTCCAGACTGTTGCCAATTTGCATGGTGTTTGCACAACATGAAGGTGCTGGACATTACTCCTTGAACAGTGATAATCATGTAGACTGATGAAAAGCATTTTTCATAATTACCAAAATGGCTTCATAACCATCTTAAATTAAAATAAAGCTAAAAACATTAACTTCTAGAATAAATATTTATTCTACATGCTCTGAAAAGATTAAAATAAGAATAGCATGGCCATGTGCCAGTAAACCAGGATCTGGAATGTATCCCACCTACTGAACTCCACTGTAGTGCAGGAAGGATTTTCATCTGTTCTTTCAGGGAACACATGCATTTCTTTAATGGCTAGTATTCTGATTGTAAAAGACAGAAGGAAACCCTTTAAAGAAGCACGCTTAGTCTCATTTACAAGATTGAAAATGAAATATCAAAAATCCTAACAAGTGTCTATAAAAGAAGACACTATTCTAGAGGGAAAATATCTGATACCATAATTATATGTGGGGCAGGCTACAACATAGCTAAGGTTGTCCAGAACTTTCCAGTATATACAGAGCAAGTGCAACAACAAAAGTCTGAAAGAATATTTTCTTCCTTCTTCTGAAGTTAAATGTTATATGTAAGATGGTTTGTTGCAAAGTTACCTTACCTCCCGATAATAAGAAACACCGGTAGGACTTCAAGATATCAAGTGCACCTGTAAAACAAAAAACAACCTTATGTTACTGGTTTTGTCCATTAATACTTTCTTAGCAAAAAATGAAAGAGATCAACTTTCTCAACATATTATAAGAACAACATCCATTAAAGTCAATGAGAGTTGCTCATCTCCTAGCGGGAGAATTAATCCAATAGAGAATTAAATAAACTCTATCCAGTTCTTCACTAAAAGGATCTGTTATTTAAATTTTGATTTCTGCTTTTCCCTTTACTAACTTCACTTTACTCTTCCTTTTACTATAAATTCACTGTTTAAAAATCATTAGCAATCACTTTGAAGATTTTCATAAATCCAGCTTAGAATGTAGAATTCCCCATGGTAGACAGTATTTGGTCCTGCCACGAGGGCAGGGGACTGGACTCGATGACCTCTCGAGGTCCCTTCCAGTCCTAGAGTCTATGAGTCTATGAGAATATAAAAATATTGGTAATTTGAAGAGCATTTCAAAGTATTTTCTGTTAACAAATGTTCATATACTCATCTGTAACATGGAGAGAAGGGTTGATCTGTTTCTAGAAGCTCTATAATCAATTACACCCATCAGAAAGATGCTCTAGAGAGCTTCTGGCATGCGGCAGCTGCTCTTGGACTAAGGCTTTCTTGGGCAAAACCCTGAATTCACAATCTTGGTGCAAAAGTTTGATACAACACATCTGTGCATCCGAACAAACCCTGGAAGTAGTGGATGACTTAATCTATCTAGGCAATATACTATCATCAAATGGGCATAGTTAGCCAGACTTAAACATTTTAAATAGGGAGGGTTCAGCTGAATAACAGCAACCAATGATTCCCACAACAGGGGGAAAATCTAGTCCCAGTTGGTCTGCTTAATTGTTTTATAGGTTAGGTACAAATGCTAGCTAGAATTAGGTCATTCATTCACCAGAGCTATAAAAAGTGAGCAATAAATGAGAAGAAAGTAGATGCGTATGATCAACAGATTTTTCAGTTCATTGGCAATTCCAAAAAATCAGAAAAAAATTGGTTTGGGTCCAGCTGAAAATGAAATGTTTGGAACTTTTGAGCAAATCATAAAGTTTTTTTTTTTAAAAAAAAGGTTTCAGGTTGAAATATTTCCTTTTATTTTCAATTAAAAATATATTTGAAAGAAATTTATAAACAGAAAATTAAACTGAAAAACTGAAATATTTTATTCTGAAAAGATTGAAATGAAACATTTTGATTTTAGGGGGCAGAGGGGCTTCACAAATAATTTGGTGAAACTGACATGAATTCATGAAACATTTTGGCGTCATCAAACCAGCATTTTTCACTGAAAAGAAAATAAGTTTCATTTAGCTCTAGCAGCAAGTCCTTGTCAGTTACCTGTGTCTATATTTACAATGATACAAGACACTGTTCCCCACTATCACCCTGACTTCAGTGAAAAGTAGTCTAAATGACCTCTGTTAAACTATCTGACATCAAGAATAAACTCAGCCAATCCAAACTAGAACGGTTACATGTGACAGAGCATTCAATCTAATATAGTCAACCCAGCTGAAAAAGTGAAAACCAGTACAACAGGTATGTGTTTTCCAACTACTAAGGCTTATCTGTGAATATTTTTAGTCAGAAAATTATGAAGTTTCAAAGATTGGCTTCAATTTCATGTGTGCTTGAAACAAGTGTTTTCTTTTAAAAGAAACCCAAATACCTTGTGATGAATACCACAATAGTGAAAAATTATTAGAGCATGTAAAAATGTGTTAAGAAAATTAAAAAATGTTTATGAAAAATACATAAATTTCAATTTTTCAAAACATTTTGGCCAGCTGTATTTATTATGTTTGGCATAATGCCAATGTGCTTGGTAACACAGAAGACAGAAGAAGGTGGAGTCTCTGCTCCTAGAAGCTTATGTTCTATAAACTGTTTATTCCAGTCCTGTACTCGACTGTAAGCTGACACTTGCAGAACACTTCTGAAAAGCCACAGGCCTCTCTCAGGTGAGCTCAACCAACAGGTCAAAGAGCTGGGTCAGCAGAAGGAACTGTCACCAACTGAAAACCACTTGAACAGTGTTTTTTCAGCTTGATTGACAGCTTTATGCCTGACACCACTGGCCAATTATGGGCATGTTATGAGTCAGCCACAGGGAGTAGGAGAGTCAGAGAAGAGTAATAGGCCAGTCGACCTCTACACTACACTATTCCATAAGCATATGGTTCAGAATCCAGTGATGTCAATGTGAACTTTTCCTTTGACACCAATGGGCTTAAGGTCCTAAGAGGTGTTAATTTAAATGACAGTGACACTGGCCATTCCTAACATCAGTAGGGGAAGCAGCGGCAAAAATGAGTGGTAGCGTATACCTTTAACTCAGGTTTTGTTGAAGATGAATTGATGGGGCAATTGCAAGTAAATCCTAATCCCTTGCTCCAAGGGGATTAACAAATCATGGAAACAAGTTGAGCCAATGGTATAAACAATTTTTTTTAATGAGTAACATTCCTAGTTTGCAAAACACTGGAACCATTTTTGGAGGGAATTGCTAAAAGAGAAATACACTGACAATAATTCTTCCAAACTTTTGTATCAACTCACCCTGGTAATTTCCAATTCAGCCCAGCACATTTTTATCCTGATTTCAGTTAGAGTATTTTGCTGCTACTTGGGAGATAGTTCTACAGCATTCTATGTTTTTTTTTAAATAATCTTCTCCCTCATTATTAAAAACAAATATATATATATATTCATATCAAAATGGAACTATAATGTAAAATTGCAAAGCATCAGCAACTGGACTACATTCAACAGAGAGAAAGTAATCAATGGAATGTGCTTCAGGAAAACAAAAATACATAGCGCTAAAATGTTTTATGGCAAAATTATTTGTTTACAAGGCTTCAGGTTTTGGACTGACACCCATTGTCCACTCCAGCATTTAGAAGAACATTTTTGTTTAAAAGCTACCACTTGTTTTCCATTGGCAAAAATGACACCCTTTGAAAAGATAGGCTGTGCTCACTTCAAACTGTTAACTACTTCCAAACTAAGACCTCAGCTCTATACAGGAATAGACTGGTTCAATCCCCTGAAGTGAGTGGACTATGCACCAACATAAGGATCTATGCTAGCGGATCCAAATGTAGGATCAGAGCCTCAGACCAGGTACTTCCCTGCCAGATTGTGTGTGTCTGAGTCTAAACAGAGGAAGCTCATCCCAAGTGTCTGAGTCCCACAGCACTTGGAATCCCAGATAGACCCCATTTATGCAATGACCCCCATATTGGTCGACACCTGCGACCTCCAAAGCTAAAACCATTAATCTCTACTACTTCAGCTAAAGAACCTGTTAGTGCCCATGTTAGTGCCACAGCCCTAGGCAGTTTTTGCCCTGGCCTCCATGTTCAGGAAACGAGCATACACGTACTCTCAAACAAGAAGCATTTCCCCGAAAGTATCCGTTGGGGCTAGGCAAATTTTGTGGTCAGCCAGTTCCTGACAGTTCCTCCCCCATGAGGGTGGTAACGGGACATCTGTAAATCTCCTAATTAGGAGAAACCTGGCCAAAAAACTGAACACGTCATGACCCTTATAAATGGCCCACCGTGCCAGCGGTGGGCAGGGAGAAACGCAGAGACCCGTACCCGTAACCGAGCCTGATCAACTCGAGGTCTCCCTCGGCTCCGTGTTCTCAGGAGCCTACCCGTTTGCCGGCGGTGATGAAACTTTTGTGGTTTCTATGTGTAAGTACGCCTAGCTGCTAATTAACTGAGCCTGTAATCGTCTGTTGTAAGCCGGAGACGAAAGCCGATTCTAGCCGCCCCAAGGCTCCTGCGAGGGGAAACCCGCTAACCAGGAAACCTTGAACGCAAGGGGGATTGGCCGGAGTCTCACGGCGATTTTTAATTGTCTTAATGCATTTTTTTTAATTAGACGAGTAATTGCATTTATGCTTAATAATAGCACCAATAGCACCTTTACTAACCCTTGGAAGGACCTGAATAACTACTGGGACCTGGAGAGGTACCAGGGTCAGGTTCTGTTTGTAATTGCAGTATTTTTATTATTTGTTCTAGTATTATATTGTAGGCCCAAACTGTGATTAATATTAAGCTGTTCCTTATCCGCACCTGTGACCCATTCAATAAACCCTCAATTTTAACTCCATGACTCATTGTTTGCGTTATCCCCATTGCTACCTTCGGGGGCACTTGTCACCCCTCCTGAGGACATCCAGTGATCAAGCCTCCGCCCTATCCCAGCGCTCATTACTGTTAGACCCCCAAGTTGGGCCCCAGGGCCACACAACAAGTGCTTCGGCCTCCACCCCCCAACGGAATTTTCCCCCAGCCCCCAGAACTGCCACTGATCACATAGCTGCTCAGAAAGCAGAACTTGTAACAGGAAACAGCACCTTGCGGTCGGCCGACCTGAGGAGGGGAAGTTTCCCCCAGACGGTTGCTTCCTGAGTAGAGATGCTGGGGGCCGATTGCCTCCCTTGTATGGGCATGAGCCACTCACGACCCTGCAATTGGCTTATTATAAATTATGACGAAAAATTCGTTATATATTGTTGGCCCCCCCCCGGGGACGGGCAGAGAGAACTCGAATTCCCGTCGAACCGTATCCAGGCTTGATCAACCTGGAACTCTCTCTCCTGGCTCACGCGTTCCCCAGAGCCTGACTGCTTGCCGGCCGTAATGAAACTTTTGTGGTTTGTATGTGTAAGTATAATTAGTTGTTAAGGATATCTGTACATCTGTGTTGTTAGATAAGAGGCAGAGACTGGTTCCAGCCGCCCCAAGGCTCCTGCTAGGGGAAACCCGTTGACCAGGAAACCTTGAACGCAAGGGGGACCAGTTAAGCCTAGCAATTTGTGTCTACTAAGATTAGTTGCTGCATTTATGAGTACTAATAGCACCAATATCACTTTTACTAACCCCTGGGACGACCTGAATAATTACTGGGATTTAGAAAAATACCAGGGCCAGCTTCTATTTGTAATTGTAGTGTTTGTGTTATTTGTTCTAGTATTATATTGTAAGCCCAAGCTGTAACTAATTGTGTTATCCCTTATCCTTATCTGTGACTCATTTAATAAATCCTCAATCTTTAACACTACGACTGATTGCTTGCGTTCTCCCCGTCACTACCCTTGGGCACTTGTCACCCCCCCCCAGGGCATCCAGTGATCGAACCTCCGCCCTATTCCAACGCTCATTACCCGGTAGATAACGGGCACCTGGTGGCCATATCGGTGGAGCGAGGGGCGAGAGCAATCTGTAATCAACATGGCGTCACGAACAGGATGCCTTCGGGAGGGTCAGTGCCCGTGGTGTAGTGGGGACCGTGAACAATCTGAGCTCGAGCAATTTCAACACCTGCAATTTCACCAAGTGGCCAGCAGACAGTCTGCTAAGCCCACCCTAGATTGGATTTGTATTATAGAATCAGGGTCAGGGTCAAAAAGCTATACAACCTCATTAACCCTGCCTGCCGTAGGATGTCTCCTCCATTGCCATCCCACTTTTAAATGTCAGCCGGCCGATAGTTCCCTGCAATCCCAGTGCACGGGGGTTGCGGAGACTAGTCGGACCGAGACACCGTCTGGCATTTGGAACGAGTGTAGCCGTATCATAAAAAGATCCGGGGCCACCGTTCCCAAATTCATACTCCCGCCCCGGGTACAGCCGGGTGATCCAGCCCACGGGTTGTTAGTCCACTTAATGAAGGAATTGGAACAGACCAGGCGGACAAGGAAACTTAGACCAGACGAGTATAAGTTGGAAGACGTGTCCACGGTCTTGTTCAGCGCATTAAACAAAACGCTGGACCTCTGTGCGGTCCTTCATGGAAGCACTATGTTTGCTGCTAAACAAGCCGCTGCTAACGACACCGACAGCGCAAAGTGTGAGATAAGTGGCAAAGAGCAGGAGGATGGGAGACCACCCCCTTATGAAGCCCCCCCTTGCCCTTTAATTTATCCCGCACTCCCCTCAGCCCCACCTGCGCCTGAGAAGAAGGGGCAGATGGAGGCCATGCTTGTTGCTATCACCAAAAGTAAGGTGGATTATTATACAGGTCAGACAGTTACGACTACCGAGTACCGAACTCGCACCAAGGCGGAGATGAAGGAATTCTTAGCAGACACAAGGCGCAGGGAGGGCGAGGCACCCCTAGTGTGGCTGGGTCGTCTGGCCCTGGATCACGGGGCAGAGATGGTGGATAGGGAGGAAGCCGCTGTTCTGGCCAAAACGTCCAATTGGGCGTCGGGGTTCCCGGGTCATCATCTCTTGGGAAATGAGGTATGGCCGCTCACCACCCCGGCCGCGGCCGTCTTGGCCATGAAAGGCAGTTTTAAGGGACTGTATGTACCTCCCGGCTGCGTAAATACACCCCATGAGATCATCTGGGCTATTGCCGGAGCGTCCATCATAGTGTGGAACCCACAAGTGGTACCGTTAAATTTAGACCAGCAACAGGTTCAGTCAGGTGTCCCCTTTATTTATGTCACAGATCCCACTCAAATTCCGGTACAACGGGACGCGGTGGACTTGGCCGTAGATGGCGCCCCACCGATTGACACAGGGGGACTCCTGCTGTTGCATGGTTGGGTTGGGCAACCCCTTATTACCTTATATGAGGCCGTGTCCCGGCTCCGAATGCCACCAGCCCCGAAGAACCCCATTTCAGCCCTTCCAGCTGAGAGCCCTGTTAACAAGGGTCAGCATAAACACCCTGAACGAACCAAGGCTGAAAAAGCACTTTTTGGGTTCCTGTTACATAAGGGAATCCCCAAGGAAGCACTGCGGAAGATGTCCGCTTCCCAGCAGCAAGATTTGGGGAAACAGTTAGGATGGAAGGACTGGGATGACTATTTGAGAACAAAAAACGAGTAGAGGCCGGGTGCGCCCCGGCCTCCACAGACACTTGGGATGATCGACCATATCACACCCTATTGGTAGCCGGTCCCAAACCCCCTTACACCCCTGTATCTTTTTTGTTGGACACCGGAGCTCAAATCTCCGTTATAAAATCCGATGTGCCTCATGTATCCACAAGTTCTACTATGTTTATTCAGGGTCTTAACAGTATTGAAGAAAAGCCTGTAGTCAGCTTTACTTTGATTCATAAGGGGTATAAGCGAAAAGTTAAGGCTTTGTTGGGAGGAACAAATTTGCTGGGGGTTGGGGATATAAAACGACTGCGATTACAAAAACAAGTCTGTCAGGCTCTGCCTGTCACCCTGTCGCCCGAAGCCCCCCCCCCTTATTGCCCCGAGCTTGTTAATAACAGTTCATGGAAATTCTCTCCCATTCCCACGAAGCCTGAAGGCATCCCCCTGATTAAGCAACTCCTCGATCAATTATTAAAGGAGGGACGGATAGCACAGGCGACCGCGTCAAATTATCTATCTCCCGGCTGGGGTATCCCCAAGCCCGGCAACCCCTCTGAATTTCGACTGGTCATTGTCTATAGGCAGGCAAATAGCCGAGTCCGACACCTCCCATTCGCAGGCCCAGCCACCATTCCAGAAATACGGCAACAGCTAAGCGATGCCAGTGGGAGGTGGGCCTGCACCCTAGATTTAAAGGATATGTTCTATCAAATCCCGTTGGAGGACAAACCCCAAATCCTAAATTTTGCTTTCCAGGGCGCACAGTATCAGTGGAAGGTGTGCCCTCAAGGGTTCTGTAATTCCCCCGCCTTGGCCACGGCCGCTCTTGCAAAAACCTTAAAGGGGATAGAAGCCACTGGGGGCACCACCATTCTAGCCTATGTGGACGATATAATCATAATTGGGCCCAACGAACACATAGTCCAACACGTAACTAACACCGTGGTAGCCGAACTAAGGGCCAATGGGTGGCGAATTAATGAGAGAAAAAGCCACCTCGTGCCCTCTCAAAGCTTTTCCTTCTTAGGCCAACATTATGACCCCTATAACTGTGGCCAACCCACCTCGGGGATTTTAGACCCTTGGGTTAAGGACCCACCCGAGAATAAAAAGCAACTACAGAGACTTTTAGGCCTGATTAATTATCACCGACACTTCATTCCAAATAAACACCTTGTAGACCTGGAAACGATCCAGGAACCCCTCTCGTCCAAACGGAAACGGGAAATATGGAGTCCTGAGGCCCAAAAGAGCTTGAAACGAATAGCCACCTGGTTTGCCTCTAACCCACGCCTAGCGCGATATAAAAGGGATTCACCTTTTACCATTACCCTGTTCTTTACACAACATCACTATGGGTACTCGGTATCACAAGACGGGCAACCGGTCTATAACTGGGCCCGACGGCTCAAGGGTCCTCAGTATCGATATGGACCCATAGGACTTATGTTACTAGCCGTAGGCGAGGCACGCATTTGGGCCCCGCTATCTAGTAAAGGGACCCTGATCGGCCCCGAGGTACACCTCATTCCTTGGCTCACGCGGCTGCCCCCCCCCCAGTTTTCACGGGACCAGCCTAACTTGGCAACAGCTGTGTTATTTGGGGGAAATCACGTGGCGGGAATGGACGCTTAAATCGCTGCCAAACGATGTCCAATTCCCAGGAGTTTCGGAGCCCTTATGTATAGAAACAAAATATGACCCCTGGATTGTGTCCGACGGGGGCACTTCCCCGACCCCTCGGGCAGGAGTTCTCTGTGCTAAATGCGACCACTTTCAGGTTGATCTCCTTCCCCTGGGTTCATCGGCCCAGCATAGCGAAGTCCATGGGGTCCTTCTCGCTGCCCAGCACGTTACCCAGGCCCATTCCGTTTCTGCTCAGGTCGTATTGGGTATAGACTCACAATTTTGTCTCAGCATCCTCACGGGAGAGGCTAACCCCACAGCGTTCATGCCACTGTGGGAGACTATTTTTGACCTCGTACGTAAGTTCTCCCGGCCCTGGTTTATAACCCATTGTCCGTCACATCGTCCTGACTCTAATCCCCTCCACTCCGAATTGGATCACAGAATGAGGGAAATTCAAGCCCCCCAAGTGTGCCTGGGGCAGCAGCCCCAGCTAAACACCGACCCATTCCTCCAATGGCTTCATGAGGATTGGGGGCATTTGCCTAGCGGCCGCCTATACAATCAGTTAGCCCTAGGTGCTCAGGGAAAACCTGAGGTACGGCGACAGGACTGTGAAAGAATTGTGCAGTCCTGCCTTAAGTGTGCACAAATCAAGTCCCAAAACCGCCCGCGTTACGAGCGGTGGGCGTACGCTGCGGAGTATTTCCCTCCTGGCGCGGTGTGGCAAATAGATTTAATGGGACCCCTACCTGGAGCCCGTCGCCACCCAAAGGCTCTGGTAGTGGTAGATTTGGGCTCCCGTCAAACTCACTGCATCCCTCTGAACACCACCACGGCTGCGGCTGTGGCTGGGGCACTGCAACAGGTAGCCGCAGCATGGGGTGTGCCCTCCGAAGTTCAAGCAGATGGAGGACCCCCGTTTACCAGCAAACGTTTTGAAGCATTAGTGCTGGGATGGGGGGCTTCCCTCCATATTCACTTGAAGTATCACCCCGAAAGTAATGGTGTTGTAGAGCGGAAAATCGGGGTTCTGAAAACCATGATACGTTCAGTTAATCCCAACGCTGACTATAAGGGTTGGAGTGCACTATTACCGCAGGTTCTAATCTCTCTCAATGCAAACTATTCTCGTTGGCCTGAAATCAGCCCCAGACCTAGAGGCCCCTGGACTCCCGTATATCAGCCTGACCAACTAGTCTGGGTGGCTGAGCCACAGGCCTCAGGTCACCGAGAACCCTACGCTGCACAAATTGTAAGTGCAGGTAAATGTCCTAATACCTATACGATTGTGGATGCCCGGGGCACCCACACCTTGGTCCATCATAACTGGATAAGCAAGCGTTCCGAGTCGGGAACGAACTAACGGGGGCCAATAAGGCCGCCTTCTGTTCTGTCTTACAGTTCGCCATAGCGGCGGGAAGCCAGAACAACGATCAGAGGGACCCACCTCTGCTGAACCCGAGACGGTATCGTGTGGGCGAAAATATCCATCAGCTTCTGTTCGCAGCCTATTGGATCCAGGAAGCCCTGGGAGGAAACATCGACTTATCTTCGCTGACCTCTGATAACTGTCTTGCATGTTCCAACAGGCTGTCTGTAAATAGGCCTTTGTTTGATTTATTGCCGTTAGTGTTTAACTTTAGTAGTATTAATAATCCCCTCAATTGTTCTTCCCCCTTTGCTCAGTGGCTCCCCACCGTACAATGGACAGGTTGCACAAATGATCTTTTTGACCCCATTTCCCCCCTTGTTTTTCCTATTTTTAATGAAATTAGGGTACGTCGTATGGGCCCACTCCCCTTGTCACCTGGGGAAAGGCCCATGGCATCCCACTGTTGGGCCTTTTTGGGACATAATCGAACAGAAACTAGTTGGGTTGGGGCCTACCCCAATTGTTCCCAGTGGCAGCTGGTAGATGGAAATGAGACGGCCAGCAGCCCTATTTTCAATCGTACGTCCCCACCTCCCATTTTATGCAGTAACCGCGGCCGGAAAATTGGGTCCGGCGGCAACACTTATAATGGCAAAAACTTCTATCAGCCCCTTAAACACACATATCTATCCCACAGCCACATTAAGAAGTTAGTTTTTAAGGGAGGCTCGGCCTGTCAGGACTCAACCTTTTCCCCTTGGTTCCTCAGACCCGGGCACTTTTGGCTGTGTGGCAAGGCAGCCTATGCGGTGCTTCCTCCCAATCCTAGAGGTGTATGTACCATTGGTTCTATTTTAATAAAAGGAGGTGGCATTTATGTTAAGACCTGGCAGCCCAGTTCAGCCGGGCGGGTTCGACGTTCTTGGGGATGGTGGGAGAGGGCAAAGGGTGCGTTGTCCTCTGTAGTATCTTCAGTGGTCTCATTTAACCCCGTAGGATATATGTTATTGCGTGAGCAAGTATTATTCCAATCGTTAGCTATAGAAACGCTAGCCAACACCACTGCAAAGGGCTTTAGCTTAGTTAATCAGCGATTAGGTGAATTAGCAGATTATTCTTTTCAGAATCGCTTAATGATACAATTTTTGTTGCAATCACGGGATTTTTGTGAAACCCTCATATCTATGTATCCACAGTTTAAAGATAAGTGCTGTATCTCTCTGTCTTCTATTTCTGGAAACTTAACTGAAGTGATTAATGACCTTCAGGCCTTGGGAACCGCTGTGCATGAGTCCAGAGAGACCTTCCGCTTCTGGTCATGGCTGGAGTGGCTGGGCCTTGGAGCCTATAAGTCTTATTTTCAGGCCCTTTTTGTGTCGCTTGTGGTGGGCCTCTGCCTCCTCTGCCTCGGGTGTGCTTTTGTTAAGGCCTGTGTTCGGCGGATGGTGGGAAGTGCCCTTATTGCCTCGGCCACTGAGACGCGTCCGCTCGTAGGAGCGGACGCTGACTCGGACACTGAGGTTTAGGTATGTTGGGCGTTGTCGGCCGGAGCATGGGGGCATGTTAGACCCCCAAGTTGGGCCCCAGGGCCACACAACAAGTGCTTCGGCCTCCACCCCCCAACGGAATTTTCCCCCAGCCCCCAGAACTGCCACTGATCACATAGCTGCTCAGAAAGCAGAACTTGTAACAGGAAACAGCACCTTGCGGTCGGCCGACCTGAGGAGGGGAAGTTTCCCCCAGACGGTTGCTTCCTGAGTAGAGATGCTGGGGGCCGATTGCCTCCCTTGTATGGGCATGAGCCACTCGCGACCCTGCAATTGGCTTATTATAAATTATGACGAAAAATTCGTTATATATTGTTGGCCCCCCCCCGGGGACGGGCAGAGAGAACTCGAATTCCCGTCGAACCGTATCCAGGCTTGATCAACCTGGAACTCTCTCTCCTGGCTCACGCGTTCCCCAGAGCCTGACTGCTTGCCGGCCGTAATGAAACTTTTGTGGTTTGTATGTGTAAGTATAATTAGTTGTTAAGGATATCTGTACATCTGTGTTGTTAGATAAGAGGCAGAGACTGGTTCCAGCCGCCCCAAGGCTCCTGCTAGGGGAAACCCGTTGACCAGGAAACCTTGAACGCAAGGGGGACCAGTTAAGCCTAGCAATTTGTGTCTACTAAGATTAGTTGCTGCATTTATGAGTACTAATAGCACCAATATCACTTTTACTAACCCCTGGGACGACCTGAATAATTACTGGGATTTAGAAAAATACCAGGGCCAGCTTCTATTTGTAATTGTAGTGTTTGTGTTATTTGTTCTAGTATTATATTGTAAGCCCAAGCTGTAACTAATTGTGTTATCCCTTATCCTTATCTGTGACTCATTTAATAAATCCTCAATCTTTAACACTACGACTGATTGCTTGCGTTCTCCCCGTCACTACCCTTGGGCACTTGTCACCCCCCCCCAGGGCATCCAGTGATCGAACCTCCGCCCTATTCCAACGCTCATTACCCGGTAGATAACGGGCACCTGGTGGCCATATCGGTGGAGCGAGGGGCGAGAGCAATCTGTAATCAACAATTACCTGGTAGATAACAGGCACCTTGTGACCATTTCGGTGGAGCGAGGGGCGAGAGTAATTAGAGATCAACAGAACCATGCTCTCAAGCTAAGAGAGATGTAATAGATCTATATTGTCTGTTTATCAGGCACCAAAAGGGGACATGTAATATATAGTGATCAGTACATTACCCAAAGACTTGAGCACATGGTTAACTTTAAGTATGTGCATAGTCTCATTGACTTTACTGGGACTATTCACACAATTAGAAGGGAAGCATGTATGAAAGGCTTTGCAGAATCAGAGATGTACCAATATAAAATTGATGTAAAAGAGAAAAGAGAATAAGACCCCAATATGAACAACTGTGAAGAAGCCAGGCATACAGGACATATCTGAATATCAACATAATCAGCTATTTACTCAGGAGGAAAACTTAATTTCTGAGCCTTAATGTTGCATGCATAATTTTTTACACTAAACATTATGTAACTATTTATAAGAAATATATTGACTGGCTAATGTTCTGAGTATGTTGTTATCTGGTGTCTACACAAACTGAGTATCCCTGTCCAGTTGGCCATCCTCCAAATAATGTTGCCTATTTGAAAATAAACTGTACCTGAAGCTTTTGAAAGGCTTTCAGATACTAAAGTCCACATAGCTTCCCTTGGAGCATTGCAGTCAGTGAATTTTGGGCACCACATCACCAGAAAAATACTGACCAACTGGATGGAGTTCACAAAGAAGCAACAAAAGTTGTCAGAGGGTTGGCTTATTAGGAAAGATTAAAGCAGTTAAATACATAGCTTTGCTCAGCAACCAGTAAACTTACAACAGTCTGAGAGCACTCTGCAAACATTCTTTTGTTCATATTAAAATCCTGGTCTGGATAAGCTGGTTCATAGATGAAAGGATACATTGCACTTATTGCATCCTTTTTCATCCAACGATCACAAGACACCTCATCCAAAACCCACAGAAGCCAATCCTAGTCATTCCATTAATTTCAATGAGCTTTGAATTGGGCCACAAAGTGAAGAGAGGAGAGGCATGCAGAGTGGTACAAACTTGGAAAACAAGTTAAAAAGAAGACGAAAATGTTCTTCCTAACAGCACAGAGTCCTGCACTAAGGGGCAAACCCTCTCCCCTCTTATGGAGCCACAAAGGGCCACAATAAAATGAGAAGGAGGAGAGGGCAGGATGCTGGAATTTCACCTAGAGATCTAAAACCTTGTACTCTGGGGAGGGAGGGGAGCTCCAGGGGTTTTCCCACTGTGCTGCTACAAAAATGCGACTGAGTGGAGAGGGGTGGGTGAATCTGGGTAGAACATCTTGGGAACCACCTGTAATCTTAAATACATTTATCCTACATTATTCCTATTGCTGGCTCCAGGGATGTTACTATGAAGGTGTGCATGGGCAAACAGGAGGTTAATTCTAAGCTCAGCATTTTCCTCCCATCACATAGGTGCTGAAGGGAAGATAATGAGGCAAGGCTAGAGACTCCATGCCATAGAATTGCATGAATGGCATGAAGCTCTGTAAGTGTGGCTGTTAGGGAGGCAGAAGAAAAGGACATGTTGGAGTAAGGAAATCTCCATGCCCTGTTATTAGAGGGATGAGGTGATGTCTCAGACTCTACCCCCCACTATTGTGACACCTCTTTGTTTTGTTGGAAATTATGTACTCTAAGCACCATGAAAAATAAAAGATTATAGCTAGACTGATGTACTTTTCTGTGTTGCTAATCCACCCGGTGAATCACTCTGCCTGCTTGCTTAAGATCACCTTCCTTGTGCCATTTATCCTTTAGCATGGGTGACATGCCAGGATGCTATTCTACCAGTACATAGAGGGCATGCAAAAATACCATCTAGATAATATGATTTTAAGGGAAGCTCCAAAGCTGGAAACCACTGTTGTATACAACTGGAAAGTGGAGATTCCCATCTTTCCACTGCTATATACAATTAGGTGTTATCCTACAGGCTTCATAAGGATACTATACTTATCAGTGGTCACCAGTCCCTCAGACCAGACAAAATTAAAGGAACCCTGCCATTGCATGAAATTGAGCAGAGAGCTCAGAATGCTTTCATCAGCACAAACATCCTCTGACTAGCTTTGCTCACACTATGAGCAAACCTGGACCTTGTCCCCTGGAATATTCAAATTATCGTCAAGTAATTTGGCAGGATATTAGAGATTATGAGTGGAATTGTTAAATTGCAATTGTTAATGGAGTCCAGCAATTAGCCAAATCTTTTTATAAGTGCCTCATTTGCCTGGGGAAATGATAATGATGCTTTTACAGTCTAAGCCGTGGCCTCTGCCAGGTTACATGTAAACCCTTTTCCTGTCTAGGTAAATTTATAGCCAAAATTCAAATGGCCAATTGATGGTTGCAGCTTCGTCAGTGTTGCTCCTGGGGCCTCCCCACATGCCCTCAGAGATGACATGTGGGGAGGCACGCTGAATCATGTCCCCCGCCTCCCCACCCAGATTTCTGCCAGAGTTCACACCAGAATGATCTGATGAGGGCTGCAGCCCTCAAAACACAAGAACGAGGGGTCACCAAATGAAATTAATAAGCAGTATGTTTAAAACAAATAAAAGGAAGTATTTCTTCACACAACACACAGTCAACCCGTGGAACTCCTTGCCAGAGAATGTTCTGAAGGCCAAGACTACAACAAGGTTCAAAAAAGAACTAGATATATTCATGGTGGATAGGTCCATCAATGGCTATTAGCCAGGATGGGCAGGAATGGTGTCCGTAGCCTCTGTTTGCCAGAAGCTGGGAATGAGTGACAAGGGATGGATCACTTGATGATTACCTGCTCTATTCAATCCCTCTGGGGCACCTGGGATTCGCTACTGTTGGAAGACAGGATTCAGGACTAGGTGGACCTTTTGGCCATTCTTATGTTCTTATATTCTCTTTGCCTTGCTCAGGGGCTGTCCATGGCCTGTGTCTTTGCAAAGCTCATCCCTTCCACCCTCCTCCCACTATGGCTGGGAGCAGCTCCCATCCCTTCCCGCCTGCACGGTGCCAACAGGCTGCTGCTGATCACCACGATAACCCAGCCACCTCCTGTCATCCAGCTGCAGCATAGGCAGGAAGGGGTTACAGAATCATTGTGCTTTGGGTCCCCTGGGAACCTGCAGGCTGGTTGGGATCTGGCAGAGAGGAGGAGGTGACACTGAACCCCAGCCTGGGGAGAGTGCCATGAGGGGTCCAGTGCAGCCTGGCTCTTACCCTGCCCTGCCAGTGGCACTGATGCCATCCTGGCCTGGAGGTGCCTTCCGCCATTGCCTGCCCTGCTATACAGACAGCAGCAGCCAAGTAGGGCAGCCTCCTGCATGTGCCCCTGGCTGTGGCGACTGGGGGAACAGACAGGGCATGGGGTTCTGCCCACTCTGGACAGACCAAGCTACCTGCTGAAGGTGGGGGAGGGATGGAGGGGCACTATCCATGGAGCGAAGGGTATTTAGAGCTACCCTCAGGCTGACAGAAATGTGGGAGGTCTCAGTGCAGCATGGATGGTCTCCAAGGCTGGCTCACAGGGGGCATCTCCCTTGAGCAGCAAGCAGCTTGCCCTGCTCTGGCAGTGTCTCTCCAATAATCTCAAAGTGCTTTACAAGCCACAGTGCACCACTGGGAGCGAGGTGGGGATACCCCATTATAGAGAGGGGGAAGCCTTGCATTTAACTTCATACAGCTGTGCAGGCATGCATGCGTTCAGGGGCTGCACCTGCAGCGCTGACAATGAGGCCCAGCTGCCTTGTCCAAGCTCACAGAGTCCATCACAGAGCCAAGAACAGAGCCCAGGGGCTGGGATCTTGCTGCCAAAGGCTGGGCAGGATTGGGAGCCTGTGGCCGAAGTTGGGGCTGGGAGCTGGCTCTGAGCTGGGTAGAGCTGGGAAGCTGTTCTGCATTGTGTTGAAGGAGGCTCAGAAAGTGACTGTGAGGCCCTGCTGCAGCCCACAAGGCCGTGTGGTGTGCCCCCCCCCCCCATGCATCTCCTCTGCTGCCAGGGTTCACACCAGAACTCAGTGCCCCAAATTATTACAGTACTGTGCTGATTTTCCTCTGCTACAGACAATCCTAAGTGGCCAGCAGCATCCCAAAATGATTCCAAAAGTTCTTGGCAAGTCTCTGGTTTTGCTGGGCCCACAAACAAAAAACTCAGCTCCATAACAAACAATTGGTTTTAAACCTGTTTTACTCATTACTACCCTCTGCACAACCTGCGAAAGGTCTCAAAAGTCAAAACAAGTTCATGAACAAAACAGCCCATTGGCAGACACTTATCTCTGTATGTTCTTCTTGAAACTGAAAACCAGGCATGTGAAAACTCTCCAGAATCACTGGCAGTAAACAATATGCTGATAGAAATCTGCTTTTTCCATTAGAGAACCACTATTCTTAATTATGTCAGCTCTGATTATGGAGTGGAAAGAGGCAAATTAATTCACATCACCACGGATGTGTGGCCGGAAGGTGGATTACGTGGCAGTTTCTGTATGTCAAGTAACGTTCCAGTCTGATAACCCTGGCCTATCACCACTCCAAATGTCACCAGGAAACTTGTCCTACAGTACGATTTGTTAAATGTGTTAACAATCATTACCCTGCTGTCAACCAGCTCTACGAGATTTATAGCCTTAATGTGAAAGGGACGAGTCCTTTGACTTTGTGTCATAGCCTTAGCAAAGGAGAGGAATAAGAACTCCCTTATAACATCTGTATGCACCTTGCATATTCCAAAAAATGCACACTACAGAAATTATGAAGTAACCTGAAGAAAACAGCATGATATTGAGGTTTATTTGCACTCTTTGCATTGGATAAGTTTAGCCATTTCTAACTATAGCAATTTATAATGCCTTGTGCATGGCCATGCACAAGCTCAATCAAAGAGGCATTTTTCCTCAGTGGAAACTGTTGAACAACTGTGTTGATAAAAAAGTCTTGAGTGTTTTTAATTGTTTGATCCAAATTTTAAGCTAGGATCAGCATGGAAAATTGCTCAGTTTAAAACAAAAACAAAACAAAACAGATCTCTGTAAAAGTGTCCTCAGCAAATGGAATTCTGCTTCCTATCACCTTCCCATTCAAGACTGGGTACAGCTCACAGATGGCAAGGAATGCAAAAGCAATCAGTGAAATAGCCACATCACCAAGACTAGCAGAAGCAGCAAACAATAGCTTGCTTGTGCTGCTGGTGGTGACACAGAAAAGGGTTAGGGATCAGACCTAGGCAAAGCCAGCTATTGTTTCAGTTCAAATGCAGAGACAGGTCTCATTTTATGCAAGCTTTGGTAAATGCTACTGTCATAGCATTCTTTCTCAGATCTGAACCTTAGAGTTCAGAAAATTAGATACTAGCATGAATTTCCCTAAGCTTAATTACCAGCAGGGCCGTCCTTAGGCATAGGCAGAATAGGCAGTCGCGTAGGGCCTCACTCTCCCTGAGGGCACCACTCTGCAGGCAGCCCAGACAGTGTAGAAACAGGGCTGCTGGGTCCTAGAGAGAGCCGAATGCAGCACAGTCTGAGGAATGGGATTGGCTGCTGGGGTCTCTGGGAAGGGGTGGGGGTAGGGGTTGGGGAAGGAGCTCACCTTTGAGTGTGACTCTTTCCCCCCAGCTGAGGTGAGGCGAGGCAGGCTCTGTGGCTCTGGAACCAGTATCCTTTGTTGTCTCCCATAACATCCATTCTTCTCCCCCCTGCCCCACAGAGCAACCCCTCCTTTCTCCCTCCTCCCCAAGAGCACCCCTCTCTCTCTCCTCCCTCCCCTCCATCAGGGCTGGGTTGGGTGAGGTGCTGGGGAATAGGTGAGGGGAGGGCTGGCTGGCTGCCTGCTGAGGAATGAAAGTGAAAGTAACTCACTTCCTCGGCAAGCAGCCAGGATTGGAATGTCACACAGGGCTTGGCTGGGGTAAGCCAGATGTGTGAAAAATCAGGATAGGGGATTGGGGTACAGTGATCAGATATCCCTATTTTATAGGGACAGTCCCAATTTTGGGTTTTTTTTCTTATATAGGCTCCTTTTAAACCCGCCCCCCCATCCCTGTCCTGATTTTTCACACTTTCTGTCTGGTCACTCTAGGTGGGGATAATTGGTGCCTATATAAGACAAAGCCCCAAATATCGGGACTGGCCCTATAAAATCAGGACATCTGGATCTGGCCACCCTAGCTGGGGAGCGCCTCTCCCCCGGGCTGGCAGCTGCCAGCGAGCCATCTCATCCCGGGGGAGCTGCACAGGGCAGGATAAGCTGCTATGGCTCCGTGGGTGCCCCGTCCCTGAGATCAGATGCTGTGCTAACCTCACCATGGTCCATAAGGCTGGTGGTGGTGCCCATTGGCGTGTGATTGGACCTGAGGGTTTGCTGCTGCTGTTGCCACTCTGCACCTCAAGAGGTGGATTTTGGGGTCCTGCAGTTTTCCACCTATCTCCTCCTCTACTGCAGCTGTTGGACCAGCAGGCTAGGGGGTGAGCTAAGCATGAAAGCAGTACTGTGTTGCCATTTAGATTGTCATTTAACAACTTTGTTTGCCAAAAATTCTTGCTAACAATCCTGAATCCAATTTCAATATTTTTTTTTAAATCAATAGCTTAGCCAAAAACAGAAAATTAAGTTGTTGACAATTATTAGTGACAGGTTTGGTTTGAGGCAGGGAGTGGGCCAGTTTTCATCAGAGAAACAAAAAATGTTGACTGACTTTCCTATAGCCTGTTACTCCTGATAAGAGCCCTCCAACAACTGTAATATGCTCATCTCCTTACTAGTGTATAAAGCAGGGGTCGGCAACCTATGGCACACGTGTCAAAGGTGGCAGGTGAGCTGATTTTTGATGGTATGCAGCGGCAGGCTGAGCGGCTCAGCCCATCACTGCTCTGGGGTTCCGCCTGCTGCCCTATTGCCAGCTGGGATACCAGCCATCGGCCCCACTCAGCACCTGCTGCTGGCCTGGGGACCCCCAAGGAACCCCAGGCTGGCAGTGGGCTGAGCAGGCCAGCTGAACCACTCAACCTGCTGTCAGCCTGGGGTTCCGTTCACTTAGCTGGCAGCGGGCTGAGTGGTCTGGTGGTGGGCTGAGCAGGGCCGGTGGGGGGTTGAGTGGCTCAGTCTGCTGCCAGTCTGGGGTGCCAGCAGCACTCAGCCTACTGCTACTCCGGGGTTCCGGCTGCCGGCCCCTTGCCAGTCAGGAGCTCAGCCGCCAGCCCCACTCTGCCTCCTGCTAGCCTGGGTGAGCAGAATCCCAGGCTGATAGCGGGCTGAGGGGGGGTTGGCGGCTGGGATCCTGGCTGGCAGGAGTTGGTGGTCAGAACCCCAGACCGGCAGCCGGGCTGAGCAGGGTCTGGGATCCTTGTCTAGGGTTCCAGCCACCAGCCCGCTGCTGGTTTGGGGTTTCATTTACTCAGCTGGCAGTGGCCTGAGCAGGACCGGTGGCCAAGACCTCAGATAATAACAATAGTTTATTTATATAATATAGACATAGAGAGAAACCTTCTACAAACATTAAAATGTATTACTGGCACGAGAAACCTTAAATTACAGTGAACTTGGCACACCACTTCTGAAAGGTTGCCGACCCCTGGTATAGAGTGACTATATGTTGTACTGAGATTCTCCTGCTTTTTTTTTTCCCTGTGAGTCAGTATAACTTTTGCCAGCCCAGAAGTTGGGCAGCCAATGTTTTACGTTTTCACAATGTTTCCTCCAACTTTCATAAAGTAAATATATAGTTAATATGAGTTAAAAAGGCCAGGGACACTTCCTTGTGAAGAATCTGTACAGCAGATCATGCCCATAGATGATCCAGAAAAGAAATTTGAGGTTGAATTTTTTAATGTTGTGATGGATAAAGCAGTATCTGCTGTTGATGAAAGGTTTAATACCTTGCAAGTACACCATGAACAGTTTGGATTTTTGTATGACATAACTAAATTCAACGAAATAGGAAAACAAGAGCAACTAATGACAAAGTGCAAGAACCTAGAGAGCCTCCTGAAGCACGGTGATAGTTTTGATTTAAATGGACTTGAACTGTATGAAGAATTGAGTACACTGTCATCAATGTTGCCACATGCAAAATCGGTGATGGACATTGTACAGTTTATTCATACCCGCAAACTTGTTGACATATATCCTAATGTGTACATTGCCACTCGTATTCTACTGACAATTCCTGTAACAGTAGCATCAGGAGAACAGAGTTTCTCAAAACTAAAGCTCATTAAAAACTATCTCCGCTCTACAATGAGTCAGGAACGCTTAACTAGTCTTGCTATTCTTGCAATCGAACAAGACACGACTTTGTCTTTGTCATACGATGACATTATTACTGATTTTGCAGCCAAAAAAGCCAGAAAGATTGCTTTTAATTAAAAACAAATCTTTGTTTCAATACCTCTTCATATAAATTTCCAATAAAATTTTGATAAATTAAAAAAAATATATTATTTGCATCATTCTGTCATATCAGAATTTTTTCTATAGTGCTGCTTCTTTAGTGCTAGTCCATCAGCATTACAGTGTGCTTAATTAAGTTAAACTGGTTTTAATAACGTGAATGTGGCAAGTTTTCCAATACTGTAAGCTTATGTTTGTGTTGCTAAGAGCAGATCAGGCACAGGGGCACCAGTTTAATAATCTCGCCTAGGGCACCATAAATCCTAAGGCCGGCCCTGATTACCAGCTTAGATCTGATAGGCTGCCACCACCCAAAAATATAGTGTTTTGGGGCACTCTAACCTCCCCAACCTTCCCTGGGGACCCCAAGAACCCAGACCCCTTGGGTTCTTAAAACAAGGAGAAATAAACCATTCCCCCACCTTCCCCCTCTCAGAACTTCCCTCCCTGGGCTATCCTGAGATACTGATCTAACCTCTTAAACCACCATACAGAGAAGCATCTCCCTTCCCTTCCACAAAGAGGCAAACAGATTCAAGGAAAACAGAGAGAGATTTTATCTCTCCCCCTCCCGTCTCCCCACCCATCCTGGTGAGTTATCCCAATCGCCTGGGATAAAACAAGGGAAACAGAGAAAAAACAATCAATCAGATTCTCTAAAAAGAAATCTTTTAATAAAAGAAAGGAAAAAGTAAAGAATTATCTCTGTAACTTCAAGATGTCAATATACAGGGTCCTATAGCTTACAGATACCAGAAAGAGACTTTCCCCCCAGTACCAATACAAATCAAAATATTCCCAGCAACTACACATATAAAAGTTAACCAGCCAGATCCACAAATGCAAATAGTGTAAAACAATTTAAAAAAAACCCCAAAACCGCCTGTTTTTTACTCACTACTTGAAAAGAGACTTAAAGAGCCTATAGTAATGTCTGATCTCTCTCAGACCCTCCAAGAGAAGAACAAAGAACAAAGAACTCACACCCAAACTTCCCTCCACTCGAATTTAAAAGTATCTTGTCTTCTGATTGGTCTTCTGGTCAGGTGTCCAGTTTCCTGCTTGTCACCCTTTACAGCTATAAGAGACATTAACCCTTAACACTCTGTTTATGACAGCTACCAGTTTGGGCTTTCCTTTCTGTGGACACTTTAGGATTTCACTCACTGCCAAGAACGGGGCAGGTTAAGGTGTGTGAGCCCTTCCACGTTGAAAAGTTTATAAGTCCAGGAAGACTCTTAAGCATAATTAGAGTTGAGAATTTGGCTGTGGTCAGTGCATTAAAAATTGTATTCATTAGTTAAGTTATCAGCCATTCAGTATATACTCTCCGTGTATTTCTAATGCTGCTGGTAAGTGAGCTGTATTCTGCCATTGCATATGTATGGCCCCCACTAACGTTAATGGGAGGAGTTTGTGCATATAACAGCAAAGTTTGGCTTATCGTTATTTGGAGGAATCATTATCTGAGGTCTTTTGGTCTATCTCTGCTACTTTTCAAGTCATGAAGGTGGGCGGAACACCCAGGAAAGTTAAGACGGAGCAACCAAAGGTGTGAAATTAAGGCAAATGAAATCCCTGTATAGATGCTCTCATTCAGAAGTAGAATGGCCTTAAGTCACTGTTACTTAACAGCAACAGCAAACTAAAGCCACTTTACTTCTGAATGAGAGCATGCACACATGAGTTCAAGGCTCTTCCATGCATTTTAAGTTCATCCTGTACTTCGTCTTCGCTTGTTTCTGAATGTCCCTGTGTAGACAAGCCCTGAGAGTTTTGTGGAAGCAGGACCCTCTCACCTAAACATCTTTATAAGACAGAAATATCTTCTTGCCTTGTGGAGACAAGAGGTTTTTCAATATTTCTATATTCCACTGATAGGATTTTGTCCCCCACAGATCTTAATAAGATATTATTTTTTATATATCTCTTTGTATGTACTTTCCATGAACCCTGGAACTTTTGGCAATAGCTGTATCATTGCTACATCTTGTGTCAACAGTTATGTTTTCTTAGTTGGAGGGCTTGAGATAGCAAACAGGAATAATTGTTTTTATCCACTGGTGAAAAACAGATTAAAGCATTGGGTTTAAGGGAAAGGAAGGCTTACAGCAAACAAGGAAGAAGAGATTTGCACATTACTTACATTACATTTACAGCAGAATTAATTTGTCAACACACATTTTACCAAACATAATTCTGGGACACACCTAGGCTTTCTCCATAGGCAAAAACAATAAATCAGTAGCTCTTAGTGACATTTTAAACGGAATTAAAAAAAAAATCTACCTGGCTGTGTGCCCTGATTGACTGCACTGTCATAAATTGGCACAAACACAGCCTGTATGGGGTTAATATACTTTCAAAGATTTGTTCTAATATAGAGTAGGCATGATTACTAAACGCAGCTTGTGCTTCCTAAACTTGGCAGCCAACCTGAAAAATAGGGGCTAGATTCTGATCTGATTTGCATTAGTGTAAATGAGATCAAGATCTGTCCAACACTGCTGGATAAGGCATTTGATAGGACTTCACAATATAGTATAATTTAGTGTTTTATAAGAACAGAACAATAAGCAATTCAGGTCTATATAGAAGAAAATCCTGGATTTCCTTTTTTCCAATGTGAGGGTGTTGGGTTGCACGTGGGAAGAGCAGTAGAAATTATTGCACTTATATTAACAAAATAAAATATTATCCCTAAATGATATTCTCTTTGTAGTTGTTGAATTTTCTTCCTACTATCCCCATTGTCTGTTGCTTACATTTCAATTTGCTTAAAGTAAATATCCTTTGTCTATTCTTCACAGCAATCAGTGATTGCTCACCTGAACTTATGAAGAAGAGAAATCTTTCTTCACCTCTGCTAACTTGGTTTGATCTGGTAGGATGAAGCTGCAAATTCTTCCGTTTCCCGTCCTGCCACTGGTTTAAAGCACAGAGGCACAACTCACTGGTAAGTTTCTCCCCTTTCCTTTGGACATCAAATGTATCACTCTAACAACTGAGCCTTTAACACTAAAACATGCTTTAGAATTTTGATTATGAATGAGATTCAGTGGTGTTCACCAGGGACTTCGTACAAGTAAATGCCCAAACTACACACCACCATTTAAAAGAAATCATTCACGAACTGCAGAAAACTCTGTGATAACCGCAAAATTAGAGCCAGTGTGTTTATTATAGGCACTGCTGGTAGCTCACTCATTATGAAGGTTGCCCTAAACTTCTCATTATAAGATTCTGGATTCAGTTGCTTATAACTTTGCCAAAATTTACCCATTTGCACTGACATTTTCTATTCAGGATGTATGTCTCAGGCTTAATTTATTTTGCCCATGTTAAAAATTCTGGTGACTTTTATTTTTAAAAGCTGTACCACCTCCATGTTATGGAAGAGAGACATGAAATTTAATGTGGATAAATGTAAAGTAATGCACATTGGAAAAAAATAACCCCAATTATATATACAATATGATTGGGGCTAATTTAGCTACAATGAGTCAGGAAAAAGATCTTGGAGTCATCGTGGACAGTTCTCTGAAGATGTCCACGCAGTGTGCAGAGGCAGTCAAAAAAGCAAACAGGATGTTAGGAATCATTAAGAAGGGGATAGAGAATAAGACTGAGAATATATTACTGCCCTTATATAAATCCATGGTACGCCCACATCTCGAATACTGTGTACAGATGTGGTCTCCTCACCTCAAAAAGATATTCTAGCACTAGAAAAGGTTAAGAAAAGGGCAACTAAAATGATTAGGGGTTTGGAGATGGTCCCATATAAGGAAAGATTAAAGAGGCTAGGACTCTTCAGCTTGGAAAAGAGGAGACTAAGGGGGGATATGACAGAGGTATATAAAATTATGAGTGATGTTGAGAAAGTGGATAAGGAAAAGTTATTTACTTATTCCCATGATACAAGAACTAGGGGTCTCCAAATGAAATTAACAGGCAGCAGGTTTAAAACAAATAAAAGGAAGTTCTTCTTCACGCAGCTCACAGTCAACTTGTGCTCTCAGTGCCCCTTGCTGCAGCAGCATGGAGGAAGAACCTGCCCGATTCCAATATAGACATCACAAAAGCCAGACCAGGGTCTGGGGAGTAAGTTGGGACAGGAGCTGAGCGGAACACAAGACTCAGAGTGGAGATTGACAGGGATAGGAAAACTGGGACTGAGAGTTGAGGTTTGTGGGGAGGTTGGAATTGCCTGGGAAGAAGACTGGTAGTTGAAGCAGGCAGATACATAGGTTTTAAGAACAGAAGGGACCATTATATCATCTAATCTGACCTCAGAGGTGACTAGGAGCGGGAGCTGGGGAAGGAAGTGGCTGGGGTTGGACTGGGAGCCAGCAGGTTGCAGGGGGTAGGGGTGGGGATGAAGATTGTATGAAGAGCCAACAGGGGAGACTGACAAGCAGTGAAGCAGGAGGAAGGAGGTGGGAGTGAGGAGAAATGGCTCTGATAAAGGATCCCAGGTTGTGGACAACTGCGACTAGCTCAGTAAAGAGCCTGGGACAAAGAGCAGGGAGAAGAGATTGGACAGAGAGCCCAGGGAGAGGTAGTGGGCTTGAGATAGCAAACAGGAATAATTGTTTTTATCCACTGGCAAAAAACAGATTAAAGCACAGGGTTTAAGGGAAAGGAAGGTTTACGTAACATAGCAAACAAGGAAGAGATTTGCACATTACTTGCATCACATTTACAGCAAAATTAATTTGTCAACGCACATTTTACCAAACAGAATCCTGGGACACACCTAGGCTTTCTCCATAGGCAAAAACAATAAATCAGTAGCTCTCAATGACATTTTAAACCAAATAAAAAACCAAAAAATTAAGATGGGCTATTGATTAGTTTCATTACAGTTAGTATGGCAATACCCATTTTTTCATGTTCTCTGTGTATATATATCTTCCTACTGTATTTTCCACTGCATGCCTCTGATGAAATGAGTTCTGGCTCACGAAAGCTTATGCCCAAATAAATTTGTTAGTCTCTAAGGTGCCACAAGGTGCCTCGTTCTTTTTGCTGATACAGACTAACATGGATACCATCAAATAGTTGTTACTTTTGTCCAGGAGTCCAAACTCCCTGTCTTGAAAGATATGCACTTTACCATATTTTCCAGGGTGGTGAACCAAAAAGGAGAGAACTCATGTCCATGCAATCTTTTCATATAGCTATTGAAACATATTTATTGCAGTTTGGGATTTTTCACAGCTGCTATCCAGAGTAAAAAAAACCATGGAGAGTAAAAATGCAACATCTCTAGGATGTATTTGCTTGACAACTCAATTGTCTACATGAGTGCAAACTATCAGTTTTGTCATGAGTCACAATATTACAAATGCTGTGATTTTGGGCAGCTCTCAGGAGAAAATGCAGGCTGCTCAGTCCTTTCCCCACAGCTGCCTATAGTTTCCACTTTTAGCTGCTAAAGGCAGCTGCACCATTTGTACTGCAGACAGCTGTAGCAGCTACCTGTCCTTCCAGGCTTCACTATGCTGTAGGCGCAGGACAGAAGCCCTAAGGGAAAAGTCGAGCCACCTGCTTCTTGAGCTTGAAGAAGCAGCCTCACCCCTCCACCCAAAAGGGTAAAAAGCCAGAGAGACTCCAAGAAATTGACTGGAGACTTCACTGTCTCCCCAACTATTTTACAGGGCTGTAAAATATTATACGGCATGGGTAGCAGTACAAAGCATTGAACTACATGAACCTCTCCTGCAATCTCCGTTCAGATTCTGAAATGTTCTGCATAATACAATGAAGCCTTTGTATCCCCTTTACTGAATGTTGAGTGAGAAAACAATGCTGTATAATATATTCACTAAAACGTTGTTTGGAAGATTTATTGCTAAAGATGAATAGTTGAAGGCAAATCCCTTGCAGGTAGTTGGGTTCATCTCTGCTGTTGTTGTCTTTTTACAGCTTCAGTCTAAAGCTTGAATATCCAGGTCTGATGGACACTACATGAAAGACTTCTGAATATGAACATTTGCTGGTGCAGCATCTGCACTGCTTTAGCCAATTTTTTATTAATGACTGTCTTACCTTTTCACCACATAGAGCCAAAGAGGATGCTGCTGGCATGCATCCTCCGATGAACGTCTGTTTTCCAGCTGTGTTCAAAGGGTTTGATAACATGTTATAAAACTACAAGAGCCTGAGTAGCAGCTGTTCCCAATCAATTTAATATATTTGGACTGGGGAGAAGAGGGGTTCTCATTAAGAGATGTAAGCAATGTCTAGTTATATCACCCAATAATAAACAGTTTTTTTAAAAGTTGGGGTCATTTTGGGGCCCCTGAAGTGTTATTTTTAAGTCTTCCTTAATTTCTGCAAAGAGCAAAATAAAAGGAACCTTCCACTCAGCACTCTATATGGTAGAGGAATTTAGGTATGAAGCCACTATAATGGGAGCAGAGCGCACCCCCTCTTGGTGACGCCTCCCATGTTGACCCAAATATTTGGAATTCTGTTTCATAAATTTTAATGTGGGAAATATGACATTCTAGACAAACAAGAATGCAAGCGTATCCTCTGCCTATCATTGACATTCTAAACAGTTCCAGCCCTGCTCTTCAGAAAGGAAGATAAGGAACATTCTTGAAAGAGGATGATTACAGTAGGATTTGGGGAACTTTGGAGCCAAGATAAGATAAGACCTAGTGCTTTCAAAGCTCTTTGCCAAGGGGAGAGGGCAATATCTATATCCCCATTTTCCAGAGGAGAGACTAAGGCACAAAGATGCCAAGTCACCCAGCAGACCCCTGGCAGATCCGGGAACAGAACTCAGGTCTTCTGAGATCCAGGCCAGTGCTGTAGCCACTGGAACACCCTGCTCTGTAAAATGCTGCCTTAGGATGTTCTAATAGAAAGCCCTTACCCTCAATCCTCTCCTCTCCTGTACATTAGTGAGTAGGAAGATGATGATGGAGGGAGGGGCTCCTTTAGTTAGCACAAACTGTAAGGCAGCATAATGGCATAGGAACATACTAGGAATTGAATGTGTCTAATGGGCCAGTCCATGCATCACATTCCAGTTCCTGGTTATCCAAGTCAGCTAGAGTGCATGCAGCCATCAGCAGTCCTACTGATTTCAATGGGCATTCAGACCCTAATCTGCTTAAACACTTTTGTAAATCCCAGTAGGCCCCAGTTTGCATCCTTAGGCACCTAAACAGCTTTTAAATCAGCTACTACAGTGAGAACTGTGATAAAATAAAGTGCTTAAAACCACAAACACAAAGGTCCTTTAACCTGAACGTTTTTATTTATTTAGTGCACGATGTGGTGCCTAGATTCTGTGATGGAATTAAAAATTTCATAGAACTACATGAATAAAATGACTTTAGTAGTGATGTGCTTTGTACATAGAAGGAAGGTACACAGATAATGTACTCTGTGTACTTAGTATCATTGGGCAATAAATAAAAGTGAAAGCTCTCTTGTGTGGGCATTCATGAGAGCTACACTGTAAACTGTACCCTTTAAATTGTCAGAGTTTTTGTTTGTAATAACCAGATAGAAAAGTTAGATATGCACGCCAAGGATGAGAATGCTGAATGCTCTACGCTGTCACTGCAGGACTTGTAAACACTGAAGAAGAACATACCATATGTATTGTGTTAATATATAAGTGTCTTAGAAATAATGCAAGGTAGGTGAGGTAATATCTTCTATTAGACCAACTTCTCCTGGTGAAAGACCCAAGGAAGAGTGCTGCGTAGCTCAGAAGCTTGTCTCTCTCTCTCAGCAGCAGAATTTGGTCCAATAAAATAAGATAAAAATTATCTCACCCAGCTTGTCTTCCTAATATACTGGGACTGACATGACTACAACAACCCTGTGTATTAGAAGGAATTCGTCAACAGAAATTTTCCATTCTGAGGTGCCTTTCTGTGAATGAGTGTGCCTTTACGGTACTCCTTCATGGCCAGTCAGGGCATGATTCACCCAGCTCCTGTTCTGTGCTGATAGGTCACTGTCACTTGTGAGGTCCAATTGTCATAAACAGATAGCTAAGGGTTAACGTCTCTTTCACCTGGAAATAAGTATCTGAAGCACCTGACCAGAGGACCAATCAAGAAACAGGATTTTTTCAACTCTGGGTGGAGGGAAGTTTGTGTGTGAGTCCTTTGTTCTTGGTCTTCTGCCTGCACTCTCTCGGCTATGAGGGGGTTTCTATTTCCTGCTTTCTAATCTTCTGTTTCCAAGTTGTGAGTACAGAGATCATAAAAACAATAGGGGTTATTGGTTTTTTCTTTTGTATTTACATGTGTATAGTTGCTGAAATGCTTTGAATTGTATTCTTTTTGAATAAGGCTGTTTATTCATATTTCTTTTAAGCAAATGACCCTGTATTTGTCACCTTAATACAGAGAGACCATTTTTATGTATTTTTCTTTCTTTTTAAGACCTATTGAAGTTTTTCTTTAGTGGGGGACTCCAGGGAATTGAGTCTGTGCTCACCAGGGAATTGGTGGGAGGAAGAAGTCAGGGGGAAATCTGTGTGTGTTAGATTTACTAGCCTGACTTTGCATTCCCTCTGGGTGAAGAGGGAAGTGCTTGTGTTTCCAGGACTGGAAATAGAGATGGTGGACTCCCTCTGTTTAGATTTACAGAGCTTGCTTCTGTGTGTCTCTCCAGGAACACCTGGAGGGGGGAAGGGAAAAGGTTTATTTCCCTTTGTTGTGAGATTCAAGGGATTTGGGTCTTGGGGTCCCCAGGGAAGGTTTTTGGGGGGACCAGAGTGCCCCAAAACACTCTAATTTTTTGGGTGGTGGCAGCTTTACCAGGTCCAAGCTGGTAACTAAGCTTGGAGGTTTTCATGCTAACCCCCATATTTTGGACGCTAAGGTCCAAATCTGGGACTAGGTTTATGACACCAATGTAGCGGTGCTTTAGTCCTCCAAGCAAGGTACACTTCAGTCATAGCTCTTCTGGAACAGTAAAGTCCAAAAGAAATGAGGAATAAGAAATCACAACTCAAAACAGGGCTGCCCAAAGAATCTTTGGTAAGACCCTGCCCTTTTATCCAGTCGATCTCCTATTAAACCTCTCATTGCCAGTGTGGGGTCTCTCTGCCCTGTTACACTTCCTTTCAGCTTTCCTTTCTTTGTTTCTTAACACCGTTTGTCAGGTTCTTTATCCTTCCAGTAGACAGCAATGAACACTTACCACTTTTCCAGACTCTCAAAAGCTCCAGTTTCAATCAGACCCGCATTGTTGGCACAATGGAAAGGTACTTTCATTAATCTTAACAAAAAATAAAAACATATGGACACACATACACCAAGGAATGTAGTGTACTAGGAACTTCTGAGTGAAAAGAAGAAAGATTTGGCCTGAAATAACATTAATTATCTGAACAAAGCAAAACAATCACATTATTGAAGATACGTGAGGTGAAAACTTTTGGCATGATTATCTGCTTCATACGGTCATAATACATTTGGATTATAAAAGTGGTTAACATGAATTAGATTTTTCACAATCTTTCAGGGGAAGTGTTCCTTCATTTTTCTGAGAATTTACCTCTGCAATGATTTGTGTGTGTGCGTGTTATTATTCACACACTAGTTATATATTTCAGACAAGGTGTGGTGTCTAGTAAACAAGGAAGACAATGCTGAAATTCAACCTGTGTGGAAATCTGTAACTGTATTTATAGTTAAGTTTCTTTAACAGACCTGTGATTACATTTAATACAACAATCCCTACTACGAATGCCACTTGCACTTCATCAACTGCAATGGTCCTGGCACTTTTGCCTAGCTCCCCCCAAAAACTATGAATCCAAACTTTTTGAAAAGTGATAGAAATTATAAGCACCTCAACATGAATTATGCCTTTGAAGGAGACTCAAGTACTCTTATAGAAGTGTTATTTTATGCAAAATCTCTTGTGCTGTGTTAACTTTTTGTGGCTAGCCTGCCCTAAACGTTGAATCAGCTTTCTACTGTGTTTGTGTTTATTACTATACTATACTATTACTATACTATTATTGTGTTTATTACTATACTATACTATTACTATAATGTATACTTGTAAGGAAAAACAAAGGACATGGGAAAGTCCTTCCTTTGTTATACTGACCTCTATGTGAGAGAAAGGAGCTGCTTGGAATAAGGCCCCCAGCTATGCCTGCTCAGTACATCTGATGCCCTAAAGACCCAGCTGGGCTGCCTGATTGGCTGAGGAAACCAGCCGGCCAGTTCTGATGCTCAGCAGCAGCAGTAGCTCATTGGCTGTTCAACACATATGCTCATGGACTCTCTGGCTTCCTGTGCTCATCCATCCAAGTCCTGCTTCTCCTTTACTCCTCCACCACTCCACCCCAGATCGTGCCCTGTACCCAGCCTTGTTCCTATCCTGTTCCACCCTTGCTCCTGCCTCAGAACCAGACCTGCTTCTGCCTTCCCTGATTCCTGGCAATCCGGTTCTGACCCTTGGGTCTGACTTCTGACTCCAGCTCTGTCTCAGCCCTTGGCTCTGGCATTTGGACTCTGACCACTAGGCCTAACCACTTACAACACAGTCTGCTGACAGGAGCAGAGTGAAGGATAGCTCAGGGGAACTTGGGGAAATATGTTTTTTGTATGTTTACAGCTCTTTTAAAAAGGATCTTTTTGAGGGAAAGCAAGTGCTTTTCCTACTGAAATATGCTGACCTTCTGGAGACAAATACTTCAGGGCATTTGCAGAACAAGCAAAACCTCCTAGGCAGGAAAATTGATTTTCAATCCCTAGTATGAGACATCCCACAAGGTTCTTGTTCTTTTGTTGATTGGAAAGTGGATTAGAGGTTAAGCAATATCCACACCAAATGAAATGGCAGTGCAACATAAATTCTGTACCTGAAATGCAGCTATAATGAACCCACAGGATCTATCCCTCTGACAAGCTTTATTCACAGAGTACTTAACACAGTCAACTGATGTGTTGGTGTTTCTTTTACGGAGGCACTCATTAAACTATTCTACCAAAACCTTGGGATTAGCAAAGTTCAGAGATTCAAAGGCCAGAGGGACCACTGTGATCATCTGATCTGACGTCCTACCTAACACAGGCCATAGAACTTCCCTGAAACAATTCCTGTTTGAACTGAAGCATATATTTTAGAACATAAATCCAATCTTGATTTAAAAATTGCCAATAATGGAGAATCCACCACAACCCCTGGTGAGTTATTCCAATGGTCAATTACTCACTGTTACAAATTTACACTTTATATCCCATTTGAATGTGTCTAACTTTAATTTCCAGCCACTGGCTCTTGTTATGCCTTTCTCTCCAAAATGAAGAGCCCACTATCAAATATTTGTGCCCTGTGAAGATACTTAAAGACTGTGAAAAGTCACTCCTTAACCTTCTCTTTGTTAAACTAAATAGAGTGAGTTCCTTGAGTCTATCACCGTAAGGCAAAATTCCCAATCCTTTAATTATTCTTCTCTGAACCCTCTCCTATTTATCAATCTTTCTTGAATTGTGAAAACCAGAACTAGCTATTGATTCCAGCAGCTATCACACAAGTGCCAAATACAGAGGTAAAATGTCCTCTCTACTCCTTCTTGAGGAATGCATTAGCCCTTTTGGCCACACCATTGCACTAGGAGTTCATGTTCAGCTGATTATTTACCATGATCCCCCAAATCTTTTTCTGAGTCCCCACTTCCCAAGGTAGAGTCCCTCATCCTGTAAGTATGGTGTACATTCTTTGTTCCTATACATATACTTTTATTTTTGCCCATATTAAAATATATGTTTTCTTTTGCCCAGTTTACCAAGTAATTTAGATGTTCCATATTAGCTGTTCTCATCATTATTTACCACTCTCCCAATGTTTGTGTCATCTACAAACTTTTATGAGAGAAGTGTTTATGTTTAAGTTCTGTTGTCCCGTGAAGCAAAATTGTTGATGATCACTATCCTGTAAGAAACAACTATAGATTTACCCTGTTCTTATTGATGCATGACACTTACACCAATGGGTTCTCAAGATGTTTATAAGCCAGACACAAATGAAAAAAGAGTAGACCTAAAAGGGAACAATCAATATAAAATTACCTTTACACATGGCTGTCCTCCTTTGTCACAATGTAAGGAGAATAATCTAAGATTTACTGGCTGCTAAAACAAACAAGTCCAGTATTAACAGGCCTACTATGAAAGTTGTTTGAGCACAATCATGACCTAAGTGCAAACATCATTTGCAAGAGAGATAAGGGGGTATGGTAACATCTTCTACTGGACCCACTTCTGTTGGTGAGAGACAGAGGCTTTCAAGCTTTCACTGAGCTCTTCTTCAGGTCTGAAGAAAGAGAAGCAGAGCTCTGTGTAAACTCAAAAGCTTGTCTCTCTCATCAACAGAAAATGGTCCAATAAAAATATTACCTCATCTACCTTTTCTCTCTAATATACTGGGACCAACATGTCTACACAACACTGCAAACATCACGTCCTGAATACTTAAGGCCCGATTCTGCCTCCCTTACTCACACTTGTTATGTTCACAGCATACACACAGAGAAATGAGATAAAAACGAACTCTGTTTCTGGAAGGTTGCAATGAAACACTACTTTATTTTTTAGAATTCAAAATGATAATACACAAGAACCCCAAAACAGAGAAAAACAGAGCCAGCTGCTCTCTAAAACAGGCAAGTGCAACTCCCCTCATCTTACTGTAGTCTGTCTGCAAACTGACTGTGCTTGCATGCTTTGATTCAGAAACTCCTACCCTGCAAGCAGGACCAGTTTCCCTTCTTACTTAAGTGACAGCTTGCAGTTCCAACACAGTCTTCAATACTGTATCTTACTCAGAATAGCCCCTTGAATAGGAAGAGTAATGAGGTGTTACTCCATTTAAGGGTGGCAGAATCAGACCTACAGCTCTCTGTATGGAGACAGGTAGGTAAAATAAAATAAATTCCTTAGGCCCCTGATACAATACAGGTGCTCTATGTATAGTAACGTGATGGGAGTATTAGATATAGGATAAATGATGACTAGCTTGAGGTCTAAAGTAAGGCGACACGGATGTGATGAAACCTGGTTTATGTACATTTACAATATGCTTTTAAACTTTTTCAGCCTTATTAAAAAGGTAGGGACAAAAGTCACTACTGCTCCACAATGCGTCACCAGATCTGAGACTTTGTGGTTTGCTTGCTATTAGTCACCATATATAGAGAAACCGTATTTGTGTCTGGAAAACAAAAACAAACACACACCCTCTCTCCAAATATCAAAGACTTTAGTTCTGTCTTTTATACTTGAATCCATGGTGCGCAATTAAGCAGCTGACACATTCTCAGATAAGAGAAGACCTGTGGCCTATTGGAGAAAGTAATCATCATCAGCGTCACACTGGGAAATTATTCTGGGCTCAGTGACAGCCTGTAGCAGAGCACAAGAGAGGATTTCTGAACTAATTTGGTAGATTAGAAGTCAGTTCCTCCTTCAGATAAAAAAAAATAATTAACACAGAATGTAATTGTTAGAAATTCATTTGCTCACGTGTGTTTAGCTGGGTAACTAGAAATGAGAGCTATGTACTAGATATGGATATGTAGGCCTCAGGGGATTGTTAATCGAGAATTTCACTGCTTGGCAATTAAACTATTTTAAGTTATAATTTGTAATTAAATATGCCCCTTACCTGTGAGCAATGATCAGACAACACTCCTGGATCTCTATGTTCATTCTTCAGAAGTTACATGTAAGAACACACCAATGTGAGGGGGACAGTAAGCACTCAATCTGGGGGTACGTCTACGCTACGGGATTATTCCAATTTTACATAAACTGGTTTTGTAAAACAGATTGTATAAAGTTGAATGCATGCGGACACAATAACCACATTAATTCGATGGTGTGTGTCCATGGTCCGAGGCTAGCGTCGATTTCTGTAGCGTTGCACTGTGGGTAGCTATCCCGTAGCTAACCCATAGTTCCCGCAGTCTCCCCCACCCCTTGGAATTCTGAGTTGAGAGCCCAGTGCCTGATGGGACAAAAATCATTGTTGCGGGTGGTTCTGGGTACAGCCTCACCCCTCCCTTTGTGAAAGGCGCAGACAACCATTTCGCGCCTTTTTTCCTGGGTGAACTGTGCAAACGCCATAGCACAGCAAGCATGGACCCTGCTCAGATCAATACCACAATCGTGGACGTTGTAAACACCTCGCGCATTCTCATGCAGTCTATGCTGGACCAGGACTTGCAAAGTCAGGCGAGGAGGAGGCGGCGGCTATGGCAGCGAGGCGACGAGAGTGATGAGAGGACATGGACATAGAATTATCTCAAACCACGGGCCCCTGCGCTTTGGAGATCCTGCTAGTAATGGGACAGGTTCTAGCCATTGAACGCCAATTTTGGGCCCGGGCAACAAGCACAGACTGGTGGGACCACATAGTTTTGCGGGTTTGGGATGATTCCCAGTGGCTGTGAAACTTTCGCATACGTAAGGGCATTTTCATGGAACTTTGTGACTTGCTTTCCCCTGCCCTGAAACGCCATAATACCAGATGAGAGCAGCCTTCACAGTGGAGAAGCAAGTGGCAATAGCTCTCTGGAAGCTTGCAATGCCAGACAGCTACTGGTCAGTCGGGAATCAATTTGGAGTGGGAAAACCTACTGTGGGGGCTGCTGTGATGCAAGTAGCCAAAGCAATCATTAAGCTGCTGCTACGAAAGGTTGTGAATCTGGGAAACGTGCAGGTCATAGTGGATGGCTTTGCTGCAACGGGATTCCCTAACTGTGGGGGGGCGATAGATGGAACCCATATCCCTATCTTGGCACCGGAGCACCAGGGCACCCAGTACATAAACCGCAAGGGGTACTTTTCAATGGTGCTGCAAGCACTGGTGGATCACAAGGGACGTTTCACCAACATCCACGTGGGATGGCCAGGAAAGGTTCTTGACGCTCGCGTCTTCAGAAGCACTGCTCTGTTTAAACTGCTGCAGCAAGGGAATTACTTCCCAGACCAGAAAATAACAGTTGGGGATGTTGAAATGCCTATAGTTATCCTGGGTGACCCAGCCTACCCCTTGATGCCATGGCTTATGAAGCCATACACAGGCAGCCTAGACAGTGGTCAGGAGCTGTTCAACTACAGGCTGAGCAAGTGCAGGATGGTGGTAGAATGTGCATTTGGCTGTTTAAAGGCGCGCTGGCGCACATTACTGACTCGCTCAGACCTCAGCCAAACCAATGTCCCCTTCGTTATTGCTGCTTGCTGTGTGCTCCACAATCTCTGTGAGAGTAAGGAGGAGACCTTTATGGCGGGGTGGGAGGCTGAGGCAAATCACCTGGCCGCTGATTACGCGCAGCCAGACACCAGGGCGATTAGAAGAGCACATCACGAAGCGGTGCGCATCAGAAAAGCTTTGAAAACAAGTTTCATCATGGACCAGGGTATGGTGTGACTGCTGTGTTTGTTTCCCCTTCATGTTCCCCCCGCCCTTTATAGACTCCTTCCCTGTAAGCAACCCACCCTCCCCATTCGATTACAGCTTGCTTAAGGAAATAAAATCACTATCATTTAAAAATCATGTATTCATTATTAAAAAGTCATTATAAAAAGAGGCAGAGAACTGACAAGGTATCCCGGGGGTGGTTTGGGAGGACGATAGGAGGGAAGGAAAAGGCCATTAAACACATTTCAATGTAATGACTGCCTTTTGGTTGGACTGTCCACAGGGGTGGAGTGGGCGGGTGCACGAAGCCTTCCCCCACGCGTTCTTACACGTCTGGGTGAGGAAGACATGGAACATGGTGTGTGGTGAGGGTGGTTACACAGGGGCTGCAGTGGCACTCTGTGACCCCGCTGCTCTTTCTGAAGCTCCACCAGACGTCGGAGGATATCAGTTTGATCACACAGCAGCTCCAGCGTTGCATCCCGCCACCACTGATCTTTCTGCCTACACCTCTGATCTTTCTGCCACCACCTCTCATCTCGAGTGTCTCTCCTATCCTCACGTTCATCCCTCCTATCCTCACGTTGGTCCCTCTTGTCCTCACATTCACTGGCATCTTTCCTGTACTTTGCTACCATGTCCTTCCACTCATTGAGATGAGCTCTTTCATTGCGGGTTACTTCCATGATTTCCGAGAACATTTAGTCTTGGGTCTTCTTTTGCTCTGCCTTATCTGAGATAGCCTTCAGGATGGAGTAGGGAGACTTGAAAAATGTGCAGCTGCATGAGGGAGGGAAAAAACGGAGAGAAGTATTTAAAAAGATACATTTTACAGAACAATGATTATACTCTTTCACAGTGAACAACACTATTCACCTTACATAGCACATGTGATTTCACTACAAGGTCACATTTTGCATCTTATTATTGAGTTCCTGCGGCTCTGGTGTTACAGATCTCACAGATGCAGGTCCGGGCATCAGAATTCAGCTTGCATGCGGCCATAGTAAGCCATTGTCTTTCGGCTTCTCCAGCCTTCATATACACAGTGCCCTCTGATGCTTCTTTCCTGTTAACATGCAGCAGCAGAAGCCAACCCCCCCGATCCTATTCTCTAGGATGATTGCTTTACCCCTCCCCCCACCGCATGGCTGGTATCATGGAAGATCACTGCTAATCACTCCCCTTTCTCCTCCCACCGCGTGGCTGGTAGCTGGGAAGATTCCTGCTAGCCAAATGCAAAAAAGATCAGAACTATCCTTCCTCCCCTCCCCCCGCTTGGCTACGTGCAAGGAAGGATTTCTTTTAAGCAACAGCCCAGTAGGAAAATGGCCAGCTTTGTCCCCTTAATTAAATTCCTAAATTTCAGCCAGGTTACCATGAACGATATCACTCTGCTGAGGATAACAGAGCGAGATAAAGAACAGATGTTTCTTGAATGCCAGCAATCACCAGGACCATATGCAGCTAGGCTTTGTCATGTAATGATACCCGATTACTTGCTACATGCATGGCATGGTAAAGTGTCCTACCATGGTGGACGGAACAAGGCTGCCTTGCCCAGAAACCTTCTGCAAAGGCTTTTGGAGTACCTCCAGGAGCACTTCATGGAGATGTCCCTGGAGGATTTCCGCTCCATCCCCAGACATGTTAACAAACTTTTCCAGTAACTTTACTGGCCGCGAATGCATCCCAAGCCCTCATGGCAAATCAATCATTAAAAAATGCTTGCTTTTAAACCATGTTTTATATTTACAAAGGTACACTCACCAGAGGTCACTTCCATGGCTTCACTGTCTGGGCTAGTGGCTTGGGAGGGCTGGGAGGGTAATTCCGTCTGGGTCACAAAAAGCTCCTGGCTGTTGAGGCTAACGGAATGCTGTCTGCTTGCTGCAAGGTCGTCGTCGTCCTCCTCCTCCTCATCTTCCCCCTCCGCAGAATCCTCAGCCATGGTTGAGATTACAACCCCCACCTCGGAATCCACGGACAGGGGTGGGGTAGTGGTGGCGCAGCCCCCTAAAATTGCATGCAGCTCAGCGTAGAAGCTGCATGTTTTCGGCCCTGACCCAGACCTTCCGTTTGCTTCTTTGGTTTTCTGGTAGGCTTGTCTGAGCTCCTTAACTTTCACTCTGCACTGCATTGAGTCCCTGGTGTGGCCTTTTCCCATCATAGCCTTGGAAATTTTTTCAAATATTTTTTCATTTCGTCTTTTGGAACAGAGTTCTGTTAGCACTGAATCCTCTCCCTATATAGTGATCAGATACAGTACCTCCCTTGCGGTCCATGCTGGAGCTCTTTTTCAATTCTCAGGAGACTGCATTGCTACCTGTGCTAATAAGCTCTGTGTGGTCACCTGTGCTGATCAGAGCTCCACGCTGGCCAAACAGGAAATGAAATTCAAAAGTTCGCGGGGCTTTTCCTGTATGCCTGGCCAGTGCATCCGAGTTCAGATTGCTGTCCAGAGCGGTCACAGTGGTGCACTGTGGGATACCGCCCAGAGACCAATACCGTCTATTTGCGGCCACACTAACCCTAATCCGATATGGTAATACCTATTTTAGCGCTACTCCTCTCATCAGAGAGGAGTACAGAAACTGATGTAAAGAGCCCTTTATATCGATATAAAGGGCCTCGTAGTGTGGATGGGTGCGATGTTAAATTGGTTTAACGCTGCTAAAATCGGTTTAAACGTGTAGTGTCGACCAGGCCTAGTATAACATTTAGCTTCACAGGAAGCAAAGATCATGGGTGGAGGATATCTTTATTTTCAAATGCTTTGGGTCCTGCCATTTACTGCTCCTTGTCTGCCTTTCAGCCACTATAAAGGATGTAGTGCAATAGGGACTTTCTACTGCATATAGCTCTTCCCATTCAGCTTTAACAGGAAGTGTTACATGTGCTAATGCCCACTGCAGAGCAGCAATAGGACACAGAGTAAAGTTTGCCTCTTAAAGCACTTTGACTTGGTGGCTTTTTTGATTGGAGCAGAAAGAAAAGGAGAGATGATGTTCAGAAAGGCCTGTTCTCACTCAGTGCTTCTGCAGATATTCTAGACAGAGGATTTATGGGTTTTGTATTGGAACAATGAGTTTGGTCCATCACATTTCAATCTGAAAGAGATCCTGGTTACAGGATAAATAGATGTGGGACCTAATACTGGCCTCCTTTACACCCAGAAAACCCCAATAACTTCCATGAGGTTGCCCAGATGGACGTGAATACAGAATTCAACCCCTCAAAGGACAAAACCCTGCTCACCTGATTCACACAATAATCCTTGTGACGGGATCCCGGGGGAGGGGGCAGCCTGGGACTGTGGGACCGCTGTGCTCCCTGAAGTCTAGGCTGTCTCTCTCATTGCCTTACTAGTGACCAGCAGCAAACCCCTCCAGGCACTGTGATCACTCAGCACAATTGCATGTGGAGCCCAACACCCAGCTATATTGCAGGAATGCTCCCAGAGCCACTCATGAATCACACAGAGAAAGGCATCAGAGCCAAAACCCTGCCCCACCCCTGGCTTCCAGGAATATACCGTCTTGCATTGCTCAAGATGAGTAGTGCAAATTTATTAATTGGTTCACCACTTCATCAATAGAAAATAGATACACTAGCCTTTGCTAAATCTGAGCAGATTTGCCACACACTTCATAAAAACTCACTGGCAAAGATAAACAGTTAAACAAATGTATAGACTATAAAAGATTTTAAGTGACAGGCAAAAAGTCAGTTAGTTACCAAAAGAAATAAAATATAAGTACGCAGTCTAAAATCTTAACCCTATTAGACTGGCCAGCAACTAGATTAAGCAGTTTTTCTCACCCAGCTGGATATTGCTGTCCTAAATATACAGATTTTCTGGGCCAGTCTCCTCTGCTGGAGTCTTCAGTCTTCTTCTCAGTGTCTTTGTTGCTTGCAGCATAAAGTGGGGGCCGGAAAAAGGCCCCAGACATGGCCACTGCATCTGTTTTATAACCTCAGTCCTATGTGCTTGGGGAGCACAAGTCCAGGCACATCTGGGTGAGCATTGCTGAGTCTCCAGGCAAGGTTGAGCAATTGGGGAGGGGAGAGGGATAGCTCAGTGGTTTGAGCATTGGCCTGCTAAACCCAGGGTTGTGAGTTCAATCCTTGAGGGGCCATTTGGGGATTTAATTGGGGATTGGTCATGCTTTGAGCAGGGGGTTGGACTGGATGATCTTCTAAGGTCCCTAATATTCTATGAATTCCCCTGGTGTGGCCTCATGCAAGTGAGTCACTGAATTGTAGTTCCCTTGCTGGACAATGGATATTGATTGATACCATGCCCAGGTGTTGGTTACTTAATATATATATATATATGGATAGAAAAATGACTTTCAGCAGACCATAACCTTTCCCCTGATACCTTACAAGGCATGCTTTATATGTAAGATCACAATCACATATAAATGAGGAATATGGGGGGTTAGAGGGTGTTCCCCCAAAGTACAGAATGTCACAGTCCTATTGAAATCTACAGAACTGCTACCCTGAGTCAGATAAATAGGTATGGCTCTGCACTAGTGTGATACAATAGAGCTGGTTCACAATGATATGTGAAAAGTTAATTAAATACAACTATGAAATTAATTAAAATCATGTTAAATTATTTTTCCATAATAAAATGTGAACATTCTTTCACCTCCACAGAAATGAGAAATGCAAGCATTTTAGCAAAAGAATTAAAAATGTCCTTGTCCTGTTTCACTCTAGCTTCAGCAACTATTGCAATTGTCTGCTGAAATTAGTTTTGTCATTTCCCACAGCAATACTCATCAGTGAGCCACAGTAGAAAGACAGCAGTGAATCACTTCAGAAACAATACCCTGGAAGAACTGTGTTACTTCTTTTTTTAAGCAATGGTAGAATATAGTTTTTGCAAACATCAATGCAACATCAAGACTCTAAATCTTTCTGTAATGATAATTATATCCTACACCTAGGACCTGTATACATTAGAAAGTGTTTACTGGTAGAGATATTTCAATAAACCTATACTGGAAAACTCCCTTCATGAAGACACAACTTTTAGCTGCAGAAGAGTTGTTTCCCAATGTAGCTTACACCAGTTCCCCGAACAAAGTAAACAATACAGTTGAAAGGACACTACTTGTTCACTCTAGGACTTTTGCTGGCATAGTTATGTTGGTTAGTAGTGTGATTTTTTTCCCACGCTTCTAAACAACATACGTATGCTGGCAAACTTTTAAGCAAAGACCAGGCCTGCAGCTCATAAATTGCCCTTACCTGGCATGCAGAATTCCCTTTGACATCATTAGCATTCTACCACAAATCAAAGACATTATCTTATAAGGCAGACCATAAAGCCATTGATTCTAAACATTCAAAAGCAATGAAAATTAATATTTCAATGAAGGCACTTAAACCCAAGCTGGGATACCGAGAGCCTGATGCTGATTTTAAAACTAGTGTAGCTCCACTTAACGTCAAGGAAGTTACTCCTAGCTTTTTGGACCCCAATACTTTAAAGCACAATGGTAAAGTTACATGTCTGTGTTGTGCCAGAATAAAAACCAGACTGGCAGAATTCCGCAAAAAGGGATTAAATGAAAAAGTTCTTTTGTCACTCCATCAAATCAGCAGTGGTTTAAACTGTGCAATATAAACAACTTTGACGGATAGAGTGATTTGCTGATACCCTTTCATGGAAATCTGAAAAAAAAGATCAAGGCAAAGCCTGAAATAATAAACTTTTGGGATTCCAATCCTTATACAAAATCTGATTAAGTTGATATAAAACTATATTTTATTAAATTCACTGCAATAGTTTCTTCTCTAAGCCTTATTACACTGATGTAAATTTTGAGTAATGCTATTGAGATCAATGAAGTTACTGCAGATTTACACCAGAGAAGCTGAGAACTAAATTTGGACCATTTTGTACAGTAAAAACTCCATAGTCAGTACTATTGAGTTGAGTAAATGAATTGTGCAAGAACCCTTCATAGGATGTTGGTTATAGTCAAAGGATGTGGTATTAAAATATTTAGCTATCAAATGCCAAAAGAAATTCAAATAAAGTCCCATTCCCACTCAAGGATGACTGAGCTTTTCTGTTTAGATTTTAATAAGACCAGAGGCTATAGGGCAACGGCCAGTGATAAAGTTGCCATAAAAGCATAATTCTATATAAATAATGAGTGGATTGATTTTTATTATATTTAGACTATCACATTTATTTTATTTTCCTCTCTTAATTGACTTTAGTTCTTGAATTAAGTAAGACTTTTCAAGCACCATGTATAAGGTCTGTTCAATTAATTAGAATGTTACTCACATTAACTGTAGACCCAGGAGATCATTAAGCAACAAAGGCCAGTGTTGTTGAATTTATGTACTTGTCAAGAATGCAGGTAGATAAGGAATTAGGTGGCAAAATAGTATTTATAGCTTTGAAATTTGACTTGACAGCTTGGGAAAGTATACTAATGTAGACTACATTGAGACAGTGGCCTCTATTCACTGGAGCCAGTTTAAATCATTTCCTTCGAGTGAATCTAGGTTTTTGAGGATGGGTAACTCTGAAGTTGGGCACAACAAAATAATCAGGCGATATTTATAATTACTTGTTTCACTGCAGCACCTAGGAGCCCCAACTGAGGTCAGAGCCTTATTGAATGAGGCTTTGTTCACACACACAGAGTAAGAGGCAATTCTTGTCTTGAAATAAATTATAATCTAAATAGACAAGACAAAGAGGGGCAAACACAGGCACAGAAAGGTGGATTGACTTTTGCAAGATCACGCAGCAGGTCAGAGAAGACTTCTAAAAAAAATCTGGGGAAACAGCAGAGAAAGGAGTGAAGATTTTAAAAAGCTAGGAGGAGGGGGAAAATGAGAAGGGACAGGATAGGAGGGTGAGAGAAAGGTAAGTGGGGAAAGGATGACAAAAAGAAAAAGTGAAGAAAAGGAAGATAGAAAAAGAAGAAAGCAGAAGAAGATGGGGAAGGAAACAGGAAATCTTTGAAGGGAAAGCAGAAGGAAAGGAAAGAAGAGAAAGTGAAAAGGTAGGAAGATGAGGGAGGGCAAGGTTAAAGTGAAAAAGAGAAGGTGGAAGGAAAAATGAAGGATCTCCCAGCTAGCTCTTCTTTTAATGTTACCTTCATTTCTTGTTCCTCCCTATTTGTCCATTTTTATTCCTCGCTTTATGTGCTTGCAGCAAGGGAAAGATATTGTGTTTGAGAATGAACATGCCAAACTTTTAAATCTATTTTAAAAAGAACTTAAACTATGATGTTTAAAGCACTAAAGAACATTTAAAGAACAATTCTTCTAGATCCAGAAGTTTTATTTACCTAATAAAAATTGAAACATTTTCAAATTAATTTTCAACAGATATATTACCATAAAACCTGTACAGAACTGTCAGCTACATCTCTGATAATCCATTGCTCAAATAAAATACATTCCATGTAAGTGCCAACTAAGTACTGGGAAACATGCCAGACCACAAACATATGATATTGTATATGTATATTTTTACAGTGTAAAGAAGAAGAAGAAGAAGAAACGCTCCTAGGTTTAAGACTATATTATTAGAAAAAGAGGCTACAATTGCCAAAAGTGAGGTTATTTACCTTTTGCAGTAACTGGAGTTCTTTGAGATGTTTGTCCCTATGGGTTCTCCAGGTACATACACCCATGCATGAGTGGAGATTTTTGGTAGCAGTGCCCATTCGGTCTGCCCATGCATCTTAGCTATCCTCGTGCCCCATACCAAAGGTATATAGGGCTGTGACAGATTAACCATTCTTAGTTCCTTCTCTAATGCAAAGAAGCACTGAGATGAGATGGCAAAGCAGAGGGGAAGGAGGGTGAGTAATAGAGCTCCCAGAGGGACAAACATCTCAAAGAACTTCAGTTAGTGTAAAAGGTAAGTAACCATTCGTTCTTCATGTACTGTCACTATGAGTGCTCCATTTCAGGTGACTCCCAAGCAGTACTCCTCAGAGAAGGTGGGCATTTTGGAGTAGGACAACTGATTGAAGAATAGGAGACCCAAATTTGCTCAGGATCCATGTGCCAAAGTATAGTTCTTTGAGAATGTGTGGATGGAGGCCCATGTGGCAGCTTTGCAAATTTCTGCAATAGGAACATCTTTTAATAGGGCAACAAAGGTAGACTGAGATCTGGTAGAATCAGCTATAAATCTAGGAGGGCATGGGCTGTTAGCAATTTCATAACAGGACAGAATAAAGCCAGAAACCCATTTGGAAAATCTTTGGGAGGACAGCCTTTGTGCACTTCCTGTTGGTAGCCGTGGTGAAAAGATCTGCTTCTGGGAAACACCAGGTGAGAACTAGCCATTTGAATATGGAATTGCTGAGTTCCCATCCATAATCACATGAGAAGTGCTGGCCGGGACCATTGAATACGGTGTTTTGGAGACCAGGTAGATAAATAGCTGAGATGCAGATGTTCTGGGTTATACACCACTTCCATAATATTATTGCTTCTACATGAAAGGAAGGTGATCTCACTCCTCCCTGATGATTTACATAGTACATATTTGTGCTGCTGTCTGCCATTGCTCAGATTGATTGTCTCTTGATCATAAGAAGGACATATTAGTAGGCACACCTGATGGCCTTAAGCTCCAGAAGATTGATATGGAAAACAGATTCCTGGATGGTCCACTTACCCTTAATAGTATGCTCCTGAAGATGAGCCACTCATCCTAGAAGGGAATGTGTCTGAAACTGTGGTTATGGTGGGAGGGAGATGGATGGATTGATGAAGGGGACCTCTGAGCAGACCTTGTCTAGATTCTTCTATCAGTTGAGCAAAACTAGCCTGTGGTGAGAAATGGAGAGTAGCTTGTTTAAACTGCCTCCTGGGATCATAAACTGTTCTGAACCATGCTCGGAAAGAGTGGAGGTGTAACTGGCTCATTTGGACTTATGTAACCAAATTTGTCAGAGTAAGAAGCCTGTCCTTTGCTATATAAGCTCTCGAAGTTGTAGCATCCAGGATAGCTCCTCTGAACTCTATTCACTGAACAGGTATTAGAGAATGCTTGTTGGCATTGAGATGAAGTCCTAGTATGCTAGATAGAGTCATAGCCCTCTTGATGGTAACTTGAACTTGGATGTAAGAGCATCTGTGGAGTAGTCAATTATTGAGTTAGGGGAAGACAATCATTCCTCATCGATGAAGCTGGGTGGCCCTCTATTATCAAATTTATGTTCCCCATGTAGGTTCTTGTGTACTGAGATCAAATCACCATTAACCTTCTCTTTCACAAACTAAAAAGATTAAGTTACTTGAGTCTATCACTATAAGGCATGTTTTCTAGTCAATCTCATAGCTCTTCTTTGAGTCCTCTCCAATTTTTCAACATCCTTCTTGAAGCATGAACACCAGAGCTGGACTCTGTATTCCACTAGCAGTTATACCAATGCTAAATACAGAGGAAATTTGACCTTCCCACTCCTACTCAATATTCCCTTGCCTATACATACCAGGACTGCATTAACTCTTTTGGCCATGGCATCTCAGCTGATTATCTACCATGACTCAATGTCCTTTTCAGAGTCATGGCTTCACAGAATAAAGCCCCCATCTTGTAAGTATGGCCTGTGCTCTGTGTTCCTAGGTGTTTGGCCTTACATTTGGCCATATTGAAATTCACAGTTACCTTGTTCCCAACTTACCAAATGATCTAAATCTTTCTGTAGCAGTGGCCTGTCTTCTTTATTATTTACCACCCCCCTAATCTTTGTGTATAACTTCTATATATTAGACAGGACGAACAGCATCCCTAATATTATTTTGTAATTGTTTTGCTTTACCAGTCACAGACAAGCACCCCACTGTGCTGGGCACTGCACAAACAGAACAAAAAGACAGTCCCTTCCCTAAAGAGTTTACAACTGAAGTTTAAGACTAGAGACAATAGGTAGATGTAGACAGACAAACTGAAAGAATCCCTGTGCAGTAAATATAGTTGTTCCCACTTTTACAGAGGTGAGAACTAAAGTGTATATATGTTAAATGATTTGTCCAAGGTCAGGCAGCAAGCCAGGTTTAGAACCCAAATCCCTTGATTTCCACAACTATTCAGCTTGACCACTCCATGCCAACCACAGAAGTCATTTAACATCTGTGGGCCAGTTTTTCAAGCAATGGGAGTGGTGTGCACTCAAATCAGATATGTGCAAGAATGCACTTTGGAAAATCTGTCACTTTCTCCTAATTCCTCTCTGTGAAATGAAGGCATTAATATTTACTATAGGCAAAAATCAGCAAACAATAGGGGTTATATTCACAGGCATGTGCTTATTATTCTCTATTTGCACTTTTGAATATGGGGGCTCAAAAAGATTAAGCATTGGATAGGGAATCAGGCAACCTGAGTTGTAATTCAAGCTGATACCAACTTGCTGTGCATGATCTTGGGCTAAATCACTCAACCTCTCTGAGCCCATTTTCTTAAAGTAGGGTTGTTCTTCATTATTGCCACATACCGTGCCCACATTTCAAGAAGGTTGTTGATAAATTGGAGAGGGTTCAAAGAAGAGCTATGAGAATGATTAAAAGATTAGAAAACCTGCCTTATAGTGGTAGACTCAAAGAACTAAATCTATTTAGTTTGCCAAAGAGACAGTTAAGAGATTATTTGATTACAGTTTATAAGTACCTACACGGGGAACAAATATGGTAATTTGCTCTTCTATTTAGCAGAATAGAGGAATAACATGATTCAATGACTGGAAGTTGAACCTACACATATTCAGACTAGAAATAAGATGTACATTGTTAACAGTGAGGATTATTCACCATTGGAACAATTTACCAAGGGTTGTTATGGATTCTCCATCACTGGCAATTTTTAATCAAGATCAAATATTTTGCTAAAAGACATGCTCTAGGAATTACTTTGGGGAAGTTCTCTGGTCTGTGTTATACAGGAGGTCGGACTATATGACCAGCCCTTCTGGCCTTGGAATCTATGAATGTGCATGTGTGAAAACATATTCCATTTTCACAACTGCTAATAATCATGTTAAACACTCTTTTCATGATCTGTGGTGTGTGCATATATACACACACATACACAATATGTATAAGATGATTTAGAATTACTGTTGCATGTCACATTCACACATAATCACTTGCCTTATGATATTCACCTGTCTTGTAGATAGAAGTATGGGAAATTCCCATATTCAAACTAAGTCATATTTTCTTGTTCCTCTACATGGACCTTTCACATGGTTATATGCTCTCCATGTCCTTTTATAGGAACAGTACATGCCTCTTTAAACTCAGAAGTAATTTTCAAAGGCTAGCAGCTAAACTGTGCTATAAAAATGTGCACGTATACTTACTGCACTGCAAAACCTCCAATTGTGCCTGCAGGTTAGGTAATAGCATGTAGATCAGATGCTTAATTGTGCGATTACTCATTCTGCTAAGGGAGGTCTTGCAAATTTTGCACAGGTAGTTGAAGCACCAATCTCAGAAAGTTTGGCTGTAAATCATAGAATATTAGGGTTGGAAGAAACCTTGGGAGGTCATCTAGTCCAACCCCCTGCTCAACAAAAGAAGTGTGGGTCCCACACCGTTCCTTTGCAATTCACTGTTTATTTTTCGAGGTAAGAGATATTAAAAAAAAGCAGTATGCTCTAAGCAATAAACACAGTTCTACATCTTCAGATAAATAAGACTAATACGCTTTGAACATATTACGTGCTAAACAAAGACCCTGAAATAACAGTCAGTGAGTATATTTGAACCATTTATATTTCAAAGCAGATCACAAACAAGATGTAAAACATTTCCACGAAAATAAAACGCAAAATGCAATTATAAATTATAATCTCTAGTAGTTCTCTTTATTCGCATAGCCTTTTGGGTAGTGTAAAAAGACACTGTAATTCCAATTGCAAAACAGCTTGTGCAAATGTTATGAAGTTAAATAACAAGGGTTAAGCAAAAAAATCTCACAATGGACAAGCTCCCTAAATTTTCCAGTCCTCTTATGTTTGTTTACTACTGTTCAGTGTGCAGCAATTACTAACCTACTCCGAAGATAAGAAAGAAAACATTTTCACACCTAAGACCCCTAAATATTCATACTGGATCAGTATTAAGCTATTCAGCACAATGATTTTATGATGTTGTGAAGAACTATTACAGTCTGGTAGTAGATGATCAGTTGACTGGGCTGTAATGTAAGAAATCAAATATGATGTAAGTGGGGAGAGGGGAGGGATGTAAAAGCCTGATGGAATATTATTATACCATGCAGCCTGGGTTCAAGGATCCACTTACTGGTTTGTGCTACTGAGGTCTTGTGTGCTGCCTGCAGTGATGCCTATGGTTCAAGTATATGTAAAGCTTTCGAGCAATAATTCTAGAGTTGTCAAGGCAATGGAAGCTTTTAGCTAGAGTCCTTGGTATCTGGTTAAGCACACAGTTCATTTCTCCTGCTGGAACGACACACAAAATATTTGGATTCTGTGGAATGTGCCATGAAATCTCAGCCTCAAAACTATTAGGATCAATTTGAATGAGTACATGAAAGTGACAGGAAGCTATTGCTTTAAAGAAGTCAGTCCATAGAGTTCACAGGGTAGGAAGACAGAAAGACGATGAAAATCATGACAAAGAACAGGCAACGCTTGCTTAACATTTTTGTTTTACCAATAAAAAGAAGAGCAGAGCAGTCATGACAAGATACATTCAGCTAACACTGTGCCATATGGTTTTGAAACCTCACTCCTCCCATAGTAGGGGGAGGAGGATCAGCCACCTCCACGGCATTGTTTTGTTCCTGAAAGATTTTTTTTTAAATGAATCATATTACAAATAAAACTGTATTTGAGCAGCATTATTTGGTATTATCTCAGAGGCAGAATGGCCTTGTTTAATGTCAGCTATTAAGAGATGTAATCTGCATGCATTTTTTTTGGAACATCACGGGATCATCAAAGGAGTGAAAACTTTGACAAATAAAGAGGAAGGATGTATTCCACATATGTCTAACCACAGTGTTATAGCAATATTACGGGCTCAGTCTTCGGAGTGTCTTCCGCTCAGAAACTAGCTGGATCACTGCTACTTTTGTGTAGCTTTGAAATACAGTGTCTTCTCACTCCGACAAGTCAAGGCTTCATATAAATAGGTTTGTCTAATTTGGTTTACCAGGGGAGTGGAAGAAAATGTAAGTTTCACTAGAATCCTTAAAGTCAGACTATTACTATTGAAAACTCTGAAACTATCTATCCACTTAATATTTATCACAGAAATCCATCAGTCTTTAAAAAAAATCATGATCACACTGAATGAAATCACACAAGACAATCAAAAGCAAAGCAAAATAAGATTTCACTCCTCTTCAATGACAAATATATCTTACATGGAAAATCATAACAGAAACTGCAAGTATGTTTGATTTAAGAAATATTTGATTCTACCAATATAGCAATGCTATTTTGTAACAAAACAAAAAAAATGGATTAAAATAAGATCAGATGAAAGCAAGAGAAAAGACAAGTAAATTCCAGCGCTGAAGAGCCTGTAGCCGATGAACACAAGTTCATACATATTACATAGCTATTTGCCCTGGGCCAGAACAAAATCATCTTATTTGTTACCAAATATTTGTATTTCTCTCATAGCCCCAATCTTTTTCCTTAGACCTATAAGGAAGATGCAGTGGAGTACTGAGTTTGTTACATTGCTTCTATTTCCATGGTAACATTCAGTGATGATATGAACAAAGGAGTATGACTTTTTCTGCAGGATCTAATAGGAGGGAGAGGTAGGGTAGTGAAAGACTCTAATTTAAGCACATATCTGTAATAACAGAGAAACACATTCTGAGCAAAATCCCATCCCTAACATCCTGAGTAACTAGACGGTATATTGGGAGGAGCCACTTGGACCTTACAGAGGAAAAGAATCTGAGGATGTTTGTCCTGTTTCCTGAAATCTGTAACAGGAAGCCAGGCAGGTTAGGGCCTGAGGAAGGTGCTAGGCAGAAGCTCTACAGTGAAGCAGAGGGAGACAGAGTAACTTTAGGGATACTCTTCACTATTCTAATGAAGTTTAATTGCTAAAACATACTAGAGCAAAATAAGACCTAAACTGTCTTCCCAAAGGCAAGCTCCTTTTGAATTGATTTTAAAAGATTATCTGGATCTGGGATAAAGGACAAGGACTGTGTTTGGAGGCCCTAAAGCTGACGAAATACCCAATACTATCATGTTTCCACATAGGTACTGGAACTAGGGGTGCAGCAGAATCCCCTGGCTTGAAGTGGCTTCAGTCATATGCAGGGTTTACAGTTTGGTTCAATGGCTCTCAGCACCCCCACTATACGCATTATTCCAGCACCCCTGTACTTCCAAGTCAACGGCTGTTACAGTACATACCAGCAGCTATGCTCTTAGCACCGTAACTGCAGTAGCACACAGGAGTTTGGTCTGCCATAGTACATGTTCCAGATGGCTGAGTCCAGGTACACTCAAAAGAGAAAGAATGTTTGGCAAGAAAATGGGTGTGGTATTCGCAAGCTTGTGGTAGATCACAAAACACATATACCTTTAACAAATAGTAAAGGCACAGAGACAAGGCTGTGTAGATGTCAGAGATTGCCCTTTCTGCTTCTTCAATTTAGGACAGATTTTCTCCTGTAAAAAGTAAAATTTCATTTTATATAAGCTTTCCTTTTTTTTGTTTTTTGTTGTTTATTTGCTTGTTTGTTTTCAAATTGGATCCAGAGTAGGAATCTGCGTAGGATGGGATTTCTTACTGATCTCAAAGATCTAGCTGGTTAAAGGGCAACATTTTCAAAAACCGGTGCCTACCATTAGGCATTTAATTAAATGATTTTCAGAAGTGCACTATCACCTGCAAGACCCACTAACTTCATTGTACCTAGGATCTTTCGGGGAAGGGAGGGAATCAGGCAATTTATTTAGGTGCCAAAGATTGTGTGGAAGTTTTGGTCTCTCTAGAATCTTTGACAAGGACTGCAGTTGAGCTGCTTGAGATTTTTAGCTCAAAACTTTTCAACCCTAAAATAGCCTTTTCCTAAACCAAAATCTTACTTAAAAAGGTCTTCGCCCTTCTCAGATTCAGTCTTGACTTTTCCAGATTCCCCTCTACCCCACAATGTTTTTTATTCACTAGCAAAAAGGAACAGAATAAATCATGTCTAGGGATTTCTTCCAACAGATTTTTTTTTTCTTTTTTGCCCCTCAAACATTTTAAAACTTCCTCAATTTTGGAAAACTTAGAGGGGCAAAAGGAAAAATGAAAATAAGAAAAAAAATGAAGTTGTGTGTGTTGGGGGAGACTCCTAGAAAAAGGGGGAAACTAACCCTGAACATGCACTCTGCGTAAAACAAAAATGGAGATAGGAAGGATGAATGGGGAAAAGCATAACATGTTGCAATTTTTCAAAAATATATTTCTGAATTTTCCTGACAAAAGCAAATATAGTTCTGTTTTGAACTCTGCAAAATTGTTTCAATTTTGACTTTTCAAAATTTAGTCACAAGACTGTTTTTTTTTTCACGTTTTGACCTGCTCCAGATATCACTTTTCTCTGTACTTTCCTACCCAGTAAAATTGGTCAAATCAGTCTATTGTAGTAAGTCAAACTGTGTGTTCTCTATAAACAAGAGAGGACTCTTAGTCAGGGCCCCATTTACTTTGTGGAACAATGGGACCAAATTCTGTGGCAAAACCACCTAAGTTCTGTGACATTGTTAATGTGTTGTATTTCAGTTACGTACCCTTCATTTTCATTCCCCCCACACCCAAATACACACATAACATTGGCCCAAAGCTCAAAATACTCATCTAATGTACAATTTGTCAATAATTATTTTTAGCAATTATTTTTTATGATGGATTTGGACTCGGACTTTAAAAGGGGACCATTGTGATCATCTAGTCTGACCTGCTGCATATCTCAGGCCACAGAACCTCACCCACTCACTCCTGAAATAGACACCTAACTTCTGGCTGAGATACTGAAGTCCTCAAATCATGATTTAAAGACATTGGGTTACAGAGAATTAACCATTTACACTAGTTTAAATCTGCAAGTGACACATGGAAGGCAAAAAAACAAAGGGTCTCTGCCAGTCTGACCTGGGGAAAATTTCTTTCCAGCTCCAAATAGATCAGTTAGACTCTGACGTCAGCAAGATTCACCGGCCAGACATCTAGGAAAGAATTCACTGTAGTAACTCAGCCATCCCCATCTACTATCTCTTCTCCAGCTATTGAAGATTTTTGCTACTAGCAGTACCAGATGAGCCATAGGCCACTGTAGGTAACTTCATCCCCTCCATTTCTTCACAGTGCTCTCCAGATGGACTAGCTCTCTGTGATCCAGCTCACATTTTTCCCAGCCTGTGTATGTAGGAGAAGTAATTAGAGCTGATAAACAATTGGAATGTCTGTCCTGGAGGGAAATTCCAATATTTCAAATACTGCTTTGGCTCAGATTGGAACAAAAAATTGAAATACTGAAATATTTTCCTGGAACAGAAATTCATAATTTTTCATTCAGAAATGCTGAAACATTTTGTTTTAATATTTCTGAACAAAATGCAAGATTTCAACATTCCTGAATTGTTTTGCTTGTTGAAATGAATTCAAATATTTTCTTTTGGAATGATTCAATGTTAATGTGTCCTCCTGAGCTGATGCAGTGCCTTGTGGGGATTGTGCAAAATGTTTTAGATTTACCTGATGGTAAATAATTTTTTTAATCTAAATTTTCTATGAAAAGATTAATGTTGTGAAAAATATATTTTCCAAAAAATTGACCAAATTTCCACCCAGCTCTACTTGTAATCAGCCTCAGCAGTTCATTTTTTCAGCTCCTAAGGTCTAAGCCTAGATTCCCAGACTGGACTTTTGGGCCTTCTGTTTGCTGGCTGGAAAATGGATTCTATCTCAGGTTCCCTTACACACTTCTGCCTGATTTTATAGAACAGAGAAGGGAGCATGTGTAATCTAATTAATTCCTCCTAGGGGAAGAGGTTCAAAGCAAGAGCTAATTGTAAGCCAGTCTGAGAAAGGCAGGACAAGAAAACAAAATACTAAATGATTGGCTGCTTCAAAATAAAGAATTCAGCAAAAATCTGAATTCTGTGATATCTTGGGGAAATGTCAGATTTCATGGCTGAACAGTCTTGTAGTCTGTAATACCTGGGTCTAATTTTGATTGTTGAATTTAGTGTGTGGATGCTGGGTGGTTGGTGGCCTATCATACACAAAATGCCATCCTTTCTGCCTGAAACTCTATGACTATGTAGTCCATGAGGTTCTGTGTGAGACGACTGGTTCACACCTCCCAGAGTCTTTATTTCAGGCTCTTTGCAGACTCAGGTACTATTGATTTACACTTGGTCCATATTTTTGGTGTTTTCTTCACAGCCAGCTAGAAACTTAATTTTCATTTAAATGAGAGCTGAGATTCCGGAGCACAATTCTGCAGTGAGAGGTTTATTCTGCAGCAAATTCCATGACTGTGGAATTGCAGACAACACAGGCCCTACACATAGTTCCCAGATGATCTAATGTCACCAGGGAGCTCAACTACTAGGATGATGGGCAGCAGTACAAAACCCTAAGAGTGTGACTCACATCCAAAGTAAAAGTAATCAACAATGAAAAATAAGCTGAAGCAGCAGCTGTATAACAAATGGTATAGAAATAATATAAACTAACTGCAAATGTACTGCATGTTGCAAAAACAAAGGCATTAAAATATGTTTCCAGTTTTCACTTACTAGTTTTAAAGCTCCAGCCATCTGTAGTTGGTTTGTATTAATAGCAGACTTATTTTACTATTCCCAGTTAAATATAAAAAGAGTGGTCTCAGCTAAAGATCAAAACTGCTGTCAGGCAGAGCTGTTACTGCTCCCACAGGTCCTGAGAGCAGCCACAACCCACAACTGTAACTAACCTGTGCAGAGGAATATGAGGAGCACTCCTCAGAGCTGAACCAGTGACTTACTTATCTTTTCTGTGTCTGGCCCCTTCTCTTACAATAATGTTGTTGAGAATAACCCACCTCAGAATAGCCAATAACCTATGGCTAGGGCACTCACCTGGAAATTAGAAGACCTGGATCCAAATCCCTGCTTTAGTGGATTTGGAGCAGAGCATTGATCCTAGGTCTCCTCCCATATCCCAGGTTATGGACTGACCATGAGGCTATAGTGTCAGTCTCTATAGCTCCCTGGATATTAAACTATTTCTGCAAAGTAGTATAGCTCCAATGGAAGAGATTGAGATCCCCACCCCTGAAACACCCAATAGCCCAGTGGTGGTTGGAGCACTCACCTGGTTTGTCCTGATAGGGAATGGGAATGTTTTTGAAATCTTGAAAATATTCCCTGGATAGAAAAACCATTTCCCACCCTGGTCTAATTGAAAGGACTCTTATTTCTGCTGCCCCCTTCTGGTGACAACTGCAAACAGGAGGGTTAAGTGAACTGTGTTACCCTGCATCTCAGGCCCACCATGAGTACACCTATCCTGTGTTTTTAAAACCTGTGGCAACTAGTATCATAGCCCAGGTCTACAGAGTGCTAAAAATAGCAGTGTAGATGTGGTAGTTGGGGCTCGGAAGTCCAGGGAGAGGGGTGGGTTCAAACTCACCCCCTGCTCCATCCTGGGCTTCAGAGCTCAAGCTCCAGCCTGAATCCAAAAGTCTACACAGCCATTTTTAGCAGCATAGTGCAAGCCCTGCAAGACCAAATCTGTGAACATGGGTCCTGAGATCCATTGCCACAGGTTTTAAAATACAGAGTAGATGTACTCTATTAAGGCCTGTGGCAGAGCAGAGGTAAAGCCCTGCCAAACTGCTGGCTACAGTCTGCTCTCTGGCCAGGAGGCCAGGCTAGAGACACAGGTATTCAGCAGTAAGCCCAGCTGCAAGCCCTAATCAGGGCTGGCTTAGAGGAACATGCTGAGCTGAGTGCTGACAGCTGGGCTAAGGCACAGGAGGGCTATAGAAACCCTGAACAAACCTCAGCTAGAAAGCTAGACTGGAAGGAGGCAGGAGGGTAGTATCGCTGTCTCCTTACCAAAGAGAGAAGCCTCAAAGGCAGGAGAGCCTGGGGAGGGTCTGTGGGGCGCTAACTGTTGGGAGATTGGGGAACTGCACAAATACTGTAAATAAAGACACTTGGGTGATCCAGCAAAAGAAGGTGTGGAAGACTCTGTATTATACCAACCTAAACACAGGGTGCAGGCACAAAAGTGGGAGAGTCTGCATTCACCCTGGTGACAAGGCTCCTCCTTTGGAGCCAACTGTAGATTGGTCGGAGGTTTAAATCCAACCTACAGGTGGAGGTTTCAAGAGAGTCATGATAGTGGGTTTTTAGTTTTTTTTGGTTGGGCCTCCCCTCAGCTCAGCTCCTCAGAAGCATCTGAAGATTTTCTTTGTTACTTGTCCCACAATAAAAAATGTTATGCTGCGGAACTTTATCTATAAGGACATTTATGACATGCTTGTCATTATGGAGTATGAGCACACTCATGTTATTTGACACTTAAAAGGAGGCACCCAGTTGTTGTGTCCAAATTATGTGTTTTATTTTCCTTGTTTAATAAAGTCTGCAAAAGTAAATTAACAAACAATACAAAAATAAAGAGAGGGAAATAAAGGTGTATAAAAATGGAAAATGGAGTGGCAAATATGTCAGTGTAATGCACCTATGCAGTACATGCCTTTGTCCCTGTAACGGGTTGGGACTCACCACCTGGCGCCTCCCGCTGGTGAGTCTGGGAATGAGCTCTGCCCAGTGGAGCGCCCCCTCCTGGTGGTGTCCTGTCCATCTTTCCACCCTCCTTTGGCATCTCTGGACCCACATTGCCCCCTGCTTGGCGGTGTCGTCTTCAAGGCCACTGCCTTCCAGCAGTGCCCCTTAGTCCATCCGCATCCCCTTCCAGGGATCGGTGATCACCAGTCCTACACCCCAGCCATCATGTCCAACTGCGCTCTGAGTCCAGTCCCTCTTGTCAGGGATCTGACGTAGTACAATGGCTACTCCCTACGGCCAATGGCTGGGTGTACTGCAAGGGAGGCGCGGGGGTGGGGGGAAAGAAACCCAGGCCCACCCAAAAACTCTGGGTCCCAGCCCAGGGACCCTCTGGCTGCAGCCTTGCTGTCCTCCTCCTCTCCCCTCATCTGTCTGCTTCCCTGGGCCACTTTCCCTACAGCCCCTTGCACCCACTAGGCCCTTCCCTGCAGGGCCTGCACCCTGGGCTCAAGCTCTCTAGCCTCCCCAAGCCTGGCCAGCGCTGTGCTGTCCACATTGCTAATCTCTGCCCTTGGAGACCGAACTTCCCCTCTCAAAGGCCTGGGACAGATTTACTGCTCTTGCTCCGAGCAGCCGTCTTATAGGGCTGAGCCTGGCCTTGATTGGCTGTCTCCAAACTGGGCCCTGATTGGCTCTCAATAAGTCCTTCTTTAATTGGCTCCCTGTCTGTGCAGGCACCCTGGCCTGCCACAGTCCACACTCACAGGAAGTGGGGCAGTCCGCCCCACTACAGTCCCCCTCTAGTAACTAGTCCACACAAGACGTTAAGCACCTATAACAGCTTCCAGCTAATGGAGTTTCTTCTTCATCTCAAGAGGGTTGTTTTTCACACTGAGGTTCTTTTGTTCAAATCTTGCTGGCAAATCCAAGTTGCAATCATAATAAGTTGCAGAATAATGTGGGAATCAAACACCACTAAACCTACAAGGATCAAGACAACTCCTGTGGCAGCCCCTTCTTGGGCTGTCAGGGATGTTTGAACCTGAGATGGTCTCAGTGCTCAGAGCTTTAATCTCTACCACGTGAGCTGAAAGAGTTAATCCCAAAAATGGCAGCCACAATGAATGCTTATCTTTCCATCTGGCCTGGCCACTAGAGGAAGAAAGACTTATACTCTCCTAGCATGATTTACACCAAAAAGGTAGGGACCAAAAATAATAGAGGATCTTGTCTTCCAGTCATCATCAGATTCCCTTTCAGCACTGCTGCATTTGATGAAGTAAGCTCAGGTGTCAAGCTCCCTACTCATCAAAATTTGACTATTGGCAGAACACCAAAAGTTCCTCAGAACCCCTTTCTCCACAATTAGATTCCTACTAAGATTCAGTTATGTTACAAATTGATACTTTAGACATTTAAAGTAGCAATACTTGAGCTATCCCTTAAGAGATGTCTGAGGGTAAAAATGCTTCTGGTAAAGATATAGAAAGTTAAATCACTGTGACATTCCAGGGAGCAATTCAGGACAATGAGGGGCTGCATCACCCCTGTCCTGAAAACTTGGGTGCCTTACAGTGCTTTGCTGCTGTAGCTCCCATCTGGGCTGCTCACAAGCAGGCAAAGGACATGCAGGTCACACTCTGAGTGTCTGTATAGCTGCAGCCTGCCACCCACACATTAGGCACACTCTGGCTTTCTCCAGCATTAGTTACCACTTGTTGTTGACACCAACACATCTGCAGTCCTGGATTGTTCCCAAAAATGTCCATTCTACACTGTCCAGTCCTTTTCTGGGTAGTTCATATGTATAGGTCTATTGCCCCTCTAAAAGGATCAATATACAACAGTCTGCTACCCTAAATGGAGTTACCCACACAGCTCACACTACAGAATTAGTTTTTTATTAAAGAATAAAACAATTATATAACTACAAAGAGAGAGAGGTTTTAAATGAGTTCCAGTAGAAGGCATTAAAGTCAGAAATGGTTACTACAAGAAAAATAAAGATAAAATGCTGTCTACTTCTAAACTTAACTAACTAGATGTGGTTCAGGGTGAAGTCCCTTGCCACATGTTCTCACTAACACCGCTGACCAAATTCTCAGGCCAGGATCTGCTCCCAAAGTCCAAAGGCTGTTGCTTTTGTCTTAGGTGAAGGAAAGAGATGGATAGGGAGAGAGAACTTGGGGTGGTTTTGCCCCTCACTTTGATAGTTCAGTCACCCTTGGAAATGTATTTTGCTGAGGGTTACCCCTAGATAAAGTTCATTCCTACTGTGAGGATGGAGACAAGAGATCTGGTGGTGAAAGAGGTACCATACTGTTGTTTTCTAAAATGAAAATTGTTCTGTTCCTACTCTCTTGCCAAAGAATGGCCACTTGACAGATGGTGGCCCAACAGCTTTGATGACAGCCAGCTAGAGGCATCGCCTTGTCCTTCATCTTTGAGAAACTGATTTACCCCCTCCCCAGACTTATCTGGTAAACACACTTCAGCCACAATTTCAGTTTATGTTCACAACTTTATATATAATGTTGCTATATACATTTTGTCATGATATTATTGAGCACTGAGTTATTGGTTTTCAAACAATATGTCACAAGGCGTATTTTGTACAAAGATTATGACAATAGCATGTAGGGTATGAATACAAGGGTGAGTTCATTCGCAGCCCCTGACTGATGTTATTATCAAAGGCAAAGCTTTTATGGATGATAAAATAAGGGTACTATTGTCTTCAATACTTTTTTTTCTTTAAATTCCATTTCTTGTTAGAAATTTTGTCTTTCCTTGAAAATGACTTTAAATAAAAAAACCTAATGTTTTGTGCTCCTGTAACAAGAAAAACTGATTATCTTTGCATCTCCACAGGGCAGGGAGAGTAACACATCGATTTGGAAAGACAAAAGTAATGCTTATGGAAGTATATTCCTTTGTGAACAGCTAGCTTCAATGGCTGGAACAGAGATGGGACCATGGCCCCGCAATCCCGCCGTCTTCAGGGGTGGTTTGTGCTGCCAGCCAGGCACACTCATGCTCAGATGTGCAGACACTGGAGCTAGCCCCTGCAAGGACTCCTTGTGTACCTGCATGCGGACCAGGCACTACTTGACATCACATTTTCTCTAGTCAAATTGAAGCCTATATGCCAGAGCACACACAATCCTGTTAAAATTAAGTTATCTTAATTTTTCTTTTAGTTAGCTATCTTTAGAGTTTAGTACTCAAAGTGTCTGATCTAGGGCACCCTGTAATCAATGAATAGAAAGACTCCCACTTACTTCGATGGGTTTTCAATCACACCCAAAATTATTAGAGGACTTCTTGTTAGATATGTTTGTATAACTTTATCATTCCAATTTCATAAAGTTTCAACAAATCTGAATATTTATAATGGAAAATGAATAAGATTTTGAAACAACAAAAATCAGCAGTCAGATACAACAGTGAGTAAAGCTGGCTGTCCATTTACCACCATCTCTCTGTGGAAGTAAACTCATCCTGAGGCAAACTTGGACTCTCATCATTACGAAGCTTCTTATTTGATAGGACTATGCAATTACTATTTTGTTCTTTTGCCTACTGAGAACTCTGAATCTATGTTATAATTTAGCTGGACTTACCTTTGACAACAATCTGTTGCTGAATCCCACATTTTAGAGAGTCAGAGATGATGCCTTTGTTTTCCTGGGGAAATCTGTCAAAATGCAGTTAAAGGTTGAAGAGAAGCTCAGTATCCCACCTAAAAGACAGAGGAGAAAATTGCTCCGCACAGAACTATGGTACACATCAGACATATGTTCAGCACAGTCCTTAGATATTTGTGCTTTAATGCTGTGCTTTTAAACTTGCACTCTATAGAATTAATGGAAATGAACTAAAACAAAATCATTTCTTTGTTTGCTTTGTAGCTCTCAGTTCTATTTGTATGTTTAGTGTTTTTATTTCATACATATCAGGAATTATTTGGAAGAATAATAAATGCATTTAAGAATCAAGACAAAATCATTGTTTTTTCTTCTGCTATGATTAATTTCACTTTGTAGTAAGAGCGACAGCCCAGTTTTCCTTTGAGTTAATCCCACATATTTATCCCACCTGTCTGGATCCTTTTATTTCTTTTTATTGCAAGGCCGCCCAGAGGATTCAGGGGGCCTTGGGTCTTCGGCGATGGGGGGGCCCCTGCTTCGGCAGCAGGAAGTCCTTGCGTTCTGGAACCCGCCGCCAAAGTGCCCTGAAGACCCGCGACGGGGGCCCCCACCGCTGAATTATCGCCGAAGCGGGACCCGCCACTGAAGTGCCAGGTCTTCAGTGGCAATTTGGCGGCAGGAGGTCATTCCGCCCCAGAGCGGAAGAACCCCCTGCCGTCGAATTGCTGACGATGACCCAGAGCGGAAGAAGCTCTGGGGGCCCAGACCCCGCGAGAGTTTTCTGGGGTCCCCAAAGCGAGTGAAGGATCCCGCTCCAGGGGCCCTGTCATAAACAGATGGTTAAGGGTTAATGCCTCTTTTACCTGTAAAGGGTTAAAAAGTTCACCTACCCTAGCTAACACCTGACCAGAGGGACCAATGGGGGAACAAGATGTTTCAAAAGGAAGGAGGGAAGTTTTCCTTTGTTTAGAGTTTCAGTTTCAGCCGCAGTGAAAAAGATCAAGGAACCAGCCTCTTATCAGAGTAGTAAGTTTTTAGAAAGGAATAAATAAGTTTATATTTATTTCTTTGTAACCTGTCTTATGCAATTAGAGGTAGAATCAAATTGGGTATTTGGGTATTTTTTTTTGTAACTAAATTTGTGCCCAAGGGAACATCCTTTGTGTTTGAAATCTGTTGTCTGTGAGAGTAGCTGGTATGCTAATCTCTCCCAGAGGGTTTTCTTTTACCTTTCTTTTCCTTAATTAAAAGCCTTTTTTCTTAATACTGGATTGATTTTTCCTTGTTTTCAGATCCAAGGGGATTGGATCTGGACTCACCAGGGATTGGTGGGGGAAAAGGAGGGGCGATGGTTAATTTATCCTTGTTTTAAGATCCAAGGGATTTGGATCTGTGTTCACCAGGGAACTGGTGAAGTCCCTCAAGGCTACCCAGGGAGGGGAAGGTTTTGAGGGGACAGAGAGTGATCCAGACATTGAAAATACTGAATGGTGGCAGCGATATCAGATCTAAGCTAGTAATAAAGCTTAGACGTGTCCATGCAGGTCCCCACATCTGTACCCTAAAGTTCAGAGTGGGGAAGGAACCTTGAGAGGCCCTGAAAAACTCTCATGAGGGTGGGGCCCAGGGCCTGGGGCAAATTGCCCCACTTGCCCCCCCGGGCAGCCCTGTTTTATTGCTCAGGAAGGGGCTAATGTTATTTTAATACAGTATGAAAAACTGCAAAATCAGCAAACACTGTGATTATTTTATTTTTCAGTTTTCAACCAGCTGTCTTGATGCTGATTTGCATTGCTTATGTCCATCCAATCATTCCCTTTAAGTAGGAGCTGGTCAAAATTTTCCAAAATCAACCAAACAAAAGATCAAATAGAAAAAAAACTCACCAAAAAGTGATATTTTTTTCATGAAAGACTTTCAGTTTTCTGCTTTTTCTACCCTCACTTGATCCTTACAACACGGTCATGAATGCTTATTAGCTGTGACAGGGTGTGCAGTGCTTGCACTAGTAGGGAGATAGGTTTCCTCTATATGTATTGACTTGTAGTGGGAGAATGTTTGTGATGAGGTGCACAACCCCATCCCTCAGTTGTTAGGGAAAGAGTTAACACCTCTACCTTGGAAGCAGCTGTAGGTGCGCATAACTAGCTGAAGAGACATGCAAAAAGTAGTCGAGTGATGGCAGCCTACTATAAAAGAGATTTCTTTTTGTACAGTGGGAAAGAGCTGCAGGAAATTCTGGGGGGTTCTGTAGAATCCTACATGAGATCTGTGTGCTGCTCAGAGAGAACCAAGCAGTAGCAGGAAGAAGAACATAGGAACGGCCATCCTGGGTAGGACCAATGGTCCATCTAGCCTAGTATCCAATGCCAGCTGCTTCACAGGGAATGAACAGAACAGGGCAATTATTGAGTCATCCATCCCAAGTCATCTAGCTTCTGGCATTTGGAGCTTTAGGGACACCCAGAGCATGGTGTTATGTCCCTTGCCATCTTGACTAATAGCCACTGATGGACCTATCCTCCATGAAATGATCTAATTCTTTTTTGAGCCCAATTACACTTTTAGCCTTTGAATCTTTCCCTGGAAAAGAGTTCCATGGGTTGACAGTGCGATGTGTGAAGAATTTCCTTATGTTTGTTTTAAATCAGCTTTCTATTAACACAAGAACTGATGGCCATCTGAGATTATGCTAAGGGGTATGTAACACTGCCCTATTCACTTTCTCCACACACGAGTCATGATTTTATAGACCTCTATCATGTCCCGCCTTAGTCATCTCTTTTCTAAGATGAACAGTCCCACTCATTTTAATCTCTCCTCATATGGAAACTGTTCAATACACCTAATCATATTTGGTGTCCATCTCTGTACCTTTTCCAATTCTAATATATTTTCTGAGACAGGGTGATGAGAATTGCACACAGTATTCAAGAAGAGGATGTACTATGGATTTAAATAGTGTTATTATGATATTTCCTATCTCATTATCCCTTTCCTAATGTTTCCTACCATTGTTAGCTTATTTGCCTGCTGCTGCACATTGAGCAGCTGTTTTCAGAGAACTATCCACAAAGATTCCAAGATCTATTTCTTGAGTGGTAACAGCTAATTTAGACTGCATTTTTTTGTATATATAGTTGGGATTATGTTTACGAACATGCATTTCCTTGCATTTATCAACAATTCATGAATTTCATCTGCAATTTTGTTGCCCAATTATCCAGTTTTGTGAGATTCATTTGTAACTCTTACAGTCAGCTTTGGACTTAACTATCTTGAGTAATTTTGTATCATCTGCAAACTTTGCCACTTCACTGTTTATACCCTTTCCCAGATCATTTATGCATATGTTTAACAGCACTGGTCTCTGTACAGATCCCCAGGGTCCCCGTAATTTACCCCTCTCCATTGTGAAAACTGGCCTCTTATTTCTACCCTTTGTTTCTACCCTTTGTTTCTACCCTTTTAACCAGTTACTGGTCCATGAGAGGACCTTCCCTCTTATCCCATTACTGGTTACTTGCTTAAGAGGTTTTGGTGTGCAACTTTGTCATAGGTTTTCTGAAAGTCCAAGTTCATGATAATCAATTGGATCTCCCATATCCAGATGCTTGTGGGCACCCTCTAAGAATTCTAGTAGATTGCTGAGGCATGATTTCCTTTTATAAAAGCCGTGTTGATTCTTTCCCAACAAACTGTGTTCATCTGTATCTGATCATTCTATACTTTATTATAATTTCAGTCAATTTTCCTGATATTGGAGTTAGGCTTTCTACCCTGTAATTGCCAGATTGCCTCTGGAGCCTTTTTTTTTTAAAAAAAGATTGACATTATATTAGCTATCCTTCAGCCATCTGGTACAAAAGCTGATTTAAGTGCTAGTTTACATACCACAGAAGTTTTGCAATTTCATATTTGCATTCCTTCAGAACTCTTGGGTGAATACCATCTGGTTCTGGTGACTTATTACTGTCAAATTTATCAATTTGTTCCAAAATCTCCTCTCCCACACCTCAGTTTGGGACAATTCCTCAGCTTCGAGGGGGAAACTTGCACCACTTAACTTCTATGATGCAGCAACAAAGAGGACTGAACCTAGAAAGCTAAATATTATTTGTGAAACCTTGCTGACCTGGAAAGGAACTGTTCGTCTTTTGTTAAATTGTAATAAACCGGATGTCCAAAATGGAAACATTATTTGAAGCAGGTTTAGTAGAGCAATCTTCCTACACATAATTGCAGCTCAGAATCTACTTATATTGCGCAGGCACCTAGATCTTGTCTACACAACAGGTTACTTCAGAATAATTTACATTGCTCACGGGTGTGAATAATCCACACCCCTGAGAACAGAAGTTATACTGACCTAAGCACCAGCGCAGACAGCACTTTGTCGGCAGGAAAGCTTCTTCTTCTGATATAGTTACCACTTCCCGTCAGCTTAGAGCTTCTCCACCACAAATACTACAGTGTACTGGTGAAGCTGTGCCACTGTAATTGTTGTACTGTAGATATAGCCCTGGAGGCTGCAGCCACATCAGGGCCCTATTGTGCTATGGTGATTGAAAGTCCCTGCTTCAAAAAGCTTACAAGTTTCAGAGAATCTTCACTCTTTAAGCTGATTATTGATAATAAGGGTAAAGTAATGATATTTCACTCAACAATAAAAATAATACCTTTTCCTGGCCAAAAAAAAAAAAAATTCTAGGCTGTCCTTAATTGCTTAAGACTGTCTCAGTGACTCTAGCCATGTGCAGATTTTAAGGAAACCCAGAAACTTCCACTCATTGGCTAAAATATTCCAAAAGTTAAAATGAATAGATGACTCATCATTAGCATCCTCATCTGCTTTGCACTCTTTAAAAAAAATTCTCTGTCTCCTGCAATGACTCCACAGTATGTCTGGATTATTACTGTGTGAAATTCACCCCTCTGAAGAGGGCCAATACAAGAACCCCGCGCCATGTAAACCCTAAAATAGACTGCTTAGTCCTTGTTCTGTGAAATTTCACTCCATGGGCCAGATTCTTACACTCAGTATCACCTTACTCTGCAAACAGTTCCATTGACTTCAGTAGGGATTGTTCATAGAGTAAGGTGCTATTTGTCATAAGGGAATCATGGTCTGGTCTTGCGTTAATAACTTTGCCCTATGTACAGTTAACAACAAGGAATAGCCCTGCCTTGAAGAGTTTGTCTGGAAAGTGACACAGGATCCCTTAATGAAATGTACATTCCTAATGATGACTTTATGGAGGTCAAACTTCTCTTTTTTTCCCACTTCCAACTGGCCATTTACTTCCAAACGTTAATGGATAATCCAGGAGATGCTTTTATATTCCACCATCCAGATTAAGTTTTATGCTTTCCCTGGAGTGCACAGAGATTATAGGCTGTCACGGTGAAGTGTAGGGAGCTCAACCAGGCTTCTGTACTGAATGTTATTACATTGTTCCCATTAAATAAAACAAACTTGCAAGGCCGCAGAGTTGCTATGACTCAGCTCTGATCCTCGTGTCATGAAGCAAATGCTTTCCAGCCTTATGTCTGGAAACACTCTAATTAGTGCCCCCTCTCAAGCTATGAGAAAGAGGAAAAAAACCCATTGTAGGCATTGACTCATTTCATACACTTTTTAATCAATCTCATCTTGATGGGCTGTAACCTAATGCACTTAAAAAAGCAGGAAAGCCCCCCCCCATTTCCTTTGTTCTACCTGCTAATGGGCTGGGACTTCAAAATGCTGAGTGCTCTCAGGTCCCACTGAAGTGACCAGGAGTGGCGCGTGCTCAGCACCTTGCAGCAATTGTCCCATTTATCAATATCTTTTAGTGCAAATTAGACATAAAGGTTTATTATTTAATATTTATCTGACTCGAAGGCTCCAAGCAGGGGCCTCCACTGGGCTAGGCTTATGCTCTAGCAAGCCTGGTGGCATGCAGAGGGTGAAGAATAAAAGATACAAACAAAGGTAACACTCCCGTGGAGTATTCCAGCTCCTGGCTGGCAGGACTGAGCCTCTAGGAGGTTCTACCCGATGGATTAGAGCAACAATGGCTTCCAGAGCCCTCTGACACCATTTATCAGTCTGCTCAGAGTTCGAGGTGTGGACAGAGTGGGCTAGAAACTCCTGCTGAGACCAGAGGGGAGGCATCTGACGGGGTTGATCTGGACAAGCAGTTTTCTTGGTGAATTATGAGCCAGAGCTGCTCAGCCCCTTGCTCCTCAATGGGCAGAGACAGCCTGACAGAGGCTAAGGGACTACTAGTTATAGTTTCAATTTTGAGCTTTGAGTTTGGGAGCTGAGAGTGAAGCAGCAGAAGAGTTCAGGGAGTTCTGATTGAGTCCCACTCCTCACATCAGGGCTCTGAATTGCTGTGGGATCCAGTGCATGGCCAGATGGTACCAGCCTTTCAGAGACCAGTGTACAGAATGACAGAGTCAGAACTCAGTGGTGGCTACTGAGAACCAGTTGAGAGCTCCATATAGCTCCAGGCCAGGGAGCCAGGAGATGACCCAGGGTGAAGACACAGTAAGGGGACCCTTTTTGTTCAAGCTGGCCAGTGTTCACAGAGCTGCAGCACACATCTCTGGACTCACTCTCAATGTACCCGCTGCCTGGGAAAGTGTCAGAGAGGCAGCTAGGGGTTGGGAAGAGGTGTCTGTGTTACAGGTGGGAAATTTGTTGTTTTAGTACTTAGTATTTAATCCTAAACCTTTCCTTCCCCAGATCTTTTTCTGCTCCCAATAGAGTCTCCCTTTTTTTATTGCTATTTTGGGTATGTCATTTCTTTTTGGGGGCTTGTTTTGATGTACTTCATTGTTTCTTATGTACTGGGTTGCATGGTCCTTGCCAACAGTGGTAGTATTATTCATTTTCCCAGGAGACAGCATGCTTTTTGTCTTTGGCACAGTGAGGAGTCACCTTCGGGGGAGGCCCCAGGCATCAAGAGAACCTAGGACCCAACCCATGCAAGGAGGAGGAGAAGCCATTCCAATGAGCAAGCACAAGGAAGGAGACTTCAGACTCTTTAACAAAAAATAAGCACCAACTATTCTCATCTGCCCTGCGAGGTGGCTGCTAAGAGTCTGACTTCTTATAGGCATCTTGGTGGGTCTTGAAGAGAGATGGTAATGGCTGTATGGATCAGTTCAAGGTGAGCACTCCAAGCATACAGGGCAGCATGTAAAAAGACACAAAGGCAGTTATGTGAGAAACTGACAAGCAGTCAGATGAAGATGGCATCATGGGTGGAGCAAAAGAATGAATGACTGTTATTCTGTTTGTAGCTGAGGTGCAGCTGTCAGATGGGAGAGCAAATACAGGGGGGTTATAAGCTTGTTTTGTTTAATTTTCCCAGCCGCATAATGGAAAGTCTAAGAAAAAATTATGAAATCTCTCTAAAATCATGTCCCCAAATCTAAGCCAGACACCCATGTGTAAGTTTGCAGAAGTGTATATGGGACACAGAATTTTCAACGTTGGACAGTTATTTACTTATGCTTGTAGAGCATAACTCAAGCACCTTGTCAGCACCATTGATTACAGTATGGAGAGTCTTTAACAGCAGCATCATAGAACCTAAGCTGCCTTCTTTTAATGCACTCTTTCTAGATATAGGAAAACATACACCTAGATAAATAAAAGTAGCAGAATTTATGTAAAATAATAATCTGACGCTAACCCTGAATGGTGGTGGCAGCTGTAAACAATCTGGCTTTATAATGGAAGGTGTGTAGCTCTTTAAATACCCTTGAAGCATTAAAATTAAGAATGAAATTATTATTTTCCCTTAATTGTAAATCATGGAACTCTGTACCGAGCTAAATTTCATAAGAAAAACCTTCCAAAATGAAAATAGTCAAGAGGGATCTTACTATGGAGATTCACACCAAAGTGACAAAAGGATCTTTCACTTCAAGGAGGAATTACTGTACCCTCACTATTGGATATGGGCAGTCTCAACTAATGGAATTTCAGATCTAGGGTGCTGTAATACCACCAATGTAAACTCTGACCAGTGTGTTACATGTAGACTAGAAACAGTATGTGATCCATGAACACGGTTTAGAAAGCTGTGTGGTGTCTTGAGAGATTGCAAATATATTCAGGTGATTTGAACTTGCTGGAAGTTGTGCCACAGCAAGTTGTTTTCTTTGGATCTCAGGTGAAATCCTGGCTCCACTATAATCAATGGGAGTTTTTCTATCGACTTCAATAGATTTCAACTCTAGTCTAGAGTGAACAGGATCTAGTAGGTATGCTTATCTCTTAATTCAGATGCTAGGGTTATGTCAGGTTCCCTTGAGATTGCCATCATTTTAAAGGATGTTTGTGTGCACTCTGACACTACACCTACCCCAGGTCTCATTGACTTGTTTTAAAATCTAAGCCATTTCATTTACAACAGGTGTTTTAGGCCTGTCACTTTGACATATGCCTGTTCTGAGCTCAGTTCTGTTTTGATACAGCCTCATAATGGTAACCTATGAAATTTCAAGGAGGGTTCTGATAGTCTAGCCATTTAGAGGGTGTCAGTGCAATTACTACAGACATGGAGGCGAGCATCTTTAATAAGTCCCTTTGTTGCTCCTGTTAAGATAAGTTCCTGTCTGCATCCTAAAAGACTTGCCCATACCGGTATTGCCCTGGCCTCTTCCTTTGTCAGTCAGTGTTAAAGGCATTCTGAACTATATGCATTTCCTCACCTTTTGGGGGTGAAGCCAGACTTTCAGGCACCTGCTCCCCTACTTGGTGTAAACTTTGCTTGTACCAATCAGAAACGAACACACACAGTTTTTGGGCCCCGTTCCCTATGACACTTCTATGATGTCATAGTGGGTATTTTAGGCTGGTCTGCCATGTGCAGGCAGAAGAGGAGAAAGAAAAACGAATCCTGTGTACCTTGTGCACACCCGTAACCGAGCCTGATCACCTCGAAGCCTCTCTCAGCTCACGTGTTTTAAGCAGAGTTTCTACGTTTGCCGGTCGTTATGAGTTGGTTTGTATTCGTAAGTATTGGTTATTACTAAATGCTGCATCCGAGTTTATAAATATTGTTTACTGCATCTTTGTTTATAAATATTGTTTAATAGTAAATACTTTAGCCATTGTATGTTTTAAGTTCCATTAACCCTATTAGCTAATCATATGCTGCTCCCCTACCCCTTGTAACTATCCCCAATAAAACTTTTAATTAATTAATTTTAGTTGTGTGCGTGCCTGCAGTTTGCATCGTGACCCAGACCCTCCTTGCATCCCTTACCTATACAGTCTATTGCCACGTGCAGCCTGGTAAATAACAGCTCTGCATTTTTCTTTCGCCCCTAAAAGTACGTGGCAATCTACAGCTCCCATGAGCAACAAAGCCCTGACATTAGTGTTGAGTATTTGGTTCTTTGAATCCACTGATATGGAGTAGCCTACCTTATATGTACCAGCTATCAGGGGTGGCTCCAGGCACCAGCGCTCCAAGCGCATGCCTGGGGCGGCAAGCCGCAGGGGGTGCTCTGCCAGTCGCCGCTAGGGTAGCAGGCAGGGTGCCTTCGTCGGCTTGCCTGCGGGAGGTACACCAAAGCCGCGGGACCAGCGGACCCTCCCTGCTTGGGGCGGCAAAATGTCTAGAGCCGCCCCTGCCAGCTATGGAGGTATATGCATATTGTTCTGGAGCATTTGAGGATGACTATTTGGTGATCCTAGTGTTCTAGTAACAGGAAGAGTTTATCAATGAACATGCTATTTTCTTTTAATTCTAGTAATAAGTAATACTTTTTATCCTTGATTCAAATATAGAGCAGATTTATAATCTAATTTTGAGATGAGAGACCTATGAGAGCACCAATAGCTCTCTCTTGAAAGTGCAAGATAGATGATATATCAATTAAAAAAATATTACTACATTTGGACAGACTTAAGTGACGTGCAAAGGATATTGAGTGATACCCTGGGCTCACTGAAGTTAATGGCAGTTTTGCCACTGACTTCTGGGGGGCCAAGATTTCCCCTTTTGTTTTCAAACTGGGCTTATGCCCTTTAATACTTTGTGGTGAATAAAATGCCTGGAAATTCTTTCTTTTTAAGTTTAACTTTGTCTAATGTTGGCTTTTATTTAACCTTCAAAGTATAAATTCTGATCTTTCTTGGTCAATATTAATTCTCACACTTAAATGAAGGTGATTAATCACCAGTTTCCTTTTCCAGCATGCTTGTGACTGAAATGATGTGATTCAAAACATTTAAAAAACAGTCCAATTAAAAATCTCTGTCCCCCTCAGTAAGTCAGTTTTCACTCTAGGTTCTTGTGATGCTATCATTTTCACTAATTCTCCAGTCAGAGTCTTCCAAACCACATGGTAATAGAATGCCAAATGGAGAAAAAGCTGAAATAAAATAATAATCTTTAATCTTCTCATTATGTAATAAAGAGAGAGAGCTACAAGTCCAGTTTATTTTTCCTTTCCAGCTTTAAATTTATTAATAAAGCTCTTATGATCTTAATGAAATCATTGTTTGGGGATTGCTATATCTCTAGGTTCTGAAGAGTACCTCATTCTCTCTGTTCAGACAGTTCACGTAATAGGAATTGCATTTGCTGATATTATTTTGAAAACTGACTCATTATTCAAGTGCATCCCTGTGAAGCTGCTGGCATTCCATCTAGTGCCTCCTGAGGGGCAGTGTAATGCTGCAGGTGTGCCCTACCTTAATTTGCCTTGCTGGGGGTGGCAATTAATTTGCTTTAACAGCCCAAGAGAAAGGAGACATCCCGCCTCCCCCAACCAACCAACCAACCAAACAAAAAATGTATCCTCTCGTAATAATACTTCAGAAAGGACTAATTACAAAAACAGGTCATAAGGTCCTCACATCAGAATGCTGGCTCAGCTCTCAAACTTAAAATCGATAAAACAAAGCCTTTGGGTAGACTGGTCTCTTAGAGCTTGAAATAAAACAACTACACCACACACTGCAGCCTGCATGGCTTCCATTCCCCTCTCTCACTCAGTGTCCTGTTCCTGTTTACATAGTCTGTTTCTAAATTGATTACACCCCAGGCTGCTCAGCTGTTGGCTCCAGCCTGTTCCTTAAAGGGGCATTACACTCCTTCATAACCCGATTCATGTACCTTTCTCTGCATTTTTCTGTGGAAATTTAAATAACTGTTTTCTGTTTGTACAAAACTGTGTGTAGGTGCTGCTGATATTCATACAAATAGCCATACAGGCACATGAACAAATCTAGTTTGCTATAGATCAATTCACTGTTCATTATTCAGTGATCTTTTAGTTTCAATCTTCCAATCAGGTCAAAGGAATTAAGCCATACGACTTATAGTAGCTGACCACTCACACACAAATACATCACAGTGGTCAATTTCCAGATAACTTCTTTGACTTGACAATTTCTTGGACAAATGATTCTTTGAACAAGCATGCTCAAAAACTTGTTCCCCTCCCCTTCCCCAATCAGAATTTGGTCCAATAAAAGCTATTGCATCACCTATCTTATTTCTTGTGAGAGACAAGTATTGTTATAACTAAGTGCTTGAATAAGGAAATGTACGTAATTGGCCATTGGCCGGGATTCTTGGACAACCATTCACCAGGAAGTATTACAAGTAATTAAACATGAAACACATAATGTGGGCTTGTACATCACTGATTTTAACCTGCTCCTATTCCCCCACCCTAAAAGAAAATAAGAACAACCACAAAGCTCATGCTATACCACAATGAATGCAAGAATAGCACTTTTGAAGGCAAAAATCTGTGTTTCGTAAGGATTCCTGGAATAAATCAACTCCATGATGCTGATTTCTTTGTGCTTACTGGTTAATAGAGTTTTTATATAGCAGTGTGCATTCATGCTGGGGCCAGGAGATTACAGCTGAATAGAATGAACTGCACCAAAATCTGCACCTATGGAATAGCTAATTCTTTGTGAGACTCACTCAGCAGGACAACATCTTTAAAATAGCCAAGTCTGATGGGAAAATTAGAATTTCAAGGCTTTTTAAAAACTGTTTAACCAGATTATTCTCCAAAAGACTGAGGATCATCTTTGGGATGAGAATTTAGAGACAGGAGCAGAGTATAATGCTTCGTAAGAGTACAAACTGAGGTTGGTGGCTGCATAATGGTTCAAACTGCAGGAGCAAGTTTAAAGCTAAATCTTTTTTTAGTGCTAGGAGAGCTGTGATGTGTTCGAGGATGCTGACTGAATCACGTTCAGTCTAATGATTCAGAAAGGCCCTGAAAGAGACCCTGTTTTCAATTTTTTTAAATACATAAATAAAAGCTCATTTTTAATATGCAGTTAGTTTTGTTACATGTAAGTTATAGGGTAGTATCCCTATGGTTTAATGCAGAGTTGTACTATGAGTAGATTTTTTACTGTGGTAGGCAGCGAGGCATGCAGGGTCTATTTCTCTGCGGTGGTTTCATTTTAATGCTATTTTTATTACCTTTTTTTAGTAATAATGATATGGTCAAATCTAATGGGAACCATTCCCTCTGAACAGCAGCATGAATGAGTGAGTGAACAGCCGAAAAGGAAAGGTCAGTAAGCTCTGGCACCCTGCATATTGGTGATCAGGGATCTTAGTTTTCTGTGATAAAAAAAAAAACACAAAAACAAATTTCTTTGATAAAATACTATAAAAAAGTGTTTTTCCTCAATAAAAATGAAATACTTTAGTTTCTCTGGCCACAATATATATAGTTATCAGTTGAACAAGTTTTCCTGATATATTTACAATTTTTAAGCAAGTTCAAAGCCTACCAGGGCCATCAATCATTATAATAAAGTAAAACTTATAGAATTGCAATTTGTATTTCTTACATATACCAAATACTTCTCTGTCTGTATTCTCTGTATTTTATTGTCAGAAAATTGTTCTTTTTGTTTAAATATACGAAAAAGAAAGCTCAGGCTGTCAGCCCTGCACAGCAGGGCTTGGGCCGTCAGCCTCGTGTGGCGTCCCACTGTAAGCTGAAATCTTATTAAAATATGTGGAATCTGTTTGGCCCACACAAGGTTGTGCTTAGGTTAATGTGGCCCTCCTGTATAATAAGATTGGGCACCATTGAAATAAGTGACACCGGTACTTTCACTAACATGTATTTAATAGTTAATACATGTTTTTATTTTTTCACAAAATGTAAAAACTAAAATTCTCTGTAAAAATTCAAATTCCAAGTTTTTCCATGGCAGACGGATTCCTAGGATCCTTGTCAATGATACCATATTTGAAATTCTTCCTGTGCATTTGCATTCTGGTCACGGTTCCTAATTTTGGATTACTTTTCTTTTAGCTGCAATGTGTCAAATTGTAGCTGAAAAACACTGGTCTCCTGTTATTGGGTTATTTGTGTGTGCATCCATCCACACGATATAGTTTGACCAAATTAATTGAATGTACAATTTAAAGATAATTGACAAGGTGCTTTACAAAAAATATGAAACGCTGGTTTACTAAGCTAAGGTAAATTACCAAATTCCAATAATGTCACCAGTGTATGTGGCATGACCACAGTCATAGTGTTATTTTAACATTATCCCACACCAAAGCACTGGCGGTATGGCACATCAATTTAAAGCTGAGCTAAGGTGGACATTACAGAAGAAGCATTAAAAGCATAATCTCAATTGGAAACCCTTTCAATTTCTAGAAGCGAAGCTGAATTGAAATTCACTAGCTCTGGTCTCCCTCCCCATAGTTTGTTGCTGGACCATATCTAAAAACAGATGGCACCTAGTTTCTTCTTGAGGTTTAAATGTGGCCAAAGTTTCATAACAAAAGCTCAGATTAGTTAATCCCATAACACTTCTGCCATTTGAGGCAGCCATTAGTGGTAACATTGGGCAAGATCTTGGTGCGACTGATTGCTAACCAGATCAGTAGCCCAGATTCAGTTGCAAGACTCCTCTGAGCTGAAAAAAGCCTTATCAGCCCATATCTAATTTTTTACCTTCGACATGAGCATATTTTGATTCTTAAATTCCCTTAACCAGGGATGGCTCCAGGGGTTTTGCCGCCCCAAGCAGCCAAAAAGAAAAAAAGCCACTATCGCGATCCCGACCTGCGGCAATTCAGTGGGAGGTCCTTCTCTCCAAGCGGGAGTGAGGGACCCTCCACCGAATTGCCGACAAATACCTGGACATCCCGCCCCTCTCTGGAGTGGCCGCCCCAAGCACCTGCTTGCTAAGCTGGTGCCTGGAGCCGGCCCTGCCCTTAACATCCATTCCATTTGTGGCCATCACAAAAACCCTATAGAGCCCTGGAGCCAATTCAGCTCCTATTTTTAGGTATAGATAAGTCCAAGTCATTATGACTAATATGGACAAGACTGAATAATTTTGGATAATTGAGGAATTTTTTTTGTTATAGTTAATATACATAGGAAATAAAAAATATTGATCTGTTTTGGATAACAAGTTTCACACACCTGTGGTTTGGGTAATGGAAGTGTAACTAGTGAAAAGAAATGAAGCCCATATATCCCACAATGCTCTGTATCTGCCTCTTGCATAACTCTGAGCTAATGAAGGATTGGGAGATGGCATAGAGTCATGTAACATAGAACAATTTTTTGTTTCCATTTGTGGGAACTGTGTGGGAAAAGCTGCCTCTCAGGGCTGGCTCCAGGCACCAGTGTAGGAAGCAGGTGCTTGAGGCGGCCAATACAAAGGGGCGACTCTGTCTGGTATCGTGGCAGCACATCTGAGTCTTCTGCAGGAATTCAGCGGCAGGTCCCTCATTCTTTCTGTTCCTCTTTGAGCTGCCGCCCAGTTGCCGCTGAAGAGGAAGAGAGGGAGGACACGCTGCCGAACTGCAGCAGAAGAAGCGGCGCGATTGAGCTGCCGCTGAAGTGCCGCCGCTTTTGGGGTTTTTTTGGCCACTTGGAGTGGAAGAAAAGCTGGAGCTGGCCCTGCTACCACTTTTTTCAAACTGTAAGCACTAAGCCAAAAAAAATCAATCCTCCACCTCCTTTTTTTTTTTTTTTTTGCTTCTGAATAACACAACCCTAGTTCTGTTCAGACTAAAATTGGGCCAGGTCCCTTTAGACACTATTCCATATGTACAACAATTCTCACTAGGCCAACAGCCTCTGTATTTGTAGAGATGCTGCTATTTGGGGAAAACCAGCTGAGCCTCACAAGTGAATTCTGAGTTCTTTTAAAATTAAAGGGAGCCTTGTCTCTAGCGTAATTTGTGGGGAATAAAATCACCTATGGAGGGATTTAAATCCATTTTTATTTCGTTACCTTGGCTCAAAGCTAATTTTGGCTGCTTGCTGGGTAGGGCTGGGTGAATAATTCGTAATAAATAATGCATTCATTGAATTGTCACTTTTTCTATTCATGAATTTTCCGAGCAGAGTGAGATTTTCTTCAGCCAATACTTCTTGCTTTGAAGGGCATTCAAAAATAATTCATTACAAATTTTCAAAATACCCGTTAAGTTACATGGCATTATTTCTATTTCCTGATTGCTAATATAGGTTGTTGAACCGTAGGTTGTTCAACAGACAAAGCAAGATTTGTACGTTGAAGTGTGAATTTTACAATTACAGCTTCATTTTTGTTTCATATCTGAGCTTAAAATTGGTTTTGTGAGCGTTCCTGCTAGTGAAACTGTATTTTCTAGAATATTCACAGAAGAGGAACACGGGGAAGTAGAACAGACAAATAAGTTAATTAAAAAAAAGTAAAATATTAATGGCACTGGGAAGGGATATTTTTAGTAAATGGTGTACAAATGGCATGGAGAGTGGCTACAACAGAACAAACCTGAGATCCAAGTTTTAAATCATGGGTCTCTAATATTACAACTTGTTTAAGCTATGGTTGTGACTGCACTTTAATGAAACCATGTTCTTAGATTAGCACCAGAAGGCTCTACAAGCTACGAAGATAAAAGACCCAATTCTGTATCCCAGGATGGCTGCTTCATGTAGATTCAGAGGTGCCACCTAGGGGGATTCCCCTGGGTCCATGCCATGCCTTCCTGATTCCCCAGCTTAGGGCCATGCTGGGCTCAGGAGCAGGTATGGCGGGAGCTGTGATCTGCTGATCCCCAACCAATATAATGGCCCCAAGTTATAGAAGACTTGAGGCTTGCTCAAAGCGATGCCCTAGATTCTGGGGATCAGGCATAGGCTACTATGACATTTAGGGGAGGAGGCATGCAGATAGCATAGGGAACTCTTTTCCCAATATCCTTCCTTCTCCCCACCCCACCCCACCCTCCAGTTCTTGTACCGAGCACAGCTTGGCTGGACCCAAGAATTGGGGTCATAGAAACTGAAAGCAATACATATGAAAGCCATGAAAACAAAAGGTGTCTTCTGCTGCATAAAGTCTGTGCAAAGCTCACAACCCAGAGGAAATTAAAAAAAAAATTCACACAGAAATAACCCATGTACTGCAGACCAAATGCCCAGGGGAGACAAAATGTCACACAGTTCCAGATTTGGCTATTCAGAGTAGCTCCTCCAGACACTCAGTGTTCGGAATGTAGAATAGATCCACAGGGAATAGACACGTTAGTATTTAGACAGTGTGCAGCAGGGAGGAACAATTTTGTAAATAACTTTGACTGTTTTTAATTTAGCCAAAGACGTACTTATGATGAGAATTCTTTGTGGATAGCTTAGTTTCTGTGAATCAGCACAGACTCAACAACACAGGTTGTGGCTTTCACCAGTCTTGTTCATCTTGTTCATCTGGTCTAAAGATGGATTTTTTTTTTAATGGAAAAATGTGAGTGATTTTTAGGAAAGCTTTACACATATTTTTTTTCTAAAAGAAAATATATAATTTAAAGCCCCATATACCTATTACCCTGATTCTTATTCTGGCCAGGGTAACTCAGCACAACAATTGGGTGGTGAGGAAAGAAGTAAACAAAGATGGCTTCTTTGTACTTCTTAGACCCCGGGGGAGGGTCCTCTGTTCTACATTATACTTCATTGCAACAACTGTTCAAGGACTGTTGTAGAAGCCTTGAACAGCTGCAGTGTACTCCAGCTTCTCTCTCAGACATGCCTCCATCCACCCCCCCACAAGTGGGGCTGCAGGGGAGGGAGTCAGCACAGAATCATTATGCAAAGTCTAAGCCACTGGAGAATCCCTCCTATGCTGGAGGTATTGTCTTTTCAGCCTCTATATACCAGCAGAGTTGAAGAATGTTTGAGGAAACTGATTCATAATGAGATAATATTTTTTGCCAAAGACCATACAGCAAATCCACCACTGAGCCAAAAATAGGGCTCTTCTTCGAATTTACTCCATGGACCTATGTTGCCTCTACCTATAGTAGAGACTATTACTTCAGTAGGAGAAAGTGGCAGATGTGTCTTTGCAAATATTGGTGCTAAAAATCAAGGGAAGAAGTTTATTGAGGTGCACATTGTCTTTTCCTTTCTGAGGTCAACTGATTGAGGAGTTCACTCTCACTCACCTCCTACCATCAATAGACGTGACAATAGTGTTTTTACCAGGGATCTGGCCAAAGAATGTTTCTTTTTTACAATTTATTTCCCTGCTGTACTCTGAATGAAGAAAGATGTGACATTTCTAGCACTGGCAGCAATATCAATTTTGCCTGCTTTCCCTGTTTGCAGGGAGATTTAAGAATATATTGGTGATGTTTGATGGAAAACATCTATCAGAAAGCAGGTGAAAGTGAATTGGAGCAATGCCCTGAATGTTGTGTCATTTCAACTTACACTCCAAATGCCCCCACATTCTGAACACTGAGAATTTGGCCCAGGCACACCCCTAATAAAAAGATGTGTGTTAAAATGCACCAATTCTGATTATAGCTTATACTTGGTTCATGAACGGCGAGCAGGATTTGAAAAAAAAAATCGTAGGTGGCCTCTTTGTTGGGTCCAATCTCTGCAGAATATTGTGTGATAGAGAAAAGACTTATCCCCTCAGGCTGGCTCAAAACCTCTTTTAAAGTTTTGACTTGGAACTTAGTGGCGGCTCAGCAATGCGATTTGATGATTATTCATTGACAATATCGTCACTTTGAGCTCCAATACTGAAGGCCCCTGTTCCTTCTCTTTTCTGTGATCAATGTTTGAAGGTGTAACAGTGAAACTAAAGTGGAGTGGACCTGGGGGATCACATCATACAAGTTTAGTTGTTAAATTCAGGTCACTGATGCAGTCTCCCTGGCTCAGCTCAGTTGCTTTTCCAGGACATAAGGATGGCAAATATTGCAGTTACACTAGTGAAATGTTTAGCTAGGATGTAGTGTGCTGCAGTCCTCTTCCCCCCAGCCCTCTTCTCTATTCCCTCTATCAAAATGTGAATTTATCAGTGGGAGGCAGATTGAAATATTTAAACTTGTAAATCCAAACAGCTTTCAGGGCACACTTCCCTTCTCGCCCACACTGCAGCTGAGACTTCACTATGAAAGCAATCAGCATTCTGATTGACTGTGAAATAAATGTTTTGATAGGATGTTAAAAGATCCTTTGCCTTATTTAATTTGTCTTTCATCACTATTTTCAGTAGCTCTTTTAGGCCCCTCTCTGGATCAGCATTATTTGGAAACTAAAAACACATCAGAGGTCAGCACAGCATAGCCTGCTGGGTAAAGAATGAAGTCCACAAAGGTGGCCATTGTAAACCGTGACGACATGCCGGTGTCAGTTACTGAACTAGCAGGGTCACAATTTCCCCTAGTGTCTGTTCATGAAATACTAAACTCATTGGTACTGCAAGGCATGAAGCAAGGGAACAAGCAAGCTTTTAAGCCACCCAAACCCTCATTACAGAACAAGGATTAATCTCATACATTTAGGTGAAATCCCTCTGGTAAGACAGCCTGATCTGTGGTGGTCTTTGGCTGAAGCCAATTTAGAAGTGGTTATTTTACTGTGGGAACAGTAGCTTCTAAGACGTAAATGAGCAAATGAAAGAGACGAAAGTGTAATATTTCAGAACAAATGTTTGAGCAACATTTTCGTTTATGTGCATTTTTTCTATTGCTTCCATTTTCTGTTGCCTTTTCACAAGGGAGACAGTAGAAGTAATGTGCAAGGAATCCTGGTGTTTAGAGATTTATTTTCAAGACAACAGCACATGAAGAGCAGATTGCTGAACTAATGGTTTCACCATTTATATTTGGTTAGAGTTCCTGGGTTTCATCCTCTTGCTGAAGATTTCTGCCTCTCACCAAATGCTTGGTGTTTACACACATCAGTTAACAGATCACTACACTGAATTTTTATTTTTCCCTAAATGCATATAAAGCATTCCATACTGGGCAATAAAAGCTGCCTTATTCAAATTCAGCATAGTGTTTATTTATTCCACTTACTTTTTTTTTTAAAGTATTTCACTTTGTTTTCCTTCTGTGAAGATATAAGGTCCATAGCACAGTCTGGCAACGATCATCTCAAACCCACCATATAGATCCCTCGGGGAAGTGGTTAAAATGGATTGTGCTGGCTCAGGAAGAGAGCAGCTCAATTTTTTCCCATCCACTTCCCCCACCATTAAGGGATTTGGGACAAACTTTCTAAACAGGGTGTGTGGCAGTGTTGTTCAAACTTTTTCAGTCACCCACCCCCACCAGTAATGGAATCCATCCGTGTCCCTTCCCCCCATTACTGCATAGCCAAGGCTTACTCAGCAGTGGGGCTTGGGCTGATGGTGGAGCCGGCAGCAGAAATGGGTACGGGGACCACTGGTGTAGGGTATGAACAGGAGCAGTACTGAGATGGGAGCCTTAGAAGCCACTAAGTCAGGAGAGGAGGCTCGATTTGAACTTTTTAATATTAATTTCATCAGTTTTTTACTTTATATTATATGTGGAATTTACCTGAGAGCAGTGAACAGTCCCGCAAATACATATGAACCCAAGTAACTTAACTCAGGAATAGTGCCACAGAGACCAATAGCACTGATCATGTGAGTAAAATCACATCTGAGTAGGATCAGGCCCAGAAGATGTAACAAGTCACCACTCTTAGGTCAAAGTTCCCAATGGAAGAGCAGGTGGGAACTTCAAAGTTCTAAACCATTGGCTCTGGAATTCATGTCTACAGAAGAACCTTACAGCATCCAGTCCTAGCTTTGCCTCTGATAACCTATAATGGCATCATAGAAGTTATCAAAGAAACTATAGGGGGAAGCTGTACAACAAATGACAGTTCATATATCAAACTGAATAACAAAAAGAACATGGTACTGATTGTATTATTTACTGTCATGGCCTATTAATTAAAAACCTATTTTTAAAATTTTAAGTGAAACTGCCACATAATTTCCAATGTGTGGCACCAGAAACCAGGATTCTTAAGAGAAGTCTGCCTCCAAATACACAAGAACTTGTCTAGATGTTTCTAGATGGTATGGCTGATCCCCACCCCCCCAATTGCTGTGCACTTTGTGTAATCACTTACACTTGTTCAAAGTGAGTAAAATGCTACTAGACCAAAAGGGTAGAAGTTTACAACACCTTTTCAGAGGTATAAATAACTGGGAAGCAGATAATCCATTATAGTATGGTTATTGTTACGCTTGGTATAGCACTAGAGGGTGATAACATAAATGGTAGCAAGTGAATTCAGTTACTATATTATTTAGAGTAGTATATCTTCCATAACCCATACCCCACCTCCTTCCCAACACACACACCTTTTGCCATATTAAAAAGCTAGAAACTGAGACGAGGATTTTCAAACATGGGTGCCTAGAGTGAAGCACCTAACCGAAGAGGCTTGCTTTTCTGAGGGGCTGCCAACCTGCAGTTCCTATTGAAATAGTTTGCCCAGCAACGAGTTTGAAAATTTTGGTCTAAGATCAAAAAAAGTCTAACCGTTATCCTTTAGAAGTGCATATGTTATTGCTGCTTATGCTATCCCAGAGTTCTACTCTTGCATCAAACTGGAACAGGTACAAAGAAGGGCTACTAGGATGATCTAAGGAATGGAAAACCTGTCTTATGAAAGGAGACTCAAAGAGCTTGGCTTGTTTAGCCTTACTAAAAGAAGGCTGAGGGGAGATATGATTGCTCTCTATAAATATATCAGAGGGATAAATATCAGGGAGGGAGAGGAATTATTTAAGCTTAGTACCAATGTGGACACAAGAACAAATGGATATAAACTGGACACTAGGAAGTTTAGACTTGAAATTAGATGAAGGCTTCTAACCATTAGAGGAGTGACGTTCTGAAACAGCCTTCAAGGGGAGTAGTGGGGGCAAAAGACATGTCTGGCTTCAAGACTAAGCTTGATAAGTTTATGGAGGGGATGGTATGATGGGATAGCCTAATTTTGGCAATTAATTAATCTTTGATTATTAGCAGGTAAATATGCCCAATGGTCTGTGACGGGATGTTAAATGGGGTAGGATCTGAGTTACTACAGAGAATTCTTTCCTGGGTGCTGCCTGGTGAGTCTTACTCACGTGCTCAGGATTTAACTGATCACTATATTTGGGGTCAGGAAGGAATTTTCCTCCAGGGCAGATTGGCAGAAGCCCTGGAGGTTTTTCACCTTTCTCTGCAGCGTGGGGCACGGGTCACTTGCTGGAGGATTCTCTGCACCTTGAGGTCTTTAAACCACATTTTGAGGACTTCAGTAACTCAGACATAGGTTAGGGGTTTATTATAGGAGTGGGCGGGAGATTCTGTGGCCTGCATTGTGCAGGAGGTCAGACTAGTGATCATAATGGTCCCTTCTGACCTTAACGCCTATGAGTTTATCTCATAGACATCACTATGATTTTTGGAAGTAGTAAGAACAAGCAAAATAAAAATGAAATATATCTGCAGAATTTATTTAATAGACTTTTGTCTATTAAAACAAACAGCGGTGAGTGGTGGTGGTTGTGGACTCCCTCCTCAGGGGGACTGAGTCATCTATCTTCTGCCCCGATCAAGAAAACAGAGAGGTCTGCTGCTTGCCAGGAGCTAGGATTCAAGATGTAATGGAGAGACTGCCGAGACTCATCAAGCTTCGGATTGCTACCCCTTCCTGCTTCTCCACATGGGCACCGGTGATACTGCCAAGAATGACCTTGAGCGGATCACTACAGACTACGTGGCTCTGGGAAGAAGGATAAAGGAGTTTGAGGAGCAAGTGGTATTCTCGTCCATCCTCCCTGTGCAGGGAAAAGGCCTGGGTAGAGACCGTTGAATTGTGGAAGTCAACAAATGGCTACGCAGGTGGTGTCGGAGAGAAGGCTTTGGATTCTTCGACCATGGGATGGTGTTCCAAGAAGGAGGAGTGCTAGGCAGAGACAGTCTCCACCTAATGAAGAGCCGGAAGAGCATCTTTGCAAGCAGGCTGGCTAACCTAGTGAGGAGGGCTTTAAACTAGGTTCACCGGGGGAAGGAGACCAAAGTCCTGAGGTAAGTGGGGAAATGGGATACCGGGAGGAAGCACAAGCAGGAGAGTGCAAGAGGGAAGGACTCCTGTGTCAGACTGAGAAAGCGGGACAATCAGCGAGTTATCTTAAGTGCCTATACACAAATGCAAGAAGCCTGGGAAACAAGCATGGAGAACTGGAAGTCCTGGCAAAGTCAAGCAACTATGATGTGATTAGAATAACAGAGACTTGGTGGGATAACTCACATGACTGGAATACTGTCATGGATGGATATAAACTGTTCAGGAAGGACAGGCAGGGCAGAAAAGGCAGGGGAGTTGCATTATATGTAAGGGAGGAATATGACTGCTCAGAGCTCCGGTATAAAACTGCAGAAAAACCTGGGAGTCTCTGGATTAAGTTTAGAAGTGTGAGCAACAACGGTGATGTTGTGGTGGGAGTCTGCTATAGACCACCAGACTAGGGGTATAAGGTGGACCAGGCTTTCTTCCGGCAACTAGCAGAAGTTACTAGATCGCAGGCCCTGGTTCTCATGGGAAACTTTAATCACCCTGATATCTGCTGGGACAGCAATACAGCGGTGCACAGACAATCCAGGAAGTTTTTGGAAAGTGTAGGAGACAATTTCCTGGTGCAAGTGCTGGAGGAACCAACTAGGGGCAGAGCTTTTCAAGACCCGCTGCTCACAAACCAGGAAGAATTAGTAGGGGAAGCACAAGTGGACGGGAACCTGGGAGGCAGTGTCCATGAGATGGTTGAGTTCAGGATCCTGACACAAGGAAGAAAGGAGAGTAGCAGAATACGGACCCTGGACTTCAGAAAAGCAAACTTTGACTCCCTCGGGGAACTGATGGGCAGGATCCCCTGGAAGAATAACATGAGGGGGAAAGAAGTCTAGGAGAGCTGGGTGTATCTTAAAGAATCCTTATTGAGGTTGCAGGAAAAAAAAATCCCGATATGTAGAAAGAATAGAAAATATAGCAGGCGACCAGCTTGGCTTAAAATGACATCCTTGCTGATCTTAAATGCAAAAAAGAAGCTTACAAGAAGTGGAAGATTGGACAAATGACCAGGGAGGAGTATAAAAATATTGCTCAGGCATGCAAGAGTGAAATCAGGAAGGCCAAATCACACTTGGAGTTGCAGCTAGCAAGAGATGTTAAGAGTAACAAGAAGAGTTTCTTCAGGTATGTTAGCAACAAGAAGAAAGTCAAGGAAAGGGTGGGCCCCTTACTGAATGAAGGAGGCAACCTAGTGACAGAGGATGTGGAAAAAGCTAATGTACTCAATGCTTTTTTTTGCCTCTGTCTTCACAAACAAGGTCAGCTCCCAGACTGCTGCACTTGGCAGCACAGTATGGGGAGGAGGTGACCAGCCCTCTGTGGAGAAAGAAGTGGTTCAGGACTATTTAGAAAAACTGGATGAGCGCAAGTCCATGGCGCCAGATGCACTGCATCCGAGGGTGCTAAAGGAGTTGGCGGATGTGATTGCAGAGCCATTGGCCATTATCATTGAAAACTCATGGCGATCAGGGGAGGTCCCGAATGACTGGAAAAAGGCTAATGTAGTGCCTATCTTTAAAAAAGGGAAGAAGGAGGATCCGGGGAACTACAGGCCAGTCAGCCTCACCTCAGTCCCTGGAAAAATCATGGAGCTGGTCCCCTAGAAATCAATTCTGAAGCACTTAGAGGAGAGGAAAGTGATTAGAAACAGTCAGCATAGATTCAACAAGGGCAAGTCATGCCTGACTAACCTAACTGCCTTCTATGAGGAGCTAACTGGGTCTGTGGATGAGGGGAATGCAGTGGATGTGTTATTCCTTGACTTTAGCAAAACTTTTGATATGGTTTCCCACAGTATTCTTGCCAGCAAGTTAAAGTATGGGCTGGATGAATGGACTATAAGGTGGATAGAAAGCTGGCTAGATCGTCGGGCTCAACGAGTAGTGATCAACGGCTCCAAGTCTAGTTGGCAGCTGGTTTCAAGCGGAGTGCCCCAAGGGTTGGTCCTGGGGCCGGTTTTGTTCAATATCTTCATTAATGATCTGGAGGATGGCATGGACTGCAGTCTCAGCAAGTTTGCAGATGACACTAAACTGGGAGGAGTGGTAGATATGCTGGAGGGTAGGGATAGGATAGGATACAGAGGTACCTAGACAAATTTAGAGGATTGGGCCAAAAGAAACCTGATGAGGTTCAACAAGGACAAGTGCACAGTCCTGCACTTAGGACAGAAGAATCCTATTCACTGTTATAGACTAGGGACCAAATGTCTAGGAAGCAGTTCTGCAGAGAAGGACTTAGGGGTTACGGTGGACGAGAATCTGGATATGAGTCAACAGTGTGCCCTTGTTGCCAAGAAGGCTAACAGCATTTGGGGCTGTATAAGTAGGGGCATTCCCAGCAGATCGAGGGACGTGATCTTTTCCCTCTATTTGATGTTGGTGAGGCCTCATCTGGAGTACTGTGTCAAGTTTTGGGCCCCACACTACAAGAAGGATATGGAAACATTTGAAAGAGTCCAGCGGAGGGCAACAAAAATGATTAGGGAGTTGGAGCACATGACTTATGAGGAGATGCTGAGGGACCTGGGATTATTAAGTCTGCAGAAGAGAAGAATGAGGCGGGATTTGATAGCTGCTTTCAACTACCTGAAAAAGGGTTCCAAAGAGGATGGATCTAGACTGTTCTCAGTGGTAGCAGATGACAGAACAAGGAGTAATGATCTCAAGTTGCAGTGGGGGAGGTTTAGGTTGGATATTAGGAAAAACTTTTTCACTAGGAGGGTGGTGAAGCACTGGAATGGGTTACTTAGGGAGGTGGAGGAATATCCTTCCTTAGAGGTTTTTAAGGTCAGGCTTGACAAAGCCTTGGCTGGGATGATTTAGTTGGGAATTGATCCTGCTTTGAGCAGGGGGTTGGATTAGATGATCTCCTGAGGTCCCTTCCAACCCTGATATTCTATGATTCTATGAAAGCTTTCCATGAGTCACCAAGGATGAAGTATTAACCATCTCCTATGACAGAAGACTAGTGACTGTTTTTAGGGATATGTTTTATGTTGAACTGTTCCAGGACTCCATTCGCCCCCAACATCTACAGACATTGAGTGAAGGAAATGAGAGGCAGCTTGTGGCTAGGCTTGGAAGGATTTGATTTTTATTGGTAAATGTAGGTAAACATAGATTTCACCATACACACGCACAAACTGATGAAAACATATTTCCATCAATAATAGTTGAATATGACAAGTAGGCAAAGAAAGAAAATGCTGCTTTAGAACTTTTTTAAAAGTTTTGTTTATGGATATTTGTGGTGTATATTTTGACACATGATTTGAAAATGTGTGTTTTAATAGTTCATAGACTCATAGACTTTAAGGTCAGAAGGGATCATTAGGATCATCTAGTCTGACCTCCAGCACAACGCAGGCGATATAATCTCACCCACCCACTCCTGTAACAAGCCCCTAACCTATGTCTGAGTTATTGAAGTCCTCAAATTGTGGTTTAAAGACCTCAAGGTGCAGAGAATCCTCCAGCAAGTGACCATGCCCCATGCTGCAGAGGAAGGCTAAAAACCTCCAGGGTCTCTGCCAATCTTCCCTGGAGAAAAATTCCTTCCTAACCCCAAATATGGTGATCAGTTAATCCCTGAGCATGTGGGGAAGACTCACCAGGCAGCACCCAGGAAAGAATTCTCTGTAGTAACTCAGATTCCACCCCATCTAACATCCCATCACAGACCATTATAACTCTTTGAATCTCAAGTCTACTGTCAAATTATTGCCTGACCTCCCAGCCCCCAAATTCCCCACAACTGACAATTGAAATAGACATGAAATTGAAAAAGGCTTAAAATAAATATTATCCATTCAAATTGTATAAAAATAAAAAGTAAATTCTGCCAGACCTACTTATGGCAGTAAATATAAATCTTGTGCTATGTAAATAAAGTATTGTTTTCCTTAAACTTTTCAGCAAAGTCACAGAAATGAACCCTCTCTAGCAAAAATAAAAAATAAAAAAATCATTGTCAGCAATAGTAATAACTAGACTTTTTGTTATTATTTTAGAAACTGCAAATGTCTTAATCTAGAATTTAGAAAACAATAGAGGGAAAGTTGTTGACAAAAATCAAGAATGTAAGTCTATTTAGCAAAACTGAGCTAATACTGACAGACCATAGTTAGAAACACAATTGTCACCCAACCATTAATTAGCCTGTTTTTCGGAGTTAACGGTGATAGACAAGGAAGCCACCTAAGTATCAAAACAGGCCTCCAAATTGTGGCTTTGTTCCACTGGACATATTGAGTGAGAACTCCACAGCAGCAGAAGCCAAAAGATTAACTAGACAGTATTTCTCCATAGACTATGCAGAAGTGCCTTATGCATTGTGAGCTCCTCCTCTCTCTCTCTAGTAGGACCAAATTTTGACTGCATTGCCTGGAAGCTCAAGGGGTCAGAGGGAACAAAGAGCCTTCCATGACTTTGCCCTCTAACTCTGGTGTCAGCCACAATCAGAGGGTGGGGACAAGAATGGCACTAGTCTGGAATGCTGAAGCTAAATTGGCTTGATTTTCAGATCCCAGCTAGAGTTTTCAGTTGTGGCAGCTAAAACAAACAAACAAACAAACAAAAAAACAAAACCTCACACGTATTTCTTAAGGGAGCAAGTTGTGTATGGAAGTTAGGGAAAGACTATACATATGAAACCTCACAATACTATTTTTACAGTCATTTTAAAGAGCCTAACTGTACACTTCAGCTTGATAATAAAATTTGCCTGACTTCACCAAGATTCTTATAAAATTAGAAATGTAGTCTCTATTTTCATTTTAGCCAACATTGCTGAACAAACAGATTCCAAGCAGTGTATTCAATTACTGTTATAGACTTCACCAAGGGGTGCATTTGACTGTATTTCCATTTCACAAATCATTGTTTGTCAAGTAAATAATGCTAAAAATTGTGCCAGTGAAAACAGGGTAAAATATAAGAATGCCTGATGTCACAGCATTTTTATTGCTCTTTTCCTGTACCTTTTCCAATTCTAAAGTATCTTTTTTTGAGATCGAGCAACCAGAACTGCACACAGGATTCAATCTCTGGGCAGACCGTGGATTTATATACTGGATTTTTATACTGTTTTGGACTTAACTATCTTGAGTGATTTTAAGATGCATCTGATGAAGTGGGTATTCTCCCACGAAAGCTCATGCTCCAAAACATCTGTTAGTCTATAAGGTGCCACAGGATTCTTTGCTGCTTTGAGTGATTTTGTATCATCTACAATTTTTGCCAACTCACTGTTTATGTTTCCCAAATTATTTGTGTATATTTTGAACAGCACTGTTCCCACCAGCGATTCCTGAGGACCCTGTTATTTACCTCTCTCCATTGTGAAAACTGAACATTTATTCCTCTTTGTTTTCCTATCTTTTAGCCAAACACGACATGACAAAGCACTTTAAACCATAATCTGAGATCATCCTTGAAGTGGTAACTGGAGGTAGGGGGAAACTGTGGTCATTTCAGACCATTTTCTAAATGTGCTTTTGTCATAAACAGATGGTTTAAGGATTAATGCCTCTTACCTGTAAAGGGTTAAAAAGTTCACCTAGCCTAGCTAACCCTGACCAGAGGAACCAACGGGGGAACAAGATGTTTCAAAATGAAGGAGGGAAGTTTTTCCTTTGTTTAGAGTTTCAGTTTCAGCCGGAATGAAAAAGATCAAGGAACCAGCCTCTTATCAGAGTAGTAAGTTTTAGAAAGGAATAAATAGGTTTATGTTTATTTCTTTGTAACCTGTCTTATGCAATTAGAGGTAGAATCAAATTGGTCATTTTTTTGTGTAACTAAATTTGTGCCCAGGGGAACATCCTCTGTGTTTTGAATCTGTTGTCTGTGAGAGTATCTGGTATGCTAATCTCTCCCAGAGGGTTTTCTTTTACCTTTCTTTTCTTTAATTAAAAGACTTTGTCTTAATATCTGATTGATTTTTCCTTGTTTTTAGATCCAAGGGGATTGGATCTGGACTCACCAGGGATTGGTGGGAGAAAGGAGGAGGGATGGTTAATTTATCCTTGTTTTAAGATCCAAGGGAATGGATCTGGACTCACCAGGGAATTGGTGAAGGAGTCTCTCAAGGCTACCCAGGGAGGGGAAGGTTTTAGGGGGAAAGGGAGTGATCCAGACACTGAAAATTCTGGATGGTGGCAGTGATACCAGATCTAAGCTAGTAATTAAGCTTAGAAGTGTCCATGCAGGTCCCCACATCTGTACTCTAAAGTTCAGAGTGGGGAAGGAACCTTGACAGCTTTATTCAACAAATGCAATCTTATCTAAGAAATTATCAAACAAATGACACAACCAACAGTTTCTATTTAGGACTATGCTAACATGCTGACTGACTTTCTTATCACAAACCTCAGAGAGGATTATGTCTCAAAGAAGAATCACTGTGTAGATTATGCATGTATCAGAAGTAGTTTGGCACTTACAATAGGTTAACACAACACAATTTCTAAACCCCCTTTTTAAAGAAGAATTCTCAATATGTAGGAGCTATTTTGCTAAGGTATTCCTTGTCTTTTAGAAGCATTTATGAAAAAAAACTGGACAAGTGTTTGTAGTTTTCTTTAACCAAAGAATAAAGATATGTGAATTAACAAAGCTTTAATTAATGTTTCATTCACACATGAAACCCTTCATTAATAACTGCAACAGACCTAAGAAGTTCATGGCTGTCTAACTCAGGAACCAATCCATGCAACAAACCTCGATGCCAGCTCTGCCCACATATTTACACCAGCGACACCATCACAGGACCTAACCAGATCAGCCACAACATCATTGGTTCATTTACCTGCACATCTACCAATGTAATACACGTCATCATGTGCCAGCAATGCCCCTCTGCTATGTACATCGGCCAATCTGGACAATTCCTATGTAAAAGGATAAATGGACACAAGTCAGCTATTAGGAATGGCAATATACAAAAACCTGTAGGAGAGCACTTCAACCTCCCTGAACACACAATAGCAGATTTAAAGGTAGCCATCCTGCAGCAAAAAAAACTTCAGGACCAGACTTCAAAGAGAAATTGCTGAACTTCAGTTCATTTGCAAATTTGACACCATCAGCTCAGGATTAAACAAAGACTGTGAATGGCTAGCCAACTACAAAAGCAGTTTCTCCTCCCTTGGTCTTCACATCTCAACTGCTAGAAGAGGGCCTCATCCTCCCTGACTGAACTAACTTCGTTATCTCTAGATTGATTCTTGCGTGCATATTCGTACCTGCCTCTGGAAATTTCCACTACATGCGTCTGACGAAGTGGGTATTCACCCATGAAAGCTTATGCTCCAATAAGTCTGTTAGTCTAGAAGGTGCCACAGAACTCTTTGTCACTGTTTTAAAACAGTAGCTCAGAATTTAAAATAATTTAATTTATCTTTCAGCCTTGAAAATTACATTCATAAAAAGTAAAGAATCAGTTGCAGCCAAGTGACTTCTGTCATAAACTAAGTCTACCTGAGAAGCAACAGCAACTCTAATCTGAGATATGCATTTGATATCCATAGTTACTGTTAGTGCTAATAAGAGTTGCTCACACTCCTCAAGCAGAGAATATGCCTCCAAGCAATATTATAGAGGGGAAATAAAAAGGTTTTGTATAATCCAGTGACTTCTTTACCATTGTGTCATCAGAGGTTTTGAAATGAGGAGACAAAATTTTCCTTCCCAATAACTTTTAAAGGAATTAATGGAGTCTTATTTAAAAGAAGCATCTATAGGCATCTTATGTCTTATTTAAGCAAAATAGAAGGAAATACTTTGCTACTACATTTAGTTTATTTCTGGCTAAGTATTTATACCATATTCATCTCCATGGTAGCCAAGCACATTACAAGGAACCACCTAATTGTGACGTTAATCTAACACGTTCAGCTAGCAATGTAACTTAGCAAAAAGCCAAGCTCTGAAGCAGGGAGTAGTCTGGAAGCAGCACTGTAAATAAGCTAACAACATTGATACAAATGGAAATTCTATATTCATTATGTATTTGGGTCAAATCCTGGTCCCAAGGTCAGAAGCAGAGTAAACAGCCTTTGCATATGGAGTCTTCACAGTGGTTAGTGAAAGATCTTCCTCGATCCAGGGGCAAGATATACCTGCAGAGCTCTCATACCTGACTCAGTGCTGCAGATAACATATGCTGAACCATGGCTGAACCACATGTGTTCTTGCCAGTGATCTACAAAGATGGGGACTGACTGAGTGCCACACCCCTTCCCTAAACTGTCCTTGAGCCCTTCCATACAACACAGATAATACTGCCATAGAGCCTCACCTAGACTAGAAAAATGAGCCCCTCCCCCCACAAACATTTAGATGGTTGTAGTGCACCATGCAGTCCTCCTAAGGGTGATCACGAAAAGCTAATTGGTTTTATCACCTTCTCTGTCTACAGTAGATGATTAGAAATGTGTTAGCTAACATGCTTTAATACACTTCTTATTTTAGATAGGCCCTTGTGGCTGGAGCCCTTGCATTGGTGTCACTTGTCTTTAAGTCTTTCAAACCTCCTGTGTGTAGCAGGTTTGGCCCATTGGAACTTGGAAGTGAAGGACATTAGAAAGACAAGCAACACTAGAAAGTCAGCAGCCATGCAAGGCAGGAAGACAGTAAATAGTCAGATGGAAAATGGGTAGTAAATGGGTTGCTGAGGAGCCCAAGCTTCCAGGCTTCCAGCTCTTCAGCAGTCATCTAGCAGGAAGCTGGAAATCCCAGGACCCCTGGCTCTGAAGCTTTCAGGCTCATGGTCCAAGGCAGCCTGGTCTCCCATGGATTTCAGATTTCCAGCTGCACAACAGCCTACCAGATGGACTGCTTTGGAGCCAGTGCTGCTTGGTGGGCTGCTGGACCTCTGGGCAGGTTGGGGAGCTTTGGACAGGTTTTGAAAATGTTGAAATGAAATGCCATCTCAACTTTATCAAAACAAAATTTCAGAAGTCCTGTTCCATGGGAAATTTCATTTTTCATTCCATTTTGGAACTAATTCTAGTTTCTGGCCAGCTCTAGTATTCACAACTATATGCCGTCATACTTTATTCCTACTGAGACATTGTGATGAAAACCTCATTAATGTAAAGGTTATAAATGTAAGACTCTGGACTCTGCTGAGTAGTAAGCATGTCTCGGTCTAAAAATACTTCACTTTTACTAATGACCTTTATTTGTCAGAGACCTTGAGCAGTGAAAGTGGGTGAGATTTATGGGTGTGAGACTGTGTTTACAAAATAACATGCCTGATGTTTCCTAGGAATTTCTTGGAAAGAAACATTGATGTCAAACAGTCATGTGTCTGGGAGCCAAAATGAAAGAAGAGGTTTTGAAGACAAGTCTCCTTATCATTAGAAATCAGCTTATAATTCCATAAAACAGAGTATTTAAGTTCCCTTGGATATTTCAAAATGATTCTCCACCCCAGCCCACAAGAAATCCCAGTTCGAACCTACTTTTCAAATGCAGAATTGGGAGAAACTCACATTCTCTTTGCATGAAACAGCACTTGGAAGAGGAGCACATCTGTTCCATTTTCATCTCTCCAACCCCCTCCCCACACTGCACACACAAACATGGACACTTCCTTTCACATGCATCTTTCCTTTATGTTCTTGCAAAGACTTTTCCCAGAACAAAGCATCGGCAGGTGCCAGGAAACAAGACATGGTGCAAGTGAATGATTCCTTTCCTTGTTTTGACAACATGAGCAAAACAAGAAAATGTTAGAATTGACAGATAAGTTTGGCTTCAGATCCTCTGTACTCTCCAACAGATGTTTGATGCTAGACAGACATTTTATATACAATATCAACACAAGAAAAAGTTGCACTCTGAATGCCCTTATGATCCTAGTACTTTAATGACTATAGATAAAGTGTTATCAAAGAAGAAATTTACTCCCTAGTGGGTCTAGGGAAACCAAATCCTCGCTACAGCATAGCTTTAGATAAGACATGTTCATGGGCTATCTATTTAAATCAATGTATATTTCATTATTATCATTATTATTTGTATTATGGTAGATAGTAGTGGTCTCATGAACTGGTTCAAGCAGGGTATTCTATACATCAGGAGCAGCAAGTTAAAAAAAGCATATGGAAATTTGTAGGAGCAACAGGGCAAAAGAGCATTCAAGGCTGACATCTTTGGCAGAGTTGGATGAGGAGTAAGAGTCAAGAGTGTACAAGTAGGGGGGGCAGAACTGTTAAAAGGTCTTGAAAGTGAGGACAAGAAACTTGAAATTTTATGAAATTGAGAATAGGGAGCTAATACAGAAATTCAAAGGAGGAAAGAAAGGGAGGCCACGTAAGACCTTCTTGATCTTATCTTTGAAAAAGTTGGCAAGATCTTGCTTGGCAAAGAAGGAGCGTACAGGGAAGAGGGGCTGTCATAAACAGATAGCTAAGGGTTAATGTCTCTTTCACCTGAAGCACCTGACCAGAGGACCAATCAGGAAACCAGATTTTTTCAACTCTGGGTGGAGGAAAGTTTGTGTCTGAGTCTTTTGTCTGTCTGCCTGCTTTTCTCTCAGCTTTGAGAAGTGATTTCTGTTTTCTAATCTTCTGTTTCCAAGTTGTGAGTACCAAAGGGTTTGTTTCTTTTGTATTTACATTAATATAGTTGCTGGAGTGCTTTGATTTGTATTCTTTTTGAATAAGGCTGTTTATTCAATATTCTTTTAAGCAATTGACCCTGTATTTGTCACCTTAATACAGAGAGACCATTTGTATGTATTTTTCTTTCTTTTTATATAAAGCTTTCTTTTTAAGACCTGTTGGAGATTTTCTTTAGTGGGGAAACTCCAGGGAATTGGGTCTGCAGCTCACCAGGGAATTGGTGGGAGGAAGAAGTCAGAGGGAGATCTGTGTGTGTTAGATTTATTCGCCTGACTTTGCATACCTCTGGGTGAGGGGGGAAAGAGAGATTAACTCTGGGTAATTCTGTTCTCCAGGACTGGGAACGGGGAGGGGGGAGTCCCTCTGTTTAGATTCACAGAACTTGTGTCTGTGTATCTCTCCAGGAGCACCTGGAGGGGGGAAGGGAAAAAGGATTATTTCCCTTTGTTGTGAGACTCAAGGGATTTGGGTCTTGGGATCCCCAGGGAAGGTTTTTCAGGGGGACCAGAGTGCCCCAAAACACTCTAATTTTTTGGGTGGTGGCAGCAATACCAGGTCCAAGCTGGTAACTAAGCTTGGAGGTTTTCATGCTAACCCCCATATTTTGGACGCTAAGGTCCAAATCTGGGACTAAGGTTTGACAGGGGCCAGGGCTGCAGAGAAGTTTGCAGAACTCTGTAGTCATCAGCAGAACCCAAACTTCTAGAGCAGGGGTCAGCAACCTTTCAGAAGAGGTGTGCTGAGTCTTCACTCTGATTTAAGGTTTCGCATGCCAGTAATACATTTTAACATTTTTAGAAGGTCTCTTTCTATGTCTATAATATATAACTAAACTATTGTTGTATGTAAAGTAAATACAGTTTTTAAAATGTTTAAGAAGCTTCATTTAAAATTAAATTAAAATGCAGAGCTCCCCGGACCGGTGGCCAGGATGCTGGCAGTGTGAATGCCGCTGAAAATCAGCTTACGTTCCGCCTTTGGCACGCATGCCATAGGTTGCCTACCCCTGTCCTAGAGGTTTCACAGAAAGGCTCTGAACAGCAAGGAAGGAAGGAAGGAAAGCATTGTTCTTTGAAAAACTCTTTTCAAACATCTACTCCAAAAATAAAATGTGGCAGTTAGGAGGAATGAGAACATGGCTGGAAAGCCCTATTCTAATCCTGTCTCTGCTAATGACCTGCTGAGTGGCCTCGGAAAAGTCACTTTGTCTTTGGTTCCATTTCCATGCCTCTAAGATAAGCCTAATACTTAATTACCTCATAGAATTATTGTGAAGTTTAGTTAATGTTTGTACAGTTTTTTGAATGATATATTTTATTGCTAACTACTAATGGGCCAAATCTTTAAGAACTCGTGCCACATGACATTCTAAAACTGCACAACTATGTCAGATAACTTCAGGCACAATTTAAAAAAGCTATAGTGCCTCAAGGTTACAAAACCCAGGAATTGTAATAGTATATTTACCTTCATTAATAATATTGAATTGATGGGTGCAGAATCGTCAGCGGTCTGTTAGTAGCTGCCATTTCAGGCCTGGAGAGTGAGGTAAGTTTCTCTCTGGCTGTAATGGTGGTGATTTGTTGCATTAATTAGTAGCAGGGGAAGTTAGGTACTCTGGACAGGCTAGCCTTATATCAATATTAGAGAGTACAAATATTGTGAAGCAATACAGCAGCAATAACTGTCTAAAGGGTCAGCCAGGACAGAATGATAAAAGGCAAGGCATATCTCCAAGGGCTTGTTTTATTTTGTTTACTCTTTAACAGTAAAATCTGTGAATGTTAAAGACCAAAGAGCCTATGGTGACTCTGCACCTGAAAACAAGCTGGTAATGTGGCTTTGTTGGGTTTTGTGACAATTCTGATTTAATGACAGTGTTCCTATGAAAGACACAATTCATGCTCCAGCAGACTGTTGTGCCAGGCAAATCTGGAGAGATCTTTCATTTATACAGTTTCTAGTTCACTGTGCATCCACAGGCAAACTACTGTTAATGATTTTTATGTGTTGTATTTATTCTACTTTTCGGTTTGAATATATATTGAATCTCTTTTCAGGATCAGAGAGTGCTCCCAGTTTAGTTTGGGATCAGGAATTAGACAGTTTGGTTGCCCCAAAAGTCCACAACTACTCCCACATACACCTATTGAATCCGAGCAATGAGTTCCACATCTTACTATTTCTCAGCCATAGTGAAAAAATACAAAAGGATTGCTATTACAAAATGAATTATTTGCTTGAGTAGTTTTTTTTTTAATTGAAATATGGTAAGAAATTTCCTGGTTAATTACTTCACACGTGAGTTAAATGGTGGGACCATTTGAATAAAGAAGACTGTTTAATTATTAGAGTTCGGGGTTTCATATTACCTCCTCCTATAGGCCTCATCTTAAAACCATGGGATCACCCAATTGTGATGCAGAAGTGAGATGCGACTCACAGTAGACACATTTGTGCAGATATCCATTATGCCATCTTGTACTATGGTGATAGACACAGTCCAGTAATCCAGAGAAATGGATAGATCATCAGATTAGATAATATAATGATCTTTCTTCTTTCTTGCCTCCTTTCATATACAATGAAACAGTTAATGTTGAAATTTAAATCACCATTTTTATTCTTCAGAGTCAACACATATTGAGAAGAAAAGGGAAGTTTTTAGCTTTCGGGGGAACTGTTGCAGACTGTCTTCAGACAGACATATTGGTGTAGACTATTTACTGTAGTTCACATTGAGTGATAACTTTGCTAGATTTTTATAATTAAAAGGCATGAAATAATAACTTGTTTCTCCAGTGAGAAATCCCAACTTTCCAAAGCCAATCTTGAGGGTAGTTGTAAGGCTTCAATCCCGTAATGAGTTCTACATAAGCAGATAGGCCTCTGTAATGGTACAGAGCCCCATTGACTTCAACAGGGATTGATCTGAGTACAAAGGGTAAAATTTTCAAAAGTGCCAATGTGACTTTGAAGCCTAAGACCCATTTTCAAAGCTGGGCACTTGGGATTAGATTCACAAAATGGGCTTAGACCCCTCACTGTCACTGTAGGCACCATTGAGATCATCATAACCATGTAGGCACTCAAAATCCCTAAGCGCCTAAAATTCTGAGGGCAAAGCTACACAGTCATCTGAGTTCCTGCTGAACTCCATGCATGAAATTGCCTAAATCCTGATGCTGCTGAGCTTCTCAGTGCTTAGCTCATGCCCATAACCCAGCAGCATTCACGAACGAGTCATTTGCCTGTCTGTCTTGCTTGTGGGGCCCAATCCTATAGGCGTTTTCAGTGAATGCCTAACCTGCATGAAAGACAGCCATAGGTAAACAGATTAACAGCAGCTTCCATTCCATCCAATAGCCTAAATGGGTAGAACACTCACCTGGGAAGTAGGAGACTTGGGTTTAAGTCCCTACTCTGAGGCATGGTCTTAAAAGCAGGCTAACCCCCAGGCTATCGGGTATTCTGAGGGGGAGGGGAGTGGTCTCAATTTCTCCTATTGAAGTTGTCCCACTTCATATAAAATGACATATTCATTGGGACAAAGCCAGTGAGAATGACTTTACAGCCCAGTGGTTAGGGCACTCATCATGGATGGAAGAGTCCTGGGTTCTGGCCCTTGGAATATTTAGCTATTTTATACAAAATAGAACAGTTCTAACAGAAGAGATTGAGTGAGCCTGATCTCAGAACAGCCCAACTCCCAGGGCACTCTCCCGGGAGACCTAAGTTCAAATCCTTGCTCCAATTCAGGCAGAGCAGGGATTGGAAAATAGGTCTTCTACATTCAAGGTGAGTCTCCTATCCACTGGATTATTGGATATGATACAGTGAGTCTTACTCTCATTTTTTCATGAGAGAGACTGACCTCACCTGGCTTAGGCTCCTAAATTCAAAGAGAAGTCCTCCAGATAGCCTACAGTGGCTGCACAGGACAGACCAATCAGAGGGACTGATGGATCAGCCAGTCTGGAACCAGAAAGGCCCCTTTATAAGACAAGAGAATTCACAGCTATGAATTCTGACCAGAGATAAGTACCTCGTCTCAGCATTTTCTCTGGGCTAGCTTGGACGGCTCCCCACTCATCCTACTGACCTCTGTGACTCCCATTCTTAGGTGCCTAACTCTCCTCATGTATTGAATAGGGAGCCTGGATGCCTAACTCAGGTTTGAGGATTCACTGGGTAGCAGGATGCCCAAAGTCTCTTTGTGCATTTAGGCCTTAAGGCCAGATTTTAAGAGATATTTAGACACCTAAAAATGCAGATGATTTCAAAACAAACATATCTGCATCTTTAGGTGCCTAAATACCTTTTAAAATCTGGCCCTGAGGATTCAAATTTCATTGAAAATCAATAGGACATAATTAATCTAAAGCCAGTGAGTGATTTGGGCAGATACAGAACCCTAACCCTTGGGGACAAAATTAATATCAACATTAATGTGCTTCCCTGAATACTGTATATCCCGAGAGGTCTCCCAGTGATTTTCCTAAAATAAAATGGAATAGTAACAACATAAAAAAAATATTTCTCTGGAGGTTGGGTGGGAGGCTAAGACTGGCTTTGGGTAAGCTGCAATTCCCAACCACATCTGCAGGCTTCTTATTTCCCCAACTTGCAGTATTAGCATACATACAGCCCTTATCTTTAGCCAGGCAGCCCTGCGGCACCAGAACATAACAGTGCAGACCTTTCCCTGGCTGCTGCTGGAATGGGAGTTGGTCCATCCCCTCCAACTGGCAGGAATACATTTACATTTTGGATTGTAAAGTACCCCCAGGGTATCGGCTGCCAGACAAACATGGGCCAGTTTGGCTAGGAAATTTAAATTCCATCCCTTCTCATACATTAATGCTGTACTTTGGGGCAACCCATTGTTGAAAATTGACAAGGAACCATTAATGTGAAGAGAGTGAATGGATGAGGAGAAAATAGAGGTGTAACAGGGTCAGCACCCACCTCTCATGAGAGCCCACTTTTCTCTGGCTGATAGTGCCTGCAAACATAGTTCTTTCTCAGGGGGCAGGAGGCACCCACCTATCTTGGATGGCTCCCTTTCTCTCAGTTAGGTGCCTTCTTCAACCATCCAGCCAGGGCCCATCTCGGTACCCTCAGCTGGTGTCCTTTTCAGCAGCCCTCCCTGGGCTCAGTCCTCAACCAGACCAGCAAGGCCTATCTCGGTACCCTTGCCTGGTCTGGCAGGTCAGGTCCTGGGCTCAGTCCCCTGGGCTCAGCCTGCACACACTGACCTTTTCATAGTGCTGCTGCTACTCTATCCATCCAGCCAGACTTCTTGTCTTTGGCAGCCTTCCCTGAGCTCGGTTCTGCCTGGTGAGCTCTCTGCAGTGAGCTGTCCATGGCCTGCTGCTTTTCTAGCCAGCCAGGCACCCAATACTCCCTCATCAAGCTCCACACAGAAACTGAACTTCTCTGCTCTGCTACTTGTCTTATAAAGGGGCCTTTCTGGTTCCAGACTGGCTGATCCATCAGTCCCTCTGATTGGTCTGTCCTGTGCAGCCACTGTAGGCTATCTGGAGGACTTCTCTTTGCTCTATTCTGGGACAGGATGATGAAGAGCTGTGATGCCTCAAGCAGCAGGCCTCTGGATCTAGTCTATCTTGTCACCAGGGGTGAGGAGGTGTCTCAGTTGATCTCACAAGAAAAGTATCTGCCATCCCAAGCACTCCAACAACAATACAACCTACTTTGTCCAGTGGCCTTGCATTACCTGCAGCTTAAACATCTCTTGAAGGACATATTTGGTCCACATGCCTGGGAACACCTGATACTCCAGAACTGTTGTTGATGTAAAGAGCTTCATAGGTTCACCTGATCTTCTGTAGCCTGTTGTGACTTCCTGTTCCAAAAGGCCCTCCCTAACTTAGATTGTCTGCACCAGGCCTAGAACAAAGATTTGTGTACATGGTTGGCTCCAAGCCAATGCAGAAGTGCCTTGCAAAATATTAAAAACTACAGTTAAACTACAATTAAACCTGATACAACAGAAAATTATGTTTCATTCACCTTGGTCCCCACATAAACTATATGTTAGGGGGTTCAGACAGCCAGTGGTTAGTCCACCTGATCTCCAACTCCTTGCCTCACTGTCAGGGGGCAGTAGCAGTGCCTGGTCGCTGCCTCCATGCCAGTAGTGCTTAAGCTTCCCCTATGTATATGGTGTTTTGCCCTTAAGCGGGACATGGTAGGGGGTCCCAGGCTAGGGCCCTATGGGAAGTAACATGGGCAGGTTCATCCAATAGAGAGACTAAATCTGCCACCCTGGCTTATTACCTACCTATGTGATCCTTCACTTTGGGCTATAGGAAGTACATCCCAAACAGTCAATAACTTCACAAACAAAGTCCCAGATGAGTAAGGCCCTGCAAGACCTACTACTTTTTGAAGTGAATGGTGGTTGGGGAAAGCGCTGTCCAGTACCTTACTCACTATGTGGTCCCCTCTCAGGGCTTGTCTCCACTTACTGGGGGATTGACGCGTGGCAATCGAGCTACCAGGAGTCGATTTAGTGGGTCTAGTGAAGATCGCTCTCCCATCAAGATCTAGTGACAATCTTTCTCCCATCAGGTCTAGTGAAGATCACTCTCCCGTTCACTCCAGTACTTCACTGGAATAAGAAGCATAAGGTAAGTCAATGGGAGAGATTCTCCTGTTAATTCCACGTGGTGTAAACACTACAACAAGTCGACCTAAGGTATGTTGACTCCAGCTATGTTATTCACATAGCCAGAGTTGCTTAACTTAGGTTGACATAGCTCGATATTGTAGACCTGCCCTCAGGCTCCGCCATCTGTCTAGTTTTCTTAAAGATTCTTCTCTCCAGCTGCCTACCCACCAGCCCTTGCCTAGCCTTCTGAGCTCCCTTTTAACCTTCTCCTTCAGCTAGAGCATGTTCAGCTGCTTGGGCCAAGAATTGCCTTAACCCCTTTGAGCCAACGTGTGGTCTGTATTCCCCATCACAGGTTACAGGGTTACAGTTCATAGGCCTTGCCATAGAAGACTGCTGCTGGAGATGTAGGCCTCCTGGAGCCACACCAGCTCATGTGTATTTTTTGGACTGTCTCAGGATACAGTCCTTTTGGCAAGAAGTAGGTAGGAAGATTAATACAACAACGGATACCTCCTTTAAAACTACTTCCTTTCCTTTTTTGTTCTTTTGTCTTCTTTTCTGTCCTTCCCCTTATTTTAGGGGGGAGAGAGAGGCAGAAATAATAAAATATAAATTAAAAAATAGAGAAAGTCAGTGAAAGCCTAATTGTGTAACTCAATTTTGAAAATACTCCGAGGAGAAAGTTTTACAAAAATGCCAATATTGGTTGGGCATCTATCTTTCTTAGGTAGAAATGCTGCTATGATGTCTCTTAGGTACTTTTGAAAATTCTACCCAAGGTGACTTCCAAGGCTCATTGCAAGATTGGGGCCTTATGAAAAAATCTGGTCTTGTTCTTTTCTTTTTTCCCTTTTTAAATAAAAGATAAAGGATATCACTACCTTTCAGCTTCTAATTAATTGGACAATGAAAAACTAAAAGTAAATGCTTATTTTAAATGGGAAATTTCATCCCATATCATTCTCACCATCAGACTCTGAACCACCAGGACGTCTGTATCAATGTAAGCTTTAACAGCAATATTTTTACATAATTTCACTCACAGGAGCATTATCTGCAAGAGCCAGATGTAGAAATGTGCAAGCTATTAGCACAGACTTTTGAACATTTTCTCTTTCATGTTTATAATACCTGAAAAAAGGACTACGGCTTTTTGTGGGTTTTTCCTTTCCTTTCCGAAGCCATCATGGAAACAGTAGCACTAGGAAGTAGGACTGGCTTGGCAGTCAGAGAATGAAAGGAATTCACAAAAGGAACAAAAGGGGCTTCAAATCTTAAAATGCTAGAATGCGCTAAATGTACTCAACCACATGACAAGTAATTTTATATGCTAAATGACTTCCAGTTGATTCCTTGCAATATATACCTGCTATTGTCACATTACCTGGAGTTGCTCATGACTGTGAGTGCCTACTTCAAGGTAGTCTGTCAAAAACAGGGCACACAACCCAAACTGGAGTTATGTTCTATGATTAGATTTCACCAACCTAGTAAAAATGTGAACTCCTGGATCACTATATCAGTCTTATCATAGAGTCTCAGACAATCCCCTTAGGCTCTTCAGTCTATCTTGCCAGCCAGGCAAGTTGGACTTAATGATAAATAATCACTTACACCAAAAACCACAAATTATTCAGGTTGCTTTCAGTCACTTACCCCGGATCACTTGGTACCCTAGATCTTACACCAAAGCCAATGCCTGTGGCTAATCTTGTAATAATCTAGCTAAAGGTTGATTAACTCAGAAAAAGAAATGAGAATTATTTACAGGTCAAAGCTAGCAACATCTACACACAAATGAGTTGCAATCTAAATCCTCAGAATGACAGAGTTGTAGTGATTGATCAATTCAAAATGGTGGAGGTGGAGGGAGATTATCCCACCTCTACCTACTTCAGAGTTTCTTGTCTCTTTGAAGCAGTTGTTCCTGGCCATAGCTGTCAGAGACAGGGTAATAATGGCTTAGATGGACTTACAGTGTGATCCAATATGGCAATTCATTAATTCCTATGAAACAGCTCCAGTAAAAGCATAGCAAAGGGGAATTTTCAAAAGGCCTCTTTCAGGAACATAGCATAGGTAGCTGGTACCCAGTTTATGGTGCTGAGATAAAAACAGGGTATTTTCATTGCAGACTATGCTCATATTCTGAAAATGTCTGAGTTTTGAGCATTCAAGTGGAACATAACCTAAAAACTTCTATTATTGTGGCTTTCTCCCACAATTCTGCACCTCATTTGAATATGTTACATCCCTGGCCTCATCTGGAAACTAGGAATGGGAATAAGGAGTCTATAGGTCTGGGTAAAACACAGTTTAGGTGCTCTTTCAGCTGCCTGATTGTGTAAATGCCCAGCAGGTTTGGATGCATTACATCAATCTCCCACAGTTGCTTCTCCAACCCTATGTATCCAACCTCAACATTTTTCTTCCACCCACACCCCGATAAAGCTGCCCTTGTTTCTACTAACTTCCTAGCCCTTTTCCCTCCTGCTCCAAAACCCTGATAAAAACTCTGAAGTTCCCATTCCTGCTCATACACAATCAGTTATTTGTTCAGGAGGTTAGATTCTGTTTTCAGAGTGATTGAAGGCTGCATACACTTCAGGATAGCTAATAAGGGGCTGCTGCTTTAATACCTGTATTTATACCTTAAAAGGTAGATATGCTTTGGACCTGACTCCTATTTCAATACATCACATTCACATCCCCAGCTGGAAACAAAAGTCCCTTAGTTAGGGAAGCTAATCTGGAGTATGCAGTGCTCCCACTCTCCCGAAAACACGGACCCAGTGCTCACAGCACAAGACATCAACTGTGCGCTGGGCACTAGACCATGACCTAAACCAATCTTTAGAAATCCCATGAGCACTCAACCCATTTTGTGTGCCCATATAGATAACCAAATGGCTACTTGCAGTCCCATAAGCTTTTGAAAAGGTTGGTAAAATTTGGATGCCCAGTTAATTCAACTTAATGGCTACAGAACCTAAATCAGCATAGATCCATTGACTTTAGAACAGCTCTGTCGATTTGCCCCAGCATTAGAGCTGGTCCCTATTAAAAAGTGGGACCCATAGTAGTCTTTACAGCTAACATTGATTAGTTGCACACTCCCCAAATGACCAGCAAGGAGTATTCAGTTGCCAGATGTCAAATACCTGGTCTACTTTTTATTTAGGGGAGCAATCAGAACATTTTCAGAGTCATCTTTATTTTAGAAGTGGATTGAAGGAAACAATATATTTTTGAAATTTTATTTACTTGGCCCGCCCTGCTGAGAAAAGCAGCTTTCTATCTGTCTGGAATTTCTTCCTGGAAAATGTTTAGTCAGATTCAGAGTGCTGCTCTGTTGAAATGACTGAGTCCATGGATCCTTTAAAAGCTTTTTCAAAATGTGTTAGAATCAACTGTCAATATGTTAAGACAGTTGGCCTAGCACTACATAAATGGGCTAAATAAGACCTCTGAACTACAAGTGGACTTTGACCTGATACATTTGTTTCAAGATTTATATCTAGTCCTAGAAAAATAAATTCAGAGCAATTATGTAAAACTTAACTCAGTCAGACTTAACTGAGCAATGAAAAAAAGTGAATGTGAAGATTCACTATTCATCTGGACACTTAAGAATGAGTGGAGCTGAGTTATTCAGGCAACAGCCTGAAATACATAATGTAGAAAGAAAAAGCAGGTACAGTTTTTATTCCAGAAAAAGACAGCTGGAAATTATTTCAGACATATCAGGATTGGCTCACATGAGGTGTCTATTAAGTATTGTATTAGTCAGCACATTCTACCAATCATCTGAATACAATGAACTTGGAAATATAAATAATAAAAACATGGTGAGGGGCAAATGGTAGGCTTCTGTAATGAAGAATATATTGTTCTGTATAACGTCCAGTAGCTCCTGACTGACATGTTATCTTCTCAAGTATATAGGGAGGCTTAAGAAAATGTTCTGTGCTGAACATGTACTACTTCAGAGGAGATTTTTAATCAGATCATGTGCAAAATTTTCAAAAGTGCCAGTTTGGAGTTGCCTGTAATAATGTGTGAATATTATGCATTGACCTGGTTGTTGTGATATTTACTGTATGAATATCTTGAATAATTCAGAAGCAAGGCTGTCAGTACATGAACCCACAAAATGGGGGATGTGGCTCCTAATATATATTTCTTAGCAGACAATTGAGGGGCGACACAAGAGCTGTTTGCTTTGATGCTTTGCTGTGACCCTCTACTGGGCTTCTTAGGCAGGTTTCCCCAGGAATGACTCAGTCCCTATGAAAGAAGGCAGGGTCAAAAGATTCAGGAAAGTTTAAACAGACACTGCTTAAGGGCGGGAGGGAGACTTCTGAGACCGAGAACCCTGAGCCTGCTGAATTGAGGGCTGGGGGAGGTTAGACCGTCCAGGGCCCCCATCAGGAGGATGGTTAGACTCTAGATAAGAGACGAGCATGCAGACCTTTTGTAGTTTTAAGATCCTGAAATGTTAAATACACAATACTTTGCTCTAAGGAGACTGTCAATCACTAAAGTCCACTGCTCACAGCTCCCGAAGGGAAGTAGCTCAGGTGCCCAAACCCAGTCAGCCCAGCTGAGTAAGAACTGTTACTGCACCCGGTACTGCAGCTGAGAACCATAGGAACAGCCATACTGGGTCAGACCAATGCTCCATCTAGCCAAGTATCCTGTCTTCGGACAGTGGCCAATGCCAGGTGCTTCAGAGGGAATGAACAGAACAGGACAATTATCGAACAAACCATTTCCTGTTGTCCAGTCCTAGCTTTGGGCAGTCAGAGGCTTAGGGAGACCCAGAGCATGGGGTTGCATCCCTGACCATCTGGCTAATGGACATTGCTGAACCTATCCTTCATGAATTTATCTAATTCTTTTTTTAACCCAGTTATACTTTTGGCCTTCACAACATCCCACGGTGAGCTCCACAGGTTGACTGTGCATCCTGCCCCCCCCTTTTTTTTTAAACCTGTTGCCTAGTAATTTCTTTGGGAGATCCCTGGTTCTGATGTTATATGAAGGGGTAAAGAACACTTTACTTTCTCAACACCATTCATGATTTTATAGACCTCTATGCTATCCCCCTTAGTCATCTCTTTTCTAAACTGAACAGTCCCAGTCTTTAATTTTTCCTCATGTGGAAGCTGTTCCATATCCCTAATCATTTTCATTGCTCTTCTCTATACCATCTCCAAGTCTAATATATCTTGTTTTGAGATAAGGTGACCAGAATTGCATGCATTATTCAAGGTGTTGGAATATCATGGATCTATACAGTGGTATTATTACAGTTTCTGTCTTATTATATATCCCTTTCCTAATGGTTCCTAACATTGTAAGCTTCTTTGACTATGCTGCATACTGCATAGATGTTTTCAGAGAACTACCCACAATGACTCCAAGATCTCTTTCTTGAAGGGTCACAGCTAATTTAGACCCCAACTTTTTGTGTGTATACTTGAGATTATGTTTTCAAATGTGCATTATGTTGCACTTATCAATATTGCATTTTATCTGCCATTTGTTGCCCAGTCACCCAGTTTTGTGAGATCCATTTGTAATTCTTCACAGTTTGCTTTGGACTTAACTATCTTGAATAATTTTATATCATCTGCAAACTTTGCCACCTCACTGTTTACCTCTATTCCAGCTCATTTATGAATATGCTGAACAGCACTGGTCCCAGCACAGGTATCTGGGGTCCCCTACTATTGACCTCTCTCCACTGTGAAAACTGACCATTTATTCTTCCCACTTATCCCATGACTGCTTACTTTGCTTACAAGCCTTTGGTGAGGGACCTTGTTAAAGACTTTCTCTTAAAGTCCAAATACAATATGTCCATTCGATCACCCTTCTTGACAACATCAAAGAATTCTAATAGACTGGTGAGACATGATTTCCCTTTACAAAATCCATATTGACTTCCTCAATAAACCATGTTCATCTGTAAAAACAATGAGGAGTCCGGTGGCACCTTAAAGACTAACAGATTTATTTGGGCATAAGCTTTCGTGGGTAAAAAACCCCACTTCTTCAGATGCATGGAGTGAAAATTACAGATACAGGCATAAATATACTGGCACATGAAGAGAAAAGAGTTACTTCACAAATGGAGAACCAGTGTTGACAAGGCCAATTCAGTCAGGGTGGACGTGGTCCACTCCCAATAATTGATGAGGAAGTGTCAATACCAAGGCTACCCCTCTGATACTTGGCACCATGCAAGCCTTTAAGGTGCCACGAACTCCTCGTTGTTTTTGTAGATACAGACTAAGATGGCCATCACTCTGATACTTGGTTCCATGTTCATCTGTGTGTCTGAGAATTCTGCTCTTTGCTATAGTTTCAAACAATTTGCCTGGAACTGAAGTTAAGCTTTCCCGCCTGTTACTGCCAGGAGCACCTCTGGAGTCTTTAAAAAAAAACATTTGGTTTTATATTTGCTATCTTCCAGTCATCTGTTACGGAGACAGAGTTAAGCAGTGGATTACATAGTTCTGCAATGTAATATGTGAGTTCCTTCAGAACTTTTGGGTGAACACCATCTGGTCCTGGTGTCTGATTACTACTAATTTATCAACTGGTTCCAAAACCTCCTCTATTAAGACCTCAATCTAGAACAGTTCCTCAACTTTGTCACCTAAAAAGAATGGCTTGGGTGGGAATGGTGGGAATTTCCCTCTTATCCTTTGCAGTGAAGAGTGATGCCACCAGGTGTAAGACAGAAAATTGCACGATTCTTCCCTGGGAAAGGTGATGGCACAAGGCTTGAAACCTGAGGAGGATGCACTCAGAAAGACCAAAAGAGATGACAAAGATATAGTTAGTCCTATAACTATGACAGCACTAAGTTCCGTTTTCAGAAGTGAATTGGGCACTCAGGATCAGATATTTCAAAGATATTTAGATCAGTGCTTTTGAAAATCCCACTAGGAGCCTATCTGCATCTTTAGTCACCTAAATACCTTTTAAAAAAACTAGAGAGATAAGGTCGGTGAGATAATATTTTTCCCAGACCCAAAGAAAAGCTCTGTGTAAATGCGAAGGCTTGTCTTTCACCAACAGAAGTTGGTCCAATAAAAGATATTATTTCTAACATCCTGAGACCAACATGGCTACAACACTGTAAATGAAAAATCAGGCCCTTAAGGCCACTTTGAAAATAAGACTTTAAAAATATTACCCCATGGCTTTATAATGCACACAAATGGACCAATATCACCAAATTCACAAATAATATGAGGAAGAGGACATGTTCCACTCTATGTTACTGAACTTTATTTCTGAAGAAACATTCAGAAGATAATTTACAGGTAGATTGTGCTGATGGCATAGCCTAGTGAGGCTCTGTTTTAGCCTTCAGGTGGTGTAAAATAATTCCTCTGCATGCCAGAGTCACTCTGTGGGTTGATGTGTAGGGGAAGTGGTGGGGCCGTGTCCCAGCCCCTCTCTATATCTGAGCTGAATTGCCTCCCTGGGGGCTGACTTTATACCACCTATTCCTGGTGACAGCAGGAGTAGGAGGAAGGCTTCTTGTGATCTCTGCCAGTTCCTCTATTAGTCGTGCTATGAGTGTGAGGGTCTTTGTCCCCCTCTAGCAGTTGGTCCACATAGGAGGCATATGTGTGCACTAATATTCACGCCATTTACTAAGCATTTATCAACATTTCTATTAAACTCTTTACAAATAGAACACTGGGCTGAAACTTGACATACAAAGTCTCAGTGTTTTATCAATGTTTTTTCCTATTAAAAACAGCTTAGTCATTGTAAGGCAGGAATGTAACTTGCCATCCTCCCTTGCTCTTCCAACAGAAGTTTTCCTTTTTGGGCTCTTCTTTGTGCTCTTAACTCAAAAACTATTTTTAAAATCCAGGCTGATCATAATGCAAACTAGAGTTTAAAACATTTGTAAATGGCTAAATTAATCTTGTTTGAAAATGAATTACTAGTAGTTATATGAGGAGTGTATACTTGAAGACAACTGGTTGGCACATAGACTGAAGATTTTCCTAGCAACTACATCTGCATCTCTTTTCATGTAGTCCCTGAAGGAAATGTTGAACTCCATATAGAGGCCCTTTTTCAAGAATCATTACTTAAGTGTGGAATCCACCTTACGAGAGGAAAGCCACTTGTCTCTGAATTTTTGAGGAGGCTTATATAATGGCTGGAGGCAGGCTCTGCATCAGGAACAGCACAGCCAGTTTCTACAGTTCTCTGGACTGAAGGACTTTCCCTCAAGTTCCTGCTCTCACATTCTCCCATTAGTTAAATCAGTAACTTGCCCCCAGAGCAGTTCTGAATTTAATTTGCCTATTTGACTACAGAAGTAAGAACTTTAAAAGAATGCAGTTGTATATAGCTGATAATTTATTCTTAATATACTTATACCCTGCATTGGAAATCAAGAAGATATGAGTATGCACTTGGAATGATGTAGCTTGAGAACATTAACTCTGATGCACAAGCTTAACTATGTTTACCTATCAAATAAGGAATTAAAGGCAAAAATAATGGATTATGATTATGGACAACAGAAATGTGCAGCAATTTCCTATAAAATGTACAGAAATTCTATAGACTTATTTTGTTTTCCATTCTTCTAGCCTTACCAACACCAATTATTGTAAGATATGAGTGTAGATGGGTTATTCCAAATATTTTTTTAAATAAAATAAACTGATCTTGCTGTGGCTGGACCAATTAAAAAACCCCACAAAATCCCATAACCCACAAACTATACCACAGTAGTCTAGCCTTTCTCAACTGATGGCAATATAAATACTACTTTTCTTGAAATTTTTAAGCAGACTAGCAACTGTCTTAATTGTTTCAATAATTAGAAGAATATATTATGTACTGTAATATTTGAGCATTTGCATTTCCAAAATTCTTATAACATTTATATTTTTTGTAAAATAGATTGTCTTATGTAAATGTGTACTACAGCCCTCTGAAGCATGGAATATCAGGCCTAATCCCTCACGTTTCAAATTTGTAATGACCTTGCCTTCCAATGTCTGAAAAGTGGATACAAACAACTCTCAAAGTCATTTTCCCATTGGCAGTTTGCAAGTTCCATGACAGAGTGGCAAGTATGAGATAAATGTCCTAAGGCCATAGAGTGAGTCAGTGGCAGAGGTGAGATCAGCACTCGTGGCTTCTGGCTTCTCACTCCTGGACTCATTCTTCCAAGTTAAACTGCTGCTTGAAGTGAGTGATCATCAACTACAGCTTAAATCCAGGGGTGAAAGTAACTCTGAAGACTTACCAGTATGGGGGCCAGCACTGGGCCCTGGAAGGGGCGGGGCCTCAGGCAGAAGTGAGAGGGCTGAGGGTGAGTGTCTCAGGCAGGTTTTTCTCCTTGATTTTCAGTCTACTTTTAGCTCCTTGTACCACATCAAAACTTTTCTCTTCCTTTCTTGGTGTTTACACCCTTAAATATTTGTCCCCCTGGTCTGCCACTCAGTCATGCTGTACATATTTAAGTCTTCGACCCAGCCTCCTGATAGTACCATTGTTAATGTATCAACTCAAATAAATAGGAAAGGATCAGGTCAACTCACTGTCAATTTGATGAGGCTTTGGCTTTTTCATCAGATATAGCCTCTTCATTGTCTTTCTCTGAGGGTTCAGCTACAAGAATAAGTTGCACTAGTTTAACATAAATCAGTCTTTGAACCAGTACAAGAGACGGTGTGCAAACTTTTATTTCAGTATGAGAGTGAATTTTGTTGATTTAGTTAAACCTCTTGTTAATTGACTTAAGCTAAATCAAAATAAGCCACTCGCGGAAATAAGGTCTGAAAATGGCTTTTGCATATGTTTAACTATATCTGTTTAAATTCATACCCTATGTTATACCAGTGCAACTTTCTTGAGTAGAAAAACCCATGGGGAACTCACTGCCAGTCTTGCTGTACCATCTGGTTTCCCTTTCTTTTCAGAGTTAATGGTATAATTACCCAAGCACAGTGATTTATTCATCCACTAGAACTCTCTAAGGAAGTTGTTAACAGGTCAAGAATCAGGTGTTAGGCTATTAAAAAGACATGCAAATGCTTCTCAGTCATGCATACTGGCTCTAGTAAAATGTTTTTAAAAAATTCCCCAGACTCAGACTCAGTGGATACCATGACTTAGATTAGTTGCCCTTGTCCATTGAGGTCTTAATTTGCAGCATGCAAAAGTCTCTATATCTCTCTGGCATTTTAAATTGTTCTATAAAGGATGTAGAGCCACACAAGACTAACATCATGAGGCAGAGCAACAGACCAGTTATCAAGCAAGCTAAATTTTTCCCAGGATGAAGCTAATGTCCTGACTGAGGAGGTCATGAAACAGGAAGTTGTTTTGTTTGGAAACAGTAGAAGGTTGGGGGCGAAAGGGGTGCAAAAAAAAAAGAGAAGGTCTAAAATAAATTCCCTGAGGCAGAACCAACAGAATTAAAAGGGGTAGTAGGACTTGCTCAGAAGGGCTAAAAACAAGAATATTTCAGAAATGGGATTTTCTTCAAGCTTATTTGCTGTAAGAAAGTAGTGGAATAGCAGAGCCACAGACTTGTTGGAAGTATTGATAATACAGGCTGGGAAAGGCTCAAACTGCTCTCACCATGGTCTAATACTTTGGATTTCTCTATCAAATAAAAAAGTGATAATGTGTTTTTCATTTTTTTTAAATCCTCCTAACTAGAGCTGGTTAAAAAATGGCTAAGTATTTTACTTACACACATACACACAAAATCATGTTGTTTGACATTTTTAATGGCACCATTAGATGTTATGATTAAATAAGAAGTTTCATTTTGGTTCATTTTGAAACTAGCGAAATGTTTTTGGTATTTGAAAACTGATGTCTTCACTTCCTCCCCATTTTCTCTCCCTATCATCCCACTAGAAAAGTAGGAAATAATGGAAGGAACAGCAAGCCCCAAGAAATCTGATTTTGTGCTATTTTGTTTTTTCAAGAAAATTTAAAAAGTTAACCGAAAGGTTGGTCAGTAAACATGATTTTTTAAAAATAAAATAAAAATAAAATGCTATCCAACCCAGAGTTCCGATCAAACAGGATACTTTCTGCACTGTGGACTACAAAAATTCTGCTGAACTTTCAGCTGATCTAATCATTTGCTAACTGTATCACCATTTCTTGAGTGAACAGCATACTGTGAATGAAAATTAGCAAGTTGGTATAGGGCCAGGGAGTTCAGCAGCACAGTTGAATGGAATCCAGTCACCTCAGCAAGACTGACTGGCAGGCTGTACATTTAACAGTGGCCACAGGAGATGTCTGGTTCTTACATCACAGGAGCTTCAAGAGCGCACTCAGGGATTCCATACATTACTGTAGATATGGGTCAACTGTACTGGCATATTTTGCAAAGCAACCTAATTTCTGTGACTTCATAGCCTCTGTTAGGGAAAGACATTATTAGAGACAAACATAAAATATCCACTAGAGAAGGAATATATAGAGACAAGTTATTTTTTTGGCCCTCTAACGGTAAATACTTTTGAATATCATTGCGCTTTAAAGTCTGTGGACTTTGGTGTGTCATCTGAAACTACTTTAAATTTTTGTTATCCATAAACTTCACTTAAACATTTTTTTAATTTTCAATTACAATACAACTGTGCATTCAATGCTGTAGCATATTAGACTGCAGTTCTCAAAGCACATTAGCACATGCTTAAAGTTGAGCACATACTGAAGCATTTTGCTGACTCTAGGCCTTAAAACTAAACCCCCTGGCTTTATTCTGAGTATTATTTTCATTTCTAGGGCAAGAGGACATTCTAAGCTCAAGTCAATACACCATAACTATATGAAAAGCAAACACCAGCTATTTGGGGAAACCAAAATCAATTTTCTTTATGTAATACTACAAAACTCCGCAATAATTTGTATATGATAATATCTTTATCACAGTTGTCTGAATAACTTACATAACAAATTACACATTCCCTCACACCCAAATGTGTGATGGTATAAGGGTTACCATTCCACTGAGGTCAGAGGCCAGCAGATGGTTGGCTTACCGATTAGCCCTACCTGCTGCACCTGGGAAAAGACTGCAGCTTAACTGGCTCATCCTCATAAAAAGAGGAACAGGAAATGGAGAGGAGGAGCTACAATGTCTGCCAAAGGCTGGAGCTACTGCTGGGAAGAACTGCACCCAGAAACAAAAGTGGACAGAAGGGAGACTTTGGGAAGTTCTGTTATCAAAAGGCTCTAAGGTGAGAGGCAGGAATTCTGGATTGAGGAATTTTTGCAGGATGAGGGACAGACTTGGAGAAGTTTTGCTCTTGTTTGTTTAGGAAACTTGAAATAAAAGAAAGAAACCACAGCAACTGACTCTGGGGAAAATGACTTTCCCTGGGTGAGGTGGGAAGATACTTGGCAGAATTCCTCTAGGGAGGGTGCTGGCTGTAATGAGCAAGCTGAGGTCCAGCTGGAAAAGGGTGCCATAAGAAAGGCTGCACTCTCTTCATTAGTCTACCTTCTAAAAAAAAACATTTTCCCACTTTACAAAGGTAAGAAGAGCTCACATTTGTTATTATATATTGATTTCATGAAATTTTCCTAATATATTATTTTTGATCATTCTATTTGCCCACCAGGTTGAAATATTTTTTGACATTTGAAAATGTCATTCCCTCCACCCCCCCCCCCAAAAAAATGTTGAATTGGGAGGAAGGGAATGGAATTTAAAAAAAAAAATACTCCCTTCACCCAAATCCATTTTTCAGTCATATCTAATATGGTGTAAACACATGGATACACAAACATACTCTGTACACATTTGAACTTTTCTTATTTGCTGTAATGACTGGGAACCACATTGCACACAATTGCTTTTCTTTCAAATTAGTAATTTAATACACAATTAAAAAGGTAAGATACAGGCTATACACCATCATAAAATGTACATTAATCATTTATTTTCAGAATGAGTTTATTTCTGATATGTGCTAGTTACTAGCATAGTTTAAAACAAAATATTATCATAGGAAGAGTAATTGTAGCAGCTTCTAGTAAATCTTTGCAGCAACGTGAGAACTGTGAATTGGTTAACACTTGTTTTTTAGTACTGTCTAGTGTACAGAGCCAGAGAACTCTTCTACACAGAAAGAGAAGATCTCTGCCCTGAGGATGTTACACATCAGTAAATTTTTATAAGATTAGGGCCCAAGTTTTCAGGATTGAGCCCTTGGTTAATAGGGTGTGAGACAGTGAGGAAGATCTAGGACAAAGTGCTTCATTTTATAAAGGTAAAGTACACATTGTGAGGCTGGCTAGTGGGCTGCTAGCTCAAACCAAGGCAGCAGGCTAATTCACTCATGCTAATAGAAACCAAAGATATGTTAAAGATAGTGTGTTCAAGCCAATTCATTTGTTAAAATAGAACAAAGGGGGATGTTATCACATTACATTTACATAGCATATTATATTAGCTCTCAGTGCTTGAAAACTAGTGAAATGCTAACAGGTCTCAGAGTAGCAGCCCTGTTAGTCTGTATCCGCAAAAAGAACAGAAATGTTATTGTCTTCACTCATCTAAAACTTGTTGATTTATATTAGCCCTAGATCAAGTGGATGCATGAACACTTAGATGTAAGTTCACTCACTTTGTAAAATTTCATGGAAAAACTACTGAAGGATTCTTTTCTGGCTATCACATTGTGTTTACATTATGTTTACCCATTGGCGAGTGTAAATGTAAATTTAAAGGTTGTTAACTTCAAAGCAAGGGCCATTAAGAAACAATGGATTCACAGTCCCAGTATGCATTTCCTAATCTGGATCAAGACACTTGTCAGCATGCAAGTGAGATCTATAAATAGTGATTCAAGGGAATGATCCTGTATCTCTGATCTATTTGGATGCTGTCAGGGGGTATTCCAGATACAAAAAAGATCCTCAAAGCCATTTTGGGCTATCCTAAGAGACCTATGGGAAAGTAGCAGATACCACATCACTGGTATACAAACTGACTCACCTGTAATGTAATTTCCCTATTTTAACCTCTCATTAACTCATTTTTCTTAGTTAATAAATCTATAGTTAGTTTACTGAAGAAATTGGCTATAGCATTGTTTTTGGTGAGATCAAGAGTATCCATTGACCTGGGGTAAGTGACTGGCCCTTTGGGGTTTGGAGTAAACTAATGTGTAGTGAATTTTAGTTTTAATAACCTTTTCATCATAAAGTTCAGTTTGTCTGGGTAGCAAAGAGGCACTGGACAGCTGAAGGGGACTGTCCATGACTCCATGCCAAGACTAATATAGTAGTCTAGGAGTGCACATTTGTCATGGCTTGGTGAAATCTAATTATACAGAGCTGGTCAACCTGAGCCCAAGAAGGAGCCAGAATTTACCAATGTACATTGCCAAAGAGCCACAGTAATACTTCAGAAGCCTCCCACAGCAGCTACCCCTCCCCCGCGGCTCCCAGTGCCTCCCACCCACAGGCAGCCCCACAGATTAGTGCCTTCCCCACACCTCCCGATCAGCTGTTTTGTGGCATGCAGGAGGCTCAGAGGGGTGGGGAGGGAGAGGAGCAAGGGCACGGCAGGCTCAGGAGAGAGGATGGGAAGGGATGGAGTAAGGGCAGGGCCTGTGGCAGAGCCAGGGGTTGAGCAGTGAGCACCCCCTAGCACATTGGAAAGTTGGCACCTGTAGCTCCTGCCCCGGAGTCGGTGCCTATACAAGGAGCCGCATACTAACTTCTGAAGAGCCACACATGCTCCAGAGTCACAGGTTGCCCACCCCTGGATAATAAGATATACCACCATTTTGGGGTGTCTGCTCTATTTTCTGACAGCCTGACCTGAGATTAATATGGCGTGGAGCTGAGAATGCCAGACACCATGACACACACCATATTTATTCTTCTATTTAGCACAAAGTAGTTAAAGTTAAAAGGTACAGTATAAGTAAAATGACCAACAGAGAGAAGGTATAGGGAAAATGTACTGGAGAAATGGATAGGTAAGGTATTGGAAAAAGTGTAGGGTCCTAGACACAAAAAGAGGCAGAACAATAGAAACAAAGTAAGAAAATAAGACAGAAAGTAACTTAAACCCATGAAGGAGCCAGAAATGCCTACACAGGTAGGAAGAAAAGTGGTTCCCAGGTTAAAGCAAGACCATAACCAGGATTCACACTTGTCAAAGAGATTCCTGTGTGGCGAAAGGAGGATTTTCATCTTCAAGAACTTTGCTGAGGAGGGAAAAAAGGCTATAGAGGTAGAGAATGGTTAAATGACAGGAACAAGGGGGGATTTAATTTATTTCATTTAAGAAGGAGCTAGACATAAGATGTTATAGAGCAGAGGCAAAAGAGCTGAGTGAAGAAAATGGAGCCAAATGATGGAAGAAAGGTATTAAGAGTTGATGCTTAGGCTATATCTGCACTTGGAGCTAGCAGAGATGTTCCCAGCTTGTGCAGATATACTCACGCCAGCTCTCATCAACCTTGTGCATGAAAAATAGTATGTTAGCAGTGGTAGCACAGGCAGTGGTGGCTCAGGCTAGCCACCCTGAGTACACAGGGCAACAAGCCCATGCTACCACTGCTCATTCTACTGTGGCTACACTGCTATTTTTAGTGTGCCAACTTGATGAAAGCTAGTGTGAGTAACTCTATACAAGCTGGGAATCCCAGCCCTAGCTCCAAGTGTAGACTTGATGAAATCTAATTACCAGAGACAGGATGGTCTCAGGAAGGTCCAACAGGCACAAGGAGTGGAGGGAAATAAATTGAGATGGTTGAGGGGACAAAGAACGCATCAATGAGAAGATGTGTTAGAAAGCTTAGAATGAAAGAGGAAAGTCTAGCCACAGAGACTTTGAATGGGGTGATAAAAAGTTTTGGTTGAAAGAATTATTGATGTGGAAATGTAGTGAGGACTACTGGGGCCATAGATTCTGCAGTCCAAAGGTGCCCCTAGTAAGTAATTAAGATCAGATCATGCAGAACACTGATGTCAGGAATAGAGGACCAACATTTAAATCTTCAGTATTCTATTTCTATTATTTTGAATATATTTCTCTCAATTTACTATTTGAGCCACACAAGCAGTATTTAACCATAACCATTAAGAAAACATGAGAGTGAGCGAGAACCTGTACAAAAAAAAATGCCCAGACTGAAGTGGAAGCATTAAAAAATATTTCCTATCTCAAACAAATTCTTTTGATTTGAAAAGCCAATGTCCTCAAATTGTCTCTTAAATTATTTTCAGTTCTGTTCCTTGGCTCCTTGCCCTTGGAAATCTGCTCAGGAATAATTCCTCTCTGTATTGTTTTCTATTAACATAAAGCACAAACACTTATGTGGTAAATTTCATTGTCATGTACTGTAGATGGATAAACAACTGGAGGATTAGAAGTCACTATTTCATGTGCAAAATAATGAGTGACTATGATGAGATAAAACAAAGTAGTTATTATATAAATTCATAGTAATCATCATTTCTCCAGGATTATAGTTAATAAATAGCTATGCATAAAGGGGGTTTATTACCATATAATACCTGGCAGTGACCAAAGATAGATCATAGTTATACTAGTTAGAAGGTCTCTACTAAGTCTTCTGCAAAATATTTCCTTCTAACCACCAAACAGCTAAGGAACAAATCCACTTTAATTCTTTCAACCCTCACTTTGTGTCACCATTTCCTCAAGAAATGTGTGAATATAGTAGCTTCTCAAACTCAATTAAAAAATAATTTCACACCTTATCGAGCACAAAGAAGGGGAATACAAAGAGATTGATCTAAGAACTGAGTCATATATTAAGAACATAGATCAACCTTTCTCTTCTAAGGTATGAATTAACAGTTATATAACCAGAAGGGATTTCTTTTTCTATGTTGTGCATCTCTATATATTATGACTAAAGGCCATAATATAAAAGGATAAGATACCAAAGTTCCATTTTGAATGGCTATATGCCCTTGACCAGAAGTTCCAATAAGAGAACTAATTAATCCATCAGGAATTGTAACGTTCAAAAACTAGTGGGAGAACACTTCAACCTCTCTAACCTCTCAGTGACAGACTTGAAGGTGGCAATTTTACAACAAAAAACTTCCAAAACAGTCTCCAAAAAGAGACTGCTGAACTTGAATTAATATGGAAATTAGATACAATTAATTTAGGTTTGAAGAGAGACTGGGAATGGTTGGGCCATTACACCAATTTAATCTATTTCCCCATGTTAAGTATCCTCACACCTTCTATGGGTCATCTCGATTATCACTTCAAATTTTTTTTTCTCCTGCTGATGATAGCTCATCTCAATTGATTTGCCTCTTACAGTTGGTATGGCTATTTCCACCTTTTCATGTTCTCTGTATGTATAAATATCTTCTTGCTGTATGTTCCAGTCTATGCATCCGATGAAGTGGGCTGTAGCCCATGAAAGCTTATACTCAAATAAATTTTTAAGTCTCTAAGGTACCACAATTACTCCTGTTCTTTTTATTGGGAATTTAGTTTCTGTTAAGTTCATATATTTGTTCTTTTATTTGTATCCAAATAACTCTAATTTATGGCATTCACAGCTGACATGAAGGAATATATTTCAACTCCCTTCAGCATGTATTGCAATTTAATGCTCCTAAAATTGGTTGGATTGATGATCTGGAATTTCCACTTTCAGGAAAACACTGGCCAGACAATCTGGGCTTTCTCAGCAAAATATACCAATAATTTGTACTATCCATCAGTAATCTGTGAACTCCTATAGCAACCCCAACCCCAGCCCAGAACAGTCTCAGAATACTGCATGTAATTGGTGATCTAGTTCTTATACCTGTCCCTCTGGGTGGAAGGAGGGACTGATAGAAATACAAACGCTATCAGGAGATCTTTCTGACAAAAGACATGTGATACTGAAGAATCAGTGGCCAAGACTTTGGAGTGCTGTCCCTCTTCACTAACCGCTACACTATATGTAAGCATGATCTAGAAACACAGTGTTTCTGGGAACTCTTTCCTGTTTAGGAAGGATTGAGTGGTGAAAAGGGAAAGGAGTGTGGCACTCTGTCAAAAATGGCATTACCTATTTCCAAGTAACTGATCACTTGAAAGAAAACTATCTTAAATGTTTATGGACCAATATTCTAACACAGTGGTTAGAATGCAGTGCCTACGGGCACCATGCTGCCCACTGGGACATTTATGTGCACCCTGCTACTGACAAGGGAGTGCTTCTGCCGGACAACCTGCTACTGAGGAGTACGTCCGCTGGACAACCAGCTGCCGAAATGCTGCCAAGTGGCAATGCCAAGAAGCGTTGCCACCAAAATGCCCATTGCTTATCAGTGGCATTTCAGCAGCAACACTTCTTGATGACACTCGTTCTCGGTGGCATTTTGGTGGCTGGTCGTCTGGCGCCTGCCACACTCTTCTGGGAACATGAATATGCTATTGCAACAGAAAGGTTGGGGACCACTGTTCTGACAGATCAAACACCAGATGGGTACTATTGGGCATCTCCTACAGACCACCAAATCACACTAGGGAACAGGATGACATCTTCCTTATGCAGCTATCTACAATGTATGTGGAAGAAACTGTGAGATCATGGGGGACTTCAATCTGAGTGACATATGCCGAAGGTCTCATACTGCCAATATTAAAACATTCTTAAATGACAAATTCCTAATGAAAAAATGTGGCAGTCAACACAGGGGAATTCTTTATTAGACTTTGTCCTGACAGATAAAGATTAACAGATCACAGAACTAAAAATTAATGGTAGCTTAAGTACAAACGATCAGATATTATTACATTTATAATGTGCAAGCAGATTGTCCAGACAAGTGATGTATGTGCTTTAATAGGACCAATTTCACAAAACTGATAATTATGAGCCAGATCAGCTGGGAGGAAGAATGATAATTGAGAATAATTTAAGTACACCTTACTAGATGCCTGAAAAGCCACGACGATCAGCTGGGAGGAAGAAGGTTATGCTCCCCCCTCCCCAATCTTATTTAGAGAGAAAGTGGAGACAGCTGTAAATAAATATAAAAAATGGAAGAAAAGGGAAGTTAATAGTAATGAATATAAATCAGAATCTAGGAACTGTAGAAAATTGATAAGTAAAGCCAAGAGACACCAGGAGAAACCTATGGCAGCATAATTAAGGACAATAAAAAGTTTTAAAAAATATGTTAGGAACAAAAAAAAAAACCTGACTATGGTATCAGTATCTAGTAACAGAGTAGATGGAACAGGTAGCGTTATCAATAATAATGCAGAAAAAGCAGAAGTGTTCAATAAATATTTATGTTCTATATCTGGGGGGGATGACACACTGTATAGTCTCATCATATGGTGATGACAGCACTTTTTCCATTCCATTAGTATCTCTGGAGGACAATAAACAGAAGGTACTAAAGTCAGACATTTTAAAATCAGCAGTTCCAGAGAGCTCACTTAAAACTCCTGTATACAAGTTTTCTGAGACGTTCATTGATGGATCATTAATGTTGATTTTCCACTAAGTCTAGGAGCACTGGGAAAGTTCTAGAAGACTGGAAGAAATCTAATATTGTGCCAATTTTTAAAAGGATAAACTGGATGACCTCCTGATATGGAACTAAATGAATCAACAGCTAATTAACAGATACTGTTTAACTTGATTTGGTAATAGGGTTGATTATAATATGCTTAGATTTCTATAAAAGCATTTGACTTGGTAGTGCATGACACATTAAAAAAACTAGAATATAAAATTAACATGGTATACATCATTTAATAGATTAAAAGCCAGCTAATTAATGGGCATCAAAATGTAATTGTCAATTAAAAATTGTCATCAATAGGTTTATTTCCAGTGGGGTATCACAGGAATCGGTTCTTGGCCCTATGCTATTTAACATAACATTTAACATTATTTAACATTATCGGTGATCTAAAAGATAATATAAAATCATCACTGAAAAAGAGTGCAGATAACACACAAATTGGGGTAGTGGTAAATAATGTAGAGGAGTGGTGGGTGATTGAGAAAGATCTAGATCACTTGGATACTTACAAGATGGGGGACTTCAGTTTGGAAAGCAGTCATGTTGGGTAATCGGCTGAACATGAGTTCCCAGTGAGATGCTGTGGCCAAAAGGGCTAATGAGATCCTGAGATGCGTAGCATGGGAATCTCAAGTAGGAGTATAGAAGCTATATTTCCCTCTGTATTTAGCACTGATGCAACCACTACTGGAATACTGCATCACATTCTGGAGTCCACAGTTCATGAATGATGCTAATAAATTGGAGAGGGTTCAGAAAATAGCCACAAGAAAGATTAAAGGATTAGAAAACATGCCTTACAGTAACAGACTCAAGAAGCTTACTTTATTTATCTTAACAAAGAGAAGGTTAAGAGGTGACTTGATTATAGTCTAAGTACCTACATGGAGAATAAATATTTAATAATGAGCTCTTCAATCCAGCAGAGAATGATTCAATGTCTGGAAGTTGAAGCTAGACAAATGCAGACTGGAAAAAAAGCATAACATTTTAATGGCGAGCGTCATTAACCATTGGAACATGGCAGAGTCTCCATCACCGACCATTTTTTAAATCCAGATTGAGTTTTTCTTTTCTAAAAGCCCTGCTCTAGGAATTATTTGGGGAAGGTCTATGGCCTGTGTTATACAGGTCAGGCTAGATGATCATGGTCCCTTCTGATCTTAGAATCTATAATATTGCATAGGCACAACCACCACTTTTAGACAGTAGCTGCTGACTTGCCCTCAGTATTGCAAATCAATGGCTCTGGCAAAAATTGTTTAACCGTATCCATTTTCAATGGATACTAAATCTGAAACGCTAGATATTTTATGACATTCTAAATGCTCGCCCTTTGGTATATTAACTGTTTTTTCTAATGGCACAACACTGACATGAATCCGTGTAGGCCTCATGGAAGAAAAGGGTTTTCAGAAGGAATGTGCAGACCTGCTTCAGCACCCACTGTTTTGGAACAAGTTCTAAATGAAGATTCTTCCATGCTTTGGAAATGGCATGGAAGAAAGAATGAAGAAGAGAATGGTAGAAGAAAATGAAATATTATGAACTCCTCCTGGAGTTTCACCTAATTTATCACAGTCAATGATTCATTACAAACAACTAGCTATCTGCCTTTCCACAGCTCTTCTTTTAATTCCATAACTCATCACTCCCAACAGAGTTCACCCATACAGGCCATATGAGGGTATCTAGTGGCAATTGATTATCCAGAACTGGCTTTTTTGTTATCTTCTGGGTTTTTGCATCCCCACTAAGTGACTCAGAAATGTGTGATCAGTGTGTATAGGTCTTCATATGTGTGAAACATTAGGAAGGTAAGTTGAAGAGAAGAGACAAAGTACAAAAAGAAATGTGATCTTTTTAAAAAATAATCAGATGACATTGTTTTGAAATAGATAAATGGGAGGAAAAAAAACCCACCAGTTAAACACAAAGCACAGAAAAAAAATTTTCATTCAGATTAATACAGAACAGCTGTCCATTCAAAAAATAGCAAAGATGTGAATGGAAACAAAAAAAGAAACCAACATAAAGGATAACAATTAGATACTAATTTACACTGGAGAAAAAAGAAAAAACCCAGAAAGGAAGCTTTCAATTGCTAAAAGCCATCCTGTGTGTTTTTACCTCAGAGAAGCAAATCCAAAAGAAAAATCTGTATCATTGGTCCTGTGGGAAACCCTGCAAAATCTTGCAATTAGTCCCATAAGACAGTTCCAGTTTTCAAATGACGTCTTTGGAGCTCTGCACTGTGCAAGTGATTTGGATGTGAGAACACTCATTGGACTCCAATTTATGTCCCCTGGCACAGATAACGCATGCTGCAAAGACAGAGCAGGCCTGCCAACTTGTAGTCTATTGGTGTGGGTGGGCTTCATTTTTTTTTTTAATTTTAAGAAAGACTTGTTGTGTTTATAAGTCCACTAAGGCACTACGAAACAAAAAACCAATTGCTTCTTCCACCAGAGCCACGTATTTATGAAAAATCCAGTAGTGAAGCATATTATTGATTTTCAAGAATGATTTTCTTTTTTAATACATTGAAAGAATAAAATTACAGAGAATGTGTGCAGTGCAGGAAGTGCCAAGTAGTAACAACAACACAAGTATGTGTTGGGAGGGGTATGTGTGACACAGACACTGAGAGTGAGACAGACACAGACTGTGGGTGTGACTGTGAGACAACATGAGACAGTGTGTGTATGACAGACTCTATGTGTGACAGACTGTGTGTGTGTGTGTATATGTGTGAGAGAAACAGACAGACACAGTGTATGTGCTGGGAAAGCTATGCGCTATCTGTTTAAGACAGTCACTGACTGCTCTCCTGCTCTACCCTGAGCCCAGTTGTCTCCCCTCCCTCACTTTGTGAAGATGGGGTACATGGGCAGGGCTGGGAGATAGAGAGACTGACTGAGCTGGCTGCTGGGGAAATCTCAGAAACAGTGCACTATCTGTTTAAGAAAGACACTCACCATTTAGACCAGGGATCGGCAACCTTTGGCATGTGGCCTGCCACAGTAAGCACCCTCAGCCTGCACCGCTTCCCACAGCCCCCATTGGCCTGGAGTAGCGAACCGTGGCCGGTGGGATCTGGGATTGGCCGAACCTGCGGACGCAGCAGGTAAACAAACCGGCCTGGCCCACCAGGGTGCTTACCCTGGTGGGCCACATGCCAAGGGTTGTTGATCTCTGATTTAGACCTAGACTGCTGCAGATTTGAGTCTTCCTGAGCCAGGCTGTTCTCTCTGCCTTATCGAGGTGGGGTATAGGAATGGGAGGAGGAGGACACCCTGACATAAGCACCCTCCTCCCCACCCCACCCCCACCCCATTTACTCCTCTGCTCTGCACAGCCAGCAGGAAGGTCCCGGGAGCAGCTGCAGGACAGAACAAAGTGGAGGAAAGGGCACCTGAATACATGCTGCCGACTGTGCGCTCTCTGCTATCAGCTGGCCAGCACTTAAATCTCTCCTGCACAGCTGCCCAATCGTGCAGCTTACAGGGAACACAGATCCCTAGTGCTGATGTGATCCAAAGATCACTTCAGTGCCAGGTGGAATGCTGTTGTTGTGATGTACAATTGAACCTAGAGTTACAAACATCGGAGTTACAAACAGACCAATCAGCCACACCATCACACTTGGAACTGGAGGTAAGCAATCAGGCAGCAGCAGAGACCAAAAAAAAAGCAGCAAATGCAATACTACCGTGTTAAACAAGCTACTGAAAATAAAGAACGTTTTAAAAAAGATTTGATAAGGTAAGGAACCTGTTTCTGTGCTTGTTTCATTTAAATTAAGATGGTTAAAAGTAGCATTTTTCTCCTGCGTAGTAAAGTTTTAAAGCTATAGCAGGTGAATGTTCAGTTGTAAATTTTTGAAAGAACATCCATAACGTTTTGTTCAGAGTTATGAACATTTCAGCATTACAAACAACCTCCATTCCCAAGGTGTCCGTAACCTTAAGGTTCTTCTATATACCCAAATGGTGACATGTAATATCATTAGAAAACCAATACCTCATTGTTATTCAATATTCTTGCTTGACTCATGTATGGTAAACCCAGAAAGGACTTGATAGATATGTGCTGCAAATATGTTCTGAAATGTAGCTGGCAGACAGTTCCTAACCACAACAGTTCCAGACAAAGGGATGTGATTCTGCCCTCTTGAATGTCTCCTTGATATAAAGTAAGCAAGATGTGACTAAGGACAAAAGAAAAATCTCACTTATTTGCAAGGTAAACAAAGCCATCAGGACAGCAAGCGAGGAAAGATGACTACTTAACAATCTCAGGGAGGGGGAAGGAGATGGAGACTGCACCCCCAGGAAACCTTCCTGTCTCTTGAAGCAAGGCCAATGAACTTTGGGAAGATATGAGAGAGAGAAAAGGCCATTTTGGCATCCACCATTTGACAGACTACCAGGACCAGAGCTCTTGAGATAATAGAATGTTGGATCCTTCAACCAAAGGAGCTGAAGTCTCTGGGAACAGAGTAGAGGCAAGAAACCTGCTTAGCAGGTCCATCTCCAAGCACCAGCGCAGAAAGCAGGTGCTTGGGGCGGCCAATGGAAAAGGGCGGCATGTCAGGGTCTTCAGCAGCAATTTGGTGGTGGGTCCCTCAGTCCCTCTTGAAGCGAAGGACCTGCCGCCGAATTGCCGCTGAAGAATGAAGCAGCACGGTAAAGCTGCTGCTGAAATGCCAATTGCAGCTTTATCTTTATATTTTTTTCCCCCCGCTTCGCTGCTTGGGGCAGCAGAAAAAGCTGGAGCCGGCCCTGCTGCTTAGGCAAAGATTGTAATTTGCTGCAATTAAGTTTTAGTCTTTCAAGTGTATTTTTAATTTTTGTTTGCTTTCAACCCTCTCTTTATACTTATACCTGTTATCACTTAAACCAGGGGTCCCCAACACGGCGCCCGTGGGAGCATCTTAATGAACCCACGTCCTGGCCTCTGGGAGAGCACCTGCCAAAATGCCGCCGAATTTCAGCGGCATTTCAGCAGGGACGCCTCTCGATGCCGCTTACTGTCGACCAAGTGATGTCATCGAGAGGCATCGCTGCCAAAATTCGGAAGCGACGCCTCTCGATGACGCTGCTTTCCATCAACCGATAACGTCATCAAGAGGCATCGCTCCTGAATTTCAGCGGCGACGCCTCTCGATGACATCACTTGTCGATGGCAAGCAGCATCATCGAGAGGCGTTGCTGCCGAAATTCGGGAGCGACACCTCTTAATGACATCACTTGCCGTCAACAAGCTGCCGCCGTAGTGGTCCTTCCTCTGGCGCCCGCCAGAGGAAAAGGTTGGGGATCACTGACTTAAACCTATGACCTTTTTTTTAATAAACTTGTTTTCCTATTACTATTATTACTATAAGCTACTTCAGTGCTTTGATTAAACCTGAGTTTGCTAAACTCAGTTAAGGTAATAAGCTGGTGGGAACTGTCTCTAAGGAAGCAGCAAACAACTTCTGTAAGTGTTCAGCAAGAAGACTGGACTTTACAGGGCAGACAGTTTTGGGGAAATTTCAGACTGGGGGAGTGTGGGGATTATCCTGAAAATGGTAACTGGGAGGTGGAAGCCAGGATGTGATTTATATACTGGCTATTGGTGTCAGAGCTGTGGCTCACAGCAGCAAAGCTTCCAAGGCACTCAGAGTTAACTTACAGGACAGGCTGTGACACAATCCCTCACTAGCCTGGGTTCACCCCCAAAACGTCACAGCTGCTGAGCCGGGCTGCTCACAATTGAGCCTTTGGTGGCCGATCTACATTTCATTGACTTCTCTTGGAACTCAGCTTGTCTACTGGAGTTTGCTAATAAGTGCTCATTGAGAGGATAGTCACAACTGGATACGTGTCAATTAGGAAGTCAAATGAGACTCCGAGGTCTGGCCACACAGCAACCAGTGACTATCAACCTGGACTAGGTATGGAGATGTGATATAGAAGGGAAAGACTCTGTAGCCCATTACCAATTACCTTGTGTTGCTTTAGGGGATACTTTGAGGATACAAGAGCACAAAACAACAGAGATAAAACTTGCAGTATCTTTTTAGTTTAGCTGTTTCATTAGACCCCACACTATGGCTATTTCCAGTGAAGATGCTTTTATTTAACCCAAAAAAGGATTTAAACTACTTCATTTTTCAAAAAATTTCCCCGCTCCTCCCTTAATCAGAGCTGAGTATTTAAGTTGAAAAAAAACTTATCCGAACAGATAAACATCCCCCTTTCGTAAGGACAGGCTTCACCTCAAGCTGCAGGAGCTTTAAATAGTCTGCTGGCAGAGTCAGCATAGGCAGATTGAAGTGAACTATGTGATAAAAGCTGCCACCAGCTCTGCTGAAGTCTGTGGGTTTTTTTTTTTAATTCTGTTTAAAAGATATTACTTATGTTTGAAAATAAGACACTGGAAAAATGGACATTTTAAGTTTTTTTTAAGTCCGAGTACACAAACTTTGCTTAGTACTTATTTTTATCAGTACAATGTGCATATTCACACCTGTTCTATAATTAGACATGAGCCTTGATCTTGCAATTGATTCAGATTCCAAACTTCTGTTGAGTTCATGGTGCTCTGCACCAGGGAATGCTTGCATGTTTGGTCTTGGATCTTACCTGTAAAATCATAGGGCTAATTTGTGACTAGCTCTGTGGAACTACACAGTTGAGGAGAGAAAGCACAGAGCTTCCCTTCTTCCACAAACTTGCACACCCATGACACAAGTGCAAACAGTGGCATAAGCTTCCTATGGAATACTGCTCTCACCACAGGTTCACCTACTCATTGTTGGGTGTGGCATAGCAGCTCATTTGTCACCTAACATTCTCTGCCTATGTTCATTCTAGTCCCAGGGTGGTCTACCACTTCTTGCAACTTAGCCCTCCAGAAAGGTCACTTTAAAGTTTTTCCCCTTCTGGGATATCAATGTCCCACACAGACATAGCCCACTTGCCACTGGTCATCAATAGGACATCCTCTGTCCCTCAAGGGCTCCTCTTCCAGTCCACTACTCTGTCAGAGCAGTAGTCGCAGAGTTTCTCCCAAGAGTCTTTTAACCAAACTCAAAAGCTAAACAAACGTCCAAAGCAACTCCTGCCCTTTCCCTCAGCTTCAACTTTAATGTATCTTGAGTCCTCCCCAGCTCTCTGTTCTTCTACAGAGCACTGACTTTCAGGGGTCAGCTCCCTGGAGCCTTACCCCTAATTAGGATCTTCAACTGCAGTCTGCCTGCCAAGGCCTTCTGCCAGTGGGTTGACTGTCTCTCAGGCCCACTTCCAGAGACTCCTTCATCCCTGCTTCCCTCTCCCATCCGGGCCAGGTGTCCCTCCGAATCGCCTGTGCCCTCTACTACCCACAGGGGGCTTACTGAGTTCTTCTCGTCTCTCCCTGCAGCCCTCTTCTGTTCCAGGCTTCCTCCCTTTAACCTTTATAGAAACCATGCAGCTCCTCCCCCAGCAGGGACTCATCTTTAATTAGGCCTGCCCCATCTTCTAAGTGCAACCACATGCTAATTGGGCTCTCAGGCCCACATTAAGCATTTTACCCCCTGTGTGGGGTGAACACCCCATCACACCTATCCAAAGGCACAGAGGAAGGATAAGGATGGAACTATGATGTCTGGGAATATATCTTTCCAAGAGTGAAATATGGACACTGAGGCCCATGCTTCTCTGCCTGATTATCTTCTCATACCATAAATCATGTAATTCCACTTAGGGTACATCTACACTAGCGACTGTGCACATGTCCATAATTCTCCTATTTTCCACACCTAAACTTTAGATGCATATGTCTGAAGGCGAGCAGAGGATGAGTAACCTAGCATGCCTGAAGAGTGTATGTAACTACACACCTTTGGCTGAGGCGCTGCCCCACATCTGTGCCAGTTTGCAGCATGGACAAGGGTCAGATGTGTGTACCAGGTCTCAAGTTTCAGTGATCTTTCCACCCCCATTCCCACAATCTATTGGAATCCCTTTTTTTCCTTACCCTTACAACCTATAAAGGTCTCTGTCCTCCTGTTTTCACTGGTAGTAGTGGAGTGTGCTAACCACAACAGAATAGCTTTCTGCTGCACTCTGTAGAGGTCAGTACAGATCAACATGGGTCCTGCTCTGGGAGCAGCCACTTGGCCCACTGACCACAGCTGGCTGTAGATCAATGTATCATCTGAGGCTGAGCACACCATCCTTCATGACTTCTGCTGGAGAGGCAGGAACATTCATCTGTACCAGGAAATTTCACAGAGGCTGGAGAAGGTGGATATTCAGTGGGGTCTGGCCTGTGCCAGGAATACATCAAGCACTTGAGGCTCCTGTGTAATCACTCAGGGTGGGCTCGTTGTACATGCCCCTATGAGGAACTTAATGGGATGCTGTGGGCTCCCAGTACAAAGCCCTAAGTGGCTCACGATTGTGTGATGAGATGCTGATGAGGGTCAGGGAAAAGAAGCAGCAGAAACCATGGAGGCGGCCCCGAAAGACCTGGAGGATGAGAAGCATGTGATTCTCCACCTCTACCCAGAGAAACCAGTTGAGGAAGTCCTCCCGACAAACAAGAGGCAGACCTGAAGGTGGTAAGTTACAGTGGCCTCCCAATATGCCCTCATGCTCTGGTTCTAGAGTCCTGATTTTAAGATCCAGGGCATATGAAGCGCTGTGCAGTGACTTTTCCTCCATGGATAATATGCCACACATGGCTATGTCTGGGTTTGAACTGTAGTGCTGAAACCAAGACACCATCAACCTCATTGCCTTCCCAAACTCCTCCAACTTCCCCCACCCTCCATCCAGCCCTCACTCCTCTCCACTTCAAAATGGTCCCCAAGAAGAGATGATTATAAATCAGGGGTCAGCAACCTCTGGCACGCGGCTCGCTACTTTGGCGGGCCAGGCCAGTTTGTTTACCTGCTGTGTCAGTAGGTTCGGCCGATCGTAGCTCCCACTGGCTGCGGTTCACTGTCCCAGGCCACTGGGGGAGGCGGGAAGTGGTATGAGTGAGGAATGTGCTGGCTGCGGCTTCCAGCCACCCCCATTGGCCTGGGACAGCAAACCACAGCCAGTGGGAGCCATAATCAGCCAAACCTGACAACGCGGTAGGTAAACAAACTGGCCTGGCCCGCCAGGGTGCTTACCTTAGCCAGCCGTGTGCCAGAGGTTGCCGACTCCTGTTATAAATCAATGATTTTATTGATTATTGATGAACCATTATTATGCATTTGGCTAAAACTACTTCGTAACTAGATTTTTAATTTTAAAAAATCATTATGCCGCAGTGTCTGTGCCTTTATCAGTTAGCAGTCAGGCAGCAATGGTCACAGGGCCACATATCTTGGGAAAGGGAGGGGGTAGGTTAGAAAGGACACAGTTAGGTTTGGGTGGAGAGTGGGGTTGGTCTGGATAGGGGAAGGGAACAGAATACACTTGTAGAACACTTTGTTTATCTGAAGAAAAGTTAGTCACATCAGTCCTTTCTCCCTTGGAAGATTACAGAATTTTTATTGTCCTGGGTCTCTGACACCTCCCTTTGCACAGAAACTCTATAGGTTAGCTGAGAATATGGTCAATTTCCAGTTGAACTGCCTCCCAGTCTTATAGGCATATTTAAGCAAATTTATGGCATAGCAAAAACTCCATCTAGTTCTTGAGTTTCAACAGCTGTGCAAATCTGCTTGGTCCAGCTTCATGGCTGACCAAACATCTCCGTTCACCAATATATAGGGGGATGACCATTAGCAGAAACAGCTTTCTGGCATAGATTGCCAGATCTCCTCCACAGAACAGGAAAGCCACCTCTTTTCCCCCCATTATGAAACTTTAAAAACAGCTATGTTGGCCAGCCTTTAAGGAAGAACTTGCCATCTGGTAACATAGCCCCTGGAAGGAACTCTCCCCCACCCCTCCCAAGACACTATGGAAACTATATTTTAAAACATTTTTCTTACCATTTGTAACCTCTGCTTCTTCCTCCTGGGCTGCCAAAGTTGTCTGAGAGGCAATGCTAGTTTAACAGTCATATTCCTGGAATGCTGAAAAGTGTCAATATTGTGGCCTTCCTTCTGTAGCAAAGTTAAGTTATGTGGGTGGATTTCTTGGCTTCTTCTAAAGGAAAAAAATATGCTACTTTTGCCTTTGAACTGGCAGGACTTTTGATTCCTGAGAGAAAAACCATTCTGCTGGGAGGGCAAGAGCAGAACCTCACAGACAGCAGAGGAAGATGGAGAAGGACCCTGAAAGAGCAGGAGGAACCAGGAGTAGTTCCAGTTCCTCAGGGCTTGAGAGGATCAAGCTGTTCAGCAGGAAGACACACTGATGAAACATTTCATGGAGCAGGAGGCACGCCATAGGAAACAGCCGTGTCCCCTAATGTTGAAAATTATTTAACTGGTGGCCAGAGTTCAGGGTCTGCCTGCTACTGAGGCCACAAAAATCACTCGATCCTCAGCAACCACTGCCACATCTTCCAGCTCCTGGATCCACCTGAGTAATCTGGAGGAGAACATGGAACCTGGAGGACTCCTGGGACCTCACTGTTCACTGGCATCTGAAACCCCTTGTAGAGGATGCCTCTGAGCATCTAGGAGGGAAACAATGTGCCTGAAGGAGTCCCACAACTTCATGAAGAACCTCCACCCACAAACCTCTCATAAGAGATGGCCCTGGTTTTCCTCAAGTGTCATTTTTCCTCCCTTGTTCTCTCTCATCAGGGAGGATGGCAAAGAGACAGGTTCACACACCATAACATTGCTGGCCCTTTCCCTTAATTTTTTAAAGACTTGTGGTTGAACTTTATGAAGTATTTCAGCTACATTCCATTGAATACTTTTAATAAATGTTATATTTTCCTTGACTTTGTGTGGCCCTTCATTCCCAAATATGATTAACTGAACTTTTTTGCAGTTCAGAACTGGGTATCACAATTCATAACACAGGATACTGAATTGCGTAGATGTGAAGTAATGAATTACCCCTGAACTAGAGAACCTGATGACTCATCACTACATGTAACTTTAATTCACAAGCCAGAAGCTGATGTGGTGACTCACAGGCCAGGTATAAAAGCCACACAGGAGAAACAGCAGTTCTATCTGCCCAACATTTCTTTATGGCTTGGAACTCTCCCATGGCCTGATATGGTAACAGACTCCACAGAACTTACCTTTCTTTAGCACTGTCCTTGATCCAGCCTGGCTCCCAGCCCTAGCTCTCTTGCTTTGTTCCAAACCTGCTCTTGACTCCTGACTCTGGCTACAGTCTAGCTTCAGTTCCTGGCCTGGCTGTTACCCCACTGACCACTAGGTCCAACTGCCACTGCTCCAATCTGCTGGCCTGACCTTCCACATGTCAATTTCTGACAGCATAACTAGAAGTGCAGTTAGTGTTATGTGCTTGCAGAAAGGACTACTAGTTTTCAGTGCAACGGAACTCTAAAACAGGTTCTCAAACTGGAGGGCGCTGCTGATGGTGGTACTGCCTTCAGAGCTGCATGCCCAGACAGCAGCCACTGCTCTCTGGACACCCAGCTCTGAAGGCAGCGCTGCTACCAGCAGCAGAAAAGTAAGGGTGGCAATATCACACCATGCCACCCTTACTTCATTGCTGCTAGCTGTGCTGCTTTGAGTTTGGTGGCTGGCCAGCAGCCTCCACTCTGCCTTTACAGCTGGGCAGCTGGAGAGTGGCAGCTGCTAACCAGGTGCCTGCGGGGGAGAGGGTGATATAAACTACTACAGACACAAAGAGGGGGCACACAGTCAAATACCTTTGAGAACTACTGCTCTACAACATAGAAAATAGTTAGATGAACAGTTTTATGGCTTAGATCACATGCAGAAAACAAACATTTCCAGTAACAAAACAGGCAATGACAGCATTTGCCACTACCCTATGAATCAACAGCCCCTTCTTCTTCCTCAAAACATTAAGCAGTTACAACCATAGTAGATATTAGGGCTCTATAACAGCTGCTAAATGCAGTTAGCACCACTGACACTGAATAGACAAAAAGTGGCTGCATAACCCCTGCCTCCCAAGAAAATGTTCATAAGGTCATTGAGAGATTGAGTGCTCCCGATAACAGAAGTCTATACCCAAGTGTGAATAGTGAAGACAAAAACATTACACAATGACCTTATTACAACTCAGCTGCCACCCTCCACAGATCAAAACCCAACCCTAAGGTGTTAGCTCAATAGAAGTAGCCTGTTATAATTGCCTTTAATGTGTTCGCTATCGCATGAACAAATGGCTAATGACCTTCAGTTATGAGGGAGCAAAACCTTCACAAAACTATTTAGTCCCATAAGTGCGTGAAAATATTCCCTTATGTGCATATACAGGGTGTGAACAGCGCTACTGGACTTTCAGTCTATCAAATGTGCACACCACAACCATTCTGCAGCAACTGAGCTTGTAATTTAATTGCCTTTTTCCAGGATCATTGATGTTGGGGTATGGTTTCATGAGCCAAGTTAGAAGCAGTATGCAGGGTTCCCCAAAATAGCGGTTGCCTCAGACACACCATCCTTCTCCCTTCAAGTATAATCCTGATCTTCTCAACACCCTGGCATTATTAATCTTTCCAGTGTTTCCCACATTTATATTCCTGGATCTGTCTTGGAGGTCCACTGAGCTGTGCAGAATGAACTAATAGTAACCTTTTCAGTTCATATACTCATTTGCCCCCTGTGATGGGCAAAATATTGAGATATGGGTGCCATTGATGGTCACTGCACAGTTCTGAAAACCCATCCTCTCAAATCCAGCTATTATTTCTGGAATGTTTCTTATAACAACTACCATGGGTGGATCACAGTGTTAATTTCCTCATGAACCTGCACAGTCACTCCAACAGTGGGCTTTGCAACCCCAAAGTCGTTTGCAATGGACCTGTGCCTATCTGATGTCAGCTTCCACAGGGCAATAGCAACTCTCTCTGAAGTAGTGGGGCTTCCCTGAATTGATTGCTCTGACACTGGAGGTTTGTTTTCTCATTCAGAAGTTCTGAAGCCACTTCTAGTCATCCCAGGTTTCCAGAATTATGTGATCTCACCACACTGTGCCGGTTATCCTGAATCAAAAGGAACAGTTCACCCATGGGCATACTGTGGCAATATTGACATTCACCACACCCACACCATAAGAGCTGAATGAATTGTCATTGACCTTCATGGTCTTCAGCATGCCAGCAAATTCTGCCCAAATTCTATCCAGCATCTTCTCAACTGCCTACTTCATTACATAACCACTTGTCCCACAATAAAGAGCAGAAGCAGAAACAGATCCTAAAGCAATTGCGCCATATTATCCATCTAGTTAGTTAGAGAATAACAGTGAATTGTGACATGATCAGGAACTGCCATTGGCATGTATGAAGGTAGGAACAGTGCCAACATCACAAAGCAAAGTGGTTTCCAGAGTGTCTCCTTCTGACACACAGAACCCTGGGAATACCACCCCTGAAATGGTAGTGCTAATGTTGCATAACCACAGCAGCAGTGTGAATGTGGTTGTGTGTGCTTACACAGCTTTATACCCATGTCCAGCACATTATATTGTGAAGAGTGACGACTCCATACAGGTATGGGGAGCATGCCAGTGTGGACATAGTCTAAGTCACCAGTGTGAGGTGTGAGAAAAGAATGTTTCCCATTGTCTTACAGCCCTGTAGTAGGGACAAAGAAGCCCAGGGCTTGTCTACATCAGAAAGTTGCAGCGCTGGTGAGGGAGTTACAGCGCTGCAACTTAGGAGGTGTACACATCTGCAGGGCACCACCAGCGCTGCAACTCCCTGTTTGCAGCGCTGGCCGTACTCCCGTTTTGTCTCGGGTGTAGAGGATCCAGCGCTGGTGATCCAGCGCTGGTAATCAAGTATAGTCACTTACCAGCGCTTTTCTTGACCTCCGTGGAATAAGCAGGTATCCCAGCATACCTGAGGAAGCCTCTGGTAATCAAGCTGGTCTCCTTCCCCGGCTTGCTCTCGCGTTCCCCGAACCCCGAGCAAGCAGGTCTCCTTCCCTGAGGTTTGCTGGGTGGTTCCGGGAAGGCGAGAGCAAACCGGGGAAGGAGACCAGCTTCGCCGCGGTTTGCTCTCGCGTTCCGCGAACCACCCTGCAAACCGCAGGGAAGGAGACCTGCTTGCTCGGGGGTTCGGCGAACGCGAGAGCAAACCGGGGAAGGAGACCAGCTTCGCCGCGGTTTGCTCTCGCGTTCCGCGAACCCCCGAGCAAGCAGGTCTCCTTCCCTGCGGTTTGCAGGGTGGTTCGCGGAACGCGAGAGCAAACCGCGGCGAAGCTGGTCTCCTTCCCCGGTTTGCTCTCGCGTTCGCCGAACCCCCGAGCAAGCAGGTCTCCTTCCCTGCGGTTTGCAGGGTGGTTCGCGGAACGCGAGAGCAAACCGTGGCGAAGCTGGTCTCCTTCCCCGGTTTGCTCTCGCCTTCCCCAAAACCCCTTGAAGCCGCCCAACAGCGCTGCAGTGTGGCCACATCTAACACCACTTGCAGCGCTGGTTGCTGTAAGTGTGGCCACTCTGCAGCGCTGGCCCTATACAGCTGTACTAATACAGCTGTAACAACCAGCGCTGCAAAATTTTAGATGTAGACATGGCCCCAGTCTCACAAGTGAATCAGGAAAAAAACAAGCAAATGATAGCAGTGCAACAGAAACAGCATTGAATCATAGAGACAAGTTTTGTGTACCTACTTACTACGCTATAATTGATACACTTGAAGCTCATATGAAGAGGAGAGGTGAAGTGTACAAAGAAGAATCAAGTAGATTTTCTTTTCTAAAAGATATGGACTTATCTGATGAACAATATTCACAAGGTTTATTGAGGTCTTTAAACCACGATTTGAGGACTTCAGTAACTCAGAGATAGGTTAGGGGTTTGTTACAGGAGTAGGTGGGTGAGATTCTGTGGCCTATGTTGTGCAGGAGGTCAGACTAGATCAGGGATCAACAACCTTTCAGAAGCAGTGTGCCGAGTCTTCATTTATTCACTCTAATTTAAGGTTTTGCGTGCTGGTAATACATTTTAAAGTTTTTTAGAAGGTCTCTCGCTAAAAATCTATATGTTATATAACTAAACTAGTGTTGTATTGTAAAATAAACAAGGTTTTCAAAATGTTTAAGAAGCTTCATTTAAAATGAAATTAAAATGTTGATCTTACGCTGCTGGCCCGCTCAGCCTGCTGCTGGTCTGGGGTTCTGTTCACCTAGGGTGGCAGCGGGCTGAGCGAGGCCTGCGGCTGGGACCCCGACTGGCAAGGGTCCATCAGCCAGAACCCCAGACCAGCAGTGGGCTGTGTGGGGCCGGCGGCTGGGACCCAGAGGGCTGGGTATGTGGAGGGGTGTAGGCGTCAGGGAAGAGGCAGGGCTGGGTATAGGTGGGGGTGCCAGAGTCAGGGCTAGGGCTGTGGGGGGGGGAAGAAGGAGTCAAGCAGAGGGCTGGGTGTGTACAAGGGAGGTACAGAGCTCAGGACAGGGGCCTGGGGTGTGTGCAGGGCTCAGGGCAGAGGGCGTGGTGTGTGTGTGTAGGGGATCAGGGCTCAAGGGAGAGGGCTGGATGACTGCTCCCCTAAGAACTCCCAAAGCCCCTGCTCCTTGTCCCCTGACTACCCCCTTCTGGGACTCCTGCCCCCAACTGCCCCCCAGGACCCCACCCACTATCTAAACCTCCCTGTTCCTTGTCCCCGGACTGGACCCTACCCCCTACCTGTCCCGAGTGCCCCGACCCTTATCCACACCCCCGTCCCCAGACAGACCCCCGGGACTCCCATGCCTATCCAACCACTCCCCATCCCCTGACAGGATCCCCAGAACTCCCTACCCATCCAAAGTCCCCCCTACTCCTGCCCTGCCCCAACCCCTCTCCACATCCCTGCATCCTGACAGACCCCCCCCAGAACGCCCAACACATACAACCCCACCAGCTCCTTGTCCCCTGACCACCCCCTCCAGAGACCCCCCCCACCCTAACTGCCCCCCCGGACCCTCCTTGCTCCCATCCCCAGACTGCCCTGACCCCTTTCCACCCCCTGCCCTCTGCCAAACCGCGGGACTCCCATGACCCATCCAACTCCCCCGCCCTTAACCACCCACCCGGGCTCCCACCCCCCCACATCCAACCCACACTGCTCCCTGTCCCCTGACTGCCCCCACCTCTTATCCAGCCCCCCCTAGCCCTGGGCCCCTTACCATGAGGCTCCACACAGAACTAGATATGCTGATCCACAGAAGCACACAGCCTCCACTCCTCTGGTTGAGAGGGGAGCGTGTCTGCCACCCCGCAGAGCCAAATGCTGCCCCGCGAGAGCGCGCAGCCCCAACCCCCAAAGCACTGCGTGTGGCGGCAGGGCTCCAGGGGACAAGAGAAGGCGGGGGAGGGGCTGGCAGCTTGCTGCGCTTGGCCCGACGCTCCGGCTCGGGAGCGCGGACCCCGTGGCTTGCCATGCCAGGAGAGTGGGTTCATTTGCCCACCCCATGCGTACGGCTATGCTTCTGCTTCCTGCCCCCGTGGGGGAAGCAGAGGGCAGAGGAGAGAGGGCCAGGCTGGGCAGGATTTTTAATGGCATGTCCCGGCAGGCTCCAGCATGCCATTAAAAATTGGCTCACGTGCCGTCTTTGGCACGCATGCCATAGGTTGTCGACCCCTGGACTAGATGATCGTAATGGTCCCTTTTGACCTTAAAGTCTATGAGGTTCCCAGAAGCTAGTTGACTCATACCCTGTTGACTTGAACAGGTATCTCTGTGGAGAAATACAGCAGTTCCACTGTTGTATGCGTGCAAAGTTTAATGAAACAGGAAAAATGAAATTCAGTCACAGTGATCTTCATGATACAATATTGAAAGATGTAATACAATGTGTATTTCCAAATGTAGAGATCACGCTATGTATTTTTTTCACATTCATGATTACTAACTGCTCGGCAGAACACTCTTTTTCTCAGCTGAAAATAATAAAAAACCCTCAGAGAACAACAATGTGTCAGGACAGACTTTATTCACTTTCCCTATTGTGTATGGAAGTGGACATGCTTCATCGAGTCAGATTCGATGAACTTACCCAGAATTTTGCAATCAGAAAATCTAGAAAGAAGCTATTCTAATTTCAGCATACATGTAAGTTGCATCATTTCAAAAAATTAAATTTTATTTTACAGTATAGGATTGTTTTTATTTTGAATTAGTATGGGGGGCACCATAATCTTTTCAGTGCTTAAGGCCTCTAAAGGTCTTAATCCAACTCTGGCCAGAAGGCATGGATAATCGCCATTATATCTGTATAGCAGAGGAGCAAAGCTGTAGTTCTTACACTCCCCGGGTTCCATGTGAATATTTCCCCCTGAAAAAAAAACCATGACCAACTTCCATTAAGACATTGTTTTTTAAAAACAGAATTACCCTCTGTGATGGGTGGCTTTGCAGCTCCCGACAGGAGGCCCTGCAGTCCTATTACACCCCACTTCAGGAAGCAGCAATGTTGGAGGAACAGAGCAATGAAGGTGGATCCTTCAGGCCTTCGGAGAGAGGTCTCTCTGGAGCAGCTATCTTGGAAACTACAGAGACCTGGTCCTCCAAGGGCCAGAAAGGCTAGCAACAGTCAGGCTTAGATAAAAGGAGTTGCAGGCCCTCATGACAGCAGATAGACTGTTTATTTGCTGGACTCTTTGCTACACTGGTAGGAATTCATTTTTGACTGTATGACGTGGCTGGAGGACTGAGCCTCAGAAGATTAGCAAAGGCAAACAGATCACATTCAGGAGCCACCAGGAGCAGGAAAAGGACTGCAATTCCACAACCAGCCACAAGAAGGACGTCAAGAGGCAAATGCCCTCTACACCTTCCAATTGTTCTCACTAGACTAAATTTAGGACAGTGGATTTATTAAAGAAAATTTCAATAAAATAAACAATTTAATTACTATTTCTCAGTCCTCCATGATTTTCTTCCTTCTTTTTCCTCAGTTCCATCTCTTCAGCCTTCTTTCCTCCTTGGCAATTCCTTCTTCACATCCCTGCCACAGAAAGGGCTGCAGAGAGCTAAGCCATTTCATCAGGCACATGAGGTGCCATAAAACTGGACATCACAAAATCCATGGTTGGAAACCTCATTGTCCTAGGGAAAAATTCTCATTGTCCTAAGGTGATGTTCATACCCATTGACTATAGAGTTGCACAGGTGTGAACCCACGTAGAATTTAGTCCTAAAGAATTTGACCACTTTCTCATACCACAAGGATGAATCTTGTGGATTAGACACTGGACTTTGACTCAGAAGTTCAATTCCCTGTTCTATTACTATTATTATTGTTACAGTAACATATAAAGGCATGTGAGATTGGGGGTTCCTTGTGCTAGATGCTTTACAAACACACAATGAGACACTGCCTCTGCCCCTGATCCCAAACAATCCAAATAGACAAGATAGACAAAGAGTGAGAAGCAGAGGCACATATGGGGAAAAGCATCTTGCCATTAGTGGACATATAGAAACTTACAGACAATGTTGAATTGAAATAATATGTATTTCATATGACTCATGAAAGAGTAGTTTGTTTTTTAAGTACTTGGGAGTCAAAGTGCAACCAACTGTAACTGTTTGTTAGCTAATAGTATGCAACCTAGCTTTGTTTATTAGAATTTGCTGTAGGGATATTGAAATTCAGATTAAGTAGGAATAGGAAGTTACACAGATCAGTGCAGTGAATTAGGGCCCAATGCTGCAAATACTTACTAACAAAGTGATTGCTTATTACTATGAGTGCTAGGAACCAGTATGACTTCCTGCACTGTGCCTGATGTGTTTGTGGGATCAAACCCTTAGTAACTGTTCTCTGGATTGGGCTACACAGCTCTATATTGCAGGTAGGGCATGCTCACTGACGACAATCTGGGAATCAAAGAGGATTCAGATGAACTAATTATTGTAGAACTAAAAGTATTTTACACTGGTAATATGCCACAGAGAAATCTCTTGATGAAATCCTGGCCCTGTTAAAGTCATTGGGAGTTTTCCTGCTGACATCAATAGAGGGAGGATTTCACCCTCTATTCTTAAGTGTCACTGTTATTAGGATGATGTATGGACATTTTTCAGCATTCTTTGCATTAGAAACTATCCAAGTGAAAATATTTTTCATGAATTTGCCTGTTCAGTGAAATTATTTTTACACCAAAAATAACTGAAAACTGCCAACCTGTCTCACCAGCATTCTTATCACAAACACGACCTGAAATGTGGGGAGGAGAAGGACTGTCAAAACCAAGAAGAGTTAAAAGGAGAGCTGGGGGAAGTTGGACGCTCAGCTGAGCTAAATGCTTTCTCCACATAAACTAATCTATACATAGTCCCTTTGAAAATGTCTCAGATGGACTAAGTCAGAACATCAACACACCTGTTTTATTTGATCACATTCCAAAATAGTAATTCCCCAATACACAGTTCTATATTCTTTATCTATATATGATGATTCCAGGATTGTCAGTCTGAAGCCTAGAATGTCATAAGAACATAAGAACAGCCGTACCGGGTCACACCAAAGGTCCATCTAGCCCAGTATCGTGTCTACCAACAGTGGCCAATGCCAGGTGCCCCAGAGGGAGTGAACCTAACAGGCAATGATCAAGTGATCTCTCTCCTGCCATCCATCTCCATCCTCTGACAAACAGAGGCTAGGGACACCATTCCTTACCCATCCTGGCTAATAGCCATTTATGAACTTAATCACCATGAAAATTTATCCAGTTCCCTTTTAAATGCTGTTATAGTCCTAGCCTTCACAACCTCCTCAGGTAAGGAGTTCCACAAGTTGACTGTGCTCTGTGTGATGAAAAACTTCCTTATATTTGTTTTAAATCTGCTGTGTATTAATTTCATTTGGTGACCCCTAGTTCTTGTATTATTGTCTGAGTCAGTGTAGCTGGTTCCATTGCTTCACAAGCATGGTTAAGAGTTCTTTGATTAGAATACCACAAGGATCAATCACCACTGAGATCTGTAAGCTATTACCATCCATTTTTTAAAGTTCTCAGCTACTTTCATCTTTTTTAAGAACACTTTATAAATTACACCTGTATGACAGAACAGGATTTCACCTACTTTTATTACAAATTAATGATTGACATTTATATAGTCCTTTTCACCCATAGATCTTCAAACTTCACAAACTGATTTATAAATTACTATATATATGGACACATTGTTTCAACATCACTGAAATACAATAGCCCTTTTAACACTGCACAGCAATTTACATAGCAGCTCAGGGCTGAAAGTGTGCATTTTTTCAATTGTAACTACATGGGGAGTTTTAGGCAGGCAGGATATTCCTGTTTTAGTACTAATAATTGGTATAGAAAAAGGCAGTCTGGCAACTTTCATAAGAATTAAGGGTGGAATTTTCAAAAGCACGTAAGTGACTTGGGTGCACAAGGCCCATTGAAAGTCAAAGGGAATTGTGCTCCTAAAAGGGCTGCCCCCCAAAATAAGAAGTCTATTTCACAAATAATTTTGAGTTTGACATTTTCTATTTTGATGTAGAACAAAAACAGCAACCTTCCAAAGTTTAATGCGAGAAATCAGAGGGTACGAGATTTCCCCAGAATAGAGCATAGCTCAGTGATCAGGACTCTCACTGAGAAGTAAGAGAGATCCAGTGTCAAATCCCTGCCCTGAATCAGGCCAAATCATCAGAGAGTGCCCTCTCCAGTTGGATCTCTCTCTGGCCAGAAGTGCCACCTGAGAAACATTCCCAAAAAATTTAATAGAAACTCATACGTTTCCATTAAAAGTTTTGGTTTCAACAAATTGGAGATAGCCCACTGAAACAGCCCCTCAACCTGACCCTCTTGAACCTAAGTCAACTGGCACAGGCCAGCCAAAGGTTTTTCCTTTGCTGTGCTGTGTTTCAGAAAAATTTCACCCAAAATAAACTGGCTACACAGTTTGAATAGGGGTACGGCTACAGGGGCTGGCTGGCAGTTGCTTGCTGGATTTCTTGTACTCTTAAACAACTTGCAGGAGCAAATCTGTTCAGGTCCAAGTTTATTTTAATGTGAACATCTTCTCCTTCCACACTGTGGGATTTCTACCTCTTAAGTGTTCTGGGACACCAGAACACAGAAAACCTCCTAATTGGATCCAGGGTCTTGGGAGAACCTTACACCTATTCCCTGGGAGGAAGGAATAGAGATTCTACTCCTTGTCTTTGTGCAATTACAAGTTTAATTCTTTAATTACTTCAATGGTCCATGGGTATACAAGGTGTGGGGCATCTGTGAGGGAAATAAAATTTATCTGAGAGAAACAGTGAATGAAAACATTTAAAGAAAAATCTTTCATTTGGATGTGGAAGCACTTATAACTGCCACATTTCTACAAAAGCAACATACCATAGCAAGAACAAAGACACTGCCTTTAGTTCCATCTCATGTAAATTGCCTGCCTCTAGTTCTCAAGAACTATTTTGTTTCTATCATTTTAATCTGTTCAATTAAGGTGGCTATCTCAATGGTTATAGTATGCAGGTATGTATCATTGCAAGGATGTTCTAAAATGGAATGGGAATACATATTAATATGTATATTAGAGCTGGTTGGAAATACTTTGATAGACCCACATTCCTCTGAAATGGAAATACTTTGCATGTTGATTATCACAGAAATTTTGTTTTGGAAAGGTGTTACCATTATGTTAAAATGGGATGATGTTTTGATTTTTTGTTTTGAAATGACTTTTCATTTTGAAAATATAAAATAAAGTTGAAATTCATCCAAATTGATTTTTTTCCTGAATTTTATTTTGCAGAGAACTCAGAAAAGTTTGTGTTTGTTCTGATTCTAATGTGATAAATTGCTTCTTCTCTTCCCAGAGATAGAGATTACAAAATACTGGCTTGGATTACTGTTACACTTGTTTCTTCCTACTATGTCCCTGGACTGTATTACTGTTCTTTGAAATTTTATTGCATGTCCGATAGGTCTTCCAAACCAAGGGAATAAATCCTCCAGAACTGTCTCAAATTGTCTAATGTTTTAAAGTGCTAAAATATTTGAAATAGTTTTCTATATCCTGTGCCCCACCATTTTTATTTTATATCTGTGTCTGGTGCTAATTCTGACCTTACCCCCCCTTTCTTCACATTTGTAGATTTCACATTTAAAGTCTCCCTCTCTCTCCAATTGTTCCATAATTATTGGTTTTAATGTTATTCAGATTAATATGACTACATACCTTTTTCCCCTTCTAGCAGAGGCCTGCATTTTTTCTTAGCAAGACTATGAACGGATATTAGTTTAAATTTAGACAGACATTTGCTTTATTTGCTTGATCCATAAATGTTTTAAGATGTATTTCAATTATAGCTTCCTTTTTGGAGTACCTTTTTCTTCAAATATTATGAACATAACTTCATTTTGAGGAAAAAAATGTGCTCAAGAAACCTGGTCATGACTGGCTTCTTTTAAATAAAATCCTTTAAGTTGTCCGTATTTTTCTAATATAACATTTCAATGAAAGTGCAGTTAGGAACGTATTTTAGTTATTATATATGAGAGAAATTAAAAGTGAACAGCATGAAAAGTTAACAAAACATCCCCTGACAATGCATTTCTTTGAAGGAATTCAGGACACTAACAATTTTGCTTCACCTAATTAACATTCCAGAGAATGCCCTTATACGTGACAGATGTATAAGGAAGCAATGTCCATTGAACAATCCTTCTCTACTGTTATGGTGACTTAATGTACTCCATCCACTATATCATTGCTTTTTTTTTCACGATGCAGGATCCACAAAGGGCTACTGTCCACAGAAGCCCTGCTCCTTTGGCAAAAGCTACACAAACATGAAAATATACAGTGGCATGCAGCTGACAGCACACATTGGATGTGTACTAAAAATGTACCACAAACGAGTCAATTCTCTGAATGAACAAATGTTAATGTGTTAGAAACTAAGAAAAAACCCTCATCATTCCCCATGAGGATTTTTTTTTAAACTCCATGTCTTGTAAATAAATGATGCTTCAATACATGATCACTGCTTGAGCACTTTGACTTTGCATTGTTTTCGACACCCAAACTAAAATAGTGGGATCTTCCAGCTCCCCTACCATCTCCCTGCCCCATAGCAGGCATTCTGATGGTTGGGGGAACAAAGATTCATATGATTAAAACAAACTCTTAGAAATAAAAAGAAGGATTAAATTGTAACAAAAAACCAAACAGCATGTTTAATTTATTTTAGAGTCTTCTTCATTCTTGTGCTTGAAAACCTGTCTGGATATTTATCTTGGTTCAAATTCTTCTTTACACTGTCTAGTATAGGTTGGCTGACTAACAGTTTGTAGCTCTGCCTTTTACAAGAGCTATACTCTAACTGGGGCAGTGGAAAGATGCTTAAGAATATTTTGTATTAAAAAGCTTCATTCAGTCCTTCATTCAATTTGCTTATGTTACTTAAATAGTTTTAGGGCCCAGGAGATCAAAGCTGCTAATGTGTTGTGTTTCTGAGTGACAAATAGAACACACCAAAAACAGCATTACGCTGTTTTTCTAAGAAAGTTTCAGGGAAATTCATGCCGCTCTAAGTGAAACTCTACCCTGCCTTCTAGCCATTCAAGTATTTCCCTCCTTGTACTGAGAGCTGAATGATTCATTGTACCTGAGATTTCTGTTGACTGGTAGGTATGAAGTTGACTGTGACTACAGAAAGCAGAGCCAGCAAAAGAGAGCACTTCTTAGACTCTGAGAATCTGAGACACCCAGCACTGAGTCATGGAAAGGAAACATTCCTTCTGGTAATTTATCAGTAATATGAGGGCTCAAGTGCTGCCAGAAGTCATACTCATTTCTCTCAGCAAGGTGTCCTACCAGTGTTGTTCTAGTCTGAGAGTATAGCCAAGGAATTTCTACCAGGAGCTACACAATGAAAATAGATATGAAAGGTGACAGAAAATGCAAACAATTGCATGAAGCCTAGGTCAGAGAAATGATTGTTTTTTAAAGTGCTAATTCAGTTGAAAATTAGGATACTGAACAGAAAAGCTTGTTTCTTCCACCTGACGGCTATGTGCAAAGCTGACTGAAAGTACATTCTGGATCTGTTCCTCAGCTGGCATAAATCAGAGCAACTCCATTGAAGTCAGTGATTTACACCTGTTGAGGACTTGTCCCATTGTCTCCATCTCTTCAATATGTTTTCTCTTTTACCCACTCCAGCTGCAGTTCATTCTATAGTTTCTTCTTTTATAAATAGAAAAGAATTCATAACACTTTCTCCAGCTATTCCAACACACAGAGCATACCAAAGTGCCACAAAGAACGACCACAAAAATAAGTGTAAGGATAAGCTTATTTCTTTGCTGGTCACTGTATCATAAAGTCTGACTAATTAAAGAAAATTTTAAAAAGCTTTAATTTTTTTTTAATTTTTAATTTTTTAAACTTTAAGCTCAGTACAATAAAAGCAAAAATCTACATCAAAAGAAGACATTAGCATGGTATTATTAGAAAATAAAAAATATCAAATACAAAAACAGTAAAACAAACTAGCTGGATTACTAAGTGTTCACTTGACCTTCATGCAGTACTTATATATCAATATACAGATGGTCCTCTGAGTCAGAGCATCAGTTTACAAAACAAAAAATAAGGCCATTTGGTGATCAGACACTTTCACTATAAAAGCAGCAAAGAGTCCTGTGGCACCTTATAGACTAACAGACATATTGGAGCATGAGCTTTCATGGGTGAATAGCCACTTTGTCGGATGCATGTAGTGGAAATTTCCAGGGGCAGGTATATATGTGCAAGCAAGAAGCAGGCTAGAGATAACGAGGTTAGTTCAGTCAGGGAGGATGAGGCCTTCTTTGACACCATCAGCTCACGATTAAACAAAAACTGTGAATGGCTAGCCAACTACAAAAGCTGTTTCTCCTCCCTTGGTTTTCACATCTCAACTGCTAGAAGAGGGCCTTATCCTCCCTGACTGAACTAACCTCATTATATCTAGCCTGCTTCTTGCTTGCATATACCTGCCCCTGGAAATTTCCACTACATGCATCTGATGAAGTGGGTATTCACCCACGAAAGCTCATGCTCCAATATGTCTGTTACTCTATAAGGTGCCACAGGACTCTTTGCTGCTTTTACAGATCCAGACTAACACAGCTACCCCTCTGATACTTTCACTATAAAATTAATTTCCCCAGAGGAATTTCTGCTACATGTCAGGCTCAAATGTATTAGTGTTGAAATAGTTCACCATTGCAGGTAAGGTTTAGCTTTCAAAGATGTAATGAAATAATGATTCCATAATATTCTGGATGCAGGAGGTCCAGGATGATAACCTAGCTCCACGGAAGTCCATGGGATCAGGATTTCACTCCATGTATTAATATTGTATCCGTTTTCAACAAGTGTCCCTGAATTTAAATAGTCATTTTTGGAAACTTCACTATCTAGGTTCTTGTCTTTTCTGAAGTGATTGTTCAGCATTGAGGGTGGCCAGGTGATTTTAAGAAAACATAATAATGGGCCTGATTCTCCTAATTTACACCTGTTTTACTCCAGGGAAACTATAATGATTTTAATAGCTTTACCCTAATTTACAGCAGTGTTAAGTAACAATAGAATCAGGTTAAGCTCTATTTATAAAGCATCCTTCCATCAAGGTGCAGTATACAATAAATAAGAACAAAAGAAATATTAACATAAGTAGTAAAGTCAACTCGCTAAATCATAGAAAGTCATAATTAGGACTTACCATCTTAACATTCAAATGGATAAAAGCAAAAAGGCCATCTAACACTGTCATGGGTTGCTCTACTCACCACTGGTGGTGCCTCCTTCTGGAGAACCTGGGGATTAGCTCCACCCAGTACAGCACCCTCTTTCTTCTCTTGCACTATAGCAGCTCTCCTCCACTCACAGAGTCACAGTATGGCTGCTTCGTGACTTGGTCCTCCAGCCAGGTCACACTGCAGTTCCCCTTCTTGGGGAGTCTTTCAAAGTTTGTCTGAACAAGCAGCAATGGGCAGTCCTCACACCCACTGCCCTATGTCACTCCCACAGTGACTCAGACAGTCTTCACATTCATTGCAACAAGCAATATCACTCTACAATGGATGGTGGGGAACTCGGGCCTGCCCTCAACTCTGGGTTCCAGTGTAAGGCTCTAAAGAGAGCAGTTAAGTCTGGGTCTTTGCCAGTCTTACTGCTCTCTTTCCTGGACTACGTCCTATGGTGCCAGCCTGCAGCAAAAAAACTTCAGAACCAGACTTCAAAGAGAAACTGCTGAGCTTCAGTTCATCTGCAAATTTGACACCATCAGCTCACGATTAAACAAAGACTGTGAATGGCTTGCCAATTACAGAATCAGTTTCTCCTCCCTTGGTTTTCACACCTCAACTGCTAGAACAAGGCCTCATCTTCCCTGATTGAACTACCTCATTATCTCTAGCTTGCCTGCATATATATACCTGCCCCTGGAAATTTCCACTACATGCATCTGACGAAGTGGGTATTCACCCACGAAAGCTCATGCTCCAAAACGACGTTCCATTCATGGTCAAGGTCTCATGTTGCACAGGCTGGCAGAGGTATGAAATGTTTCAACAGTGGTTAAAGACTTTTGCTGATCAGTTCCAAAGAGAGTTCCATCCAGTACTCCTTGGTTGGATGGTGGTTGTGAATCACCATTAATAGGAGTTAGGTGCCTGACTTACTGAGGTGATCTTGAAAATCCTACTGGGTACCTAGGTGCATCTTTAGGTACCTAAATCCTTTGAAAATCTGTCCCAATGTGTTTTCCATATTGTGTGGTTTGAGGTTTTTTTATCCATTGTAGGAAGCTAATGTTTGGACTGAAGTTTACTTTTCTTAAGTACTAATAATACCAAAGACTCCTCACAGAAAACATGAAGAAATTCTGCTTGATATCAGTAGCATTATCTGTCCCCTAGATTGATGAGAGAATTACTCATCTGAACAATAAATAAAATTAAACCTATGTACAGTTCTAGAAACTACAAAGTAGTAGCAATGCTGGCAGTCATCCATACTAGTATTTAATTTATACACATTCATGCCATTAGACCTCCAGCTATTCCAGATGCAGTACAATATTTAATCCTTTGAAGTAAAAAAAAAAAGTTCTGAAGGAGAGACCTGATTCTTCTCTCACTTACACATATTTTACACTGGTGTAATTTCATTAACATAGTGGACTTCCTTTAGATTTTCACCAGTTAAAGTGAGAGGAGAAGGCCCATAGCATCCATAATATTTGTTTTGGTGCTTTAACCCTTGGGAACAATTGTAAAATAATTCTTAGCTAGCTAGCAAATGCAAGTGAAAACCTGCAAAACATAGAAATACAGAAAAGCATGAATTCTGCAGAAAAAATTAAGGGAAAGTTTGATGATTATTATTAATCTTGAACCAACCCTCTTTTTTTTGTTCTTTAGAACAAGTCTCTACGTATTGATGCAGTAAGTTACTAGCTATTTCTTTCCAAAATGAGGTTCTATTTATAAGGTAACTTTAAGTTTAATATGTTGAAAAATGATATGTATCAGTTTAAGCAGAACCTCAGGTGGGTTTTAAGATTCAGAGATGATACCTATTGTTCAGAGCATATAAGGGTGTACCTTGTTACTACTTGTCAAAATTGAGGCTTATGTCAATTCTGGAAATAATTATAGACCTGACAAAACAAGTTATTAGTCTCTTAAATGATTCCAAAATGAGGTTTTAAGATAAGGATTCTGCTTATGAAAATGAAAGGGAGAGCATCAGTGTTGTAAAATAAGTGTGTATGTTTGTACTATCTAGTCTGATTCAACCCTGTATTAATAAACTGTTTGCTCTTTGTAGATATTTGCTGCATTTTCATTTCTTGTGCATCTGTCCTGCAGGTGATAGCAAAATTACTACAGAGCTAATCTATCAATGTTTTTTTCCCTCCACTCCTAGGTGATGTAACTGGAAGGGACTAAATCCTTTGGGTTTATCTTGGCTATGACTTTTTGTGGATTTATTGTGTCACTTAAGCAACTTGCTTAAGTTAAATTTTCATAAACGTCTAGTAGTTGGGATGCCTAACTTTTTGGGTGCCCAATATAATACAACTAGGGCCTTGTTTCCAGAGGTGCAGAGCATCTGCAACTTCAACTGACTTGGATTAGAATTGTGAGTGCTCAGGACTTTTGAAAATCAAGCCCAAGTAGCCTCAGATTGGGCAACTAAAAATTGAGGTACCCAAAATGAGCGGATTCTTTGAGGTCTTTGGAGCTTTCCCTCTTTGTATCGCAGTATAACTATATGTAAAGTTAGGAGACTAATATTTACCTGCAGAAGAAGATTTCAATGGAAAGTGCTAATTATTTACTCTTCAAGAAGCATGTGAAAGTCCTTGATAATCAGTGGCATTATCTGTCCCATAGATTGTTGAGAGAATTACTAATTTGAATAATGAATAAAATTAAACCTCTGGGGCAGCTCATCAGGGTTCCAGATATACATGTTTGGGAAATGGGGGGAGCTGGTAATCTGGCTTGTCTGTACCAGAGTCTTCCCATCCCAAACCCAGAGGGAAACCAGCATAAGTTATTGCTGAAAGGGGGCTTCTGGGAGAAGCCACAGGTTGGGATTGCTACTGGCAACTTTAATTGTTGCAGGAACCATTCCCTCCATAGATGGCAGGGAGTAAGACACAGGTGGCAGTGCAGAGGCAGTCGGTGCCTGTACAGAAACTCTTTGTGCCTGGTAGATTCAGAGGGGCTGCAGATGTGTGAAATGGACCTCCCCCTCAGACAGAAGTATCAGGAGAACATTCCATGGGTGTAAACTCACTCCACTGCACACTCAGTCTACTTGGGTTATTCCTTTGGGGAGGGAAGTGTCAGACTATATTATTACAACTTAATCCCTTATGTGTCACATGATAGAGCTGGTGACACATATTTTAGACAAACCACCCATAATTTCCAGGGGGTAATCAGAATATTCCTTACAGCAGAGGTCGGAAATGCAATACAGACACTGCTTTGGAGGCTGCATGCTTCTAGTGGATAGGCAATTGTTTGGTTAACGTCACCAGAGTGGTGATTTCTTGAGGATTATAATAAATCTGTGCATATTACTTATTTTATTTTTGTTAATTAAGCTTCTTGCCACTTTCATACTTCAAGATAAAATTTACAAGGTAGAGCATAACAAAGCATACAGAGCCAAACCAGTAATGCTTTCAACATTCAACAAAAGGGTCTACATCTGTCTTTTGATGTAAGCGATAAGAATTAGGCAGTTTGTATGGTATGTAGTAACTGAAGTAGCCAAAAGTTTTAATCCTGCTTTGTAATAGTATTTTATTGCTCCAACAAAAGGGGGAAAATATTATATTGATTTTTCTTGCATATTGTGCATTCTAATACTAATAATATAGCCAATTTACTGGTATTGTTCTAAAATGTTCCTTGAGCAAATAGTGTTCCATATATAGAATATCTATTCCTCCTCCTTGCTTCATTTCTTTTTCAGGCTGCAATTTTAAAAAAAAATATGTATTTGTTTGTGTCTGGTTCCATTCTAAAATGGTTGGAAGTATTGAGGTCTTGCAGGCTCTCATTGTAAACTTTATTGTTGATAATATTTGACTTCTTTTTTTTTCTACCTCTGTCTTTTATGAAATAGATGTAGCATTTTTCACCAAGAAAACTGGACAATCTTTAATAGTGTTTGAACTGATTAATTTATTTTAAAATTGCATTTAACAAGGAACTCTTTAAACTAATACTAAGGGAGCAGAGCATACAAATATGTAACAACACCTATTATCAAATATAAGAAAAAATACTTTGCCATCCAGATTAACTTTGAGAAATAAAATGTGTGGATATCTAACCATTCTTTCTAAAGTTAACCGCACCTTAATTTATAATATCAAAGATGGGAATAACTCACTAAACCCAAATCTGCTTATCCAGGCATCCAGTCTGCAATACCACAGAAAATAAAATGCATCAGCATGGTTTGTTGAACATAAAACTTGCCATTTGTTATAATGTTGAAAGCCTGGCTATAGTTGTCTAGGCAGCAGATGTGCTGTGACCTTTGCTTATCATACTGATCACAATCATTTCAAATACTTAAAATTAAGCATGTGCTCAAGTGCTTTCCTGAAACAGGGCCTCAAATATTTATTACCTTACTTAGGCAAAAGTCCTATTAATGCAGGATTTGGCTTTATGTAAACATAAGATATTAGTGCTAAATATTATGACTTTTATTATTTTAGTTATGTTCCTTATTCTTAATATTTTGTTTTAGTCATTACTTTATCTTATTTACAATAACACAAAAGTGGAGTAACACAGTGGTGAATCAAACCCAACTGTTTTTCAACTAACCTGAATGTTGTCATCCCAAATAGTTATGCCCTTCTAAGCAATTATTAACATTAAAGTATTGTATTTCTTATACACTTGACATGTAAATTTAAACCTTTTATCAAGGTCTACAAATTGTCTTTTGAGGACTTGCCAACTAGACACTTAGTTATTAACCTTTTCTAAATTGGGCCTTCACTAATAGTGAGCTAAATTTAGCTTTTTCTTTTTTAAGGATTATGAAATTTTGCATTCTGGCCAAATAGCTACATTATAATAATGACATGGTTGTCAACTGATCTTGTTAAAAGGATTATAGTAAAAAAGAGATTATTTAGACATGCTTAAAAAAAGGTGGCTTTTATACGTTGCTTAGATTGCCTCAGAGGAATATGCCAGTGGCTTACTGAGAAAAGCCAAAGCTGGATGGTTTGAAATAATTTCTCATATCCTACAATGCTAACATTCAACTTCAGGAAAGGGTCAGAGCCATGTCTCATGTTAGAGAAACTAGACACAGCTTTTCCCTCAGCTGATACTGCTAATCTTTGTAATAATTTGTTGAACTTCTGATTTGAAATCAATATATTCTCTGTTGGTCTGTGATATGGTTAAAGGAAAATCTCTTTCCACTGAGGATATTCATAGACCTCTAGCTTAAATAATAGATGCTTTACACAAACCCCAAAACTAACCCAAATGGTACCTCATATATTGAAATTTTAGTGGCTGTGCCTTTGCAGCACATATTTCAATGCTGATTCACGTATTTTTCAGTCAGGAAGCAATTTCTCCTCAGCAGACTCTCTCCTTCTCCACCACAGCAACTTGTGCTATTTCCTGGAGTGTTAGCCTCCATTTCAGGGGCAGCCGCTGCTTAAATTAGACGGTCCTACAGCTATCAATAGGGACAGAGATAGAGACCTCATTTAATGTAAGTTTGATTTTATTAGGTGATTAATTAATGCTGTGATGAGTATGTTACAAATATTTAGAACATACTGGATCTCCAGTCATGCAGTGTTTGGTGTGGGGGGAAGAGAATCTGATTCCTGGGGGTTCTTGCAGGAGTTGACATTGCTGCTGGGAAAGAGGGGTAAATATCAGGACTAAATATTGCCCTTTCTTTTGATGCTGATTGATCAGGGTACCAGAAAATCCAGCAGAAGGTGATGAGAAGAGAGAAAAAGGTGCATCAGGAGCAGGGAATGGTACCAGAGCTCTGTCCCTCACTTAGGAGTGCCGCCTTCACAGTTCTTCCATTTTAAGCCCTTTTAGACCATTTCTATGAAAATGTCCAGTTAATTTATGAGGCAAAAATCAACTTATGGGAATTTAGTAATGAGCTGAAATGTGCATTTGAATGTTCTTGTGCAAAGTTACTTGTAAAAATTATCAAAGAGTCCTATGGCACCTTATAGACTAACAGACGTTTTGCTTTACTTGTAGGGGAGTGAAATTGTGCTTCCTTTTTTTTAAAAGAAAACTGCAGAAATAAAATGAGAACTCTGGCATTTATGATACCTGCCTCACCTGACACGATTTTACAGATTACAATGGAAACAGTGCAGAGACCATAAAATTGTAGTTGAGGTAAAATAGATTGGAAAGGCAGGAGAGATTGTAGATCTCGTGTTAAGCTGCCAAATATCTTCATTAAAATAATTTATTATCCACCATTCTTACTATGACGACCTTCCACGGGGATTTTCAGCAGAGTATATCCTACTTCCTGGTGTCATTGCTCTCTCCACATGGAATTAATAATACAGAGATCAGCAGAACTAAAACCAACATTGACTTCAAAAGGCTGGGCTTGTCTACACAGTGCATTAGTCTGCCCCAGCAGGGTGTACATTTAGCATGCACCAGTGAGTCATGCACTAACTGGTCCACGTGAACCCTGCTGATGTGGATTAAAGGTTCTAGTCTGCGTCAATGTAGTCTGGTCTCAATATGTACTAAGGAACTTTCATGTGCTCCAGCAGGGTCCCACATGAGCCAGTTAGTGTGTGATGCACTAGTGATCACCAGAATGTATACCCCTCTGGTACAGACAAGTTCTATGGTGGGTATTACAGGAGTGCTCTAAATCTATATATATGTAAACAGCTAAATAACAGAAAATGTGCCAGCTGATAGAACTCAAGAATAAGCTGCATTGTTTATTTGAGTTGTGCAGGAAGCAGAATTTCTGTTCCACAGAAAATTTCACATTTTCTGACCTGGAACAAAAAGTCAGGAATGCTAAATTTTCCATGGAACAGAAATTTATGAAAGTTTCAATTTTGGAGGAACAGAAATGGAATTTTTCAAAATTCTGGACAGGGAGCCACCATCCAGCATGGGAAGTCTGTCTGCCAAACCAAGCAGTAAGTCACCTGTCTCCCTGGGAAGCTGTACAACTCAGTTAGCTGAGGACGAAGGCAGCCCATGAGCCTGGGAGCTAACAAAACTGACCAGCCCATCAGGCTGGCTGCCAGATCTCCATCAAAAGTTTTGGGACTCGACATTCCTGTGAAACATTTTCATTCCATCGACTGTTCCCGTGAAAATTTTCAACCAATTCTATTGTTTATGCTTTTTGTAGGACCAATGAAGCTTGTGGGTTTCAGGAATCAGGACCTGCAACAAAGTCAGTATCCAGGCAACCAGGCAAGAGCAGCTGGCCTACAGTAAGATGCATGATTGACTACACCACCTGGTTGGTGGGAAGAGTCAGACCACCAGCTTTTAAACCAACAGCAGCAGCAGTTGGGGTACTTTGAGTTGGGTTGACCTTTGGCTTTCATTGTCATTCTCTGACAGTGGTTATGCACTGCAAATAGCTTTCTTCATACATTTAGTTACATCACTTCTTTTCAGGGGGCATGGCCATACCAGAAGTATGTATCTTGTAGGCAGCCTCAACTGATAACAGGGCCTGTGGAGCCACAGCTACAATTTAAAGATTCTCAGAGAATTTAGCAGTGATTGAACTAGTAGCATTATATAGAAAGTGAATAGGGCTATATAGACATTACTGTAAAACATATATAATTTAAAAGAAAATATTATCCTTTTAATAGGTTCTTTTAAACTATCATGTAGCTTTCTACCTTAAGGATATACCTTTTTACTAAGTCTATAGAACAGACCAAGAACCGTATGGGAAAGATATTATTTTCCATTAAAGTTTTAAAGTTCCAACACATCCAAGAGCCCCACATTGGAAACCTCTGTTTCTTCAGCTGGGTTTTGTTCCGCTTCTCAACTTCTTGTATTTCCTCTTCCTTCTCCTCCTATACCATCAACATCATTTTATTATATACCATATTGCGGCATTTTTCAGTTTAGCAGTCTTTACATGAGTGGTGGGCAACCTGCAGCCCATCAGGGTAATCTGCTGGTGGGCCGCCAGACAGTTTGTACATTTGCACAGCCACTCGCAACTCCCAGTGGCTGCGGTTCACAGTTTCTGGCCAATGGGAGCTGCAGGAAGAGGCGCGGGACACAGGGACATGCTGGCTGCCGATACCCACAGCTCCCATTGGCCGGGTATGGCGAACCACAGCCACTGGGAGCTACCATCGGCTGTGCAAATATAAACAAACTGTCTGACGGCTTGCCAGTGGATTACCCTGACAAGCCATATGTGGCCCGCAGACCGCAGGTTGCCCACCACTGCTCTGGGGAGATATTAAAATTACCTGGAAAATGAGATTTATTTTATTGCTAAAGAGAAATATTGATTGAAGTTATTTGACAAGGAAGGTACACATGCAATAATTCCACACTGTTTCTGTTGGGAGGAGATAGCATAGCATTTGCTTCTGGTCTGCAATTTCATGGCATTTTGAATATTCTGCTTAAGAATCATGACATATATGATCCTTTTTATAGGTGCATATGAGAAAGGAGTGGAAAATCCTGACCACAACTCTTCCCCTTCTTTCTGAAGTCTTTGCAGAAGTGCTAGTGTGCTGCATGATATACTAGCTCCTCAAAGCTATGCCTTAAGTTGAACATACCAGAAAAACACATAATTTTCTGTGTCAGTAAATAATTTTTAAAAAAACAGCATTAGTCTGCTCCAGTCTAAACACGATTTCAATTCTTAAACTCAGCCTTAATTATGGACTCTGAACCATTACCTTCATAATATAGAGAATCTGACGTTCTTTATAGCAGGAGTTCTCAACCTTTTTCTTCCTGAGGCACATCCTAATATGCTATGAAAACTCCATGGACAACCTGTGCCACAACAACTCGTTTTCTGCATATAAAAGCCAGGGCTGGCATTAAGGGGTACCAAGCAGGGCAACTGCCTGAGGCCCCATGCCACAGAGGCCTCCATGAAGCTATGTTACTCGGACTTCAGCTTCAGCCTTGTGTGGTGGGGCTTTGGCTTTCTGCCCTGGGCCCCAGTGAGTCTAATGCTGGCTCTGCTTGGCGAGACCCCATGAAACTAGATTGTGGCCCCCAGGGGGCCCCAGATCCTGGCTGAGAACCTCTCTGCTTTATAGTATTGAACACAATTGATAGGCATTATAGCGATCATTTACCTATCCGTAGTTAAAAGCAGTGGCTGTGAATGCTCCTTTAACTGTGTTAGGAATAGCCTGAAAAGGGAAAAAGAATTTTGTCCTGTGAAAAGCAGTATGTGATCATGTAATTAAAGACTGCTTCATAAGGCATACACACAATGGGCATTGAATTCAGGTTGTACAGGCAGCTTTATTGCTGGCATAGCCTAACTTTCCAGTCCTTAGCTTTGCAACCTTAATGTTTTTTTTTATTGTAGTCTAGAGCTAATGCATTGTAGAGAGCAAGACTAACAGTATTTGATGTGGAGACTGCAGCAAAATGAGGACAGGCACATGAATGGAATTAAGCAGCAAGCCACCACTTTTATTAAACTTTTAACACAAGGAAGAGGTACTACCTGCCCATCACCCACACTCTGCTATACCAGGCATTTAATTGGTTCCAATGAGGGGTTACAGAGCTCCTTACCATATAACCTGTAACTGGAACCAGGGTTGCAGGACTCCTCACTATATAACCCATAGCATGCGATAGGTTCTCCTCAGCCTCTCCTCGCCCTAGGACTCAGCTCTCTCTGAGTCTTAGAACCCTCCAGCCCCATGAGAGAAACAGAGTGTGCAGCAGGGTGGGGATCTCGGCCTGCAAAAGCCACAGGGTCTTACTCTATCCCATGAGCCCATGGCCCACCACCTAAATCCCAGGTCTCCTACCTCTGGGAACCATTATTTTATTCTCTTAACGGCACTGTAAGTCAGCTGCAAGTTGCGCTGAATAAGCAGCATCACCCCATCACCTCAGTTAGGTACCACGTACATTCCTAATTAAGCCACTGTGGAATTCAGGTACAGCAAGGAAGGAAAAAACTCCCTGGTCCTCTGTCAATGTGGCCCAAGGGAGGAAAAAAAAAATCTTTCCTGAATCCCAAAACCGGAGGTCAGCTATACCCTCAGCATCTGTCAGGCCAGGTTCCCATTTCTAGTTTGGATGGATAAGGTGAGGTGGCTGGAACAGAGCCAAAATCTGTCCCCTGAGCTGGGCTAAATCCTAGGAGCCAGGAAATGCTGGCCAAAAAGCACCCCTGTCCCCTAGCTAGCCAATGGGTGCCAGAGACTCCCATGGGAAGAACTTTATCCCTTGTCACATGCCTCGCTCCCTCATTACTGGGATTGTCGTCCTTTCACTGTTGACCCCATCAATTTCCCTCACCCATTAAGGCGGGTGGGTGTCACTTCTATTACTTTATTAAGCATAGCACTAGGCTACAGGGTCTCTGCCCTCAGTATATTAAAAATCCACATTGTTTTTTACTGCACCATTTTTTTTCTATTCCCAGGCGCAAAGCTTAACTACTGATGCAGCTACACTTTTCCAGGGCAGAGCACACTCTCCTAGCTGACTGACTGACCACATGTCAGAATGATAGGGGAGATTGTGTCAAGGAACTCACATCTTGCTAGGCTGCAGAACCATTTCAGTGCACCGTGCCTCTGTGTTCACGTAGATGTTAAGCACAATTCTATTTTTTGATACAATGGGGCTTCGTGCAGTAGCAATTAATATTACACTTCTGATCTGTGAGACCTGGTATGCACGTAACACAGAACTTTTGCTTATAGCAGGGAGCAGCAGCTAACAGATGTATTAAATATCCATGATGTTGCTAGGCATTCTCACATTATTTTGAGAGGCTCAGGCCATTAACATGTGTCACTCCCATGTCAATTAATCTTTTGCAAAAATGTATTTTGTCTGCATTTTCAATTTGTCCTCAGCTAAGCCAATAGGAGGTTTTTGACTGAGATTTTCGAGTCTTGTTGAGATTGAGAGCTTATTTTTTATCATGATTTTATCCATTTCATCATTTAAAAATCGTTAATTGCATTATGTACTACAAGCTCATAGCAGATACAGAGCCAAATATTTTCCATTGTTAGAAAGAAATAAACAAGGAGTTTGGTAGGGAAATAAATCTCAGGCTTCAGGGCATAACCCAACCTTTACATATTGGGGGTTGAGAGGAAGCTTCTCGGGGATCCAGTTATACCATAACTGCCTCCAGCAGGGTTTCTTGCTCCTTTCTTTGAAGTCTTTGGTCCTGGCCATGGTTGTACACTAGACTATCTGGATCTTATCAGCTGGATTGATCCAGCATGTCAATCCTTGTGATTACTTTTTTTTTTCCTCTTTGTTGGTTAAAGTTTGTCTGCATGGGCTACGAAGGGGAGTCATCTTCAAATCTTTAGACCATGAGAGAGAAGGAAATACGGGTGGATAACTGCTCTAGTTGATCTACATTTATTGTGTTGATCTTATATTTTTATGTAAATGATGATCTTATTTATTTTTTTTCAAGCCTGCACCATTTTGCAGTTTTCTATATTTGTATCCTTTCATCTGAGTAAGCTTTGTAAAGGTATGTAGGTATTGCCGTGCTCAGCATTGCAACACCTACCTGATTTAGCAGGCTAGATCTCATTTTCAAAAGGGATTTAGGCACTTAGGAGCATTTTCAAAATGAGACTCAGGCCAGCTCTACACTACAGACCTATATCAGTATAACTCCGGCACTCAGAGGTGTGAAAAATCCACACCTGGGAGTGACATAGTTATACCAACCTTAGTCCTCATGTAGACAGTGCTCTGACAATAGGGGAGCTTCTCCTGCCAATACAGCTACCTCCTCTTGGGAGGTGAATTAACTATGCTGATGGGAGAAACTGGCCCATTGGTGTAGTTGTGTCTTCACGAAAGCACTACAGTAGCACAGCTACACCAGTGCAGCTGCTCCGCTGTAGCACGGTACATGAAGAGAAGTCCTTAGGCTCCTAAATCAGTTAGGCAGCTCAATGCTGAGTTCAGTAATGCCTAGATGCCTTAGACTAGCCTTTCTCTATAAATTTGCCCTTTCCTTATCCTTACCTTGTGCTTTATATTAAATGGCTAGAGTAATTCAGAGAGAGACAGATTTTAAGGTCAGCAGGGACCATTAAGGACATCTAGTCTGAACTCCATAACACAATTTGGTTGCACTACATATTGAAGTTACTTTTGAACATTGTATCCTTTGTGTCTTAAATTAGAACATAAGTTCTTCAAGGCAGGGTCTATGGCTTCCTCTATATTTGTATACCGCTTAGCACAATGGAACCCAGTTCTCATTGTAGCTTTAGGCCATTAGTACAGTACAAATAATACAAATACTGACTTGTCATAATGCAGTAACAAATCTGAGAAGCATTTTTCCAAACAATTTCTTTTTACCATAAGAGGTGTGTGTGTATACTAACCAATTTGAGCTGTGAAATAGGATTCTCATTGCAATCATGAAAACTTGCTATGAGCAGACATTTAGCAACAAAGATCTAAACCAAGATGTACATTATTAAAAAGTAAAACAGAAGTCAATGGAAGTCAAGTGAGTGCATTCAACTCCAATGGCTTTGACTACCTGTGTATCAGTGCACAGAGGTCAGGTGGGGACAAGACAAGAGAATTTGCTGTTATGAGGATTCCACTCTTCCCAGTAGAGGGGACATATAAGAATTATGGAGTTATTGGAAACTTGGCTGCAGCAGAAACCACAGAGCACCCCTGCAGTTGTTCAGTGGCCTAGGAGAAGAGGAAAAGATTATTTCCCTTCTCTCCCAGATCTTCTCCTTAGCAGCCTGGTTATTTGGTTTGAGCTCTTTGGGCTGGATTTGGGCCTAATTGCCAAACATGAGCTACTACTTACAGTTCCTAAACTTTAGAGAGATTAGTCACTCAAGCAACATTTTACTTGTCTTTATGTTCAGCTTGACTCAACTAAAGTAAATCTGTAATGGCTAGTAGGCCAAGCAGTAGAATTTGTGTTGCTGCTGGAACACAGGAACCACAGAAAATCAGGATAGTTCTGAGAATATCAGAACAGGGAGTAAATAATGGTGAACCTAGAGTCAGACTTGCCACTCACAACAGAGGAAAAGATATTGCCTGATTGCAGGACAGTTTCCATCTCAAGGTGAAAAGCTAGTTCAATTACAGCTCTGCATTGTACTTAACAAGGCTGAGCTCCAGTCTGTGAAAATAATTGCTTTGATCATGTATATTTTTCCAAGCAGTTTTTTTTCTTGCATAAAATGCAGAAAACCTGAACAATAAGTTCAATAGCTTCCTTTTCATTAAAGCCTTTATACCTTGTGCACAATTTGTTAATTAACCATTGTTCTCCTAAGGGGAATGTATGGTAAAATGAAAGCAGAGGCAGCTGACAGATGTGTGCCCTACTTAAGAGCAAACCATAGCTGGGAGAGTAAAGTACCTCAATAATATTCAACAATGTCGCTGCATAACTTTATGCAGTTCTTACTTGCAAGCTGCCAATTTAAATATGATTTGAAATTAACCATACTGTAGAATTGAAAAGTGCATTTGCTTTTCCTCATTGTAATATACATATTTTGTCTTAGAAATTAGAAAGTCTATTTAAATATTCTGCAGGTTTTAATTATGCACATTTTCAATGCCACAAAGCCTGCTATTTGAAACCTCACAGAAAATCTGTGGTCTCACAGACTTTAAGGCCAGAAGGGACCATTATAATCATCTAAGGGACCATCATGATTGTCTAAACTTATGACTTATGTAAATACAGCCAACCACATCATGGATTGGGTTTGGACATGAGAAACAAAAGAATTACCCCTTGTTTTGATAAAACCAATCCCTACTTCGGACAGAAGTTAGAAAACGCTCTGCAAGAACAAGCTGGTCACCCTGGTCAATTGCTCCAAATTATTCACTCTACCAAAACTTACAGCATTGTCCTCCCAACTAAGAGGGAGGCATGTGGAAGAAGCAGCATCACTTCTGGAGCTGGGAAAAGCTTTTCATCAAAAGTTTGTTTTTTTCCAGTGAAAATTAGCTTTTTTGATCCAAGTGAACTTCCAGTTTCTGGAGAAATAACAGAAACAAAAACGAACAAAAAAGTTGGTAAAAATGTTTGGATTTTGATAATGTTCATTTTTTGAAACAGAAAATTTGTTCTGGACGCTGAAAATGTCTACCAAAAATAGGTTTAAAAATTGAAAGGTTTCAAATTTGTTTTCTGTTTCTCACTGTAAAACCTGAAAAGTTTTCTGTAACTAAAAATAATGTTTAGGGAGGAAACTGCCATTTTTTTGACCAACTCTAATTACATTAGCTCTTCAGTAACTGTGGGCATGGGTACACGGCCCTGCAGTTCAGACTAAGGCTGTGAAGAGTAGTGTGCACCAAAGCGCTGCACGGTAACTTCACCCTCGGTGGACACTGTAGCCATGAATTTAAAGGCCCCAAGTTTGCACTAATGGAATCCTCTCCAGAGACTCCTCTGGAGTAAACTCAGGACCTTTTAGTTCTTGCCCATAGTATCTACACTAGGAAGTTACAGTGCAGCACTTTGCAGCACACTCCTAGTCACAACTCTTTAGTCTAACCTCGGGGGTAGGGCAGACTGGGAGGTAGGTATGATGTTTAACAGAATGGCACCAGGGCACACTCTCCTACCCTAAGGCCCACACAAATCTATCTATTTAGGTATTTACATGGCTCCCATCCTGTAATATCTGGAGCTCTCACATACATTGATTAATTTCTCTTCTACATCTCTGTGAGGTAGGGGAGTATTTCATTATTATTATCTTGCTTTCACAGATAGAGAACTGAGGCTCAGGGAGATAAAAGAAGTCTGGTAGATTTGAATACTGAACTCAGTTTCCCTGAGTCCTGTTGACAGGTCTTTACCACAGGACCAAGAGCTATGTAATAGACAAAAGAAAGGGAAGGACAAAATGTGGGCTGATGCTGATGGAAAACAAAAGTTTGGTACAGACAGACTCCACTATGAGACATTTTTAAAAACCTTTGCCACTGCCATGAAGGAAGCAAAGAGAGCTCATGTCTCTCCTGCATAAGGGTAACCAAGTTATGTTCCATTGAACTCTTCCAAACTGTATATTGTTTCATAAGCCAGAAATGCCTCCAAGCTACCTGGTGTTTCCCACTGCGGGGAATTATCTTGTTACTTTACAGAAAAAGTCTCTCACATCTGGTGGTAGGCCCATGATACCAAGAACAAGAAGTTGAGAGCAAGATAAAAAAAATATTATGCCCTCTTCCCAAGAATTTGAACAAGAAGCTAAGAACCCTGAAAGCAATAACAGTGGTCTCAGGGCCACAACCTGTGTCTCTGACCATGGTGTTTCCTGGTTGGTAAAAGTAGAGAACATCCACATCCCTACAAACATGGACTGTCAACGCTCCTTTGAAAGGCAATTCTATTTCTCACTCTGAAGCACACAGGGTCTGGCCAATGCTAAAGTAGCCTCCTTCAGAGCTAGTGACCTCACCAGTTACCACTTCATGCCACATTTTCCTTTTGTAAGTAAGCTAATTGAAACACTAGGGAAAAATTGTAAAATGTAGTAAGCCTTTCCATCAACCTGGGCTAAATTCTGAGTTTGTAATGGAGTCAAATACTGATATTGGGGTTAATGTATAGAATAGATCACAAAGACTGCAAAGAAAGTGGCCTTGTGCTACCAGCCATGTATGTGAAGATAAAAAATATTAAGATAGAAAATTGAAAATAAAAAAATGTTGATTCCCCTCATTGTACTGACTTTTGAATCTTACTACATTTTCAAAGGGGTTAGGTAATATCAGGGATTGTGTACACCAATCAGGGTTTGTTCCTTGTAAGAAATGTAAGCGCAAGTCTGAGGTGGTGGTAGTGATGTTGTTTTAAGTACATCCTGTTCTCCCAGTCTTTGTGCATTCTTGCTGAAGTTGGCCAGGATGTGGACTATAATAAAAAATATTCCAGGAGCATCCAAGAAACATAATCCTCCTAAATAACCCAACAAATAAGGTTTAAATTAATTAACCAGATACTGGGCAATTTTTTTCCTCATATTTACATCATAGCATTCAGCTTCCCCTCCAGACTGATAGCACTGATAACAAAAGTGTTCTCATGTGGATCTTAGAAGGCAAATATGTCCATTTGCAAAAAAACTGTTGTCATGGTAGATGATCATAAATTCACTCATTTATTGTTCCCCTCCTCCCTTCTAAGCCGTAAATTGTCTACATACACAGTCCTCTGAAAGTACAAACTACCTTCCACTCTATCAAACCAGTGCGCATTGTTGCTAAGAGCCAGGTATGCAGTGCCGAATGAAAATGTCTCATTTAATGGGCTTGGACTTCAGACTGTAAAATTTATTCTAATGTACTTTATAATCCCAAACCGGCATTGCTATTTATAAACAAAGGACCAATTGCATCCCTTCATAGTCTGCAGTGTGTTTGCATCAGGGATTAATTTGACCCAGGTTTCTTAAACACTTTATAGAAGGCTGATGGACTAAATCAGAGCAGAAAAATAAGTATTTGTTTTCTCCTATTTTATTTAACATTACAACTACAAGTATTTTTCAATCTTTAGCACAGTATGTATCTGAAAAAAGATAATCCAGTTTTTTATAACAATAGCCTACATTTACACACTTGAATGCACTTGGTAAATGCACAGTACCTCTGTAACTACATAGAACAGGGGTTGGCAACCTTTCAGAAGTGGTGTGCTGAGTCTTCATTTATTCACTCTGATTTAAGGTTTCGTGTGCCAGTAATACATTTTAACATTTTCAGAAGGTCTCTTTCTATAAATCTATAATATAGAACTAAACTATGGTTGTAAAGTAAAGTATATAAAGTAAATAAGGTTTTAAAAATGTTTAAGAAGCTTCATTTAAAATTAAATAAAAATACAGAGTCCCCTGGACCAGTGGCCAGGACACGGACAGTGTGAGTGCCACTGAAAATCAGCTCAAGTGCTGCCTTTGGCACGTGTGCCATAGGTTGCCTACCCCTGACATAGAATGTGCTGAGACTTTTTTTTTTTTTAAATACTAAATGTCACCTTTTTAAAGTGCTCTTGGGAAAGAAGACAAAGGGTGCCAAATGACAAATGCTAAGTGCTCACAGCTTAGCAAACATCCTGAGCAAATGTCACAAACCTGAAAAGCCATTAGGTGCAAGAACTCCACCCCCAGAAATCTGGAGGAAGAAGACAAATATAAAAACTGGCATTACAACAATGTTAATAGAGTTTAATGCAACCAAACTTATGCCACTATTGAATGAGAGAGAAGTTTTTTGTAGTTAGACACCACATTGCATTAGTATTTAACTATTGTGTTTCAAGTTTAATATGTCTCAAAGAGACTGAATGGAGATGATGCAGAATTTGAACAAGAATATATTTCCTAGAAATGCACTGTTGATCTACTGGGAAAACCAACACTTTCTTATAAAAAACTCTCCTCTTATTTCTTCACTTTGCTCTTTACAACTACAGTATTAGCAGTACATTCAAATAAGTGAATTAATTATCCTGTATTTTACTCAACCACTTTACAATGCTATAGGACAAGGTCAGTTAACATTGACAGCATTGTCTCCCCACACCTCTTACTAGTTCAGCAGCCTTTTCAAGATGTAAACAGCATGCAAGGCCACAAAGGTATGTGGAGGTTAAGAGGTAAAGACAGAATGTGCAAGTCTGGCCTTCTGCCAAAACAGACGAAGCAGACAAATCTGCTGAAGCTGAAGTATCTGACGTAATGAAGAATCAGGATGTATGCCAAGGAGTCTTGTCTTGAAGGTAAAAACTAGAAAGTAACTTTTCCCAGTAGCTCAATAATTTAAAATGGTCTCAGGGGACACCATGGGTATGTTTTATTTCAACATAAAACAAGCTAAACCTTGTAGCAAATTTACTAGTCTTTACAAAGTGACAGGGTTTATTGACTTGATCAATAAATAGTAAATAATGCCACAGGGAATCTATTGTGGAGGGTGCAATCTCATCAAGTTTGGTTTGTAAGGATATCACATTATCCAGGAAGGGGCCGGTTCCTGGCCAGTCTTGAAGCACCTAATTTGAACCCAGTTGTAGCACCTTTTAGAGACATAACAAAAATACTTTTTGTATTTCTTCAGGAAAACTTGCTCTGATATTCCAAGAGTTTGATAAAAATAATATTCTGGCCTCCAGTTCCTTTGGGTATGGTTCATAGTGAATGAGAAATCCTGGATCTTCTGACTCAGAGAAAAGTCTGATAACATGCCAGCTATCTAATGAAGTGCACCAATAAAGCCATAAAACTACCCTGGAATAGGGAAGCAGTGTACATGGGCCTTTTAGATTGGAGGTTATAAACAGCCAAAAGCAACCTCAATAGAGAACATAATCCCCACATCTTCTTAGGATATGTCCCAGTTGTACAAAAAAGTCACTGGAGAAGAGATTGTGATGGTGTGGCAGGCAGCATACATTTACCATTAAATTTTAAAGGACAAAGAACAAAATGTTCTTGTGGTTCTGGAACTTTATGTAAATCAGGGATGGGGAGAGGAACACAATGCAGGAGAGGAGCAGTGGATTGGTCTCCACATGCTTCTCTCTCCAGTCACCATAATGTAGATGTGGTTTGAACCTACACCAAAAAAGAGCAAAGTTCCATCCATATCCAGTGAGGAGGGGGGAGATAGTGTTGAGGTGGTGTTTTGAGGGGTGACAGAAGGATGAATCTAACTGGGATCAGGAAAATATGAAAATCTGATCTGGTAGGGAGGTATCAGGGAGCTGAATGGGGAGGCTGCAGTAAGCGAGCATGGAATTCTAAGGCTGGGGCAGAGGCAAGAGCTGGTTCTGTCTCTCTTAAGTCGCCATGATCTGCACATAGAAGGGTATGGTGATCTGTTGTTACTCTGCTAGCACCTGATGCTGATAGATTTAAACTGGGAAGCCTACAGTGAGGGACAGGGACAGAGGAAACTCTAAGGTGATGGGGTTTTGCTGCAACTGGGCCTATGAGGAGAAGTGGAATTTGGAGGAGGCCAGCCAGCAAAAGAGTAACATGCTCCAAAGTGTAGCAAAAGCATGTTACCCCAGGCCAGTCCCCATCGCTACAATACAGCAGCCCCTTCTTTGGAGACATATTTGGCCAGATTTTCAAAGATGACTGCCTCCTCAACAACGATGTTGGAGGCTGAGTCTTTTGAAAAATCTAGGCAACAGGTTACTACAATACAAGCCACTTCTTCCTACACCCTCAGAAAGGAAAGGAACTGAAGAATCTTTTGTCACTCTTTAGTGGTTACAAAACATTGCTTCCATTTGGGAAAATAGTTTCCAGAGACTGAGTGTACACTTTAGCATCTCTCCCCTCCTCCTCATCCCAAAACATCACAGGGAAACCCACTTAAACTAAAAGGAGCAACATTTACATCTAAAGGAGTCAAACACGCAAAGTGGACAATAAAATCACAGAAAATGATCATTTAACCCTGAGTGGCTCCAGTTCAGAGCACCTATCTGTCTGTGGGCTAGATTCTGTCCTGAGGTTACTGTTACAAGTGGCATTGTATTTAACAGACTCCTCTCCAGCTCAGGAGGGAAAAACTGGGTACACAAACAAGCCCTCAGGGATTACACTTGCATATTCTTTGCTAATGTTTCATTCACAGTATGCACATAGTTCCTGTTCTGTCAAACAAAGCACAACTTTGGTAAATCTGACGTAAAAAAAAACCCCAAAGCAAAAACAAACAAGCAAACAAACAAAAAGCCTCAGGGAAGCGTTCTAAGGTTTTGCTAATTCTGGATCTGAAATTTGAGACTAAAATGATTATGCAGCGCCTAATTTTCAGATATTTGCTCCTCAATAGGGCAACCCAAGTTTTGGATGCAGCTCAGCAGATTAGTGTATAAAATGAACAAGTTGCATACTCAGATTTATATTTGAGTATGTCCTGTTAATGAGCCCACATTCAAACATAGTGGTTTCAAAAGCTTGGCCTTCCATGTTCAAAGAAGTAGGAGATCACAGCATCCTGGCTAAATTCCACCTCAAGTAGCTACATATCCGCCTATCTAAATTTGTCACTCTAATGGTAGGCAGAAGTTATTCTTCACTGCTGCATTTGTTAAATATTAGAATTTGAAAGAGATCTTGAATTCTTAGACACAACATCGCTATCTCTACTGAGAAAAAGTCTGGTGAATTTTGCATGCATGGCTGCCATGAACTGCCTGAAAAGTGTCTCTTATTTGTAATGGACGAGCTTGCAAAAGAATATTAAGAATTTTCATATTATTATAATATACTAGAACAGCCATTTTGTTTAGTAGCAAATATTTCATCTAGCTTTTTTTAGCTCTCATTCCTCCTAATGGGAATAAGTGGTAGAGGCTGTGTCTCAAATGCTCTGCTTGCTTATTTGAGCGTGGACTGAGCAAAGAGAAAGAATAAACTTGGGTTAATTGTCAATGCTAAAAAATAATAGTAAAAGTTTATATTTTTAATTTGATCCAAACATTTGTAAATGAAATAAGAGGGAAAGGGGGAGACTTTTCTCGATGTAGCAGATATATTTGAAACAGATTTTTGAGGTAAAAATATGTTTAAGAATGTGGGAAATTTGAGGACACTAGATTAGGGACTAGGGAAACTAAATCTATGTTCTGAAGTATTTTAACACTGATGTCTTTGTATGCAAAGCACTTTCCTTAGTGTTTTGTTTTTCCCTAACTCATTAACCTGGCTTTGCTTCATGTACTCTTTGGATCTGAATTCTCTCTTTTTTCCTAGTTATACGAGGCAGACATTTTCCATGACAAGGGCTAGATTACTCAGTTAACAATGCCATTCAGTATTCTCCAGGAGCAAGAGGCATTTATCCGTGAGTAACACCTTAGTGTTATGCTAAAAATAAAATGTCAGGGGGGAAAAATAGTCAACCATATGTTAGTTTACATCAGAATCCCTGTAGAAATGGCAGGCACATTAACATTTACAGCAATCCACTGTATTACTATGGAAAGATTTGAATATAGAAAAAATTAAGAAGTTAATAGGCATGTTCTATGCGGGAAAAATTCACAAAGAGACCAAGAAATTACAAAGGTTAAAGTTTATACTGCAATACTAATCTCCCTTATAGCACATCCTGTATATTTTTAAACTTTTAGGCCACTGTTTTCAATTACGAATGCCTACATACGAGAGGTCTGATTTTCAACCTGTATATGCATTTTCAGAGATGGCCAAAGATTGCTATGTTCAGATCTGGATTCAAATGCTACCAGTTTGAATTCAGTTTGGATTTTATCCAAACTTGGATTTGAATTCATATCAGATGGCAAAATCAAAATATCAGAAATCTCAAACCAGAACATAGCTGCTATGACACACTTTGGATGTTACTTTTATCAGCTTTCTTTTTGTGTCCCTGACCACACAGGCCCTGCTTCCTTATCACATTCATTAAAAATCTTCCATAGTGGTAGGACCCTGTCTGCTGTTCCTGAGATCTTCAGGGGACATTGCCTGGCTACTTCTGCCACACACTGGCTTCAGGAGGGAGCCAGATCAGGCTACATCATCTATTGGATCTTCTAGGAGTTGATAACAAGTCCATACTTCTCACTCATATGGCAGAAGGGAACACTAGTGTCCATTCCCCACTACAAGCACTACTACCACCAGTTGCACTGCAAATCCTAATCTTTGGAATGATTCTGTCGCTATCCAATAAAACTTGGGGAAAGGAACCTGACCTGGCAGATCGTCTGGAAGGTACAGGGGCATAGGTTTGCCAGGCGTTTTTGACTGGAACACCTGGTCAAAAAGGAATCTTAGCAGCTCTGGTCAGCACCACTGACCGGGCCATTAAAAGTCCAGTTGGCATCATGGCTCCCTTCCTGCTCTGGCTCTGCACAGCTCCCAGAAGCGTCTGGTATGTCCATGTGGCCTGTAGGAGCAGGGATGGCCAGGGAGTCCCCAGGCGCCGGCTCTTCAGCTCAAATTGGCTCAGAACCGCAGCCAATGGGAACTGCGGGGCTGGCAGCTGTGGAAAAAGGCACATGCAGCACCTCCCTGGCTGACACTGTGCATAGGGACCACATAGACATGCCAGATGCTTCTGGGAGCCGCCTGAAGTAAGCGCCGTCCAGAGCCCGCATTCCTCACCTCATCTTGCACCCCAACCCCTACCCCAGCCCTGAGCCCCTCTCGCACCCAAACTCCCTCCCAAGCCAGCATCCTGCACACCGAACCCCTTGACCTCAGCCTGGAGTTACCGCCCTGCACCCCAATCCCCCACCTCAGCCCTGAGACCCCTCCTACATCCCAAAATCCTCATCCCTGCCCCCATCTCAGAGCCTGCATCCCCAGCAGGAGCCCTCTCCCTCCACATATCACAATCCCCTGCCCCAGCCTGGAGCCCCCTCCCACACACTGAACCTCTCATTTCTGGCTCCACTCTGTAGCCTGCACCTCCTGCTGGAGTCCTCCCACACCCCAACACCCTGCCCCGGCCTGGTGAAAATGAGCAAGAGAGCAAAGGTGAGGGAGAGCAAGCGATGGAGGGAGGAGGGATGGAGTGAGTGGGGGCGGGGTGGGGCAAGGATGTTCGGTTTTCTGCAGTCAGAAAGTTGGCAACCCTACGATGGGAATTAAGTGGTCAGACACCATCCCAACACAGAAAAGAAAAAAACTTCCATTTCGGTGAGCAAGTAGAATGATTAAAGAGAGAATAACAGAATGACAGGCCAAGCAAAGTGCTAACAGAGATAAATACTTTTATTTGAAGAGGCTACATTTCCTCACCTAAATGTTGGTATGTCCCAGATCCTGCAATGGGTTTGTCTCTTTAAACATCCTAGGTGTCTCGTTGTCCTGCCAGGAAGCCATCTGCTTGAGTTTCTAATAAACTACAATTGATATCAGTGTTACCTGCAACCTCAAACATTTAACTATAACATATGTGCATTAAGAAAGGTTGTAAGGACTTAAGGCAACTTCAGACTAACTTCATCTCAGGCAGAACACTGCCTGGAAAGATGCCACATGACATCTCACTAGCTCAGGAAGAAGTCAGGGCCCTATCAAATTTACAAGTTATGGTAAAGTTGGTGGTGAAGAACATATTTTCAAGGTATTCAGGATTCAAAGCACTACTCCATAGGACTGATTTCCCACTGTCTTGAACCTTGTGTAGTTCATAAACCTGTGCAATGTGAGTATTATGTATTCCAGGGTGAAATTCAGGCCAGAAAGGGTCTGTGTCACCCCTGCCATGCAAACTTGGTGCCTCACAATGCTTTGCTGCTGTAGCTCCCACCTAGGCTGCTCAAAAACAGCCTCCCAGCATGCAGGTTACACCACGAATGTCTCTGTATAGCTGCAGCCTGCCAGCCACATATCAGTCATGCCACTTGCAGGGTGACCCCATCACACTGCTAGTCCTAGATTTTCTCCAAAAAGCATGTGTTCTGCACTATCCAGCCCTCTCCTGGACAATCCAAATTATTAGGTCTGTTGCCCCTCCAAGAGGTCAATATACAACAATTTGCTACTGTAAATAGAGTTATCCACATTGTTCACAACACTGTTAGTTTTGATTAAAGAATAAAATAAGTTTATTTAACTATAAGGAGATTGTAAGGAGGTTTTAAATGAGTACGAGTATAAGGCATTAAAATTAAAAATGGTTACAAGAGAAACAAAAATAGAACACTTTCTAGTGCTAAAATAACAAATTAGACTTGATTCAAAATAAGGTTCTTACCACATGCTCCCAGCAACAGGGCTCACCAAGTTTCAGGTCCAAATCTGCTCCCAAAGTCCAACAGCTATTTCTTTTGTCTTCTTAGGTGAAAATGAGAGAGATGGATAGGGAGATATAATTTTGAGTGGTTTTGTCGCTCACTTTAATAGTTCACTCATCCTTTAAAATGCATTTTCCTGAGGTTTACCTCTAGATAAAGTTCATTATCTCTGTGAGGTTGGAGTCATGGAGTCTTGTGGTATAAAAGGTTCCATGCTGTTGTTTGCTAAGACGCAGATCTGTTTGTTCCTGCTCCTTTCCTTGCCAAATAATGGCCACTTGAATAGGTGTTTGGCCATCAACTGTGAGGACACCTGACTAGAGGCGTCACCTTGTCCTTTGTCTTTGAAAAACTGATTTACCCAGCCTTCTCTGGCAAACACATTTCAGACCTAATTTCAGCTTATGTTCATAATTTTACATATGTAAAATTACATTTCAGATATTTACATACATTTCATTTACATTTACATATGTTTACATACATTTCACCATGATTTTATTGACCAGTGAGTTATTAGTTTTTAAATGATACCTCACAAGGTATAGTTTGTACAACGATTATTACAGTAGTGTGTGGGATCTGAGTACAGAGTGCACCCCATTTCTCCATGTGTAAATGACTACACAGTGTGCAGGTCAATGGAGAATTAAGCCCACTGTAATGCTGATGACATAATTTTAGATTTCAAGCTCTTTGGAGCAGGGACTATTAGTACCATAGCAAACATACCATTAAACCTAATTTTAACTTTTTTTATTCCAGATAAAGAAAAGAAGGAATAACAGTTCAAGTATTTGAAATGCAAATTATTAAGATAGGCTTTCTTTTTAACAACTGCATATTCCTTTTCCTTTTATCTTGAGAGAGGTTTTAGAAGGAAAATCCCCTTATTTGACAGTCTCTTAGATTATATAAAAATGGTAATAATTGTCCTTTTTGAGGAAAAGAGAAGAAGTTAGTTGAGATGGGCTGGAGCTCATGTAGTTGCTGTTGTTGCTAAAGTGTGATCCTGTTTAATCCAAGGTGGTGTTTGGGATTCAGCTGGAGTAAGCAGGTGTGGCCATGTCAGCTGGATACGTCTCTCTTTGGCCCAGTCTGGTCAGGACATCTTTTAGGATTAGAAGTAGAAGAAGGTCCAAGGACCCAGGAGAGGGTGAGCGTAGCAACCATGATGATGAAGCTTGCTCCAATAGCCAATTTTTCTCACCACAGTCTCTCTTTAAGGACTCACAACGGGAATGGTGGGTGGAATAGTTCACCCTGTCTATATTTTGTCCACCAATTAAGTCTAGTTTCTGACACACCAATTTTGGATCCCTGATTTCTAGTTCTACGCTTTTCTTGTTTACCAAGCATGATCTAAACACAGTTCTTGAGTTATAGCAGTAGACCTTTGGCTTTGGATGAATTCCCTTTCGGACCTTTTCCCAACAATGTTTGTTATTAAAGGCTATTGTGATATCTTATGAATTTACACTCACTTCTTACAGATGAGCTCACATTTAGGTTAAATGTGTAGTCCCGATTACACTGCTCTACAGCCAAAATACTTCTGAAATAAATGTAGTCCAACTTTACTGATTCTGGGTCACTGAGAATGAAAATAATGCTTAAAATTGTTGATTGGCTCTAGTTTTCAAGATATGCTATTGGGTCAGTATATACGACCCTTGACTTGGGAATGGCGGAGGATAAGTGAGTTATAAAGGGAAGGGATCTCAATTTAAACCAGAAATAACTAAAATACATCTTTGACTGGATCTATGAATAAATCTATGACTGGGTTTGGACAGTACTTGCTTTTGAGGCAAAACAAGGAATGATGGTATTGCGTCATACATGATATGAATTGCATCATGTTATTCCTAGAAGTCATGGATGATGCAATCATAACAAAGCTTACATCACTCTGCTGAACAAATTGCCCTATATCAGCTCTAGAAATCATACAGTGTCGTGTTCTCTTATTTGTCAGTGTTTGATTTTGCAAAGGGACACATTTCTGTTTAGCCTAAGTGAGCAGAGATGTCTCGTACTTGTGTGAACAGTGCAGATAACTTCTGCTATGTTTGTGGTGAAGTGACTTTTGCATCACAAAAGCGCAGTATAACCACTGTTGTTAAGAAAGCCTATCACCTTTATTTTGGCTGCAAAATTGGAGATCAGGACAAGAGGTGAGCCCCACACATATGCTGCAACACTTGTGCAACAAATCTTGGCCAGTGGTTGAACAGGAAAAGGAAATCTATGCCATTTGTAGTGCCAATGATTTGGAGAGAGCCAACAGATCATACCAGCAATCGTTACTTCTGCATGGTGCCTCCAGTTGGGAAAGGTGTGTCAAAGAAGAAAAAGTGGACTGTGCATTATCCAAAGATTCCATCAGCTATACGCCCAGTACCCCACGGAGAAGGACTGCCGTGATGCACCAGAATCATTCTCACTTGAGTCAGACAAGGAAGAGGAAGAGGTTGAGGATGAAACTTCTGGTCCTGAACCATCAATGTCACAGGACCCACATTTTCTCCCATCCTCCTCCTCTGAACCACACCTCATAACACAAGGTGAACTGAATGACCTTGTCAGTGATTTGAAACTACCCAAGAGTAAGGCAGCACTGTTGGGCTCCAGACTACAGCAGTGGAATCTTCTGGCAGGCTATCAGGGCAAATGGAGCCCATCAATGCTTGAAGACTATTGCTGGACAGTGACAAGAGATGCTCCATTTAATGAATACAAGAGACAAGCCAAGAAGCACCGAATGGACACTGAATAGGACTAAACTATGTACAGAATAGTTTTTTGCCTTTTGTTTCATAATAAATTTTATTTCTATAACCCTTTTGCTGATTTTTAAAGTGTTACATAAACAGGACAGGTGAAATATTATCATGTAAAGCAATCATAAACACATGAAAAGACCTAGGCTTACAATTTATGATTAAAACTCTACTATCTACACAATATACATAGACATAAAATGTAAAAACTTAAATATCTTAGAAAGAGTAGCCAATCAGTTGTTTTAATTGTCATATTTGAATTCAGCACATCAAAATACATAATAAATATCACATTTTATCTCTGAAGCAGACGACTTCTCAAAAATTGTAGACCAGTGTTATCACACCAATACACAGAGTGATTTTAAGACACCAATTCATAATCAACAAAACAACAGGTTCAAACAGCTTGTACCAAAAATTTCTAGCAACATTAAGAATCAACTCACTTATTAAGAAGACTTTGTATGTTAATTCTGTTTCCAATGCTTATGAGTCAACCTAAAATCCCTGATTTATTAAATGAATTGTATAATTCATGGTATAGTTTCTGTCCTATGAAAATAAAACTTTAGTGTTGCACACAGTATGGGATGACTCATTCAGTTTATCAGGATGTAAATCAAAGGGACAATACAAAATTGTCTCAGGTTCAGGTTTCTTACTGAACAGATCATCTTTACTTGACCAATGTGTATGATATTTTATTTCCAACCTGCATTTCTTCTAATGCAGACAACTTTCAAAGTAGAAAGCATTTTTTTAAAATTGAAAAATGGCAGCAGATTAACCTCTTCATCCTTGTGTACTTTAGTTCCAGGAAAAGTGCGAGAAACCTGTGTTGTTTAAACAGGAGAATCTTCCTCTTCCGTGATATATTTCCTATTAATATTGCCCTAAAACGCATTTCTGTAGGTGCAGTTTGCAAGAAAAGAGGAAACACTTACGAATAAAATCAAGAATCTTTCTGGCCAACAGGCCTTTTTGCTACATTAGCAATGCCATAAATGTGGTTATGTAAAACAAACAAACAAAAAAACCTTAAAAACTCCATTATCTTCTTACAATTGCAGGCCTACTGTTGTTTTAGTAATGGAAATAGCAGTGCTTTTTGACCACAGTATTGCAATCACATACCATGTAAATAACTTTACTCACATGAACAACCTCATTGACATGACTACTATTTAAATCTCAACATAAAAGTATTTTGAGCAAAATCCGGTCAGCTAAATTTCATTTATGGCTGAGTGAAAGAAAAACACATTTATCTAAGATTAAGGATGAAATTCTATGTTTGCATAACTCAAAAATGACCAAGCTAAATATTTCAAACTGGGCTTGTTTCACAGTCTTAACTGACACATGTTCACTTATGTCCATCAATGACTGTTAGCCAAGATGGGCAAGGACAGTATCCCTAGCCTCTGTTTGCCAGAAGCTGGGAACAGGTAACAGGGAATGGATCACTTGATGATTACCTATCCCATTCATTCTCTCTGGGCACCTGGCATTGGCTACTGCCAGAAGACAAGATACTGGGCTAGATGGACCTTTGGTCTTACCCAGCAGGGCCGGCTTTAGCAAGTGCTGGGCCTGATTTGTGGAACTTGTACTCACCAGGTGGCACTCCGAGTCTTTGGCGACAGTTCGGATTGCCGTGCTCTGGCCGGTGAAGCGGGGCATGCCACGCTCTGGCCGGGAGAACAGGGCCGCAGGGATTGCCGCACTTGGGCCGAGGCTCAAGTTGCAGGCTTGCTGCACTCTGGCTGGGTGTGGGGCCCTCTTAGGACAGGGCCCGATTTGAGGGAATCGGGGGAAATTGGCCTAAAGCTGGCCCTGTGACCCAGTATGGCCATTTTAATGTTCTTATTAAAACTGGCTTAAGGAAAACCATTGAAGTATTTAAGTTTGAAGAAAATTATCATCCTTTTTGAAGTGACTGCTACACTCATGAGTAAAATGCCATTGTTATAGAATGTAATGATGTACCACAAAGCTGCTGCACGTTCACAGCCAACAGGCTAGTTCCCCATGACTTAGGGCTTGTCTATACTGGCGCTTTACAGCACCGCAACTTTCTTGCTCAGGTGTGAAAAAACACCCCCCTGAGTGATGCAAGTTTCAGCGCTGTAAAGAGCCAGTGTAAACAGTTCACCAGCGCTGGTAGCTTTTCTCCTCATGGAGGTGTTTTTTTTTACAGTGCTGGGAGAGCTCTGTCCCAGTGCTGGTGCCATGATTACACAGCACGTTAAACCGTGCCGGCGGCAGCGCTTTAACATTGCAAGTGAAGACATGCCCTTAAATTTCTCCCCATCTAACAAGTTATAAACACATTTGCTGTCAAATGATCAAACCTTACAGAGCTCATTTGTACTGTGTTTTGAAACCTTGTATTAAAAACAATCTAATGATTGTCTTCATTCAAGCACTGGTAGAGCTGAGGTGGTGACAGTAACATTTTATTATTATACCACTAATCATCTTCCCAAGCTCCAGTGCCCTTACTTTTGTTAAACTTTGATTACAGCAAAAGCACAGATTTACATAATCATCAGAATTTCATATGAAGAAGTGAATTTTGTTTGGTGCTGCATATTCTGGAAAAAAAATTATCTTAGCCTGGGGCAGATCAAGCAAATCTTTTACTTGACCACCAGAGCAATAGGTGAATGACATCATTTCAAAACACTTTTGCTTCTCATTGTGCACTCTTGCTGAAGGATTTTCCTCCCACAGCAAAGACAACCCTTAGGGAAATAGCAGGCTGTCAAGCTACTTTCTAACCATACTAATCACTTCTGACTTATATCAGATGAAAACAGGAAAAGCACTGCACAGATGCAGTCTGGCAATTTAACTGATAGCTAGATGTATTGATATTCATGTTCTTTATCAAGTACACATATTAAGGAGGACTTCTTCTGGGAGTACATTCGAGACAAAGTGCAGATCAGCACAAATTAATAAACAAACTAAATTATCACCAAAAGCTGGCAATGTTAGTATGCTTGCACTTTACTGAAGGCTTGGATCAGACCCACAGTCAATATGGATTGGTTATTTGGCTTGTCAGTAGTGATTTCCCCTTGTGTTCGTCTGTTTTTGTAGCACCACCAAGAGATATACTCGGGCCTGGGTGTTCTGATTACTCTGAAGAGCACTGTCAGCCTGGGTAACAATAAGAGCTTGTACTTAATGTTTATTCATAAGAAGCAGACTTTTCCACAGTAGTATTTAAGTGAAGCATCTTTTATGGCATAACAGGGAAGCTGACAGAGTGAGGAAGTATCCAACAGAAATTGTGGTTATTTATTAATAATGCCATCATGTTGCTCCATGGATCTATTTTCAGACCATAGTTTTGAGCTTCTAGAGTAGGATGGCATGGATCTCCTCTTAGTATCTTAGAATATTTGCTCTTCATTATGGTCTAATGTTTGCCTGACTACAGTTAAGTACAGAGACTCCCTCCTCACCCAGTTTTAGGGAAAATATATAAAAGCTGTACAGATTATACCTTTAAACCTACTACATAAAACTTTGTCTAGTACTGTGTGTATAAAAAATAACTTTGACTAGCATAGATTAGTGTTTAAAATGTACACTTTTTTTATACCTTTCAAGGGTATTTTTAAATACAGAGCTGTATTTTGCACTTTATAATAATTGTGCCTCTCTTTTTGTATCTATTTGGGGTATGTAGCCCCGGGAAAAGGTCACTTGTGCACAAGTTTTGTATGGAAGGAATAATAAAAGCTTACACTATACTGCTAATGGCTGCTGTAAAAGCCTTCTATTGGCCAACACTTGGGGTAAAAGCTTAGAAATCTACTTTCACAGTTAGCTTTATTTATGTTTTTTTCATTGTTAACACTAGGAATAATCTCATGCCTGATAAATGAGGGTGATCTGGACTAATGGTTCTGAGGCATTAAAACTACAAAGACAGGAGGAATAGATAGCTGATCTCTGGCATATGCAAGGATTTGGAACCGTGCCAAGGATGTTCTCAATACAAGTCAGTTTGGGTTTACAATTTAGGACCCATTTTCAGCAAGTCCTTTTGTCAATCTTCTTGTCTGCATTTGCGGGGCAAGCCTTTCCCCCCCCCCCCCACCCGGAACTCACTTACATCATTATTTGGGGCCTTCCCATTCAGAATCCAGACACACCATGGGAAAGACAGGAGGTTAATATTAACTTAATTCGCTAAGCTTAATATTGCTTAACAAAACATTAGGCTCCCTGATGGTTTTACAGCACTGGATTTTGATATTGTACATACACTATCCAATTTTTTATTTTTTTTGAACTGAAGTGTTCTGGAACCAGTTGATAGAGAACCACGTTTTGCAAGGCCTAGTGCACAAAAAAGCTGATTTAAGAGTCCTGAGTCTGTCCTTACCCCAAATATACTTTATGCCTCAGACTAAATGTTACCTTAACACTGATTTATATGGGTTTAATTTACTTTTTACTGTTATAACTTGCATTAAAACAGGTTCTCCATCAGGATCTTCCATCACAAAGTCAGTGCTCTTTAACTGACATTGCAATGACTATAATACAACAACTTTTGCCTGTTTTTGCAAATCTAAGAGGGAGATATTAGAGATGTAGGGACTCTTAGTGTCACTGAGTCCATCCCTTGTCAATTAAACTTTACCTATAAATAAAATCAGCAAAGAATCTTGTGGCACCTTATAGACTAACAGACGTTCTGGAGCATGAGCTTTCGTGGGTGAATACCCACTTCATCAGATGCATGTAGTGGAAATTTCCAGGGGCAGATATATATATATATATATATATATATATATATATATATATATATATATATATATATATATATATATATATATGCAGGCAAGTTAGAGATAATGAGGTAGTTCAATCAGGGAGGATGAGGCCCTGTTCTAGCAGTTGAGGTGTGAAAACCAAGGGAGGAGAAACTGGTTTTGTAATTGGCAAGCCATTCACAGTTTTTGTTTAATCCTGAGCTGATGGTGTCAAATTTGCAGATGAACTGAAGCTCAGCAGTTTATCTTTGAAGTCTGGTCCTGAAGTTTTTTTTTGCTGCAGGATGGCCACCTTAAGGTCTGCTATAGTGTGGCCAGGGAGGTTGAAGTGTTCTCCTACGGGTTTTTGTATATTGCCATTCCTAATATCTGATTTGTGTCCATTTATCCTTTTCCGTAGAGACTGTCCAGTTTGGCTGATGTACATAGCAGAGGGGCATTGCTGGCATATGATAGCGTATATTACACTGCATTTAGCCGTATGGAGTGGAAATCCATCAACCTCATGAAGAAGCTTGCACAAATACAGACAGATATCATCTTCCTTTCCAAATGCAAATGGATGGACATCATACCAAATGGACTAAAGGTAAAAAATCCACTGCTATCTACATACTACACAGACCACAGTGAGAGATTATGCCATACTAAATCAAAGAAACTGAGGAACCACCTGACCAGCATCCTATACAGCAAACAGGAAAACATCAAAAAAGAGCTCTCCAACCTGGAGACTCTCATCAATAACCAAACTTCCATACAAACGGACTTCACTAAAAAAAGACAGGAGATCTACATTACTCACTTCACCTCTCTACAAAGGAAAAAGGACTGTAAGCTGTCTAAACTCCTACCTGCCTCATGAGGCCACAACTGTGGTACCCCCAACCCACCCAGCAATATCGTCAATCTATCCAACTACACACTCAGCCCAGAAGAAAAGTCTGTCCTATCTCGGGGACTCTCTTTCTGCCCTGCCACCCCCACCAACATAATACAGCTCTGCAGCGATCTGGAAGCCTACTTTTGCCGTCTCCGACTCAAAGAATACTTTCAGGACAACACTGAACAGCGCACTGATATACAGGTACCCTCCCACCAACAGCACAACAAGAAGAAATCCACATGGACTCCTCCTGAGGGTCGAAATGACAGTCTGGACCTCTACATTGAATGCTTCCGCCGATGTGCACAGGCAGAAATTGTGGAAAAACAACATCGCTTGCCTCATAACCCAAGTCATGCAGAACGCAATGCCGTCCACAGCCTCTGAAACCACCCAGACATTATCATCAAAAAGGCTGATAAAGGAGGTGCTGTTGTCATCATGAACAGGTCTGACTACCAAAAGGAGGCTGCCAGACAACTCTCCAACACCAAATTCTACAGGCCACTTCCCTCAGATCCCACTGAGGAATACACTAAGAAACTGCAACATCTACTCAGGACACTCCCTACACTAACACCGGAATAAATCAACATACCCTTATTCTATCTACTGCCCAAGATCCAGAAACCCGGAAATCCTGGACGCCCCATCATCTCGGGCATTGGCACTCTCACTGAAGGACTGTCTGGATATGTGGACTCTCTACTCAGACCCTATGCCACCAGCACTCCCAGCTATCTCCGTGACACCACTGATTTCCTGAGGAAACTACAATGCATTGGTGACCTTCCAGAAAACACCATCCTAGCCACCATGGATGTAGAGGCTCTATACACGAACATCCCACACAAGGATGGAATACAAGAACAGTACTCCTGATGATGCCACAGCACAACTGGCTGCTGAGTTCTGTGCCTTTATCCTCACACACAACTATTTCAAATTTGATGACAATATATATCTCCAGATCAGTGGCACAGCTATGGGCACCCTCATGGCCCCACAATATGCCAATATTTTTATGGCCGACCTGGAACAACACTTCCTCAGCTCTCGTCCACTCATGCCCCTTCTCTACCTACGCTACATTGATGACATCTTCATCATCTGGACCCATGGGAAGGAGTCTCTGGAAAAATTCCACCACGATTTCAACAGCTTCCACCCCACCATCAACCTCAGCCTGGACCAGTCTACACAGGAGGTCCACTTCCTAGACACCATGGTGCAAATAAGTGATGGTCACATTACCACCACCCTATACCGAAAACCTACTGACCGCTGTGCCTACCTTCATGCCTCCAGCTTCCATCCCGGGCACATCACACGATCCATTGTCTACAGCCAAGCACTGAGGTACAACCGCAACTGCTCTAACCCCTCCAACAGAGACCAACACCTACAAAATCTCCACCAAGCATTCTCAAAACTATAATACCCGCATGAGGAAATAAGGAAACAGATCACCAGAGCCAGACATGTACCCAGAAGACAAGACAAACCAAGAAAGAAACCAAACAGGACTCCACTGGCCATCACATACAGTCCCCAGCTAAAACCTCTCCAACGCATCATCAGGGACCTACAACCCATCCTGGACAATGATCTCACACTTTCACAGGCCTTGGGTGGCAGGCTAGTCCTTGCCCACAGGCAACCTGCCAACCTGAAACATATTCTCACCAGCAACTGCACACTGCACCATAGTAACTCTAGCTCAGGAACCAATCCATGCAACAAACCTCGATGCCAACTCTGCCCACATATCTACACCAGCGACACCATCACAGGACCTAACCAGATCAGCCACACCATCACCGGTTCATTCACCTGCACCTCTACCAATGTAATATATGCTATCATATGCCAGCAATGCCCCTCTGCTATGTACATCGGCCAAACTGGACAGTCGCTACAGAAAAGGATAAATGGACACAAATCAGATACTAGGAATGGCAATATACAAAAACCTGTAGGAGAACACTTCAACCTCCCTGGCCACACTATAGCAGACCTTAAGGTGGCCATCCTGCAGCAAAAAAACTTCAGGACCAGACTTCAAAGAGAAACTGCTGAGCTTCAGTTCATCTGCAAATTTGACACCATCAGCTCAGGATTAAACAAAGACTGTGAATGGCTTGCCAATTACAAAACCAGTTTCTCCTCCCTTGGTTTTCACACCTCAACTGCTAGAACAGAGCCTCATCCTCCCTGATTGAACTACCTCATTATCTCTAACTTGCCTGCATATATATATATATATATATCTGCCCCTGGAAATTTCCACTACATGCATCTGATGAAGTGGGTATTCACCCACGAAAGCTCATGCTTCAAAACGTCTGTTAGTCTATAAGGTGCCACAGGATTCTTTGCTGCTTTTACAGATCCAGACTAACACGGCTACCCCTCTGATACTTGATATAAATAAAATGTTTACTACTTCATCTGGTATTAAACTACTTCATCCAGTAACATTTTCCAAACCTTTTCAATGAGAATTTTGTAGTGTCAACAGATTTTCACAATATTTTGCAAATTTTCTTTTTGTTTTTCATAAAATGCCATGAATTTTTACACTTTTTTCAAAATATCCAAAAAGCAATGTCGATATAACACAAAAGGTGTTTTTATTCTTTTACCAATACATCTAAATCTATGAAACCATGTAACCTGCATGTACTAACCACGACTGCCATTTTGTACTGACTCTTTAGATAAAGCAAAGAGGACCCATGAACTATGTTAATCAGGCATGCTGATTTTTAAACACTGGAAAGCATGGCAAGATTCACTTCATCTGGCAATGAATTCAAAATACCATTTGGAAGATTAGGGCTTATAGAGGACTCTGCAAAATTAACTGCAATTTGTTTCATGGGTTCACTACACCTTTCAAAGGACAGTACTATACAGCTTTAGGGGCCGATCTTGCATTCTTATCAGTGTAGGCAGACTGCTTGTACCCAGGCCTCCCTGACTTCACTGGGGCTCACTGAAAGCATAAGGGGTCATCTGAATGGGTCAGATTGCAGGATCAGGGTCTTAAACAGCTTTAACGTTAAGTATAGAAGGGCAACCTGGATTAGAGGAAATAATGTTTGCTTGCCCAAAGTTCAAAACAAACTCAAACCTTTCTGAAGATTCAAAAACATTTAGGATAAGGGTAAAGTTTTCAAAAGTGCCTAGATAGCCCACGGCCCAGATTTTTAAGGGTACCTACTGGAATTTTCAAAAGCATCTAGGCACCTATCTCCCATTGATTTCAATGGGTGCTACACACACAGATGCTTTTGACAATCCTAGTTGAAAATCTCTTTAAAAATGTGGCCTTAAATCCATCTTCAAGAGCAATTTAGGCCCAGATTTTTAAAGTTATTTAGGTGTTTCTGCACTAAAAGTTGCAATGACTAAGTCCCATTTTCAAAAGAAATGTAGGTCCATAGGAGCCTAAATCCCATTGACTCATGTGATTTAGGCCTTCCAAGTGCCTTCTTCACTTTTGAAAATGGGACTTATGTGTTGTAAGACCGAGGACAGAAATCATAGAGTCACAGACTTTAAGGTCAGAAGGGACCATTATGATCATCTAGTCTGATCTCCTGCATAACGCAGGACACAGAATCTCACCCACCCACTCCTGTAATAAACGCTTTACCCTATGTCTGAACTACTGAAGTCCTCAAATCACTGCAGAGGAAGGTGAAAACCCCCCAGGGCCTCTGCCAATCTGCCCTGGAGGAAAATTCCTTCCCGACCCCAAATATGGTGATCAGCTAAACCTTGAGCATGTGGGCAAGACTCACCAGCCAGACACCCAGGAAAGAATTCTCTGTAGTAACTCAGATCCTAACCCATCTAACATCCCATCACAGACCATGGGGCATATTTACCCCTAATAGTTAAAGATCAATTAATTGCCAAATTAGGCTATCCCATCCCCTCCATCAGGGCCGGCTTTAGGAAGTGCGGGTCCCAATTCAAACATTTTCGGCGGGGCCCTGGCAGGGATGACTTAAAAAAAAAAGTGGAAGAAAAAGCCTTTCATTTCTTTCATGTATTATTTACTTTCCATAACTATATGAATAATAAAATTATATATTATGTACATTGCATCATATATGCTGTTGATTGGCTATTAATGACCGCCATTTCACATGTGTGGGTCTCCATCACTCCCTGGGGGTGTGCACATGTGTTGGTCCCAGCTGCTCCCTGCCCCCCTCATTGAAGCAGGTGTGCAGGGTTACTGCCCTGGAAACTACAGGGCAGTAGTGGACATGGGGCTGGCTGGAGGCAGGGCAGGGGCTGACTGGAGGTAGAGTCTGGCTGCAGGCAGGGCAAGCGGTGTGGGGCTGGTTGGAGACAGGGGGGTGTGGAGAGGGCTGGCTTCAGGCAGGGCCGCAGGGGGGTGCAGCAGGCGTTTGCAGGTCTGGAGACAGCGGAGTGTGGAACTGGCTGGCTTCAGGCAGTGGGGTGCAGCAGGAGTTGACTGGAGACAGGGCAGGTGTCATAAACAGATAGCTAAGGGTTAATGTCTCTTTCACCTGAAGCACCTGACCAGAGGACCAATCAGGAAACCGGATTTTTTCAACTTTGGGTGGAGGGAACTGAGTGTTTTTGTCTTTGTTTCTGGCTGCCTGCTTGCTCTGAGCTTTGGAGAAGTAGTTCTACTTTCTAGTCTTCTGTTTCTAAGTGTAAGGACAAAGAGATCAGATAGTAAGTTCTATGGTTTCTTTTCTTTGGTATTTGCATGAATATAAGTGCTGGAGTGCTTTGATTTGTATTCTTTTTGAATAAGGCTGTTTATTCAATATTCTTTTAAGAAATTGCCCTGTATTGTGTCATCTTGATACAGAGAGACTATTTGTATTTTTTCTTTCTTTTTTATATAAAGCTTTCTTTTAAGACCTGTTGGAGTTTTTCTTTACTTCAGGGAAATTGAGTCTGTACTCACCAGGGAATTGGTGGGAGGAAGAAATCAAGGGGAGATTTGTGTGTTGGATTGCTAGCCTGATGTTGCATTCCCTCTGGGGGAATAGGAAAGTACTTTTGTTTCCAGGATTGGGAACAGAGAGGGAGATTCCCTCTGTGTAGTTTCACAGAGCTTGTGTCTGTGTATCTCTCCAGGAGCACCTGGAGGGGGGAAGGGAAAAAGGATTATTTCCCTTGGTTGTGAGACTCAAGGGATTTGGGTCTTGGGGTCCCCAGGGAAGGTTTTTCAGAGGGACCAGAGTGCCCCAAAACACTCTAATTTTTTGGGTGGTGGCAGCAGGTACCAGGTCCAAGCTGGTAACTAAGCTTGGAGGTTTTCATGCTAACCCCCATATTTTGGTGTGGAGAGGGCTGGCTTCAGGCAGGGCCGCAGGGGGGTGCAGCAGGCGTTTGCAGGTCTGGAGACAGCGGAGTGTGGAACTGGCTGGCTTCAGGCAGTGGGGTGCAGCAGGAGTTGACTGGAGACAGGGCAGGGTGTGCAGGGCTGGTGCGGGAAGCAGTGTGTGTGGGACTGGCTGGCTTTGGGCAGGGGTTGGCTGGAGACAGGACAGGGGGTTTGGCAGGGGCTGGCTGTGAGCACGGGGTGCAGAGCTGGCTGCAGGCAGGGGGGGCCGGACTGGTGTGGGCAGGTCAGGAGGTGCAGCAGAGGCAGCTGGAACCCCAGCCCTTTAAGTAGCCCCCAAACCCCCTTCTACCCCACCCTGGGCCTTTTAAATAGCCGCGGGAGCGCTGGGGAATGCACGGGGGAGGTGGGGCTCCAGCGGCTATTTAAAGGACTGGGGTGGCAAAGGCAGTTGGAGCCCTGGGCCCTTTAAATAGCCCCCGGAGCCCCTCACTGCCTCAAAGGGCCCAGAGCTCCAGCCAGGGTCGTGGGGCTTGCCACGCTACAGCCGGAGCCGCCAGGCTTGCCGCACTCCAGCCGGAGCACGGCAAAGCCCCGCCGCCGTGCTCTCCCGGCTGGAGCCCCGCCGTCCCGGTTGGAGCTCTAGCTGGGAGAGCGGGGCTGCACCAGTGCTCCTGCCGGCACTTCGCTCAAAGGAGCGGGACCATGGAAGACCCCTGAGCAGACCGCAGCCGGGGACCGGGGTAAGTTTAAAAACAAGAAATTAAAAAGGTGCCTAAGGCACCGGGCCCGATTCCCCAGAATCGGTCGAATTGGCCTAAAGCCGGCCCTGCCCTCCATAAAGTTATCAAGCTTAGTCTTGAAGCCAGATATGTCTTTTGCCCTCGCCGCTCTTCTTGGAAGGCTGTTCCAGAACTTCACTCCTCTGATGGTTAGAAACCTTCGTCTAATTTCAAGTCTAAACTTCCTGATGGCCAATTTATATCCATTTGTTCTTGTGTCCACATTGGTACTAAGCTTAAATAATTCCTCTCCCTCCCTGATATTTATCCCTCTGATATATTTATAGAGAGCAATCATATCTCTTCTCAGCCTTCTTTTGGTTAGGCTAAACAAGCCAAACTCTTTGAGTCTCCTTTCATAAGACAGGTTTTCCATTCCTCGGATCATCCTAGTAGTCCTTCTCTGTACCTGTTCCAGTTTCAATTCATCCTTCTAAAACATGGGAGACCAGAATTGCACACAGTATTCTATATGAGGTCTCACTAGTGCCTTGTATAATGGAACTAACACCTCCTTATCTGTACTGGAAATACCTTGTCTGATGCATCCCAAGACCGCATTAGCTTTTTTCACAGCCATATCACATTGGCGGCTCATAGTCATCCTGTGATCAACCAATACTCCGAGGTCCTTCTCCTCCTCTGGAGAAATCCCCAAATATCTTTTAAAATCTGGATGTTAGGTACTTAAGTCATTGAGGCATTTTTGAAAATTTTACCCTAAATATTTTCACATGCCCATTCACGATTCTGGAGTATTTTCTCTGGGCTAAAATAGGAAGCACCTGTTGTATTTTCTTGAGAAAACCTAATCACTTGACATTTTCAGCACAATTTCTCTACCAAGAAAGTTCAGATAAGCTCTGGATAATCCCTGCTGTATAGTATTTATAGTGCAGTAGGCTGCAATATAAACTCCCCTACCCATAATTTGAATGTAAAAATAAATGTCATAGATGTCACATTTATTTACTGCAAATATTGCATTGATGAGCCTGGCACCTTGACAGATATCATGTTGGCTTAAATATGAGTGTATATGTTAGAGGGAGAAGATGAGCATGGGAGAGGAGAGGATGACGAAAGGTAAACAACTAGACCCAAAAGTGCAGAGCTTCTATTAAGTTATTTGAGCCATAACCGCATAGTTTATAAAATGTACATGTTCCACATTTGTGGAGATTGTGAAATAGCATGTTTTAGGCCTTGATTCAGCAAGTTGCTTACGCATGTATCTAATTTCAAGCAGATGTGTATTTGTAAGTACCTCACTGAATATGGGCTCCATACTCCATGGGTGCAGATCCTCACCACTCTCCTGCATGTTGGGCTGGTGCAGTGTAAAAGCCCTGTATCCAGATGGGTGAGGATTCCCCCAGAACAGACAATGTGGAAGACTGTCAAAAGGTTCCCTTCAGAGTACACCTCGAAGCCTTCTTGGCATAGGGTGTATGCCAGGGACAAGGCTGGGAGGGAGGGATAGGTTGGGGGCTTCAGCAAATAGCACTGCAGGAATTTCAGGTAGTATTGTTGCCCAAAGGGCAGCCCAAGGATGCTACTGTATCTTAGATGGGCCTCCAGCGATGTCTACATTATGATGGGGGCAACTCCAGCCCCCAGAATGGCCCAGGATTAGGACAGTCAAAGGTAGCGTAAAACCACTAAAGCTCTTACTCTCTCTGGACTGCAAGATGTGTGCTGCCATTGTTAGAGACACAGCATAGACTCTTACCCCATGAATGAGATTGACCTCTTCCTAGTAATGATGGCTCCCTCTTCTCATGCTCCCTACCTTGACCATTCCCCCAAACTGGGCCTGAATTTTTTACCTAGAAGACCCTAGTTTAAATACATGTGCAAACTTGTCTAAATTTCCTTTTCCTGAAATGTTAAAGGTGTTATTTAGTTTTACTTCAGGATGATGTCTCAAGGTGACAAACACCCTTCACTCCTATTGTCTTCAATGGGAACTGAGAACCCACATGAGCACCCAGGACCTGGAGTTTAAAGGAAAAGAGCACTCTGTTAAAGAGACACCTTTTTCAGGAGTCTTTCCAAGTAGGAAGTGACCTTTAAAAACAATCTTTAACAAATTCTGCTCATGCACTGCTAACTTAAACAAACACTGTAGCTGTAATTAAATCAAAGAGGACAGTTCTTTCCTACTGAATTTATACCCATTTTGTGGTCTAACAGAGGGAAGTCAAAGGTCTTCACAGAAAAAAAGTCAGATGGCCAAACTTCCATACAAATGGACTTCACTAAAATAAGACAGGAGATCTACATTACTCACTTCACCTTCTACAAAGGAAAAAGGACTGTAAGCTGTCTAAACTCCTACCTGCCTCATGGGGCCACAACCGTGGTACCCCTAACCCACCCAGCATATCGTCAATCTACCCAACTACACACTCAGCCCAGAAGAAAAGTCTGTCCTATCTCGGGGACTCTCTTTCTGCCCTGCCACCCCCACCAACATGATACAGTTGTGCTGCAATCTGGAAGCCTACTTTTGCCGTCTCCGACTCAAAGAATACTTTCAGGACAACACTGAACAGCACACTGATACACAGGTACCCTCCCACCAACAGCACAAGAAGAAGAAATCCACATGGACTCCTCCTGAGGATCGAAATGACAGTCTGGACCTCTACATTGAATGCTTCCGCCGATGTGCACAGGCAGAAATTGTGGAATAACAACATCGCTTGCCTCATAACCTAAATCGTGCAGAACGCAATGCCATCCACAGCCTCAGAAACCACCCTGACATTATCATCAAAGAGATTGATAAAGGAGGTGCTGTTGTCATCATGAAAAGGTCTGACTACCAAAAGGAGGCTGCCAGACAACTCTCCAATACCAAATTCTACAGGCCACTTCCCTCAGATCCCACTGAGGAATACACTAAGAAACTGCAACATCTACTCAGGACACTTCCTACACTAACACCGGAACAAACCAACATACCCTTAGAGCCCCGAACAGGGTTATTCTATCTACTACCCAAGATCCGGAAATCCTGGTCGCCCCATCATCTCGGGTATTGGCACTCTCACTGAAGGACTGTCTGGATATGTGGACTCTGTACTCAGACCCTATGCCACCAGCACTCCCAACTATCTCCGTGACACCACTAATTTCCTGAGGAAACTACAGTGCATTGGTGACCTTCCAGAAAACACCATCCTAGCCACCATGGATGTAGAGGGTCTCTACACAAACATCTCACACAGATGGAATACAAGCTGTTAGGAACAGTATCCCTGCTGAACTCTGTGCCTTTATCCTCACACACAACTATTTCAAATTTGATGATAATATATATCTCCAGATCAGTGGCACCTCTGTGGGCACCCTCATGGCCCCACAATATGCCAATATTTTTATGGCCAACCTGGAACAACGCTCCCTCAGCTCTCGTCCACTCACGCCCCTTCTCTACCTATGCTACATTGATGACATCTTCATCATCTGGACCCATGGGAAGGAGACTCTGGAAAAATTCCACCACGATTTCAACAGCTTCCACCCCACCATCAACCTCAGCCTGGACCAATCTACATGGGAGGTCCACTTCCTAGACATCACGGTGCAAATAAGTGATGGTCACATTAACACCACTCTATACCGAAAACCTACCGACCGCTATGCCTACCTTCATGCCTCCAGCTTCCATCCTGAGCACATCACACGATCCATTGTCTACAGCCAAGCACTAAGGTACAACCGCTGGGTGAGGTCATATGGCCTCTGGCCTTTCCCCCGATTGCACTGGCCAGTTGAATTGGCTGGACATCCAGGGAGTGTATGCAGTAGTGTAGTTTTACTGCCAAGATCAACTTAATTCACATGCACAACTGGGAAAGGATGAGATGTGGAAAACACAGCAGAATACTAGTGGAAAATATTGGGAAATAGTAGTAGTAAGGGTAATAGAGTGGTGGGTGCATCCTCCTACACGGCTGGAAGCTTCAGAAGTGAAGAAATTTCCCTCTTGGAGCTCCCACATGTATGGTGAGACCCTGATCCTCCCTCAGTATGAAAGCCACAACTAAGCCCGATGTCCAATCTCTACTTCCTCCCCTATGTCACAAAAAAGTGCACTTTTTGAGTATTGTGGTTAGGCTCATCCAGAATAGGCTGTCATATGGGTTATGGGAAGATTTAATTCTTAGCTTCTCACAGCTTTAATAGTTTGGACAATTGGCTAAACATATCAAATCTTTTCTTTTGTGCAGTAGGAGTGATTGAGGACCTAGGGGTTACAGTGGATGAGAAACTGGATATGTGTCAACAATGTGCCCTTGTTGCCAAGAATGTTAATGGGCTGTATAAGTAGGGTCATTGCCAGCAAATCGAGGAATGTGATCATTCCTGTCTATTTGGCATTGGTGAGGCCTCATCTGGGTAGTGTGTCCAGTTTTGGGCCCCATACTACAAGAAGGATGTGGAAAAATTGGAAAGAGTCCAGCAGAGTGCAACAAAAATGATTGGGGGGTTGGAGCACATGACTTATGAGGAGAGGCTGAGGGAACTGGGATTGTTTAGTCTGCAGAAGAGAAGAATGAGGGGGGATTTGATAGCTGCTTTCAACTACCTGAAAGGGGGTTCCAAAGAGGATGGATCTAGACTGTTCTCAGTGGTACCAGATGACAAAACAAGGACTAACAGTCTCAAGTTGCAGTGGGAGAGGTTTAGGTTGGATATTAGGGAAAACTTTTTCACTAAGAGGATGTGAAGCACTGGAATGGCTTACCTAGGGCGCTGGTGGAATCGCCTTCCTTACAGGTTTTTAAGGTCAGGCTTGATGAAACCCTCGCTAGGATGATTTAGTTGGTCCTGCTTTGAGCAGGTGGTTGGACTAGATGACTTCTTGAGGTCCTTTCTAACCCTGATATTCTATGATTCTATGATTGATGGTCCTTAGAGACAGTGTTGAATTAATGTTCTATCATGCATTTCAACTATCAGTGCAACTAACATCCCTTAACTTACAGTATTTGGTACCCTATGTTTGCCTGTGGAAATGGGTGAATATCTACTTAACTTTGATTTTTACATATTATGTCAATATTGCTACACATAGTCTATACCGTGGCACATTGCTTGTAGAAAGGTAATTGAAGAGTAGAAATGGGGTTGGAGAGGCATGCATTAAGGTACAGATTTTTGTTGACAAAGTTTAATGATAGTATTCTATACTTTTAAATGTTTCTAGCCTGGTACATACAACTTACTGAATAAAGTGAGTCAAGAAATCATAGATGGAACAATTTTAAATTGAACAATGCAGTTCACAGAAATCAGCATTTTTACAGGAATGTGTTAAGTTCAATGGAATTTTTTGGGGGAAAACGTCCAACCAAATTATTTTGATTTTCTCATTTCAATAATCCCAAGATATTTCATTTTATAAAGTAAAAACATTTTCCTTTTGACTATTATTTTGATTCATTGCATTTTAAAGCTTATAGTATAATATTTTAATATCTGATATATATTTAACATTATAATGTTTTAACATTAGCTAAAGGTTTTTACCTCGTAGAAATGTTTTGATTTTTCCAAGCCATTATTTTAAGCATTTCTTTTCCAAAATAAATTTTGAATTTTTTAAATTTATGTTCCAATTCAGAATGAAAACAAATTATGAAATTTCAGAATTTCCCATGGGATGGAAATCCCATTTTATGACCAGCTCTGCTAATGACATATGACAATACTTTACTAGAGAAATTACACTGAAAGGCTGATCCTGTGGCCCTGACAAGTTTCCATGGACACCTATGGTATAAAAGTTAATGGAATCCCCACTTGATTTGGAATAGTTGTGCAGTGAATTCACCTCCTCTGATGAGAGGCAAAATATAAGTTCAAAATAGCAAAGGAACTGCTCTCATACTGACATTTAATATTTCCTCAGCTATTAATAGTCAACAGGGGTTCAGACTTGCAAAGTGGAGAACGTTGCATGAAGCAGAATTCCCACTAAGGTTCAGCTACAACTCCCATTTAAATAAAAAAGAAGTCTTTCTATTAAAGTCAATGGGAAGTGGACTGGGCCCTACGCCTTGCAGATAAAGATGAGCTTTGCAGAATGAGCCTTCCACAAATTTCCTTGACTAGCTGCTGCAAAAACCTTTTAATCTGCTCAGTTTATATAGTATGAAAAGTGTTTTTAGGTTGCAGTTAGTCTCTTCCTCACCTGCTCACACCAGAACTTTAACTCCTAAGGAGATACAACAAAGACTGGGGCAACACAAGGGTCATCAGTTTGAACTTGTACACCACATATTTAAGTGACTTTTCATATCTAATGAGCATTGCCCAAAAGATATTCTATTTTTTTTCTCATATTTAAATACAAGAAAAATGAAACAGATTCACTGGTTCAGAATATTTTGGATTGGTATTCTGTTGTGTTTCTTTCATATCTCATCCTTTTCCAGTTGTGTATATGAATGAAGTTGATCATGGTGATAAATTTCAACTTACAAATCAAGTCACAGTGAAAAAAATCCTATTGTTTGGCTGTCTGAAACAGCCAGAAACCCATTTCAGAGAGCTCAATGCCTGGTGGACAAGCTGCAGAACATCATTTAAAAATCCAGTGTGCACTGCCTGACTGTCAGATCAGGATGAAAATGAAAACTGGCCTCCATTGTAAATGCCACTGCATGGAAGAAAAACAAAGTGGATGATTTGCCTGTCCAGTCCATTACTTTGATAAACTGTCTCTCTTGTTCTACTTAGTCAATTGCATCCCATACTGCCTGTTGCAAAGAGCGCACTTGGGTAACTACATGTGAGTATGTGTGAAATTAGTTCAACCATATTCTACTGTCAGAGCAAATCAGGTCCTTTCTGTCTTCTGACATATCATCATTTGTTCCTCTCCAGCAATCAACCAGTGTAATTTTCACTCTGACCTTCAGCTCCCCGTCAATGCTTTAACACAAATTACATGTTTTTCTGCATTTTTAAAATTCCAGCCTTGTTTCAACACAGTAAGTCCAACATGGTTCCTCTTTACCGCCCACCAAACTCCTGCACTCATTTGTCTCACTGGAGTGTACAAGGTCAATCAAGCTCAGCAAAACATGGTTCCCTGCTGTTAGAGCAAAGGGCTGATTCATGCTCTCTCACAACACATACTGAACACAACAGATTACCTATATTAACAACACAACTATTTTTAACATCAGCCTGGGGGAAGTGGGAGCTGCTGTTGTTGACACTTGATGTCAAACCAAGCAGCACATTGTAGTTTCTTGGCTTACAATGAAAACATTTTTCCAGACATTCATTTTGCATCCATGACACTTCACCAGCAGGTTTCCTGAGCACTTCTCCAATGTACTGAGGCAATGGAATTCTCCAGCTCGCCACGCATATATTTCTATGAGCCTCTGGACTGGCAAAGAAAGAGAGCTTTTAATTCTGTATCCTTACCTCTTGCATTACCACAGATAAATCATGCAGTGTCTAATATGGAGTTCAGCCTTGCTTATCCTATAACAAATCCGGGTTCCCAATTCCTTCTCTCCATACAGGAAGTTGTAAAAAGCCAAATTTCACTGATTCACAGAAAACAGAGATAGAAAGGATGCATTATATTATATCTGGTGTATCTCCCTGCCTGTGCAAGAGGGTCCTGGCCACCGGTCCGGGGGGCTCTGTATTTTAATTGAATTTTAAATGAAGCTTTTTATACATTTAAAAAACCTTATTTCCTTTACGTACAACAATATGTGACAAAGTTCCTCCTCTATCTTGGTGGGTCCTGCGCTCATTGGCAGATTTGCTCACCTCAGTGATCTTCCCCACGGTCTGGATCAACTCCTCCTGTGTCTGATCAGGAGTTGGGAGGTTTGAGGGGAACCCGGGTCCACCCTCTACTCCGGGTTCCAGCCCAGGGCCCTGTGGATTGCAGCTGTCTATAGTGCCTCTTGTAACAGCTGCATGACAGCTACAACTCTCTGGCCTACTTCCCTTTGGCCTCCTCCAAATACCTTCTTTATCCTCACCACAAGACCTTCCTCCTGGTGTCTGATAACGCTTGTACTCCTTAGTCCTCCAGCAGCACACCCTCTCACTCTCAGCTCCTTGTGCCTCTTGCTCCCAGCTCCTCACATTCACTTCCTCTCCTCTGGCTCCTCCTCGCCTGACTGGAGTGAGCTCCTTTTTAAACCCAGGTGCCCTGATTAGCCTGCCTTGATTGGCTGCAGGTGATCTAATCAGCCTGTCTGTCTTAATTGGTTCTAGCAGGTTCCTGATTACTCTAGTGAAGCCCCCGCTCTGGTCACTCAGGGAACAGAAAACTACTCATCCAGTGACCAATATATTTGCCCTCTACCAGACTCCTGTACCCCAGTGGTCTGGGTCTGGGACAAATAGTTTAGTTATATATTATAGACTTATTGAAAGAGACCTTCTAAAAACATTAAAATATATTACTGGCACGCGAAACATTAAATTAGAGTGAATAAATGAAGACTCAGCACACCACTTCTGAAAGGGTGCTGACCTCTGGTGTAGCTTTTATTCCTTATATTCTATCCTGTTGATTCCATTCTGCCTCGTCCCAACGTTAGGTTGTTCTCTCTTGCTGTAATCATTTCATCATATCCACTGCTTTTGTCACTGATGAGTACATCCTCCTGGTTAACACGTTGTCTCATCCTTACCTTTGGTGATGCTGTTCTCTGTTGATTCACCTACCACCTCTCTGGCCACAGCTTGAGCATCTGTTTCAGTGAGTCTTGCTCCTTCCCTCTCCCACCTTTGGTGTGGGTGCCACAGAGCGCTGCCCTTGACTTATCCATTTCTCTATCCAGCCCCTTTCTCTAGTTGATCACATCTGCTGTCATGGGTTTAACTGCTATCTCTATCCAATGTCCCCTACAAATGATTCATTGTCTCCCCTCCCCCAGCTTCTAATGACAGTTCTTCAGTCTTCATATACATATCTTTAGGGACTGTCTTTGTGGGGAGCTTGAGAGAAGGGCAGCAGAGACAAGTGGGAGGGGAGGTGGAGAGAGCATGCAGGGACAGGCTTTATGGGGAAAGGAAAGGGGAAGGGAAAGAAAGCAACAATCATGGTCCAATATCTAAATAAGTACTTTGCCTCAGTCTTTAATAAGGCTAATGAGGAGCTTAGGGATAATGGAAGGATGACAAACAGGAATGAGGATATGGAGGTGGATATTACCACATCTGAGGTAGAAGCCAAACTTGAACAGCTTAATGGGACAAAATTGGAGGACCCAGACAATCTTCATCCAAGAATATTAAAGGAACTGGCGCATGAAATTGCAAGCCCCTTAGTCAGAATTTTTAATGAATCGGTAAACTCAGGGGTTGTACCATACGACTGGAGAATTGCTAACATAGTTCCTATCTTTAAGAAAGGGAAAAAAAGTGATCCAAGTAACTATAGGCCTGTTAGTTTGACATCTGTAGTATGTAAGGTCTTGGAAAAAATTTTGAAGGAGAAAGTAGTTAAGGACATTGAGGTCAATGGTAATTGGGACAAATTACAACATGGTTTTACTAAAGGTAGATCATGCCAAACCAACCTGATCTCCTTCTTTGAGAAGGTGACAGATTATTTAGACAAAGGAAATGCAGTAGACCTAATTTATCTCGATTTCAGTAAGGCATTTGACATGGTTCCACATGGGGAATTATTAGTCAAACTGGAAAAGATGGGGATCAATATGAAAATTGAAAGGTGGATAAGGAACAGGTTAAAGGGGAGACTACAACGGGTCGTACTGAAGGGTGAACTGTCAGGCTGGAAGGAGGTTATTAGTGGAGTTCCTCAAGGATCGGTTTTGGGACCTATCTTATTTAACCTTTTTATTACTGACATTGGCACAAAAAGCGGGAATGTGCTAATAAAGTTTGCGGATGACACAAAGCTGGTGGGTATTGCTAAAGTGAAGAAGGACCGGGATATCATACAGGAAGATCTGGATGACCTTGTAAACTGGAGTAATAGTAATAGGATGAAATTTAATAGTGAAAAGTGCAAGGTCATGCACTTAGGGATTAATAATAAGAATTTTAGATATACATTGGGGACACATCAGTTGGAAGCAACAGAGAAGGAGAAGGACCTTGGAGTATTGGTTGATCACAGGATGACTATGAGCCACCAATGTGACACGGCCGTTAAAAAAGCTAATGCGGTTTTAGGATGCATCAGATGAGGTATTTCCAGCAAAGATAAGGAGGTGTTAGTACTGTTATATAAGGCACTGGTGAGACCTCACCTGGAATACTGTGTGCAGTTTTGGTTTCCCATGTTTAAGAAGGATGAATTCAAACTGGAACAGGTACAGAGATGGGCTACTAGGATGATCTGAGGAGTGGAAAACTTGTCATATGAAAGGAGACTCAAAGAGGTTGGCTTTTTTAGTCTAGCCAAAAGAAGGCTGAGGGGGGATATGCTTGTTCTTTATAAATATATCAGAGGGATTAATATTAGGGAGGGAGAGGAATTATTTAAGCTTAGTACCAATGTAGACACAAGAACGAATAGGTATAAACTGGACACTAGGAAGTTTAGACTTGAAATTAGATGAAGGTTTCTAACCATTAGAGGAGTGAAGTTTTGGAACAGCCTTCCAAGGGGAGTAGTGGGGGCAAAAGACATATCTGGCTTTAAGACTAAGCTTGATAAGTTTATGGAAGGGATGGTATGATGGGATAGCTTAATTTTGGCAATTGATCTTTGATTACCAGCAGATAAGTATGCCCAGTGGTCGGTGATGGGATGTTGGATGGGATGGGATCTGAGTTACTGCAGAGAATTCTTTCCTGAGTGCTGGCTGGTGAGTCTTGCCCACATGCTCAGTGTTTAGCTGATCGCCATATTTGGGGTCGGGAAGGAATTTTCCTCTGGGGCAGATTGGCAGAGGCCCTGGAGGTTTTTCGCCTTCCACTGCAGCGTGGGGCATGGGTCACTTGCTGGTGGATTCTCTGCAGCTTGAGGTCTTCAAACCACAATTTGAAGACTTCAATAACTCGGACATAGGTTAGGGGTTTGTTATAGAAGTGGATGGGTAGGGTTCTGTGGCCTGCTTTGTGCAGGAGGTCAGACTAGATGATCACATTGGTCCCTTCTGACCCTAAAGTCTACGAAACACTCAACGTTAAATGGCAGGGTAGCACCAGAATGAAGAAGGAATCCACTGGCTGGGGGCAGCACACGCTACTAGGAGTGAGAGATCCTAGAAGAAGCCTCCAAGGACAGCTGGTGCCAGGAAGATTGAGGAGAATGGGAGCAAAGGAAGCACCAGTCTGGAACAGAATTGGCTCTTTTGGAGTGGGGTAGAGGAAACCCTGCTCGGAGCCTGTGGGGCAGCCCTGGAAAGGGGTTGAGAGAAAACCTCTTGAAATCAAGGGAGCAGAGGAAACAACAGTCAGAACAGGGAGGAGCTGGTGGGAAGTAGGGACTCAGATAAAGTCCTGATGAAGGGCAGACATTTATCTTTATGGGAGGATAGCAGCAGAGGCCAATCAGAGAAAACAAGTCTGTGGGAGGGAATGGGACTCTTTGATGACCCCATGGGTGGGGGAGGGGCTGGAGCGCCTCTGGGTGGGGACCAGTTAAAGGTGTTGGTTAGCTGTTAGGTAGGGCTGCAGCAGAAAATGGTCCCAGGCAGGGACAGCTACAGAAGCATAATATAAGGCAACTTGGAGGCAAAAGCCAGGAAAGAATAATAATTCCCACTCACCCCCTTTCTACTAAGCTATCTCGCTTGTACTTATGTGTCACCACTTCTGGGAGGCAGGGAAGAGAGAAAGAAAGGGCAGTTGTTCTACTGTGCTAGTGGTCAAGCCTAGAGGGCTTTGGAGCCACAAAATGAGGAGAGAAGCTCAGAATAACCTATTCACACACTCACTCCTGATATAAAGTGTGGAGGAGCAAGAAGCTTGCTCTCTGACTGAGATCCCTCCAGTTGCAGGTTCTGCAGCCTGTCACAACCAGTCCTGTGTTGATGACTCACAAATCTACCTATCCAGACATGGTCCATCTCTCTCCTTCCAAATCCCCATTGTAACCTGTCTCTCTGATATCTCATCCTAGATGTTTCATCATTAATTTAAAGTTAATATGGCCAGAGCCCCAAACTTCTTATTTTTTCTCTGAAATCCTCCTGTCAACATGCCATTCTGTTGACAACACCACTATGCTCCCTGTTATTCTGGCCTACAATCTGGGAGACATCTTTGCTCCACCTAGGAGATGTTCAAATCTTTCCTTCACACTTCTAAGCTCAGACATTTCCGCTCAGTCCACACTACTAAAACTCTCCTGCTGGTTCCTCAGCCTTCTTACCTCTTAATATTCAAACTTCTTTTCCTCACATTCAAGGCCATGCAGAACTTGGCCCTTCCCAACCTATTTGACCTTGTCTCTTACCACATAGTGTCCTGCCCTCTCCACTCTCCCAGTGATGCCAGTATCTATGCCTTGTTTGTGTCCTCCCATTCTGGTCTCCAGTTTTTTCCCCCCATTGTTCTCTATGCTGTCCCTGAACTAGTACCCAGGTCATTGTCTCCCTCTCCCCATGACCCACCTGTGATGTGATGCCTAAAAGAAATGAATGAACAGATATTTTATTTCAGCTACTACTAAAAAAAAGAAAAAATCTGCTCCATCATGCTGTGCACTTGTTTTGCTGCTAACAGTGTAATTTCATTGCTGAGACCCCTGTTTACCCTCTTCCAGCCTCTCCCAGCTATTTTGTTTGTAGTATCATGTCAAACTACAATATAAGATTATTTGAACAAGAGTATGTAATCTTATTTGAGCACTGAGGCACACAATACTTTGGGGCACATAATCATTTTCATTTTTACCTCAATTCAACCTTAATAGTTTGTCCTATTGGGTAACTCTTATTTTCTTTATTAAGTATTATTATTATTATTGCAGGTCAATTCTGTTACAATTCATTTTGGCTTGATATGTTTTTCTTTTTGTAATGTCAAACTTCATATATTCTAGGACCATTAAGCACTGAACAATTTCTAACTGATGAGATTACTCAACTACAGCTTAAATATTCGCACCACTGATTTTGAAAGGAGATATTCCCTTGTACAAAATAACAGCTTTGTTCATGAAAGACTCTTTGAAATCCATGACTAAAGAATATGCATGTGATTTTGTATATATTTAATAAACATTTGTATTTCTTGCTAAACTGTGTGTGTGCCTATGCATTATATAAGAAACAAAGAATGGATTTCATCATCTTTTAGCTCAGCAGAATTGTTTGTAAGGCCATGTTTTAATACAAAATGAGACACTGGATCCTGACCCTGCCAGCAGGTAGGGGATCTTGGGGGACAACTACTGCACTGGTGGGGTGCAAAATAAACTTTAATAAGAAAATGCAAAAACAGGGAAAATTCAATAGAAAGGGGTATGGGGTTTGTTAAGGTAGACAATTGGGGAGGGGTTTCTTTTAGTAAATAGTATAGGGGGGTTCAATAGTGGGGTACAATACAGTGGGGTACAATACAGTTGGTAACCAATTAACACTGAAGTATAAATGTAACAGGTAGCTAACAATTTCTATGTAAAGGGTGTGTCACAGCAGCATATAACCAACTAACAGTTATGGGTAAAATGTGTTAAATAACCAACAACTCTAGGTAAAAATGTGTCACAGTGGTGTAAATGTAAAATGTGAGGTGTGTCAGAGAGAAAAAGGGTAACCAATGGGGTTTTATGCTAGACTTCGGTAATACAATTGAGGTTTGGCAGCAGTAGGAGCAGGGTGAACACATGGGTGAAGGGATTAAAAGAGAGAGAGAGAGAGAGGAAGGCAGTGGTAGAGGAATGAGGTTGGGGGATGGGAGAAGAGTAGCATGTGGTGGAGCAGAGACCAAAGGCAGAGGCGCTGCGGAGGGAGATTTAAACTCAGGGAGACACAGAGAGCAGACAGGCTGCAAGTTTAAACAGCAGAGAGACTGCAACGAGTGACTGGGGAGCTCGGGGGGAGACATGGGCAAGCTTGGGGGGGGTTAGGGCAGCGGGAAGACAGACTTAACCACAATTATACAGAACACAGCAAAATCTTATTTATGATCTAACTTAACCAAGACTACACAAATTAGCAAGTAACAGAACACAATGCAACAATTCTTTTTTAAACCTAACTTACAGAGCACAATACAAACAATTCTTTAAACCTAACTTAACCACAGCTATGCAAAATGAAATTACAACTTATCTAGACTAAGAACCTGATTCTAATAGGTGCACCTTACACTATGCCGATTCTTTGATCGGGAAGGGGAGCAGTTCCAGAGGGCAGAGTGGTGTGTGCCCAGGGTACAGCCCTGGGAGGGGGGGCTGCAGCAGTGGGGCAGCTGCAAGCCGGCGGCCCAGGATACAGTCCAGGAAGGCACAGCTTAGCAGCGGCACAGGCTTATTTTTAGCAGCAAAGGCGCTGCGGAGCAAGAAACAGATACAGATACAGACCAAGGAGTTAGCTTGGGTCTGTCTGCTGGGGAAACAAGGCCAGCAACTAGGACAGGGGGAGTCTGCAAGAGGGAGTTCTTACCAATCCCCAGGACAGCAGCAAGCACAGAGGCAGGAACAGCAGTAGCATCGGAGGATGGAGAGAGGACTCGATTCTTTTACAATAATCAGGAGATCTCCAGGCACAAATTCGTTGTTCGTGGGAGGGGAGTTTAAAAACGGAGGTACGCTCAAAAACAAACAAGAGCGGGGAGAGGGCCCCCCAAAGACCCCTAGCTGATCAGACTAGGTGGCAAAGCAAGGACCTTCTCCGAGGTCTGATCAGAAAATGTCCGGCTTTAAAGGCAAACTCAGGCAGTTTCCCACCAGTACTTTTGATTGGCTCCTCTTGATACAGGGGAGGAGAGAAGGCAAGGAAAGGCTGCAGGTAAGCATAGGCATGCCTGGGCATGTTCTGAGCCACAGGTATGACTCATATGCTTAATTAGTTGGCCACTTCAGGTCTTGCATTTCTAGGCAGCGCCCCCCACACCGAGCCTGGGTCTGAACAAAGAAGCCAAACAAAGAAGCAATGGCTCCAGTTAGTCTCCCTCCCTAGGCAGAGCAATGGCTCCAGTTAGTCTGTACAAGCCATTCCTATGAATAGGGCTGTGACTTTAGTTAGCACAATGGCCGGGAGGGGTGGCCACACAGGACAAACAGAAAGGAGAGGGGAAAAAGGAATGCAGCAGGGGGACAGCTGTAACAGACAGATCCTACATTAATATTTCCAGACAAAAGCTATGTTAAGATGGAGTCAAGGTTGAGAATATATATATCAGTAGATTAGGATAAAATACATTACAAATTTGTGACACACTGTACCTCAAAGTAGAAATCTGCAGCCCCCCTGTTCAACACTGTCATATGATTATGATGTGTTTTGTACAGTACATGCCTTGTGAGGTATCATTTTAAAAGTCTTGATCTGCTGAACATTAATTTCCTGTTGGATTGTATGTGTTATCACTGTATGTGAATTTACGAAGTATTGCTATGTATGTTAATGAAACATGTTGAGAGGCTGGGAACACTCATAGCTGGCTTTTCATTTGCAACAAAGGAGCAATCATCACAGGCCAGACAGGTGTTAATAGACCATCAAGAAGAATTAGGGTGACCAGATGACCACACTAAAATATCGGGACACATTGGGGTGCCATCAGCCCCGCCCACAGTCGACCCCTACTCCTCCCAGGCTCCACCCACACTCTGGCCCGGGTCCTGCCCCCTCCCTGCTAGCCCTCGGCCCCCCCACGCCCTTCCTCATCCCCCAGCCTGCTACTGGCTTGCTGTGTTCCTCCTCAGTCCCCCACCCACCGCTTGCCTCCCAGACCGCTCGCTCACCCTCCCACCCACCACTCACCCCTATGGTGCATACTTCCCCTCTGCCGAGTGGGTGCTCACCCACCCTCCACCTCTTCCTGCCCCTGCACTGCTCTCGCTCCACCCTCATTCACCCCCTTCCCCCAAGACCCTGCCCTGCCTCTTCTCCGCCTCCTCCCCTGAGCGTGCCACGGACCCACTCCTCCCACTCCCTCCTGGAAAGTGCTAAGTGCCACTCAGCATCTGCTAGGCAGCGGGAAGCGCTGGCGGGGGGAGGAGTGGGGATGCGGTGTGCTGGGGAGAGGCGGGGAAGAAGGCGGCGAGGGGCGGGGAGCTTGTCTGCAATTTTTCCCCATGGGTGCTGCAGCCTCGGAGCACCCACAGGGACAGTGCCTCCCTCCCACTCGCCTCCTTACCTGAATATTGGGACAAATGGCCTCCCAATCATACATTGATCGGGACATGGGACAAAGGGTTAAATATTGGGACAGTCCTGATTTTATGGGGACATCTGGTCACCCTAAGAAGAATCCACCTACCCAGAGGCTTCTCAGAGAAAGCACGTAAGCAATTGGGATGCCTAACCCATATCACAGCAAGGATGTTTCTAGCATCTAGAAGAAAGTTTAAAAGAGAGACAGTTACAAAATTATTTGGCCTTGCCCTCTCCCCCACCCCCATTCCAACATCTGGAAGATCGTCCGGAAGACAGAGACTTTGAACTTGGGAGATTGGTCCCAGGCTGGAAGGGAGTTCAGTTAGATTATTGAGAACTAGAAGTGCCTGTGACAAGTAAAGTCTGAGCAAAATCACTAAGGTCATTATGTTTGCTGGATAAGACCCTTCTACCTGAATACACATATTAAACCCTCAGTGCTACAAATGGCTGTTCAGTGAGCTCCACTGGGGTTCATCTGCACTGAGTCACTTGCAGGGTTGGGGGCCAATATATGATTCAGAGAATCAGTTTGTACTGGAATGAAGTTCTATAAGAGATTCGGTTCAGCAAAGTACAGTATAACATGTACTTCTCTCTCTTTTTCCCGTAGCACCGACTTAACAGGACTACTCATAGGAATAAAGTTACTGTCCTGTGCATTAGCAATAGTAAGCCTTTAGACTTTATGTGCCTTTGATCACTGTTTGAAAGCATTTTATCCCCAGTCACTGCAGCTGACAAGCATTCCCAGCTATTGTCAATTCTGAATATATTGCATTTGCAGACCTATCCTTTGTCACAAGCAGTAACAAATGAATACCAATGTAAAATACTGCGTTATAAAATGCCAATTTGTAACATTAAAATGATTTGTTTATGATCAGATTTTCAAAAGAATTCAAATACGAATATATAGCTACAGTTAAATGCCTTTTCATGCACACTTTCCAGCAATATATAATTCTGAAGATATTTTGCAAAAAGCAATATTTCACATTTCAGCTTTCATCCTTTGCGCGTTTGGAGCTGAAATTTCAAAGTATTGATTGGCCAGAAATAACAATACCCTTTTTATGTACCAAAATGTAATTTGATGTACTTTCCTTTTATGCTTTAATTGATTTCATACATTTGTATTGTTTCCATGCTATTTCACGCATTAACCATATTGTTATTGGAGAAGTATGAAGCAAACATCATTTAAAAAGTATGCCACATTAGGCTTACATGCAATGTATGCTCTATTAGTATTCAGAATGCAAACAAAATTCTTCATGTGGAGAGACCGAAATGCAGACTTTCTTGTTTTTACTTTTCCAGTCCTTAATGAAAATTCCAATCAATATTTGTACTAAAATGTTAATGAATTGTACCACCTCGTTAGAACTTTCACAATTTCCCCATATCCTTATTTTCACTCTCTAATGCATCGTTAAATATCATGCCTATGGCAAGCTTAATCAATTTCCTCTCTCTAAATAGATTTTCTTCCTTTTTTTAATAAAAGCCTTTACAGAAAGGAAACCAACAGTCTGATCTTTCTTCTGATTCTGCTAAAAGTCACATTTGTGAATTATAACTTTCCCTTCACATACCATTTCTTTACTTTTCTGTGAATCCTACTGTAATCCTCTTTATCACCATGATGGGGATGTATGGCAAGTCTTTTGTTCAATGAGTATAGGGCAAGCTAATGAAACCTTGTTCTACTTATTATTTTTGTTTCTAGTCTTTGAATTTAGCCCATTCTTTCTGGCTACAAGAGGAGGACAGACTGATAGCATGAAAGGTAAGTTGATCTAGAGGAGGGATCGGCAACCCTTGGCACGCAGCTTGCCAGGGTAAGCATTTTGGCGGGCCAGGCCGGTTTGTTTACTTGCCGTGTCTGTATGTTCGGCCGATCGCGGCTCTCACTTGCCGCGATTTGCTGCTCCAGGCCAATGGGGGCTGCGGGAAGAGGAGCGAGCCGAAGAATGTGCCGGTCACTGCTTCCCACCACCCCCATTGGCCTGGAGCAGTGAACCGCGGCCAGTGGGAGCCGCAATTGGCTGAACCTGTGGATGCGGCAGGTAAACAAACCATCCTATCCCATCAGGGGCTTTCCCTGGCGGGCTGTATGCCAAAGGTTACCAATCCCTGATCTAGAGACTGAAAGCATGGGTTTGAAATCAAGAATCATCCGTTCTCTAATCCAGGTTCAGATGATGACTACTGCAGCCTTAATCTTCCTCCATTTAGTTAAGCATTTTGCCTTATGTTTCCTCATCTGTAAATTAAGAATAATACTTACCTACCTCCCAGGAAGTTTTGATGATTCATTATTTAAGGATTGCAAAGCACTGTGTAAATAGAGCTGTGTGAATAATAGATTTTTGGTTTGCTGCCAATTCTGAAATTTAAAAAAAAATTCATTTTGGTTTGACCCAAACCAAAAATTTTGGTGAACCAAACACACACACACAAAAAAATCATTTCAGTTTTGAGATTTTTTTAAGTGGATTTTTTTTAATTTAAAAAAATAAAACACAAATGCAGGAAAATTCAAAACAAAGAATTGAAATATTTCATTTAAAAATGTCAAAATAAAAAGTTTCAATTTTGTCAGATTTTTTTTATTTGTTCTTCAAAATAATTCAGTAAAATTGACATGAATTTATGAAATGTTTCAGTCAACTTAAATCTGTATTTTTTGCTGGAAAAATAATTGCACTCAGCTGTCTCTATCTAACATTGTGCCTGCTGGTTACACAGCCTTCCAGTGCTTGGAGACCTGGCAACTTCAAATTCCAAGCTTATTGAAACAAATATCCTAGGTCAACACTTGTAAATGTCTATCACAAAGGCATAGGTCTCATCAACAATGATGAAAGGGTTGAAAAGAAGGTTACTGGGTTTTTTAATTTGGTTTTCTTAGGTGGCTGGCTGGCAGAGTTCCTGTCTGAATAATTATTTTAATACAGCTGGGGTTATGTTGTAATATGAAATAACTATAAGGGCACCATTATATTATTTAAATCAAAATAAGTAAAGTAAATAAAAACAATTTATTTTCACTATGTAACAGGAAGCTGTTGCTAACCTGACAATTCCACTTCTCTGCAATTTTCTACATTAAGTGAACTTGAGGGTGTTTCATTTAAACATCTCAAAATCTTCTCTAAAATCCCCATCAGGCCAGTGTATAATAACAGCCAAGCTGGATCAGACGAATGGCCCATGTAGTCCAGTATCCTGTCTTCCAATAGTGGCTAGTGCTAGATATTTCAGAGGCAATGAACAGAATAGTACAATTATCAAGTGATCTATACTGCAGTCCAGTCCCAGTTTCTGGCAGTCAGACGTTTAGGGACACTCAGAGCATGAGGTTGCATCCCTGACAATCTTGACTAATAGCCATTAATGGACCTATCCTCCATGAACTTATCTAATTCTTTTTTGAACCCACTTATAGTTTTGGCCATCACAACATCCCCTGGCAATGAGTTCCACCTGTTGACTGTGAGTTGTGTAAAAGAAATATTTCCTTTTGCTTGTTTTAAATCTGCTGGCTATTAATGTCATTGGGGAATCCCTGGTTCTTGTACTATATGAAGGGTAAATAACACTTCTCTGGTCACTTTCTCCAAACTATTCATGATTTTATAGATCTCTACCGTATCCTTTCCCCACAGTCATCTCTTTACTGAGCTGAACAGTCCCAGTCTTTCCAATCTCTTTCTGCATATGGAAGCTGTTCCACACCCCTAAACACTTTTGTTTACCTTCTCTGTACCTTGTCTAATTCTAATATACCATTTTTAAGATGAGGCAACCAGAACTGTATGCAGTATTCAAGGTGTTGGCATACTGTGGATTTATACAGTGACATTATGACATTTTCTGTCATATTATCAATCCCATTCCCAATAGTTCCTAGAATTCTGTTAGCTTTTTTTATTGCTTCTATATATTGAACAGATGTTTTCAGAGAGCTATCCATGATGACACCAAGATCTCTTTCTTGAGTAGTAACAACTAGTTTAGAACAATTTGTACATATACTTGGGATAATGTTTTCCAATGTGCAATCTTTGCATTTACCAACACTGAATGTCACTGTCATTTTGTTGCCCAATCACACAGTTTTGTAAGATCCCTTTTTTAATTCTTCACAGTCAGCTTTGGACTTAACTACCTTGAATAATTTTGAATTAACTGCAAACTTTTTCATTTTATTGTTCACCCCTTTTTCCAGCTCACTTATGAATATGTTGAATAGCACAATACAGATCCTTGGGGGGCCCTGCTATTTACTTCTTTCCATTGTGAAAACTGACCATTTATTCGTAATCTCTGTTTCCTATCTTCTAACAAGTTACTGATGAGAGGACCCTCCTCCTCCCATCATTGCTTACTTTGCTTAAGAGCTTTTGATGTGGGACCTTATCAAAGAATTTCTGAAAGTCCATAATCTGCAATGAAGATTGATGTCAACAATTAATTTAGCTTCTTCTCAATGGCCTTTTTCTTCCATGAATGTTCCTTTAGCTCCGTAGTGACCCCACTGATTGTTTGGCAGGCTTCCTGCTTCTGTTGTACTTAAAATACGTTGTTAGTATTTGTGTCTTTAGCTAGTTGCTCTTCAAATTCTTTTTTGGTCTGCCTAATTATACTTTTAACTTGACTTGTCAGAGTATATGCTCCTTTCTATTTTCCACAGTCATATCTGACTTGTAAGTTTTAAAGGATGTCTTTTTGTCTCTAACTGCCTCTTCTACTCTGCATAACCATGATGCCATTTTTTTGGTCCTCCAATTGTTTTTCATGGGGGGTTTTTTTGGGGGGGGCGGGGTGTCCTTCAACTGTTTTTTTTAATTATTATTATTATTATTTTAAATCTGGGACATGCATTTAATTTGAGCCTCTTATGGTGTTTTGAAAAAGTTTCCATGCAGCTTGCATGCAGCTTGTTCCACTTAATTTTCATTTAACTAGTTTCCTCATTGTTGTGTAGTTCTCCTTTTTTAAGTTAAATGCAACTGTGATGGGTTTCTCTGTTATTTTTCCCAATACAAGGATGTTAAATTCAATTACATTAAGGTTGCTATTAACAAGCAGCTCAGCTATATTCACCTCTTGAACGAGATCTTGTGCTCCATTTAGGTTTAAAGCAAGAATTGCCTCTCCAGTTGTGGGTTCCAGGATGAACTGCTTCAAGAAGCAGTCAATGGTATCTAAAACTTTCATCTCTGCATTCCATCCTGGGGTAACATGTGCCCAGTCAATATAGGGATAATTTAAATCCCCCCTTACTATTGGGTTTTCTGTTTTCGTAGCCTTGCTAATCTCCCTGAACATTTCAGAATCACCGTCACCATTCTGGTTAGGAAATCAATAGTATATTCTTACTGCTATAGTCTTTTAATTAAAGCATGGAAATTCTATCCCTAGAGAGTCTATAGTTCCACTTGATTCATTTAAGATTTTTACTAACTTGATGTGGTGACAACAGACAAAAATTAATTACAATTGGGAAGGTGGGGCGTAACAGTTTTGTAGGTCTACACAAAAATTCCAAGGTGGAATTTGGACATCCAATGTCCCCACTATTTCATGTACGATGTGATGGGTAATAACATGAAGTGGCTCCGTGTTTTTTAAGACTGAACTGGCTCTTTTTTGAGATACGTATTTACAGAGGAGCTGCAATTTCAGCTAGCATTCGTGCAATGTGCACACACACTGGCTTCCTGCTTTTTCCACCAAACTCTTCTCTTTTTCAGTCGGTGCGTCTCTCTCAAAGTGTCATGCAGATTGTTAAACTCACCTCCAAGTCTCCCACTTTACTGGTCTAAGTTGAGTACTACATCCTGGGATGTAGACAGGTTACCCTACTACCCTGCACTACCTGTTTGGGCACCAGGAATCATGTGCGAACTGGTTACTGTGGTTCATGCATATCCCTAGCAGAGGGGCTGGGCCTATCCAGGAGGGAAGATGCTGAAAATATCTGATGTTGGTATGGCAGGGAATGAGCTCATCATTGCTGGACTCAGCTCATTCATTTTTGCCAACTTTTAAGTGATTCATGAATTGCTTACTTTATTGCAGTTGGAAAAAAATGTGAAGACTGTCTCTATTCTCTGACTCCATTCCAGACTATGCTTTCAGGAGTTTAGAATCTTCCCATTTTAGCAAGTTTGTTACACTTCTTTGGCTTGCTGGATAAAGCTGCTATTGTTATGGGCTAACCTGACAGAAACAACTTTATACTTTCAATGTTAGGGATTTCCATTTGAAATCAGAATTAATATTTTCCTTATTAATATTTCTGGGTAAGCCACAATTTCCCCCTTGAAGCAATGTGCAAAACTTATATATATATATTTTTTCTTTTAATATAGTTTGTTCCAAATGTTACTGCTCAGACACTCTGCTTTTATGTTACAACCCGCCCCTCTGCTTTATCTGGATTTTATCTGTTTAGATGGTAAGCTCTTCAGGGCATTGTTTTCTTGTCCTCCAGTTTCAAGATATAAATAACAAAGATACTTCTGAAAAATTTTCACTGCTGCCCTGCTTTCCATTTTCAAATACAGAGAGGGAAAGTGATTGATGACAGTTATATACAATGTATTGCACCATCGCTACAGTAAAAGTACCCTAATAAGTATCATATGTTATAAATAGGGCCCTACCAAATTCATGGCCATGAAAAACATATCACATGAAATCTGGTCTCCCGCCGTGAAATCTGGTCTTTGGTGCGCTTTTACCCTATACTATACAGATTTCATGGGGGAGACCAGAGTTTCTCAAATTGGGAATTCTGACCCAAAAGGGAGCTGGGTGGCCAGAGAGGGGCAACTGCTTACCAAGATACCAGGTCTGCAGGTAGTAATGCAGAAGTCAGGATGATAATACTATATCATGCCATCCTTACTTCTGCATTGCTGCTGGTGGCAGCTCTGCCTTCAGAGCTGGGCTCCTGGCCAGCAGCCTCCGCTCTCCAGCTGGCGAACTCTGAAGGCAGCGCCGCCGCCAGCAGCAGTGCAGAAATAAGAATAGCAGTACTGCAACCTCCCCTAAAATAACATTGCAACACCTCGCCCCCGCCGCACACACACACAATTCCTTTTTGGGTCAGGATCCCTACAATTACAACATTGAAATTTCAGTTTTAAATAGCAGAAATATGAAATTTACTATTTTTAAAATGCTGGGACTGTGAAATTGAACAAAATGGACCGTGAATTTGGCAGGGCCCTAGTTATAAATGGCTTAGGCCCTAGTTGTGTTAACAAGTACTGTGCCTTGATTAGGCCCAGCTGACTTCAGTGGAACTATTTATATAGTAACCAATGTGCTTGCAAGTAAGTTTATGCAGGATCAGGCCTTTAACAAGCCCAGAGGAGCCCAAACAATTGCCCAAGGAAGAATTACAGAGCAGGACATTTCAGGAACTTTGTCTAGTCAATGGTTTAATTGCACATCTAGATTCAAATGCTACTGTTTCCCTCAAGCCAGGTCACAAAAATAGCAGTTAACAAATCTGACTTGGTGTTTAGCAACTATAGTTTTGCACTGTGCAAACTTTTGTTCATGTCAGGCTATTTCCCTGATGTATTAGGCATGGTTCCAAGCTACAAAAATGAGATTTGGATCCGGGTTTCTCCTAAGTCTGGACATGTTTGGATTTGGATACTAGGATCTACTTTTGTGGCCAAATTTCAAGCAGAATTTGATTCCAATTTCAGATTCTGAAGCCCCGAAGTTTGGAAATAGTCAGATTGCAGGTCATTGTTAGGACCCATCTCAAAAGCTGTTGTCTCCTAAGTGATTCTGACTCAGCCTCTAGTGGTGGTTATTTGTTTTAAAGCTTTGTACAACTTCCATCTTCAAAACAATTTTTGGAAGAAAAGTAATTATCCTGCCAGCACAATTTATCTGAGAATCAGCATGCTGCCTTGAACTGACGTATTTCATTTGTGCTATCACTTAAGGGCCCAGTCCTGCTCCCATTTAAGTTAATGGTAAAATATGATGCACTTATGGAGGGGAGGGATAGCTCAGTGGTTTGAGCATTGGCCTGCTAAAGCCAAGGCCGTGAGTTCAATCTCTGAGGGGGCCACTTAGGGAACTAAGGCAAAAATTGATCTTGCTAGTAAAGGCAGGGGACTGGACTCAATGACCTTTCAAGGTCCCTTCCAGTTCTAGGAGATTGGTATATCTCCAATTATTTATTTACATCTACACTGAACTTTTTCTTTAAAATGTCCATTATTAGAAGCAACAATTGGAGATCTAAAGTAGAAGAGCCATAGCCACTGGCATTTTAACCATGCAACCTTCTTTAGAGAGCGAGCTGGTGCACAAAACCAAGTTTTTGCATTAGTTTCACCAAATCAGGAAACTCATTTAGTTGTATTAATGCACAAATTTTGTGCAGACAAATGTGTCTTTGAACAGTGAAATTCCTATTGTTGTTACTGCCAGCAGAGCTCTACCTGTAATTGAGCAAGCATGGCAAACTTTAAGAAAAACCTCAGTGCACACAAGACAGCACTAACTTCAACAGACTCGAGTTCAAGCCCTAAGAGGACTATACATTGCAATAGACCTAAAATATACAACACAGCTGATCTGGCTCAGACTAAAAGTCTTAAAATGTAACACCTTGCAATATAAAATCTTCTGCAAATATTTGAACAAACAAGTCCTACATGCTCACGTGTTCTTTTAAATAGTTTAATTAAAACAAACTGCTGCACAATGGACTCCGTTCTTCCCTAAATTTTCCCACAAAACTCTCATTAAGATTATGCAAGTGTATGCAGAAGTAACTGAGAAAACAAGCTCTGAAGAATTTAGACAACTATTTTCAATTATCAACTAATTCCTTTTTCTTCCATCCCTCTGTATTGTGGACACTCCTCCCCCACTCCGCCTCAATTCTCCTCAGCCCAGGATGGGGATCAGTGGCAGAAGAAAAGAGAAGAGCAAAGGGAATGAAGAAGGAGCTGTGGCAGAGTGAGGAGGGAGAAGTGAAAAGATATATAGGACTCTGTGCTCCAGAGTCCGAATGGCTGTGGGAGAGCAGCAGATTCTATGGGGCAAATGCGCGGAGCTCAATGGACTGGGAAACTTCTCCTCTCCTGCCCCAAGAGAATGATCAGTCAAACTCCAAGAATCCACCCCAGGATCAGCACTTATGCAGAAAAGACAGCCAATAAAAGAGCACTGAGACATATTTTAAGTGATAAGTGTGAAAAGCTCAGAGATCCAAAGCAGCTGCATGTGCAAGCAATGAGATACAGCAAGATCAGAGCTACTGCATAAGAAAGTGAAATTTAAAAGAAAATAAAGAAACAGGCAGACAAGACATAAGAACAAAATAAAACTATGGCAGGGTAAAGAAAATGATGATTTGAGCAGCTTTCCTTCTGAAAAAAGAAAGCTTTGCCTTGGAGAGAGCCATGAGCAAGTAAAGTACAAGAAATATGCCAGTACATTTTTATAAAAATTGAAAGCATATGTGTTGCATTCAAACCTACAATTCAAACAAAATGTAGTTTATAGGGATCTTTTCATTGCAGAGGAACTGTGGGGTGGATTGTGCCTTGGAAGGACAACCCATGGCAAGCAGCCGTGGGGAGCCGCACCATCCCAAGACGGAGCACTGGAAGGCATCCGAGGAACAGAATGCTTCCTGGAGCTTCTCAACACACAAGGGCAGTGCACTCACTACTGCAGTCCTTAATGGGGAGCAGATTGCTACCCTCCCTGGTGGGGGAGGCAGAGTCATGGCTCCACCTCCTCACTGTCCCCTTTGGGGTGCTGGGAAGCACAGAGGAGTGAGGAAGGAGCAGTGCCCATGCTCTTTGACTGCGAGGGCTGCAGTTCTCCCTAGCCCTTACTCTTTATAAAAACCTGTCACGTCTCAAAAAATTGTTCTTGTGCTCCTCCTCAGCCATCTCTCTTCTAGATGGAACAAGCCCAATCATTCCAACTGTTCTTCACTGTGCTTTCCAAACCTCTGATCACTGCTCTCCTCTGGTCTATTTCCAGTTTTAAAACTGTGATGCCCAAGACTGGCCTCAGTCTTCCAGCTGAGCCATTCCCACCTCCCAGCACTTTACCCCTCTGGAAAAGCTAGGTAGAATCTGGCCTGATTTGATTGGTGTCCAATTGTCTGGATGAAATCATCACAGAGTCCAATAGACAAGATTGCTGTAATGCATGTTAAATGGGTTCGTTTTCCTTTTTAAATATGTTTAAACATGTACCAAAGGAAAACTAAAACTAGAGGTTTTGCACAGTGGGATATTAACTACGGTACTGATTTCTAAAATACTGACATTGTCACCTGCACTATTGTGGGATCACAGAAAAGGATTTGCTTCTCATGTACTCCATATGAGCAAGTACAACTTGTTGAAAATGCCAATACTTTGATATATAGCTATTTGAAAGCCTATTCAATATAGAAGCCAAACAATTGTGGGGATACAGTATGCAGCACTAGAATAGCACCTGCTCAGGATTCTCCATCTCTTGACTTTTGAAGGTTTAAATATTTTTTCCCCAAACACAACTCAAATGTTCCCTCAGCCTAGCGAGATAATATAGTCTTATAAGCACAGCACTGGCCAAAATTATGTCTTGCTTTTAAATTTCCACTGGCTTCAGACCCAAGCCATCATGTGTCTCTGTTACTTCAGTATTTATGGTATCCAAAGCTGGATGGCTCAAAGCCGCTGAATATTCAGTTCTATTCCAGTAAAAATGAGAGCCCCTCCTTTGGAAAAAAAACTAAACTAAACTAAAATTACTCAGCTTGTCAGCCACTCCTTCCACCTTCCAACTCAAATGGTGAACACCATATTACTATCAAAGAAGTTAATCATTTTTAAACTTTTGAATTAGCCCTGAATCAGACAGTGACAGACTTTTTTTTTTTTTTTACCATGTGAAAAAGATCTCCAGCCTGAAATGGTTTCCTTTCCCTGCTGACACTAGCCTGGTAATGTTCCTGTATTTGTCACTTCACACATTGACTATTATGCTTATTGTAACATCCTACCATTTGGCCTCTCAGATAAAGTGACCAGATGTCCCAATTTTATAGGGACAGTCCCGATTTTGGGGTCTTTTTCTTATATAGGCTCCCCCCACCCCCCTTCCTGATTTTTCACATTTGCTGTCTGGTCACCCTGCTCAGAATAGGCAGGCAGAAGACTTCAGCTGACTAAACCTGCCACAGCATTCTGAATCACTAGCTCAAAAATGTTTTTCTTCATTCATGCTGTTGGTCCCCCCCCCCCGCTTTTTTTAAATTTATTTAACAAACCTGGTAATCTACAATACAAAATCATTGTCTCTTGATAGTCTGACCTGTGCATTATGTTCCCTGATAGAAAACTATATAGAATCTCCCCAACAGAGACAGCAGATGTCACCAACCTGATATGTTGACAATAGGTTAAAGTCTTCCATGATCTTAAAAGCATTCTAATGAATGTAAGTATGTTCCATAGCCTTTGCTTGTTCTAATTATTTGATTGTATGTTGTACAGAACCCCTGGATGCTAGCTAGAATAAGAACTAGAAAAGCGTAGTGTGTCCAGTAAGACTTTGCTTCTGCAGAACTACGTCACCCAACAATCATTATTTTAATATTTTAAACAAATGTGTGCTGGTGATTTTCAGTACAGAAAGAAAAAGGAGGCCTTTCCCCTGAGTGTTTTAATAATCATAATATGGTTTGATACAAAAACACAATAGTTACAAACAGGTGGGTAGGGGAGGAAGGATCAGGGATGCAGTGATAAGATGGTGGGTACTCACTCAATTTAGCTGTCAGCACATCTTGAGGATGCCACTAACAGGGTTTTATTTGCTTGTTTATTTTAATAATAAACACTAGACTTCAATTTAAGTTGCCAGCTCCTCGGAGCGGGGACTTTGGTTCTTGAGTGGTTGGAAAGTTCCTGGCACACAGTGGGCACTACCATAATAATAATTTATTGTTATTATTATTTAGTATCTATCAGTTCCTCCCTCTTGTTGTTGTGGGATGTTATTTTTTCAGTGCAGCACAGCAGGGGTGGCACAGCACTGTCTTTAATTTTCATGCACCAAGCAGGGCTTTTTCATTTCACAGATCATTACTAATTTGATAAAGTGATTCTCCAAAGACACAACCATCTCCTGCCACATCCTCTACCTAGAGGGTAGGTTCAGATGGTTTTCTTTTTGTTAACTCTGCCATTGGGTACATAACGTGGAGTGGAACATTCTGTGTGGGCTCTTCTATAAGGTTAAAAATCAGTATTGTTTATTCTCACTGACCAGAGAGTCAATTATTTTGGAATGGCGTCACTAGTTATGCAGTACAATAGCTTCTTACATTATTTTAGTAGGGAATCTTATTTTATCTTATAATAGTTATAAGAAGGTTACATTTGTTACTATTTAACTTCTCATTCATTTCAGCAAAGAATTAATTTCAAAATTGATCTAGGACCATTTAAAATCTTACATTATTAAGAAGTTTTGGAACAACTCAGGCACCTGGAAACCAAAACGCAACTAACTTTCATGATTTAATTGAAAAATCTCTACCCAGCGTTTGCCTATAATAGATCCCTTTCCCTATCTGCTGCTCTAGCAGGATTTAGCTGCTTTGTAGTCTATGTTTGAAAGAAATTAGGAGTTTTCTTGATATTGGCATTATTTCCACATCAGCAACATGATATTATATCTTCCCTACACAGAATGGGCAAATAGCTCTTAAGAGTATTTGTGAAAGCAGTTTTTGATATATGGTAGTAAGATTACAAATTATATACAGGATACTTTGGTACATATTCACAGGGTTCAAAGTATATCCGGCACTTTTAAGAGTTAATGGAGCTGAAAGGAATTTGATAGTTTGCAGAGTTCTTGTGGTGACAATAAAAAAGTCCCTCTGTATCTAATTATTCTGGACCCCATAAACCCAAAGAAATGTTTCGGTTTAATCAGTCTACAGATTTTCATACTGTGGTAAAAGATATTCCCCTCAGCATTAATACATTTATGATATTCAACCAGAAAAAGGGACCAAAACTGATAGATATAAAAACTTGGTCCACCTATTCATGGAATGCTCACTGATGTCAATTGAAGCAGGACTTCTGGTTCAAAGGCATTATACAGCACTTGCATCAGCATAACTTCTTCAAGTGGCTTGTTTATCACTGTGTTTGGGGCTAGGATGTACATTTTCTCTGCTTGTCCAAGAAAAGCAAACCCTTCAGCTTCAAATAGATTCTCTGATGCTGCTCTGAGTGGTTGGCTTTCCAGATTGCCTTTGTTTAACTGAAGGTAACATGGGCAGGAGAGTAGTTGCTGTGACACTACACTCCGTATTCTTTAGTGGCATGATTATGATATGATTAGGACATAATTATCATACAATTTATATAAGATGAGTGATGTAAGATGTCATGGGAAAGTTATGATTTGCTGGATATGATTATCCTATTTATGGGCATGTATCATTTTTGTATCTGAAGTTATGAATATTGACTAGGTATCTTTATTTCAAATGTGCTTACTCTGGAAAACATCCACAGCCAGCTTTTCTGGTATAACAATGAATAAGCCAGACAGTGCTAATAGCTCATCAGCAAAGGTAATGCACTGTGAAATTTTTAGCCTTCTTGTAAACATTTCGGCCGACCTGTAAATAATGGCTGCTATGACTCAGCAAGGGCATGTGACCAGGCCACATGATATTGAACTCCATTTTGCATACCTGTATTTTTACACAAGATAACCGTTATGCTCTTCTTGATACAGGAGAGAAGGAATCATCCCCTACAGTAAAGGAGGAGCAGCCTCATACCCCTAAGGCTGGGAGGTCTGCTGCCACCCCTGAAAATAGGAAACATAGGGTAGTGGTGGTCGGAGACTCTTTGCTGAGGGGGATGGAGGCGCCCATCTGTCCCCCTGACATTTCATCTCTGGAGGTATGCTGCCTGCCGGGGGCCCGTATCCGAAATGTTACAGAGGCATTGTCAAGGATTATCCAGCCTTTTGACTACTACCCCATGCTACTCATCCATGTGGGCACAAATGATACTGCAAGGTGTGACGCTGAGCAGATCAAGAGTGATTACAGGGCTCTGGGAGTACGGGTGAAGGGGTTTGGAGCGCAGGTGGTATTCTCTTCGATACTTCCTGTCAAAGGTAGGGGCCCAGGCAGAGACAGATGCATCATGGAGGTGAATACCTGGCTGCGAAGATGGTGTCACCAGAAGGGCTATGGCTTCCTCTACCACGGGATGCTATTCGAGGAAGGATTGCTAGGGAGAGATGGCTTTCACCTTTCGAGGAGGGGAAAGACCCTATTTGCACACAGACTGGCTAACCTAGTGAGGAGGGCTTTAAACTAGGTTCAACTGGGACAGGTGAGCAAAGCCCACAGGTAAGTGGGAAACCTGGGAGATGGGTCGGAAACAAGAGGGAGCATGGGCTATAATGGCAGAGAGAAAGGAGGGTCAGGGCAAAACTGGGAGGCAAGATCAAACCAGTATCTTAGATGCCAATACACAAATGCGAGAAGTATGGGTAACACTGGTCTGCAATTTTTGAGAAGTCTTCTGCTTCAGAGATAAAATGTGATATTTATTATGTATTTTGATGTGCTGAATTCAAATATGATAATTAAAACAACTGATTGGCTACTGTTTCTAAGATATTTAAGTTTTTACATATTATGTCTATGTATATTGTGTAGATAGTAGAGTTTTAATCATAAATTGTAAACCTAGGTCTTTTCATGTGTTTATGGTTGCTTGACATGATAATATTTCACCTGTCCTGTTTATGTAACACTTTAAAAATTAGCAAAAGGGTTATAGAAATAAAATTTATTATGAAACAAAAGGCAAAAAACTATTCTGTACATAGTTTAGTCCTATTCGGTGTCCATTCGGTGCTTCTTGGCTTGTCTCTTGTATTCATTAAATGGAGCATCTCTTGTCACTGTCCAGCAATAGTCTGCAAGCACTGATGGGCTCCATTTGCCCTGATAGCCTGCCAGGAGATTCCACTGCTGTAGTCTGGAGCCCAACAACTCTGCCTTACTCTTGGGTAGTTCCAAAGCCCTGACAAAGTCATTCAGTTCACCTTGTGTTAGGAGGTGTGGTTCAGAGGAGGAGGATGGGAGAAAATGTGGGTCTTGTGACATTGATGGTTCAGGACCAGAAGTTTCATCCTCTTCCTCTTCCTCGTCCGATTCAAGTGAGAATGATTCTGGTGCATCAGGAACCGGCAGTCCTTCTCCGTGGGGTACTGGGCATATAGCTGATGGAATCTTTGGATAATGCACAGTCCACTCTTTCTTCTTTGACACACCTTTCCCAACTGGAGGCACCATGCAGAAGCAACAATTGCTGTTATGATCTGTTGGCTCTCTCCAAATCATTGGCACTGCAAAAGGCATAGATTTCCTTTTCCTGTTCAACCACTGGCCAAGATTTGTTGCACAAGTGTTGCAGCATATGTGCGGGGCCCACCTCTTGTCCTGATCTCCAATTTTGCAGCCAAAATAAAGGTGATAGGCTTTCTTAACCGTAGTGGTTATACTGCACTTTTGTGATGCAAAAGTCACTTCACCACAAACATAGCAGAAGTTATCGGCATTGTTCACACAAGTACGAGGCATCTCTGCTCACTTTGGCTAAACAGAAATGTGTCCCTTTGCAAAATCAAACACTGACAAATAAGAAAGCACAACTCTGTATGATTTCTAGAGCTGATATAGGGCAATTTGTTCAGCAGAGTGATATAAGCTTTGTTATGATTGCATCATCCATGACTTCTAGGAATAACATGATGCAATTCATATCATGTATGACGCAATACCAGCTTCAGATTGCATCATTCCTTGTTTTGCCTCAAAAGCAAGTACTGTCCAAACCCAGTCATAGTTTTATTCATAGATCCAGTCAAAGATGTATTTTAGTCATTTCTGGTTTAAATTGAGATCCCTTCCCTTTATAACTCACTTATCCTCCGCCATTCCCAAGTCAAGGGTCGTATATACTGACTCAATAGCATATCTCGAAAACTAGAGCCAATCAACAATTTTAAGCATCATTTTCGTTCTCAGTGACCCAGAATTAGTAAAGTTGGACTACATTTATTTCAGAAGCATTTTGGCTGTAGAGAAGTGTAATAAGCAGGAAGAACTGGAAGTGCTAATAAATAAATACAACTATGACATTGTTGGCATCACTGAAACTTGGTGGGATAATACACATGATTGGAATGTTGGTGTGGATGGGTATAGTTTGCCCAGGAAGGATAGATAGGGGGAAAAGGGAGGAGGTGTTGCCTTATATATTAAAAATGTACACACTTAGACTGAGGTGGAGATGGACATAGGAGATGGAAGTGTTGAGAGTCTCTGGGTTAGGATAAAAGGGGTTAAAAACAAGGGTGATGTCGTGCTAGGAATCTACTACAGGCCACCCAACCAGGTGGAAGAGGTGGATGAGGCTTTTTTTAAACAACTAACAAAATCATCCAAAGCCCAAGATTTGGTGGTGATGGGGGACTTCAACTATCCAGATATATGTTGGGAAAATAACACCGCGGGGCACAGACTATCCAGTAAGTTCCTGGACTGCATTGCAGACAACTTTTTATTTCAGAAGGTTGAAAAAGCTATTGGGGGGAAGCTGTTCTAGACTTGATTTTAACAAACAGGGAGGAACTCATTGAGAATTTGAAAGTAGAAGGAAGCTTGGGTGAAAGTGATCATGAAATCATAGAGTTTGCAATTCTAAGGAAGGGTAGAAGGGAGTACAGCAAAATAGAGACAATGGATTTCAGGAAGGCGGATTTTGGTAAGCTCAGAGAGCTGATAGGTAAGGTCCCATGGGAATCAAGACTGAGGGGAAAAACAACTGAGGAGAGTTGGCAGTTTTTCAAAGGGACACTATTAAGGGCCCAAAAGCAAGCTATTCCGATGGGTTAGAAAGATAGAAAATGTGGCAAAAGACCACCTTGGCTTAACCACAAGATCTTGCATGACCTACAAAATAAAAAGGAGTCTTATAAAAAATGGAAACTAGGTCAGATTACAAAGGATGAATATAGGCAAACAACACAGAAATGCAGGGGCGAGATTAGAAAGGCAAAGGCACAAAATGAGCTCAAACTAGCTATGAGAATAAAGGGAAACAAGAAGACTTTTTATCAATACATTAGAAGCAAGAGGAAGACCAAGGACAGGGTAGGCCCACTGCTCAGTGAGGAGGGAGAAACAGTAACAGGAAACTTGGAAATGGCAGAGATGCTTAATGACTTCTTTGTTTCGGTCTTCACTGAGAAGTCTGAAGGAATGTCTAACAAAGTGAATGCTTATGGGAAGGGGGTAGGTTTAGAAGATAAAATAAAAAAAGAGCAAGTTAAAAATCATTTAGAAAAGTTAGATGCCAGGAGTTAATAGAGGAGGTATCTGAGCCTCCAGCTATTATCTTTGGAAAGTCATGGGAGACGGGAGAGATTCCAGAAGACTGGAAAAGGGCAAATATAGTGCCCATCTATAAAAAGGGAAATAAAAACAACCCAGGAAACTACAGATCAGTTAGTTTAACTTCTGTGCCAGGGAAGATAATGGAGCAGGTAATCAAAGAAATCATCTGCAAACACTTGGAAGGTGGTAAGGTGATAGGGAATAGCCAGCATGGATTTGTAAAGAACAAATCGTGTCAAACCAATCTGATAGCTTTCTTTGATAGGATAATGAGTCTTGTGGATAAGGGAGAAGCGGTGGATGTGGTATACCTAGACTTTAGTAAGGCATTTGATACTGTCTCGCATGATATCCTTATCGATAAACTAGGCAAATACAATTTAGATGGGGCTACTATAAGGTGGGTGCATAACTGGCTGGATAACGGTACTCAGAAGTAGTTATTAATGGCTCCCAATCCTGCTGGAAAGGTATAACAGGTGGGGTTCCGCAGGGATCTGTTTTGGGACCAGCTCTGTTCAATATCTTCATCAATGACTTAGATGTTGGCATAGAAAGTACGCTTATTAAGTTTGCGGACGATACCAAACTGGGAGGGATTGCAACTGCTTTGGAGGACAGGGTCAAAATTCAAAATGATCTGGACAAATTGGAGAAATGGTCTGAGGCAAACCGGATGAAGTTCAATAAAGACAAATGCAAAGTGCTCCACTTAGGAAGGAACAATCAATTTCACACATACAGAATGGGAAGAGACTGTCTAGGAAGGAGTATGGCAGAAAGAGATCTAGGGGTCATAGTGGACCACAAGCTAAATATGAGTCAGCAGTGTGATACTGTTGCAAAAAAAGTAAAAGTGATTCTGGGATGCATTAACAGGTGTGTTGTAAACAAGACATGAGAAGTCATTCTTCTGCTCTACTCTGCGCTGGTTAGGCCTCAACTGGAGTATTGTGTCCAGTTCTGGGCACCGCATTTCAAGAAAGATGTGGAGAAATTGGAGAGGGTCCAGAGAAGAGCAACAAAAATGATTACAGGTCTTGAGAACATGACCTATGAAGGAAGGCTGAAAGAATTGGGTTTATTTAGTTTGGAAAAGAGAAGACTGAGAGGGGACATGATAGCAGTTTTCAGGTATCTAAAAGGGTGTCATAAGGAGGAGGGAGAAAACTTGTTCACCTTAGCCTCCAATGATAGAACAAGAAGCAATGGGCTTAAACTGCAGCAAGGGAGATTTAGGTTGGACATTAGGGAAAAGTTCCTAACTGTCAGGGTAGTTAAACACTGGAATAAATTGCCTAGGGAGGTTGTGGAATCTCCATCTCTGGAGATATTTAAGAGTAGGTTAGATAAATGTCTATCAGGGATGGTCTAGACAGTATTTGGTCCTGCCATGAGGGCAGGGGACTGGACTCGATGACCTCTCGAGGTCCCTTCCAGTCCTAGAGTCTATGAATCTATGAATGCAAAGTACTACACTTGAGAGAAAAATCAAATACACAACTATAATATTGGGAATAACTTGCTAGGTGATAGCACTGCTGAAAAGGATGTGGGGGTTATAGCGCATCACAAATTGAATATGAATCAACAATGTGATGCAGTTGCAAAAAGGGCTAATTTTCTGGGATGTATTAATGGAAGCATTGTATGTAATATGCTGGAGGTTAATTGTCTTGCTCTAGTCAGCACTGGGTGAGGGCCGAACTGGAGTATCATGTCTAGTTCTGGGTGCCACACATTAGGAAAGAGATAGACAAATTGGAGAGAGTCCAAAGGTGAGCATAAAAATCATAAAATGTTTAGAAAACCTGACCTATGAGGAAAGGTTAAAAAACTGGGCATGTTTAGTCTTGAGAAAAGAAGGCTGAAGGGGAACTTGGTAAGTATTCAGATATGTTAAGGACTGTTATAAGGAGGATGGTGATCAATTGTTCTCCGTGTCTACCAAAGGTTGAACAACAAGTAATAGGCTTAATCTTCAGCAAGTGAGATTTAGGTTAGATATTAGGAAAAACTTTCTTACCATAATGATAGTGTTAAGCTCTGGAATAGCCTTCCATGGGAGGCTGTGGAATCCCCATCATTTAAGTTTTTTTAAAAAAACAGATTAGACAAACACCTGTCAGGGATAGTCAGGGTTTATTTCATCCTGCTTCCATATGGGGGCTGGACTTGATGGTCTCTCGAGGTCCTTGTCAGCCCTCCATCCTATAATTCTATGATTCTGTAAACCAGGTTACAATGAAATTTAGAACATTCACACCGGGTTTTGTACCAATTTAACTAAATTAGGTTTTAAATCAGAATAAAGTTAAACTGGTGCAACTTAAAATATAGGCAAAGTGTAAACAGGTGCAACTCCACTGCTTCAATGGGCCTGCACACATCATGTCTGAATTTGTCATCAGTTAGGCTCTCAATACATTTTATTTTAAATAAGAACTAACTCTTTCCTATTGCAATCACAGATCACATCAGTCAGTTTGTCGTCCTAAAATTGATAGCACAAGATCCAGATGTTCTACACTGGGGTGGCCAACCTGTGGCTCCGGAGCCATACGTGGCTCTTCAGAAGTTAATATGTGGCTCCTTGTATAAGCACCAACTCCGGGCTTGCAGCTACAGACGTCAACTTTCCAGTGTGGCAGGGTTTGCTCACTGCTCAACCCATGGCTCTGCCACAGGCCCTCCCCCACTGCATCCCTTCCCGCCCTCTCCCCTGAGCCTGTTGTGCCCTTGCTCCTCCCCGTCTCCTGCAGAGCCTCCTGCATGCCACAAAACAGCTGATCAGGAGGTGCAGGGAGGTGCTGATTGGCGGGGCTGCCTGTGGGCAGGAGGCGCTGGGAGGGAAGCTAATGTGGGGGGAGGGAGCTGCTGACATATCGCTGTGACTCTTTGACAAGGTAAATTGGTAAATGTTGGCTCCTTCTCAGTCTCAGGTTGGCCAACCCTGTTCTACATTTTTATGCTAACTTCAGATCTGATGTAAGTGGGTTCAACTGCAATATATTTAATGGAATTGTACCCAGTTAGTTAGGCCCTTTGCTTTTAGCTAATTTTGTTTCTTTGTTTATCTCTTCAGGTCAGTCATGGAAGGAGTGCAAGAAATTTAGAATTGATGTTGTATGTTCCAATTCTTGAATGAGACTAGAAAAGTGGTCAGTTTAATTAATTCGTGCCACATTTTTGTCACATGCATTTCCAAGACACCCATTACTGAAGTATCTGTGATTATTCAAACTATAATTTTGTGGCTTTCCATGCATGCCATGTCTACACGTTCAAATGAAGAACAGAAGGAAAACAATAATTGTCAGACCACCGTGGAAAGAAATTCAGTGCTTATGTCACCAATGCAGTCCGTGTCATATTCAAAACCACTATCATCCTAAGATACCAGCTACCAGTGCTAGCCTAACACACTATATGGGCCTAATAACTCTTTGTAATAATTAACAGTAACCTCTGAGCTGGGAGACTATACAAGAACACATGAAAGTAATGTAGAAAAGTAATATTAACTGGCAAACAATAGAAGGCCCCTTCCCCCACCTATACAAAAAACCTTCTCCAGCTATCTATATAAAACCAGGCAAGGCTTCAAAGACTTTGAGTGCTTTATGCAGCTATGATAATACCCTCATTTTCAAATTAGCTATCTCTGCTTTAAAATAACTGATAGGAAAAGGTCAGTTTGTGCCCTAGCCTTATCTTTTTCACAGCACTGAAAGTCCCATTCTTTTGTTTAATAAAGCCACTGAGAAACATTACTCACCAAAACTGCAGTCATGTAAGTAAGATTCTTCTGTTAACAGATGTTCAAGAATCATGAAGTTCACCCTTCCTCACACCATGCCTGAGAATGGTATCCTTTCCCCCATTTGAAATCAAGGTCAGTCATAATGGTGCAAGTCACATTTTATTCTAATGTAGGGCATCTACAGTTAAAGGTGAGATTCTATGCTGCACACCTAAAAACCCGCAACCAAGGACAAAGGAGGGGTGAGGCTAAAGTTGCTGCAAACCACCTTTGCACCCTCCCTGTCCTGGACAGCTCCAGGGCTTGGAGAGTCCCTTGACAGAACTTACACTTTATGTTATGGCAGCCTCCTCAGGTTGCCCTAGCTGCAGCTCTGCCTGGCATCTCCATAGAGCAGCATGCTGCAACCCTGCCTTCAGCATGTCCTGGAGAGTGACCGCATTAAGGAGAAAATATGTATGTGATTATGAACTGAAAATATTCTCCCTGAGCCACACCTTGAGATTTTTAAACTGAGGAATCCAAGCCAACTCATCGTTACAGGGAGAGCAGGACAGGAGAATGACTGGCTCTTCCTGAGCCAAGAGGCGCAAAGGATGCTACCTTCCCCCTCAGAGCCACTCTTGGCATCCCAGGAGAGAAGAAAACAAACCTAATGCAAAAGGTTTAGTGCTATGAGAGAAATAAATCACAAGAAATGATGGAGGGCAGAGTCCGATACTAAGGCCTGGTCTATCCTGGTGTGGTGGGAGGAATCGACCTAAGATATGTAACTTCAGCTACGAGAATAGCGTAGCTGAAGTCAACGTATCTTAGTTCGACTTACCTCGCATCCTCATGGCTTGGTGTCAATTGCCGCGGCTCCCCCATCGACTTTGCTTCTGCCTCTCACTGAGCTGGAGTTCAGCAGTCAATGGGAGAGCGCGATCGGGGATCAATTTATCGCATCTATATTACAAGCGATAAATCTATCCCTGATACATAGATCATTACCCACCAAACCGGTGGGTAGTGTAGACGTACCCTGAGAAAGACCCAGGTGTGTTGATCTTTTACCACCTCAAAGTCCAAACAACATTGAGTCATCAATTTAAGACCAACTAAAGACAACCATATTAAAGGATGACAGACTAGAGTAATAGGTTTCCACAAATCCTAAAATGAAAGCAAATAACCCCCAGAGGAACCTTCCAATCCACATTTGATTCTATTTCTGCTCATCTGCAGCCTTCATAAGCCCTGTAGAAGAAGAAAAGTCAAGACTGAAAAAAAGATCTTGTAGATAATTTCCCTTTTGGACTGATTTAAAAGACCAAATTCTATGCTATTACACTGGTCTAAAACTGCAAGTTACTGCGGATTTATAGGCTATAACCAAGAACATAATTTGGCCCTGAGTATACCTTTCATGTATAGGACAGCTTAAATTTTTTTTAAAAGGTCAGATGATGTCTCCCCTCCATGGTTCTGTAAACTGTGGGAGGGGGCATCTGCATGGAAATTTTCTCAAGGATTCTCCAGAGATAGGGTTTGCCTTCCTTCAGAAAAGGCCTGGGGCCTACCCCCAAACTTAATGGTTCCCAGGAAGCCAGGGATATCCGAGTGGAAAACCTGTAAATGTTGTGAGCATAGGAGGGTGAAGAGAAGTATGACCCCTGTCCATCTACTCCTCCTTTTCTCCTGCCTCTTCTTTTATTCTGCTTCCCATGTGGAAGCCAAACCTCATGGAGAAGTCTCCTTGGAGGCTTGGGGGAATGATGGTACACTCACGAGAGGTCTTCTGCACGGAGGAGCTGAGGGGTGCCCTTCCAAGCTAAGCTGTGTCCAGAGGACACAATCTGCTCCAAAAAATCTTTGAACTGCATCTGTAACTGTGGCCTAAAGGTTCACTGACTTGAGAGTTCTTTCCACCAGCGACAGAGAGATTAATATGGGTTAAGGATTGACAGTGACTTGGGCAATGTACAAGTTTGTTGATGCTCATGGTACACTGCAAAGCCCATCTTTTCATGTGACCATTGGGGAGAGACTGATGCTTGAAAGACAATATTTGGGGAAGGCAGGGGCTTTTTTTTTTCTGGGCTAACAAAAATTACAGTAATTGAGAGAGGTTGCTGGTCAATTTCTGCTTATATTTTGATCTGTGCCATTAAATAATTGGCAATGGTGCCTACAGCTTGGGATTTGATGCTCTTGCAAATCTAAAATACATATATTATGTCCTATATCTTCAAATCAGGCAATATAACTCAATGAAACTGGCCTGGGGGATGTCCCAAAATATCCAAGACTCATTGTGCCTTTAGATTAAACACTTTCCCTGATTGTTCTCCGATAAAAATCAGTGTGTTATCTGATAAAAACAAAAATGAAGTCTCTGCATATTAAAATAAATGACTCAGTGTCACAACTCAGTCATGCATGAATGATGTGCTGGAGATGTGAACAGACACTTACAAAATGTAATTACATTATCATTTTGCTTCTGACTGTACATTTAGATAGCAGATTCTCTAACAGAATTGTGTATGTGCAGAGAAAGATAAAACATGCATTTCTAACTTTAAAAAGGACACTGTTAACTTGAAATCTAGTCAATTAAAATTTAAGATTAATGTATTATCAGGTTCTATAGCTATGCCATAACCCCATCAATCTTACAATGGTAATATTACCATTTCTTTACTTTTTAAAAAAATCTCTCCCTTATTTCTCTGTAAGAGACCAAATGGCAACAGGGGAGAGTAAAGATGTCAGTTGTCACAAATGCTGTAAAATGCACAAAGTAAGCAAGCAGAAAAGTCAGATTCAGTTAAAATTATACTTCTAATGTTAGCATAAATTTCACACTTTTTGTTCAAATTATTTTGAAAATTGGGAGTGAGGCTGGATTCTACCATTGTGAAGGAGAAGACAGCAGCCAGCCAGTGTGGTTTAGGTATGTTGCCTTAGAATATGCCTAATTATTCTCTCTGGATGAAAATATTTCACCTCCTTCCCTTTGCAAAATCTCTTAACTTGGTTAATTGTGGGGACCTCCACAGGGGCTGTGGGTGGAACAAACTCTTCAACCAACCCAGAGGTGGACAAAAATCATGGACACAACAGCTCTCTGATGTCTGTGCCAGGGTTTTGGGTTATTGGATTTAGGTAAGCATGGCTCATGTGGGCCATCCACCAGACTCCCTCCAAAGGCATCTTCCAGACCAGCTTATCTGTGTCCAATAAACCTCATTTCTCCTTTGTGAAGAGGAGGTGCACAGCAGCTTCATCTCCACACTATCTCTCTCGGTGCTGCTACTCTGCCTACACTCTCCACCTCGTCTATTGCACAGATCAGTCGAAGGACTGAGGTGATGCACAGGGCTTTGCACTGGCCACCTGCACTTGGTGGAACACGATCCTTTATACTTATACACTTTTCCAATAACTTTAAACCACAGCAGATTAAAGATGGAGGGAAAGAGAGAACTCTCACAGCGCTCCAGTCATAAATACGGAAATAAAAACTGATATTATGTTTTGATACCAATCTGGAAGAATAGCCAGAAGTACTGCACACATTTACCTTTAACTTCCTTACCCAAATGCGAACATCTGAATGATTTTGTGTTTTAAAGACCCCAACATTTTCACTCTGTGTATTGTATCTTGATATTTTATAGCCTAAACTACAATATTATACATTAGTAACCTCTTTTATTCATATCTAACTTATATGCACCAAATCCTGTCCTGGGCCAAGATGGGAAGCAGAAACTCTGGCAGGTGTATTTTCTACTTCAAAAATCTTGCCCAGGGCCAAATTCCATGGAGAGGAAGGCAAGGCATGGCCAACCTCACACTGTTGCTCTTTTGAGAAGGAGCAGCATGCACTTTTAGCTACCACATTCAACAAGGCTGGCCATGCTTAGTAGCCAGCAGATGATCCTCTCTTGAGATGCATGTGTTAGCTAGCATAAGAGTGTCTGCCTCCCTAGTACCTCAAACCAAAGGAATGGTATCTTGAAATCAATGTGTGCTGCTGAATTGTCTGGTGAGGAGGAGGAGGGAATTACCTATGCCCTTTTTCCTCTCACTAGCGCACCTGCATAGCATCCGTCAGGCTCTGACTGAACTAGGACTGAGCTAAGAACGGTCACTTTATAACATTTTAACAAATAGAAAAATTACAGAGCTAAATAAGGTTGGCTTTCAAGTAAGACAACAATGAACACTGGAGACACAGTTGATGAGAAAGTAGCTAATGATAATAGATCTTCCAGGAATTGCAAGAGCTCGAAATTACCTTCCTTGTGCCACCACTGCTACAGTGAGCAGCAAGAGCTTTTAATCATCATTTCAAGAAAAGCTGCTCTCTGGATTTATGAGTCATGGGGGACCTTATCCAAAGGCAATAGGAAAATCTTCAATCAGGAAAAAAAATAATGGCTTGATGACATCAAATAGTGAATGGCTGACTTGGTAAATGAAGAAAGACATAACTAGCATAGTAATGTTTTTGAAAGTGTTTTATAGGGCCTAATACAAACCCCAGATTCAGAACCACTCTTAAGGTTAGAATAAGCTCCAGATAACAGATGGAAGTTTGTATATTATAGAAACAATTGAATAAAAACATTTTAAAAAGTGACAAACTGGATCCCACAAGAGAGAAATTAATGAAACCCCATCAGAAAAGGGTATGAAAGATTTATTACACGTTACAGGTATTTCAAGGAAGGCCCCATGAGATCTGCAGAAAACTCAAGGGGAATTATCTTGCAGTGAGACATACTACCTATGACAAATGGTCACTACAAAATGGAATCTTACTTGGTTGTTGGTATCATGGGCCTCACATTACAGAGATTTTAGTAACCAGACTCCTCCCCCTGCACCCACACACCATTAACTGCATATCCAGTCTGTGCACCCAAATGTAGATGAAAATACTGCAGAGACACAGCATGGGATTCTTACAGTCCAAAGGCAGCAGCTAAGCATGTGTGAATGAGGTCAGGTAAAATGAGAAATATCTGAACCATCTGCCAATTTTAGACCCAAACTCAAACCAAACCCTCTCTATAGTGTTTAGATAAGAAATTCCCCTTTGCTGGATGCTAGGAGCCTCATGAGGATGTTAGGTCTTATGAGATTTCCTGCTCAAAATGCAAACTCATGCTGATTGCAAAAGGCAGATAAGCTCCCTATCTGACTTCTGCCAACATTTTATCCTCCTGGTTATCTTCACACCTTCCGGGCTGCTGCTTATACTGGGAACAGACTCCCTCCTCCTGTGAGTCAAAAGAACATCTTTTCCTCTTTCCCTATATCGTTCCCTATATCCATTCTTGCATCACAAAGCTCATCAGTCCTATTTCCCCACTGAAAGATCATTCATTTTTACTAAATATACAGATGAAAAAAACCACACAACATTTCCATAGTTCTAAAAGTGAAAACTCTCTCTTTCCTCGCCAAGTCACATACATTCATGGCTGTGTTTGGCTCTCTTTCAAGATGAGGGTACACTATGGAACGGTGTTCCTACAATTGGATCCACACAAGTGGATACTTGTGCTCTTGCAGAGACCCAGGTCCACATTAACAGTGACAGAGGTATAGCATTACATACTAAGGGAGGCTGGGCCTGTTAAATCAAGTAAATTGCAACATATTCTGAAGAAATACACACTTTGACTAGCTATATGGTAACTATACAGTAAGCAGGTGATACTCCAACCCTGTTCGTAAGATAGTGTGTACACACACACACGCACTTTTCATCCTGTCTAAATGTATTTTCTTCTTGTGTAGATGCCACAGACCAATGTCAACTGTGCCTGTCAAGCCTGGCAAAGGGAAAGCACAGCTTTTCTTGTCCCTTAGCGATGTCACAAAAGGGCAAGGACTCCATTTAGGCTGCTAAATTCTCAGCAGATGCCTGTTGAGCTTGCTGAGAACTGGCTTTTTGAAGGCGTATAACATTTTAAATCTCCCCATCTATCAAAGGCACTTCCCCTCATTAAGGCTATTTACATGCAAAGTTTTAAGCTGCAGATGCTTTTGTCACAATACCATCAAAAATGTGCAGAGAGAATTTTCAGAAATGGGGAAAATGTATTTCCTATTTGTACTTGGCACTACATTACTGAAAATCTCTTCTGGTAAAAATCAAATTGAAGTTAATGGAGTGGCACTGTTATAACTGACAACAGAATTTGGCTCAGTACTGTATCTTTAATTATATTAGTATGTTTCAGAATACTTTTATGAACTAAAGAATGGCCACCCTCTTTTGTTTAATCCTAACTAAAGAAAAAAAGGACCTCGCCTATGTCATCTGTCTTCCAACTCTTTGTGCTTCTTACTAAGTAAATATGTTTCTGTAACACTGCAAAGTTGAGGTTCATTTTTAAGATCCAATACTTTTTTTTCATTGAGAGAACAGTTCATATTCTTTATGTGAAGGTCAACTATATTTTCCTATTGTGATAATTGATAACATGAGGAAAAATCACTTAACCTAATGTCACACTTTCTAAAAGATGGAGTTTACCCTAACTGGCCTGACAAAGCAATAAGTACATACAGAGGCTGAAGGCAGACAGAAACTATTTGTTTTGTTGACAAGCATTAAACATTCTTGTTCTAAAATAGGCATTTGTTATCTGCCAGAAAGATAACACCATCTGAGAGAGAGAGGAACTTGGCATATCACTGGACACACAGAAAGAAGAATCAAATTTAAAAAAAAAACACAAAAAACCCAACTTTCTTTTACCCAGCATTTGAAACAGCATTAAACTCGTGAAGGAGAAGCCCTGTGGTTTAGTAGACACAGCACTAGATTTGGACTGAGGTGAAGTGAGTTCTATTCCCCATCTGTAAAATGGGTAGAATGATACTGAACTCTTTTGTAGAGCAATTTGAGATCTACAGATGAAAAGCTGTAAGAGCCAGGTATTATATTTAAATTAATGTGAGTATACTAATCCAAATGTGGGGACAGACTCTCTGGTCTGGCCAAAAGTGTCAATGGAAAAGGACTGGGGAGCAGAGAGCTTAACAGATTCACAAAGTGTAAGGCTAGAAGGGAGCATAGTGATCAGTTAATCTGACCTCGAGTACAACACAGGCACTAGAACTCCTCCCCCACCAAATTCTTCTAGCATATATTTTAGAAAACATCCAATCAGGATTTAAAAATTGTCAGTGATGGAGAATCCACCACAATAAATTAAAAATGTGTACACTTCATTCCAGTCTGAGTGTCTCTAGCTTCCGTTTCCAGCCATTTGTTCGCTCAATTGAAGAGCCCATTATTAAATATTTGTTCCCCACATAGGTACTCACAGACTGTACTTAAATCACTCCCTAACCTTTGCTTTGTTAAATTAAATAGATTGAGTTACTTCTTATGTCTATATCTCTAAGGCATGTTTTCTAGTCCTTTAATCATTCTCATGGCTCTTCTCTGAACCCTCTCCAATTTATCAACATCCTTCTTTAATTCTGAATATCAGAACTGGACACAGTATTCCAGCAGAGGTTGCAGCAGCACCAAATACAGAGCTAAAATAACCTCTCTACTTCCTCTTAGGATTCCCTTGTTTATGCATTCAAGGACTGCATTAGTCCTTTTGTCCACAACTTTTTATTGGGAATGCACCGTCAGTGGAATATCCACCATGACTCCGAAATCTTTTTCAGAATCGCTGCTTCTCAGGATAGAGTCACCCATCCTGTAAGTATGGCCTACATTCTTTGTTCCTAGAAGCATACATTTACATTTAGCTATATTAAAACACATCTTGTTTGCTTGCTCCCAGTTTACCAGCTGACACAGATTGCTCTGTATCAGATCGCTCTTCATTAGTTACCACTCCCCCAACTTCTGCCATCTGCAAGTTTTATCACTGATGATATTGCATTTTCTTCCAAGAACTGATTCCTGCAGGACCCCACTAAAAACACACCCAACTGATGATGATTCACTATTTACAACTACTTTGAGAGCTCTCACGCAGGCAGCTTTTATTCCATTTGTGTTCCATGATAATTTTTTATCATTATAGCTTTTAATCAAAATGCCATGCCTTACAGAAGTCTATATTACATCAACACTATTACCTTTACCAACCAAATGTGTAATCTCATTAAAAGAAAATATCAAGTTAGTTTGCCTTTTCTATGAGATTACAAGTTTTGGATGATAAAAATAACAGTGTTGATGTAATATTCTTAGACTTCTGTAAAGCATTTAACCTAGTAACACATGAGATTTTTATTAAAAACTATAATGATATAAAATTAACTTGGCCTGAGGGCTGCATGGTAGATGGCTTTAAGCTTCAGGAAAGGAAGGATATTCCAGTGATGAGGACACTTGCCTTGAATCTGAGAGGCTCATATTGAATTCCTTTCTTTGCCACAGATTTCTTGTGCGATCTTGGGCAAGTCATTTAGGTTCTCTGTGCCTATTTCTTCCCTACTACATAGTGAGGACAAATGTGTTAAAGATTGTCAGGTGCTTAGCTATTACAACAAAAGGTAGGGCCGTGTAAGTCTCAAAGATAGGAAGTATACAGAGCATCATTCTGATGTTACACCGGTGTTACTAGCCTGACTTTAGCAGAATTGTTCCTTATTAAAACTGATGTTAGAGAAGGATGATGCCAAGAGTTTATTCTATGGCAAAGCAATCAAGTGCATGTTTTTCATGGCTTTCTGCAGCTTCTCGTTTTCCCTGTTTCTGTTAAATTCCCCAGTATCTACAATTGAAGAGTGCCTGAAAGTTTATGTTGTTCTCATAGTATAACATCCAGCATATTACACCAGATATCCAAAAACATGCATCACTCCAATATTGCAATTCCACACAAGTGTAGAGATAACAGAGAAGTGCACCTAGAAACACAAAGATATGGTGGTTCCTTTCAGTGTTAACATCAAGTAAATGGCAATGCCAGCTGGAGAGTCTTGCCACAAGCTACAACTTAATTGCAAAAATGCTTTCCGGGTGCAATATTGATACAGTGCCTGTACTTTGCATTTTTCCTTTTTTAGGAAATTTGTCTTGTCAAAAATAAAGGGGTAAGTTAATGCCAATTTTATTTTATTTTTAAAAAAAGTTTTGGCACCAGTCTTGACAAGATGAGTTCTCATGGAAAGTGTAATTTAAAATGCAGGCAGTGTACCAAGAATGGACTCTGAAACATGTTATTTATGACATTGGATACAAACAGATATATAGTACTTTGTTATTTAAAAATATATGTTTTCCAAGAAAAGACAAGTAGATATTAATGTGTCTAATGGGAAAAAAAATTTCCATATATACTGCAAATTACCAGAACACTTAAGTTGCAAACTATATAGTTTACCAATAATAAACTACAGGAAGACCACAACACAGGAAGATGTAAATTTAAAATAAAAATTTTTAGTATCTCCAGCTGTAAGGCAGTATTAAGTACCTGACTATGAGATAACTGTGCTGGTGTGAAGAGAACCAGAGTAGAGAAGATGATCATTCTACATCTTTGTTTGACCCAGTCACAGAAATGGAATCATTAAAAGAGCTAAGGGATGTAAGCAGCAGGTAAGGGAAGTGAAAACCTCCCTTAGAAAGGCTATCTTATCCATCATTCTAAAGTATACAATACTCCAGCCATTTCACGAGAACCTTTCACTTAGTATCAATGATCTCACCAACTCCAACATCTCTTTCCCTAAAAGATGATGCATGGAAAACTCTCCCAAGGCACGATCTCCAAGAAGATTTTAGACACCTCACAATCAGGTATTAGACTGAGATGTGATTTACAAACAGCTCTGGGTACACTGATGGACAATCTTCTGATGAAAAGAGGAGATACGTCTATAGCTATATTACTATAGTAGCCTTTGATATGATTGATCACAAGTTGTTGCTGACTTCCATATCAGACTTAGCAGGAGTGGAGGATGAGGTATTTGAACTGGCTTTGCTCATTAATTTCAGTCAGATCCCAGGCAGTCAGGATGAGTAACTTCTCCTGTTACTTAAAAAACACTGATGAATAGCATCTCTTCATGTTTAGTGGATATTATGAGATATAGTCTCATGGTAGAAAGATGCTAACAGCCATCCCCACATACATATATACAGACTTATCTCCATCAGCAGGCACAGTGAGCACCACCAAGCAAATGTGTCAGAGCCTGACAAAAATAAATCTATGCACAAAAAAATGTTAGTTCAAGTTCAAGCCTGATGAGAAAGAGGTGATGCTGGGAAAGGGAAACCGTTTGAGAAGCTGGCTCTTTACTGAAGGAATCTATCCTCTCATTGTCAAGGTAGTGCCTGGCCTTGAGTTCTTGTTAAAGATCATTATTAAGGCTGTGTGTCTGTCACGGAGGTCATGGAAAGTCACGGATTCCGTGCCCCCATGCCGCCTCTCCCCCTAGGAGTTGTAGGGACATGCTGGTCAGAGCCAAGTAGGGAACCTGCCAGTCCCACCAACCCTCCTCCCTCCAAGCCCCAGTGGGGGTCCTGGGCCATGCACCATCACCCACCTTTTTCCAGCACCAGCAGAGGTCACAGGCCACATACCCCCAAGCACCCATGGCCCCCAGGCCCAAGTTTTAGTTACGGGTATATAGTAAAAGTCATGGACAGGTTACGGGCCGTTAATTTTTCTTTACTGACTTTACTAAAAATTCCTGTGACAAAAATATAGCCTTAATCATTATTAAGCAGAGCAAAAAATTGTGTCAAACTTTTTTCCCACCCTAAAAAACAAAAAGAAGATTTGTGTCAAACAAAACATTTCCCCAATCTGTGCTGATTTTGGCAAATTGCTTTTGATCAATAAATAAAAAGAAATAAAGAAAAAAATTGGAACTATCCAAACAAAATGTTTTGCTATTTTGGGCTAGACTCACAAAAGGACCTAGCACTGTTCACAGAATGGAGGAGGAGGTCATTGTCTTATACCTCACATCCCAGTGGTTTGACACTCAGATGGGATATGACCATGCGATTGGCTATTCTGGGGAGGATCTCTCTCCATCGCTTGTGCTCCTCTCTGTGTTCCCTACCTCCTAGGAAAGAGCTCTGAACACTAAGCTCTAGAGTCATTCCCTTTCTCTCTCTGGCCTAGTGAACACTTAATTATTTATACAAAGTGGAGTAGCTTCAGCAGGCAAGATTGAGAGAAACCCACTGCAGAATTGTCAATAGCCTGGCAGCTAAGGTATAGTTAAACTTTATATATTCTAGCACCCTGTGCCTGGGATATTCTGGATGAAATCCTGGCCAATGGCTTAAATGAGGCCAGGATTGTCTTGTTTCATTGAGATGCACACAGCCAGGATTCTGCAGTAGCCATAGTGTCACCCACACCGAACATCTCAGAGACTAGAGGCTGGGTAACAAAGAACTATATTACAGTCCCCAAGAGAGCACAGTGTGTGCCTCCTCTATAACAGGCTGTATCTTAGCTAACTAGGGTGACCAGATAGCAAGTGTGAAAAATCAGGATGAGGTGGAAGGTAATAGGCATCTATATAAGACAAATCCCCAATTATCGGGAAAGTCCCTGTAAAAAGAGGACTTCTGGTCACCCTACAACTAACCCCACAAACTCCATCTTCCTCCTGCAGACTTATCAAAATGTAAAGGTGCAGCCCACAAGAAGACAAACCATGACATATATTCTAACTTGGATCTTTACACAGCATCTCGCTCTTGGTTGTATCTGAATGCTGCATGCAATATGTACTGTAGTCTGCATCTCATATATGGCAGGAAAGAGGGGAGCTCATACTGGTGTTAAAACTGGAAGTCAGGAGATCGTGACTCTTTTCTAATCTTTAACACACACTTACTAGTGACCAAATTAAAGTTCATCATATCATTCCATTGTATGGCTCACTTTTTCCATCTGATAAAATGCGATAACAGTAGTTTCCTGTCACAAAGGGACATAGTTGATAATGGCTGATATTTACAACAATCCAGAGCGCCTTCTCAAAAGCTCTGTATACCACTTAAGCCCTCCGCACAAGGCTATATGTGGACTTCAGTGGTGTACAGTGGCTACACCATGCATAGGAGTAAATTTGTATTTGTTGAGCACTTTTGAGATGGATGATGATAAAGAACGGCACAGTATTACATAGGTTCTGATTTTGAAACACAGGTGCCACAGATATGCACATAAAACCATAAAAACCTGTAATTATTTGCTCTGATGAGCATTTATACATGACAATCAGATATTATGGGGTGTCACTGCCAGATTCATATGTGCATATGGATGTTTGCATCACAAAAATAAATATATTTGCACCATCCAGGAATACAAATACCTTTTGTGCCCATGTCCATTACATCCATGTGAAAGTTTTGCCTATAAAATGAAACTAATGAGCAAAGACTTTCCCTCTAGTTTTATGAGCAAAAAATTTTTTTGTCTTAGACCTCTGCACAAACTCCAAATGTCACTAAAAGCAGCAACTAAAAACAAGAACAAAAAACCAAACACAATAGCACTCCAGAGGGAAACTGCAAACATTGCTTCACAAATATTTCATGCAATTCAACTAAGTTTGCATTTGTCATTTCTTTAGGAATTGTATTACATTTATTACAGTCAAAGGCAAAGCAGTGGCAGTTGGATTGGGATTTTAGGGCTTGATCCTATGTTCATGGAAGTCAGTGGTGAAGTTCCCATTGACTTTCATGGTGCAGTAACTAGGCCTTCAACTGTACTCTTTGTAGTAGCATGTGTCTTCATTTTTGTCTTCAGTACAACAGCACTAAACATATTGCACACACTTTAGAAATAATAATCATAACAATTAAGTGATAATTTTGCAGGTTTTTCTAGTTTTGCAGTAAGAAGTTTGGAAAATGAAACATAAATTTTCTATTTCCCTAACAAGGCCGAATTCTTAGATATGCTGAGCATCCACAATTCCCATAAAAATCATTAAGTCAGTGTGCCTAGCATCTCTCAGGGTTAGGTTGTGAATCTCTGTCAGCAGCTTACTGCATAAGAGAGTCTTGTCCGTCAACTATGCTGCCGCTAGCAGCACAGACCCTCCACTCCAGGCTCTGAGAGCACCTCTCTTTGCTTCTGCAAGCTAACAGTTAGCATGTACCTCACCTTGTTATAACTGGGTGCTCACTCTCTTGTCTTCTCGGCACCTGCAATGTATGTCGATCCTCTGTCTCAGTGGAAGCAGCGCACCCTGGTTCACCAGCCTCCCTTCGTTCAACACCCTTTAGTGCAAGGCACTTGGTTATGTCTATGTGAAAGCAAATATAAGTTTATTTAGCAGAGCTTAAGAAAAAGATCCAAAATAGATGCAAGTAAAAGGATTGGAAACATCAAGTTACAAATAAAATAAAAATATAAAATGTAATCTAGGACTTATACTTAATAAGTTCCTTTCCAGTCTAACAAGGTACTTCATACTCACTGGTCAGCCCATACAGTGCTTGTGCAGTCCAGAGCGCTGGGAACCACTTTCTAGGCTGTCATCTCCATAATGGACAACATCTTGTACCCTTTCTTCTTCTCTTATACATTCCCAGATTTTTTGTCTCTTTTCATAATCAGGGCATTTCACAAACTTCAGCTCAGCCTTGAGGGTCCCATATTGAGAGTCTTTTCTTGGGGTTCTTTTGTCTTTGTAAATGCTCAGGCCTACATCTGGTCCACGCTGTAAATGCAGGGGTCAAGAGATGTTGATTGTCCTCAACTCTTGATTGAGTTAACTCTGAGACCTATCCTGCCCTAGCTGACATGGTTCATCTCCAACCGTTTTGGAACATAATAGTCTACATATCTGAAAATATTTCCTGCACAAACATCTTGTAACAACCACGATGATTAGCTAGGTCTTAGCTTTTGGAAAGACAACACACAACCACACCACACCCCTCACCCTACAGTTTGGTGAACTATTGAGAAGCTGGTCAAACACAAGTGTAAATGCCTGCCTGGGAATGCCTGTATCACCTGGGTCCACAGATGGCCATAGAGTAGACAGAAGCTGTTATGTAGCCTTTTCCCACATTGGTGTGCTGAAAAATAGAACTAGCTACTATTTCTTAGTTTGCTATTTCTGTGAACTGCAGAGGGTTTTCTCATCTTTTAGGGGGGAAACCCCCAGGACTTGAATACAAAGGGACACTGTTGTAGAAATTAGACTCTCTGGAAGCCTCTGTAAAATTTTTAATCTTCAGTATATAGATATATGAATGTTTTCAGCAAAGTGCTTTCTTGCTGCTTCACAAAGAGTCATCCAAGAGTAAACCAAGAAAATGTCTCTTTTTGGAGAGACAAAGTTGAAGAAAGAAGTTTGATGTCTGTATGCAGTACCAAAAGGAACCTCAAATAATGGACATCATGAAGAGAAGGGAGTCAGGGAGACTTAAGTGGGCATCTGTGAAAGCATACAGCCTTTACAAGAAAAAGAATGTAGCTGCCACAGCCAGCAGCTCAGAGTCAGCTAGCCAGTAAACTGTCTATAGGAACCAATCAATAACATAAAGGAAGTTTCCAGGGTCTGCATCTTTGATAAGTGTAACTATTGGGTTTCCGGGAAGTGGGCAGGCAGAAGCCTGCCCACTGCTAAAGGATCCCCCCCAGCCTAAGGGGAGGACCCACAGTACCACAGAACCCACTGATTGCAGGGGACAACTAATAAAAGAACAGGGACAGGAGTGCGGTCAAAGGGTCATAATAAGGGAACCTGATGGGGACACCGAGCAGAGAACCCCGGACAGCGCCCACTGCTCCTCGAAGGCGTCAAGGGAGCCAGTGGACGCCGCCCAAAGGAACTCCGCCCGGATACGTGAGCGGACCATGGATCGGAAACAAGCCCCACAGTCACCGGAGCCTCCATCGGCCAACCTCCTCTCCCTGGTCGTGTAGACGGCCATTTTAACCAGGGTGAGAAGGAGGCTGACCAGCTTTAGTAAGTGTAGTGAGGTGACCACCCGCTCCAGCCTGGAAGGGGTTGGAAAAGCCCTGCAGAGGGCAAAGTAAAACCCTGGCTGATTGGGGGAAGTGGCTGCAGCTGGGGCCACACCCCAAACTGAGCAACAGGGCCTTATAAGAAGGCCAGGGATGCCAGAAGCAAACAGTCTCTCTCTGCCTGTAGAGGGAGAAGGGCCTGGCTGCAGGGACCTACAGACAGAGTACTAGAGTGAAGCAGGGCTGGGGACAGGCTGAGGCGCTGGGGAGCTCTAGCCTGGAAAGCCCCAGGCTGCGGCCTAGCAGAAGGCCAAGGGGTACTAGGGGTTGCAGAGGGCAGCCTAGGGGTAGGCAAAGGCAGCAGCTCCAAACCTTCCTTGCTAGCAATGAGTAGGCTGATACTTCAGTCTGCCCCAGAGCGTGGGGCTAGATGATGACTGGCAGTAGCCTTATACTGAAGCGAGGTGGGGATAGTGGGTGGAGGTTTCCCAGGGGGGAAGACCCTGAGAGAAAGGAGTTACTGCCAGGGGGCAGCACCCTAGCTAATAGGGCACTGAAGTCCTGGGAGAGACACTGGGCTAGAGGACAGGGGGATCACCAGCCTGCAGAGGGTGCTCTGGAGCTGAATCGAGCTAATTCCCTGAGATACCAGCAGGAGGTGCCGCAGAGGTGAGTCCGCACATCTACAGTAAGTATTTTTGCAGCAGTTGTATAATGTTTTTATTGTGCATTGTTACAGTTTAATAGTCTATTATAAAAGTGATGATGCCTCATGGAGAACTTTGAACAACATTTTATTTATGAAAAAAATCAGGGATAGATCATATTTTGGTATGCTGTATTTTTAATTTCCTTTCTGTTTATTACTTGGGAGATCTGCACAAAAACAATATCAGTGTTTTTAAGAGTTCATCTTCTCAAGCAAGTAATTCTCCACCTGAAGTGCCTTGCATACTTTTGATGGTATACAAATGATATCACAAAAAGGATAATGTGGTTATCATAGAAAATGATTAATACATACAGTACAACTATGTGATTCTGGAGTTAGGCTAAGAAGAGAAAAATAGCTCTTGTAAAAACAGGCTATATCTTCCCCTTAGAGTGAAGAAAGGCCAAACATAAGTATACAAAATACAACATATTCTGTTGTTGGTGTGCACACCAACAATCACATATTTCTAAAACTGAATGTTTACCAAATGTTTTTTCTTGTTTTTTAAATGAGGGATCAGATAATCTTTAAAATATAACAGTTCACTTTAAAGGGAGTGGATGGGTCATTACAAAAACTAATTTTCCTATACTAATTTTCCCTTACTGTTACTCACACCTTCTTGTCAACTGTTTGAAATGAGCTACCCTCATTACCACTACAGAAGTGATTTTTCCTCCCTTGGTATTCTACTGTTAATTGAATTGTCTCATTAGACTGACTCCCCACTTGGTAAGTCAACTCCCATCTTTTCATGTACTATGTATATATACCTGCTACCGTATTTTCCACTCCATGCATCTGATGAAGTGGGTTCTAGCCATGAAAGTTTATGCCCAAATACATTTGTTAGTCTCAAGGTGCCACAAGAACTCCTCATTGACTAACATGGCTACCACTCTGAAATCTTTAAAGACCTTGAATTTCTGAGGTAAAAATATCAAAGCTGCAGCCCTGGAAGCTTCCTCTTCTCAGTTGAATGGCTGCTGCAGACAATTTACTGTCAAACTGACTCAGAGCTCCTGGATGTGGCACCAACAGTCTTCTCAGATAAGGACAGACATCATAATACAAAGTTTAAAAACCAGCAGTGGAGGCCTGCTGGCTCCTAATACTATTCCTCCACATCTGACTCCTTGTCAGATGAGAGTTCTAAGACAAATATTTTTTCATTACGTAGAGCTTAATCCAACAAAGTGCTGAACACTCCTGTAAGGTGCTGAGTGCCCTCAGCTCCTATTAAAGTTATTCAGTTCCTTATAGGGGTGCTCAACAATGTATAGGATTGATCTATATACTTCCCTTGATCTGTGCAGGTGATGCTCACTGACATCAATGGAGGAGCTGCCATGGATTCAAAACCACATATGGCCATTAGGGTCCAAATCCAAATTGACTTGTATATTCTACAAGGTCGATTTTCAATTAATTTAAAATAATTCCACATGTGACTCACTCATGTTGGATAATTCAAGCAAAAATATTATTTATCAATGTGGATTAAACTCTGTATTTCAGGACTCCACCAGTAGTTTTTAAGAATGTTTGAGTCCAAATGGGTTAGGAGGAGGGACTGGTAATGGAATGTGAAGGTTTTTAATTCTTGGTCATCAGTTTAAATCTGGCCCAAGGTCACCAGTGAATGAAAATATGTTGTTACCATTTGACAGATGTTTGGTTGTCATAGTGAAATGAGTTGCTGTTCTCAGTCCAATTCGTAGTGTGTACGTGTCCATATGCCAAAATCCATCATTATAATTGGAATGAATGATGTTGCCTGTCTCAGGGAGGCCAAAAACTGAATGATCATGGAGAACATGGAAACAGGACTGAGGTACGCTGCTGCTATTCCACTTTGGATAAAGAAAAACATCCAAGGCTGTAAATCTAATGCTATTAGTTAACACTACCTTTTAGTGGACCAGTTTCTGTTGAGCTTATACAGTGGTGTTCTTCATACCTCAAGCTCGACAGCTTGTCTCTCTCACTGATGGAAGCTGATCCAATAAAAGATATCACTTCACTCACCTTGTCTCTCTAATACCCTGGGATCAACACGGCATTAGCTAACACTAACATTCAATGGTTTTTTTTAAGTCTAAGGTATGTCAGAAGATATAATTTACAAAGCACAGACATCCAGAGAACCTTCTGATGACCCACAGATGACGGTTAACTGGGACCCCAACATTTGCTAAATATCCTTCTCTTTGGATAACATAATATTGTTACCCCTTGGTACAAGCATTTACCCAGTTTTCAAGGCCTTGCTCAGTTCTTTCCATTAAGAGAAATTGAAGGTATGAGACAAATATTTCTTGGTCTAATGCTGTGTATTTACAAAGAACCCAATGTCCAGTTTCCTGAACACAGTAGGAACAAACAGCAGGAGGCAGATTCCTTACTCAGAAACCCAAGCCAGCTAACACTCTGCCCAAAAAGGAGCTCTCTTTTGGCTGCCTCCCAGGACCATACTCACCAGTGTTTGCCTGGTTTTGTTTTTTTTCTGGCTTTCTGCACTCACACATACAGACACACCAATCAATACTGTAGTCCCTCCACTTGCATTTCTTACTCAGGCCTTCTGATGTGGTCTAGTATCTTGTGCAGGGGCTTCTATTGTTTCAGCTATCACTAAACAAAGGGACATTTAATTGCTCCCTCATTTAACCTGAATGAAAGGTGGCTAGCAGGTTCAATGAGGTTTGTGATGGCCCATAGATCAAAACACACTTGCTAGCAGCCACCAATATCCCCAGCATAACACACACTGTTTCTTGTAGCTTTCAGTTGATATTTTCTCTTTTGATCAATGCATAACTCAAATATGGACAACAAAAACCTGGAGATTCACAGTTTTTCAGAGATGGCCTGTTACCAGTAGAATCAACATCTGTTGAGAATCCAGTACCAATCCTCTAAACACTTTAGATGAAATGTTGGACCAAATGAAGATAATGGAGATTTTGCTATAGACTTCAGTGGGGCCAGGATTTCACCATTCATTATCTACTAGTAGTTCTGATGATTTGCTATTGAAATATGGTTGCAACTGCTGTGGGGATTGTAACTTAATTCCCAAGTTGGGTGCAAATAAGATATCAACCTTAACGTGTATTAATAGAGATTTTCTATTTAATGCCCTTCATGTTAAGAAAAAAAGAGAAGTGAAAGTGTATTTCTTGGAATGTCATATCATCTGATGTAGCAATCAGACTTCCAGATGAAACAATGGTGCTAATGTGGATATCCTTTTTTTTTTTATGCCAATGCCATTCAAATTATAATGTGCTTCCCAATATTTTCATAGCAATGTTAGTGATAAAGATGACTACAACAACATAATTTCTAGAACCTTTCTACAGGTCTGGCTTAGAACAGGAGAGGGAAAACTACAGCCCACAGGCTGGATCTGGCCTATCAGGGCATTCAATCTGGCCCACGGGATTGCCAGCCCTGTGGTGCAGTGGGGTTCAGGCAGGCTGCCTGCTTGCCCTGGCCCGTGCCACTCCTAGAAGCAGCTGGCACCATGTCCCTGTGGCCCCTGGGGGTGAGGAAGGGGCAGAGGGCTCCGCGCGCTGCCCTTACCTCCAGGCACCACCCCCCGCAGCTTCCATTAGCCAGGAATGGGGAACCACAGCCAGTGGAAACATCACAGGCAAGGGCAGCACGCAGGGGCACTGCCTGCCCCAAGCTATCCCAGGGAGCCTGCCTTAGCCGTGCTGCTTGCCACTCCCGCCCTGGAAACACTTGAGGTAAGTGGCACCATGGTGAAGCCCACACTCCAAACCCTTCCTGCACCCCACACACCAACCTCCTTCCTTGAGCCCCCTCCTTTGCTCCACACACCTTCCTGCACCACAACCCCCTGCCCTGAGCCCCATGCTGCACCCCACACCCCAACCTCCTGCCCTGAGATTCCTCCCACACTCCACATCCCCTCCCACACCCTGCACTCCCTCCCGCACCCCAACCCCTTGCCCCAGCCCTACATTCATAGCTCTGCATACAATTTCACCACCCAGATGTGGTCCACAGGCCAAAAAGTGTTCCCACCCCATTTAGAAAGTAAATGTTTAATTACAGTACTTAAGGATCTACTAGAAAGGTATTCAAATGACCTCATTACTAGAAAAATAGTGGTGCCCTAACAAGGGTTGTCTTTTACTGTAGGAAACAAAATTGCCAAAATAGAATAAGCCAATGATAAATATTTTTAAAGCCAATCAACATGGTTTGGAACACTTATCCACTTACCACCTGCAAAGTACTCTCTCAAATGAGCTTTAATATATTTTATCTTGCAGATGGAACAATTTTCAAAATACTGCCTACCATATATTTATATTGGTTCACTTTGTAGACTATTAATCTATCCTTCTAAGTATCTATATGGCCTTCATTATCACAGTGGCTGAATGCCTAATCAGCATTAATGAATATACCCTCATCAAAAACACTCTTATAAAATAGGGAAGCAGTATCCCCATTTTACAAATGGCACAGTGAGGCACAAAGAAATTGACTTCTCTATGGTCACACAGGAAACTTGTGGCAGACCCAGGAACTGGATCCCGATTTCCTGTGTCCTAGTCCAGTCTGCTTTAACCACAAGGTTGTCCCTCCACCTACAGACAATCCTCTGAATTTCTGACAATACAGTCACATCCATGTTTACAGGTTGAGATCATGAACAAAGGAGGAAAATTTCTAATCATGATTATGCAAAACAAAAAGGCACGTGAGTGTAAAAGCTTTCTTCAAACAAAAGATCACCAATAGCACTAAAGAAAAGCCGTTCCCCTTTCTTCCATTCTCCAAGTGTGGAACTCTCATTTTGGTATTGGCAGTGCAACCAGTAATACTTAATGATTCCTGAAGCACGTATGGTATTTTTTTTGGTTACAGATATTATTTCATTTTGTCAATATAATTGGTACTAGTCATAGTTACAATACAAATCAATTTTTGAAAAGTTCTTGGAGAACATCTTAAACCTTCTGGGTTTCAAATCAAAAGGCGTGCCAGCCAACTGTGGAATGGTCTCACACTGGTTACCCAACCAATTGAATGGCTGAAGAGCTGCCAGGCTTCTGTCTAGCATTATTAACTGAAGAGGAGCATTACTGAATCTCAGTTAACTGAGAGGTTGAGCTACCTGGGGTTCAGTTTAGGAAAGTTAGATTGCAATTAATAGATTTTCTTTGGATATGAACTGGAGAAACCTCCAGGTCCTTGAAATTCTGCTATTTAAAATGAATACCTATTACAGGCCTCTGAAAGCTGGGACACATTATTTAGCACACATTTTCTTATGAAACACTTTAAAAGTCTGGCAATCATTCAAAAATTTAGCAGTGACAGAAATTGAGTCAGTTGAAATGACTTGTTTAGATTTCATGAGCTCATAATAATGGATCTTCTTTGCTGGGTGCATTATGGTTATATCTAAATTTTGCTGTCTAAGCCATCTTTCATGAGGATCTACTGTATCCTACTGTTGACTCTCTACTAAAGGTGAGCATGGGAGCAACTCACCTAGTAAAAGAATGACCTGTCTTCAAAAAAAGTGTGTTCATGTTCACGGTTCATCAATTTCAGATTGAGAGAGAATTTTATACTGGGGAGAGAAAAACAAACAATTAATGCACCAGAAACGAAGACACTGTCCCTACCCATCTAAGTAAAGCAGCTGGAATGCAGCACATTGTACAGTTGGATCACCAGCAGCTCACAAACTGTAGAGCTGTGCATATCTGACAAACAGATGTTGGGTTTTAGGCAAGTGGATTAGCCAGACCAATGCTGGAATGGGGAGAAAGGAACTGCCCATGTTGATTGCACAATATTTCAGTCTTTATTAGCAAGACCCTTTATGTAGGTTGTTCGTGTGCCAAAAAACATGATGCATTTATAATGAGTCTGGATTATTTGTGCCATTGTTTAAGGAGATGGGGCTATATCTAAACTGGCTACACAGACAGCTTCACTGACATACATCTTGAGTAATTCTTCGCTAACTTTTGACCACATCTTTCTGAATAGTGATGGATGTATATTAATATAAAGACTTCATATTTAATAAGTGACATCTAAGTATCATGCAGTGGGCCAAAATTTATTCTTATTTACACTGACACAATCCCATTGAAGTTTACTGAGAGGAGAGTTGGGTCCAGCATGCTTATTCTGTTTATAAGAACAGAGTTGTCCAAATTCTGCTCAGTTAGACTGGTGCCACTCCACTGACTTCAGTAGGGTTGTATCATTGTACTGATAGCAGAACACGACCCTCTGAGAGTCAATTATAAAAGCAACTCCAGTTGGAAACATCCAATTGCTTTGTAATGAATAGGTGTGAGCAAACCTCAAAACATCGGTCCAGATAGTTCAAGTAACCAAAATTTGGATGCTTATCCCAACATCTTTGGGCTACAAAAACTGGGATGCACACTATGAGAACAGTGTGTCATGAAAGATTTCTGCCTGGAAGGCTGGAATTACTAGAAAGTTGTCTCTCATGTGGTCTCAGCACTTCCACTTTTAAGTTATGTTTTCTCTCTCAATTTTTTCATAAAAATTTTATACTGCACAAATGAAATGTTTAACATCCACTAACTGTAGAAACACTTTGGTTCTATAACTCATTCAGACCTGAACTTCACCAAGGCTACAAGACATGCACACTTCATTCAAACTGCAGTGCCAGTAGTTACTTATCTTCAGAATAATATTACTTTATGAAACAACTGTGAATCATTTGTCAAGAAAACAAATTGAGAATTTTCTAGAGTTAATTTAATATCCAGCCGCCACTAATGTTACATGCCAACCCATTCCATGAGCAGCCAGAATATACATCTGTATTTGAAGCCTTACAGGTAAACTGTGTCTAGTTCTACAGTGCAGCACCATACACTGACACTCCAGTAAAACAAAATTTTCCAAACAAATAATATCAGGTCTTTCAATGGATTTCTGCTAGTGCTCTATCTGTTTCATGTCCAGGCAGTGAATCACCACAGACAGTTTTCCAGCCAAATCATCCAGAACTACCCCATAGGTGTATATGGTTTTGTGCAGAAGTAACAAGGCAGAATTTGGCCCTTCGGTATTGTGTCATATTCTCCCTCTCTTTTTGGGGGGTTGAGGTGGGTGGGCAAATGAATTTGAATGAATCAGCTAGAGAAGATAAGTTTAACTGGCAAAAATAAAAGCCAGCTTACTAATTTCTACAACACTATATGCATTTATATATAATCAGACCATAAAACTTGATAAAATACAATGTGGATTATAAATATAGATGAATTCAGCTTATAAAAGTTAGCTTTTCAAACCACCCGTCAAACAATGAAAAAGGGCCATAGCCTGAACTGCTCAGGATCACATAACTATTGATTTCAGCTACACTGATTGACACCAAATGAGGACCTGGCCCAAAGGATATAGAAAAAAACACAATTAAATGTAATGAGTATTTGTCACACTCTGAGGTTCAGTCCAGACCAGTGAGGGGCTGTGTCACCACCTGCTCTGCAACCTGGGGTTCCTTACAAGGCTTTGCTGCTGTAGCTCCCAATCTGGACCACTCGCAAAGAGCCATACAGCATGCAGGTCACACCCTGCTCTAGCAGCCTGCCGGCAATGGACTCGTCACACTCTGGCTTCCACTAGTCTTGGTTACCGCTTTCAAGGTGACTGCAACATACTCCCAATATGAATTTCCCTCAAAATGTGTGTTCTACACTGTCCAGCCTTCTCCTGGACAGTTCAGATATTATAGGTTTGTTGCCTCTGTAAAAGGTCAATAGACAGCAGTTTGCTTTTTAACTGAAGCTGCCCAAACTGTTCAGCTTTGAATTAGTTTTGATTAAAGAATAAAAAAATGTATTTACTGACAAAGAGAGAAATTTTAAGTGAATTCAAGGATAAGGCATTAAAGTAAAAAATGGCTCCTAGAGACAAAAATAAAACACTTTCCAGTAACTAAAACTTAATAAGTTAGACTTGGTTCACAGTAAAATCCCTATCACATGTTCCCAGCTACAGGGCTGACCAAATTCTTGGGTCAGAACTCCCCCAAAAGTCCAAAGGCTGGCTCTGTTGTCTTCTTACGTGTCCCTAGCCTCTGTTTGCCAGAAGCTGGGAATGCGCAAGAAGGGATGGATCATTCAATGATTGCCTGTTTTGTTCATTCCCTCTAAAGCACCTGGCATTGGCCACTGTTGTGTGACAGGATACTGGTTAGATGGACAATTAGTCTGATCCAATATGATCCAGTATGGCCATTCTTATGTTCTTAAGAGAGCACGAGAGAGAGAGAGTTTAGCGTATATATATTTAACTGACTTAGTGTTCATCTAGTGAGAAATTCTGAACATTGAAATAAATTATTGCTGGGAAAGACTGGGAGTCCTTCTTCCACATCCTCCTAACACTAAGCAGCACTAACTCCCTTCAAGGGAAACATAATCAGTGACAAAACCTGATGATCTTGCATATCTTCCAATAAGCACATTTGGAAAATTAAGAGAATAAAAAATTATGACAAAGTATGAGTCCTTTGGAAAATGAATAAAAAATATTTCCACTTCATAACAAAGATAGCTGGGTACTGTAATCCTGGCATTCTTCCTCTCCTGTAGGGTCATGCCAGAGACTTCTGAAAAAGATTTAGACAAAATCAGGGTTTAGATATGGCAGGAGACAAAAAAGAAAATCTCAGATCAAATATCTGTTCTGGCAGAAAAACCTGTATGGTAATTTCAGATTTTTTGGAAGCAGGTGGAATTGGGAGGCAAGAGAGAGGTGATTCTGGTGAAAGATGCAGAGTTAGATCTAATTGTAAATGCTTTTCATACAATCTGTTAAAAGCAGCTTACAAATTGTGCTAGAGTCAGCCTTATAAAGTTTACTCGTTATTTTGCTATATTATAGTGCGCTATAGGCCTAAAATTAAATTATAACTTTAAAGCTAGATTCTGACACCTTTTATTCACACTGAATAGCAGATTACTCCATGAATAGTAGCACTGAAATCTACAAGACTATGTGTGGAGTAAGGCGCTACTCAACATAAATCTGAGCCTAAATACAAAAAACAGAATTAAGGTCCTAAATGTGAAAAACAGGTTATAAATGTTATGTTGAAACACTGTATGTGCAGTATGAGCAAAAGGAAATTTAGAATCTCATGAAATATATTTATAAATACATCATAATTGACTAGCTAGATACTGTAAAAGCTTTATCCATCATGTTGGGAAAATGGGAGGTGTGGTATATTAAAAATTCTGGTTAACTAAGAGGGAGGTAGTTTGGGCACAGGAGGGGATGCGGCTTATCAGATCCGGGCAGCGCTCACCTCAGGTGGCTCCCCGCAAGCGGCAACATGTCCCTGCTGCTCCTAGATGGATGCGCGGCCAGGTGGCTCTGCACATTGTCTCTGCCCACAGGCGTCGCCCCGCAGCTCCAATTGGCCATGGTTCCCGGCCAATGGGAGCTGCATAAACAGCACTCAGGGCAGGATATGAAGCCCCTGCAGCTGTTCCTAAGCCTAGGATCATTGACCACAGCCAAGTTCTGTACTTAACTTTAGCTCAGCAATAAATTCTCTTAATCCATGTTTTTGGCAAAACTGTACCTATCCCACAAATCAAGCCTTTATTTGTAGCATAATCATCCAAGTCCTCAAGTATCCACCCAAATCTCAGGAACAACATTAATGGTTTCAGTTACAGAATTATGGCAATTTAAGATGGGAAGGACCCATTAGGTTGTCTAGTCTACCTCCCTGCCAATGCAAAATTGAACTCTCTAGTCTGTCAGTATATTTCTGGCAAAATGATGCCCAAGAATGAATGGAATATTCTTGGTATAGTCACATTACAACAACTGAACCTTACTTCTGTTCTCCATTACATGATGTATTTGTAGCCAAATATTTTTTCCTGCCTTATCTCAAACTCATACATAATTTTGCTAATTTTCTGTCTAACCTTAAAAGGTCTCTTTCAGCATTAGAGTAAATGGTGGATTCTCTGTAACTTGAAACCTTAAATTATAATTTGAGGACTTCAGTAACTCAGCCAGAGGTTATGGGTCTATTACAGGGGTGGGTGGGTGAGGATCTCTGGCCTGCAATGTGCAGAAGGTCAGACTAGATCAGGGATTGGCAACCTTTGGCACGTGGCCCGTCAGGGAAATCCACTGACGGGCCAGGATGGTTTGCTTACCTGAGAATGGGGGCTGCAGAAAGCGGCATGATGTGCTGGCCACCGCTTCCCGCAGCTCCTATTGGCCTGGAATGGCAAACTGCGGCCGTGGGAGCTGTGATCGGCCGAACCTGCGGACACTGCAGGTAAAGAAACCTTCCCAACCTGCCAGCAGATTTCCCTGACAGGCCGCATGCCAAAGGTTGCCGATCCCTGGACTACATGATCACAATAGTCCCTTCTGGCCTTAAAGTCTATGAGCATTACTGTTTTCTGGGTTTCTTCATATCAACAAATATCTGAATTTAACTCATTTTTCCCAGCTGTATTAGTCTGCATATTTCCCACTTGAATCTCATGTTGTTTTCAACTCAGTTTATTATCTTAGCACTAATCCCTGGGATATCCCTACTATAAACTTTCCAGAAGTTGTCTACACAGCTGAGAGACTAGGGGAGTTAGCCAGCTGATGAGTATCTGTGAGCCCTTCTGTTTTATTGCTATTGATTAACTCTGGGGATGAGTGGGGGCAAAAGAGGAGCACGCTCTGTGCTGGGAACTTGCCATTGAGTTTGGTAGGAGTCTGGGCTGGTTGCTGTGTTGTATAATCTGCTCTAGGTTGCTCACTATTTGGGCTAGCGTGCCATGCAGTTAGGTGAATTGGCACCTGCTTTCGGGCAGGGCTCTTTGAAGTCAGTACGGTTTCTGGTTGGATAGGTCAGTGACTAGAAGCAGCTGAGTGAGAGGTGGTGGAGTCACCCATTCCAGCTGTGTTTGGGACCCAGATTTTAAAGAGCATGCAGGCTACGAGGCGCTGGTAAAATGAAGGCAGCTGGGAGATTAAGGGAGTTAGCAAACTGACCAAGGTTTGGAGTTAGGGTTGTGTGTTTTGTTTTTCCTTTCCTTAACTTGCAGATACTTTAAAAGGAACAACTTGCAGTAGGAAGAAATTGCATGATACCAACACCACTATTAGCTCTTCCTTTGCCTGCACCTGTGGAGGCTCCCACTAGACAGACACTCTAACTCTGAAGGTTTCTGCTCAGGCCCTGGTCTTGACTTGTTGGGAATGCAGTTGAAGGAAGGAGTTCTGGAGGGAAGAGATGGAGTGTTCCTATCCAAGAAGAGGGAGAGAATCTTTGTGCACCGCTTCACCAATCTAGCGAGGAGAGCTTTCAGCTAGGCTCAAAGGGGACAAGTGACAAAAGCTCACAGGTATGTACAAAAAAGTAATCTTAACAGAGGGCTAGATGATGGCGGGGGGGAGGGAACCTGGAAAATTACAATAGGGTAATAGAAGCAAGAAGAGGGAAATCAGTAGAGGGAATTTTAGATATTTATACAAAAATGCAAGGAGTATGAGGAATAAACAGGAAAAACAGAGTATTAGTACATAAGCTAAATTATGACTTAATTAGCATTCCAGAGACTTGGTAGGATAAGTGTCATGACTGGATTATTGGTATAGACCAGTATATCTTATTCAGGAAGAACAGATAGGATAAAAAGAAAAGGAGTGTTTCAGTAGTTATCAGAATGTCTACACTAGTTCTGAGGTCCAGAAGGAGGTCAGAGGCAGACCAGTTGAAAGGCTCCTGGTAAAGATGAAGGGGGCAAAATATAGGGATGATGTCAAGGTAGGGGTCTATTAGAGACCACTAACGCAGGAAGAGGAGGTGGGTGAAGAATTTCTAGAACAAACAACAAATATCAAAAACAGAAGACCTGGTAGTAATGAGAGATGTTAGCTATCCAGACAGCTGTTGGAAAAGTGATATGGCAAAACACAACATTTCCAATCTTGGAAGGTACTGAGGACCAATTGGTAATGAATCTGCAGGTGAATTTGGGAGAAAGTGATCGTGAAATGATGACTTCATGGTTCTAAGGAAAGGAAGTAAGTAGAGAAGCTGAATAAGGACAATTGTCTGAGTTTTATTTTTAAGTCAAACTCAGAATTAGCAGGTAAGGTCCCTGGGAAGCAAATCTAAGGAAAGGTGTCCCGGAAAGCAGGTAGTTTCTCAAGGAGATAATATTAAATGCAGAACTACAAACTATCCTGATATGAAGAAAATAAAGGAAGAATAGTAGGAGGTCAATATGGTTCTATCACGAGACTTTTAAAGACCAGAAAAATCAAACAGAAATCTTACAAAAAGTGGAAACATGAACTAAGGAGGGATACAAAAGAATAGTAGAAGGATGTAGGGAGAAAATCAGAATGGCTAAAGCACAAAATGAGTTATACTTAGCAAGGACGTGAGAGGTAATAAGAAGCATAGGCAGTGTATGACTATCGTTTGGAGAGGCTTATGCAAATGCTGGAAGTTCCCTAGAAGAGTGAGGAGCCATGGGTTCCCGGACCATGGTCCCACCCCCCTGCCCAACCCCAAAGCGCTGTCCCTGCTCAGCCTCTTCCCACCACTGGCTCCTCTTCTCCCTCTACCCCCCCCCTCAGCTCTCTCTTGGCAGGAAAATAGGGAAGGACACAGCCTTCCCACTTTTAAAAGTCATGGGGCCATGACCCCTGGCTCCCCCTGGGCTGGTGCTCCTTAGCTGAGCTGCTCCAGCATCAATATGCACAGAAGGAGGAGGAGTCCCACAGCTGGACTATGGGTGTTGATGCCGGTGCAGCTCAGCTGAGGGGTGCCGGAACGGGGAGGGGAGAATCAGGGGACCACGGCCCCATTACTTTTTTTCTGCCTTCAGGGCAAGTGATGATGGGGGTCACAGGAGATGAGGCAGAGCAAAGGGGGAGCCACAGTCTGGGTGCCACTGCCCCCCCCCACACTTCTAGGGAGCTTCTGCTGGCAGAGCTCCAAAAGCTGGCACACTTTCAAAGGGAGGTGACCCTGCTGCATCCAGCATTTCTTGTCGTCTGCATGGCCTTTTCTGGGGAGGCTTAGCCTCCCCAAGCCTCCTATATGCACCAACCATGACAAGAAGAGATACTTTAAATACATTGGGAACAAAAGAAAGATGAAGGAAAATATAGGTCCTCTACTTAGTGGGGAATGAGAGCTGATAACTGATGGAATCAAGAAGCTTGAAGTCTTTAAATACCTATTTTGCTTCAGTCTTCACTAAAAAGGTAATGGTAACCAGATACTCAATACAGTTAATATAACAACAAGGGGGGAAAGCACACATCAACGTAGGGAAAGAACAGGTTAAAGAATATTTAGATAAGTTAAACATATTGAAGTCAGCAGGTGATGAAATTCACCCTAGGATACTTAAGGAACTAGCTGGATTTTCAACTAGTGGTGTACCAACCACTTAGTCATTTCATCCAGACCACATTTTCCTCTAGGTGTTTACAAATTAGGAAATTATGGTTATAAAGAATACCCAGCATGGCATTGTAAAGAATAAAACAAATTCAGTCTAATTTCCTTCTCCGACAGGATTGCAGGCCTAGAGGACAGAGAGGAAGTAGTAGACATGATATCTTGATTTTAGTATGGCTTTTGACGCAGTCCCACGTGACATTCTCATAAGCAAACTAGGGAAATGCAGACTAGATTAAATTACTATAAGGTGAGTGCACAACTGTGAGTACGGTCTTTGAACCAGAATAGTTATCAATGGTTCACTGTTAAACTGCGAGGGCTTATCTAGTGGTGTCCTGCAGGGGGTCAATCCTGCATCTGGGACTAGTCAATATTTTCATTAAAGGCTTCCATAATGAAGTGGAGAGTATGCTTATAAAATTTGCAGATGACACCAAGCTGGGACAAATTGCAAGCACTTTGGAAGACAGGATAAGAATTGACCTTGATCAATTGGAGAATCGGTCTAAATTGAACAAGATAATATTCAATAAAGATAAGTGCAAAGTGCTTCACTTAGTGGGGAAAAAATCAAATGCATATCTACAAAATGGGGAATAACTCTGCTACCGGGTAGTAGTACTGCTGAAAGGGATCTGGATGTTATGGTGGATCAGAAACTGAATATGAGTCAACAATATGATGCAGCTGGAAAAAAGGCTAATATCATTCTAGGGTGTATTAACAAAAGTCTCATATGTAAGACACAGGCTATAACTGTCCCGGTTTTACTCGGCACTGGTGAGGCCTCAGATGGAGTACTCTCTCCAGTTATGGGCACCAGAGTTTTTGAAAGATGTGCACAAAATGGAGACAGTCCAGAGGACAGTATGAAAAATAATAGGTTTAAAAAACCTGACCTATGAGGAAAGGTGAAAAAAAATAGGCATTTTTTAGTCTTGAGCAAAGAATGCTGAGAGAAGAGCTGATCGTTTTCAAATATGTTAAAGGCTGTTATAAAGAGAATGGAGATCAATTGTTCTCTATGTCCACTAAAGGTAGCACAAGAAGTAATGGGCTTAACCTGAAGCAAGGGAGATTTAGGTTAGATATTGGGTATTAAGGATAGTTAAGTTCTGGAATAGGCTTCCAAGGGAGGCTGTGGAATCCCCATCACTAGAAGTTTTTAAGAACATGTTGGACAAACACTTGTCAGTGACTAGGTTTACTTGGACCTGCTTCAGTACCTTGCTTTCCCATCCTTCTTGAAGAACTTCATTAGTCTAACTGTAACATTCTTTGTCCTGGCAGCAAAACATCCTATTTTATTATAATTAGTTAGTTCATTCATTTTCTGGGTTATATATGCCTCTGGTGGGATTCCTCCAGAGAATTACCTATCAAGAATATTTGACAGAATTACTACTCTTTCCCAGGCACCAGAGAGTTCTATAATCCCTATAACCACCCAGAAACATCACTGATATTCCAGCCTTTCATCAAACTACCCCTCAATTCCACAGGTGGAGCATTAGTGGGATAGGGTCAAACTACTCTAGGAGCTCATTTTATTTTGTCATAATAGGATTTTGCAAGATGACAACTCTTGCGTGACAGTGATGTTTCCAGGTTCCTTTTTCTTTATTGGTTGGTACTTCCCTCCAATTTAAATGGGATAAGTTAACAATTGTCCACCTTCCAATGCCGTTTTGATAAACAAGCATAAAATTGCAGGTCTTATCATTCACGTTCTCATTTGCTTACTGTTTTGTGCCCTGTATTCTTAAAAGTCTAATTCATATGACAAGAGGTTGTAGTGAAAGTTGTTAAAAAAACAAAAACAAATCACTTTTCCTCTCTGAATCCCTGCTATGAGCTTTCCACATATGGAAAAACTGGTAACAGGAAATTACTTAGCTCTCACATAGAACTTGTCATTCAGAAATCTCAAGAGACACCTTAAAAAGAAAGTAAGTATCTTCATCTCAGCTTTAAAGATGGGTTGACCAACATACAGTGAGGCAAGATGATTTATCTAAAGCCACACAATAGGCCTGTGAAAAAGTACCCAGATGTCCAGACTCTATCCCTTAGTGGTTCTCAAACTTTAGTAACCCAAGGACCCTCATTTTGATTTAAAATTTTGCCATGGACCTCCAACTCTCCCCCCCGCACACACCCCCCCTCAGCCCCAGGTCCCGTCCCCACTCCACCACTTCTGCCAAGGCCACATCCCACCTCTTCCTGTCTCTGATCCACCCCTGCCCCTCCTCTTCCTGCCCCTCCCCCAAGTACCCACATCCCCCCTCTCTCCCAGCATCTCCTGCACATCAGGGAACAGCTGTTCCACAGCATGCAGGAGACACTTGGAAGGAGGGGGAGTAGTTGATCAGCAGGACCAATGGCCCCAGACATGATTCTTCCTCCTCCCTGGCATGCCACACCCCCACTCCTCCCTCTCCTTCCCAGCGTGGATCCCAGTCTTCCCCTCCCTCCCGGTTCGTGGACCCCAGTTTGAGAAACACTGCCTTCCCCTTCCATAGTATCACTAATATGTTTATTAAATTAGAAGATTCAATACATTTACATATGCTAATTGAATGAGCTCATACATATTAAATCTTAAATTACGCAGGATTGTCCAAGTGGAAACAACTTGAACAGTGAATAACGTGATAGGTCAAATAAGGGAAAAACAGCTGGCAAAAGCAGAAAAAGTACACTAAAACACATGCTTTCATTTGTGCAAATATACAAACATAAACATACATGCTAATAATTCACTTTTACTGCAGCTGCTTCCAATCTCTGTTTCTGCCAGCTCCAGCTCTACCTTTATTGTGCAGATTCAGTTAGTATTCCCATTCCCAGCTTGCTTTGCCTATGCATTTTACTTAAGGCCTGAACTTGTCCCACTGAAGTCAACAGGAGTTTGCTAATGACCTTAACGGGAGTAAAATTAGACTACAGCTGGGCGAAATTTTCAGACTAACAGTTTATTGAACAAAAAACTGTTTTCATAGACCCCAAGCTATTCATAAATTTGACACAAATAGTTTAAGCCATTTACAAACCCACCAGAGCAGGAAGAGTAAGAGATGGCGCTACTAACCTATTCCCCGCCACCACCCACTTTAGCCCAATGATTAGTGGAGATGCAAGTTTGAATTCCCACCCAGAAACAAGGCTTTTCTTTTCCGCATACATTTGCATTTTTCAGCTTTCCAGAGGCCTCTACATCCTTGTAATCTATCTGTTGACAAGCTTTTCCTTCCATCTTGTAGATTTGTTTCTAAATAGTTTAAACAAACATATGACATACGTTCTCTCTAGGGCTCCTGTCAATGCCTGACACAGCTCTAATGAAATTACAGTGTATACTCATTGCCAGCTCTGTAATTCTGCAATGCAGGAGGGAAGAAGGTAAAATTCTAGTTTTTGTTTTAGTCCAGTCTACACTTTTTAGGCAGTAAAAATGAACTTTGTTCAGGCTTGGTTTAGCATGACAGGATTCACTTTGCCTGAGCAGTTTCCAGTGGTTAATCTAAAAAAAATATGCATTGTCTGCAAACAATTTTTCTTTTACTCTCTATGGGTTCCCTTTTCTATATTTAACCTGCATTTGTCATCAGTTTTCCATCTTGTGTGTCAAAGGAATATTGCTAAATGATATGTATTAGTTGCTTGTGGGCACTTGGTGGTGAAATCAAAGTGGTAGCTTTAGATGAACTACAATTAAACATCCACTAATTCAGTAGGAAATGTCTTACATATATTGCAGTTCTTTGCCATTATGAAAACAGTCTTAAAACCTGAAATCCGGAAAACTGGGAAAATGTCTATAGTGCTATTTTCATCAGTGTGCATATGGGAAATAACTGATCTGACCCAAGTTTGGAGAAAGCAGCAAAAAGCCATAAATATTTGGTACAGTTGTCACATTATCTTTCATTATTGCTTTAGGAGCTACTGTTAGGTTTTTTAAAATACAGTTATGGCCAGAAAATGGACTATGTAAATGGCACCTCCTTACTCAAAAAAACCTGCTTCCTATTTGTATACAAAGCCCTATCTTCTTGCTTTCATTACATAAGTTTATATTATTTTTATCTCGTTGGCAATAGAAAACCAACATAACTTGGGAAGAGGGAACTGGATTCTTTTCTGGCTCACACCTCACCAACAGAATTGTTAGCTAAATTCCAGTTGCAGAATCTTCATTACTGGTGGTGAGGTGTGAGCCAGAAAGAACATGGGATGGTCTTTCAAACCCCAGGGTGAGCTTGAAAGGCTGTCAGTTAGAAAAGCTATTGTTTTACTTGTAAAATGAGCACAGTGTATGTTGACGCCTTTCAGAAACAGATGTGGAACTGGACATTGCCATTTATATGTCACTTTTCAGAAGATTTAGCTGCACTTTTAAAAAAGGCAGATGCCTACAAGAATGCTTTCATCTCAACGGTGCTCATACTTTCTTGCTACAGCTTTATCAAACCCATATTACCTCACCTGTTATCCATGCAGACATAGCAGTTACTTCTAACCTTAGCAACTTCAAGTATTTTTCAGTAAAAATTGGAAATGTTGTTTTAGGAAAACCCAGGATTCACCAGTTGTCTTTTTCTTAACATAGGGAAGAGCAGGCCTAAGTTTGTCCAAGCCTAACACTACACAAAATGAAAGCTACCATTAAGTGCAGCAAAATTGAAGAACTCATCTTGATTTTAACCAAAAACCAAGGGCATGTTGCTCTAACATGGCAGCTCTTCAGGCTTCCAAGCAATCTTTCTATCAAGAGTGTGCAGGTATTACACACACATACTGGAGATGAGCAGGCACACAAGTGCTGAAGGGTGCATGGGAATAGCCAAGAGGACCACTGAGATAACCCAGACCAGAGAAGGTAAGGAAAGGGCAGAAAAATGTTAGCTAGAAAAATGGCAGGGTGAGAACATATGCCAGGTGTTCTGAGCACACTGATGATATTATTTCCAGCAACGTAAGTCAGGATTGACTCCAATAAAGTCAACAGAAAAACATGAATAGTCAGATGAGACTCAGGCCCAGAGTATTCTAAGCTGATTTGAAAACAAGTGAGAGTGGTAAAATAGTGACACTTTCATGGACATGGCATTGATTGGGGGTACAAAATGAGCTCGATAAACTTGCCAAGAGAGTGGAAGGGAGTGAAACAAGAAAAAAAGAGTTAACATAAGGGAGTAAGAGGCAGGTAGAGAGTTTGTGAGGTGCTGGTACTTCATGTTAGTTGAGGATGTTGTGAAGGCCAAGACTATAGAGGGTTCAAAAAAGAACCAGATATATTCATGGAGGACAGATCTATCAATGGCTATTAGCTTGGATGGGCAGGGATGGTGTCCCTAGCCTCAGTTTTGCTGGAAGCTGGGAATGAGTGACAGGGATGGATCACTTTATCATTACCTGTCCTGTTCATTCCCTCTGGGGCACCTGGGCTAGATGGACCTTTGGTCTGATCCATTATGGACAATCTTATGTTGTCATGTTCAAAGAAGAAGCCCCCTCCTTTCTTTTGAGACTTTTTAAAGGGACAGTCTTCTCAGTAGTACCTGAAGTCACTTGTCACAATTTATTAAAGGCCCAGTCCTGATCCTACTGAAGTCAATAGCAGAACTCCATTGATTTCAAAGAAGAGAATAGGATCCTTAATATTAACTCCCCATGAGAAAATAAGGACCAGATTGTGACTGTTCTTGGCACAGTTGCCTGGACTTGTGGAGAGGTGATAAGGAGATGAACCCCCCCTCTCTTCCTTAAGTTATTGCCAGTTATAGGAACTGTGGACCCTGCACTGACCTAAGCACAACAAATGTTCTCTCATTACTACCTTTGCAGGCCAATGCTTAATTTGTAATGAAAGAGGTGCTGCGGCTCTAGAAATTTTTTCTTTCATAATTGATGTGGCAAGCCCAGAGGTGCCAGTCCCATGAACTGCCAAGTCTAGAGGTGCCAGGGCTCAGCCCTGGCAAGCTCTGGCACAAACTAAGCACTGTAGCATACTAAACTATTCCACAGCATGCAAGAGGCACTGGGAAGGAAGGAGAGTATGGCTCATGCCTGCCAGATGTGAGTGAGCCCTATACATCAAGGCAGGGTATCATTAATGCAGAGTTTGCCCTACAGAAGAACCATCATCAGGAGTAGAACAAGAGGATCACAGAAATTAATAAAAGCATGTGAAATTATGAGACCTGTGTTTTACAACTAAACTGAAATCTAGAATTCATTAAGGAATAAGTAAACAGAGTGGAATGAGAGTCTTGTCATAGGAAAAAGCTAAGCATATTGGTCACCCTTAAAAACTTGCCAACTGCCTGAAGGAACTAAAGAATGTTTCTTCAGCGTTTGCCCTATTCCCTAGGTATTCTCTATGGGAAGAATAGGCAACCATATCTGTTTATCTAATGCAAAACTGACAAGTTTTTAAGGGTAACTTTGCCAAAAGTTTTCTTTTAGCCAGAAAAATGACAGAGTGAGAACATATGCCAGGCTTTCTGAGCATGATTGTGATATTATTTACAACAACGCAAGTTAGAAGTGACTCCAGTAAAGTCAACAAAAATACATCAATAGAGTCAGATGAGAATAAAGCCCAGAGTGTTCTAAGCTGAGCTGAAAACAAGTGAGTGGTAAAATACTGACACTTTTGCAGACCTGGCATTGATTGGGGGGTACAAAATGAGCAAGATAAACTTGCCAACGGAGTAGAAGGGGGTGTAACTGGGGGGAAAGTTGCCATGAGGAAGTAAGAAGGTGGTACAGAGTTTGTGAGGTGCTGGCACTTCACGTTAGTAGAAAAGATGCAGGAAAAACAATCTGGTCCTCAACCAGATTAATTTAGTAGGATCCATGTGTTCAGCAGGCCATGTTTTCACTTCCATAACTTCTGAGAACTAGGCTTCAGAACTGAATGACACAGTATAGATACTGACGTTATGTACTTGGCTGAAACTGTCAATTGAATGCAAATATTTATTTTATTTCATACTTTGGACTTAAAGCTGTAACAATAAGTTTAAAAATTACTTAACTCCCATCTACTCTCATTCCCCAACCTCTTCTTTCTTTATGAATGATGAAGATTCACACTGGTGATTTTCCATTAGATGTTAACAGAACAGTATAGGTTAAATAAATCTCAGCCAAGAGGAATTAAATGAAATGTATTTGCATATGAGAAACATAAAATTGCAATCACAAGAATTACTTCCTTCCTTCCCTTGTCCCTGTGTTCCACTTCCTGAGGTTACAGGTTCCATCAGATGATTACGTGGGGATGAACTGCAATATGCAACCTTTTCCCAGTAATCACTGAAGCACAGGGGCAAAAGGAAAGATCTAAAATTCTGGCTCACAACATTTGCTAACTCCTCAAAAAACTTCAAACCCAGCCATGCTTCCAATTACAAAGAATGTTCAAGCCTATTTTCCAGCTTCACTTGCTTCTCAGATTGCTCTCTCCCTTAACTGTTACCCCTTTCCAGTATCACTGAGCAATGCAAATGATTATTTTTTTTCTTTAATGACAAGAAGTTTAACCTCTTTGTTTCCAGACATTTAAATGTAACAATGTGAGTGGCATATCTAAATGATACATCTTTAGTATATATTGGGCAATGGCACCTGGTACATGACAGTGCATAACCCACATTAAATTCCTGCTTAAAATACATTAGTTTAGAAATTTTTATTAGACATTAACTACTGATGTGGCACTACAGCCACTGGATTATGTCTCTCCCCTTTGCTTTTAATTGCAACTCAAAGTACTATTAGAACTGTGGCATCTCTAGAGCTGGTTGCAAAGTTTTCAACTGAACAAATTTCTGTCAGAATACACAGTTACATCAAAATCAAGCCTTTTGGAGAAACGATTTTTTAATGATATTTGACAGAACAATATCTAAACTAATCATTTCAATGTTCTCATTTCAACTTCCATGATAGTAAAATATGTTTTAATATTTGTTTAATCATTTGTTTAATATTTACTAAATTTAATATTTTCTATTATAATGTTTAACCTTATTGAAATAAAATACCTCAATGTTTCCAAATCATAATTTTTCAGAACTACCATTCTCTAAAAACATTTTGAGCAAAAACAAAATTTTAAATATCAGAATTTCCTCAGTCCCTTTTACAGATGGACAGGATGGAAATTCCATTTTCTGAACAGCTCTTGGTATACCTTCTCAGTTTGGTGAAAAGTCTAACATCAGAAAGACTGTGTTATAATATACAAAAATCCTCTAATTGAAGTGACCTGTGAAAGTTTTTGGTACTGGTGAAAACGAATTGAAAAGGAAAAGATATTTTCCTTTATCAAGATTTCAGAATGACCAGAAACAAAGACCGTAAATTTGATATAAACAACAAAGAGCTGAATATTTGCTGAAAAAACCCAGTGTTTGAGAGAGTGTGATTAACAAAGAGCTGGGGAGGTAGAACAGTGAATAATCTACCTATCCCAGGGTTTTCTGTAGCACCATTGTTATTGTCTCTAAAACAGAAATAGTCCAGGGGGTTATTCTTCTCGTTTATCTTGGGACATTGGCTCAGTTTCTTCCTGCCATGGAATTTGAACTTAATTTTGAGTAGGATGGATCAGAATTTCAACCAACCTGAACCACCAGTGGTGTCACGGAGTCCAGCCCAAATACTGTCTGGAACAACTTGCCTTGGAACAAGGCCTACAACCTATTCAAGAAGTTGTTTAAAATTCTTGGTTAAAGAGAATCCTCAACATAGTGTTCAGTTTCCCCCTCCACCATTCTTTCTATCTTTCCTAATACTTCTGTCTCTTTAGATTTGGGATTGATCACTTTGGATCTTTGCTATTTCAGTGCTCCTGAGAGTTAAACTGAAGACATGCCCCACTAGGAATAGGAAAGGAAATCAAGACGACTAAAATCTTTCCTTTGACCAGGAGAAGGTGATCAGAGACAGATGGCTACCTGCAGCTGCCGTGCTTCAACAGCTATAGTAAGACAGAATAAAGAGAGAGGTGGACATCTTGGTTCCATTGACTTCAGGATTTCACCCTCAGTTTTCTACTCTTTCTTTCCTACCATGCGTGAGTGCTTTTCTGTGACCAAGGGCAGTAACTTTGTACAATTAACATTTAATAAAAAAGAACATGCACTAAATTATTACCAACAGAATTTTTGGCAACGACTTTCTAAGTAAAAGGGAAGCTCTTAAATGAAAACATCTTGCAAAAGGAAGAGAGGGAAAAGGAATTCCTAAGAATGAGTGTTGTTTTTTTTTAATTTTTAGTTAGTATAATCTTAACCTCATTCCCTCCCAAATTTTCTATATTAAATCAATTGCAAAAAATATTTTATTTGTTTTCTTTCAGGTCAGTAAGCATAGAAATAACTTGAAAGTTAACCCACAGTGCCAGATCCTCAGCTGATGTAAACTGGCACAGTAGTATTGAAGTCTATGGAGCAATGTCAATTTTTAAGAATTTATCAGCTGGCCCTAAATGTAGTTGCAGTAGATTTGGATTATAAATTCAGATTGTCCTAAACCACTCAGTCCCTACTACAGAGCACATCTCATCTCCTGTAAACTGTAATTTGTCTGACTGGTCTCTTCCCCTCATTTAAAAAAAAAAAAAGCATAAAAGCAGATTTTAGATCAATTCCTGCCCCGAATAACACTCATGCTGCCCCACTTAACTCAGAATCTGGTTCTGCATCAGACTTAGTTTGAGAAAAGACTTGATAAAGAGAACAGAAAAATAGAGTTTAGCCAGACCTCACACATCACTTAAAAAAAGCCACTAAGAATTATTTCAATAACCTTTCCATTTACAGCCAGAAATTGATAAAAAATTGTACAATTGTGATTTGAGGGGTAGATGTTTAAGTGCTGCAAGAATTCCTTAGGGTCTTGCACTCCCTTAAACGAGGACAAGGCTTTGAAGATAAAGGTATCCTAAATCAAGATTGTTGCAATGTTGATATTTCATGGGAAATTGTTGCATGCTCTTGAAAGAAGTCAGTGTGTGGTATTTTAAATGCATTAGACCTACGGATAGTATGATAATAAATGACAGATGAGCACAAGTTAAAGTGATTACTATAGATATATTTCTAGAAACGAAAAACAATATGCTTCCAAAAAGAAAAGAGTAGCACACTCTTATACAACAACTAGACAGGAACAGATGAACTATAACCATGTCTGTATATTTAACAGAGCTAAGTGAAAAGTTTTAGCCAAAGCTTTTTTAATGCTGAAAAATGCAGATTTGGGTCAACTGAGGCTAGGGCTGTCAAACATTTTTAAAAATTGCAATTAATTGTGAGACTAAAAAAAGTTGTGATTAATAATCATGTTAAATGCACTGTTAAACAGTAACAGAATACAAATTTAAATTCAGCATGGAAACAAGTCTTCTGGAATGGTGGTCAAAGCATGAAGGGGCATACGGCTATTTAGCATGTCTGGCACATAAACCACTTGCAATGCCTCCTAAAACAATGCCATGTGAACACCTGTTCTCACTTTCACATAACAGTGTAAATAAGAAGCAGGCAGTATTATCCTGAGTAAATGTAAACAAACGTCTTAGTCGTAATGATTGGCTGAAGAAGAAGTAGGACTGAGTAGACTTGTACGCTCCAAAGTTTTACATGGTTTTGGTATTGAGTACAGTTATGTAAAAAAAAAATCTACATTTTGTGTACTTTCACGATCAAGTGATTGCACTACAGTAGTTGTATGAGAAATTGAAAAATATATTTATCCTTTTATAGTGCAAATATTTGTAATAAAAAAATATAAAGCACTGTGCACTTTGTATTCCATGTGGTAATTGCAGCAAAGAATCCTGTGGCACCTTATAGACTAACAGACGTTTTGGAGCATGAGCTTTCGTGGGTGAATACCCACTTCGTCAGATGCATGTAGTGGAAATTTCCAGGGGCAGGTATATATATGCAGGCAAGCTAGAGATAATGAGGTTAGTTCAATCAGGGAGGATGAGGCCCTGTTCTAGCAGTTGAGGTGTGAAAACCAAGGGAGGAGAAACTGGTTTTATAGTTGGCAAGCCATTCACAGTCTTTGTTTAATCCTGAGCCAATGGTGTCAAATTTGCAGATGAACTGAAGCTCAGCAGTTTCTCTTTGGAGTCTGGTCCTGAAGTTTTTTCACTGCAGGCTGCCACCTTAAGGTCTGCTATAGTGTGGTCAGGGAGGTTGAAGTGTTCTCCTACAGGTTTTTGTATATTGCCATTCCTAATATCTGATTTGTGTCCATTTATCCTTTTCTGTAGCGACTATCCAGTTTGGCCGATGTACATAGCAGAAGGGCATTGCTGGCATATGATGGCATATATTACATTGGTGGACATGCAGGTGAATGAACCAGTGATGGTATGGCTGATCTGGTTAGGTCCTGTGATGGTGTCGCTGATGTAGATATGTGGGCAGAGTTGGCATCAAGGTTTGTTGCATGGATTGGTTCCTGAGCTAGAGTTACTATGGTGGGATGTGCAGTTACTGGTGAGAATATGTTTCAAGTTGGCAGGCTGCCTGTGGGCGAGGACTGGCCTGCCACCCAAGGCCTGTGAAAGTGTGGGATCATTGTCCAGGGTGGGCTGTAGATCCCTGATTATGCGTTAGAGGGTTTTTAGCTGGGGACTGTATGTGATGGCCAGTGGAGTCCTGTTGGTTTCTTTCTTGAGTTTGTCTTGCAGTAGGAGGCTTCTGGGTACACGTCTGGCTCTGTTGAACTGTTTCCTTATTTCCTCGTGCGGGTATTGTAGTTTTGAGAATGCTTGGTGGAGATTTTGTAGGTGTTGGTCTCTGTCTGAGGGGTTAGAGCAGATGCGATTGTACCTCAGTGCTTGGCTGTAGACAATGGATCGTGTGATGTGCCCGGGATGGAAGCTGGAGGCATGAAAGTAGGCATAGCGGTCGGTAGGTTTTCGGTATAGGATGGTGGTAATGTGACCATCACTTATTTGCACCGTGGTGTCTAGGAAGTGGACCTCCCGTGTAAATTGGTCCAGACTGAGGTTGATGGTGGGGTGGAAGCTGTTGAAATCGTGGTGGAATTTTTCCAGATTCTCCTTCCCATGGGTCCAGATGATGAAGATGTCATCAATGTAGCGCAGGTAGAGAAGGGGCGTGAGTGGACGAAAGTCTAGGAAGCGTTGTTCCAGGTCGGTCATAAAAATATTGGCATATTGTGGGGCCATGCGGGTGCCCATAGCTGTGCCACTGATCTGGAGATATATATTGTCATCAAATTTGAAATAGTTGTGTGTGAGGATAAAGGCACAGAGCTCAGCAGCCAGTTGTGCTGTGGCATCATCAGGAGTACTGTTCTTGTATTCCATCCTTGTGTGGGATGTTCGTGTAGAGAGCCTCTACAGCCATGGTGGCTAGGATGGTGTTTTCTGGAAGGTCACCAATGCATTGTAGTTTCCTCAGGAAATCAGTGGTGTCATGGAGATAGCTGGGAGTGCTGATGGCATAGGGTCTGAGTAGAGAGTCCACATATCCAGACAGTCCTTCAGTGAGAGTGCCAATGCCCGAGATGATGGGGCGTCCAGGATTTCCGGGTTTGTGGATCCTGGGTAGTAGATACCCTTAGAGCCCCGAACAGGGCTATTCTATGTTGATTTATTCCGGTGTTAGTGTAGGGAGTGTCCTGAGTAGATGTTGCAGTTTCTTAGTGTATTCCTCAGTGGGATCTGAGGGAAGTGGCCTGTAGAATTTGGTGTTGGAGAGTGGTCTGGTGGCCTCCTTTTGGTAGTCAGACCTGTTCATGATGACAACAGCACCTCCTTTATCAGCCTCTTTGATGATAATGTCAGGCTGGTTTCTGAAGCTGTGGATGGCATTGCGTTCTGCACGACTTAGGTTATGAGGCAAGCAATGTTGTTTTTCCACAATTTCTGCCTGTGCACGTCGGCGGAAGCATTCAATGTAGAGGTCCAGACTGTCATTTCAACCCTCAGGAGGATTCCATGTGGAGTTCTTCTTCTTGTGCTGTTGGTGGGAGGGTACCTGTGTATCAGTGCACTGTTCAGTGTTGTCCTGGAAGTATTCTTTGAGTCGGAGACAGCGAAAGTATGCTTCCAGATTGCCGCAGAACTGTATCATGTTGGTGGGGGTGGCAGGGCAGAGAGTCCCCGAAATAGGACAGACTTTTTTCTTCTGGGCTGAGTGTGTAGTTGGATAGATTGACGATATTGCTGAGTGGGTTGGGGGTACCATGGTTGTGGCCCCATGAGGCAGGTAGGAGTTTAGACAGCTTACAGTCCTTTTTCCTTTGAAGAGAGGTGAAGTGAGTAATGTAGATCTCCTGTCTTATTTTAGTGAAGTCCGTTTGTATGGAAGTTTGGTTATTAATGAGAGTCTCCAGGTTGGAGAGCTCTTTTTTGATGTTTTCCTGTTTGCTGTATAGGATGCTGATCAGATGGTTCCTCAGTTTCTTTGATAGAGTATGGCATAATCTATCACTGTGGTCTGTGTAGTATGTAGATAGCAGTGGATTTTTTACCTTTAGTCCATTTGGTATGATGTCCATCCATTTGCATTTGAAAAGGAAGATATCTGTCTGTATTTGTGCAAGTTTCTTCATGAGGTTGATGGATTTCCACTCCATACGCCTAAATGCAGTGCCTTGCATGGTGTCAAGTATCAGAGGGGTAATTGAAATCTATACATTTGAAAATGCAGAAAAACATCCAAAAATATTTAAAATTAATTTAAATTAGTATTCTCTTGTCATTTAACAGTGTTATTAAAACTCCAATTAATCGCATCTATTTTTTTATTCTAGTTAATTTGTTTTGCATTAATTGACAGCCCGACCTGAAACATTTCATGAGTTCATATTATTTTCAGACAACTGTTTCAGGCAAAACAAAACAAAAAGTAAACAATTTGGAAATGTCAAAATGGTTTATTTCAATATTAACCAAAGGACTCATTTCCATTTTTCAGGCTAGATTCATTCACCAACACATCGGAGGACGAAGGATATTTGAATAATCATCACCACGACAACTGATATTTTGTGAATCTAGCCTTTCATTTCCTTTGCTTTTTATTAAAAATGCCTGAAACAATTTTTTTTCAATTATTTAGAACTGCCAGTTAACTGAAGAATCAGTTATTCATCCATCTCTATTCTCTTAGAAGAATCATGACCAGCTTTGAACTATTGCTTCTTGCAGGTAAGCTGCCTCACTACTGATTCAGCTTCAAGTAAAAAAGGGGGTTGGGTTTGTCATAAACAGATAGCTAAGGGTTAATGTCTCTTTCACCTGAAAAAAAAAAAAAGTATCCTGAAACACCTGACCAGAGGACCAATCAGGAAACCAGACTTTTTTCAACTCTGGGTGGAGGGAAGTTTTTGTCTGAGTTTTGTCTTCTGCCTGAATCTCTCTCAGCTAGAGAAGGATTTTTCTATTTCCTGCTTTCTAATCTTCTGTTTCCAAGTTGTGAGTACAAAGTTGGTTTTTTGTTTTGTATTTACATGTCTACAATTTAAAGCACTCCAGCAACTATATTCTTTTGAATAAGGCTGTTTATTCATATTTCTTTTAAGCAATTGACCCTGTGTTTGTCACCTTAATACAGAGAGACCATTTGTATGTATTTTTCTTTCTTTTAAGACCTGTTGGAGTTTTTCTTTAGTGAGGAACTCCAGGGAATTGGGTCTGCAGCTCACCAGGGAATTGGTGGGAGGAAGAAGTCAGGGGAAAACCTGTGTGTGTTAGATGTACTAGCCTGACTTTGCATTCACTCTGGGTGAGGGAGGAAGAGAGATTGACTCTCGGTAATTCTATTCTCCAGGCTGGGAACGGGGAGGGTGGAATCCCTCTGTTTAGATTCACGGAGGTTGCTTCTGTGTATCTCTCCAGGAACACCTGGAGGGGGGGGAGCGAAAAGGTTTATTTCCCTTTGTTGTGAGACTCAAGGGATTTGGGTCTTGGGGTCCCCAGGGATGGTTTTTGGGGGGACCAGAGTGCCCCAAAACACTAATTTTTTGGGTGGTGGCAGCAGTACCAGGTCCAAGCTGGTAACTAAGCTTGGAGATTTTCATGCTAACCCCCATATTTTGGACGCTAAGGTCCAAATCTGGGACTAGGTTATTGACAGGGTTACATTTTATCAGGCACTGGGCCAGCACTCTGGAGACTTCAGAAAACTTAGCCATCTAATAGAATCAGGACTGGAGTGGACAAACTTTCTCACAGGACTCTCCCAACATACTTCTAACCTGCCTATAATAAAACCTCTGCTATTTTCAGCACAAGGCCTGTTCTAAGCAGAGGCTGTCAGCTCAATCCAAGTTTTGTGAAGAGAAATGTGTACCAAGATGAAGACTTCAATTCCATTTCCCTTGTCATCTCCCTAGATATCAAGGTGAACATTTGGCACAATAACCCGCATCATCGCCCCACTCCACACCACAACAAAAGTGTGTGTCTTTAAAATAAACCTGATTAATTTGCCATCAGCGAGAAAGCCTTCTAGTGTACGTATGAAAGGGACAGATGGCACTTACAAGGCATCTCTATACACTGTGTGTGGGGAATGGAAAAAAGATAGCCTAAAGACAACTGAATCTAGAGTCTGAGGGAAAGATAGTTTAAATGATTCCACCCAGACATGAATAAAATTCCTAATTTTTCAGTTTCAGTTCTGAAAATGCAGAAACCACCATTCTGTTTATTGAGCTCCTGTTTGGGCATTGCCATCAATTTACAGTCTTTCCCAAATGATGTAAGTTGTTATAAAATTAAGTAATACATAGTAGAATGTCTAAACAATGATGTTTTTATTCAAAAACTTGTATTAAAAACATATCTGAGCTTGCCAGGAATTCTCAGGCTCTCAGCACCTACATTTTCCTGCAATTTTTGCAGGATGAGGACCATAACTTTGCAAAAATCATCACAGGGAAATATTTCAAAGTGAAGAGATCACAGATGGAAAATCCAAAGGAAGGCAAATGTTTGATGGGTGAGGGTTTATCCCATAGCTGTAGAGCTTCTATTTATACCTGAGAGTTCGGTTGCTGTAATTTAAAATAGAAAAAAAAAATCTATATTTCCTACTTGTTTGCCCCAGAAAAAAAGCACAGTGAAACTAAAGTAACAACGATTCACTGACCTATGCATCACTCTACTGCTGGGAAATAAATAAAGAGTTCAGTTTTACTTGGAAGTACTATTGACTTTCCTGTATATTATACTATATAATGGTTCTTCGATACCGTGAGACATATTCTCACCTACCCAATTGCCCCTTTGTGCCACTCTGTCACCACAAAACTGGTACAGCCTCTCTGGGGATTCCCCATGGAACATTAGCTGTGTGCCAACCCCTCTTGCAACATTACAACATAGGGAGTGTGTCCAAGGACAGGGGGCATAGCTTAAGCACGTTTGTGCTCTTGTATTGTTATGTTCATGGCATACAAACAAAAAATGGATAAAAACTAAATAGTCTTTCTGGAAGGTTGCAAAGTAACACTACTTTGTTTTGTAGATTTCAGAACAATACCACACAAGAATCCAAAAATCAGAGAGAGAGAGAGCCGGCTGCTCCCTAAACAGCGAGGCACATCTCACTCCCACCTGACTCTGGGTTTCCTCTCTGCAGACTGACTGTTGCAAGGTCCAGATCACAGATTTCCTTACAGAGCACATTTACCTGCAAGCAGGGCCAGGAAACAACCTTGAAACTTAAAGTCAGAGTTTACAATTTTCCTACAGTTATCCATATACCACATATTCCTAGCTGCCAGAACAGCCTCCTGGGGCCACAAACAACCAGATACAGGTAAGAGAAGCCCTAAAGCTGCTCTAAGGCCTGATCTACACTAGGGGGCGGGGTCGATGTAAGATACGCAACTTCAGCTACGTAAATAGCGTAGCTGAAGTCGAAGTATCTTATTTCAACTTACCTCCCATCCTCACTGCACGGGATCGATGGCCATGGCTTCCCCTGTTGACTCCGCTACCACCACGCAGTCTGGTGGAATTCTGGAGTCGACGGGAGCGCGTTCGGGGATCAATATATCGTGTCTAGATAAGACGCGATATATCGATCCCCGATAAACCGATCGCTACCCGCCGATCCAGCAGGTAGTGTAGACATACCCTAAGTTAAGCTAGCAGCCAGCAACAAAATCAAGGAGCCACCAATATGGCATCATTAAGCCACCTTTACCCTTGTTTGGGTCTTGCTCTAAGTGCAGCTTGGCTGGGCCCAGGATCTGGGGCCAGTTAGCACACAACAAAATCACATGCAAAACATAATTACAATAAACTACAGGTTATGAGGTAAACAAAATGGATCAAGGTTATACCCCAGTTAAGGTAGAAATGTGTACAACATTCTTCAATGCCTTGGCATTTCAGGGAAAATTAAGGAAGTCAGTTAGGCTATGTCTACACTATGAGTTAGGGGTGTGATCCATATCTGTGCTAGCCCTCATCTAGGTAGCACCAACATAAATAGCAGTGTAGCCATGGTAACATAGGTAGCAGCAATGGAGGCATGGCTAAGCTGCACTCAGTACATTCTCCCTGGTTTCAGGTAGCCCATGTTAATGCCTCATTTTGTGTAATGTGTTAGGGTTTACTGTTTTCTGCTGCATTTGTTTAAATGTAAGATCAGAGTTTTCTTTGAGATTTTTTTTTAAAGTTTCAATTTCATTCATTGGGACCACAGCCGATCCCCATCAGGTTTGCATGTATTCTCAATGGATTTTAGTGCAAGTCTAGGGGTACCCTCAGTTGCCTCTTTTTTTCAAGATCGCTCTTTTCTTCACAAAGTACATTAGGCTGCAGCTATGAATGCCAGTTATGGAGCTGCCCTGTGTAGATAAACAGCTGTTCCGAAAACACTGATTTTCTCGGAGACATCACATATCAAGCATTTTCTATGCACATTTTGATTACATTTCACAGGATTTATTCCTATAGTGCCCCAAACTTTGGTTGAGCCCTTCCAAAAGTATAAATCCTATTGAATATAATCAGTTTCAGTAGTGGGTGGGATTGGCTCTGCATTTGTTTTCTCCCTTGGAATTGTCATTCCATTTGGTCAAGACTAATGAATCCAGCTGTATTAGGATTAGTGTCTAACTCTGAGAGCACTCTCATTTTATCAGGATTTCTTTTGACTTCTAGTTTTTGAAATAAACTTTGAATTTGTTTGACAAATAAAAAGTATGGAAAACAATTTCTATTGAAAAGAAAAAGCCACCTATCAAATTCCCAGTTGTGTTAAAATAATATTTTATGCCATAAGCTCCTGAAAACAGAAGTGTGAAAATTGGGCATTCCAATGCATGAACATGTGAGCAATGTCTCAAGTGGGAAGAGCTTAATTTGTGGGAAAAGTTGGAAGAGTACCACTGTTTGTTTTTCCTTCACCCACTGTGTGTGTGTGCACATGTGGGTGGGTGTGAGAGCGCGATAGAAAGTAGAGAATGCCTGAAGTCTAATTAATAACGCATTCTTTTGTAAGCTTTTCTAAATTAAAAATCCCAGGTCAGCAATATATGATGGACACACAAATGCTATTGGCCTGAAGAAACAGATATTTTAAGTTTAAGAAAAATATACTAATTAAGTAAAGATAGAAAACCTTCAAAGACTCACATGATTAAAAGGAGGATTTCTCCAAATGATTGGCTTGCCTACTATAAAGAACTTCAATTAATGCAACACATCAAGTGCCAGAGCTTTTATATGTAATCTGCTACTGTCTTTTGAAGGTAATTGAAAATCAGAAGCTATTCATTTGAACTTGGAATTTTCTCCAAAGATAAACAAGATTCTTTGTGTGCTATGCATGAGACTGAAGGATTGAAATCCAGCGTCTCTACATTTTCAGTTGCAGTCACTCTGAGGGCTTGTCTTCACTACCACGCTAAATCAGCGCCACTGTCATTGATGCAGCAGCGTCGATTTAGCAGGTCTGGTGACGACACACTAAGTCAATGGGAGAGTGCTTTCCTGTCTACTTCAGCACTCCATCTCAACAAGAGGCAGAAGCTATGTCGATGAAAGAGTGTCTCCCGTCGATATACCATCATTTAGACACTGCTTTAAGTCTATGTAAGTTACATTGATTTAAGTTTTCATAACTTACGTCACTTAACTAGTGTAACTTAGATTGATTTAACAGCATTAGTGTAGACAAGGCCTGACAGATTTTCACCTCACAAGAAAAGAGAAAAAGGAGAATGAACCTTTTCCAAAGCTTGCACATGGCCAGATTCTATTTGTTCCTGCACCAGGTGCTTGGTGCCATAGGTGGGGTTGGTTAGTGGGAGGAGGGGAGATTCTCAGGGATCCAGTTACAACTTTATGATTCTCAGATTGTCCCAACCCCAGCCCTACCCTAGAATCCATCCTATGAGGCCTTACCCTAGTTGAGAATTCCCCTAATGGGTGGCAGCCAGAATACATTCCCTTTGCTTAGGTGGCACAAAGGAAATAGAACTGGGACTGGGAATCTAGTGCACTGTGTCTAGCTGGACTCAACACTAGTGTTATGACACTGTGCTTTGGTGCTACTTATTAATAGCTCTGCAATCTGTTTAAATCAAACTTGGGGTTATTTTAAGGCTATATCATTACTTCCTCACTGATATGATTTAGTGTGTTATCATTTCAGAGGTGAAGAAAAGTACTTCAGTACATAAGTTACAGTTGTGAAAAGGAATGTATCATCAGAACATTCAGAATTAAATTATGATTAGTAACTTACCAGATGCTGGAATATAACTTCCTAGACATTTAAGTGGCTGGAAGCAGTTGTTTTATTCTTCTTAGTGAAAATTAAAGAAAGCAACAACTGGAGAAAGGCCATCTGGCAATCTGCTTCCTTTCATAAAGCCATTTTTTATCCTCAAAGACAAAATACCTTTGAATAGGCAGACAAAAAATTCTATACATTATATACTAATACAGATAGACAAAAATCATATTGCATAATTTTAATACAGTCCCCAGGTGCTGTATTTCATCCACAGACAGTAAGATTATATGTAAACTACTAAATGTGGTCACTGAATTTACTGGACTTTAATTTTCACTTTTACGAATGAGGTCTGAGCATAATACATCCATACAATCATTACTAAATTGTTTGTGTCTGTGACTGGAGACATTTGTTCAAGCCATTTCCATCCACTCGCGTCATTGACATAATCAACACAGTATTTTTTGCATAAGTGTTTTCTGCACTTTTTTCACTTGAAAGAGCACCGAACCCTCTAACAGCCTGGATGTCAAAGACAGAGCTGGATGAATAGTGGGTATATTACTCAAGGCCAAACTGTGAGTACGGTTGGTAGTGAGAAAAATGGGCATCAGTCTAACTATACTACAGTAAGACATTTTGGAAAGTAAAGACGTTGGCACGAATGCTATATGGTACCATATGTTGTCACTTTACAACTATTTCCATAAGCCATTATGTGAAGAATCTTCAACATACTCCAAAGGATTTGGGTTGTTACCTCTACAGGATCCAAAATAAAAGGTCTGGTATGTGTGGGTGTGGTGGGATGGGAAGGGAGAGGGGGAGGGGGAATTGTGAAGGGAAAGGTAGGAAATCTGTGTTGCATACCATAGAATCATGGGACTGGAAAGGACCTTGAGAGGTCATCCAGTCCAGCCTCCTGCATGCATAACAGTGCTAAGTATTATCTAGAGCATTCCTGACAGGTGTTTGTCTAACCTGCTCTTAAAAATCTCCAATGACAGTAATTCCACAATCTCCCCAGGCAATTTATTGAAGTGCTTAACCATCCTGACAGGAAATTTTTCCTAACGTCCAACCTAAACTGCCCTTTCTGCAATTTAAGCTCATTGCTTTTTGTCCTATCCTCAGAAATTAAGGACGACAATTTACCTCCCTCCTCCTTGTAATAACCCTTTATATACTTGAAAACTGTTTTCATGTCCCCTCTCAATCTTCTCTGTCTTCTCTTCTCCAGACTAAACAAACCCATTTTTTTCAATCTTCCCTCACAGATCATGTTTTCTAGAACTTTAATCATTCTTGTTGCTCTTCTCTGAACTTTTTCTAATTTGTCCACATCTTTCCTGAATTGTGATACCCAGAACTAGACACAATACTCAAGTTGAAGCCTAATCAGCACAGAATAGAGTGGAAGAATTACTTCTTGTGTCTTGCTTACAACACTCCTGCTAATACATCCCAGATGGACATTTGCTTCTTTTTTTTTTGCAGCCGTGTTATACTGTTGACTCATATTTAGCTCTCAGAGTAGCAGCCGTATTAGTCTGTATCTGTAAAAAGAACAGGAGTACTTGTGACACCTTAGAGACTAACAAATTTATTTGAGTATAAGCTTTCGTGGGAGAAGTGGGCTGTAGCCCACGAAAGCTTATGCTCAAATAAATGTTAGTCTCTAAGGTGCTACAAGTACTCTTGTCCATATTTAGCTTGTGATCCTCTATGAATCCCAGATCCCTTTCCTCAGTACTGCTTCCTAGGCAGTCATTTCCCATTTTGTATGTGTGCAACTGATTGATATTTCATAAGTGTAGTATGTCTTCATCCTTATTGAATTTCATTCTATTTACTTCAGACCACTTCTCCAGTTTGTCCAGACCATATAAGATCCCGAGTCAGCAATCATAGAATCACAGAAATGTAGGACTGGAAAGGACCTCAAGAAATCATCAAGTCCAGCCCCCTGCACTGAGGCAGGACCAAGTAAACCTAGAGCATACGTGAGAGGTGTTTGTCTAGCATGTTCTTAAGAGGCTCCAGGGATGCAGATCTGCAACCATCCTTGGAAGCATATTCCAGACCTTACCTACTCTTACAGTTAGAAAGATTTTCCTTGTATCTAACCTAAAACGACCTTGCTGCAGATTAAGCTCATTACTTCTTGTCCTACATTCAGTGGACATGGAGAACAATAGCTCACCATTCTCTTTATAAACAACCCTTTAACATATCTGAAGATTTATCGAGTCCTGCCCCCCAAAAACATCTTCTCAAGACTAAACATGCCCAGTTTTTAACCTTTTCTTATAAGTTAGGTTTTCTTACTCCCCTCCTCCCTGGACTCTCTCCAATTTATCCACATCTTTCCTAAAGTGTGGTGCCCAGAACTGGACACAGTACTGTAGTTGAGGCCTCACCAGTGCTGAATAGAGGACAATTACCTCCTGCATCTTATATACAAGAGTACTGTAAATACACAACAGAATGATATTAACCTTTTACCCAACTACATCACATTGTTAATTCATATTCAATTTGCGATCCCTGATAAGCCCCAGATCCTTTTCAGCAGTACTACCATTTTGTAGATGTGTAACCCTTCTGCCCCTCTGAGTTGGCAGCAACAAGGGCCGGGTTCAGTATCCAGGGGTTCCGTTTCAGTAACACAATGCAAAACCGGCTTGAGCCCCCACCCAGTGACCTGGGACACTTACATACCACACCCCCCTGGGCGCCTCTAGGAGACAATACTTCCCCTCTCGCAAGCACGGAGTCTGAGTGTAGCAAAATCTTTTTTAATAAAGGAAGGAATCAATGCGGCATCCCATTGGAGAAACACCACAAACAGGGTTATAACACAAACCATAAAGAAAAACCCACCTCCAAGTACGTTTGGCACTGTCCTTTTTCCGCTTAGGGTTTTAAGTCCAATCACCCCAAAGTCCAACAACCCAAAAGTCTCTGGTCAATGCCACCCCAGAGTTCGAGAGTCTATCTGTAGAGGTCCCTCCCCCCAGCCTGGGTAGAAAGGGGCACCTTACGTGGTTCGGGGCCAACTGCCCTGCCTCTCCGTGGGTTCTGCTTCCGCCTTCTCCACGAACTGCTCCGCTTTACCAGCTGCTCCACTCTGCTCCTCCAGCCGTCCTCAGAAACTGCTCCGCTCCACCAGCTGCTCTGCTCCATGAGCTGCTCTGCAAAACTGCTCGGCTCCGCTCACTCTGTGGGCCGCTCCACCCATCCCACAGCTACTCCGCTCTGCTGCCGCCAGCTGTCCCGTGATCCGCTCCAGCCGTCCCCGCAACGGCTCCACTCCGCCAGCTGCTCTGTTCCACAGCATATCTTCAGGCTCCCCCACTAGTTAGCACAGTACTCAGTGCTCTCAGCTCAGTCATCTCAGCTCTTTTGTGATTTCAACTCTTAGTGATCTCAGCTCTTAGTGGGGGAGCCCCAGTGCTAGTGCACCATTAGCCCAAAGTGCATTCAGCTCAGTAACCTGTATTTAGATTTTTGAGGGAATAAAAAAAATCAACTCTGACATTCCACAGTGGAGAGAGGAGGGGGTGCAACTGGTGCTTCTGGCTCCACAAGGAGACTGCACCACCAGGCACAGATACCTGTCCCCAGCCTCTCTCACGTCACTGGGTTTTGGAACCCATGTCCCTTGTCTAGCAAGTACCACCCAACTGAGGGTGAGTCATTTGTCACCAAGCAGTCCCACCGCTCAGCAGTCTGGGATAGGGTAGGCGTGCCTATGCAAATACACTTTTTGACATTCTTTCCACCAGATGTCAGGGTAGAGCTTATCCTGACTCTGCTTACAGATGTACATTTGAATTTTCCTTCCAAAGTGAAGTACTTGGCACTTATTTCTACTGAATTTCATCTTGTTGACTTCAGACCAATTTTCTACTTTGTTGAGGTTGTTTTGAATTCTCATTCTGTCCTCCAAAGTGCTTTCAACCCTGCGCACCCTGGTTTCATCTGAAAATTATATAAGCATAGTCTCCACTCCATTACCCAAGTCAATAATGCATGTGAGCACATGCGCAAGTGCTTTTCTGAATCAGGGTATAGTTTGCTGACTTAAGTTAACAGTGGTATCTGTGACTAACATACTAAATCTTCAGCACAAAGTTACATTCATCACCCTAGTTCTAACCCTTTAGTTCACAGTAGCCATGAGATAATGGTAACATGAATAAATAAAAAGGCTAATGTCTTAGCCTGTCTGGGAATGGAGTAAATGAATCTTTAAAGTATACAAGTTATCCATGTATTTTCCAATCTCCTACAAGGCCCTGCTCTGGGTGCGTACATTGTCTCCTTTTACACTGTTTCAAAAGAATAATAAAAGGCTATTAAAAATGACATTAACAAAACAATAGGAGCAAAATGAAACAGAGATTGTCCAAGTGTAGAGAAAATGCAATTAAAAGTCACCTTCAGTTCCAGCAGAGAAGACAGGACCTTTCTGTCCTTTCCCTCTGCTTGGAACTGAATCAGAGGGAGCTTAACATGCTGTCTCACTTTCACAAATTACCAGGAGGAGGTGGGAGGATGCCTCTTCAGCAAGCTCACTTCCATAAGAGCCAAGGGTCACTCCTCACTCCTTTTCCTCCCACAGTACATTTACTAAATAGGGTGTTTGTTCACTAAGTCCTGACTGATTTTCAGTAAAAAGTCTATTGCTCCTACAAGCGATGCCACTAATTAAAACAGCAGAAATAGATTCCAACTTTCATTTTCAGAAAAAAAGTCAATAAAAACTAACAAATTTCAAAGTATTTAGTTCCTGCATATGCTTAGATATCCACACTATTTTTTGACTTTTTCCCCTATAAGTGCGCAATTTTTATAATAGACTTTAACAAATCTTTTACTCTTTGCTGAATAATTTTAGCTTGTGTCATCCTGCTTCCATCTACAAGCCCTTACTTGTGTCACTTAAAGTTCTCTGTGAGAAAGCCAAAGTAAGCTCAAATTACCAGTCATACTAAATGTGTGCTCCCTTCTGTGAATTTAGGGCTTTGGGGCTTTTTTCAGCCCATCATACAAAGATCACCAAGGGAAACTTATCTGATGTCTGAACAAACCAAGCATTAACATAACTTTAGAGTTCTCAGTATACACTAGCTGTAGCAAGAATAAGGTATTATTTTCATCTCTCTGGATTTTGATTAGTAGCAATGAAATGTAGGGCTTTCCCACCCCCCCATATTGAAAGGCAGTTTCTGCAGGTGTGACTGATCTATGATCTTAGCAGACATCCCACTTTCCATTTCTAAACCACACGAGAAGCAGACTTCCACATGGAAACTCCTCCAGCGCTAATACAAGTCAAACTTATTTACAAGCAGTGGCTGAGACCATATTTTATGCCCTAAAAGATGTTGCGCCCTCCTTGTCCCTGCCTTGTGCACAAGTGTCCTCATCGCATCTTTATGGGGACTGACACTGCCTTTCCTTCACCTTGGAGCTTATGATCACACCGTTATCTTCTCCCTATCTCAGCAGCAGAGTTCAGGCATGTTTTCCCATGTTTGCCTGTGTTTGTCCCCACTAAATCACCAATTTAATAGTTAGGAGCAAACTAAAGAGAAAACCACCTGGGCCCACACAGACTGAAGCCAGCCCCTGCATGGATGTTCAAAGACTGAGAACACAGTGTTGCTTTTCAACACCAGTAAGTAAAGCTGACTGGGCCCAGTGGAAACAGCAGATTGCAGCCTTGCTAAGCTTCTCTAATTGCTGCCCTGCTCTTGTGCATGGCTCTGGAGCCCTGAGGATGAATTCTGGCTAAGTCAGTGCAGCTCCACCACACTTTTGCCAGCTTACATGAAGGAAGTCACAGTTACGACAAAGTTCCTCCTCTACCTTGGTGGGTCCTGCACTTATTGGCAGATTTGCTCACCTCAGTGATCTCCCCCACAGTCTGGATCAACTCCTCCTGTGTCTGATCAGGTGTTGGGAGGTTTGGAGGGAACCCGGGCCCACCATCTACTCCGGGTTCCAGCCCAGGGCCCTATGGATTTGCAGCTGTCTACAGTGCCTCTTGTAACAGCTGTGTGACAGCTACACCTCCCTGGGCTACTTCCCCAAGGCCTCCTCCAAACACCTTCTTTATCCTCACCACAGGACCTTCCTCCTGGTGTCTGATAACGCTTGTACTCCTTAATCCTCCAGCAGCACTTCCTCTCCTCTGGCTCCTCCCCCATCTGACTGGGGAGAGCTCCTTTTTAAACCCAGGTGCCCTGATTAGCCTGCCTTGATTGGCTGCAGGTGTTCTAATCAGCCTGTCTGCCTGTATTGGTTCTAGCAAGTTCCTGATTACTCTAGTGCAGCCCCTGCTCTGGTCCCTCAGGGAGCAGAAGCCTGCTTCTTCTGGGGCCAGTACTGACTCTTCCTTCTACCACTCTGCTGTAGCTCTTTTACCTCCATCCGAGAGGTCTTCCGCGAGACCTCTCCGGGCTGCCGGTCTTCTACCAAGATCTCCTCCGGACCTGGAAGCTCTTTTCAACGACCAGGTCCGTGGTGGCCACCATGGGGGTTGACCTCCTCGCGGAGCCCCTGCTACACAATCCCCAGCTTCGTGTGCAGGTGGCGGAGTCCCCCACGGTGTGCCAGAGGTTGGTCTTGGCAGGAGTCACCAGGGTCGGAGACCTCCTGGACTACGACCGGGGAGACTGGCTGGATCCCCTGACGCTCGCTCAGCGCATGGGGCTCTCCAGACCTCGTACTCCCCAGCGCGTACTTCAGGAGGTGAAGGCCGCTTTACTGCCCGCTGCTCGGGCTTACCTTGACCGGGTCCTGCGAGAGGGCACGCCCCGCCCACCCTCCACCCCAGGCCCCGTGGACATTTTTATCGGGCCCCTGCCCCGTGGACCCAATCGGCCCCCTCACCCTTTCACTGCCAACCGGCTGCATGATCTGCAGCCGGTTTTGTTCCAGACCGCGCCACGGAAACATCTGTACTCGCTCGTGCTCCATACCCTTCACTACCTCACCCTCGCGTCCCGCCCCGATACCAAATGGCGGGACCTCCTGCCGCCTCTCGAGGGTGAGGAGCCCCGGTGGGCCAGCTTGTACTCTGCCCTGGTCCCCAGGCCCGCCGGGGATATCAGTTGGCGGCTCCTTCACAGAGCCGTGAGCACGGGCGTGTACTTGGCGCGGTTCACATCTGTCCCTAGCACCTGCCCTTTCTGTGGTGAGAAGGAGACCTTGGCGCACGTTTATTTGGAGTGCGCCAGGTTGCAGCCCCTGTTCCGGCTCCTCCTGAATATTTTCTTGCATTTTTGGTTGCACTTTTCCCCTCACCTTTTTATCTACACGCTCCCCATCCGTGGCCCCACGAAGTCGCGGGATCTCCTTCTCAACCTCCTCTTGGCCCTGGCCAAACTGACCATCTACAACACCAGGGAGAGGCGGTTGGCCGACGGGATTTCCTGCGACTGTCGGGCCTATTTCCGTTCCTCCGTCTGCTCACGCATCCGGGCAGAGTTCCTCTGGGCGGCGTCCACTGGCTCCCTTGACGCCTTTGAGGAGCAGTGGGCGTTGTCCGGGGTTCTCTGCTCGGTGTCCCCATCGGGTTCCCTTCATTTAGCCCTATGACCTCACTCCCGATCCTGTTTTTTTCATTAGTTGCCCCCGTAATTATTTGGTGTCCCAGACCTGTGGGTCCTCCCCTTAGGCTGGGGGGAGGCCCTTTAGAAGTGGGCGGGCTTCGCCCGCCCACCCCCGCTGGATGCCAATAGAACCAGTATATTTGCCCTCTACCAGACTCCTGTACTCCATTGGTCTGGGTCTGTCACACAGTCTAATCCTACCAAACCAGAAGCTATCTAGAATATAAATGAATCTACTGAAATGCAGATGGAAACACTGTAATACTTGTGCCTAGCTAGGCCTAACCTCTGTCTTTCAGCCTCTTTCCTTGGAAGTCTGTGTAACTTGACCTACCAAGATATGGCCAGGGAAAAAGTGTGTCTCCATGTAACCAAAGACCCTCTGTTTATAACCCTCTGCAGCTTTGTGAGCCCAGACAGCCTTCGTTAGCACATTGTGCATTCCCTAGGCCATAGATTCAGATGTAAATGCTCAGCTATAAATATTATTTCTAAGTTACAACATATTTGCTTAAGCTCATTAATTCTTTTTAAAGCCCTTCTGCTTTGCCTGAGTGAATTTCAAATATCTTTTGTCTGTTGCAAAAATATCTTTGATGTTGTGAAAGGGTTTAGAGTCTTTTACATGTTCTACACAAACCCTCAGCATCAAAGACAACTCAGGGGATCATACTGTTTTCCTAATGTGATCTTGGTACCTTTCAGATGTTACGCCCTGCATAAGCATAAACAAAGGGAGTTGGGCATATGACTGTTAAAGACAACTGAAAGCAGCTTACAAAAGTGTTCTTAAGTCTGCAGCTTTGGGGCAAGTAATTCAGACCCTGCGTCTTTGTTGGTACAGACAGAAGTGTCTGGCTCAGCAAACAAGGTGCTGGAGTCCTGAACTGGCAGGGAAAGCAGGGGCAGAAGTAGTCTTGGCACATCAGGTGGCAGATTCCAGGGGCTTTCTGTGATCCAACCCATCACACTCCTTATGTACAATGTCACCTGAAAGTGAGTACAGGCATTTGTGTGGCAATTTTGTAGCCGGCATTGCAAGGTATTTCTGTGCCAGATATGCTAATCAGTCTTATGCCCCTTCACGCTTTGGCCATCATTCCAGAGGACATGCTTCCATGCTGATGACACTTTTAAAAAAATGCATTAATTAAACGTTTGACTGAACTCCTTGGGGGAGAATTGTACGTGTTCAGCTCTGTTTTACCCACTTTCTGCCATATATTTCATGTTATAGCAGTCTTGGATGATGACCCAGCACATGTTGTTCACTTTAAGAATACTTTCACTGCAGATTTGACAAAAAGCAAAGAAGGTACCAATGTGAGATTTCTAAAGATAGCTCCAGCACTTGATCCAAGGTTTAAGAATCTGAAGTGCCTTCCAAAATCAGAGAGCGACGAGGTGTGGCGCATGCTTTCAGAAGTCTTAAAAGAGCAACATTCCATTGTGGAAACTACAGAACTCAAACCACCAAAAAGAAAATCAACCTTCTGCTGGTGGCATCTGACTCACACGATGAAAATGAACATGCGTCTGTCTACAATGTTTTGGATTGTTATGGAGCAAAACCCGTCATGGATGCATGTCTTTTGGAATGCTGGTTGAAGCATGAAGGGATATATGAATCGTTAGCACATCTGGCATGTAAATATCTTGTGACGCCAGCTACAACAGTGCCACACAAACGTCCGTTCTCACTTTCAGATGACATTGTAAACGAGAAGCAGGCAGCATTATCTCCTGCAAACAAACAAGCTTGTTTGTCTGAGCGATTGGCTGAACAAGAGATAGGACTGAGTGGACTCAGTAGGCTCTAAAGTTTTCCATTGTTTTATTTCTGAATGCAATTATTTTTTGTTCGTAATTCTACAGTTGTAAGTTCAACTTTGACGATACAGATTGCACTACAGTACGTGTATTAGGTGAATTGAAAAATACTATTTCTTGTTTTTTACCACATAAATATTTATAATAAAAAATAAAAATAAAGTGAGCACTGTACACTTTGTATTCTGTGTTGTAATTGAGATCAATATATTTGAAAATGCAGAAAACATCCAAAATATTTAAATAAATGGCATTCTATTATTAACAGCATGATTAATCACCATTACTTTTTTTTAATTGCTTGACAGCACTAGTTACAAGGAAAGAAACAATAAAATTACAGGAAAAATGAGACAAGTGGTCAGTCATATTTAGTTAGAGACGTTTCTGATGATGTTCATATTTTCTCATTAGCAGATGGCTTAAACACTGGTAAGGGAATATTACATTCAGCATGGCATCACAGCAGTGTAGTTCAAGAGTTTAAAGATTGGCTTGCTGTAGCTTCAGGACTGGTGACTAGAGGGGAATAAAATAAATGTTTGTTACACATGATTGGCAAGACAGAAGTACGGTTCTGAGAAAAAGCTTCATAAAATATCTCTCTCTCCTGGAAGGCTAGGGCTGAATGATTTGAGCAACTCAGGATATTTCTTGGCCAACATACAGGTGACAGATGTCTTCTGAATGGGTCAGCCAAGCACAACAGAGGATAAACTATTTGTGCATGAAGGAAAGAAAGGAGTGAATTATAGCTGGGCCCATCATCCACTCTGTGCCTTTCCCATATAACTGTACTATAGAGCTGGGGCATATCCTTTCTTACAGTCTTATACCAATGTCTGTCAGAAACAACATTCAGAAGTAATCTCACAAGAAAATTTTCCTTGATTTCTTACTTAAACAATATATTTATACTGCTGCACAACTCTGGTTGCTGCAGCTATCAATGGTGCAGGGGGCTTGTTCTTCAGAACTTGTGCAACAAAGCAGATCATTTAGACAGAAAATACAGAAGACTTTGCTTATAGTCTTCAAGACAACTGTAAGGAACCCAGTTATTCTGGTTTTACTTAGTAGCATTCCTTCATTTGTTCACTGATGAACTCAAATACGTCCAGTGAGAACTCTAGATAACGTACAGATTCGATTATAAAAATCTGACTCATTACTTTTGCTTATTTCTACTGTTGATACTAGCTGCACTAGAAGACAAACACTGCTTGTGCTTGCTCTTTCCCTTCTCTCGCTGGAGGACTCTGACAGCAGCATGCTGTACAGCTTGAGACACACTTTGGGAATTGTTTCCTCCTCTTTCCTGTTTTATTTTTAGCAATACAATATATTCTACAGGTCATTGAAGTTAAGAAGAATTTACTCACTGATTATTCTGTTTAGTGTAGTCCTCTGCCAGTCAAGACTAATATACAAGCACCAGTCTTCCCAGAGAGAGACTTGTAGGGCAAAGTGATGAATCAGCCCAGAGGGAGAAAAATTTACTGTCATGGTGGCTGGCTGGCAGGCAGGCAGAGAAGCCAAATCTCATTCTGGGAGAAGCAGCTGAGCCTCCAGCCATACAGGAGAGCGGGGGGAGTTGATGCTGAGCACGTCTTAGCTGAGAGAAGCCTGAGAGGAAGGTAAGGTAACTAGGGCGGAATTTTCCTGTGGTTCCAAGAAGGCTCATCTCCTGTCTCATCAGACACCCCCTTGTAGCTGCAAGGTGGAGATGTCCATAAAAGGAATTGTCCATGCTGTCCTTACTCCTCCCCTCCTTTTTAATTGTCCATATTTCTTAGTCTCTCCTAATTGCTCTTTTTTCTTCCTTCCTTCTTATGAAGAGGAGCTGGACAAAAAAGAAGAGGTTGGAGAAAAGACAGAATTTGCGACAATATCTGAGAGAGATTTAGAAAGGAAGTGGTGCTTATAAACTAGCCTTGGTTGACAGACCTTTTGCCTTCTTGAATCTGAGTAGGTGGGGGTCGTAATGTTGTCTCTAAATGGTGGAGCAGATGATAGAAGGAGGACAGACAATAATGAACAGATGGCCAACTAGAAGCAAGTGCCAGAATATGGTTTGTTGTTAAAGAGCCTGCTCCTCCTTCTACATCAGACAGTGTAAGTGTTAATATCTCAAATACTAAATTTAGTTTTATTGTTAATACTCATTACAGTTGACGTAGGTAATTATGTATCTATAAAGCTCAGTACTTTGTCTTCTGAGGTAACTGTTCTAACTCACACAGGAAACTTTAAAATAAAATGTTCTTGCTTTTCAGTTTAACAATTTAAAGTTAGTTGGAAGTGAAAAAAAAACCAGCTCTTAAGAGAGCTGTTGTGTTTCCTCCAGAGTCTGAGAGGAGGATAGTTCCCTTTTAAAAATTATTCTTCATCACTTCGGAGCTCTAAATAGGAACCCCCACCATCTCTCTGCTCTGCAATGAGACATGCGCAGACTGGCATTTCAACAGCAGGATGAAAACAGGAGGTGCATGGATATGTAGGTCATCCCCACCTCCACATGATATTACAGGCTAAAAGGACATTTGTTGGGATACCTGAAATCCAGCCCTAATCATTTCAGTTGAATTGCCTTCGCATAGATGAAGTAAGTCTGGGATGAGTCAAAGCACAAAACGATAAGAGTGACAGTATCATTCTGATACAAGGATTTGGTATCGAAATTTGATAGTGCTGCTGCTAATTGACATGTCTCAAAGAAAATAATCTGCATGATATTAAAACATCATGTGTCAGGAATTGACTTGCCTTCAAGTGCAAAGAGATCTATGGAACAGAATAAAGGTTCTCTTTCCCAAATGCTCAGTATCAAACATTTCTGTTACTCCTGAACAGTCAAAAGCTAATGACTGTCCTCTGCTGAAAATAAAATATATAACAGTTGCACACTCATATGGCTTCAGACCAGTAAAAAATTACATGGAGTGGAGAATGTACAGGTCATCTAACATATGTAATGTAATAACTGAGTTGATAAGAGCAAGCACTGATTTTTCAGATTCAAGAAAGAAATCCTTGGGAAAGAATGCTGCTCACTCTGTCACTATAGGATATCTTGCTCACAGCCAATGATTTACCTAGTCAAGGTTCTTCTTATGAAGCCTCCAGGCTACTTACATCTATTCTCATGATGAAAAGGTTTGATAAACCTGATTGTGATCTCATTTAGACAGGTATAACTCTATAGATTTTAGCAGTTACTCTTGATTAACACTAGCGAATCTGAGATCAGAATCAGGCCCAATGAATCTAAATTGTGTATTGAAATTCTGTTTTATCCACTTGGATAAAATGACTGAGAGCTTCTATTCACAATTGCATTAGTGGATGAGACTTGGAGAGAAGATTATTACAAAATAATCCAGGTAACTTCAATGCACCTCAGCCCTAAGGTAAGAAATGTAATTGACAGTGCAAAATCTGATATGACATTAATGAAAGGCAGGAAATGACAAGTGCGCTCTACCAAAAACAGAGTTTATCCCCTCCAGAAGAACTTGATCCAGTTACTGTTTTAGATGCAATAACACACTAATGTTTCAGGATTTAATGAAACCACTAGATTTTTTTTAATGTTCGGTTTTATAAGTTATTGTCATCTTCCACAAAATGTTTTTCCAAGAGAAGAAAAAGTTCTCCCCTAAGTAAGTAGCAGCATGAGTTATGCAAAGAATAAGTATTCCTGCTTGGAAAAAATTCCTGCTCTATTTATAAGAATACCAGTGAATAAGATAAGGTCGGAAAAAATATTCAGCGGCCCCAAACTTGCATTTTCAATTACCAAAAGGAATTCAAACCTCACAACTTTTCAATTCTGTTCCAAATCTAGAAACAATGGCTCAGATTCTGTCAAGCAGACAGCCGCCTGGGGCAACTGGGGCAGTCTGAGGGGGGAAGCTGATTAAATTTGGATCACTGGCTATGTACCCTAGAGGGATTTATAGCCACTGAGAATTGGCAGCAGAGGTCTGCGGTCTACACTGTGCCCATATGTCCCTTCCTCTATTCAACATGCTCCTTCTGTACCATGGGCAGTTGGCATCGGAGACAGCTCTGCCACCTTCATGCTAGGATGATTCTCAGCTCCTTTGCACCTCTTGGGAAACACAGAGGGACCAAAGCCAGAGGACAGAATCTGGCCCACGGTTTTGCCTGGTTTCTAAATGCCTCAAAAAGTTCTCCCAACCTTGCAGTTGATACTGCAGCTCTGAAATTGCTGGGAATTCCAGCATTTATAACTCTGAAAGTCAGTAAAAGACAATGGGCTAGATTCTGCTATTAAAGTCAACAGGGTTACTTTGGATTTATGCCAATGTAACAGGTAACCGAATTTGTTCCTACAATTCAAATGTTTCACTCTAACCTGCAGAACCTGCAGAAATCAGCTCAAGTTCTAACCTGCAGAACTATCAGGAAATGAAAATCAGGAGATTAATATTGTTGAAATGGATTTACTCTTTAACAGCATGTTTGTTCTTATATATTTTGTGAATTTTGAGCATCTTGGAAGTCCCTGGAACCTTCATGAAATAAAAACATTTCAACTTGTTAATTAACTCTGGATGTGTGACCTCTGCATACAATCTCAATCAGAATATCAATCTTAAAACATTAAAAAAACAAGCTGACTTTCTTATGAACTTGGTATAAGTGGAATTTATTACCAGGTCACCAGTGGAATGTATTTGCACAACTCATTTATCCTCTCCTAGGGGTAGCATGGCTAGACATTGAAGCGTTATCTATCATGCTTCTAAAATTACTTTCAGGATATTTTACCCTAGAAGGGGCAGACTTTAGTATTCTACAGAAAAATACTTATGTTTAACTTTGACTATTGATAGTTTACTATAAGGCTTATCGATTTATAGACATTTCCATGGTAAAAGATATAGGTCATGGAAATAATGACAGTGCACCTTTTGGTCTTACTTTGATGAACACTTATTCACAAGTAGTCCATTTACTCCAATGGTGTGAGGAAGGGTTACACACTTGGACCTTATGGAGTATTTTGCATATTCAGTATGCTGTCTGGACACTCACTAATTATACCTCACAGCACTCCTCTGTTGTAGGCAGCTATTTTGCACCTGGAGGAACTGATACACAGAGCTTAGGTAACTTGCCCCAGACTATGCAGTAAGTAGATGGCACAGGTTAGAATTCAAGTATTCTTGGCTTTCAGCCTGCGCTCAGTCCATTAGGTCATGTTGTCTGGAGTGATAGTAACGGCGATTATTTCTATCTGGAAGACATCCAAGTATAATAATGGGAAACTTTCAGAAATAGAGGAGTATTGCTTGCCATCTGTGCATATTGGACAGACCTTTCCACCATTTAGATACACGTACCTTTCAGTTGCTGACAACCTTGCTGAAGAAAGGACCCAGTGTCCACCTAATCCCTCACCCTTAGTATCACTCTAGACTTTTCTTATGTAGCCTGCCCACCACAAGACTTTCCAAACCCACCCTCCAATGCTGGCTGCCCTTTGGAAGGGGCATCACTGTCTCCTGCTCACTTGCCTGCATTAATCATCTTCAGTTCTCAAACGCATCTCAGAATCCCTTTTTCCTGACTTCAGCAGTGCTTCAAAGGAGGCACCACAAGAGCCATCATGATGGGATTCTGAAGCACATCACATCACTCTATGGGACACAGTGAAAATAGTTGAACCTGAAAGTATGTAAAGCCTACATAAGTATTAACATATCGTATCTTCACCTTTGATCTTTGCCCAGCACAGACAGTTAGGTATTGGGTATCAATTTCTTGCACAAGACAGATTTGTTACATGAACCAACTAACTGCATGAAAAATACCTTGTAAATATCTGTACATGTTTCTGCAAGACACTAGTTAAAGTAGATCAAAGAGTTTTTCCTATGCAGCTGTAGTGTTAAAGGGATAAGTCTCTAGCTTAGAAGATCAGAAAAAATATTTATTGACTTTCTTTGTTCAGTGCCTACCATATTATGAATTCGCAATCATGGCTCTTGGAGACCATCAATTACCACATAACTCAATCATTACATCTAAACAATCCTGGTAGGACTCATTGTTTAGGCCCCACAGTTCCCTCATAACATGGAGGCAGATTCTGATATCCTTACTTACTGTTAGTGCCATCTTCCCCTACACGTTAGTCCCAGTGGAATCAATTATTCATGAAGTAAGGTTTTATTCAACACAGTAAGGGTGACAGAATCTGACCCTAAAGTACAGTTCTGTGTTTGTTCTAAAATTCTAAGATTTTTAAAAACTATAATTATTTGTTTAGCAATACAGAGAGGTGTATAATTTTCCAGTCCCGCTCACTTTACCTTCTTTTATTAAGTTAAATTGCTTGTGTGGTAAAGACATTAAAAATTAAGAAAGTGAGAAAGGATTTTGTGGTTCCCTGAGACAACCTGTTGATAAAAAGCTACAAATTGCAGTTTCATTATATGAGAAATGAATTACCATTTGTGCTGACAGAGCACAGACAGGAGCTACTGGGGTCTAACTACATAAAGTGAGAGAGATTTTGTCTGGACTAATTGAAGTGAATTAGATTACAAGATATCTGCCAGTGGAATGTCTACAGCCAGACTTGCTAACAGAAATACTATTTAGAGAATAGCAGTTGTGTGGTACATACCACTGGCAAAGACATGAGGTTCCTAGGGTGCTAGTTTGTGATGGCTGATTTTAAAAAAGATACACTTTATTTTGTTTCAGTGTGCATGTTGTCCAAGAATGTAGTGAATGAACAGTATACCAAAAAAAAAAAAGCGAAAATGTTTGTCTCCAAGCCCAATGGGCGAAATTCTACTCTCCATCATACTTGAATTTAATGCAGTTTTTACATGTATCACTAACATCAGACTTTGCTCCCTTGAATAGCATCTACATCTCATAACAAAAGTGAACCCAAGAAGAATCTTTGCCAGTGGGGAGGCTCAAATAGTGTAGCTTACAGGATGCTTTATTAATAAGATTTTATAAAATGTTTTTAAAAGCCCAACATGAATAGGAATATTCTTTTCTTAAAATTCAATACAAAAAGTATTTTGGGATTTAATCTCCACTTGCACTCCACATTCAGCTAATGCATAAGAACTAAATGGACATTAAACAAATCAGACTAAATATATACACAAACTTCATGTTTAATAGTGTTATTAGTATACCAATACCTTGCTGAATCTGACCTATATCGTATCTAAGCACATGCCTAACTTTCAGTGCAGGAGTAGTCTCACTGTCTTCAATTTAGACACATGCTTAAATATCTTGCCAACCTGGCACCAGACTGTTCCTCACTCATGATTTTCAGTTGGGTTTAAGAATTGTATTTGGGCAATCTCTATTCTGATGTAAAGTGCCTGAAGAACATTCCTGGCCTGGCACAGTTCTCAGCTTACTGGTGGGTGCTTCCTGGGCACTGCAAAACCCATTGGGCACCTCCATCGGCATGAACAAGTGTCTCAGCGATACCAAATTAAGCTGAATAATCTAACTGCATTTGAATGGGATGGCATTCCTGGCTCCCGCTCCCCAAGTCCTTTCAGTATAGTCCCAGATTCCCTCACCCTGGGAGGGGTTAAGGCTAGTGGGACTGACCACACAATCGCTCACCTTGGAGCTTGCCAAACTTATCTTGCCCAGCCAATATACTGGAGTCTGCTGTCTTCTTCTAGGATCAGTGCATTACCTTCATGAAGGCAGTTGCCCTAAAGTTTTCCAGAGTCCCTCTTGGGAAAAGTAGAGTTGCTCTCTCCCACAACCACCCAGCAACTGTCTGGACTGGAATTTCCTGTTTTTAAACCCTTGTTCCATCCAACATGACTAACAGGGCCACAGAGGTGAGCCCAGCCCTGCCCAGAGCAACTCTTTAACCCTTTTGTCACTGGTGTGAGATTTATACACCTCGTCACATGATCATACGGAGATAATACATTACATCTTAAGGTCTCATCTGAAAGACTCTTACCCAGTAACCTGTTTGGTACTCAGCACTCAGTTACTATGATGATGAGCACAGTATAAGACCTTTTTAGTACAGAATAGAATTAAATACTCAAACTACCTTGGAAGCATAAAAGTGTTCCCCTTCACTGAGATCTGAAGGAAGCCCGTCAAGAAGGGGAGAAATTCTGGTTCCACTTAAGTCAAATGGGAGTTTTAAGACTGACTTCAATGGGGCTAGGATTTCACCTTAGATTTTTCAGACCCGAGGCTAAAGGCTTGTCTATGTGGAGACTTAGTGCAAACCAAACTGGGATGTGAATCTATAACACACCAAGTGACCGTGTAAACCTTGCTGCTGTGCACTAACAGTTCTGTAGTGCACCCTGATGTACTGCTTACAGCATGTCTTACACCACATCTGGGAACCTTTTACTTAGGCTACATCTACACTACACGAGAGTGGTGGTGGCAGCATGTAGTGTACATGTAGCTACATGCCACAGTGAGAAGCCTGCTGCATATGCACTGTGGTATATAGCTATACATGTCAGTGAAAGGCACTGGCAGAAGGGAGTCTTTTGCTTCTCCCCCTGCCCACCTTCAGGAGTCTTTCCCTGTGGATGGGAAGGTTCCAATAGCAGGGAACTGCCAGAGTCTTTCCCTGCAGCCAGTCTTTTCCTGCCTCAGGGAAAGGCTCCAGTAACAGGGAGACAGAGGGACACTACACTGCTAGAAATTGCAGGCACGAGGCAAGACTTGGGCAAGTAGAGAGCTGTGTAGGGTAAATACTTGCAGACATATCCACATCCTTCAGGAGCTTCTTTACTCACCTAAGCCATTCCCCTGCAATTTATACCCCTGTTAGGGAGGCTATACATCTATGTACTCTATGCACCGCCAAAAGGAGCATGCAGTGTAGATGCACCCTCATGATGGTGGCATGCAGTGCATGCCTTAGCGTGCAGAAGCTTGTGTGCTCTGGAGTCACACCCTGGCTTGCAACACACTAAGTCTCCATGTAAATAAGTTTCATTATCCAACCTGAATAAAGTACAAAAATTAAATAATGAGTTTATCTGGAAATGGAGTAAAGTCAATTAAAAGTGGAAAGTTTAACCGATCTAATCTATGTTATTTGCATCACAGGTAGGATAAAGAATTTTTTAATGGAATTTTTACCTTGACACTGCCTTTTTCAACATACTTAGCTCTGAGCACGTGGCAGTTGAATAACTGTGTTGATACTGGCCCTTTTATGCAAGGCTAATATTTGAGGGTTTTTTATTTTTTCATAAACCAGAAATCAATTATGCAAAGATAGGATAACATTACTAGTAACAAATGAAATACAGTTATTGCTGTGCTCATTCAGCAGAGTTGGTTTTGGCATGTTAATTTCAGCTAAAGCTTGAATAAATGTATTTCATCTATTTTTGGAGGAGTTGTGCTATGAGCCAATTTTAAAACCTGGTTTAGCCTAAACCATGCTCATGGAATCTTAGAACTCTCCTCACTTGTGGGACAGGTTCACACATAGTCAATCTATTCAGGGTCAGTGAGCTTAGAGCAGAATAGCTGTTTCACAAAACATCAGACTCTTAATAGAAATCTCAGTTGAGGCTTCTTAGTCATTGTTATCAAAAGCTGAAATCAGCTGGGAAAAAAATGATAAAATAAGACTAATCACTTATTTTTCATCATAATTCCTCATTTCCTCATTGTCAGCCCAGGTTCAGTGGCTGTGACTAAGTCTGAGTGGGGCAGAATGGCTGGGTCAAAGGCCAAGATGCAGTGCTACCAGTTTAGTCCACAACCAACATACCTCCTCCCTGCTGCAAGCAGGGATCCACTTTCCAACTTCTTCACCATTGTCTCTCAGGTGGGTGGTAGCGATGGAAGTTGTGGCTGCTGGATGCGAGGGGGTAGTGCTAATTGTTAGGTGAAGGACTCATAGCTAAACTTTTCTTCCATGCTCACTGGTTCTGGATGAGGGCTTAGAATCTCATGATGCTAGTAAAAGCTATAACAGAACACAAAAGCTTTGTAAAGAAAGGAGAAAAAACCAAGCAAACAAAAACAACAAATCTCTCAATCCTAGCTTTTGAATCCCAGTGTCCCCCACACTGAAATCAAGTCTACGAGCAGTGTACATCTCATGAGCCTGCAAAAAAGATATAACTGAGTAGGTGCAGAGCCAGTCTTTGGGGTGGGTGGCCACCCAGGGTGCTGTGGTCAGAGGGACGCCGTGGTCAACAGGCAGGCAATGGGGTGGGCCTGGGGTGTGAGGCCATGAAAGGGAGCTTGGGGCAATAAGGGTGGCAGCAGGGCCTGGAGGCGATAGGGAGATGGGTGGGGAGGCAGCAGGAGTGAGGGGCAATGGAGGGGAGGGAAGGCAGTGAGGGCCAGGAGCACCAGAATACAAGTTTGTCCAGGTCGCCATTTTCCTTAAAGCCAGCCCTGGGTAGGTGAAGGGAATAGCAAGGGTTCCTAGTTCTTATGCCACGGGCCATAAATGGACAGATTACAGGAGTTGTGTATTTTTATTAATATTGTCCAATATTTAAACCAGTATCTAGAAACTATCTTTAGAGTAAGGGTGGTTTTCTGGCTGTGGTTCAGGCATTGAACTGGGACTCTGGGACTCATTTTCCAGCTCTGCCACGAGTTTCTTGTGTGACCTTGGGCAACTCACTCTCTCCGTCCCTCAGTTCCCCATATTGTAAAAAATGGAAATGCTTCATTTTTCCCAACCTAATTGCTTTGTCTCATTTAGAATGTAGACTCTTTGGGACAGGGACTCTCTCTTACAATAAGGTTGTAGAGAGCTTGGCCCAGTGGGATTCTGATCTTAGCCATGAGATGCTGTTTTATAAATAAATAATCATTCAAACTTAAAGGACCACAAAGAAGAGCTAAGAAATGGCATAAAATGGAGAATGGAAAGCCTTCACCGAAGGAGGAAGTAGTCTAGAAGAAATAAATAGATTGAGCTCCCTATTATATACTGCACATTAATTCCCTCAAAAACTAGTGAGAGAGACTTGGGTTCTGAAAACTCCAACACAGTATTGACAGTTAGATTGCTAGGAACAGCTCTTGTTAGACAGGAGTGTGTGCAAGTAGTAGGAATGTTCCATTATCATTATTCTGTTGTTTTCATTAATATTTATACTGTGGTAATACCCAGAGAGCCCAATCAGAATTGATGCCCTATTGTCCTAGGTGATATATAAACAGAAAGGCATAGTCCCTTTTATAGTAGCTTCATGGCTATGTAGGAACTCCACAATTGTCTCTATCCTGCATGCCATAGCTATTTTGAACTTCACAGCAGCAATGGCAAAAGCACTACTGCTTGACCTAAAGGAGATTTTATATCAAATGTCAGCAGTATAGGGCTTATGTCACACAGTCTAGCCATTCTTATTCTAGCTAAAAGAGAGTGATGTGGTATAGATATTAAAGTTCAACAGAGTGTACACACACATACACACAAGCCCTACTTGAATTGTGGGGTGATTGTCAAATAATTGCAGCTGAGCTGTGAACAAGAGATGGAAAATTGCAGAAAGGTAATAATGGACCTTTATTATTTGTGGTCATTTGGAAAAGCTGGTCACCACAATTCCTAATGACACCTGAATTCAGCATCAATATTGTGGTGGAAGCTTAATATTCCAGGATCCACAATTTCTACAGTATCGCAAATTAAGTAGGGTCTTACACATACATATACACACACATCCCTACCTAGAGAGAGTTATTCCTCAGAATGCAACAGTGATTTTTCCTCATTAATTTTAATAAATGTATATCCTCCTACTGCTCTTGAAATGAAACCATAAAGTACTGCACAGCATATCAACACCATTTCAAATGAAAAATGGGCATAAGTGTTTCATCCTCTACTGATTCAATATTTCTTTACTTCCAGCACTGTAAATCTCGTAAAGCACTTCTTTTGAGCCTAACCCCCAACCTGTTTCTTATTTTGACCTGTTGGCCCAAATCCTGAGAATCTGCAGTCTCCACCACATTTCAGTGGGAGTTGTAGGTACTCAGCACCTCTCAGGACTTGGCCCCTTGTCTGAATAGTCAAGTTTTTTTTATTATAGGCCACTTCACTCTTACTAACAGCTTGAGGTATGATTTAAATATTTCTGCAGAACTGAAATCTGGAGGATATTGCATCTGGAGTACCTAGAATTACATCTGATTCAAGTTGTACTTGTCTTTGTGCATAATCATTTTGAGTCATCCACAGAGATAAAAACTTACAAACTTAGATATTTGAAAGGAGAGAGTCTATCGCAATTATAAAGATTAAATTACTACCATTGGATTTTTCACATCCCAAATTCAAAGCTTGCAACTTTTTCTCATGAATATATGGAAACTTCATCAGTGTTAAAAATGCAGGGCCAGATTATGTGCCTACCTGGGTGGTGCAAAAGGTTTGAATTTTGGCCACAGCTAGGAAGAAGGGGAGATTGTTAGAGTCAACTTCTGTGCCAGATGCCCTCACCCACCCCAGCATAATTCATAGAGTTTAAGACCAGAAGTCACCACTAGATCATCTAGTCTGACCTTTTGAATATCACAGCCCACTGTCACCAATTAGCACCTGTACATTAAACCCAACAACCAAAATCAGACCAAAGCATTACAGCCCCCAAGAGACTAGACTATTATGTGCCGCAGGCAAAGAATAGGAGGGACTGAGGTAAAAATGTTTAAGAGGAGGAAGGGAGCATCACAGGGGGTGGGCAAAGGAACAACTCTACCAGTTCACAGTTTATATATGGCTTGTTGGTGACCATATTCAACTGCTATAAGTCAAAGAAAGCTGTTCTGACTCAAGGAAGCTTGAAAATCCAGGAATCATAGTCAGCAGCCTGAGGGTCCCCCACCCCCTTCTGTACAAGATGGATCATGGCACAGGACAGAATCTATCCCACAGTGCCACTGTGATTTTCTGCTCGCCATATACTGGACTTTGTTTCACAGTGCTCCAGGTTCTGACAAAGAACCACAAAAACGTGTCCCACAGAACATTCCAGGGATTAGAAGGACTGTGCCCACTGCTTTCTCCCTTCAGGGGTGCAGTATGCACTTCCCTTCAAAGCTGGCCCGTGCAGAAGCCAACGGATTAGGCCACAGCTCCATTTTCTCTTCACCTTTTTTATGGGTGGCTTGGTACTGAGTCATAGGCACCAACTCCGTGGGTGCTCCAGGACTGGAGTACCCACTGAAAAAAATTAGTGAGTGCTTAGCACCCATCAGCAGCCAAGCTCCCCTTCCTCCCCCCACTCCCACCCACCAGCAGCCCCTGCCAATCAACTTCTCCCACTCCCTCCCTGCATGCCATGGAACAGGAGGAGCTGGGAGGGAGAGGAGAAGATGGGATGGGGCGCACTCATGGGAAGTGGGCGGGAAAAGGCAGGGTCTGGGGCTGAGTGGGGGAAGCCAGCACCTATGCACTGTGTAGTCCCTACATTTAGGAGAGCAGGATGAGTGCAATTGTGATGGGGTAAGGTAGAAGGGAGGCTATTTTCACCATCCACACACCCTACATTCAAGGGCCCTCAACAATCCCACTGGATGCTTATACAAATTCCAATGATATATTTCTCTTTCCCTTTTCGCAATCATGTTCCCTCTGAACATCTATTACCCAAGCAACATATATGATCAGGAGTTATTTTAAATCTCTTTTAACATTCGAGTTTTATTCCTGTTCGTGGTCCTGGAAAGTGGCTATTAAAAATGTCATCATCTTACTAAACAGATTTGCTTTCAATGTGTTTTTAAAGACAGAACCAAATTATTTGTTAGAAGTATGTTATATGACAAATTCAGCCCTTTTCTCCATTCATGAATAGTTTGCAGACCTATCTTGATTCGGTATTTAGTATTCACTGAATAGTTATGCCAGCAAATTGCATTCTAGGTAGTGTCATGAATTGTTCACTTTGACTATTCAGTACACAGCTATTCATGGTTTCTGATTGGCCTCCTCTGTCACATGATTTGTTTCGCCTCCCTGTTTGAATGACTGCAACTTTGCAAAGAAGAGAACAACAAATACTAAAAAGGATAAATTGCAAATAATGAACAGTAAATCCCCCTGTTCATGGATGAATACCCTTGTCCTTTTGTGAATATGGCTATTTGCAGAAAGACCAGCTATTCCCCAAACATCTGGGTGAACAAGAATCTATTAGCATGAATGTTTGCAGATAGGAAATAATAAGGGTCGTGAATGTGATGGAACCAGATTACTGATTGGAACTGGCATGAATGTTTGAACACAGTTAGCCATATTTGCCCAGCTCTGCTTCAGTTATATCTGTTTAACATCTGTGGCAGATGTGTTTGTTTGTTTTCACACCTGCAGGGCCAAGACATCTCTGAGAGTGGGAATCGGATTGTATTTTAGCTGAATCATTTATCAAAAATTGTTACCTAACCTCCAAATTATGCCCTCGGTTACACTTATACAACCCTAGTAGAAAGACTCATTTATACTTGTGCAATCTAATTGAACTCAGTGTGGTTGCCCAGGTGAGCAGGGTATTGCCTGCAGAATCTTTATTACTGGTGACAATGAGTGAAAAGGAAAGCCAACTTGACTTTCAGATCCCAGGGGGAGTTTGCAGGACTGAAGGAAGCAACCCCCTCCCACATACACAGTTTAAAAGCTAAAAGTGTGTAAGTCTGAGCTGGAAATAACTGAGGTACAATGAAGATGGAACTCCGGGATGCTATTTTCACAGAATTTACAGAATACAACTACACTTTAATACACAGATTTCATTTTAAAGTAAAGTACACAAATTAGCTCACCATAATCCTTCGGCCTAATATGCAGATAGAAATTCAATGTGTCTTTGTACCTGCAATGCAGCCACTACTACATCCTGTGGGTGGGACCTTCTGCATCTCCTCCTATTGGAGGTTTTGAGCCAGTGGCACAGATCCACTAGCATAATCCATCATTTCTCTAGACAGCCCACCAACCTCTATGTGTACTGCTCCACATCATGCATGATATTGGTTGTCAAGTCCCTCTGTATGTCAGTCAGTAGTCTAGTCCCTCAGTGCAGCAAGAACACAATGGAGCTCTGTGGCCCCTTTGTACCAGACACACCTGTGTAAATGGGCTAAAGGACAAGCATACGTTCCCTATCCTGGAGCACATTCCTTGTGTAGGGAGCATTTCTGCCACCTCCCCATCAACAAGTGCACAGGGATCTGTAGCAGAACATAGGTAGAGTAGAGGCTGGAGGGATCATGGCCAAGGCAGAATTGCACACTGTGATTCTTCACCACATCGAAGCCCCACAGGGGCCACTAAAGCAGGGGTGAAACTTTAGGGTCTTGCCAAGCATGCGCCCCTTTATATAAGGGGAGAACAAGACACTTTCCTTTCATCTCTGAACTGGCACCTACACCACCATAGAGATTAACATGTTTTAATATTTCTACTGTCTTTCTGGACTTGCATGCCCGGTGAAAGGGTCACAGTACATGACTGACTTGAAAGCATATCATCTCATTCTGACTTTAGATAGGATTTTTTTTAAACCTTCAAATCATATAACTGTAGGACTAGAAGGGATCTTGAAAGGTCCTCTAGTCCAGTCCCCTGCTCTCATGGCAGGACTAAGTATTATCTAGAGCATCCATGACAGGTGTTTGTCTAATCTGCTCTTTAAAATCTCCAATGCCGGAGATTCCACAACATCCCCAGGCAATTTATTCCAGTGCTTAACCAGCCTGACAGTTAGGAAGTTTTTCCTAATGTCCAGCCTAAACCTCCCTTGCTGCAATTTAAACCCATTGCTTCTTGTCCTGTCCTCAGAGGTCAAGGAGAACAATTTTCCCTCCCTCCTCCTTGTAACAACTTTTTATTTACTTGAAAACTGTTATCATGTCCCCTCTCAGTCTTCTCTTTTCCAGATTTAAAAACCCAGGTTTTTTTTCATTTGTTCCTTATAGATGATTTTTCTAGACCTTTAATCATTTTTGTTGCTCTTCTCTGGACTTTCTTCAATTTTTCCACCTCTTTACTGAAATGTGGCACCCAGTACTGAACACAATATTCCAGTTGAGGCCTAATCAATGTGGAGTAGGGCAGAAAAATTCTTGTGTCTTCCTTACAAACACTCCTGCTAATACATCCCAGAATGATGCTTGCTTTTTTGCAACAGTGTTACACTGTTGATTCATATTTGGATTGTGATCCACTATGACCCCCAGATCCCTTTCCTCAATACTCCTTCCTAGGCAGTCATTTCACATTTTGCATGTGTGCAGCTGATTATTCCTTTTTAAGTGGAGAACTTTGCGTTTATCCTTATTGAATTTCATCCTATTTACTTCAGACCATTTTTCCAGTTTGCCCAGATCATTTTGAATTTTAATCCCATTCTCCAAAGCACTTGCAACCCCTCCCAGCTTGGTCTTATCCTCAAACTAGCAATTGTACTCTTTATGGCATCGTCTAAATCATTCATAAAGATATTGAACAGAGCCGGATCCAGAACTGATCCCTGGGGGATCCCACTTGATATGCCATCCCAACTGAGCTGGTGGGGTGAATATCTGAGTGTCTGTCTGTTGCGACCATTTGTTGACTGGTGCTAGTTGCAGGGTGTAGCGGGGTGGGTACCTGCTCCTGCCCTGAGGGGTTTAAAAAGCAGCCCTGGAGTGGGCTGCAGCTCTAAAAGCTGGGCTGATTGGGGAAGCAGCTGCAGCTGGGCCACACCCCTATCAGGCCACAGCTGGCCTGTATAAAGAGGCTGGGAGTCAGGAGCTCAGCAGTCTCTCTCTGTCTGTCGAGGGAGATGGGCCTGGCTGCAGGGAGCTAGAGACAGGGTACCTGAGTGGAGCAGGGCTGGGGAAAGGCAGAGGAGCTGGGGAGCTCCAGCCTGGAAAGCCCCAGGCTACAGCCTAGCACAAGGCCAACAGGTACTGGGGGCTGCAGAGAGCAACCCAGGGGTAGGTCAAGGCAGCAGGTCCAAACCCAACCTTGCCAGTGATGAGTAGGCTGATACTGCAGTCTGCCCCAGGGCATGGGGCTAGATGATGACTGGCAGTAGCCTTATACTGAGGCAAGGTGGGGATAGTGGGTGGGGGTTTCCCCAGGGAGGAAACGGCACTGGAGTCCAGAGCAGAAAGAGACTAAATTTTAGTCACTGGCAAGGTTGAGGACAGCACTGGAGTCCAGAGAGGGACATGGGGCCAAGTAGTAGTGGATCACTGGCCTGCAGAGGGAACTCTGGGCTGGAAATTGAGCTAATTCCCTGAAAGACCAGTAGGAGGCACCACAGGGGTGAGTCTGCACCCTTACACAGAGATTGTTTGACCATGTGTTTGTTTGTCTGAAAAGTGTGAATTTCGAGTGCTTTGTTCCAGGTGGGCCTTGAGTGGTTGATTGGAGGGAAGGCTTTAAGCCAGGGCAACTGCTTCAAGCCAGCAGCTTTATAAAAAAGCAGGCAGCTGCAAACCAAGAGAGTTTGCCCGAGGGGAGTTCCCACACAGTTTTTTTTCCTTTCAGGCTTCTGTGAACAGTAAATACAACATCTGAGGAGGCTCTTAGAAGGAAGACAATATCGATAGTGAGTGATCAGCTGTTGTGACCTGCACAGGATGTGCCTTGGTTGTTTTTCTCCCAGAGAATAGAAAAGCAACTTTGTCTGTATGAAGTGCAAGCTGGTCTCCATATTGGAAGAGAAGGTTAAAGGTCTACAGACCCAAGTATAAACCCTGAGTTGCATCAGAGAAAATGAAGACTTTCTGGATAGAAGTCAGTGTTTGGTACTGCAGGCATAGCATGCTGAAGAATCAGAGAAGACAGTGCAGAATAGAGAAGAAAATTAGCAGCATGTGACCTCCAGGAGAAGAAAGAGGAGAACTCATGTATCCCCAGTTCAGATAGAAGAAAGAAACTATTTTCAGGCTCTCTGCACAGGTACTATGGTGGAAAATGGTTTGGAAGAGTTAGAAGGAGACTCCATTGACTAGAAAGCATGGAATGTATTGTCCTAGGGATGGGGGTTCCATGACTATCACTCCCAAGAGGAGGAGACGGGTGGTGGTGGTTATGGACTCCCTCCTAAAGGGAATGGAGTCATCCATCTACCATCTAGACTGGAAAACTTGAAAAGTGTCCTGCTTGCCTTTGATGTGACAGAGTGTCTGCCGAGACTGATCAAACCCTCAGACCTCTACCCCTTCCTACTTTTCCATATGAGCACCAATGATACTGCCAAGAATGACCTTGAGTGGGTCACTGCAGACTACGTGGCTCTAGGAAGAAGACTAAAGTAGTGTGAGGCACAAGTCGTGTTCTCAGCTATCCTCCCTGTTGAAGGAAAAGGCCCATAGGGACTATTGAATTGTGGAGGTGAATGCGTGGTTACACAAGTGGTGTCAGAGAGAGGGCTTTGCATTCTTTAATCATGGGATGTTGTTCCAGGAAGAAGGATTCCTAGGAAGAGATGGGATCCGCCCAACAAAGAGAGGGAAGAGCATCTTTGCAGGCAGATTTGATAACCTAGTGCGCAGGGCTTTAAACTAAGTTCTCTGGGGGATAGAGATCTAAGCCTTGAGGTAAGTGGGATACCAGAAGAAAACACAAGGAGGATGGTGCAACAGGGGAGGCCTCCTGATTCATACTGAGAAAGTAGGGTAATCAGCTCATTATCTTAGATGCCTGTATATGAACACTAGAAGCCTGGGAAACAAGCAGTAAGAATTGGAAGTCCTGGTACAGTCAAGGGACGATGATGTGATTGAAATAACAGAGACTTGATGAGGTAACTCACATGACCGGAGCACTGTAATGGATGGGTATAAACTGTTCAGGAAGGACAAGTGGGGGAGAAAAGCCTGTTGAGAATCTTTGGGTTAAGTTTAGAGGCTAGAGCAACAAGGGTGATGTCATCGTGAGAGTCTGCTATAGACCACCAGACCAAGAGAATGAGGTAGATGAGGCTTTGTTCAGACAACTAACAGAAGTTTCCAGATCACAGGCCCTAGTTCTCATGGGGGACTTCAATCATCCTGACATCTGCTGGAAGGGCAATACAGCAGTGTACAGACAATCCAGGAAGTCTTTGGAGAGTGTTGGGAACAACTTCCTGGTGCAAGTGCTGGAGGAACCAACTAGGAGCTGTGCTCCTCTTGACCTGCTACTCTCAAACTGGGAAAAATTGGTAGGGGAAGTAGAAGTACATGGCAACCTGGGCAGCAGTAACCATGAGATGGTTGAATTCAGGATCCTGACAAAAGGAAGAAAGGACAGCAGCAGAATACAGATCCTGGACTTCAGGAAAGCAGACTTAGATTCCCTTAGGGAACTGATGGGCAGGATCCCCTGGGAGGCTAATATGAGGAGGCAAGGAGTCCGGGAGAGCTGGCTGTATTTTAAAGAAGCCTTATTGAGGGCACAGAAACAGACCATCCTGATATGCAGAAAGAATAGCAAATATGGCTGGTGACCAGCTTGACTTAACAGAGAAATCTTTGAGCTTAAACACAAAAGAAGCTTACAAGAAGTGGAAACTTGGATAGATGACTAGGGAGGAGTATACAAATATTGCTTGAGCATGCAGGAGTGTAATCGTAAAGGCCAAAACACAATTGGAGTTGCAGTTAGCAAGGGATGTGAAGTGTAACAAGAAGGGTTTCTACAGGTATGTTAGCAACAGGAACGAGGTCAGGGAAAGTGTGGGACCCTTACAGAATGAGGGAGGCAACATAGTGACAAATGTGGAAAAAGCTGAAGTATTCAATTTTTTTTTGCCTTGGTCTTAACAGACAAGGTCAGCTCCCAGACTGCTGCACTGGGCAGCACAATATGGGGTTGAGGTGAGCAGCCCTCAGTGGTGAAAGAACAGGTTAAGGACTATTTAGAAAAACTGGAGATGTACAAGTCAATTTGGCCGGATGCAATGCATCTGAGGGAGCTGGCTGGTGTGATTGCAGAGCCATTGGCTATGGTCTTTGAAAACTGGTGGCAATTGGGGGAGGTCCCAGATGACTGGAAAAAGGAAAATATAGTGCCCATCTTTAAAAAAGGGAAGGAAAATCCAGGGAATTACAGACTGGTCAGCCTCACCTCAGTCCTCAGGGGCGGGGAGGAAATCATGAAGCAGGTCCTCAAGGAATCCATTTTGAAGCACTTAGAGGAGATGAACATAATCAGGAGCAGTCAACATGGATTCACCAAGGGCAAGTCATGCCTGACCAACCTGATTGCCTTCTGTGATGAGATAATTGGCTCTATGCATGTGGGGAAAACAGTGGACGTGATATACTTTTTTTAGCAAAGCTTTTGATATGGTCTCTCACAATATTCTTGCCAGTAGGTTAAAGAAGTATGGATTGGATGAATAGATTATAAGGTGGATAGAAAGCTGGCTAGATTATTGGGCTCAATGGGTAGTGATCAACAGCTCGATGTCTAGTTGGAGTGCCCCTTGGGTTGGTTTTGTTCATCTTCATTAACGATCTGGATGATGGGATGGATTGCCTCAGCAAGTTCGTGGATGACACTAAGCTGTGGGGAGAGGTAGATAAACTGGAGGACAGGGATAGGGTCCAGAACGACCTAGACAAATTGGAGGATTGGGCCAAAAGAAATCTAATGTGGTTCAACAAGGACAAGTGCAGAGTCCTGCACTTGGGATGGAAGAATCCCATGCACAGCTACAGGCTCGGGACCAACTGGCTAAGCAGCAGTTCTGCAGAAAAGGACTGGGGATTACAGTGGACAAGAAACTAGATATGAGTCAACAGTGCACCCTTGTTGCCAAGAAGGCTAATGGCAAATCGGTCTGCATTAGTAGAAGCATTGCCAGCAGATCAAGGGGAGTGATTATTTGGCACTAGTGAGGCCACATCTGGAGTATTGCATGCAGTTTTGGTTCCCCCACTACGGAAGGGATGTGGACAAATTGGAGAGAGTCCAAAGGAGGGCAACATAAATGATAAGGGGCCTGAGGCACATGACTTATAAGGAGAGGCTGAGGAAACTGGGCTTATTAATTCTGCAGAAGAGAAGAGTGAGGGGAGATTTGACTGACCTGATTGCCTGAAGGCGGGAGGGGGGACTCCAAAGAGAATGGAGCTAGGCTGTTCTCGGTGGTGGCAGATGACACAACAAGGAGCAATGGGAGAGATCTATGTTGGATGTTAGGAAAAACTATTTCACTGGAAGGGTGGTGAAGCACTAGAATGGGTTACCTAGGGAGGTGGTGGAATCTCCATCCTTAGAGGTTTTTAAGGCCCAGTTTGACAAAGCCCTGGCTGAGATGATTTAGCTGGGGTTGGTCCTGCTTTGAGCAGGGGGTTGGACTAGATTACCTCCCGAGGTCTCTTCCAAACCTACTGTGCTATGATTCTATTGTAAGACGCACAAGGTTTCAAGGCAAGGGTGAGTCAGCCTCCCATTAGTCTGGATTGTGCCCCTGTATGTCACACCAGCACCACTGAATTCTGCTTGTATGGCCACGTCCAGACTAGAAATTAAAATCGATTTTAGATACGCAACTTCAGCTACGTGAATAACGTAGCTGAAGTCGAATTTCTAAAATCGAGATACTCACCAGTCTGGACGGGGCGCCATCGATGTCCGCGGCTCTCCGCGTCGATTCCGGAACTCCGTTCGGATTGATGGAGTTCCGGAATCGATGTAAGCGCGCTCGGGGATCGATACACCGCGTCCAGACTAGACGCGATATATCGATCCCCGAGCAATCGATTTTAACCCGCCGATGCCGCGGGTTAGTCTGGACGAGGGCTATGTTTTTAAGAAGCATAGAGGCAGGAAAATGAAAAGTTTCAGAGGAACCAGTCTAAGGAATACACCCATTTTTTGCAAATATTTATTTTTCTCATCTTGAGGCCTCAGGGTATGTTTGATTTTCAGTATTGAAAGAGCAATCAGTCTAGCCTGTAGCAAACTATTTTGCTGAACAAACAACCTCATGGATTAGAACCCTAAAAATTATTCACATTGCATCACACTGTGTAATAGTTAGAGAAACTCCTTGTTACCTAGTTTGGATCAGGGGTGAAAGTAACTTAAAGGACTTACCGGTACACCGGAATCCTGAGCAGGGGCATGGCCTCAACCGGAAGAGGCAGAGCCTTTAAATCTTGATTTAAAGGCCCTACTCCAGCTGGGAGCCCCGGGGCCTTTAAATCTCCCCCAGAGCTACCAGCTACAGAGGCGTCTGGGAGCCCTGGGGCTAACAAGTGATTTGAAGGGCCCAGGGCTCTGCCTGCTGCTACTGCAGCAGAGTTCCAGGCCCTTTAAATAGCCAATGGAGCCCGGCCGCCGCCACACCAGGGCTCCAGCAGTGGGGCTCGGGGGGTGCTTTAAAAGGGCCAGAGCTCCCTGCAGCGGCAGAAGCCCCTGGCCCTTTAAAGTGCCACCTGAACCCAGCTGCCTGAGCCCCAGAATAGGTGGCAGGGCTGGGGCAGAGTTTTAAAGGGCTCCCTGCAGCAGCAGGAGCCCTGGGCCCTTTAAGTCACCCGGCTGCTGAAGCCCTGGGGCTCGGGAGGAGATGTAAAGGCCTCAGGGCTCCAGCTGCTGCAGGGAGCCCCTGGCCTTTTAAAGAACCAGCTTGGGGAAGCCAATCTGGTCTGGCATGGCATACTGGACTGGCTTACTATCACCTCTGGTTTGGACAGTTGGTCATGTCATTTGAGGAATATGTCAATTTGTGAAATTTTCTCAGCAGCTACTTGTAAACATTTTTTTAGAAAGAAAGCAATTGCTGTGAATTGTGAGAGCAGCTTTTGGAAGAAAAGCTGGGGACATACATTGTACCTGCAAGATTTGTGTATGGATTCATTTTTATGCAAAACATACTTCTGCATATAGAAATGCAAACACAAAAAAGCTGTTGTTTGCACAGTTATTACACATGCAACTGACTTTCTGGAGTATAAGGAAGGTGCTCACACACTACAGGTATGTGTGAAAACAGTGGTGGCGCATGCTTGGAAGCACATTTGAAAATTTGATCCTGAGTTTTCAGCATATCTTCAGTGCTGTAATGCTGCAAAGAGGAAGAAGCAGTGTCCCCAAATGTACAATGGTTGAGAATTGCAAAGCCGTCTGGAGGATCTAGCCACAAAACGGAGTGATTAATAGGACCTGTGTGGCTAAATTCCCCTAGTCAATTTTGAAAAAAACTTAACCATATGTTATTGAATGTGGGTATATTTTGCATCTGAAGGGGGAGGGGCAAAGTTTAAACTGTTGTAAAGGGCAATGTATAGGGGCATGATGTTGAATTAACTGAATTTATCCTGACTGTATTATAAAGAGAAGAGAGATGAGAAATATGATCTGACATCAGGAATCATAACATTCAAAAACCAGTAGGAGAACACTTCAACCTCTCTGATCACTCAGTAACACACTTAAAGGTGGCAATTTTGCAATATAAAAGCTTAAAAACAGACTCTAATGAGAAACTGTTGAGCTTGAATTAATATGCAAACTAGATACTATTAACTTGGGTTTGCATAGAGCAGGAGTCAGCAACCTTTCAGAAGTGGTGTGACGAGTCTTCATTTATTCACTTTAACTTAAGGTTTCACGTGCTGGTAATACATTAACGTTTTTTAGAAGGTCTCTCTCTGAGTCTATATTATAGAATTAAACTACTGTTGTATGTAAAGTAAACAAGGTTTTCAAAGTGTTTAAGAAACTTCATTTAAAATTAAATTAAAATGCTGATTGTACGCCACCGGCCCACTCAGCTTGCTGCCAACCTGGGGTTCCATTCACCTAGGCTGGCAGGGGGCTGAGCGGAGCCTGAGGGACCCCGGCTGGCAAAGGGCCAGCAGCTGGGACCCCAAACCGGCAGCAGGCTGAGCGGGGCCAGCGGCCAGGACCCCAGACTGGTGATGCAGGTAGGAATGTTCAGGTGGATGTGGGGGGATGCAAGAGTCAGGGCATTGGGGGCTGGGTATGTGTGGGGGTTGCAGGAGTCAGAAGGGCTGAAGGTGTGGGAGGGGGTGCAGAAGTCAGGGTGTGGGTGTGACGATGCGGTTCTGGTGGTACTCAACTGAGAGTGCCAATTCAGGACAAATTGCTTAAACAGGGCAGTTACAGCCCTAGGCTGGGGTTTTTCCATCTCTAAGGCCAGACAAAGAGGACTTCGGTCTCACTCCACTGGCTAACCACAAGTCACACAAGTAATTTCCTTAGACACTCCAGTTTCCCAGTATCACCACCAGTCCCACTCATCCTGGAGATGAATGGTTATGAAAACCAACACCCCAATAAAAGAAAAAGGTTCTCTCGATCCCAAAGAATCAAGCCCCAGACTCAGGTCAAGATACAATTCAGATCTTACCCACAAATCATGCTGTTGTCAATCCTTTAGAATCTAAAATCTAAAGGTTTATTTATAAAAGGAAAAAGATATAGATGAGAGCTAGAATTGGTTAAATGAAATCAATTACATACAGTAAAGGCAAAGTTCTTAATTCAGGCTTGTAGGAATGATAGAATAAACTGCAGGTTCAAATCAAGTCTCTGGAGTACATCCCCTGCTGGGATGGGTCATTCAGTCCTTTGTTCAGAGCTTCAGTTCATAGCAAAGTTCCTCCAGAGGAGGACTTAGAAGCAGGACTGAAGACAAGATGGAGTTGAGGCATCAGCCTTTTATAGTTTTTACCCAGGTGTAAGAACCTCTTTGTCCTTACTGTGTAAAATTACAGCAAAATGGAGTCTAGAGTCACATAGGCAAGTTCCTGCATACTTTGCTGATTTACAAAGTGTATCTGCCTTCTCTCAATGTGTCAATTGTATAGCTGATGGTCCTTAATGGGCCATCAAGCAGGATAGGCAAAGCTAACACCAACTTGTCTGGGATATCTCCCAGAAGCATAGCATAAGTTTGAATGGTAAAGGTAAGGTGGAATCAGCTGGTTCAGAACTCGTTAGCATTTTTGGCACACAGGAATGTCCCATTACGAGTGCCAAAATACTCCAGGGCAGGCGGTGATGGGACATAGGACCAAAATCCTGCTACCAATGTGGGGAGACCTTTGCAGCCAGAAGGATGGAGATGGCCAACAATCAGAGAAAGCAGGCAACAGAGTACAGTAGATCATCCAAGGACTTACTGGTCCTTGAGAAAGGCACCCCTGTGAGGGTCCAGCCATCAAAGAAACACTAGGAGGAGTGAATTCAATGAGTCATGAGGGGGGCAGAGGCACCCGGTCATAGAAGGTGACTACACAAAAGGGATAAGAGATCCCATGGAACAGGAGGCACTTAGGATCCAGCAGAAAACACTCTGAGAGGGCCTACAGGGATCATCATAGAATGGAGAACCAGCCAGAGGACAACCCTACAGAAAGGGAGGAGACTTCACAGAGAATAGTTTGCTACACTCAGAGACAGGTCACTCCTACTGTGGTTGTCCATTTAAAAGACAAAACTATCTCAAAGACTGTATAATTTCCAGGGGCAGGTATATATATGCTAGCAAGCAAGCTAGAGATAACGAGGTCAGTTCAATCAGGGAGGATGAGGCCCTGTTCTAGCAGTTGAAGTGTGAAAACCAAGAGAGGAGAAACTGGTTCTGTAGTTGGCAAGCCATTCACAGTCTTTGACAGTCCATAGACTGTATAACCAGCTGAGTCTATGGTAAAGATGACACTCCAACTCAGCTATGTGCCAGCAAACCCCTGGCAAAAGGAAGATGGTATGGGGATCTGGGAATTAATTATTTGGTTTTAATGTTTATACTGAAATGTTTGTAAAATAGGGAAAATGTATCATGCTAAACCCAGGATTGTGAGTTCAATCCTTGAGGAGGCCACTTAGGGATCTGGGGCAAAATCAGTACTTGGTCCTGCTAGTGAAGGCAGGGGGCTGGACTCAATAACCTTTCAAGGTTCCTTCCAGTTCTAGGAGATAAATATAAATATAATGGAGATATACCTATTTTCTTTTCCTGCTCCTGGAGCCCTGATAGTTTGTCTATCTCACTTGGTGGGTCTTCAGTGGCTCAGCCCCCCAGGTCACAAAGTCAAAGTGAACCCCTTCCAGGGCATACAAGATTCCAACAAATAAATGGTCTCTCTGCTGTCTATAGCCCTGGCTCTGGGCCCTTTAAATTCAGCCCTTCAATCATGTTTCCAGATGAGTCCTGTCCTCCTTCTTGGCATTTACACCATTTTGCTGTTCTCTGGTGCGTGAACCCAGGCCCACCCACTACTTGGGGTTCCAACCCCAGGACCCTATGCACAGCAGACATGTCCCCTCAATTAAATTTGTTACTGCTGCTTCTCTGGGTCTCTTCTCACCCAGCCTATTTATCTTCATGTTTAGCTCAGGGCCAAGGTTCTCAGGTCCCTCTCTCCCTGTGAACCTAGCTATGCAAGTGCAGCTAAAGAGAAAACCTGGCTAGTCCTCAGATAGCTTTGGCCAAAGAGGAACATGCTTCCTTGCTCCTCTAGCCTCAGACAGAGACTGTCCTGCTAGGACCCGCAGCAACTTTTATCTGAGCCTGCTGGACTCTTAACTGGCTACTGGCTGTTGCCGCCCCTTCAAGGACCAGATCTCTGTAATTTCCAAGATGGCTGCCCCCAGTGAGGCCTCTCTAGGCAGGCCTGGAGGATCCACCTTCATTGATATGGGATCTGGGAAACTGCAATGTGGGAATTCCTCCCACATTGCAGCTTCCTGGGGTAGGGTGCAGTAAGACCACAGGGTCTCCTATAGAGAGCTGCAAAGGCCAGGTACACCCTGTCACAAGTAGGAAGTCTGTGGTTGAACCTGTAGGATTTGCACCCAGATCCTTTAACCTTAGAACCCAGACTATTTACCTTTCCTATCAATGCTACAATGCCTATAACTAGAACCCTGATTTTCTTAACTCAAATAGTTACTTCCAGCAATGCCTGTCAGTAGTTGGATGTTTTCTAGGAAATTCTTCACCATTTTTTTAGGGAAAAAAAGACTGGACATGTGCTAATATGCACAAAGAATTCACTTGAAGACTGTCATTTTGTTCTATTTTCCACACTAAGAAAACAAACCATGCAGGATTTTAAATATTGTTACAAGCAGTAAAAGCAAAACATGTCTGAAAATCCATAAATGCCGGAAAACATGTCAAGTCCAGCAACACTGGGCTCAAATGGTGGAAAACGTTAGCAATATAATCAGTTGCCCTTTAAACTGCTCCAATCTTTCAGTTTAGAGCAAATTTCAATGATAACTTTTTTATAAAAAATTAAGAGAAAAAGGCTTCAGGAAATGGTGGTTAGAATTTTCATACCAAGATTAGAAGCTTCGCAACATGTGAGAACAACTAAATACAGTTCCAATACTGCTTTGGCAAAACATTAATCATGAAAAGTAGATAGGGCATTTCTGAAAATTAAGCACAGATTGTTGGGTGATGCACAGTACAATCCTATATTGCGAAACAATGTACTCAGACAAGTAACAGTTGATATTTTAAAGATACAAGTGATTTAGTTACTGGAGATAAATGGTGCTGAAACAGCTTAGTTGGTGGTCTTTGCTTTTTCAGGCTATTGCTTTAATACAGTCAAACAGAGAAAATTCTAGTGATTTATTGTTGGGCTAGATTTCACTCTCTGGGCAAAATGCCATGAATTCAGAATGCAAGCTGAACTAAACATATCTTTTCCAAACTGAAAGGCACATCTGACTGCTAGTCTTTACACAAAGCAGCAAAGAATCCTTTGGCACCTTATAGACTAACAGACGTTTTGGAGCATGAGCTTTCGTGTGTGAATACCCTCTTCCTCAGATGCATGTAGTGGAAATTTCCAGGGGCAGGTATATATATCCTAGCAAGAAAGCTAGAGATAACGAGGTCAGTTCAATCAGGGAGGATGAGGCCCTGTTCTAGCAGTTGAGGTGTGAAAACCAAGAGAGGAGAAACTGGTTCTGTAGTTGGCAAGCCATTCACAGTCTTTGTTCAATCCTGAGCTGATGGTGTCAAATTTGCAGATGAACTGAAGCTCAGCAGTTTCTCTTTGAAGTCTGGTCCTGAAGTTTTTTTGCTGCAGGATGGCCACCTTAAGGTCTGCTATAGTGTGGCCAGGGAGGTTGAAGTGCTCTCCTACGGGTTTTTGTATATTGCCATTCCTAATGTCTGATTTGTGTCCATTTATCCTTTTCCATAGAGACTGTCCAGTTTGGCCGATGTACATAGCAGAGGGGCATTGCTGGCATATGATGGCGTATATTACATTGGTGGATGTGCAGGTGAATGATCCGGTGATGGTGTGGCTGATCTGGTTAGGTCCTGTGATGGTGTCGCTGGTGTAGATATGTGGGCAGAGTTGGCATCGAGGTTTGTTGCATGGATTAGTTCCTGAGCTAGAGTTATTATGGTGCGGTGTGCAGTTACTGGTGAGAATATGTTTCAGGTTGGCAGGTTGTCTGTGGGCAAGGACTGGCCTGCTACCCTAGGCCTGTGAAAGTGTGGGATCATTGTCCAGGATGGGTTGTAGATCCTTGATGATGCGTTGGAGGGGTTTTAGCTGGGGGCTGTATGTGATGGCCAGTGGAGTTCTGTTGGTTTCTTTCTTGCGTTTGTCTTGCAGTAGGAGGCTTCTGGGTACACGTCTGGCTCTGTTGATCTGTTTCCTTATTTCCTCATGCGGGTATTGTAGTTTTGAGAATGCTTGGTGGAGATTTTGTAGGTGTTGGTCTCTGTCTGAGGGGTTAGAGCAGATGCGGTTGTACTTCAGTGCTTGGCTGTAGACAATGGATAGTGTGATGTGTCCGGGATGGAAGCTGGAGGCATAAAGGTAGGCATAGCGGTCAGTGGGTTTTCGATATAGGGTGGTCTTAATGTGACCATCACTTATTTGCACCGTGGTGTCTAGAAAGTGGACCTCCCGTCTAGATTGGTCCAGGCTGAGGTTGATAATGGGGTGGAAGCTGTTGAAATCGTGGTGGAATTTTTCCAGAGTCTCCTTCCCATGGGTCCAGATGATGAAGATGTCATCAATGTAGCATAGGTAGAGAAGGGGCGTGAGTGGATGAGAGCTGAGGAAGCGTATCTTCCATAAAGATATTGGCATATTGTGGGGCCATGCGGGTGCCCATAGCAGTGCCACTGATCTGGAGATATATATTGTCATCAAATTTGAAATAGTTGTGTGTAAGTATAAAGGCACAGAGCTCAGCAGCCAGTTGTGCTGTGGCATCATCAGGGATAGTGTTCCTGACAGCTTGTATTCCATCTGTGTGTGGGATGTTTGTGTAGAGAGCCTCTACATCCATGGTGGCTAGGATGGTGTTTTCTGGGAGGTGACCAATGCATTGTAGTTTCCTCAGGAAATCAGTGGTGTCACGGAGATAGCTGGGAGTGCTGGTGGCATAGGGTCTGAGTAGAGAGTCCATATATCCAGACAGTCCTTCAGTGAGAGTGCCAATGCCCGAGATGACAGGGCATCCAGGATTTCCGGGTTTGTGGATCTTGGGTAGTAGATAGAATAACCCTGGTCAGGGCTCTAGGGGTATGTTGATTTGTTCCGGTGTTAGTGTAGGGAGTGTCCTGAGTAGATGCTGTAGTTTCTTAGTGTATTCCTCAGTGGGATCAGAGGGAAGTGGCCTGTAGAATTTGGTATTGGAGAGTTGTCTGGCGGCCTCCTTTTGGTAATCAGACCTGTTCATGATGACAACGGCATCTCCTTTATCAGCCTCTTTGATGATAATGTCAGGCTGGTTTCTGAGGCTGTGGATGGCATTGCGTTCTGTACGACTTAGGTTGTGAGGCAAGCGATGTTGTTGTTCCACGATTTCTGCCTGTGCACGCCGGCGGAAGCATTCAATGTATAGGTCCAGACTGTCATTTCAACCCTCAGGAGGAGTCCATGTGGAGTTCTTCTTCTTGTGCTGTTGGTGGGAGGGCACCTGTGTATCAGTGCACTGTTCAGTGTTGTCCTGGAAGTATTCTTTGAGTAGGAGACGGCGAAAGTAGGCTTCCAGATCGCCACAGCACTGTATCTTGTTGGTGGGGGTAGCAGGGCAGAAAGAGAGTCCCCGAGATAAGACAGACTTTTCTTCTGGGCTGAGTGTGTAGTTGGATAGATGACAATATTGCTGGGTGGGTTAGGGGTACCACGGTTGTGGTCCCATGTGGCAGGTAGGAGTTTAGACAGCTTACAGTCCTTTTTCCGTTGTAGAGAGGTGAAGTGAGTAATGTAGATCTACTGTCTTATTTTAGTGAAGTCCGTTTGTATGGAAGTTTAGTTATTAATGAGAGTCTCCAAGTTGGAGAGCTCTTTTTTGATGTTTTCCTGTTTGCTGTATAGGATGCTGATCAGGTGCTTCCTCAGTTTTTTTGATAGAGTATGGCATAATCTCTCACTGTGGTCTGTGTAGTATGTAGATAGCAGTGGATTTTTTACCTTTAGTCCATTTGGTATGATGTCGATCCGTTTGCATTTGGAAAGGAAGATGATATCTGTCTGTATTTGTGCAAGTTTCTTCATGAGGTTGATGGATTTCCACTCCATACGGCTAAATGCAGTGCCTTGCATGGTGTCAAGTATCAGAGGGGTAGCCGTGTTAGTCTGGAAACCAACAGAACTTCACTGGCCATCACATACAGCCCCCAGCTAAAACCCCTCCAACGCATCATCAAGGATCTACAACCCATCCTGGACAATGATCCCACACTTTCACAGGCCTTGGGTGGCAGGCCAGTCCTTGCCCACAGACAACCTGCCAACCTGAAACATATTCTCACCAGTAACTGCACACCGCACCATAATAACTCTAGCTCAGGAACCAATCCATGCAACAAACCTCGATGCCAACTCTGCCCACATATCTACACCAGCGACACCATCACAGGACCTAACCAGATCAGCCACACCATCACCGGATCATTCACCTGCACATCCACCAATGTAATATACGCCATCATATGCCAGCAATGCCCCTCTGCTATGTATATCGGCCAAACTGGACAGTCTCTATGGAAAAGGATAAATGGACACAAATCAGACATTAGGAATGGCAATATACAAAAACCCGTAGGAGAGCACTTCAACCTCCCTGGCCACACTATAGCAGACCTTAAGGTGGCCATCCTGCAGCAAAAAAACTTCAGGACCAGACTTCAAAGAGAAACTGCTGAGCTTCAGTTCATCTGCAAATTTGACACCATCAGCTAAGGATTGAACAAAGACTGTGAATGGCTTGCCAACTACAAAACCAGTTTCTCCTCTCTTGGTTTTCACACCTCAACTGCTAGAACAGAGCCTCATCCTCCCTGATTGAACTGACTTCGTTATCTCTAGCTTTCTTGCTAGCATATATATACCTGCCCCTGGAAATTTCCACTACATGCATCTGAGGAAGTGGGTATTCACCCACGAAAGCTCATGCTCCAAAACGTCTGTTAGTCTATAAGGTGCCACAGGATTCTTTGCTGCTTTTACAGATCCAGACTAACACGGCTACCCCTCTGATATCTGAGTCTTTACACACTAATTGTTAGACTTATTACTGGTCATACTCTTCCAATTATAATTTGTCTATCAAAAAGTTACAAAGAATGTATCCTGTCTTCAACCAACCCCTTACTGGCACTGAAAAGCAGAACTTTGCGAGAGGAAGAAGCAAGCAAGTCTTTATCCTCATGGGATCAGGTTTAAAACAACATGTCTAGTTTGCATGTCACATCCTATCTACCTTGATCTCCCATGTGAACTACCCTCTTGGAATTTCACTACTTGTTCTTGAAGTGTTCTCCCAAAGCAGATACAGACGTGACACACTACATAGAGGAGCAAAGAGTCCTGTGGCACCTTATAGACTAACAGACATATTGGAGCATGAGATTTTGTGGGTGAATACCCACTCTGTCGGATGCATGTATTCACCCATGAAAGCTCATGCTCCAATAAGTCTGTTAGTCTATAAAGTGCCAAGGACTCTTTGCTGCTTTTACAGATCCAGACTAACATGGTTACCCCTCTGATACTTGACACTGCATAGAGTTGCTTCCACAGATCTTGCTTTCAGAGCACAATAATGAGCCAACTGCAGTTCTTCGTTCTTTCCTAAAGTTTGGCAAAAGTCAGCAACTTCCTTTGCGTGTGCATGTGTCCCCATCAGAGTGAGAAAGGAAAGCAAGAGAAAGATGTAAGTTCAGAAATGAACATCAGTTTACACTGCGAGTCTGTGAGTAAGAAAGAAACTGAAACTAATCTCTGTCAATAAAGAACAAATTTATAATCTTCAAAGCCAAAAAATTAAGTATCCTTGCATACAAGAATATTTCCTTGTTGCCCTCTCAATAATATCCCATGGCAAGATTAGATAAAACAGCTATCCACATAAACAATTATTCATAGGCTATACCTCTCTATGCACCTTGAAATTTCTAGGACTCTGGTATCCCACAATTTTGCTTGGAACTTTTCATCACTGTAATTGCATTTAGTAATTATTTATATTAAAAGAGAATATACTATAATAGTAGACAAGGAGATATTAACCAGATTTTCAATTGCAATCCTTACTTCACAGGAAGTCAACATGCTGATATTAACATTGCTGCAATGTTAAATATACAGAACTGGCAAGCTCCCTCCAGTAAAAGAGAATTAGCTATATTGTATATGTATCTACAAAGATGCTGTAGCTAGAGCCAAGCCAACAACTGATGTTTTGTTCAGCCACCAAACTGAAATATTTAAAAAAAAAAAAGTTTCAGATCAAGGAGAAGAAAAAATGTCTCAGTTTTTCTCACCAGAACAAAACAAAAAAAAACCCAAAATTAATTTCAGGTCAAACTAAATGTTTAGTTTGACCTGAAACAGTGTTTTGGTGATTTCCCTCCCGCCATTTTGTTTTCCAGGGGCACTTTACTTTTTTTTAAATCTAACTAAATTTCAAAATGCCAAAATTTCAAAACTGTTACATTTTTGATAGTTTCAGTCCCCCCCAAAAAAAGAAAAGAAAAAAAGAGAAAATTTGCCAAATTCAACCTGAATTCACAAATAGTTTCAGTCAACTCAAAACTGCAATTTTTGTAAATAAACTATATTTTGTTAAAAATTTCACCTAACTCCAGCTGTAGCATCACATGCAAGAATAGTGCATTACTGAGGATCTTGTAACCAATAACCAGGGTTGTAAAGGCACTCTGCTATTGCAAAACACTTAAGTATGCACAATATTACCAACTGTCTCCCAAAGAAATTGGCATCACCAGTCTCCTGTACCTCTCTTCTTGGAAGAAAGAATTAGGCATTGCAAGGCACTATAAAGGAAAAAGATGGTAAATAAATATTAACTGCACATAAAATAATCAATTTTATAGTTCAATATATTATGAGTAACCTTATGTGGTTATATAAGTTGAAAGATCTTGCAAATGTTAACACTTGGATCTGGATGACTTTTTACTTTTTTTTGTTAAATATTTAATTCACCAAAAATGCATTTTGGGGGTCACCAAAGCTATTCACAAATTTGGGCTGAATTTGTCAAATAGTTTCAGCTGAAAACATTTTGAGGGAATGTCAAAACATTTTGTTTTGAAATTAACTGTTTCAAAATCTCATGTGAAATGTCATTTTAAAATTGACATTCTAAATAGATTTCATGCAACCCAAGCAAAATGTTTTCAGTTTTTTTTGTTTTGGCTAGAAAACCCACCAAGATTCAATTTGAACTGAAAAAAAATCAATTATTCACTAAGATTTAATCAAGAATATGACAGATAGATATTGGACTAAGGATTAATGGATTAGTCACAATATGACAGGACAACATAGATGTGATACAACCTTATTAAATATAGTGGGCCAAAGTCAGCTCTGGTGAAGGTAGACTTCATTTAATAAAGTTGCACTTTTTACTCCAGGATTCAACCTGCACAAATATTTCTGTTTTCTATAGAACTGAGTGAATAATTCACAACCAATAGTTTATCCAGTTAATTTAGTCTCTTTCTGCTCATATTGTGGGAAATCTGCAAATAGATCCCAGTTTCCTAGAATTTTATTCATTATTCAAAATCACTTTTTTGCAAATATTTTTCAGAACTACAGATCCATAAAAACAGCTATATTTAATATTAATTGTTTCAGCCATGTTGATTAACGTGTTAAACTGGTCAGAAAAGTCACAGGGCATGTTTTTCCACTTCCTTGATTGAATAAGTTCCTAAGCACTTCCTGCATGAATAGTGTCAGGAGAGCAAATTTAAAATTTGCTCTCATGAATAATCACATATGGCCTCACTTTTGTGAAAACATTTCATGCCAAAAAAAATTGATCAGGAAGGCTTAAGTATATCCAAATCAAATGTACTGAGATACCAAACAAAAAAAAGAATAGAAAATTTGTTTACAGTTTTCACTCAGCATTAAATATCTGCCCTGGACTTTTTCTGCTTCACATCTATTAGGAAATATTTACTACCACCACATGGGAAACATCTGCAAAAGAAGCACCGTTTCCATGAGTGAACGCAGCTTAGCATATATATATATATATATATATATATATATATATGTATGTATGTATGAAGACAAGCATGAAATATGTAAGAAATCAGTAACCAAATCTCAGATGCGTTTATGTAAAGCAGTATTCTAGAGAACATTGAATGCCATGCAAGAGCTATAAATGAAATATTGTGATGTGAAGTTTGAGACTAAACAATGATACAATCATAGAATATTAGGGTTCGAAGAGACCTCAGGAGGTCATCTAGTCCAATCCCCTGCTCAAAGCAGGAACAACACCAACTAAATCATCCCAGCCAGGGCTTTGTCAAGCCGGGCCTTAAAAACCTCTAAAGATGGAGATTCCAACACCTCCCTAGGTAACCCATTCCAGTGCTTCACCACCCTCCTAATGAAATAGTGTTTACTAATATCCAACCTAGACCTCCGCCACTTCAACTTGAGACTATTGCTTCTTGTTCTGTTATCTGCCATCACTGAGAACAGCCTAACTCCATCCTCTTTGGAACCCCTCTTCAGGTAGTTGAAGGCTGCTATCAAATCCCCCCTCACTCTTCTCTTCTGAAGACTAAATAACCCCAGTTCCCTCAGCCTATCCTCGTAAGTCATGTGCCCCAGCCCCCTAATCATTTTTGTTGCCCTCTGCTGGACTCTCTCCAATTTGTCCACATCCCTTCTGTAGTAGGACCACCAAAACTGGACGCAATAGTCAAGATGTGGCCTCACCAGTGCCGAATAGAGGGGAATAATCACTTCCCTAGATCTGCTGGCAATGCTCCTACTAATACAGCCCAATATGCCGTTGGTCTTCTTGACAACAAGGGCACACTGCTGACTCATATCCAGCTTCTCATCCACTGTAATCCCCAGGTCCTTTTCTGCAAAACTGCTGTTTAGCCAGTCGGTCCCCAGCCTGTAGCGGTACATGGGATTCTTCCGTCCTAAGTGCAGGACTCTGCACTTGTCCTGTTGAACCTCAGATTTCTTTTGGTCCAATCATCCAGTTTGTCTAGGTCACTCTGGACCCTCTCCCTACCCTCCAGCATATCTACCTCTCCCCACAGCTTAATGTCATCTTCAAACTTGATGAGCGTGCTATTCATCCCATCATCCAGATCATTAACAAAGATGTTGAACAAAACCGGTCCCAGGAAACTAACATGTTAAACAGACTAATTGGGCAGGCGGGGGAGGAAAGCCTTAGATCTGGAAGCCAAATGAGAAACACTTTTCTGATTGTTTCACTATTTATTGCCCCAAAAGATTCAAGCTTAATTAGAAATAAAACAACAAGAGTTATGATTAAAATATTTAAATAAAGCTGGAGAAAACAAAAAGCAGTATTTGAGGAGTGAAATAGTATACAAGTCTGACCTTTAGATCTGTACAGTTGTTAACATGTAAGGACAAAATTGATCATGTATAGTAAAGTATTCTAATGAACTAAAATCTGCACAAAAACACTCCAATAAATTTTTCTTCTTACATTGTGACTAAGGCAGAGTCGGTTTGCTCAAACCACTGTACTGTAGAAAACCTTCTGCCTAATTTGGTGGAACTTTGCTGTTACTCCATTAATTTTGCAAAACATGCTGAGCGACATTTGGGAAAATGAAGATAAAGAATGTTAGCGGAACAGCCACCTTCCAGTTTGCTCAAGAGCATTATCCTCTTGCTAGGGCTCTCCTAAAGAGGAATACAGGCATAAGAGTTCTGCCGAGCAAAGCCCTTCAGGACAGTGAGCCAAAGCACTATACCTCCATGTGATTTTCTTACTCCAGAGAATGACGACATTATAAGGAGAAAGATGGCGGTGTCCTCAGCTGCACCTCATCTGATGGTGATAATTTTCAAAGCTGTCTCAAATTATTGAAAAGAAACAAATAATTGGCCTGCCCATAAGTAGAATCGCATATCAGCATTTCAGAGCTTTCCACATTCATCACAAGTTTAGTCAGGTGGACACTTAGTTATTCTGTTGAGGGGAGTCTTTTGCAAGCTATAATAGACAGAAGTTGTAAGGAATAATTTCTTCCACAAAATAGTCTCTGTGTTCACAATTTGTCTGTAAGTCACAGTTTACTCAAGTGAATGCATCATTTGCAATAATTCACCAAAATGTCTCTGAATAATCCTTGGTCTGTTGATTGTTCAAGAGCAGTTCAGTGAAAATTCTTACTCTCTTACATTTCAGTTGTGTGCTTTAGTTTTGACTGGACATGTAGGTTGATCATATTATTTTGGTCTCTACTGGATAAGAAAAATGGTCCTATTAAAGACATTTTTGAATTTTAAATTTGCTGTACTGAATAATTACTAATCCTTTTGTTAAAAAGTCACCATTTCCACAAACATACTTGCCAATCAGCTTATTTACTGCATATTCGTGGAATAAAAACTAAAAAAGCAGGTGTAGACTCTGATAGAATGAGATCAGGTTTTTATTTGAGTAAGTAACCCTGGAAAATGTTTTAAAGTATGCACCTAGCTTTGCGTTACTGCTGGTTCTGGCTGTCATTACTGGTATAAGGAAAGATGTAGTATCTTCTTTCCTGTTACACTGCTCTACAGCTGTAGGGGACTGCGGAAGACTGTGTCACGGCCTAGCTAGGGTATTTCCGCTTTCTCGGCGGCCTTGTGGAAAGCCCCTGCTTGCTAAGTGGCCGGTCGTTGTAGGACACGGCATGTCAGTTATAACTTGCTTTTAACTGGTTGAAACTAGCTTGTGTGGCCTTAGGCCAAAGGGCGTACACCGCCCATGGACAGTCCCTGGCCTTTGGCCAAGGGGCGGACATAGCCTGTGGGAAGTCCCTTTTTGCATATGTATGAGTTGCTTTGTATTGTGTCTATATAGCTGTATGCTCCCGGTCCCGCCTTTGGACTCCGACCCAGGCCGAGCTGAGCTTCGGTGCTGGGTTCCCCGCCAAAGTGACAGCAACGCCAGGGGTCCCCGTTGCGAATGTGTCACTTTACATTCATTAAAGCCAATGTGTGGGCCTCGTTCTTGCAAAGCATTCAAGCACGTTACAACAGCCAAAATGCTTCTGAAATAAGTGTAGTCCAACTTTACTAATTCTGGGTCACTGAGAATGAAAATGATGCTTAAAATTGTTGATTGGCTCTAGATATGCTATTGGGTCAGTATATATGACCCTCGACTTGGGAATGGCAGAGGATAAGTGAGTTATAAAGGGAAGGGATCTCAGTTTAAACCAGAAATGACTAAAATACATCTTTGACTGGATCTATGAATAAATCTATGACTGGGTTTGGACAGTACTTGCTTTTTAGGCAAAACAATGAATGATGCAATCTGAAGCTGGTATTGCATCATACATAATATGAATTGCATCATGTTATTCCTAGAAGTCATGGATGATGCAATCATAACGAAACTTACATCACTCTGCTGAACAAATTGCCCTATATCAGCTCTAGAAATCATACAGTGTTGTGCTCTCTTATTTGTCAGTGTTTGATTTTGCAAAGAGACACATTTCTGTTTAGCCAAAGTGAGCAGAGATGCCTCGTACTTGTGTGAACAGTGCAGATAACTTCTGCTATGTTTGTGGTGAAGTGACTTTTGCATCACAAAAGCGCAGTATAACTACTATGGTTAAGAAAGCCTATCATCTTTATTTTGGCTGAAAAAAATTGGAGATCAGGACAAGAGGTGGGCCCTACACATATGCTGCAACACTTGTGCAACAAATCTTGGCCAGTGGTTGAACAGGAAAAGGAAATCTATGCCTTTTGTAGTGCCAATGATTTGGAGAGAGCCAACAGATCATACCAGCAATTGTTACTTCTGCATGGTGCCTCCAGCTGGGAAAAGTGTGTCAAAGAAGAAAAAGTAGACTGTGCATTATCCAAACATTCCATCAGCTATATGCCCAGTACCCCACGGAGAAGGGCTGCCGGTTCCTGATGCACCAGAATCATTCTCACTTGAGTCAGACGAGGAAGAGGAAGAGGATGAAACTTCTGGTCCTAAACCATCAATGTCACAGGACCCACATTTTCTCCCATCCTCCTCCTCTGAACCACACCTCATAACACAAGGTGAACTGAATGACCTTGTCAGGGATTTGGAACTACCCAAGAGTAAGGCAGAGCTGTTGGGCTCCAGACTACAGCAGTGGAATCTCCTGGCAAGCTATCAGAGCAAATGGAGCCCATCAATGCTTGCAGACTATTGCTGGACAGTGACAAGAGATGCTCCATTTAATGAATACAGGAGACAAGCCAAGAAGCGCTGAGTAGACACCGAATAGGACTAAACTATGTACATAATAGTTTTTTGCCTTTTGTTTCACAATACATTTTATTTCTATAACCCTTTTGCTGATTTTTAAAGTGTTACATAAACAGGACAGGTGAAATATTATCATGTAAAGCAACCATAAACACATGAAAAGACCTAGGTTTACAATTTATGATTAAAACTCTACTATCTACACAATATACATAGACATAAAGCATAAAAACTTAAATATCTTAGAAACAGTAGCCAATCAGTTGTTTTAATTGTCATATTTGAATTCAGCACATCAAAATACATAATAAATAGCACATTTTATCTCTGAAGCAGACAACTTCTCAAAAATTGTAGACCAGTGTTATTATTGTGTTGGCTACTTCAGGAGAATTCAATTAATAATATTCTCAGAAAATGTGCTTAAGGAACTTTCAGATGTGTTAGCGCTTTAAACTGACCATAACCAAAACAAACTAGACAAAGAATGCATACAAGAATGGAGAGGATCAATTTTGTCTTATGAAGCAGCACTAGGGGCATTGAAAGTGAGTTATGCTCCAAATTTCTCTCTGGTATTCCTAAGCTGCTCAAGGTATCTCTTGATCCTAAAGTTTCCATCTCTTCTTTAGCAGTAATTCTCTCTTTTTTCCCCACTTAACCAATCTGAGATCCCAGTGTGGTGGTGGTGTCTCCTCCACCTCCATCCCAATAGCACAATTTGGCTTCTGAGAGCATATGGAAAATCATGTATTTGTATGTGCACACAGCCAGTTGTCAGCCTGCATGCAAACAGAAACATCAAGTTTGTGCCCAAACAGACTAATTTACCTGCAAATGTATACTCACAAATGCACGCATCTTAGTTTGAAAAATCTGGTGCTACAAGTCTAAGATTGAGCCTGTGAAAACAGCTCTCGGTAAATGGGTTTTCTCGTTTAATTGTAGCTCCCATCTGCAGTGTGAGATACAAGATTTTCTTTGAAGAAAACAAGCATAATTGTTCAAAATTGTCAAATACCATTTTCCAACTTTTTTTTTTCAAAATATATATTTTTTTAAAAATCATCCATTTTGCCTGAGGTGCCACACTTTTCTAGAACAACTGTGATCAGTGTTTTCACATTCCAATCAGGGGACTGTGAATCGTCTTCCTCCTCGTCCCCATGCACACTTTATACATCACACCCTAAAGGTCCCTTTTTGTGGTTGCCATTCTTCTGGCTGAGAAGGCCTTTAACCTCTGGCCCCGAATATTCAAAGGGTTAGTTAAGCAATCTGAGGCGTTTTGCCACCATCTTTCTTCAAGTGTGGAACATGCTGCCTATGAGCTCTTCCAACCATATGTCAGTCTAAAAGCGCCAGAAGGACTCAGACTCCCCTACCTATCTCTGCTGGGTATGTGTGTTGGTATTTTAAGACCGCGGGGTACCTATATTTGTTTTTACACAGTGTGCTTTGCTGGGGGGAAGCAGTGGTCAGTTTATAAGTAATATTACATGGGAGTACAGTGTTTAACCTTTCCATTTTATTGAATAAAATATTGGCACTTTTAAGCTCCTAATGGAGATTTCTCTCAGTACAAATTGAATTAAAACTCAAACTATGACTGTGCTGTTTAGGTCCTGAAAAAGTTAGGTTTGTCCTATATGGTGAGCATGTCTAACCATGTCTATGCAACCTGTGTCTTGGGTTGCTTCCGTCAATAGCTTTTCTCTAAAACTATACAGAAAAAAATCCAGTAATATTACAAATTTGTAAGGGTACTAACAATCTTTAAAATATTGTCAATCTCATTTACTGTAGCTATGTGCCAATATTTACTTATCAAAATAAATGCCACTGTTTGAGTAAGTTTGCAACACCAGAGATCAGAAGGTTTGAGCATCAAAATATTATTGCAGAAATGTGGAGTGGCAAGCCAGAATTTCTATTAATTCTCTGAACTTCACAATACATGGAGATAAAGGAAAACACAGGAATGACTGACTCTTATTTATATACAAAATGCACAGTAGCCACAAACAGCTACAGTATGAAGTAGTTTAGGATACAATCTACTATTGCTGAGCCTAGCTTGTAACTGAACAACCAGTTTCTGAAGTGACAGAGAATCTTATGATGCACTTGCAGCAGAATATAGTACAAGAGATCTCTGAAGACAAATACAGAAAGAGGATTAAAATCTCTCTCTTCAACAATACTGAGTTCACCAAGGAGCAAAAGCTGATAAATTATTTATCTGAACTCAATAAAATTCCACAGGGATGTCCACCTGCAAGCTAATCTTCTTTCAAGAGAGCCTTGCTTTGTGTGTGTGTGTGTGTGTGTATATATATATATATATATATATATATATATATATATATATATATATATATATATATATATATATATATATACACATATATATACACACACACACACACACACACACAGAGTGAGGGACATATGAATCTGAAAAACCTTCCCCTCCCCAGATATGCAAATCTCAAAACTTAAGAAAGGATGAGATCCATAAATTAAGTATACATTGGATCCCTGATGGTGTGACATCTCATTTTTAGTCAGGAATACAATTCTACTCTTATATGCAAAATGGCATCCTCTGTGAGCCATGACCTGACACCATGAGTACAGCCAGTCCTGGGGCATGCAATGCATATACAGATGGCACACCACTGTGTTTCCCCCAAGCTCTGTGTGTGTGTGTGTGTGTGTGTGTGTGTGTGTGTGTGTGTGTGTGTGTGTGTGTGTGTGTGTCTTCATCTTGTGATTTCTTGGGGATAGGGACTGTTCCTTCTTCCGTCTGTGAAGTGTCTAGCACATAATAGGTGCTATCATAGGAACTGGCATACTGGATCAGAGCTGATGCTTCAGAGGAAAATGCAAAGAGACAGAACAAAAGCAACCACCACTTTCCCCTCAGCTTAGTGTGATAGGTAGGCATGGGATAGCCTGCCTCGGGAAAAGCTCTCTTCTAACCACTAATAGCTAGAAATTGGCCAGAACTATCCCAGGTTGAAAGCCGGAGTGATGCTGGAGCAGCCAAGGGAATTTCATAGGTATAGAACAGCTGTGAAAACAAAATCAGGCTGAGAAACTTCTGTTCTCAGAAGACACTTAATTGATTTGCACTTTCTGAATATTACCCATAATGATCTGCTTATGCACAGAGTTGCCTGAGTTTGATTTGTTATATTTGTCATTTTCATAAACATTTCTGAATGACCATGTCAAGTGTTTTGAAGATTGTTTAGAGAGACAGCTGGCACTTTTTCTGTCAAGTCTTGTGTAGAATTTAACTGCTAGACATATAAATGCTTTTGCTGTGTCAAAGAGGAAAGTTTTGATGGAGAGTCCAGCTGCTTTGTTCCCCTTGTCAAAAGTGTCACTTTCTTTTCCGCCATTACCAAATATCCATGGTATTCTCATCATGGATTCAAACTCTTGTACAAACAACTTTTTAAGATATATTTTTCCTCACTCACTGCCTTTTTGGTTTTAGACAATCTTTAGCAGCATATCACTTTCACCTCACTTTAATTGGAAAAGTGAGGCAAGGGAGTTAAAAATGCTCAGTCATAAACATACCCAGACAATCTGCCTTTCACCTTTGTGTATTTAATCTTCAGTTTAAACACAACAGTGCATACCAAGACTATACAGCAGTAGGAGACTTCCACACCACTTCTCTTTTTCTCCCTAGCTCACCTCCAGAGGGCCCCCTGAATCCCAGATATATAGCCGCCCAGCTACTGGACCAATTGTCTGATAGGTCCCTAGCTATTACCACCCACCTGCCAGTAAACCAACAGAAATTGGTTAATTGCTTCCAACTAAGCCTGCAGACTGCAGCCTTCTCTCTGCTACAGCAACTTCAGTGACTAGATGCTACAGCTAGCACTTTGTCACAGCCTTCATTGTTCAGCTGTATTATGATGCAGCCTTTAGTCACATGATCATGTAGTTCCCACCCCACATGGAGCCCTTCCTCCTCCACTCTCCACTCACCCAGCCCTGGCCTCATCCGGTGCACAGAATGGTGGTTGCTCACTTAGTACGCAGCTATTCAATATTTTATGTTATCCTTGTTCAGTGGCCCAGACCTTATCTTCTGCACACTATTCAAACCCACGAAAGCTCATGCTCCAAAACGTCTGTTAGTCTATAAGGTGCCACAGGATTCTTTGCTGCCTATTCAAACCCTGCACTGAAGACAGAATTGTTAATTTCTTCTTGGACCTTCTGTGGTGCTTATCACTACAGTGTCTGGGTGCTTCACAAACATCCATGACTTTATCTTCATAACACCCCTGAGAGGTCACAGGATGGTGTTATCCTCATTTCAGAGCTGGACAATGTTAAGATAAAAGGTTATACCTAATTTTGGGTGTCTGACTTGACAAACACAGGGCCTGAGTTTTTAAAGAATATTAGGATTATATAGCACAGTATATATTCAAGCATAGCTCCTATTGACTTCAGTTGCAGTTGTGAGTGCTCAGCATTTCTGTAAGTCAGATGCCAGGATATCCAGCTAGGCAACCAGAAAATGAGGAAAATGCAGTTAGTGATCACCTGTGAAAAGTATAGTTGAAAGCAACTTAACTAGCATCCCATAGGAACAATGTGGTACAGGCGGAGATAGAATCCAATTGTCCGGTAGCATTCAACTGCCATAACCACGAGACTTCCTTGTCTGTTTTTGCCATCCTCTGCCTCATTCACTACAAACCTTCCAATTTCTGCAACAAGTGAGGCAGGACTTCTACAGACAACAGTCTCCTTTACTAAACAACCCTAATTCATCCATAGATGGGAGCCTTAATTCTGTCTTTTCAGTGCTTGACTTTTCAACCCTAATAATGCTCTTCTAATGGATGGGAAGAGGGAGGGAGAGATTTAGTGTGTGTGAGAGAGAGATTTCCTATGACTTTAAAAAGCAAACTGAAAAAGCAGAAATTATATCACGTGGCTTGATATTGACACTCACATGGCTAATCAGAAGTGTTGGAGCCTTTAGATGTATCATGCGGACCTCCAGCCACTTGACCTAAAAGAGTAACTGACAGCTGTAGTAGTAGTAGTTTGTCATCTTCTGTGTGCATCAGCACTAGAAGGGGATGGGACACTTTCCCAGACACTTGCTGACAGCAGAGAATGGTGAGATACAGGAATCCTGAGTTCCATTCTAGGCTCTGAAGAGGAGTATACTCTAGAAGGCACAGATTCTTCTGACTGATTTCCCTCCCCCATCCACCCAATTGTGACCTCTTCTGCCCTATCCCCTCTAATCTGGCCCTGTCCCAATCCTGTCTCTTCCCCACCCCATGCTCTTCATCTCAGTCCCATTCTCCTTACCCAGCCAGTCCTAGTTTCCCTCTCAGGGCTCACTATGCAAGTCCCAATTTTCCTACACTACCAGTCTGTCCTCCTTCCAATGTTGAGTCTCAATTTGTTTGCCCAGCCAGTCCCAGTTACTTCTTCCCTATTCGATCTGTCTCTCCCTCACTATCTCCCAGCCTGAGTCTCCCTCCTGGGGCTCCTCATCCAATCTCAGTCTTCTTCCCTTCTTTCTTTCTGTCACTGGCTTCTTGTCCCAGTCTCAAGAATACTAAAGGGCACATCATTCACAGAGGGCATTCCCCTTGCCAAATTTCACATCCCTGCTCCAAAGCACTTTGACTCTAGACATTTTCAAAGAAGAAGAGGCTGACAGAATTTTTTTAACATGTATTTTCCCCAAGTCTTGTTCCTGGAAACGGTTTTATCTGGGAAAACAGAAGCCATAGGCAGAATCCAGTATGGAAAATTTAAACCCAAATGGTTAAAATTTTGCAAAGTTATAAGCAACTGGGAATTGGATCTTACAATGGCAAGTGTCAGGAAACTTTAATAATAGGCAGCACTATCAGCTCTGTCTATAACTGTCAAAATTCAACAGTATTTGTTGTTGCACGCAGTCTTCTGTAAAATAACTTTCCTCATGCACTTCTGAGAGTTTTCAAATACATTCATATTCAAGGTGAAAGGAAAATTTACTGAGCCCAGTCCCTTTCTGTAATAGTTTTCTAATTCCCTCTTTAACATTTTGCTCATACTTAAGAAAACTCCTGATCAGCCATCAGAGCTGACATTTTGATAGACATATATTTTGGTTTGGCACTAAAAGGATGTTTGTAGCCCAGATTGCAGTTTCTGAGTTCAGAGATCATGCAGCAGATAATAAAAGTGTGCCCTATTTTTAAATGAGTGCCACAAGCTTGCCAAAACCACACAAACGTAAGGGAAAACAGTCCCCCCAAAGACTCTACATTCTAAACCAGACAACTATTTTTTCCAAGCCATGCCATTCATTACTTGCAAGCCTCTCCCAAAACATCTAATGCACTTAACAGAAAGAGAAATTCCATGGGCTTACTAATATATTTCAGGATCTGTATTTAAACCAGCAACATAGAAAGCAGATAATTTGGAAGGTAACTCTGAAGTTGGAAAAGAAAAACTGCCGGATGCTAAGCGAGAACAACAAAAAAAAAAATCACAAGAATGTCACTACCAACCTATTTCTATTTTCCTTTGCTTTCTTTGGCTTGCTATAGTCTTACTTGCTATTTCTCCAGTTTATCTATAAAGTATATTGTAATGTCAAGGAGGAATTGTTAGTCATAATCAAGTTGGGGGAAGCCAGGACAGAATATCATATTGCTTGCTTCATAATGGCTTGCTCTCTTTTGGATTTCTATAACCCAGACGTCAGACAGGCATTCTGTCCTGACTACAGTTTAGCCAGTTTAGTTTGGTGTGAGCCAAATCATTCTGTGGCCATTTTTAGCAGTCTCGTTTGTTGCAAGGATTCATCATTATTGGTGTCTATTAGCATTTCTTCTTATTCACGTAACTTTCTGTCACATGGAAGGGCATGCCGTCCTAGAGTCCAGATACCTTATTTGCTACTATATAATGAAAAGGACTTAGCCAGAACACGTGGAACCCTGTCATAAATGGCAAGTGCCACCATCTTAGCTTCCGGTTGACTGACAATATCATTTCTGAAACATCTTTTTTCTGAGAAAACTTTTGGGATACGTCTACACTGGAATAAAAAGACCCCCAGCATGACCACAGCTTATCTGCATCAGCTGACTCAGGCTTACAGGGCTAAAAATTGCTATGTAGAGGTTCAAGCTCAGACTGGAGCCCAGCCTTCAGGACCCCATGAAGGAAGAGGGTCCTAGAGACCTAGACTCCAGCCTGAGCATCTACACAGCAATTAAACAGCCCAAGCCCCATGAACCTGAGTCAGCTGACAAGAACCAACCATGGGAGTTTAATTGCTGTATAGACACACGCTTGGAGACCTGAATTTGGCAATCTTACCAGCATGGAGCACTTACAGCTAAAGAACACTCTGAGAGAGAGGAGAAAAGATAAAAAAGGGGCCTGTAGGGATCACATATAACCCAGTCTGATCATTCCCTAGCTAGTAAGCAATATTGTTTTTAAAAACCCATAGAAAAGCACTTGAATTTGTTTGACATTATGTCAGCATATCTTTCCCAATGCATGGCATTCAGCAGGCATATTTCTGAAATACTTTCATTTTAAAAGCCCATTCATGCACTCTAATGCTAAATTGGTCCTAAAGGAAAATGTGCTTTACTATTATTAACCTACGTTTTCAAAGTGACTAGTGATTTGGGAGTTCTCCGTTTTTGGGTGCCCAACTTGAGACAATGTAAATGAGTCAGTTTTTAAAAAGGACCCACCATTTTAAAATCAGGATCAATTATGGTGCCCCTAGTTGGATATCAAACACTGACACCTTACAATCACTAGTCACTTTTGAAAATGTAGGGCTTTAATATTCATTCTTCATATTGCAGTAGAACCCAGAGGCTCAAGCAAGGATCAAGACCCCCAATGTTCTCAGTGCCAAACAAGCATAAAGGAAGAGTTCCTGGTCCTAAGAGCTTACACTCTAAAAAGAAAACAAACTAACTGGGGGAGGGGAGGAAAGCAGCTTGTAACATATATGCAAAGTGGTCAGGGTGAAGAGAGGCACATATGTGTTCCTTTTTTTTTTTGGTGCCTCACCACAAACAAAATGAAAACAGTGAACCTTGACACCCAAACATCATTTCAACATTCAAATGAGATCTCTCAAGTTCCTACCTCCACTGAACCCATAGACAACATTTGGGTTTCACGGGTTCACAGATTTTTTTTTAATCTTCCAAGCACTTTACAAATATTATCTAGTTAATCCTTGCGAGGTAGGCACAGTAAGTATTATCCTCATTGTATAGAGGAGAAAGCTGAAGCAAAAAGGACAACTTTGCAAGGTAACACAACGCACTCATGCAAAAGACAAAACAATACATTTGATATAGGAGAAAGGGACATTAATTCCCCTTCCCAACTATGCATGTTCCTGTTCTTCTCCTTTCCCTAAGAGGGCAGGAAGCCTCAGGATTCCTGCCTACTTGCTCCTGGGAGCTGGTCTCATGTATATGCAAGAAGGTAGACCAGAAGACTGAAAAGAGAAGGTGAAGTCAGATATAGGGCAGGGATGCCCCAACACAGTAATGAGGCAAAGAGCCTCCCAGTGGATGGTTCTTGCTTCTGGCAGTTTATTTGAGTTCTACAAAGATCTCAGGAGATCCAGGAACTTGCGGCTAAACCTACTTGAACTTTGAGAGAGCCAAAGAGTCAATCATAACCTCTCCATTGTCAGAGAAGTGAAGAAGAAACTAAGAACTCAGCGTATTCTCTCTCCAGGGGGAATGATAGCCTTAGGGAGAATCACCTTCATGGTGATTTTGATTTAGATGGTGAAGGAACAGACTGCTCAGTAGTATGCAATTTAATACAACATATGTAAGACACCAAGTAAGCAATACTGCAGTGCACCTGTTTTTGTGCATGAGTTTAATCGTTTTCTAAGCCATTTCAGAGTCCCACTTTGCAGAGAATGCTGTTAAGTAGTATAAAAATGGGCACTGGAGCATTTGTCTCCAGGGATTTTGCTGAAAGAGTTTTAAAGTGGAACTTCTAAAGAGACAGCCAGGAGGAAATTCCAGACTCCTACATTTATATTTGGGGGGAGGAAAAGTGGAGGATGATCATGTTTTAACATGCCATTTCATTTAGCCCACCCCTAGTTTAGTATACAAGATAACTACAATAAACAGTCAGCAAGCAGCTGTATCAGCAGCAGATCTAGACAGTAACAGTGGGTCAGGACCACTAATTCTGCCAAAACGTAGTACAATAAGTAGAGTGAGACTTCAGCAGTAATGACCAAGGAATTTCCAAAAGAACCTGCTGGGATTGGTTTATTTTCAACATTTGCAAACTAATCTGCAGGGTTCAGGTCACAAGCTGCATTGCAAACTGAAGAGTTCCGTGATTGTGCAGCCCTGCTGTAAATGTTCAGCAAAATTATTTCAGCCTTTGTGATCTGTAAACCACCTTGAAGAAACAATCACCTCAACATCAAATATTGTGCATTTTATACTCGATAGCAATAACTGCAGATAGAGGTCAATATTGACAGAAGTCTGTCAGTCACACCACCCTAAATATACACTAGTACAATACAGAAGCTTGTCGTAATGGGTTCCCAGCCTAAGAAGGAAATTTTAATTTTCTTTTGCCACACTCTTGCCAAGAGAAAATTAAAGCAAATATTACAAATATTTCTGCTCAGGCTGTTTCCCAGCCAAGAGAAATTATAGTGTTTTCGCCCAGTCCACACACTAAAACATCTTTTCACAAACATGTCAGAGGAAAAGGGGTTTTTTTGGTCCCCCTAGGACTAATACTAATATGTAAAAAAAAAACTTCGCATATTTAAACACATTTTTAAATTTGTCAAGAGGAAGAGACTTGATCACTCTGACATAGGCCATTCACCTAAATGACCTTCACAGTGTGTATCTACTGTGCAGAACACACGTTAAGCAACCCGGCATGGTATTGGTGTAGTAAATGAGATCACCCTGAAGGAGTTATAATGATGTGGCTCTTAGATAGCACTTTTATACAAATACCTCAATACATTTTACAATATCCATTATTACAATTATTTTACAGTTGGGAAAACTGAGGCATGGAAGGGTGAAGTGACTTCTCCAAGGTCATACACAAGTCTCCTATGTCCCAGTTCTTTGCCCTAGCCACTGGACCACCCTGCCACCCTGTAATAATTCTATCAAAATAAGAGATACCCTGGATTTACACAAGTGTAAAGGAAACCAATAGCACACCTTACATTAAAAGGTCTACATTCTCAGTTATTACCATTCAGCCTGCGGAGCTAAATGTTTTCCGTAATTGTCCCATTGGAGGGATTCCATAATTATTCCCTTTATTTTATTCCTCTGGGGGGTTTTTTCTGTTTGTTTGTTTTTTTGGCTCCTCGAGAAACAGTCTTTAATGTTTCATACTTTTGAATTCCCTGTTTATAACCTAAATAGCTCAGAACGTGAAGCAACAATATCCTTCTTATAGCAACTACTCATGAATTATGGCTGCTACAAATTAGCAGAAATTTTCAGCATGTTGGGAGATACACATTTCCCAGATGACATTTGGAAAGAATCCATCTAAATCAGAATGCCCTCCCAAATGGAGGAGGTTTAATATATCTATGATGTTTTTAACTGCCATAAACCTCTGTTAATTTATTTCTCACTCAAGAAACAACAAATATAGTGCTTTCGAGCAGGCAGGTATAGCTACCTTTAAGAAATATACTTTCTGGAAGCAGGGTTAAAATACTAATATGAATATAAATAATAACCATTGTAGAGGTGCAATCATTTGGCATCTGTTTAATAGGTTTTTTTATTATGAAATACATTCATTTTACTGCACAGTGATATTATAACACCTCTTTGTGGCCCTTCTGAGACAATTTCCCCAAAAATTGTTCTGTTGGGGAGCAGGGCTTACTTCCTATGGAACAGGCTGCAGGATTCGCCCATGATCCCCGCTGATCTGCAGAAGAGTTGAACCATCCATGCAGAAGTACCCGATTCTTTTGTGCCATGCTTGGAGCTCCACTATGGTTCCCCATCACTCCCTGTGAATATGCTCAAATGGAACTCTTTGCCTCCCATGGGCCCCTTTTACCCTGTGCTTCCTGCAACTCCAGGTTACTGCATGCCTGTCACTCATAATTGTTCCCTTCCAGAAGGCTATACTCTGAGTGTGAGAATGTCATCACAGCACTGCTCAATCTGCATTCCCACCATTGCCAGGTTATACACAGAACTACAATTTACAAAGAAGATTTCATGTTCTGTTTCATGCTGATGCAGAATGAAAGCAAGTTTCAAAACCTCAAACATTTTTACAAAACAGAATTCTTGTTCTTCCTACTCAGCAACTCACAAATCTACTTCTCTGCCTCTTACTCTCTTGTGTCCTACCTCACATACCCACTTTTCATACTCCTTTCCAGAGTATATACCGGCTTTGTGTTGAGCTTAATACAGCACTCGGGTGAAGAGCCTCAGTTTTTTTAAATAAATATTTGCTTTTGTTTGGGTTGTTGTAGATGCAGGTCCCTTGGGCTCAGAATGATTTGTGCAATATCTACTCCCAAATCAGTGTGTATCCACAGGATTTTATTATGCTGTTTTGTCATAGAAAGGTCAGGGACATTTCCTCCCTGCAGAAACCTGACTAATCAGTGCTGTCACAAAGCGCCCATTAGGGCTTTATTGGTTTTGTTTTGGCATCTGCTTTCTTGATACACATTTTGATAATCATCTGTGTTTTATGCTTCTGGGATGCCAGTTACACTGTTTTAGATTTAGATGGATTTGTTTAGATTGTAAAAGAGAGAAGACAGCTTCTCAATATCCACATCCACCCATGCCTGCTGTGGGATGATAAATGAGACTTGATTTTTTATTTCTCAGCTTTTGTAAATCCAGCAGAATCAGACACCACATGCTTTGATTGTCAGGACTTGGATGAAGAGGCTAAACCTAACACAGTTAATGATCATGAATGCTCAACTCATGCTTACAAACAATAACAGATCAGCCTTATCTCAACCTGATGCTGCTGGAGGTGTTCTCGTCTTATTTACTTTGGTCACGAATTATGTGTGTGGAAGTAGAGAAAGAATTGACAGGGATTTGCAGGGGATCTTAATGCATGACAGTCTCTGTTAGCAAAAGTTAGGCTAACTGTAACCCTAATAACGTGAGATTTGTAGAAGCGAGGATTGTGTGGCGAGTGGAAAAGAACTGTGTGAGAAGTTGTTTTTCGACCTTGTGTAGATAATACAAAATGTAGACTGGAGTCTCTTAAGTGAGGAAAACAAGATATCAGTATGACCTATGTATAAACAAAATGCAGCTGTTGCTTATTATTGTCTGTAACAAAAGTATAAATGCTGCTGTAATTGTTTACCTGTTGAGAGACCTGTCCGGGACTGGGGCGACCCTATGTCCTAGTGCACTCTCTCCCTGCTGTAGCTGCTAAACAGAATAAAGTATCTGACTCTGCTGCACCCAAACAAAAAGTGAGAACTGAGTTTTTCTCCGACACGTGCAACTAATACCAAAAATCAAATAAAAGTCTTTGCTACCTGGCTCATGGATATGGTAGCTCTATTTGCCCCTAGACTTATCAAAAGATGACAAGAGGAGGGTCCCAATACATCTTCAAACTAAAAAACAGAATAATCACAAAACCTAAGATCAGTCTATAAACACTGATTTGCAGTAAGCGTTCTGGGAGCGCTGGATGTGAGAGATTCCTTCCTGAAATGGAACGCTGTTATGTGAGTTTGAAATGCATCTTTTATTGTCACACTAGCACTAAAACTAAGTTGTCACCATAACAAGAAAAAACAAACAAACCTGTTATACTGGTCTAAGATTGGTTTGAGTTTTGGGAGACCGTTTGGGCCAGCTCCTCCTATAGCTGAACTGGTTCACCAATCCCAAGATAAGATGGCTGTCACATACATTCCAAGCACAATACACATACATTTTTGGTACAAAGAAATAATCTTATTTTGCCATTAGAAAAGAAACAAAACACCTTTTATGTTCACTGGTGTCTGTAATATTTTTATGTCAGGTTGGACCTATAAAGGTTAAATTTCTGCAAATTGGAGTGAAAAGCACTGGATTTGTCCAAGGCTCTGTGCTCTGAAGCATTTGACATTTGTGAAATAAAGTGAAAGTGACACCCCGAACACTTATTTGGCAGGTGCTGAGACTTCCATAGTAACTGGAAACGTGGTAAGAAATACAAAACTTATATAAACACAATCAGACAGCTCAGTCTGTTTCTTCCTCTGTGACTGGTGGCATTCATAGATGCGGTATCTTCTTTACTTTGAAAATTGCCAGATTAGTTCATGTTTTGTGTCATTTTTCCGAGACAGAAAGATGGGATTGTATGATGTGGTGGAAAAGGATTTTTCACATCTATGGCTTGAAATTACTTTTCTTGAGACCACACTATTTTTGGAGCACTTCATTTTTCCTGAAGTATGAGGCATTCCTCATAATACTCTTATTTTTGTAATGTCTTTTGCACATTGGTAAGAAAGAGCTGTGAGAACTCATGCCTTGTACACAATGTGAACAAAAGACCCTGCTGAGTTTAGCCTTTGCACAAGTAAAAAAGGATCCCTACAAAATATTAGCGGTCCTCACTTGTCTAAAGAAACTATTCAAAGTGGTTTTTGCACCTTCTATCACCATCTTTCCTGCTGCCTTTAGGACTCTAGATAAAATGGATATGATAGTTGATTTGCAATTCTCTTTCAAACTCCCAGTTTGGCAAAATCCTGCCACCACATTGAGCAAACCACCCCCCTCCACCCCACTGCATTTTATGAAAGCACCTGTCAACATTTTGCTCTCAGGATTATTCTCAGCCCTTTCACAGGAGAACTAGCACAATCTCAATCTCTCTTCCTGCTGAAAGACAACTAACTTCCCCATGCTGTTTTCTGGAGATCTAGTCAACCACAATGTCCTCCCTCTCCCACACAGACTTTCCCCAGTTTAGTATTTTCCAAATCTCTGGTTCACATTAGCAGCACTGCCTGATTCAGATCCCGCTCCCATCCTAGATCATCCTCTTCCACCTCATCAGAGAGAAACAGCTTTGACTTCTCTTGTCAGCTAAACTTCATCCCTCCTCTTCATGGAAACAGATGTCTTCCTGATGTGCCACTTGGTTGAGGTAGGTGCCTGCTCCCCTATATTAGAGCTTTAGCTTTAACTGTGAATCCAGAGAACAGAAATATTAAGAAGTACTAAAGGTTTCATATTTGGGATGACTAAGTGACTTTTGACTGACATAATGTTGTTTTCCTCTAAGGTATGACACACAACAACTTGTTTATTTGTGATTTTAGAAGACTAATTTTAGGGATCTCTTCTGGGATCAAATTGTGTCATTGTCATTTTATGATATGTAGCTTCCCAGAGCTCTCAACAACTTTTAAAAAGGTATTTGTAAGCTTACTGCTATACATTTAGCAACAATGGAATGGGTATTTGAAAAAAAGATCTTATATTATCTGTATGCTCAAACTTTTTGAAAAGAACATAGGCCATAACTGCTTCCGAGCATTACATTTATGGCATTGCTTAAAAGAGCATGAGACAAACAGTTCCACACACACCCTTACATCAATTAGTCTTTATGAACTTGGGCTCCAATCCTGCAAAGTACTTAAGCACATGCTTACCTTTAAGCATGAGTAGTCTCACTGAAGTCAAAGGGAATAAATGTTTGTTTAGAAGTTGAGCAAAAGTGCTTTGCTAGATCAAGACGTCTACTTGCTTGCATTTCTCTAATAATATTTCCTATTATTTGAAGGATTTAGAAAATTTCCCATGTTCTGAGACTGAACTGTGAAAATAACATGACCCAAACAAATCCCAAAGGAAGTTCAGCGCTCAACTTATCTTTAAACCAGCAATAGTAAATAGACTTGAATTAGAAGGAACAACATTAATTTTGACAGAAAGGAAGCTTCCTCATAGTACACATGAATTACAATCAGCAGAACGTGAGATATCATAAACCACAAATGAAGAAGCAGACACCAGATCTAGTTTCTAATACTGGAACTACCTGTTTACAACATCAGATTCATCTTTATCCTGAAACTTGCAGTTCTTCCTTATTCTTAGAAAGGGAAATTCCACAAGAACCATGGTAAATTCAGCTATTGTTGGTGGCAAATGCAGTTTTTAACACCACTCACTGAACGACTTCATCAGACAGTGACAATCGTTAACTGTCTACAAGTTTTCCTCATGACGAAGATAGGACTGACTTTCTTCTCCTCATCTACGTCCATCAATCTGGCTTGCATTATGCTTCTTCCAAGGCAGGCACAAAGTTCCCAAAGATAAATAGGTTACTTAGTGTAATCCTTCAGCAAGGTATTGTCAAACAGCAACATAAGCTGGGTTCCAATAGTGAGGTGTCCCTCGTAAAACTAACAAAAACCACCAATTCAAGGCTCTACCCAGAATTTCTAGGATCACTAAGTACTTTTTCTGAGCTCCCTTAATAGGCAATACTTCCCCATATGCAAGCACTAAAAGTGTCTATGAAACAAGGAACACTTAATTGGAGGAAAAGGGTACAAACAGCATCAACTTGTGACAACACAGCAACAGCCTAGCTATACGGATGATAAATAAACATTTCTCCACAGTAACTTTGGCAAGAGTCTGTTAACTCTGTTTGCCACCTACCAGTGTGAACATCTGTAAATGCACCACCTTACCTCTAGGGCACTCTGCCATGCCCAGATGCAGCATTGCAGGGGACTTTGCTTCTTGTGCTCCCTCTGGTGGTCACTTCCTCTGCCATGAAGACCATTCCCAGTCAGTCCCTTCTCTGGACTGCCTTACTGGTCCTCTGTGGCTCAGACCTCTGGCAAAGTCACATAACAGTTCAGTTCCCTTGAGAGGTTCATCTTTAAACAAAAAAGGTCCTTCGCTGCTTCTGGGATCAATTCTAAACAATAAGTCCTTCACTCCTCTTGGACATTATTTCATTCCCTGTTACTCACAGACCCTAGTTCAGTGCTCCTTTCTGCTCTAGGGCCCCACGACAGGAGTTAACCCTATTCCTGTAGCTCTGCTTCCAGGCCATAGCCCATCCCAAGACTACAGGTCTTCTTCCAGTCCCTTTGAGACAGGAACTGTCCCTAGCTGTTCTCTCCTGGGTCTCCTCTCCAACTGAGTGCTCTCTGCTCCTTAATCAGCCTAGCTCCTACTCCTCTGGCCAGAAGGCAATCAGTTAATCACCTCCCAGGTACAAAGCGTAATAATAAGGTTCTTTCTTGTGCCTTACAGATGATGGGGATTAAGCCTCCTAACAACATCCAACAGGCAAATATCTCTTCACCATATTACTTCCCCCTTCCTCATCCACTAAACCGCAACCACTGTTTGGCATCAGTGAGCAACATAGTCCTAGAGTCCTGAGATACCTTCCAGCAGTCCTTTGGGAAGTGCTGCCTGGTTCTGTCCTGAGGATCCATCACCTAACCCAGCTATAGTATTTCAACTTATTTAGTGACTGAGTATGACGGGTCTCCCCAGAGTTCACCCAGTTCTGCTACTGTGCTTTACAGCTTCAGTGAACAACCTTTCTATATTGCATTCCATCAAGGAGCCACATCTGTGTCCTCTCCCAAAGAATCTTCCCAACAGCACAGGATCCTCAGTGAAGGAAAAAACAATACCATTCAAAACCCCTGAGTCCTTGCCAAGGGAGAGCCGCCTCTTGCTACAAGCTACAAACCCTTCTCCTCTTTGCCCCTCTTCTAGTTCAATTCCACTATCCAATTCTGAAATTGGGCACAGTTATGATGACTTTCAAAGTGTCACCAGAGGAATTCTGGATAGAAAGCACATGGAAATGAAACTCTCTGTAGCCATAGTTCCCCTGTTCACCAACAGATGGGAGCAGAGAGTAATTTGCCCTCAGGGGCATCTATCTATGTGGAATACTGGGCTATTCAGATAAAACAGCTCTGTGGCTGTTCTTCCTCTGATCACCAACAGATGAGAACAGAAAACTTCTTACCCTCTAGAGCTTCAAGGCACAGGGATCACCTTTTAACAAAATCCCTCCAATCTTTTGCAATAAACAAAGACATCAAATGCAAGTTGTACAAACACAGCTATGACTATCCAAATTAAAAAAAAATATCAAAGTACAGGAAAGGTATGCAAGCAAGCAACATTTCCAAAGGAAACAGACAGCATGTTCATTTGTTCAACAGACAAACATTTCCTTAAAGAACTAAGAAGCTGACAAATGAAATATGGGACTGTTGATACACGTAATAAGAAAATTGCTTAGTTACTAGGAAAAAAAGCATTTCTTGAAGTACTCAGGTCTACAGATCCTACATTGGGTCTATCACTGTGATGATGAGTGATATATCAATATAAAAAACTACGATGCACAGACTTGTAACTCTAGGGACAGACAGGAATTTATGAACTACTACACCAGCATGGGGTTACGTCCTGCTCATGGAAAAGCCCAACCAGTGCAAACCTGAAATATACTTTATTTTTATTATGGTCTGGCAGAGTTGGCCTCTGCAGACCCCTTTGTGGTCCATCTCTTCAGCACATCCCACTGGGGCACTGATAGTGAACAATAGTCCCAATGGAACCATAAAATCCTTCTGCCCTGCTCTCAAGTAGGGTGCTGACCCTTCAGACTTTCTCCCTGGAGAGCTGGTTCTGATCCTCAGGGTTCTATCTCTACAGTCTTTCCCCCAGTCTGGTTCTCCGTCAACTGGATCGTAGTTCCTGTGTGTACCTCCAGGCCATTTGTCTGGGGTTTGCCTCCTCCTGTCCTCCCTTTATGGCCTGTCACCAGAGATAACCTCATTCCTAGTGTTTTTCTTCCCAACTGAGCTCTCCCAACCCCTTATGGAAATAACCTGACTCCCTCCCAGGTAAGTCTGATAATTGACCCAAGAAATCTCATTCCCAGACAATCCAGATAGACGGGGTGGGGGCAGAGCCGGTGCAAGGAAGTTTTGCACCCCAGGTGAAACTTCCACCTTGTGCCACCCCCTCACCTAGCCAACCCCGCGGCAGCTAACCATGCTCACCCACCCCTCCCACCAGAGGACCCCCCCACGGCAGCTAACCCAGCCTGCCACCCCCCACCTGGGGAGCTCCCCCCCCCCACAGCTAACCCTGCCAAGGAACCCGCCTCCGTGGCAGCTTACCCCGGCTCCTCCACGGCAGCTAACCCCACTCGGGCAGCCCCCCATCACGGCAGCTAACCCTGCCCGAGGAGCCCACCCCAGCTTTCCTCCGCTGAGCATGCTGGTGCCACTCTAATTCTCCTCCCCTCCCAGACTTGTGGTGCCGATTGAAGGAGAATTGGAATGGGGGCTGTGTGCTCAGTGGAGGAGGGAGAGTGCAGATGATCTGGGGAAGGGAGCGGTTCCCCTGTGTGCCTCCCCCACCCCCGTTACTGCAGGCAGCCATCCCTGCGCCCCCCTGCCCCAGCTCACCTCCACTCCACCTCCTCGCCTGAGTGGGTTTTTAGGCTTCCTCAACCACTAGGCACCCTAGGCGGCCGCCCAGTTCACCTAGTAGTTGCACCGGCCCTGGGTGGGGGTACGATCACAAGAAAGGCTGAGTCCAACCCCCTTAAAGGGCTAGCCAACCTATGACATAGGGATCAATGTTTTGATTTATAAAGAGACAAGGTGAGTGAGGTAATATCTTTTACTGGACCAACTTCTGTTGGTGAAAGAAACAAGCTTTCAAGCTTACACAAAGCTCTTCTTCAGGTCTGGGAATACAATATCCTACTGCAGATCTAAGAATCCTTAAGTTCTTATATTGTTACTGCAATTATATCTCCATTTTGACAGAGAGGACCAGATCTGTCAACTAGAAGATAGATCATTTTTGGTAAGTAAAGAAATTTTAATATTCAGCAGCTTATGTAGGCCTATAGATCCTATAATGGGATTTTGTTAGTAGCATCCCAAACAGAGTTGGAGATTATGAATGGAATAATAATTGTCTTTAAAAGAAACTGAGAAATCTTTCCACCAGAATGTAGATTTGGGTGAGGATTATACTTTAACAAAAATAAAATCATTTTGTGAAGCAGTGCAATTATGAATAATTTGCTGTCTTATCAATGTATCTAGAGGATGGAGCTATAGAAGTAAAAACTTTTTATTTTTCATCCTTAGTTGCCAAAGCATTTTACTAGGAGGAGAAGTATGATTTTCCTCATTTTAAAGAGAGGGAAACTGAGGCAGAGTTGAAATGTCTTGTCCCTAGCAGGTCAACGAGAAAACCAGGGGTAGAACCTAGTTTGCCTGAACTGAATCCAATCCTCTCTCTACTGGACTATGCAATCTCTCTCAGTCCATGAGGCTGTCATTTCTCTGATCAAGTGATCACTCAGATAAGATGGTGAAGATAGATGTCCAGTTTTCCAGATTTAGAAATACTGATGAACCTAGAGGGCAACCAAAATGTGCCACCATTGTCATATGAAAGATCTTTCAAAAACAAATGGTAGAACTATTTCTTGGAAGAAATACTATACATAAAACTGGGTTTATTTTTGGAACAATGAACATGTGGTTTGAGCCCAGTATCAGTTTGCATAAATTGAACAGAAATGTTTCCCCTGCCACAGTCTTTAGTTTCAAGGTGTGTCTTGGTAAGGGTCACCAGGCATGTGACCTGATAAATAGTAGAGTGAAACTTCTGGGGGGGAACCGGAGTGGATATTATATCAGGACTTTTAACCACAACCTGCACACCCCTTACTTAAATTCCTGAGTCAATATTTGACTATAAAGTGCCTAGATTATAGAAATGTTTCTGCAAGCAGCCACCATGAACACCTCGACTGTGTCATAGAAGCGGCACAAGCTGAGGTTGTCAAAATAGTCAAGGTTACTCCTGCAGTTTCACAAAAATGTGACAGATGTATTAATGTGTGTGAGTTCAACAAGATCTGTGTCACTCACTGTATAACCCATTTTGGAATTAGGTATGCAAGAAGTTGAGGAGAGAGGAGCTACAGGAGTTTTCTTGGCTATAGAGTAAGTAGTCACAAAAAGTTTAAGATTTGATACAGATGAAGTGCTTGAACTGGCAACTTCTGTTGTTACTCCTGGAGCCTGTTTGAATAGGAGGAAAATTATCTGTGGGCTCTCTGTAAACAAAGCCAAACACAGCCACAGATATCATCACTGGGGACTGCCATTGGGAAGATCTCTGCAGAGGAGATGGAAGGCTCGGAAGCTCACGGAGGGGTCAGGAGGGCTTGGGAAGTTGTGGGAGATTGAGGACCTTGTCTTCTGAAGGACCTGGGAGGCGTTTTGTGGTTTTTGAGGGAGGCGAATCAGATGTTTTTAACTCAGGCTACGTGGGAGGGTTTGTCACTGGACACTTTCCTCTCTATGTAGGGAGTGACCACATAAGTTCAATTACTCAAACTCACAAGGATAACTGGGCTCTGTGTGATTGCACATTCAAATCAAGTGTTGCAGGCACTGTGTCTGTATGCTGCAGAGTACACCAGGCTCTTTAGGTTAGAAAATTTGGAATTCATTAATGGGGATGAAACTGAAAGGCTGCCCTTTCCAATGCCATCTCAAAATTAGGACAATAAGTCCCAAGCATCATCTCCCCCACCTTGGCAGAAAATCTAGTTTTTGCTAGCTAATGTAAGGGGTGAGGCATAGGCTAGGGGCCCAAGCTCTGATCTCTCACTAGACTACACATCCAGTTCCCACAAAGTCACTCTTAAGAACTGAAAATAATAATCCCAGGCACTGGTAACAATTCTTTAAGCTTCTGCTAACACAAGCCCTTAAAATCTCTCCCACAGGATCTCACTTGGCAGTGCACCAACAGCTCTGGCAACTCTATAGACCCTCTGAAGGGTTTTTTTTCTTTTTTTTTAGCATAACAATGATAATATTATAATAATAATTCACTAGCTGTGGAAAGCTTCAGCTTATGTTTGTCGATAGAACCATTTTTTGTTCCTCTTGCAGTGAGTTATCTAGATGAATATCAGTTTCATTTGTGCTCATGTTGTTGGGTGCTCCTATATTTGGAGATGCCCACACTTCCTGTAGGTAGATTAGAAGGAGCACTGTCATCTCTGAAGCCGAGATGTCGCAAAAAAGTAATAAACCCCAGGTACTTGTCACTGGAAATCCTCACTAATCCTTTGAAATGATCTTGTCAATGTTTAACGTACATGCAAAGTCACTGATAGCATCAGCATTGAAGGTTGCTTTTTTTTGCTATTATTATTTTCTTAACCAGAGAGTTGGAGCTTTTGGCGTCAGGCACATTAACAAGGGAAACCTGTACCAATATATATATATATATATATATATATTAGTTCAACAGTAAATGAAGAGTTGTCAAGGCAGTAAGGTAAGGACTTATGTCATTCTGCATTGCTTCCCTCATGAGAGAGATAGTAGCACATGCTTTCTTCTGGCCAGCTGGACCACAATATATTATTTCCTGGGGTAATATTTTTACTTTCTACTTCAGCTTCATTAAGAAATCCTTGAGCTCTTTAAAAGCAGCAAAGAGTCCTGTGGCACCTTATAGGCTAACAGACATATTGGAGCATGAGATTGCATGGGTGAATACCCACTTCATCGGGTGCATGCATGTTAGTCTATAAGGTGCCACAGGATTCTTTGCTGCTTTTACAGATCCAGACGAACATGGCTACCCCTCTGATACTTGAGCTCTTTAATAATTGGTAGGTTGGACCTCAGGCTAAAAAGAGTAACAAACACTACATTTGAACTCAAAGCTTATTTATCCAGTCAGCTCTAAGTATATGAAGTACATAATCCGGCTTGCTATTACTGTTTGAACTTAATCTGAACTTCTAAGATCATTTTACTATAGATGTACTAAAAAAAATAGCTCAGGCATCAACTGATGATTACTGATATCATACAAACCAAAAGCAGGGCCTAATTCTGTGCCCACTGAAATTAATGGCAAAACCTGTAAAAAACCTTCTATGAGAGCAGGGAGCAGTGTCATAATTTCTATTTGGACCTGATCCAAAGAATCGAAGGACTCTCTCAGTGGGCTTTTTGTACCCGGCCTTATGATTGCTGATTAGCAGGCTTTATAGATAGTGAAAAACCTGCTGTGCTTCTCCTTACTACCAAGAAATCACTTTAGCGTGTCTTTACAGGATGAAGGCCTTGATATATATTTCTGTAAGACTACATTATTATTATTATTACTACTACTACTACTAGTAAGCACAAAACATGGGCTTGATAATGCACAAGACATAGCTATCAATACAGTCTCTGTCCTGGAGAATTTGTAATGTAGAAGGCAAAAATAAAAAGACTAGATGGAATAAGAAACCCAAAAGAAGGTTACCTTAGGTGATTTTCCTAAATATCCCTTGATGTGTTATTTGCCATTTTTAAATGCATGTTTACCCATGAGACAAAGGTGGCTATGAATAACTTAAAGCACACATTTGACCCTGTCGTTACTTCATCCCAAGATGACATTTTTCTCCTAACGGTGATTGGGCCTATGTATCAGCTTTAAGAATTTTAATTTCCTGGCTTTTGTTGGTTTGCAGCACACTTCACATATTTCTTAGTCTGTCAGTATTTTAAAGCAAAGTAGGAATAATTAGACTTTCTGAAAGGTCTTCGATAAGCACTCTGACAATGTGAGTACAACAAAATACATATAGAATTTTTTCTAAGTAAATTTTACCTGTGCGTTAATGCTGAAAACTCTGAATGTTTAACTTATGTAGTTTCTGATATGTAGAATGCTTTACTATAAAAAGACAAGACAATTTTATGTATCATTTAAAAAGATCTGGTACAAAATTTACAAAGTTATTTGCTTTGTCATGGTAACACTGGCATATATTTAATGTAACACTACTACTGTTATTAAACTGTAGCAAAAAGCAGAGATTTTTTAGTTAAACATTTTTTAAAATAATTACAGATCTTTCAGCAGTGAATAAATAATACGATACACATTAAAATATAATTTAAAAATCATATTTTGCGTACGGACTCATGTGCAGCTTCTGTTGAATTCTATGAGATATCTTCACATATCGAAGGACAGAATTCAGACATTTACATACACAAAGGACAGTGATATACATACAGTTGCTGTATCTTATTACATATCCGTATAACCTTCACTACATTTTCACCTCAAACACAGCAGAAACTGCACAGCCACTTATCACTTTCAAATAGCCTTCCCTTCAGGATCAGGGAGGCTAAATCTTCGACCCTACAATGAGGTCAGAGTAGGCAGACCTTTACTTCCGCTAGATCCTGGTGAAGGACTTGGACCTAAGGCTACTCACCAGCTGTTATGTAACAGCCAATTGCTTCAAAATTTTGTTTCATAGTCTTAGATCTACTTCCAATCTAAATCACATACACAGACAATTAATTTATCTATTAGTAAATGTTTCTACTTTATATGTAATGCAATATATAGGAAGTTTTTTTTTAAATTAACCCTCCTTTGCTCAATGTTGAAATTATGCCAGAAAAACTACTCTGTTGACTTAGCTGCCCACATGATGCTTCATATTCCACTCCAAATTAACTTTAGATGCTGGAAAAATGTAACTTTAAAAATTAATTTTAGTAATGTCTCTTCCTCTCATCCTACATCTCATCTGTCTCCCAGCTATGCATTTCCACCTCCTCACTATTTTTAGCATTTGCTACTTTAGCTTTAAAGCAAAAACACACCCCCTTTATTTGCTAGTATCTCTCCAGCATTCCCTATCTCCAGATCTAGCCATACAAGCCACTCAAACCTTCATTGTTAGGTTTCAAAAAGGAAGGGAAACACTGTGATCCCCCTCTCCTAGCCAATATGATTGTCCTACAAGCTGCTCATTCTCAAATTTGTTTGATTTCACAGTCAACACAAAATTAGAAAACTACAATTCTGCAGGATGAATGACACCTATGCAGTCTTAGATTCTCCACTATGTCCAAACAGAGAGTGCTCATATTGCTTAGCCATGCTGTACATAGGTGGAAATGCACAGCATTTTATATTGCATTTTATATATTTTGAAGCAATTGGCTGTTGCATAACAGCTGGTGAGTAGCCTTAGGTCCAAGTTCTTCACCAGGATCTAGCGGAAGTAAAGGTCTGCCTGCTCTGACCTCATTGTAGGGTCGAAGATTTAGCCTCCCTGATCCTGAAGGGAAGGCTATTTGAAAGTGAGAAGTGGCTGTGCAGTTTCTGCTGTCTTTAGGTGGCCTGAAGGACTGATTCATGGAAAAGATTAAAAGAGCAAACTATGTACAGCTTGACTAAGCAATATGAGCATGAAAGAGGGAGAGGTTTTGTTTAAGGGGACATAACTAGGAGTAATGGGAGGAAATTAAAGAAAGCAGTGTTTAGGCAATAGAGCTTTCTCACAATATGTTCTATTTGATTGCAGAATACTATCCCAGGAAGAGCAAGTCAAGTGACATCACTCGGGTCATTTAAAATTAGGCTGGTTAAAAAGCATTAGAACAAAATGCAGGGAACAATCTTGAACTGGTGTGGAGGATGAACAGATGACCTACTAGGTCTTCTCTAGCTCTAATTTCTAGAAGTCTGTGACCCATCCCATCTATCTCTTCCACTGCACCACAAATTTTGACTATAACCCTATCTCTCACCTAGTATAGCTGTCATTCATCTATCACGGGTGAAGATCCTGGTGAAGGACTTGGAACTAAGGCTACTCATCAGCTGCTATGGAACAGCCAATTGCTTCAAAATTTTGTTTCATAGTCTTCCATCTACCACTTTCCAAAGTACCTCCTTGGACTGGGTACGAGGCCTGGATCCCAGATACTTTCCCTCCAGCACCTGGTGGCTCCCTCTGACTGGTGTCTCTGGATCTGCTGCTGACTGCAGTTGGGCCTACAAGTGCGAAGTCAGAAGGAAAAGCTTTTTTTATAGAATAGTGATCTCTAATCTTCTGTCTGCTGGCATCCAGCCTGCAGTGGAATCAAGGAGGTGGAGACAGCAGCTCAGCTACACACAGACTACAAGCGAAGGCAGAATGGATCACTATTTGTCTATGGACCATATTTTGAAAAGTGCTGATTTAACATTGAAAGATTCTCTGTCTAGATGCTCTGTTGTTGGCACCTTTGTGTCTGATACTCTAAGTTTACTGACCAATTCTCCCAGTATGTCAGGACCTCATCCATTTACAACCAAAACACTCCTGACTCCTGATTTAACAATGTTATCTGCCACATAAAAATAACAAAAAAGCATTCATTTATGCCAAAATCAAAAAATCAATTGCATTGCCCACAATTATATGCATCAGCCACTTACATGCATCGGTATAGGCCAGAGAGCCAGGAAGGGGGTGGAGGTGAGGCACCCGGGTGAGCCAACCACTTTTGGTGAGCCAAACCTGAGTGGAGCTGCAACCCTGCATACCAAGTCACAACATAATTCATTCATATTTGGCCCAGTCATCACCACAAATCTCCCTGACATTAATTTGAAAATGTTGGTCAGTATGCCCATAAAGTTGTTCAGGCACTAGAGCTATGCATGACTTTCTGAATGTCATGAAAACTAGCTGCTGACACATAGAAATGGGCATGAAGATAAAGATGACCTGCCACTCTTGTGGAAAAGAGCAACAGAATGACCAGCCTGAATAGCAAGATAATGTATGGCACTCTTAATGACTCAGAGTTTTGCAGTGCACTGCCAAAAATTCAGAGTCAGAGAGCTTAATCCCAGAAGGGACTATTAGATCATTAAAACCATTACATTTCACCCAGTCACCCATGTATGAACCCAATAATTTGTATCTGGCTGTAGTATAATTTCCAGAAAGGCATCCACTCTTGATTTAAAGGCAACAGAAATGGAGAATCCACCTCTTCCCTTGGTGATTTTTTCCAGTGGTTAATCTCCCTCACAGTCAAAAATCTGTGCCTAATTTCGAATATGGATTTGTTTAGCATCAGGTTCCAATCATTATGCCTTCGTCCACTAGATAAGACTCTTTTAGTACCTGGTATTTTCTCCCCGTGAAGGTACTTATACACTGTAATCAAGTCACATTTGTATCTTCATTCTAATAGCTGAACAAACTGAGCTCCTTAAGTCTCTTACTGTAAGGCATTTTCTCCAGCCCCCAAATCATGTTAGTGGCTCTTCTCTGCACCCCTCCAATTTTTCAACATCTTTTTTTTAAAATGAGAACACCAGAACCATACACAGTATTCCAGTATCAGTCTCACCAATGCAGTATACAGAGGTCGGTTCACCTCCTTATTGCTACTTACTACTCCCTGTTTATACACCCCACCCCACACAAGGCCTTAAGGGGATAGATTAGGCCAATTAACCTATAGGCTGCACCTGGAGGAAATCCAGGGTGTGCAAAGGCCTAATTGGCTGATGAAGTCCAGCTTGGGGAGGAGCTAGACTGGGTTTATAAAGCCAGGAAGCTGAGACTAGAGAGGGGCTACAGGGAAGTAGTATGCAGTCACTTCCTAGGAGAAGGGAGGTGCATCTGAGGCCACAGGCCTCTGTAGTACTTCCTGAGAAGTGAGAGTTTGAGCTTGTACGCCTAGGGGGGTGGGACCAGAAGCTGTAGGGAGGACTCCGTGGAAGACGCAACAGAGTGGGAGGGAAAGCAGACCACACTTGTCAGGTATAGAGTCCCTGGACTGGAACCTGGAATAGTGGGTGGACCTGGGTTCCCTCACTGGTCTCTGGGGAAGTGGTACCATCAGGGCAGTGCCTGAGAAGACTGCCTGAGACCATTTGTGTGGAAGGATTTTAGTACCTGGGGAGTGATCTGGCTGGAGAGCTGAGTCACAAAGAAGAGGCAGAAGCTCCTGGAGCAAGAGAGGGCCTGCAGATGACCTAACAGACAGTGTGATGCAAAGTGTAGCTGCAGAAAGGGGTGTTGACCTGGTTGAACTAATCCCCAGAATTGCCAGGAGGTGTCACTGTACAGTGGCTAGTACAGCCTCATATCAAGACATCCAAGCATCACATTCGCCCTTTTTGCTACAGTGCTACACTGGGAACTCGTGTTCAGTTGCTTGTCCACTCTGATCCCCACATCCTTTCATAGTCACTGCTTTCCAAGGCACAGTCCCTCATTCTGTAGATATGACCCCCCCATTCCTTAGATATATAACTTTGCATTTGGCTGACAAACTACATTTTGTTGAAATGGGCTCAGTTTACCAAGCAATATAACTTGTTCTGAATGACTGCCCCGTCTTCATCATTATTTACCACTCTGCCAATCTTTGTCATCCACAAATTTTAGCAGCAGCAATTTTGTACTTGCTTTCAGTTCATTGATTAAAATGTGCCATTTTACAAAGATATTTTATAACCTTGAATTGTGTATTTTGAACAATCGACAGATACCTATACAGCACAACACTGGGACTGTTATCAGGTAATTTAAGGTGTCCCTTAAGTTAAAATATAGGATAATTTCAAACCCTGATAATCATGAGGAATATGGGAAAGGACAGTCATTTCCTATTTTGCTGGTAAACCAGATGGAAGTCTTTAAGTTAGACACCACAAATATGATTAAAATAATTTTGAGATCTTAGTGAAGTGTAAGAGACTGAATTTATGGACTGATGTGAACTCATTTACTCACACTGTTCAAATCAATCACCTTTGCCAATTTTATTTCTGGCTGCTTCTCCTCTTTTCAGAAAAAATGTCCAGATTTCCATTAAGCCTAAATCCACTCTTCAGTGAACATCTTTCTATAAACCATTTACAGTTTCTTCTATTAATCCCAGGAAAACATTAAGTCAGTGACCTTTTCTTTTCACAAAGATTTAAATAGGTATGAACTGACTTTTAGTAGACAGGATCCCAGATCAAAACTCTTAAACTCAACACTCTCTAATGTTATTGATATTTGGAATCTGAACTAGCATCTGAACCGGAGTTGTAGCTAGTAGTTATAAATAAAACCAAAAACTCCATATTCGAATTTTGAGTGGGGAAAGGTATTCAAAATCCAAAAGTGAGCATACTTTTTAAGACACTAAATATTTCTTTAAATTGACAATGCTTTGTGTTCTTTGCAAATATTCCCTCCACCTAAGGTCTCTCTAACAAGCAACTAAGTAACATTAAGTTGTTGTAATTGCAAAACTCAAATATTGTTTATCTGTGCTTTAGGGAAAGTCTATATCTTTATAAAACAGTTTCAGTTTTCCATATATACTATTGAAAATGCAAATTATTCAAGTATGATGGGGAAAAGTGCAAGCAGTGCAAAACAATGCCCTCTCCAAAGGTACATGAAGCACTATTATCAGACTGTAATCAGGTTGTCTAGGCGTAGTCACATTGTGGCCTATCAGGGCATGACTGCTGCCTCAGATCCCTGACAGTTGAGTATTGCCTCTCACTGAACTGTCCTACCCTGTTGAATACAAAAATGAAAACAGTGAACTAAAAATCAGGGTCATCCAGGGACTTATCAGCAGGACTCTACCCTCCTGCTCCAGGATTGTTTCCATGTTGTCTGTCTTCCTGGACCTAGTCATCCCCTCCACCAAACAGCTCGTCCAGATAGCAAGCTGCCATAGGCTCTTGGCTGGAACAAGACTTCCCTTATAAAGTGTGTAGCAAAGCTCTGCTTTCCTGGTCAGTCCTCAGTTGGCCTAGGTCTCTTCCTTTTAATTCCCCATTTCGTGCCTGACCTTCGCTGCTAGCGTAGCAGGGCAGGGTTACTGGGTCCAAAGGCTCTCCTTAACCCTCTTGCTGTCAGTGTGCCTATCTGCTTCATCACAAAGACATAATTTGCTTGTCTGTTGAAATAACTTATTAAAATTAGAATGGGTAACAATTTAAAAAGTCTAAATTTCCATAACAATTTGTCACAAATGATGTTCATTTCTTCCAACCAGCTTTAATTAAGAGGTTTGGAATTTTATAGAAGCAATAACTGTAAAATCTAAAGTTTTGTCTCATTTATTGCCATCTCTATTTTTCACACTGTGAAGTATTCTGGCCATGTAACACACATTATTTGGGCTTTTTTTCTGAGAGTGAGAATGCTGAGCACTCATTCATGTCAATGAGAGAAGTGGATGCTCAGCACTCCTTAGACACAGGACAATATTTTGTAAAGAAGGAATTCTTAGGGATAAAATGACCACTGTAGCATACAGTATATGAACACATTTAAAAGCTATGGACTTGACCCTGCAGTCCTTACCCAGCCAAAATGTCCACTTAAGCCCCAGTGCCTCTGCAACAAACTTTCAACAGTTGCAAAATTTCTGCAATAAAGGAAGCAAAAGCAGCCCTTTTTCATTCATTTTTTTAACCTTCGTTAATGAACACTGAACCCATTTTTCCCTTAAAAAAGAAAAAGTCAGCCCTGTTCTACTGCCACGTTTGCATTGGCAATATCACAGTGCGCAAATAGTGTCAAAATCCAATATGTTTCCTTAGAACACATAGCTCCACACCGACCACTGACAGTTGGACAAGTTGAGCTACATTTTTTCAAGGTTTTGGCCTCCAAACACTGGAGCACAAACCTGTTCTGGAGCTAAATGACAAGCAATACATACACGTTCAGCTGTGCCTTTCATTCAAGGGCCTGAACCTGTCTTCATTGACTTTGAAGATAAATCTCCCATCGACATCAATGGAAGCAACTTTGGCCCCAAATTTGTAATTAAGGGCCCCAGTCAATAGCATTTTTATGCAAGTAAATATTGCTTTACTGGGTTCTATATCTGGTTTAACTGCAATCTTATATAAGATAGTTATGAATACATGATAAAATTGCTTTTGATTACCTATCCCAGAATTTGTGTAACTAAAAACCATGATGAAGAAGAACTGGGAAGGGAGGATCCTAAGCACTGTATTATTATTACACCTGTCATTGCAAAACTATTGGGCTATTGGTATACCTTAAACATTATACTGCTCATCTACAGCATATTCATTTTACTACCCTCCCACCTGCAGTCATTTACTTATTTTTGTAGTTCTGTAAAAAAGTAATGGATAAACAGTTAAGGTGCTGATGCTGAAATAAAGCATTCTTCAAACATTTGATTTGCATTAAACAGACATAACAAAATCTTTTCCAGCATACCACAGAGATCTTCCATTAATACTACAAGATAGCCAAATTAGTTCTGCTCCTGCTTATTTTAATATGCAGAATGAGACAATATACACCAATATCAAGTTCTATCATTTCCCATCTTGTTCAGTCGTGCTACAGACAATGAGATAGTAGGAAATTCCTAAGCTTTTCATTTATTATAATCAAGATGTGTATGTCTTACTGCATAGCCACTTGATATTATTGTAACCCTTGTCCTTCCTTTCCCCTTACTCCTTCCAACTTTTTTAATGCTGACTATCACTAGCTCTGTGCTGTCAGATTTAGAATTATGTTCCTTAGGGTAGGAACTACATCTTTGTTTGTTTCTAAAAGGCATCTAGCTCAGTTTGGGGCACTTAGAAATTAAGCAATTAGCACAAAGATTTTGTCTAAAGTCGAACTTTCAGTCTGTGGAAAACGTTAGGCAAATTTCACTTGTTTGTTTTCTTTCAGAGCTTATATGTTCCCCATATTTCTTACTAGTCAAGTAACAGTTGGTGCTGCATGAATTTCTTTGGCTCAGTTTTCTAACATTTAGGCTTCAATGCTGTTGCCTGTGCTTTTGCTAATACTTTTAAACAAATAATATAAAAAATTAGAACATCCAAATAAATGTGTTCCATGTTTTCAGTAGAAATCTGGATGTCCTGAGAACAGTCACATGAATAGGCCAGGCCTACTGTCCCTACTCAGGAGTAGCTCCACTGAAGTCATGAGAAGAACAATCGCAGAATTTGGTCTAATGTTGTGCTTTTTATTACTCGTGAGGAAAAACTATTGCCAGGTGCCTGATCTTTACACTTATAGAATATTTTTAATCATTCAGAAAAATGTATGTTGTCTTTTCTCTCATTGTGCACGTTACTCTGGATTGCATGGATGGCTGGTAGTTGCATCAACTGGAGGTAAGCTATTGCATCATGTATTTTCTGGAAAAAAACACCAAGTTGTTCAGTCTCTTAAACACTAATTTTTTAAAAAGTTAATGTGGACACTACATATCAGAATACCTTTAAAATGTGCATGCAGAATACATTGCCACATAACCGAGTGTCATTATGTAGTCAGACCTTACAAGCTAAGGGTGGGTCAGGCCTGATCTTACATAGACAGGAGACAACTAAGTAAGCATTCATAGAAAATGGTGATAGTACAGTAGATGCGACTCTTCCTTCTGAAATACTACAGGCCCAGTGTTTTGGCAGTGGTGTTAGATACCTTTTGAGAGGGTTGCTCTGCTAGCCTTAGTGTCTTGGGGAAAACCCAGTCTGAGATGACTACATTCTACCAGTTTAAATCCCTTTAATATGGTATTTTTCACTTCCTGTCCTATAACGTTAGTATGCACGACTGAACACCTGCCATGGTTCCACTGTGGCATTGTTCTCTAGGTAATCTGGATAGATGAACAGCAGTGTCCCCTCAGTTCTCCAGCCTGGGATGCCTCTTACGTTGCTTTGCTGTGAGAGCAACTACTCCTGGTCTGCTCACACACAGCCTTCAGTATGTAAGTTACTCCCAGTTATCTTGTATGACTGCTATAAACAGACATTCTTGAATTACACTGCAGAGCAACACAGGCAAGTTCCCAGTCCCAGACTTTCCCCAGGAATGTACATATTGTACTGCGCAGATCTCTCCTGGACAATTCAAGCTCATAAAGTCTGTCATTTTATTACTAGAAAATGATATAGATAAATCCTATCATCACAAAGGGAGTTTCCCAAACACTCCAATCCAAGCGCACTAGTTGAGATAAAACAATAAAACAGGTTTATTAACTACAGAAGGATAGACTTTAAGTGACAACAAGTAATGAGGCATGCAATTCAGAATTGGCTACAAGAAAATAAAGGTAAAACACAATAACAAGCTAAATGAATTAAAAGCAAAGGTCTCTCTCACCACATTTTTAAGCAGTCTTACTAGCTGAATTTCTTTCAGTCAGGATCCCTACCCCAGTCCAATGTTCTATCCTTTGTTCAAGTGTTATCAAAGCCATGGGTAGAGAGAAAGAGAGAGTATTCTGGGTGTCTGCTCTATCTTCTTATAGTTTTTTCCCCTTTGAGGATCATCTCCAGCTAAGATTCAGGAGATAGTCTGTGTGGATGGGAATCCCAAACTGTTTCTTTGTCAAGATGTAGATTTTTCACCCATAACTTCTTTCCTGTCACAGAATGGCCACGTAACCATGTGGTGGTTCATTTGATTTTATTGATACCTGGCTGAGGCATCAGCTAGCCTTTGTCTTTGGGGAAAAGTTTGTGACTGCTCCTCAAACTTTGAACTTGTCTTAGTAATATCATACAGTAGAATCTTATAATTTTACATACAATATTGCCACACACATTTCACTGGGACAATAATGGTCAGCAAATTATGAGTTTTGAAATGATACCTGACAAGGCATACTTTGTTCAAAATGTATCATACTTCCATAAAAGGGGTGGAAAAAGCTGAAGTACTCAATGCTTTTTTTGCCTTGGTCTTCACAGACAAGGTCAACTCCCAGACTGCTGCACTGGGCAGCATAGTATGGGGAAGAGGTGAGGAGCCCTCAGTGGTGAAAGAACAGGTTAACGAACACTTAGAAAAGTTGCACATGCACAAGTCCATGGGTGCAGATCTAATGCATCCAAGAGTGCTGACGTGATTGCAGAGCCATTAGCCGTTATCTTTGAAAATTCGTGGCGACTAGGGCAGGGGCGGCTCCAGGCCCCAGCATGCCAAGCGTGTTCTTAGGGCGGCAAGCTGTGGGAGGTGCTCTGCTGGTGCCGCGAGGGCAGCAGGCAGGCTGCCCTCAGTGGTGTGCCTACGGAGGGCAGCCTGCCTGCTGTGCTTGGGGCAGCAAAATTCCTAGAGCCACCCCTGACTGGGGAAGGTCCCGAACAATTGGAAAAAGGCAAATATAGCACCCATATTTTAAAAAGGGAAGAAAGAGGACCCAGGGAACTACAGAATGGTCAGCCTCACTTCAGTCCCTGGCAAAACCATGGAGCAGATCCTCAAGGAATCCATTTTGAAGCACTTGGAGGAGAGGAAGGTGATCAGGAATAGTCAATATGGATTCATCAAAAGCAATTCATGTCTGACCAACCTGATTACCTTCTGTGATGAGATAACTGGCTCTGTGGATATGGGGAAAGTGGTGGATGTGATATATCTCGACTTAGCAAAGATTTTGATATGGTCTCCCATAGTACTCTTGCCAGCAAGTTAAAAAAATATGGATTGGATGAATGGACTATAAGGTGGATAGAAAGCTGGCTAGATTGTCGGGCTCAATGGGTAGTGATAAACAGCTCGATGTCTAATTGGCAGCCGGAATCAAGCAGAGTGCCCCAGGATTTGGTTCTGGGGCCGGTTTTGTTCAACATCTTTATCAGTGATCCAGATGATGGGATTAATTGCACCTTCAGCAAGTTCACAGACGACACTAAGCTGAGGGGAGAGGTAGATATGCTGGAGGGTAGGGATAGGGTCCAGACTGACCTAGACAAATTGGAGGATTGGGCCAAAAGAAATCTGATTAGGTTCAACAAGGACAAATGCAGAGTCCTGCACTTAGGAAGGAAGAATCCCATGCACTGCTACAGGCTGGGGACCGACTGGCTAAACAGCAGTTTTGCAGAAAAGGACCTGGGGATTACAGTGGATGAGAAACTGGAGAGTCAGCAGTGTGCCCTTGTTGCCAAGAAGACCAGTGGCATATTGGGCTGTATTAGTAGGAGCATTGCCAGCAGATTGAGGGAAGTGATTATTCCACTGGTGAGGCCATAACTGGAGTATTGCATCCAGTTTTGGTCCTCCTCACTACAGAAGGGATGTGGACAAACTGGAAAGAGTCCAATGGAGGGCAATGAAAATGATTAGGGGGCTGGAGCACATGATTTATGAGGAGAGGCTGAGGGAACTGGGGTTATTTAGTCTTCAGAAGAGAAGAGTGAGGGGGAATTTGATAGCAGCCTTCAACTACCTGAAGGAGGGTTCCAAAGAGGATAGAGCGAGGCTGTTCTCAATGGTGGTAGATGACAGAACAAGAAGCAATTGTCTCAAGTTGCAGTGGGAGAGGTCCAGATTGGATAGTAAACACTATAGTAAAGCACTGGAATGGGTTACCTAGGGAGGTGGTATAATCTCCCTCCTTAGAGGTTTTTAAGGCTCAGCTTGACAAAGCCCTGGCTGGGATAATTTAGTTGGTGTTGTTCCTGCTTTGAGCAGGGAATTGGACTAGATGACCTCCTGAGGTCTCTTCCAACCCTAATATTCTATGATTCTATAGCGATACAGACTGCCACGCCCACCCAACAAGAGTTGGCTGTGCTTCCATGCTAAGTGAAGCAATCCCTATATATATGCATAGATATGATGTTTTGGGCTCTCTGAAAATTAAAAGTTCTATTCAATTGTAAAATGTTATTTTTGTTGCTATAAACAACCACCAGCTTTCCCAAAAACTACTCAGACTTTGAACTGTGGCATATTGTTCATGACTAAAAATGCTTATGCATTTTCTAAAACTAATTTAAATGTGTGGAGGCTGATGAGGAGGTGACATGCATTATGAACTTCAATGGCTCCTTAATTATACATACTGTGTTGTTTATGGTTAAGATACTATACACCTCAGTGGGCTTAAACATATAAAAATATGACTACTTTTTGTTTTATGGAACACAGTTTCACTTTAGTGAATTCTATGAAATATCATTCATTTCTATGACTGAGGAACTCTTATCTTGGGGAAGAATGCTGTATTATTTTCCCACTAATTGTAGGAAAATATCCTGCACCAAAAATTTACACTCCTTCTCCTTACCAAGTTTAAGACCTAACATGTTTCACCTATTGTTCATCAATATTTGGCCTCATGGAACCTAGCTAAATATTTATATCATGTTAATACCTATGGTGTCTCAGCACCTTATGGACTCAGGGTAGGATCTTCAGCACTGGCCTGACTATGCTCCCATTGGATTCAGTGTTACTCCTAAGGGAGCAGATTTAGCACAACACTGAACACTTTTGAAAATCCCACTCAGACTGAATGCAAAGCTCGCTTACTCTAAATCTCCCACAAACACTTATGCCTGGTTAGTGGAAATCGTTTAGTTTTACTTGTGTGGGTTTTGGTTATGATAGGTAAACTAGGTCAAACAGGTGTGTTGCATTTTGTTATGATAGCGCTGAGGTTCCTGGTCATTCTGATCACGTTCAAGGCTGAGTTCCAGATATGTGGGCTTGCTGATGAGAAAGTTCTGCCTCCTGACTCTCGAGCGTCGCTGCTGATGTTAACATTTTATTGTTCCAACAGAATGTAGATGATGTGGAAAGTCATGACCACACAGAGTGAGCCAATTCCTCACGTCACTTGGGACAGTCCCTTCTAGTGCTTTGAAGAGGGGTTGTAAAAATTTCAGTTTAACTCAGTTTTCAACAGGGAGCCAACTACAGAGAGCAAGGCATTGGCATAATGTGCTCGTAGCAGCCTGTGCTGTTCAGAAGACAAGCTGCTATGTTCGAACCCAAGGTTGTAAGCTGTTGCAAGGTTAGCAGTCTCATTCCTAGATACAATGTGTTACAGTAACCAAGCCTGTCGGTCCTAAATAGTGGGAGAATCCTTCCTCCTTTCATACATGATTTAGCAAATGGCTGCTGATAGAATTTTAAACTGTATATTGTGTACTCTGTTGCTTTTTCTCAAATACTGATTTGATTGTCAAATTACATTAACAATTTTATAAGGTGGTGCAATCAATATTTGGACACCCCCTACTGTTCAGCCTGCCCTTCTGGCTTCCAGAAAGATGTATGGTTACTGTCAGCCTAATGTACAAGTGTACAATGTTGTGTCTTACTTCACCCAGCTAAAGGAAATCTGATCATAATGGGTTTCCAAATCAGACATGAGAGTTTGGACATTATGCCAAAGCAGAAAGCACCCTTGCAGAAGGTGATGAAGGATTACTCAGAATGTTGCCATCTGACTCTGCCCCACTGACCTTCCACACCATGGTTCCACTCAATCCTGAACTTTCTGACAGACTTTCCTATAGTCCTGGGGAAGCTAGACATTGACCTCAGGGAAGGGAGACCACAGACAGTGAAGCAAAGGCAGTTCATCTTGAGATTATATATCTATTCTAAGGGAATTGTTGCAAAAATCAGGGCGTCAGGACCAGATGATAAAACCCTACCTTTCCAGTCTGGGGAAAAAAAAACACCTAATAGATTATAAGAATGGCCATACTGGGTGAGAACAAATGGTCCATCTAACCCAGTATCCTGTCTTCAGACAGTGGCCAATTCCAGGTGCTTTAAAGAGAGAACATGCAAGAGAATACAGAACTTGGGCTAAATCTAGTTTAAATACTTTCTTTCAGCATGTAACCCTCTGATTCTAAATATTTGTCCGGTAAGGAGGTCCATCTGCCATAGAATGAGACCTGTGCTTACACAGTGATTTCATGCTTCCTGTGGCCATTAGATTATCCAGCACCAGATGAGGTGGGGCCAGCACCATGTGGGCATGCCTGATGTACGCTTACCAAAACAAGTGCTGTATGCCCAACTCACTGAAGGAGAAAGGAAATAGGGAGGACCAAAAGAAATGCTTTATATTAACATACTGAAGTGATATCTAAGTATGCTCTGGCCCTCAGAAGGTAACACACATCACCAAAAATCGTTGTTGGCACTCTCAGCAGACCAGGAATTGAGACCAGAAAAGTGAAACTCTCTATATATGTGCGTATCATTGCTCTGAACACTTTGCTTCCATATTATATCCCTTTCCTCTTCTCTGTTTTCTCTCTCTTTAGATTGTGTTCTGCAGCACAGGGACCATATCTTCCTTTGTGTTTGGATAACTTTTAGGATATCTTGGACACTACCACAATCTAATACTTATATGCCAATATTATTTTTAGTGTTGCATTCTATAATTCTATCTTACATCTTATCCACTGGAGCTAGGCTGCTTTATACCAGCTGAGAATCTGTCTCTTTATTTGTTACAAACTATGTCACTCGTTATTCTCCTGTTTAAAATATTTGTCTTCTAATCAGGGGGAACAGAACAAATGCCATGGGACTTCAGTGACTGATTACACAAAGATAAAATAATAACTAGTGAATATAGTTAGGCAGGAAATGGTTTCCCATATTGCATGTGGCGTTGGGGCGGGGTTTACACATTTTTCCTCTTCTGCATCAGAATAAACCAAACCTTTATTTTTTTCATGGAAAAACGTCATCCACCCTGAATCTCCAATAGCTTGGTAGCCAGGGCACCCTCCCAGGATGGGAGACACCGGGTTTCAAGTCCATACTCCAAATGAAGACGAGCAAGGATTTGAATGCAGATCTCCCACATGTCCTGTAAATACTTTAACCACCAGGTCTCTCTCATTTTTGATTTTGACCAGAAATTCTATTGTGGACCTAAGAAACCATTCTTAACAAAATTTCACTGAACCTGATACATTTCTGCAAAATTTCAGTTTCAACAACAAAAAAATTTTGTCCAAATTCCCAAGCAGCACTAATAGTGAATAGTCAACTGTCCAAGAACAACTTATTAAATGAAAATTGTTGTCCAAACTAGTGGGTGAGTTCTGATAAAGGATTAATACATTTTGCAGAAATAAGAATTAGTTTGTTTTGTAAACATATAGTAGCACTAAATTTATTGGATAATTTATTTGCAATATAAATTCAAATGGGGATGCTCCAGAAAGCAAAATCATTAAATCTATTTAAAAAAAGAGATCCCTTATTTATATTTATATTCTAGTAATGAATTCAGAGCTTGGTGAAGTGCAAATGTGAACCACAACCAATGGGAACTGCAGGGGTGGTGCCTGCAGGTAGAGACAGCATGCAGAGCCGCCTGGCTGTGCCTCCACCTAGGGGCCTGACATGCCAGCTGCTTCCAGGAGCAGCACTTAGGCAGGGAGCCTGCCTTAGCCTCACTGCGCACTGACCAGGAGCCACCTGAAGTAAGTGCCACCCAGCCAGATCCCACACCCTGAGCCCACTGCTCCTGGTCAAAACCCCTTCCTGCACCTTAATTCCCTCCAAAACCCCTCACTCCAACCCCCTGCCCCAGGTCAGAACATCCTCCTACGCTCTAACTCCCTCCCGGAGCCCGCATCCCCTCCTGTACTCTAATCCCCTACCCCAGCCCTGAGCCCCCCTCCTGCACCCAAACTCCCTTCCAGAGCTCGTGCCCTGAGCCACCACCCACACTCCAAACTCCTCAGCCACAGCTTGGAGCCCTCATCCCCGATCCCACCCCAGAGTGCACCCCACCCCCAGCTGGACCCCACATCCCCTTCTGCATCCCAACCCCCAGCCCAGAGCCCTCTCTTGCACCCTGAACCCCTCATTTACGGCCCCACCCTGGAGGCCACACCCCCAGCTGGAGTCCTCACTGTCACTCGGCTGGGGCAGGGGGTTGGGGTGTAGGAGGGAGCGAGTGAAGATGGGGGAGAGCAAGCAATTGAGGGCAGGACCAGGGCCTCAGGGCAGGGGTGGAGGCAGGGCAAGAGTATTCAGTTTTGTGCAATTAGAATGTTGGCAACTCTATGGTTCACAACCTACAGAATGAAAATAGATCTGCTACCACTCAGTATCATTATCTATTGAGCTCAAAGCTGTGCAAGGTGCCTCACAGAAAAGGATGGAGTGAGATCCTCAGCCTGTACTTGCCCTTTATGCTGGGTAAAAGGGCCAATGCAACGTAAAGGGATCTAGCCCCCAGAATCTGCCCCATGAGGCAGCACAGGCACTGCAGAGACACGTGAAAGGCTTTATTCAGAGGACACCTTCACAAGCCTCAGAGTAGGAGAAGAGCCAAGGGCAGAGCTAGGAGCGGGAGTGGAGTGCAGCAACATTACTGAGGTTCCAGGCCAGTGCTCTGGCTCATTCAGCAGCCTGGGGAGGCTGCCCTAATTTAGACCTTGTGGCTGTTTAAACTATATTGAGGGCCCACCAGCCCCCAGCACAGCCTAGAATCAGAAGATCACAAAGGTGTCTCAAAGCCATTTTAGCCCTCTGCTCCTCAGGTGTGAGTTCTGCGCTCTGCCTCTTTGCACTTGAAAGGGAACATGAAAATCCCTCATGTTTTCTGGTTTTGCTTTACATGGGAAAAAAGTTTCACAGCTGCACTAACTGAATGCATTAACCTCCACTTTTTCAGGTACATCAGATTCTACTCCCATCCCACAGAGTGGATACTTCCGTAGCCAACAGTATTATATAAAATCAGAATAGTTCTAGTTATAGACTGAAAAGTTACAAATCTGCAAAATCATTACTCTGTTTGGCAGGACACAATGATACAAGGCCACATTTATTAACTATATATATGTTAATGATTGCTGTGTAACTAGCTCCATAATCTGGCCATCCTGGTGAAACCCAGACATGAAAACCTACAGCAATGTGGCTTTCAAAAAATTCCACCAGCATTGAACTGCAAGATTTGTCAGAGCTAAGTAATAAGCTTTTATTTATTCTTCTTAGCTACAACTCATGGTCTTCCACCTTCTGCCTTTCCTTTCTTCCATTATTTTTCCTCTTCCTTTATTTTCCTTCTGAACATCCCTCTCCTTTGTAGTCATTCTCTGATCCTTGTTCCCTGGACTAGATCAGACAGACAGTTTATAATATGCTAGGAATGAGATGAATTTTTGTAGGCCAGTCAGAGCTAGTGGAGGAATCCATGAGCAATTTTAATTGCTTCAAGACTTAAAAGGAACACTTCCAAAACTGGCTGGGAGCAAAGAAGGGATGTCAACTGAAATGTAACATAAATCTTCTAATATCCAATATTGTATTAGTTGCTGCCATTTCCAATAGCCCTAGTTTTAATTAGCTTGTGTTGAAAACTGGGAATCTGTCTTAAAATAATATCTTGAATGAAAACCATTTTTAAACTGTGGGGTTTTGCACTTAGATTAATGAACTCCCTGGATTTGAAATCCCCAAATGTTTGAGGGAGGGAAAGAGGAAAGAGAGAGAGAGAGTGCATCTGTGTGTTGTTTCTGAACCCAAACCTGCAGCTGACCTGTATTGCCATAATGGGCTGGAGAGACTCTGGATCTAAATATTCCTATATTTCAGGGAGTTCACAGTTCAAATCCATATTTAGATCTGGTTCCAGGGTTTGCAGCTCAGGCTCATCTCTACTAATAATGAAAATGAGACTAGAGTGCTTGGGATGACTAGTAACAGGACAGCAAACTTCCACTGCATAAGTAAAACTAATCTAGAATGGAATGAGTAAAAGGTGTTACCATCCAGCAACTGCTTGGTGACTTAAGTGAAATTATGGAAAAAGTTTAACTAGTTATCAGGAGAAACAATCTGAAGCAGAACGTTTCTGACAGTAACATCTATGTGTTGTGGAATTGTCTGCCAAAGGAAGAGAGAGAACATTTAAAACCAGGCTTGACACTGCTCTAGTTGAATATACAATAGGGAACCTTCCTGAATTTCATCAGCATTACATACATTTTTAAAACTCCTCTGTGCAAGAAATGAGCTGCCACAGAAACCCAGATTTCATATATGCTCCAAATGTCCAATACATCTGTAATCTGGTCATTTCAAGAAACCTGGGACCACAGGATACCTCCCACCCAGCCAGCATGGCTTGTGAAAACTTCTTAAATAAGAGAATTTAGAACACCAATATGGCACCTGACCACAGGGTACATGAAGCTCGGCTAGGGGGCTGACGCTGCAAGTGAAAGGAAGTGTGTTTTACACAAAGCGCAGCCCAAGCTGGGTAGAGCAGTGGGAGATTATTCAGTTATTTTATGCTGGGAGCAGTACAGCGGATCATTGTGTTTCGTGTACTGTGTTAAGGACAATAAGTTGTCCAGGAACCCTGCAAGGATGTACAGCACGGTCAAACTTTACTCTCACCGTATCTTGAGAAAACAGTTATGAATGAAAAAAACTGACATAGATCCTTTCATAATTCAAAAATAAGTATCTTATGTGAAATAACTGCCTTCTAGAGAAATTGCAGAAGACTAAATCACAGAAAAGGCAGCATACAGAGGCATGGCCTGAGCTACAGTGTGCTTTAGAGATGCAGAATATTTATGGATTGGCCTCTTAAATTGTTCCTTTATATTGTTATATATAGGTCAGAGGGCAGCATTTAAAATTAATTTAAGGACGTTATATGAACTTTAAAGCACGTCTTACTAAAGCACTAGCTTACTTTGTAGCATATAGGATTTGGGTAGCATCCCTTTAGATATTTTATGTTTCAGAAGCCATCAGAAACCTGCGTCAGTAGCAGTGTGTACATGTATCTAGGACCTGCATACAGTTGACAAACCGTTATTTGGACCCACTGTGCCCATGTGCTTCTTTCAGATTGCATATGCTGTGTAAAAAGCAAAAGGCACACTTTAACCAGCTTCCCTTCCAAGGCTAATTTGTAGTCTAAAAAAACCCACCAAAATGTTATTTCTTTTTTAAATAAAGAAATAACTTATGTTTACAGCACACACAGAGAGTTAAAAACAAATACTCCTCCTGAAAGGTTGCAACATCATTTCTTAGAATCCAAAAATCTAACATATAACTGTCACATACAGAGACATAGCAAGCTACTACTTAAGGCAGAGGCACAACTCAACCCAGCTTGCTGCAGATTGGCTTTTTTGCCCATTGACTGCTGAGGACCCACTTCAGACACTTATGTGAGAGCCTCTTCCCTGCAAGCAGAGCCAGGAAACCCTTCAGAATGTAAAGTGGTAGTGTGACACTGAGCCAGCGAGAGTTAAGCAACCAGCAGGCTAAGTGATCCCAAATCAGCTTTTAAGGACATATTAGAAAAGTACTGAAATGGTAAACAGGGCCATTCCTTGTAGATGTTAAATGACTACAGTTCTTGAAATGTAAACCTGTGTTGTTAGAGAATTAAAAGTAGATACTAATTGTATTTGTCTGTTTACCTATATCTTGTTTGAAGTTTAACAGTGTGATCTAATTAACTTATAGATGCTAAACTTCAGTTCCTGTCTTTAATGTTTTATTACTATACAGTCTATTGATTCAGAGATCAAAAGGGGATATTAACATTTAGATGAAACTTGTGATGTAATATCATTGTCTTTATTTCTCTTTGAAGTTTGTAGTAAACTACCTATGGTTGAATGGTTAATTGCCTTATACTAATGAAGGCAACTGGTTACCAGAGTGTGCCTAGGAAATAGGGATTTACTTCAGAGCAACAAGGTATATTACCTATTCTTCATCCAAGGAACGCCTGCTGTGATCACTTGCTGCTATGCAGGAAGCTTCAGGTCTGATCTTGTTTTACCTCAGATCTGCTTGAACTTTGTCAGAGCAACTTGCTACTGAGGTCTCCAGATCTACCCTGGATTATCCCTGTAAATTCTTATGGAAGAATTTGAACATACTCTACACATGAGCTGCCTATTGAACTATAACCTATTGAACTGATTCTGGAAGGATTTTACAAATTAGAAGCCTCCCCATCTCTCCTATAAAACTGACCTCAGACCTTTATTCATATAGGAACATAAGAACGGCCATACTGGGTCAGACCAAAGATTCATCCAGCCCAGTATCCTGTCTGCAGACAGTGGCCAATGCCAGGTGCCCCAGAGGGAGTGAACCTAACAGGTTATGATCAAGTGATCTCTCTCCTGCCATCCATCTCCACCCTCTGACAAACAGAGGCTAGGGACACCATTCCTTACCCATCCTGGCTAATCGCCATTAATGAACTTAACCTCCATTAATTTATCTAGTTCTCTTTTAAACTCTGTTATAGTCCTAGCCTTCACAACCTCCTCAGGCAAGGATTTCAACAGGTTGACTGTGGGCTGTGTGAAGAACTTCCTTTTATTTGTTTTAAACCTGCTGCCCATTAATTTCATTTGGTGGCCCGTAGTTCTTATATTATGGGAATAAGTAAATAACTTTTCCTTATTCACTTTCTCCACATCACTCATGATTTTATATACCACTATCATATCCCCTATTAATCTCCTCTTTGCCAAGCTGAAAAGTCCTAGCCTCTTTAATCTCTCCTCATATGGGACCCGTTCCAAACCCCTAATCATTTTAGTTGCTCTTTTCTGAACTTTTTCTAATGCCAGTATATCTTTTTTGAGATGGAGAGACCACATCTATATGCAGTAATCAAGATGTGGGCGTACCATGGATTTACATAAGGGCAATAAGATATTCTTCATCTTATTCTCTATCCCTTTTTGAATAATTCCTAACATCCTGTTTGCTTTTTTGACTGCTGCTGCACACTGCATGGATGTCTTCAGAGAATTATCCATGACAACTCCAAGATCTCTTTCCTGACTCATTGTGGCTAAATTAGCTTCCATCATATTGTATGTATAGTTGGGGTTATTTTTTCCAATGTGCATTACTTTACGTTTATCCACATTACATTTCATTTCATTTGCCATTTTGTTGCCCAGTCACTTAGTTTTGTGAGATCTTTGTGAAGTTCTTCACAGTTTTCTCTGGCCTTAACTATCTTGAGCAGCTTAGCATCCTCTGCAAACTTTGCCACCTCACTGTTTACCCCTTTTTCCAGATCATTTATGAATAAGTTGACTAGGATTGGTCCTAGGACTGACCCTTGGGGAACACACTAGTTACCCCTCTCCATTCTGAAAATTTACCATTTATTCCTAAGCTTTGCCCCCTGTTTTTTAACCAGTTCTCAATTCATGAAAGGATCTTCCCTCTTATCCCATGACAACTTAATTTATGTAAGAGCCTTTGGCGAAGGATCTTGTCAACGGCTTTTTGGAAATCTAAGTATACTATGTCCACATGTTTGTTGATCCCTTCAAAGAACTCTAATAGATAGTGAGACATGATTTCCCTTTACAGAAACCATATTGACTTTTGCCTACCAAGTTATGTTCTTCTATGTGTCTGACAATTTTATTCTTTACCATTGTTTCAACTAATTTGCCCGGTACCAATGTTAGACTTACCAGTCTGTAATTGCCAGGATCACCTCTAGAGCCCTTTTTAAATATTGGTGTTACATTAGCTATCTTCCAGTCATTGGGTGCAGAAGCTGATTTAAAGAACAGGTTACAAACTACAGTTAATAATTCCACAATTTCACATTTGAGTTCTTTCAGAACCCTTGGGTGGATGCCATCTGATCCCGGTGACTTGTTACTGTTAAGTTTATCAATTAATTCCAAAACCTCCTCTAGTGACACTTCAACCTGTGACAATTCCTCAGACTTGTCTCATAGCTGTATGTATAATGATCTTTTAAGCACAGTAACTCTTTTTTTTTTAAATAAATCATTCAGCCAATTCTTATTCACTAATGTAAATGTGTATTTGGGTAAGATCTCCCACCAATTCAGAGGTCCCCACAACTATGTCCAATCTTGTGGGATTGGTAGAACTTTATATATGGTGAATAAGGTTTTAAATAACCCTCACCATGTAGACTTGACTGGGTGGTAGCCAAAGGCTGGATTGCTTAAAGGGAACTTTATTTTAGCTGCTTAATAACCAGTAAGCTATTATACAAGCTGTTTTCTTACTGGCTTGGTGAATCTAATTATTAGAATAAACCACCAGTTTGGGGGATTGCCTGCCTTGCACTTTACAGTTTGCCTGGACTGAATATTCTCAGCATAGCCCCTCGAGCGACGCTGTTAATTTTAACAGTTTTCAAAACACCCCAATAACCACCAGCAAATCCCTCCAGAGCCTTGCCATTCCTTCAGTTATGTTCTCAGTTACAAATATAAAAGAGACAACACAAGTACTGATACTGACATAGATGTGAAGGCCGACTCACTCTAAGTGATGTAGCAGCAGAGTTTCACGTACACAACTCCTTTGTTCCAGGAGTAAGACAAAGGGGGTCTTTATTTTTTCCCCTAGCCTGTCCTTTTTCTCCAATGTGCCTCAGTCTTTTGGGTGCTTCTTTAGTTGCAGGCTTTCCCTGAGACTTCCAATTTTTTTCATTTATTGAGTTCAGGCAAGGAGTTGTCTGTTTACTCATAAATGAAAGGTTAAACAACATTTTAAGAAAATCTTCTAAAACTGAAACCCTGTCTTTATACAGCCTTGACAAATGAACATAGAAAAGTCAGAATTTGTGATTTAATCTACTCTATGGCCAAAAATTAGACATCCATGGTAAAAATATCAGAAATGTCTAAGGGTATGTCTACACTCCAATTAAAAACCCATCGCTGGCCCATGTCAGCTGTCTCAGGCTCATGGGGCTGAGGCTAAGGGACTATGTAATTGCTAAGTTGACATTTGAGTTTGGCTGGAGCCCAGACTCTGGGACCCTCCCACTTTACAGAGTCCTAGAGCCCAGGCTCCAGCTGAGCCCAAACGTCTACACCAGAGTTTCTCAAACTAGGGTCCACGGAGCAGCTGTTCAGTGGCATGCAGGAGACACTAGGAGGGAGGGAGCGGAGTGAGTATGGGCACACTTGGGGGAGGGAGTGGAAAGGGGTGGGGAAAAGGAGGGGTGTGGTTGGGGCCTTGGGAGAAGGGGTGAAATGGAGGTGGGGCCTGGGGCTGAGCGGGGGCCTTGAGGGTCCACAAACATAATTAAATCAAAATGGAGGTTGCTAAAGTTTGAGAACCTCTGGTCTACACCATAATTAAACAGCCCCTTAGCCCGAGCCAGCTGGCATAGGCCAGTCATGGGTGTCTGTCATAAACAGATAGTTAAGGGTTAATGTCTCTTTTACCTGTAAAGGGTTAACAAACAGGGAACCAAACACCTGACCAGGGGACCAATCAGGAGACAAGATACTTTCAAATCTCAGTGGAGGGAAGCCTTTGTTCGTGTTTTTTGGGTTTGGTTTTGTTCTCTCTGGGCTCTGAGAGTGACCACACGTACCTACACTCTCTAATATTCTATTCCAATTTTGTAAGTACAAAGGTAGAAAGGCGCTATAGTCTTTTTATTTGTTTTCTTTATTTGCAAATGTGTATTTGGCTGAAAGTAATTTAAATTGTATTTCTGCTGGAGGAAGCTGTTTCTCCAATTTCTAGAAGCTGACAGACCCTGTAATATTCCATCTTGAATTTACAATGATATTCTTTACTCTTTTTTTTCTTTTATTAAAAGTTTTGCTTTTAAGACCTGTCTGATTTTTCCCCTTGTTGAAGCTCAAGGGAATTGAGTCTGTACTTAACAGGGAAAGAGAAGGGAGGGGGAGAGAAAGGGGGGGAACCCACCTGATTTCTCTGTGTTGTGATTCAAGGAGTTTGAATCACGGTGATTTCCTAGTGTACCCAGGGCGGGAAAGATCTGGGAGGAAGAAAGGAGAAGGGGGAATCCCTTTGTTTAGATTCACGGAGCTTGAATCTGTATATCTCTCCAGGAGCCCAGGGAGGGAACACCTGGAGGGGAGGAGAAGGAGAGGGAAATGGTTTATTCCCGTTTGTTGTGAGACTCAAGGAATTTGGGTCTTGGGGGTCCCCAGGGAAGGTTTTGTGGGAGACCAGAGTTTATCAGGTACTCTACTCTAAGTCCTGATTGGTGGCAGCACTACAGGATCTAAGCTGGTAATTAAGCTTAGGGGAATTCATGCTAGTACCCATAGTTCGGACACTAAGGTTCAAAATTGGGAATTATACTATGACAGTGTCTAACTGCAGGGTACACATACCCTAAGTCCCATTGACTTAGGTGTGTCTGCAAATTTTACCCCCTAAACAGGAGAGACATGATTTGCATTGCTGAACAACTTATTTTCCCAATAATTTCAATGGATATATGAATCCTATTGACTTCTAAAAAAAATTGTGACATTTAAAATGTCTAAAAATGGATTTAGAAGCCTAACTAACCTGCCTAAGTTTGAAATATTTGGCCTGTATACCCACTTTCCTTAAGAAGCATTTTACTCATTAAAAACTAAACACATAGAAGAGTCCAAAGAACAGCTATGGACGTCTGTGAATTAGTGTGTCAGGCCAAGACTACAGAAAAACCTAATAAAAGAAAATGATGGACATTAAGGGGTCTCAGTAGGTCACCTAGATGATGTGCGTTCAAGAGAAGGATTGTTCCTTACAATACGTTCTTCATTACTTTGTCCTGTCTAGTCGTAAGTGTCTCAACAGATAGGACTTTCACCACTTCACTTAGGAGACTATTCCCCACTCTAATCTAACAGGAAGAGATATGCAATATTATTACATTACAATATTGTGTACAGCATCTCATGCTTCATGGGACAAAAAGAAAATGGAAAGGACACTTTTCCACTGAAGAAAGAATGTATACTGTACTTTCTATAAAGACCTATAAAAAGAAGACTGCACGTTTGAGACTTAAAAACGTGACACTGATAAGCATCCTGTCCCAACATTCCTTCACTCCTGTTTTTATTTCAGCTAGAACATTTTGTTTTCTCTTGCTCTTGTACCGTTCATTTGACCTATGTGATTGAACAGAGTCCAGCATGGCAACCATTATCACTGTGTGAGACACTATAACTTCTAGTTCCAATGGCCCTGGCTGGACTGGTTTGCAATAAGTCTAGAAAGCACTGAAGAAGGAAAGTTTTTTTGTTTCTTTTTTTTTTTTTGGCAATGACCATGTTTAAACATTATGACTCAGAGCACCGAGGGATCAATAAAAAACACATTTTATCTCTCCAGTTCCTTAAAATGAACTCTAAGCCTAGTTTTTAAAATTTCCTGCTTGTGAGAGAGTGGGAAGATATTCCCAAGCAGTGATGAAAAAGCCCACAGACTTTACAGTAATTAATTAATTCCAAATTGGAGACCAAAATTAAATGTAGTTTTTCTGCCTTTTTAAAATAACTATGTCAATTATTTTCAGAAACTATTATGTTTTACCCAGAATGTGTGAAATGTTTGTGAGAACATATTCTAAATAATAAATATTTTTGTAAAAGAAAAAACATTGATCCAGTTAATAAATTGCTCAGAAAAATACATAAACTAGTTGATAAAAAACACTGGCCTTCTATATACTTCCCCAGCTTTCAGAATAAGAAATAAGGGTTGCTTCAAAAAAAACTTGGGATCCCTATGAAGTCATTCATTTGGGGACCACTTATAGTGAGGATCAAAGTGACTGCATTCTCTGCTACTGAACCCTAAGTAATTTATTCTGAATAACAACCATCATTGGGTTTCTGACATTTGCAGGTGATGGAGCAATCCCTAAAAGTTACATACTGGTAGCATTAGACTAAGTCTCTTGTTGCACATAACCTAAACAAGGGCCAACCTGAAGTGAAGGTTTCAATATTCATCCTTTTCAGGTGAGTGAGTATCAAACAACCAACTATTGTTCTATCAAAATTAATATTTTGTCACCTTGCTAATGTTGACATTAACTTTGACACATTAACCCCAAGGGTAGATGTCAGCACCATCCATATTTGGATCTCTACCATTCTCCTGACCTAGAAAGTGGCTTACTACTAGAGCTGGTCAAAAAAATGCAATTTCCATTCTGTGGGAAATGCCAACATTTTGAAATTTGTTTTCAATGTGAATTGGAAGGAAAAGAGACTAAATTTCCTGGAGAACATAAATTCTGAAAAATCTGGACTTGGTACCATCAGAACATATTTTTTATAATGTTACGTCATTTCAATAATATCAAAACATAATACAATATTGATAATATTAAATACACTAATATTAGTATATAAGAAAATAAACGTTCAACACTACCGAACTGAAACAAAGTCAAAATGATTCATTTAGACACTTTACTGTAAAATGCTGTGAAAACCAACACATTCCTGAAAAGCATTTTGTTGAAAATTCATTTTTTTGAAAACAAAAAGGAGGCCTTTGGACATGGACCCTGTTGCCAGCCTGGGGTACAACTCATAGACAGTTATGATCTCTGCTCCATCATCCTAGCTCAGCAGTAAAACAGGTCCCATCTTGACATCCAGGATGTATGTGCAAGCTCAACACGCCAGGAGCCCGAAAGGGTAGCAGAGCAGATATCTACTTTGATCTAAGCCTCATCTCCAGCCCCACAGAGCCAGGCAGGTGATTTTAGAGTGGAATAGCCTCTACCATAACTCAGAAATAGAATTCCATTATATTATCCCAGGCAATTCCAGCAGCACTGCCCTGAACTGATCATTGCTTTAGAAGCCAGTCAGTTGTTAACAGTGCATGTAGAACGCCTTCCTCCTTTTACTCATCCTCCATATGGTGAACTCATTCATACATTGCATGGGTGCACAATTACACTTACAATCCTGGCCTGCCCCCTCCCCACAATACTTTTAATCTCCCACCAACTCAGAGGTCCCCACAACTGCAGGCTTTTGTAAAATTATCCTGGGGAAAAAAACATTAGAAGACTACTTTTCAGAAACGTGTGTGTTTAAAACATTGTATAAAATATTCAGTTTGCAAATACCTAGAGGATGAAGGGGTAATCACTAGTGGCAAGCATAGATTCACCAAGAACAAATCATGCCAAACCAGCTTGATTTCCTTCTTTGACAGGGTATTTGATTTGGTGGATAGGGAGAATGTGGTGGACATAATATACCTGGACTTCAGCAAGGCGTTTGACACAATCCCATATGACATTCTGATCAGCAGGGCTGGCTCCAGGAACCAGCTCAGAAAGCAGGTGCTTGGGACAGCCAAGGGGAAGGGGCAGCATGTCAAGCTCTTTGGCAGCAGGTCCCTCTCGGAGGGAAGGACCTGCCACCAAAGAAGAAAGTAGCGTGGTGGAGCTGCCGCCGATCGCAGCTTTTTTTTTCTTTTTTCTTCACTGCTTGAGGCAGCAAAAACCCTGGAGCTGGCCCCACTGATCAGTAAACTGGAGAAATGCAAGCTAGACAGAGCTACCATTAAGTGGATACATAATTGGTTAAACAATGAGTAATTATTAATAGAATGTCTTTGGAGTGGAGGGAGGGGTCAAGTGGGGTTCTACAGGGATCTGTTCTGGGTCTGGTTTGTTTAATATCTTTATTAATGACCTGGTGTTGGTATAAAGAGCATAGTGATCAAGTTTGCAGATGACCCAAAGCTGGGGGTTGCCAATACTTTGGAGGAGAGAGCTGAAATTCAGAGGCATCTTGATAAAATTGGAGAACTGGGCTTTATACAACAAAATGAAACTCAGCAAAGACAAATGTAAGGTCCTACATTTAGGGAAAAAAAACAAATGCACAAATATTGAATGGGGGGGAAACTGGCTTGGCGTCAGGACTGCTAAGAAGGATTTGTGAGTTGTGGTGGATCACCACCTCAACTTGAGTCAGCAATGAAATGCTGTTGCAAAACAAGCAAATGCAATTTTTGGTTGTATTAACAAAAGCATAGCATGCAAGTCACAGGAGGTGATAGTACCACTCTACTTGATGCTGGTTAGGCCTCAGCTATAGTACTGTGTCCAATTTTGGTCACCAATGTATAGAAAGGATGTAAAGAAACTAGAAAGCATTCAGAGGCGGGTGACAAAGATGATCAAAGGGGTGGAATGCAAGCCATAGGAGCAAAGGCTGAAGGAACTGTGTGTGTTTAGTTTGGAAAAAAGAAGATTAAGGGGGGATATGTTAACAGTCTTCAGATAATTGAAAGGCTGCCACAAGAAAGATGGAGAAAAATCTCTCTTGTCACAGAGGACAGGACAAGAGGCAATGATTCAAACTACAGCATAGGCGATTTAGATTTAATCTCAGGTAAAACTCCCTAACTGTAAGAACAGTAGGACAATGGAACAGATTGCCGAGGGAGATTGTGCAAGGTTTTCAAGTGTTTTCGATGGTTTAGATGCAACAAATCCTGCATCTTGGCAGGGGCTTAGACTAGATGACCCTTGCAGTCCCTTCTAACCCTCTGATTCTAAACAATACAACACCAACTCAATCATTGGGGGTGAAGCTGAACAAATTATTTGTAATAAGTTATTTATTACCTTAGACTCTTTTTCTCCTTATGGAATATCCAAAAGATGATGGATCCTTACTAGGACTGTCAAGCATTAGAAAAAGTAATCGCGATTAATAGTGCTGTTGAACAATAATAGAATACTATTTATATAAATATTTCTGGATGTTTTCCACATTTTCAAATATATTGATCTCAATTATAACACAGAATACAAAGTATACAGTGCTCATTTTATATTTATTTTTATTACAAATATTGCACTGTAAAATAAAAGAAATTTTATTTTTCAATTCACTTAATACAAGTATTGTAGTACAATCTCTTTATCATGAAAGTTGAACTTACAAATGTAGAATTATGTACAAAAAATAACTATATTCAGAAATAAAACAATGGAAAACTTTAGAGCCTACAAGTTCACTCAGTCCTACTTTTTGTTCAGCCAATCACTCAGATGAGCAAGTGTATTTTCATTTGCAGGAGATTTGCTTCTTGTTTACAATGTCACTTGAAAGTGAGAACAGGCGTTCACATGGCACTGTTGCAGCTGGCATTGCAAGATGTTTAAATGTCTAAGACTTCTGAAAGCATACTCCACACCCGTCCTGATCAGATTTTGGAAGACAATTCAGATTCTTAAATCTTGGGTCAAGTGCTGTATCTATCCTTAAATATCTCACATTGGTATCTTCTTTGCTTTTTGTCAAATCTGCAGTGAAAGTGTTCTTAAAATAAACAACATGCTGGGTCATCATTGAGACTGCTATAACATGAAATATATGGCAGAATCCAGGTAAAAAACAGAGCAGGAGACATATAATTCTCCCCAAGGAGGTCAGCCACACATTTAATTAACACATTTTTTAACGAGCATCATCAGCATGGAAGCATGTCCTCTGGTATGGTGGCCAAAGCATGAAGGGGCATAAGAATGTTTAGCATATTTGGCACATAAATACCTTGCAATGCTGGTTACAAACCTGCGATGTGAATGTCTGTTCTCACTTTCATGTGACACTGTAAATAAGAAGTGGGCAGCATTATCTCCCATAAACAAACGTGTTTGTCTTAGCGATTGGCTGAACAAGAAGTCGGCTCTAAAGTTTTACATTGTTTTGTTCTTGAGTGCAGTTATTGAACAAAAAAATCTACATTTGTAAGTTGTGTTTTCACAAAAAAGAGATTGCATTATGGTACTTGTCTGAGGTAAACTGAAAAATGCTATTTGTTCTGTTTATCATTTTTACAGTGCAAAATGTATTGCTTTGTATTCTGTGTTTGTAATTAAAATCAATTTATTTGAAAATGTAGAAGAACATCCAAAATATTGAATAAATTTCAATTGGTATTCTATTGTTTAACAGTGTGATTAAAACAACAATTAATCATGATTAATTTTTCGAGTTAATCGCATGAATTAACTGCAATTAATCGACAGTCCTAATCCTTACCCAGATCTATTTTTAAAAAAAAATAATTAAACCAAGGGTTTTCTGTGAGTATTAAGTACTTGGCAGTCAAGATGTTCTGGTTAGCTGAGATTAAGTCAGATGGTATTGTTATTTGACTGGCTGACAGCATATGCACTTGCAGCACACACAGTCACATATGCTAATATAAAGACAGTTTCCACAGATATGCAAATCAGGTGATTAACATTCATTTCCTTGAATATTTGCTTCTTTAAGTCTCAATTGCTCAAATGTTTGTGGAGAATAAACACAAAATGGGTGGGGAAGCACATTCACTTCAATATTTGAATAAATATTCACAGTAATGCTTCGGTGCCATTCACCCAGTTCTAACTAGGAAGGAGCCAAAACAAATTTGTCTTCTAAAGTGCCCTGCATGCAGTTAAGAAGAATAAAAGTACCCAAATCCATCCAAGAGACTAAAGTTATGTCAGCAATCTACACAGCAAAAAATGATCTGCAGCAGCAAGTCTCAGAACATGTCCACAATTCAATTAAAAATCCACGAGTGGCCCATGCCAAACTCATGGGGCTCAGGCTAAGGGTGTTTAAATGCAGTGTAGATGTTTTGGTTTGGGCTTGAGCCTGCGCTTTAGGTCCTGCAAGGTGGGAGGCTCCCAGAACTTGGGCTGCAGCACAAGCCAGAACATCTATACCACAGTTAAACAGCCCCACAAGTCCAAGTCAGTTGGCACGGGCCTGCCGCAGGTGTCTAATTGCAATGTAGACATGCCTCAGAGCCCGGTCAACTGTCTCAGGCTTGTGGGGCTCATTTTGTGGGGCTAAAAATATTTGCGTAGACATACAGACTCAGGCTGGAGCCAAACTCCAAAACCCAGAAAGGGGGGAGGGTCTCAGAGCCCAGGCTGCAACCCAAATGTGAACATTTACACTGCTGGTTTTAGCCCCATGGTGCAAGTCCTCAAAGCCTGAGTCAGTTGATCCAGGCTCTGGGACTCACTGTTGCAGGAGTTTGTTTGCTGGGTAGACATACCTTCAACTGCAAACATGGAAGAATTAGTCACATCAGTTTCCAACTGCAATCATGGCAAAGCACCACAGGCAGCAGAGAAAAGTGCAAGATATGGACAGAAACTTTGGCATTTCATGGAAGAAAAGAGTACTGCAAGGAAGATGCAGCCACAACAGTTCAACATTAGCAACAGTCCCAGCCAAGGTAACTGAGAAATCCCCCTAAACTATAGGAAGGCAGAATTAGGCCTAAGATCCAGAGAGGAAAGTTGGGAGAGAATATAATCTGAACTCAGTAGAATTACTCTGAATTTACACTATTGTAACTGAAAACAGAATAAGGCCCAGAAGCTCCTGGAGAGCAGCCAAGGGAACTGTTGGCTTAATGAGTTAAAGCTGTAGGTGGTAACAGGAAAATTAAGGTCATATAAAGAGACCTTCATCTGGCCGTGATTCTATCAGATAATACAGCCCACCAAGTAAATGGCGGATTACAAGATTTAAAGGGCTGCTCTTCACCGGAGTTCAAGACTCTGTCAAACAATGTTACAATTCTAGCATACTAGGTTTTTCAAATAATGACATTTAAACTATTTTTTATTAATGTGCCAAACTGAATTAAATGCATCATATTATAAATCAATCATAAATGCAGTTCTCTGTCATTCCCACTGCACCATATTATACAAATTACTGGATGAGAGATGAAGGAGGAGTGCTTATTTAAATTATATCTTCTCCATAGTTTGTTTGCAGTCTCTGGTTGAGCAGTGAAGACAGGTGCTGAGGTTTTGTGGTTGGGTGGGTTGATGGCATTGGTATCCCTTAGCAGCATCATGAGAGATGAGTCAGCAGTACAGCTAGGGGAAGTGAGCCCAGAGACAGCAGAATTTATGCCACGTGGTTCCTATTCCACAGGCTTCCACAGTAGGTCTTGTTCTTCACTACACAAAAGATGTGTTCTAAACTTGAATCAACTAACTCAAAGTAAAATTTTAGTGAAGACAAGGGTTTGTAATTTTCCCACAAATTAGCAGCTCAAGTAAAAGTCTAGGCTTGTTCATAATATTTAATGCAACATCCTAACTCCTGTGGAAACTACAAACCTTGTCTTCACTAGGATTGTACCTTAAGTTAGCTAACTTGAGTTAAGAAAACTTTTTGTCTTTTTGCTGTGTGTGTTTTGTAGTGTAGATAAGGTCCAAGGGTCAACAGAACCACCCATAAACTGAAGTAGATACAGTTAAACCTTAGGGTGGCCAGATATAAAACTGGAGCTTCACGGTGTTTTCATGGATAAATAAATAAGAGTATAACAGTAGGAATACTGACCAGAATGGTGATGGTGACTGTGAAATACTCAGGGACATTAGAGTGGCTACAAAAACAGAAAAGTCAATAACAATGGAGGATTTCAACTATCCCCATATTAACTGAGTGCATGTCACCTCCAGATGTGATGCAGCGATAAAATTTCTAGACCCCAAAAATAACTGATTCTTGGAGCAGTTAGTCTTGAAACCCACAAGAAGAGAGGCAATGTTTGATTTAGCCCTATGTGGAGAACAAGATGTGGTCCAAGAGGTGAATATAGCTAAACCACTCAGTAACAGCAACCTTAATATAATTAAATTTAACATCCTTGTGGGGGAGAGGGACCAAAGAAACTCACCACAGTAGCATTTAACTTCAAAAAGAGGAACGACACAAAAATGGGGAAGCTAGTTAAATAGAAATTAAAAGGAACATTCACAAGAGTGAAATACCTATAAGATGCATGGAAAAATTTTAAACACACCATAATAGAGGTTCAAATTAAATGTACATCCCAAATTAAAAAAAAAAAACAGTAAAAAACACTCCCAGAATGCCATCATGGCTAATCAGAGTGAAAGAGGTGGTTAGGGACAAAAAGACATCCTTTAAAAATTGGAAGTCAAATCCTACTCAGGAAAATAGAAAGGAGCATAAGCTCTGGCAAGTCAAGTGTAAAAGTAAGCAGGCCAAAAAAGAATTTGAAGAGCAGCTAACAAAAGACACAAAAACTAACAGCAATGTTTTTTAAGTACATCAGAAGCACGAAGCCTGCCAAACAATCAGTGAGGTCACTGGATGATCAACATGCTAAAAGAATACTCAGGGAACACAAGGCCAGAGTGGAGAAGCTAAATGAATTCTTTGCACCAATTTTCACTGCAGAGGACGTGAGGGAGATTCCCACAGCTGAGCCATTCTTTTTAGATGACAGATCTGAGGAACTGTCCCAGACTGAGGTGTCAATAGAGGTTTTGGAACCAACTGATGAATTAAACAGTAATAAGTCACCAGGACCAGATGGTATTCACCAAAGAGTTCTGAGGGAACTCAGTGCAGAGCTACTAACTGTTACGTAGCTTATCACTTAAATCACTCTCTGTACCAGATGACCAGAGGATAGCTAATGTAATGCCACTTTTTTTAAAGGCTCCAGAAGTGATCTTGACAATTACAGGCCAGTAAGCCTAATTTCACTAACAGACAAATTGGTTGAAACTATAGTAAAGAACAGAATTATCAGATACAAAAATGAACACAATATATTAGAGAAGCATCAACAAGGCTTTTTTGCAATGGGAAGTCATGCCTCACAAATCTCCTAGAATTCTTTGAGGGGGTCAACAAATGTGTACAAGGGTGATCCAGTGGATATAGTGTACCTGGACTTTCAGAAAGCATTTGACAAGGCTCTTAAGAAAAGTAAGCAGTCATGAGATAAGAGGAAAGGTCCTCTCACAGATAGTAGCTGGTTAAAAGATAGGAAACAAAGGGTAGGAATAAATGGTCAGTTTTCACAGTGGAGGGAGGTAAATAGGGGGTCCCCCAAGGATCTGTAACCTATACTGTTCAACATATTCATATATAATCTGGAAAAAGGGGTCAACAGTCAGGTGGCAAAGTTTGTAGACAATACAAGATTACTCGAGGCAGTTAAGTTGAAAGCAGACTGTGAAAAATTACAAAGGAACTGGGTGATTAAGCAACAAAATGGCAGATGAAATTTAATGTTGATAAATGCAAAGCAATGCAGATTGGAAAACATAATCTAACTATACATACAGAATGAAGAGGTCTAAATTAGCTATTACTACTCAAGAAAGATCTAGGTGTCGTTATGAATAGTTTTCTGAAAATATTTGCTCAGTGGGCAGTGGCAGTCAAAAAAAGCTAGCAGAGTGTTATGCAGGGGATAGATAATATGACAGAAAATATCATAATGGCATTATATAAATCCATGGGACACTCACACCTTGAATACTGCATATAATTCTTGTTGCCTCATCTCAAAAAAAATATATTAGAAATGGAAAAAGTAGAGAGAAAGGCAACAAAAATGATTAGGGGTATGGAACAGCTTCCATATGAGAAGAGATTAAAGACACTGGAACTTTACATCTTAGGAAAGCAAAATCTAAGGGGAGATATAATAGAGATCTATAAAATCATGAATGATGTAGAGAAAGTCTATACGGAAGCATTATTTACCCCTTCACATAACACAAGAATCAGTGGTCACCCCCATGAAATTAATAGGCAGCAGATTTAAAAAAAAAATAAGAAAGTACTTATCTCAGTGCAGAGGTAACCTGTAGAACTCATTGCAAGCGATGTTGTAGTGGTCAAAAGTATAAGCAGGTTCAAAAAATAATTCAATACATTTGTGGAAAATAGGTCCATCAATGGCTATGAGCCAAGATGGTCAGGGACACAATCCCATGCTCTGGGTGTCCCTAAATCTCTGACTGTCAGACTGGGATTGGACAATAGGGAATGGATCACTTAATAATTGCCTTGCTCTGTTCATTCCCTCTGAACCATCTGGCACCAGCCACTGTCAGAAGAAAGGATACTGTGGTAGATGGACCATTGGTCTGATCCACTATGGATATTCTTATGTTCATTTTTTAAACTCTCTCCTGGAATATATCAGAAGGAATATGGCTGGGAAAACAACTGATATAGTCTTGGACAAACTGCTGAACCCAATTGTTTATTCTGATTTCCAAGCATGAAGACTAGAGAGAAGAGAGAATACTGTCACCATGTTGGTTTCATTGGCCTTATACATGTTTGGTATGCAGCCCTTTATCTGGCATTCATCCAAATAGCTGTTACTTTCAGGAAGACCCTTGCCTAAGAATGCTGTTAGAATACTACCCAATTTAGGACTTTAGACCAAGGACCCTGAGCTGAGTGAACTCCTTTCTTTAAATCCTGAGAATCAATAATCTAGAGAATGCTAACTCCCTGGTGAGGGCTCTTGGTTGGCAAAGATATTCGGATCCCCTGGCATCTAAAGACCTCACCCAGTTTAATTACAGACCAGGCACACAACGAGGATTGTTTGAGGTTATCTTTGGGGCACATTTTAATCTGAGGTGGTTAGGATGACCCTTGGACTTTGGCCAGAACCTCTTCTGGTTCAATTTGAGGTTAGTATGACTCCAGTTCTACCTAATATAAATTCTAGCATCCATCTCTTTTTACCATGTCAGAATGTAAGGCATTATTGATATGGCTGAGTGTCTCAGGAAAGAAGGAATTAAAATGACAGTGCTATTACATTATAAATCCTGCAATAATTCCATTTCTTTGGCTACTGAAATTGACGCCATTTCCATCTGCCCCAACAATCTTAAATATTTATCTTTAGTCAGTTCTTTCTGGCTAAAACATCATCACTATCTCCATATACTTTTCTACAATACAATGTAGAGATCATTTCAATGGAATTTAACACTGTCACATGTTAATTTTCTCTCTTCACTAGAAGATAAAGCACTAAAAGCTTCACCTCTACATATTGCAGCAAATCTTGGCTATTTGTTTGCCAAGCAGGTGACATTTTTATTATGGAATTGTTCTATTCTAGTGATTTTATTTCTCTTATATGAAATTACTACGAATGTAGATGTTGACATTCTTTATGATGGATGTTTGTTTGATGTAGCTGTTTATTCCACCATCCTGTAAAAGCTTACTCTGGCTGTCATGCTAAGGACTTCTTTTAGTGTCACAGAATGATGGTGTGTATAGGCCCAGACAAGGGAACCAAAAGTATGGGCGCAGAAGGCCCTGCCTAGCCACACCTGCTGGGTATGCCCACAATGGAGGCAGAGCTCAAAAGGGGGCAGCCCAGCTTAATCAGGGTGGACAGGACAAGGGAGCAGTCCTGTGCTGGTAGCTCCTGCAGAGAGCTGCAAAAGCACCACACTGCCTGGACCAGACCTTGCTGCAGACCACCAAAGGCCCCTGTGGAGATCGGGAATAGGGGACTGGGATTGAAAAAGAAGAGCCTCCAAATCACTGTAGATGAGAATCCCCGAACTCGTGACATTGGAGGGGCCTGAGAACACATTAGGAAGTGACCCAGGAAGCAGGCTTGGTGGCATCCCCTTCCCAGGCCGCATATCTGACCAGCCAGTCATGGGGCCTTGGGATGTAATCCGATGGAGCAGGGGGGGCCTAGGTTCCCCTACTGCCAGCTGTAGACGCTGGGGCTCAGACATTGAACTTCCCTGCAAAGTCGCAGATTCTCACTGCTGGGCAGCATTGCTGCAGACTCTTGCTGCTGAGCAGCACTGCCAGGCTCAGACATCAAACCTGCCAACAACAGGTGGAGAACTCAGGCAGAGACCCAGTCCCATTAGAAGGACAATAGGCGTACCGACAAACCGACCCAAGGGACACCAGGGATGCAGAAAACCTGCTTAAACTGATGGTAAAGAGCCAACAGCAGCAGGTCGTTCAGCAACAGCAGGAACAGGGTCAGTGACTGCAATAGATAGCTGCCCAGCAGCTACTTCAAGAGCCAGCAGCACAGCACCAGAAGCAACAGGAACACCTAATCCAGCACGTAGTGACATTTCTGCAGCCCCAGAGGGCGCCTAATGCCTTGACCCCAGAACCCCCAGGTAATGTATCCCACCACCCCTAATCCTCCCCCACACTTGGCCTGCCCCCTCAGGCATGAGAAAATGGGTCCTGGGGATGACCCAGAAACCTTCTCACACACCTTTGAGCAGGTGGCGACCACTGTGTGCTGGCTGCAGGAACACTGGCCACCCTCACCATCCCATATTTGATGGGACACACCAAAGCTGCCTACAGGGGCCTAGATCTCATAGAGGCACTGGAGTATGTTAAAGTAAAAGCAGCCTTTTTGGGCTACATGGACCTGAACGCCAAGACACTCTGCCAATGATTCAGGAAGGAAAATTATCCAACAGGAGCCCAGCCCTTGGTGGTGGTACAGTGCCTGAAAGAACAATGTTACCATCAGCTAGACCCCAAGAAGCAGACCAGAGTTTAAGTAGCAGAGGTGGTTGTGCTCAGGACCAGCGCTAGGGGTTTTAGCGCCCTAGGCACATGGCAATTTTGCCGCCCCGCGCACTGGCCCCGCAGCTCTGGTGGAGCTGCCACAGTGGTGCCTGCGGGAGGTCCACCAGAGCTGTGCAAGCAGCCGACCGTCCGCAGGCACCACTGCGGCAGCTCCACCAGAGCCCCGGGCCAGGGGACCCTCCGCGGGCATGAATGCGGTAGGTCCACTGGAGCCACCTGCCACCCTCTCCAGCAAAACGCCGCCCACCAATAATACTGGCACCCTAGGCAATTGCCTAGACCGCCTAAATGGAAGCGCCGGCCCTGGTTATGCTGGAGCAGTTCATCCAGATTCTCCTGGCTGGAGCAAGAGAATGGATGAAGCACCATCAACTGGCAGAGACCATAACCCAGATGGAGAATTTTATGGCTGCAGAGGGCCCACTCTCTCTGACACCTAGGATCAGGGCACCCAAACTCCGGACACCAATCTTTAGTAGAGGCCAGGCTAGGAGAGTAGGCCAAGCATTGCTGAACCAGTCACTCCTCTTCATGTCACCCCCACCCAAGGGCTGGAGCCCAGCTACCAAGGTGGAGCAGAGAGAATGCAAGGTCCCCAAGAAGGAAGGTATGTGCCACCAGGAACTCCCACAACCCCAGGAGAAACAACCAACTATGACCCCGATAGAGAACAGTTTTGAGTGTGGACAGAAAGGACACTTTAGGCAGCCTTTTTGTGGACTGCAGCTATGAACAGGCATGGATGGCCTGCTCCAATGCTCACAGATGAAGAGAGCCAAGATGCTAATCCCAGTTGGGGTCAATGAATCAGAGGTCACAGGTTTGGTAGACTCCAGATGCAGCCAAACAACCACACAAGAAAATGTAGTAGTCTCCCAATGCACTCCCCTCTACCTCAAGTTCATATATGAAGGATGTATGACCTACCCCATGACAGAACTTCCATTGAGGGTAGGGGACCACACTGAGACTTGCCAGGCAGGGCTATTAGCCACTCTGACCTACACTGTGATGTTAGGGCAAGACTGGAAATATTTTGGGGAGTTTCTGAAATGGTGGAGCAGAGACTCCCACTCCTCTCCCAGTGGAAATCATACTAGTCCCATAAGCAAGGGGGCAAGTCCTCCTAACAGCCAAGTCCTAGGAAAGATGGCCTTCCCGATCCAATTGGACTATACCAATTTGTGACTATGCCATTCAGCCTCCACAGAGCGACAGCCACCTTTCAGCAGCTGATGGACCCTTGAGAAGGCAAGACTTACAGCAAACCTGGTCAAATGCCTTCTAGGATAGAGAGAAGTGAAGTGACATATCTCTTCTGCACCGTGGGACATGGCTGGCTTTACCTCCTGGTGGACCAAGTCCAGATGCTGACAGATTGCCTGACACCATCAACCAAAAAGCAGGTACAACATGCCCTAGGATTGGCCAGCTATTACAGGCAGTTCATGCCCGACTTCGCCATGGTAGCCATCTCACTTAACAACCTGGTGAAAGGCACCAGTCCCAAGGAAGTGCAGTGAATAGACGCCTGCAGCAGAGCCTTCAAAACCTTTAAGGACTGGCCAACTCAGGGGCCAGTTCTCCTCCACCCAACTTTATGAAGCAACTCATTCTGCAAACAGAAGCCTTAGAAATGGAACTTGGTTCTGTGCTGTTCAAAGAGCTCACAGGCAAAGAACATCCAGTCCTATATATGAGTAGAAATCTGTTTCCTTGTGAGGTGAACTATTCAACAGTTGAGAAAGAGGCCCTGGCACTGAAATAGGCCTTAGAGGCACTTTGGTATTATCTCCTAGGGAACTCCTTCCTACTCATCACAGGCCACACTCCCTCTAGTGGCTAAACTCCACAAAAGACACTAATACCCAGATCATGAGATGGTATCTTTCCCTACAACCCTATGACTTCCAGGTATTCAAACTCCCAGGAAAGGCACACAAGAATGATAATTTCTTTTTGGGGGATCATAGAATCATAGGACTGGAAGGGACCTGGAGACATCATCTAGACCAGTCCCCGGCACTCATGGCAGGACTAAATATTCTCTAGACCATCCCTGACAAGTGTTTGTCCAATCTGCTCTTTAAAATCCCCAATGATGGAGACCCCACAACATTCCTAGGCAATTTATGCCAGTCCTCAACCACCCTGACAGTTAGGAAGCTTTTCCTAATGTCCCACCTAAACTGGCCTTGCTGCAATTTAAGCCCATTGCTTCTTGTCCTATCCTCAGAGGTTAAGGAGAATAATTTTTCTCCCTCCTCCTTGTAACAATCTTTTATGTACTTGAAAACTATTATCATGTCCCCTCTCTGCCTTTTCTTCTCTAGACCAAACAAATCCATTTTTTTTCAATCTTCCCTCATAGGTCATGTTTTCTAGACTTTTAATCATTTTTGTTGCTCTTCTCTGGACTTCCTCCAATTTGTCCACATCTTCATGAAAAGTGACACCCTGAACTGGACACAATACTCTAGTTAAGGCCTAATCAGAATGGCATCATCCAAGGATGATGTTTGCTGTTTTTTGCAACAGTGTTATATGGTTGACTCATATTTAGCTTGTGATCCATTATGACCCCCAGACCCAGATTACTTTCTGCAGTACTCCTTCCTAGGCAGTCATTTCCCATTTTGTATGTGTGCAACTGATTGCTCCTTCCTAAGTGGAGTACTCTGCATTGTCCTTATTGAATTTCCTCCTATGGATGGAGGAGAGTGGCAGAAAGAAGGCCTGCCCCTGGGTCTTAGACTGAGGGGGGGTTATGGGATGGAGTGTATAGGTCCTATACTAGGGAACTAAGGGTTAATAAGCAGCTCTAGACCCAGAAGGCCCTGCTCAGCCACACCTGTTGGGCATGCTCACAATGGACACAGCTCAAAAAAGGATTATCCAGCTCACTCAGGATAGACATAGCAAAGAAGCAGTCCCATACTGGTAGCTCCTGCAGACAGACTGCAGAAGCTCCATGCTGCCTGGATCAGACCCTGCTGCAGTGCCACCGAAGGCCCATGTGGAGAACAGGAAAGGAGAGTCACAACTGAAGGAGAAGAGCTTTTGGATCATTGTCAGTAAGAACTCACCGACGCCCCATGAATTCATACTCTACCCCTGTTGTGACTTTGGAGAGGATTGAGAATGTGATAAGCGATTCAGGGAGCAGGCTTGGTGGCGTCCACCCCCGAGGCTGCATATCTGACCACCAGTCACAGGGCCCTGGATTGGAACCCAGTGGAGCGGGGAGAGCTCAGTTTCCCCTGCCAACCATAGACTCTTGCCGCTACGTAATAATGCTTGGCACAGACATCGAACCCCCCCTACACAGATAAGTATCTATATCACAAAACCAACCATCATAATTGTATTTCTTAATGTAAGAACTCACTACTCACAGATACCCAAGACAACTTTCAAAGAGAGATACGATTGAGGAGAGGATGGTGAATCGGGATTGGGAGATCATTCCTGGCATAAGTGACCACATGGAAAAGGTACAGAGAAGAAAATAAACATGGCATCAAGGCTGACATTTGGCACATGACAACTGACACTAAGAGATACTCTTGTGTCTGGATAGGTTAGAGGTACACTGACTGAAGTACGTTGGTGGTATGGGAAGGCTGCACTGATGCTAGTGAAGCTATACCTACTCAGCACATCAATACACCCTTTCAAAACTATGAATTCAGTTTAAAAAATAAATACAATATTTTAATTATAGGTGCAACATACTGATTTGTTCCAAACTGGCTGCAGATTTGTGTCTTTTTTAAAAACATTTATCAGTAAATGAAAGTAATCTGTCTGTCAATATAAATCAGTTGACAATGACACAATTAGGTCAAATAAAATTCTGTTGTCAGTAACTGAACCTGTGTCTAAAGCATTTTTTGTCAGTCTGGTTCTTTAGCAAGTGACCAGTGAGTCACTATCATTTCTGAGTCCTTGCCTTCCAAATGCGGAAAAGACTCTCTTCTATGAAATCTGCAGAGTTATTTCATGTGATTATCAAGTTTTGCTCTATTCTAACTATGCAGTCTAGGTCCAGGAAAGAGTGGATGCTGAGCCTGAATCAAATCTTAACATTCTCCTTTGAAAGATAAATACGCACTCCATAAATTTCTCATTGGTCTAAACAACAGAAACATCTGTTTAGACTCAGGGATAGCTTTTTGGCTGAGTTTACCAATAGGGAGGCTTAGTTAGTATGTACATCAGTTCTCTCCTTGTTGCAAGTAACCAAACATTACTGCTGCAGTCAATATGATGCACTATAGAGAGTAACAAGCAAGGGAAAAAGTAAATTAGACAAACAATCATAAACACTCAAGCAATAAGACCCTTAAAATAATAGTTTTCATATTATTCTGTAGTCCCAGAGTTTTCCATATAGATGAATTTCTGCAGTTTTATTCAATTACTCAGAAAAAAAAGAGCAAAGTTTGTGGGTAAAATCAGTTCTTATGGGCCAATAGGTTTTGAGTTATCCATTTGTGTCAAGATAATTCATTTTCCTACACTAGAAAAATGCTTTTCTTTACAAAAAAATAAACACAACCACCACCACCTAATATATATGTCCCCTTTCCTAGCTCTGCTTTTGTTGTGCTACGAGTATAAGGTATACAAATCTTTCAATCAAATGCCCTTTCTCTAGAAGCAATTAATTTTAACAAACATTTTGCCTAAGTTCTTTAGAATATAGTCTTTAAAGTGCTTGTGTAACTAAATATGAAGGATGGACTTTATTTTATTATTATTATTATTATTACCACCACCATAGCATCTAGAAGTCCTACTTATGGATCAAGACCTCATTGCACTAGGTGTGCACAATCACAGAACAAAAAGATGGTCTCTGCCCCAAGGAACTTATCATCTAAATATAGGACAATAGACAGATACATACATGATGGTGGAGTACAAGTAAACAATGAAACAACACTGATCATCATGATACTCAGTGGTATCAACACACCAGCAGCCTAATCATTGTCAATTTTTAGTAGCCATTGTGGCAAAGGAGAGTTGTGAGGATGGATTTGAAGGATAATGAGGTAGCCTTGCCAATGTTTATGGGGATCTCCTCCCAAGCGTGAGGGGCAGCATGGGAGAAAGCACAAAGGTGCTTATTTGAAAGTTTTACAAGTGGATGATGGAGGCTGGCATTGTGGGCCTATCAGAGGTGAGCATTTACTGCTCAATAGCAAATGAAAGAAGATAGCAAGGGTGGGAACTGTCTGTGAAGGGCCTTAAAAGTGAAAACAAGCAGCATATTTGTTTGATGCAGAAGAGACATGGAAGCCAGTGGAGGGATCTAAAGAGAGGATGCTTGACAAGGTCAAAGCAACAGGCTAGAAACATGATCTTTGCAGCATCATTCTGAATGGATATGAGGATGGCAAGATTGCATTTGTCAATGCCAGGGAGAAGGACATTGAGGTAATCAAGAAGCTAGAGCATGGACAAGAGTTTTAGCTGTGTGGATGGATAGAAAATGCTGTATCTTAGAGATGTTATTCAGAAAGAATCAGCAGGATTTAGATATAGCCCAGACATAAGAACCTAGAGGGAGATCCAAACGAATCTGAGGCCAAGTTAACAGGCCTGAGTAACAGGCAGGATAATGGTGTGATCTACAGTGATCAAGAAAAGAGTCAGCAGGCAAGGCTTGAATGGGAAGGGAGGTTAGGAGCTCTGTTTTCCCATGTGGACCTTGAGCTGACAATTGGACATCCAAGAGGAGATGTCAGAGGGACAGGATGTTGTACCAATTATATTAGACCAGTAAAAACCAGCAGGATCTTTTTAAAGGAGACAAGGCAAAGATGCCACATTTATTATGATAACAATTTATGACTAATAACTAATATCTTAATTCTTATACACACACATTATATCTAATACCCATACACACATTCACACGCACACACCCACATTCATCAGGTGTTCTGCAGCTGCTGCATAGTTACCAGTCCTGAAGATAGCTTAAGTTCATGGCTTGATTTTGCAGCTTGGGTTCGTAGTTTGTGGCAGCTAACTGGCCAGGAAAGCTGGGCACAAGGCTGAGCTGGATCTCTGTTGGGCAGGCACCGATGTTCTTCCATGTTGGCAGCAGAGTGTTACCCATCTCACCCTTCTTTTTTATAGGCTTTTAGTTTGGATTCAAAGTCTATAGGTCTTGCTGTGTCACGCTGCCTCTGGGTTTAGATTGATCACCCATCAATTGCAGGCGTGACTTTCAGCCTTGAACCTGGCTTTGATCTTCCTTCTGTTGTTCTGTTGTCCTTTTCTTTTTAGGGTGGATGCTTCTTACTTTGTTTAGGGCTGTTGTCTAGGTCTTCAGCCGTTGGTATTTGAACTTTATCTCATCAAGACAGGCTGGGGCTGGAGGTTGATTCCATCATTCACACATACCTCATTCACACATCTAAACTAAACTAATAAGATTACAGCAGGGTTTGCAAAAATGAAGGTTGGAGGAAGCTTTTACAAAATGGAGTGAGTGTTTTAAAATGGGATTTGAATTACAATATGGAACAGAAGTTACAGTATAGGCAAGTGTAGTGAATGGTGAACAGAAGTTACATTAATAAAATGAACAATTGAAAACAATTTCATTTATCAGTTCTACAAGGACAAGATTTTAGTATGGACAAAAGGAGACAGGTCTGGAGTCAAGAGGTAGATCTGTGAGCTGTCATCATAGAGAGGGTAGCTGAATTTGTATTTGTGGATGAGGTTACCCAGAGATAAGATGCAGGAGGCAGAGAAAAGAGAACCAAGGGCAAAACTCTAGGGAACTCCCACAGGAAGTTGGAAGGCACATGAGGCAGATCTTCTGAAGGACATGCTGAATGAGCAATTAGAGAGGAAAAAGGAGAACTGAGAGAGGACAAAATTTAAGGAAGAACATAGTCGACTGCATCAAAGGCAGCGGACAGATCAATGAGGATGAGGATGGAGTACCGGTTATGAGCTTTGGCTAGGAAGAGGCTATTAGAGACTTTGGCAAGAATGGTTTCAGTTGAGTGCAAGGGGCGGAAGTCAGACTGGAGAGGAACTACAGACAGAGATTGTAGGCTTAGAAGCAAAAGTCCCATTTTCACAGTATGCAGAATAAGAACATTTTCCATTCAGGTGGGATAAGGCAAAAGCTAAATATTAATAAAAATCCCAGTAAACTTACTGCACATTTAATATTAAAGAACATATTGAAAACTGAAAACAGGAAGTTTTGTTTTGTTAATGACTCATTGACTGATATGGGATGCAAGAGCCAATTCAGATTACATGTTTTGACAGTGATTTTATAAGTGCAGAATGGAAAACAATGGGACAGTAGGAAACATGTTTGATATGATCTTCATACATTTTGTCAAGCAACTTCATCAGCTCTAATAATTCTCTCCTCACTTTGGAAAAGCCCAGTTTCTGACAGGGATGTGCATTTTTAATATGTAACATCTCTAAAGGTCTGCCCCAGTGAGGTGTTAATCATCTGCTGGAAGGTAATGAATGCCTTCAACTCCTACACATTTTACTGGCAGTTAAGGGACTGGTCAACACTTTGCAGCATCTGGTTCTAAATGTATAAATCAAAAGTGCAAATTTAAGTAGCCTGGAGAAATACTAGTTTTTCACATTGGGCATATCAATATGATATAGAAAAATATATAAGAAAATTAGTAAGAAAGCATTTACAATGTATTAATTAACATCGACACACTATCCTCAGACATGCACTTTTGCTTTCAATTGATGAGTGTCCCACAGGCATAGTATTTTATCCTGAAAAAAAATCACGTAAGGTCAATATTTAACTGATGGAAGAAATTATATTTTCTAGCCTGATGACCAAAATGAAGAACGAGGGCCAAGATATCAGACACTGGGCACCAAATCAGTGTACATTGGAGTGTGGCTTCCTCACACATTTTCTAACTGCATATTTTTCATTTATTTAAATCAAATCCTGCCACCACAGTTAAAAGCACCAGAGACACATGAGATTGATCTTCCTGCTTCCCATCACTGTGCGGGAGGAAGTTCTGGAATTCACTCCTTTCCATCCACTCAACATTTAGATAGAAATTGCGTAAATTTGTCAGCCTCCAGCTAGGGGGACACTAACTGGAAGGGGTTGTAACAATAATCATAATACATTTTATTTATTTATTTATTATAATTATGGATTCTGGGTTAAGCAAAAGGTGTGGGCCTTTAAACAGGGTGGCCTGAGCTGAGGTTTTGTTGCCATGCTAACTGGCTGGTGGATGCACCTTCCTGACTGCAGTGTGGCACTCAGGAAAATTTGTATTGATTTTTTTGCTAATTGTTCTCAGCTCAACCACAACTTATGTATAAACTTTTTTTTTTTTTTACATTTTGTCATAACAAAAGGATAAATACTTTTTTTTTAAAAGAAAAAGCCCACCTTTTTTAAAGGGATTAGCATTCTTTTTTGTTTCTTTAATCAGGGTGTTGATCTTTTGCATACAGCACAAGAGCATGTAGTGAAATATGGCACACCACTATTCAGAAAACATCGTCCAGTAGTGGAAGAACATTAGTATTGTCATGCTGCCATTTTGTCCAGTTAAGTCAGAGTGGAGGAGCCTATAGCACTACTTAGCCTACAAGCAACATTAAGAAGCATAGTGAAGAGAAAAGTCAGGTATGACCTCACATAAAAGCCATCCAATTTTATACTCCCCTACTTGTCTATTGACTCGATGCACCTTTAATAACTGTGCTATTTTCACTGACCTGATAAGAACCTCTAAATCTTTTGAGTCTTGTTATCACTAATGGAAATCCTAAAGTAATGGAAAACCTAAAAATGTTATGTACTTTTAACTTTTCTCTTTGAAGCGGGCTTGGTTCTCTTACTGCCATTAGACCATATCATCAGTGCAGCTTTCCAACCACTACAACAAGCAAAACTATGTAATGAAGATGAATTGCCTCTGCAGATCATTGAAAATAGAGAAGTGCCAAACTGTCTTCCCTTCACCTCATTCTTTTGTGCCAGAAATATTAAATTGGATATTCAATTAGTTAAGTACCCTGGACTTTTTTGTTTAGGTTAATGAGTATATTTTGTGATAAAGTAACACCTTAATTAAATGAGCCATCTGCATCATTTTCTGGACAGACTTACTTGTCCTGTATATATATCCAAAGCCTTCTTTAAGAAGTGATTCTTCCACCCCATAGTCATGTTAAGTGCTACCATATAAGTAGTTACGTTACTTCAATGGGTTTATTCCCATAATAAGATACTATCAGGGGTGTAGAGCAGGGGTGACAAATTGGGTCTCATTTTGGGAAGCAAAGCTTAGGCCAAGGATCAGCAACCTTTGGCCCATGGCCCGCCACAGTAAGCACCCTGGCAGGCTGGGCCAGTTTGTTTACCTGCCTTGTCCACAGGTTCGGCCAATCACGGTTCCCACTGGCTTTGGTTTGCCACTCCAGGCCGATGGGGGCTGCGGGAAGTGGTGTGGGCTGAGGGATGTGCTGACCGCCGCTTCCCACTGCTCCCATTGGCCCGGTGTGGTGAACCGTGGCCAGTGGGAGCTGCAATCGGCCGAACCTGTGGACGCAGCAGGTAAACAAACCTGCCCAGCCCATTAGGGTGCTTGCCCTAGCGGGCCATGTGCCAAAGGTTGCCAATCCCTGGCTTAGGCTATGTCTACACTACCACGATAAGTCATCCTATGCTATGCAACTCCATCTACGTGAATAACGTATCTGGAGCCGACGTACCTTAGGTCAAGTTACCACGGGGTCTACACCATGAGGGTCTATGGAAGAAACTCTCCCATCAACTTATTTTACTCTTCTCATAGGGGGTAGAGTACAGGGATCAACTGGAGAGCAATTTGCTGTCAATTTAGTGGGTCTTCACTAGACCCGCTAAATCGACCACTGGTGGATCAATCTTAGAGCATTGATCCTGGCTGTAGTGTAGAAGTAGCCTTAGTCTACTTTTAAAAATTCTGCTACCAGCACTAAACTTACAATGAACAGTGATTTCTCCATTTAATTTGATCATCATCTTAAATCTACCATATGAGTTGCTGCATTTACATTAAAATACAGAATTCTCAAACCTCCAGTTATGTGGACAGTTAATTCTCTTGGAATCTTTATGTCCACAAGGAGAGATGTCAGAGAAGCACGTGTTGGCCTTAATATGCACTTATTTCTTCCACATCCAGAATCCTCTCTTCCAAAAGTAATCTTTTGGGAGACCGAATGAGATCAGGCTCATACACTTCTGATTTTACAACTCCAATTTGCCTTTCATCCTGATTTAATGACAGCCTCATAGACATTATGCTCACATTGGCATATTCGCCACACCCAACTGATAGTGTTGGGCAAAAACTTTGTAACAAGTTGGTGAATAAATTTTAATGAACTCTTTGAGAAGTGTATATGGGATTACTAGTTTTCTTGAGTTTATCCAGTATTATTGCCAAATAATTCCTAGTCTTATTTGTGAGGAAAACCTTGCAACTATTTGACCTGTTCTCATTGGAAAGATAGGTCACATGGTATGTTTGTGCTCTCTGACTGAGGGAACACGTTCTTAGTTTCCCACTGGGAATTCTCAATCACAGATTCAGCATTTAATTTCTAAAACTGCAATATTTCTCTCACTTTTCTTGTATCTGTGAATGTTCCTGCCTGTAAATTTGCTTTTGGCAAATACACAAGAGAGGAAAACAGACAAAGTCAATTTGTTTAAAAATGTGAGAAAATATTCATGGATTTTTTTTTTCTTTTCTTCTATCCTCCCACCTCAATTTTTAACTAACTGATACAAAATCCTTTTTCCTGCTTTTCACATCTGACTCTGAATTATTCAGATATGGTAATACAATGTCTGATTGGTATTGTGCCATTTAATACAATGGAGACTGCCAGATCATTTTTTTGTGCTTCAGAAAGCTTGAGAAGAAAGAATAGTTTTTTCTTCCCACATGTGTCATATAGTTAAATCAAGTGATCTCCTATAGAGAGGTCGCCTTTCTCTCTGCTCCCCAGATCTGCAGCTGCGAATGGCAAGGCCTACCAAAGAATATACATAGCAGAGAACTTTCAGCTGTAGAATTTCCTCTTACTGTGGTTCCACCTCTGCCTGAATCTTGTCTGCTTTACAAAATAATGCACAACTCATCTTAGTTCTGGCTTTCCATTAACAGTGCTGTGGCATTCTCCTGGAAACTTTCTTCAGGACACCTAATCTATTTTTGCCTTAAAATGGGGAGGAAAGTCTTTTTCTTCATATTCTAATCTCTGTGAAAGAGGTTTTTATTTCTGACTTATGCAAAGGGGAGCCCAGATATTAGGGTGCTTAATATATCAGAAATGGAGACAAAATTAAGGTTATTTTTATTGTATAACATAGCTTCTAAAAACCGAATTAGTCAAGTTTTCGGTATTCAAGTAAGTCCTATTCTAAACCCATGGAAGTCTCAATACTCTTTCCTTTTGGATCCATTTTTTTCTGCCATGTACCTGTGATGATATAAAAACTATTAATGAGAGTTTTTTTGCTAAGAAGATGAAAGAATTATAACTTTATTCACTGCAGCCATACTCTGACATACAATTGTAACAGCATTGTCTACTAAATGGCCTTACAATGATGAGTTGTAAAGTATGTTCAGAATTTCATGTTGCCATAACGTTCTTTTGCTTTAAATTAGCCCAATCAAGATCTGCTGCCATTCTTCTGAGTTCCAAAATCGATTAGAATTAATTTGGGCCAAGAAGCTATTTCAACTGCTCTGCTTATATCCACCTACACAGCCATTGGAAAAGCTTTTGTCAATATTAAGAATGCAGTTTGACCTCATCTTTCTATATATATTCTGTTGGATATTCTGGGATGTTACAGATTAATCCAGCACTCTTATGAGCAAGAAGACAACAGCAACTTCAGGAGAGGAAAAAAACCAAATCCTGCAGCATTTCAGATATTCTGTTTCAGACCTACATCAAAGTTCTTCCAACACCTCAGTTCAACTTCCAAGGAACTGAGGATCATACCCTTTACACAAAGCTGCTTAAAACAGAAAGATTTTCTACTATATCGGTTGCCCCAATGGGATAGCGTCATGCTACCAAATGAGGGACAACTTCAATATCTGAACTCATTTCCTGTGTTCTTGAATGGACTAGTTAGTGATCCTGAGTGTTGATTCAAGAGTAGCATTAACAGACTGGAAGAGCTATCAGCCCCCAATATTGGTGGGCCTGATTGGATACTGGGACTTGGACTTAGCAAAAATAGTGGAATTTCATATGGCTCTGAGAGGGTGCATGCAACCTGGGCCATGAGGGATACCATCAGCTCAGCATAGAACTGGTGACAGAATAATCAGAAATAGAGTAAGAAAAGCCCTATTAGGCCAGGCAGTCCATCCCAAGCCACTGAAAGTTCTCTCCCAAAGAGGCATTTTCTAATGCTTTGTCCCATCTAGTTGTGTGTGTCTACAGAGATAGGGATTTCATCACTTCTATTAGCAGACAATTCCACACTTCCATATAGTAGAATTTACTGTCAGGAAGGTTTTCCTAATGTTTCATCCATATTTTCCCTTTCCTAATATTAGCCTATTTCTCCTAGTTCTGTTCCATAGTAATGGAACAACACTCTCCTTAGTTTTTACATGCTTCAAATACCTGTAGATGTTTATCTTATCCACCTTTGTCACTTAAATTCACAAAGCCGTACATATTTAGCTTTCTTAATTCTTCCTCACAAATCAACCCCTCAGTTTTGTTGTTCTTCTCAGAACTCTCTCCAGTTTGCATATATCTTTTTGGCAATGAGATGCACAGAACTGGATCATCACTTCCCTATTCAGAGACGCGGTAACTCTGTGTATACAGCCTCTAATCACATTGGCTTCTTTAGAGCTAGATCACATTGCAAATTCATATCCAATGTGCTGTTCTCTATCCCCCTGGGTCTCTTTTGGCATTACTGCTTTCCAGGTTTCTCCTTCACACTGTATATCTGTGTTTAAGTTAATTTTCCCCTGGAGCACTCCGGCCACATTTTTCCAAATTGAATCTAATTTTGTTGTTTCCTGCTCACATTTCTAACCTCTCCATGTTCCTTATTATTTCTCTGGCCTCATTGTTGTTCATTTACAGCACCTCCCAGTTTAGTGTTAACTGGGAATGCCATTAACATGTTTTTACCCATTCTTCTTCCGCTCGCTAATGAAAATGATAAATAAGAAGAGACCTCCAGATACTGTCCCAACACAACATTTGGCTCTTTATCACTCACATTTCTTTACAACTTGTTTGCAATTCATGTCACTGAGCTCACATGCAAGCCAGCTTGATTCCATTTTATAAGTAAGATTTCACCAGACTTGGTTCTCAAATCAAAATATACTGCATCCTCTGTACTTCCTGCATCTTTACATAGGCTTCTTAAACTTTGAACTGTTCAAATATCTCTGGTTGAAAAATAATAAATAATCATTGATGAGCAGCAAAAAGGGTGCTTGGCATTGTACAGAACACCAGTATAAAGACAGTCCCAACCTTTGGTAAATTATTGTCCAAAAGATAGACACAGCTAAGGAAGCCCACATTCTAGGAAACTCACAAAAAGCAATTGTATAGAGTTCTTTGGTTTTGGTTCCCTAATCTAACTTTCTTTGGGGTGTACAAAACATTTGATGTGGGTTTAGGTTTGTGAGCACCTCAGAAGAAGCAAGTCTTTAGAAAGGATCTGAGCAAGGAGAGGGTAAGAACCTGGCTTTTAATGGGAAATCCTTTCCATACAGTGTGAAAAAAAAACCTGAATATCAGAGAGAGAGAGAGAGATAGAGAGAGAGAGAGAGAAGGAAATTAAAGGAGCAACAAGGCTGAAGTTACATGTGAAAGCCATATGGTAAGAAGTTGAATGTGAGATGAGGACTGGTGTCAGAGATCCCAGAGAAGGAGATGATGGCAGCAGGATGGAAGATGACTAGGCATGGGAGAAAGGGAGAAAAGTCTGGTTTTCAAAATGAAAGGGGAGGAAGTTTTGGAGACAGCCTTCATGTACAGAGGGAAGGGTAGTAGAGTTGAAGATGACCCAGTGGCTGCAAGCCTGCGTGACAGTGAGGATGGTGGTGTTTCCAAAGGTCGTACAGACAGGAGGAAATGCAAGTGGAACTATAGCAGTTGAGTCATGTCTCTGTTTAGCTTGAGCTGGTGGTGGAGCCATTAAAGGCAGTCTGTTAGATATTCAGCATGAGAAACATGAGGAAAATTGATGTGTGTGTTATCAGAAAAAGAGGTGATATCTGAAGATGTGAAAGGGACAAAGTGTAGAGGGAGAAGAGAAGAGATCAGGGACAGAGTCCTGTCAGACTCACACAGAGCTGAGTTGAGAAGTGGAAAAGGGCCACCAAAGATGACGCTAAAAAAGCCATCAAAGACAGAAGAATTCAGAAGGGATATGAAAGTCAATGGAGAACAAGAATACAAGAGAGTAAGAGTGACCAACAGTCAGGGCTGGTGCAAGGAAGTTTCATGCCCTAGGGGAAACTTCCACCTTGCACCCGCCCCCAGCTAACCCTGCCCCCCCCAGCAACTAACTCAGCCTCCCAACCGGGGAGCCCCCCCCCCCACAGCAGCTACCCCCACCACCACGACAGCTAACCCCTCTCCCCCTCGTCTCCCCATGGCAGCTAACCCTGCCTGGGGAGACTTCCCCCCTTCCCCTGGCAGCTAACCCTGCCTGGGGAGACCTCCTGCGAAAACTAAGCCTGCCTGAGCAGCCCGCCCCAGCTCACTTCGGCTCCGCCTCCTCCACTGAGCACATCTGCGCTGCTCTAATTCTCCTCCCCGCCCAGGCTTGCAGCGCTGATTGGAGGAGACTTAGAGCTGGGCTGTGTGCTCAGCGGAGGAGGCAGAGCGGAGGTGAGCTGGGGCAGGGAGCAGTTCCCCCTGTGCGCCCCCCCCCTCGTTATTGTAGGCAACCCTCTCCACGCGCCCCCCACACCCAGCTCACCTCCACCTCCTCGCCTGAGGAGGCTTTTAGGCCGCCTAGTTTGCCTAAATGGTTGCACCAGCCCTGTCAACAGTATCAAAGGATGGAGAAATAAAGAAGGAGGAAGGCAGAGTAGAATGTTTTGCCACATAAAAGTTTCTGAAGACCTTAGTGTGTGTATTTTCAATGGAGTGGAGTGATCAGGAGTCAGACTTGAGTGGATCCAGGAGTGAGAGAGGAGAGAATCAAAGCATAGGCATAAATGGCCCACTCCTAGATTTCAGATCTATTCACATTAACATTAACTTAACATTCACAGGAAGTGGACAGGGATTATGCTGAATCCCAAAAAGGGGAGTAGCAGTGTGCATAATTGATTCCTTACATACAAAGGTCTCAAGTAGGCATTCTGGCTCCCTGAATGCTTCCCCTGGGCAGCATAGCTTCGCCCCAACCCAAATGTAAGGCTGTGCCCTAAAAGCACAATGAAATCTCTAGTGTTTGGACTAAGAATGGAGAAGTTATCACCTCTGTCATTTGGGACACTGTTAAGAGTTGCTTATATTTAAGTAAAATACTTTTTGTTAATTTACTCAACTGCTTACCCTCAAAAGAAAGAATCAGAGGAAATGTAGGAAGATCTGAGAAGTTAATCACAGTATCTCCTGTTATTCTTACAGATAAATTTTACTATAGATAATTTAGTCACTACATCACAGTTGCAGTAAATGAGAAAACTGGCAGTTAGTATTCAAATAGCAGATACACAGCATTTGTATGTGAACATATGAGAAGGAGGACATTATCTCAAAAGGAAAACATTTGCCAGTAAGGTCTGCTTACCACTGCTAAGAAAGTGTGGATTGAGCTGACAGGAGGAAATGGAGAAAAATCAACAGTCACAGGAAACTGTTAGAAATCTCCAGGGCAGGAATAGGAGGCAGAACAGGAAGCATTATGTATAAAAAAGGAGACTTGTAAAAAGACCAGGACATTGATTATGGAGTTTCAGTTATGTTGACATTTATTTGAACACAAATGACAAAAGTATGTTCTCAACACACACAAGATCTTGCCATACAGTTTCCTGTTAGGGCAACCTAACCCTCTTAAAAACTACAGGGTCCTAGATACTGCAGGAACTGGAACATTACAAATGCCATAGACTGATGGCTTTAGTGTACATGAATCTGAAAACTGGGCATGGTTATCATATTGAACAATAGGACAACATTACTTAGCAGCACCTAGGAGTCCCTTTTCAACATACTACTTTGGATATTCTGCACTCAATAGTTCCCTGTAATAAAATAAATAATAAATAATAATAATAATAGTGGTAAGCTATGTTTAGTGCCCCCACAAACCCAGACCCTCTATGGTGCCAAGAAACCACATCCTCCAGCCTCAGTAATGGGGTCATGGCTGGATATAACCTGGAGAGCAAGCTCCCCAAACAGATCCCTCACAGTTCTTCTGTAATACTGCATGAAAGGGCACTCATACAATTCATATTGCCTACCAATACTGGGTAAGGGGCAATCCTCGACTGGCAGACAGACTGACATCTGTGGTTCTGTGGCACATGTCAGCATAACCAGATAAAACATTGGCTATTAAGCATTTTCCTCATTATTAATGTTGCCACTGTGTTATTTAAATTAGCTTGGATCACAGGGCCAGGAACTCAGGTGGTGTAAATTGGCATAGTTCCACTAAAGTCAATGGAGCAGTTCACCCCAGCTAGGATCTGCCTCATAATTCCATATGAATTGAATATTGGCCAAAAGAGAATAAACAGCAATGTTTCCATGTTTCTTTGGGGAGGAACATAGAAGGGTATTGTGAAACTGGCAGATCAAGTACCAGGAGTTGTTAAAGAGAGCAAATAGGACAAAAATATGTAAGAGATTAGGAATATGGGTGAAATAAAAGGAGATTCATTTTGGAATAATGCAAACTAACACTATCTTGGGAGGAACAAAGATACACAGTGTAAAATAGAAACTAGGGAAGCAGCAATACTGAGAGAGGCCTGGCAGTGACAGTCAGTTAGAGATGGCAGTAAAAGCAGTTAATGTAATTTTTGACTGCATACAAAGGCATCATATGTCATAGGACAAGGAGATAATATGTCCACCTCTATGGGCCTGGTGCAACACTGCTGAAGTCAATAGAAAGACTTCTATGAACTTCAATGGGCATTGGTTTTTGAGTCCTAGATAGGCTTTGGGGCAACTACATCTACAATATGGTATGGAATTCTGGGCATCTCAGTACCAAAAGAATATTGGCAAATTGGAGAGAAGTTCAGAGAAGAGCAACTAAACTAACAATAGAGATGAAGAAGTTCTTTTACGTGAAGAAAAAGTTAATGCATTATTTGGCTGAAAGATGACTAAGGAGGGATCATGATAACAGTCTATAAATGTTCGTAAGATGGAAACTCCAAGGATGGAGGGAAACTTGGATGGTATAGAATTAAGGGACTCATCAACTCCTGATGCTGAAAAACTCATAGGAGAGCTGCTGGAGGAGGAAAAGTTGATGAGGGGAGATTCCCTTTATGGATCTTTTCCAGAGGGAGAGAGAGAGAGAGAGAGAGAATGCACTGAAAAGAGAAGATGTCTACCATGCAACCCTGGTGCCCCAACCCTGTGGCTCTCGCAGGATCCATAGGTAAGGGAAGATGAAAAGAGTGAAGGCCATGCCATCTGCATGGACACTCCATACCTCTGTCCTGAGTTTACCCCTGCCTCTGTAACTTTACCCCACTCCCTGGCTAGAGCTACACTGCCAGAGTTTTCCTCTGGTAACCACTGTCCAAAATACCCATTTCTTTCATAAAGGAGGGCTCTAGCCTAAGTTTGGAGTCTTGGAAAAGGAGACCACCTGGGGCTATAGGGCTTTCTTGGCTTATCTGTCTCTGAGTACCAGGGGAAAGCGTGTCCCTTTACTCTCCCATCTGTCTGTGGAAGGTCACAGAGTTCTGCATCTGCATATCTTTGAAAACATAACTCCAATCTGTTTATTCATTGATTTGCACTGTGTTGATTAGTTACATAAATTATCCATTCAGGAGACAGAAGTCATGTCATATGACAACTAACACACTGCAAATTTTGATGTTTGAACATTTGCAACAAACCTTGGCATGCTATTCATATTGGGGAAAAAATAAGAAATTAATGAATAACTTCATTGCATTAATAAATTAGAGAACCTTGTGATCTGCTTATGAAATAGAAAAAAAAAGAGTAAAAACTCAACAAGTCAGTTATAAATTATTCACTCAACATCATTCACAATCTATTACTGACTCTGTTAACAGTGCTCAGTAGTGCCAATCAGATGGCATCAGCAAAGGGCTGATGAGATCACATATCTTGTGTGACATGCAACAGAAAAAAACCACTTCCTTCTCATTATTATTTATATACATGCAAAAGTGCTTTTCATTTAAAAGTTTCAAGAGGCCACTCCAGATAATGCTCATTTCTACGGGGCCAGAGGGTAGGAAGAGGCTGTGTACATGATAATAAGATCTGTCTGTATTCTTTTATCACTCCATTTCATCATGGTATCTGAGCACCTGAAATGCTCGATTCCTAGACTAATACTTGTTCCCTTTCGTAGAATACTCCCCTCATGACTCTGTTCTACAGAGCACAGCTTACCTTTTCTTTGCAGCAAGTAGCTCCCCTCCTGTCATCTGAGCTCCCAATAAAAAAAAGAGCTTGAGAACTTGTTTAAAGCAATCTTGTGTTAAATTAAAATGCAGTGCTTGCATCTAGAGAATGTGCACTGCCCAATCCTATACTTTCTATAGAACTCCTTCCTAACTTGCCTCTGATCCAGTTACATTATAACACCAGTTTGTCTTTTACAGAAGGGATTGGAGAATGGTTTCTGAATTAACTGCATCAGCCTGCTATCTACTGCAGAGCAAATGAAACTGGTTGATGCAAACAGGCACTGTGCAAAAAAAAAAAAAAGCAGGAGCATGAGAGTTATGGATTCAGAATTGTATTCACAGACATACTGCGAGTCTCCAGATACTTAAATTTGTTCCTTGTATTTTTGCCACATGATTACTTTGCAGTGCTGATTCTGCTATTTTGGGTAACTAATACATTCCAGTCACTTTTCAGTGATAAATAAAATAATTTCAAATGTGTCATTAAAAATGCCTTTCCATAATCTTATCATCTCAAAGATCGAGCTTCCTCGTTAGTATTAGAAATGGTATCTTTACCAGTTTGATTCTACTCTCAGGACTCAAGATTGTTTCATAGTAAGAAATTTGATCTCATGTCCTTGATAACTTTACCATTATCAAGTTAAAAAGCCAGTAGTGTCAAAGACCCTCAAACAATTAGTAAATTAAAATACACTCTTACTGCTCTAAACAGACGAGCTTTAGCTTTTTGTGTCTCTCTCCAAATAGAGATTGACTTTTAGCTTGTGAATTTACTATCTCTTGCATACAGGCTTCATCATTTCTCTCTTACAGGCCTACTGCCACATGACTCAGAACCTTGATGATGGTGCAGTTTATCCCACAACAGTGTGTTCTCACTTCATTGAAAGACTCACTCATTATTTCCATAACATCTGTTTACAGATCAGAGCTTGCTACATTTTAAAATGAGATCGAAAAGGAAAATCCTTGGTTGTGAGCACAGGTGCTGCTTAAAACTCTCTAATATAGGCTGCTCATTGCTAGTTTGTGGTGTCATTTGTGCTGAAAGATTGCTCATGTTTTTCTAAATGATGTATACCTTGAATAAAGAGAGATGATTTTTATAGGTTAAACATCCCCATGAATTTCCTTTAATTCTGGGTTGGGTGAGGGAAGAGGGGTTTTTCAGTCTTTGTCTTATAATGCCATTTAACCACAAAATGCCAAAATCCTACAACTGTTTTTGTCTTCCTTTCCACAAATTCTGAACTTACAAGCAAACACCAGATAAGTTTTTGCACTTTCCTTCTTTCTTGTTTTTTCCTGTTTATACATTCAGCTGTATGTTCTATCTGTAATTTCTCTTTTCCTTTATTTGGGGTGTAGATGTAAATCAGGAAAAATGGTAATGGGAGGCAACTCTTCCTTTTACGGAACAGCTGGTAGACAAGCCAATGGATGGATTGAAAGTACCTGCACAGGGGCTATTTTCTCAGGTCTACTGACCAGGGTCTGATTCAAAGCCCACCAAATTCAATGGAAGTCATTTCAGTTACCTCAGTGGATTTTGGATCAGGCCCCAGAGCAGACAGGAAATACTTCCTCCAATTTATGGATCGCATTGGTTGGGAAGTCAGGTAAATTCTGGACTCCCACACCAGGGCCCAACTTCTGGGGTCTCGGTTACACACATTTCAACAAAGTTATTCCACATTTACACCAGTGTAACTGAGAGGAGAACTGGAATCCTACACTCAAGTAATGAGTAAAAGTTAACTAGTAAGTGCAGGGCGCTTACTGTATTTACCCAAGCCAGTCCCTTCTCTCCTTTGCAGACTGATATATTTTCTTGTTTATGGGAAGCTTTCTAAATAAATACCCCCTTTTCACCACATATTTACACTTTGATCATCATTTTAGATCCTCTAACCAGCATACTGGGAATTTGCTTTCTTCTTGAGCAATAAAAGGCACTGGCTTCTGATTAATTTCTGGGTGTAATTTAAGATGTTTGTTTTGACTTACAGAATCCTAAATAACTCAGGAGCTGCCTACCCAAGAAGCTGTTTCTCTCCCCTTGTGCTCTCACTACAGCTGCAATCAGTGGATATATTCACACTGACTGACTGTAAACTGGCTTTAGATGGATAGGGCTGGTAGCACATTGTTTTTCATGAGGCATCCTCTTCTCTGGAACACACTTCTGTTGTTCCTATTGAGCCTGGATTTGCTGACTTACAGGATATAAATGAAAACCTCATCTATTTTCCTGGGCCTTTGCAAAGAGTGGGATGAGGGATATAGAATAGTCTGAGAAGGGAGGCTGTTCTTAATGGTGGGTTGATTAAATGAAAACAGTTGTAATTTAAGAAATTGGGTTGGCTTTGAGGAGTCTGAGGAAGCTTCTGCACTATCTGTTCATTTTGTTTAATTTCCATGTTTATAAAGAGCCTAGAGCCTTGTACAGACACTTTTGGGAGAAAGAATCAAAATAAACAAAATACAGAGCAATATATATAATGAATACTAATAAGATTGTGAATTAAGTCAAGGGGGTCTCTTCTGAGGTAAACGAGACTCAGACCCCAAAGCTGTCTGACTATAGTTAGCTTTCACTTGAAAAGTTAATTCTAATTTCATGTGTCAATTATCTTGATACCCAGATTGGGAGGGATTCCATTGTTCTTCCACTATGCCCTTAGATTTCAAGTTTCATCAAATATATAGTTTTCTGTTGTGCATTCCATCGCTCCACTCTGCATTAATTAGTGTCAGCCTATAACATTTTTAGCTCAGGTACGGTAGTAAACTTTTCCCACTTCCATTCATATTTCCCCAGGTATTTGACTCTTTGATAATTTTTAAGAAAATATAAGAGACTTTCTGGAAGGATTTGATGCAAGTAAATTAATTCCTAACAAAGGTAATCCCATCATATTAAAGGGTTTCACAAATATTAACAGAGATTTTGCCATTATTATTCTAGTGATTGGCCTCCTGGAAAAACTGCCATGATCTGCACTGTGAGATGAGACTCCTGAGTTTGATTCACGACTTGAACTGACTTAGTTATACTGCTGTGTAGGTAGCAGAGTCAGACACAGGATGAGATATGTAGTCTGTAAACAATAACTACCACCATTACCTGAACTGATTCAATTCCTACAACACCTAAATCCTACAACTGATTCATTTCCTCAAAGTCTCTTTTATCTAACTGTATATGCACTGGATCATGTCATGTGGCTGAAGATGTGGTATTGGCCAAAGAATAGAAGAGAATTTCCAGCTGGATCTATGGAAGACACCCTATTCATCAGGAAGTGCAGTGTGGTTTAAACAAATTAACAAAGCACTGTAACTGACTTGTAATAATAAGGTGAGGAACTTTAGCTATACATGTTACTCAGACTTCCCAATACAACTCCCTGCTTCCCATTCCAATTGTCTAGATACATCATACCAAGTATTCATAGAATATGGAAGAGTAAACAGACTCCAACAAACAAGTAAAAGCCTCCAGAGTGGTTACAATTTAATAAAGGTGGTTGAACTACTTCCCCCTTTCCCTGAAGATAAAGCTATGTCATGGAATTGAAACTCTCTTGGCAAAACAAGGTAAAATTAGGCTGATTGTCAGTTCCATGAAGCTAAAAAGCTTTTGGAAGACATAAGAAGCAAAGGGGGAAAAAAAGGTTTTATTAGTCAAATCATTATTTTAGGGGAAAGCATTGATCAAACCCAATCATTTTTCTGGTTGTTGTAAAAGACAAAGTGGGCAGAGCTTAGCTAGCTATTCATGTGAGGCAGGGATACAAGATTGTGCCAATACACATGTTCCAGCTGTCTATACCTTACAGTTTCAGGTCACCATGTATATAGAGAGGAAATGAAAGCTGTGGATCTCAAGCCTGGTCACTGAAAACATACTTGAAAGCCCATATAGGTTCCACTGTCACATCACATTGGGAAGAAAATGCATATTAGGGAGTTGAGTAAAGAGGCTGCGTTGCAGACTGCTATAAAAATTTATTTCTCAGAACAGTGGAAAAAGTTCAGATTGGATGGGGGATGGGAAGATAAATGGTACAAATAGCTAAAAGAGCTGGCTCAGATCCTTTTGAACTCCGGCCATAAATAATGTCTGGGAATGGCTAGAGGCTCCTCCAGCGTCAAACTTGTGCCTGTTCCAATGGCAGAAAATTGGAATTTCCAGTGAGAGTTCTGCATGAATTAAAGCAAGGTCAGACATTATAGACCTGGTTCTTTCTAAAGAACAAGAAACAATAGAATGGAAACGCCCACAAGTTCTGTTTTGTTTTCCAATCTCAGCAAAGGCTGGAGGAGCTTACTGAGTAAGTCAAATAGATCTTCCTAAAATCAGGCTGGAGCACGGTGAAGGGCAGGGTATGTCCAGATAAATACATCCTTTCAAGTTTCACCACACTGAAGTAACCCTGATTGTTTGTCTCCACTATTCAGCACAGCTTAGTGTCTCTTCTATTATTTTATTGCACCTGTGATAGTATTGAAGCGACAGCTCAATTTGCTCTTAATACAGTATTTGAAAATATCAAGAACAAGACAACAGCATAAAGATGATGATTTTAAAATCTTGAATAAAGATGAGTGGCAAATTACTATTCAGATGAAGTGGGGTTTTGTTTAGGGTTTATTTTTTTAAAAATTAATAACATCTCAGGTTCTCTTTGTTAAAATTATGTCCAAGTGATAGGAGTAAAGATTAAGAACTAAATTCTGTTCTCAGTTCCACTAATATAAATAATGGAAAACTCCATAAACTTCAATAAAGTGACTCCAGATTTACACCACTGCAACTAAGAGCAGGACTAGGTCCTTTGCATTTACTCATAACATTTGGATATAATTTTATAAGGAAAAATTAACAAGTAAACAGGAAACCATCATTTTTCAGAGTCTCATGAGGCAGTTAAGGAATGAGAGAATTCTGGTCTGAGCTATATCTCCACACACTTGTCCATAATAAAATATAGATTATATTAATATTTATATGAGCACATGTGTATGAGAAGAGGGTTTAGCTAGAGAATTTCTATCTCTTTTTTAAATATTCCATACAAAAATCTACACTTAAAGAATATTACGGTTGCAAAGACAAGCATTCAGAAGTTAGGAAACACTAGAATTAGGGTTGCCCATGCAACCTTATTTTGGCCCCCTTGTGCAAATGCATTGTGAGACTAGCTTTAATTACATGATCACAGAGTGATTTTTTCCCCACAGAATTCCTGTCTCATTCAGTGCACAGCATTGTTGGAGCTCACTGAACTGAGCAGCTAAGCAGTATTCTGTTCTAACATCATTGTTAAAGATGTGGTCTCATGGCTTATTTACTGTAAACTGCTCGAACCTTGCTCTTCACAGTTTCAGAGTAATCGCACCTGTATCTCCCCACTCCATGGTCTACTCCTGGAGTCCTAGTCTCCAGCTATTACCTGTCTCTAGGCAGAGACCCTTATCCCACTTCCATGGAGGTCAAGTTAATTCCTGCTTCTCTCTCTTTGTTCACCACACTTTTCCCTGAAAACTTTACAAGAACCTTTTTTCTCCATGCTTGTTCCTTCTATAGCGTTTACTCGTGCTGTTGTTGGTAATTTATGGCAATTCCCAATTGTCATAGAACCCACACATGCTGCCACCATATTGTTACAGTTTCAGGGTTAACTGTATTTTTGCCCCCTACCAGTCTTCCCTTCCACTCTCTTAAGGTTGCCCAGGAGATGGGAGGGCTAGGAGCTGGAAGAGAACCATGTCTCTGTACCTCCAGACCAGGGGTTTAGGCCTACTGTCCTTTGCACCTATCAGTGGTTTCACCAGCAGGTCTGACCAGGGTCCAACACCTATGGCTAACCTCTCTCCAGAGGCTGAAACAGTGTGTAAGAGTTATCCACCAGTCTTTGCAAAGTAAACTGCATTTATTCATCAAATAAAAAGCATTACAGAAAAAAGATATAAAGAATAGGGCCGTTGACTAATCACAGTTAACTCACGCGATTAACTCAAAAAAATTAATCGTTATTCATTGCAGTTTTAATCACACTGCTAAACAATATAATACTAATTGAAATTTATTAAATATTTTAGATGATTTTTCTATATTCTCATATATATTATATTCTGAAATTGAAATCAAAGCATATATTATTTTTTATTACAAATATTTCCACTTCAAAAATGAAAAATAGTATTTTTAATTCACCTCATACAAGTACTGTAGTGCAATCTCTGTTGTGAAAGTGCAACTTACAAATGTAGATTTTTTTGTTACATAACTGCACTCAGAACCAAAGCAATGTAAAACTTCAAAGCCTAGATGTCCATTCAGTCCTACTACTTGTTCAGCCAATCATCAAGACAAACAAATTTGTTACATTTTCAGGAGATAATGCTGCCCTCTTCTTATTTACAATGTCACCTGAAAGTGAGAACAGGCATTTGCATGGCAGTTTTGTAGCCGGCATTGCAAGGTATTTATGTGCCAGATATGCTAAACATTGTTATGCCCCTTCATGCTTTGGCCACCATTCCAGAAGACATGCTTCCATGCTAATGATGATCGTTAAAAAAATAATGCGTTAATTAAATTTGTGACTGAACTCCTTGGGGGAGAATTGTGTGTCCCCATCCCTGTTTTACCCACATTTTGTCAAATATTTCATATTATAGCAGTCTTGGATGATGACCCAGCACAGGTTGTTCACTTTAAGAATACTTTCACTGCAGATTTGACAAAACGCAAAGACGGTACCAATGTGAAATTGCTAAAGATAGCTACAGCACTCGACCCAAGTTTTAAGAGTCTGAAGTGTCTTCCAAAATCGGATCAGGACAAGTGTGGAGCATGCTTTCAGAAGTCTTAAAAAAGTGTTAAAAGAGAAAGACAAACTACAGAACCCAAACCACCAAAAAAGAAAATCAGCCTTCTACTAGTGGCATCGGTCCGCACTACTTTGGATTGTTATCAAGCAGAACTCAGCAGCATGAACGCACAACCCCTGGAATGGCGATGGAAGCATGAAGGGACATATGAATAGTTAAGACATCTGGCATGTAAATAATTTGCGACGCTAGCTACAACAATGCCATGCCAACACCTGTTCTCACTTTCAGGTGACATTGTAAACAAGAAGTGGGCAGCATTATCTCCTGCAAATGTAAACAAACTTGTTTGTCTGAGCGATTGGCTGAACAAGAAGTAGGACTGGGTGGACTTGAAGGCTCTAAAATCTAATATTGTTTTATTTTTGAATGCAGGGGGTTTTGTATATAATTCTACATTTGTAAGTTCAACTTTCATGATAAAGCAATTGCACTACAGTACTTGTATTAGGTGAATTGAAAAATACAATTTCTTTTGTTTTTTTACAGTGCAAATACTTGTAATCAAAAATAAATATAACATGAGCACTGTACACTTGTATTCTGTGTTGTAACTGAAATCAATATATTTGAAAATGTAGAACACATCCACCAATGTTTAAATAAATGGTATGCTATTATTGTTTAACAGTGCGATTAATCACGATTAATTTTTTTAATCGCTTGACAAGCCTAATTAAGAATAATAAAAACCTGCATGTATGTTAAAAGCTTACAAGAGATCACCCCCAACACCAACACAGGGCTCTTATAGGTGTCAGTCTTTCAAATCCCGCAGTAGAGTTTGTCCCCTTGTTTACAAGTTCATGTCAGTTTTTAGATCAGGAACCAGCTGTCACAGATATGCCACACAAGCAGTGCTTCAAAGGTCAGGAGGCAGGAGTTACTGCTCTCAATAGCACCATTCCCTCTACCCTCACAAGAACGGAGAGATCTACAACACCACCGACCTGTGATTTTGTTGATACCCCTCTGCACAATGAACACCTTTCCAAGAAATTTTTTTTGGAGGGGAAGAGGGAAGCAACCTCTGTTTTGGACAGCCGAGGCAAGAGCTGTGCTGCTATGGGAGCTGTTTAGAGGCACTGGGCCTCTGCAGGGGTCCCAAAACCTGTGTGGATTTTGAGGCACTGACTGATTTAGGGGACCAAATCTCTTTCCTGCAGCACAGCAGGGTGACTCAGTGGTTCAAGCCATGGGCAGTGTTTGTGTTCAGAGAAGTGCAAGAACTGCAGTTGTACTCTGTCTCTGCATGAAGAGCATTGGGAAGGAGGAGACCTGTGCCCTTTCTCCCTTGTGCAAAGACTAGATACTATTTGCCCCTTGACAAGAAAAATATAAATAAGAAATAGTCCATCAGTGCAGTGTGGCTGAATTAACATGGCTGTAGGAACATGAGCATTTTCCCTTCCTAAATTAATCATATATGTTACCATACGAGTTGCCCTGCCTTTTTTCATATTTATACATTCTTATTTACATTCAAATTCTCACTTTGTTACCTCCGATAGTTACTCACTGTAGTTTCCCTTAAAAATAAACACTTTAAAAAACATGTTCTCTGACTAAATTCTCTCTCTCTTTCATGCACTTTGTTATTTATCAACTGCTTCTTTTGGAGATTGATCGTCATCCAATACAACACAGCTAAGACTGGTTTAGTTTTTATCACTAAAGAGAAATAAGGTTCCCACCAGTGGCAACACCCAAAGCTTTTATATATTCAGGGCCACCCTGGGGAGGGGGGCAAGTGGGGCAATTTGCCCCAGGCCCTGGGCCCCACAGGGGCCCCCACAAGAATATAGTATTCTATAGTATTGCAACTTCTTTTTTATGGAAGGGGCCTCTGAAATTGCTTTGCCCCAGGCACCCTGAATCCTCTGGGTGGCCCTGTTTGTATCAAAGAGCTTTCTGAAGGAAACTGAGAGAAATAAAGTGGCTGCTAATTTTGCAATCAGTTCTTCTAGAAAAATGTCCTCAGTACCCTGCCAGTGACTAAGAAATCTGATAACATTTTTTTAAATCCCAGAGACCCATTAAGAGCTCCATGAACAGAAAGGTGAACAGCCAAAATCTGTCATCCCAGAAAAATTGGAGGACACTCAGATTATTTTCATGAATCAGAAACATGATATAGGTGTCCTTCAAACAGGGACACATCATCCATTTAATTAAGAGAAGTGAGTCCCTTTGCAGGAGAGTCTGAATCATCTTAAACCGAAAACAAACTTAAGCTGTGTAGAAAAAGTTTTCAAAAAGGCATGCCTCATTGCCCTGCTAGCACAGGCAACTGTGGGTTTAGCTGAGCATCAATTTGCATGTCCTTTAATATTTTCAACAGGTTGCACAGAAAAACTATAACATGCCTAAACGACAGGCAAAAGTGATGAAGGCCTACACAGGAGCACAGAAGTTAAGTTACTGAGCTTGTGGTGGGGCCAATTATTTAAACACACAAATTCATATTTGGTGTAGTGTTAGGCCAGACTGGACTCCTGAATTTAGCTAACCAAAGGTACTGCTATGTGTACGCTGTGGTTTATTTTGAAGTACTCTGCATGCAGTCCCATTTCATATGCTTGAAATTCCTCTAGGATATATTTGGGTTTGGAAGTAAATGTGGGAGATTTTTTTTTGAGGGGGGAGGGGGAAATCCTGTGCAGGTGCCGAGAGTGCACAGTGAAATTTTCAACCCCTTGTACCTCTTTTTTTTCCTTATACTCCTGGGAGACTTCAGTGCCAGAAGCATAGTTGTGCTCCCTAGAGAGGGTGGAGAGGGGCAGGAATAACGTAGAACTAAAGCCCCAATCACTTCCTGTTGGCTAGCACAACTGGATAGCATGGGGCAACAAGCGCTATAGCCTGTAAAAAAGTACCACAGCAGCTATGTGTGACTGCCAGTGCCTGCATGCAATGCCTTGAGGGGTTGCTGTACATGCACAGCATCCCTTCTTGACATCCCATCACTATTGGCTACGTCTTAAAGTCATGACGTAGGCCAGTAGTGTCCAACCTTTTCAGCCTGCCAGACATGTTATTTCAAAAAGGTTACAATCAATATTTAGGGGTAGGTTCTACGCCCCATTCTGCTGCCTTCATCTTCAAGGAAAGTATTGGGCCTGATTCATCATTACCTTGCACCTAGTCATGTACACCAGTGTAAAGCAATCATACTCCCTTTGTACTGCGTTCCCCCAATTTTTTCAATAAATCAAGATTGGATATCGTTCTAAAACAGTTCAGTTAGAAGTTTTGGGCTTGATGCTGGAATCATTTGGTGAAATTCTGTGGCCCGTGCAGTGCAGCAGGTCCAACTAGATGATCACATGGTCCCTGCTGGTCTTAACATCTATGAGCCTAAACTTTTCATACTTACTTTGCACTGATGTAAATGACTGAACAAGGAGCCAGGCAACAATGAATCAGGCTCGTTGACAGGATTCAAGAAAGAAGGAAGAATGGCAACATCGAATGAAGTGAAGATAAAGAGTTCACTGCAAATGTCACCTGACTAAACGTTTGGTAATCTATGCAAATCATAGTGCTTAGCTTAAAATAGTGTGCAAAATTCTAAATATGCTACATTATGTGATTCCAGAATGAACAATATAATATTCAGACCTCATGTAAGAGAACTTGAAGAGTAAACAAGCATATCCCTGAGGGTTAATCCACAAGCACAGCTGTATTTTCCTCTGCATGTGATTATCCCATATTAACTTGACCTAACACACCACTGTATGCAATTGCTCACTGAAGGCTCCCCTGCCCTCTTGTTCCCTACCTGGACCCAGACCAGATGGGGAAGGGGGCAACAGGCACCATGCTGCCCCTTCCCACAGCCACATGGCGCCAAGCGGGAGGTAGAAGCATTAGTACTGGGGCAGAAACAGCCTTGAAGAGTACAGAAATTCCCCCAGCAAAGGCAACTGGAGCAGAAACAGCACAAGGGTACAGGTGGGAGGCCCACGCAGGCCCCCCTGCTCCACAGATAGCTCTGGAAAACGTGAGGTCAGATTGACCTTTTTCACTAAAGACTTGGTTGATTATGTTCTGTTCGCTGATTGGCTGTTTGCTTTGACCTCCTCCCGCACATTTCCCTCACAGTCCCTTGGCTCCCAGCTCACTCCTCCAGGTCTCTATGCTCCTCTTCGTTTTCTTTCTTCTTCCTCCCACTCTTTTCCTCTCCATAGCTCCTGTTTTCTCCCCTTGCAATCCCACCCCCCACACACCACATGAGTGTTTTGCCCACTCCTTTGTATCTATTAACTCATTCCCTCCAGCTCATCTCCCTCATCTTCCCACCAACCCCATATTACATTTCCAAAACAAAAAATAAGAACTGGAAAAAAAATTAAAGTGGCATTGACAATATGTTTGCCATGCGTTACTGGGCTGTCTCTGCTTGCACGTTTTCATCCTTTCTCCTTCCCTCGTGTCTGTTTAGATGCTAAATGCTTGGGAAAGGGATGTCTCTTACTATAGATATGTATATAGCACATTGGGCCCTGATCTCAGCTAAGGGCTCTAAATGTTACCTTAACTCAAATAATTAATAGCTAAGGATCTGTCCACACTGCACCTATAACCATGATTTTGCATGGCTGGTTACAGGCATGATTTCATTAAATGGTTACAGATAACACTGTTTGGTTTGTGTCCATACATCAACATTTCTGTCATTACAATTGAGTTTTTACAGGAATAGCCAGCACTCTGCCTAACTATGTTTTGATGAGCATCCCTTTAGTTATGGGATATCATTCATGGTAGTGCCGGCTACAGAGTATCAAACTGCTCAGTGGGAGGAGGGAAATTGCACTTCCCAATCCTCACATAGGCCTCCTACACAAAGCCCATTCAACGCTAAGTAATGGGGAATGAGAGTTTCATTCTCAGTCTTCATGCCTCAGAATAGCCCCACTCCGTTTAAAGCAACCAGAGCCTGGATAAACATTGAAATAAATGGCAGTGATTTGAAAAACATTATGTACATCTATGGAAAAATGAAGCAATGTTTTCTACTGTAGTGTCTGAAGTGGGAGTGCTAAAGGAGGGCTATTTCCAGAGATAAATCTGTGTTTCTGTGGGAAAAAGGAGAAACCGTGGAGCAGGTGAGTCACAAGGTGCCTAAGGCTTTTTCTAAAGATGTTCCAGCCTGTTGTTTATTATTGTTTATTTCACAAGAAAGGCTACAAAGAGTTTAGTGACATATGGAAGAGGAATGAAATTTTAAAACGTGAACTGACTTTTTAGGAATATGCTCACTTCCTATTAGAGAGAGACAGCTGATGCTCCCAGGGCTGGTGCCTAGAAACATCATCATTTCATTATGTGAAGAGACATGTCTAATTTTTCCACAGGGAATATTTTTTTTATTTCAGTCACATCCTCGTCTCTTTCTCTTACTCACTCATGCTCATATGCATACCACACATATACCCGCAGACCTGCAAAACAGGGTAAGCGAGAGCCTGCCTCATCAGTGTAAAGTCACTTCAAAGTGCATATGTAATCTTAGCTTAACTTAAATGAAAAATATGTCAACAGGACATGTTTTGTGGCCAGTTTAGGGCACTGAGCCCCCACTAATCTTATCATGGGTGGACCTCTACTCAAATCAGTAGAGCTCCATTGGGTTCAAGTACCTGACAATGCAGATGACCTTGCAGGATCAGGGTCTATAACAGATAAAGGGGAAAGTTCCCATGAACCAAGCCCTCAGTCAGAATAATTTTGTCTTAATGCAAATAAAAAGAAGCAGGTGGAAGAGAAATAATTAAAACTAAGTACTTTCAGGAATAGATTCAAAAAGGAAAAACTCCTAAAATTAGATTAAAGCCACTTCTTAGACTGTAAACTCATTGGGGCAGGGACTGTGTTTTTGTTGTGTGCACACAGGGCCTAGCACCAGGGAGTTCATGAGAGGGGCCAGTAGACACTAATTCAATACAAAAAAAGGTTAATAATTGTAATTTAAAAACACAGGACACAGAGAGAACACTTCTTCACTTGAAGGAAGCCAAACGGGATGATCTAATCAGTCTTTCCCCATTTCTAAGGCATTGCATGGCATTAGGCTGCTTTCCCTCGACACCTCTATTCCTCCCCACTCTCCAAAAAAAAAAAAAAAAAAAAAAAAAGCTAGTAGGCCTCTTCATACAAAAATATTTTGTGTACTACTAGGTACATTGTAGAAAATCTCTGAAAACCCATAACAGAGATATTCCCCAAATCAAAAATGCTTCAATAAGCTGCATTTAAGGTTAAAAGTGCACATCAATGTCCTCAGAGGTAAAGACCTTGCAAGAGCATTGGTCTTATCTAAAAACAAACAGTAGGAAACAGAGGCCTTGTCTATATGGAAAGCTTCCTCAGTTGACCCAGAGATGTGACTTTAAAACAACTTAGTTATCCTGTTGAAAAAAAACCCTTGATCAAACGGAAACCAGGTTTATAATGATTTAGCTGACCTCAGGCAGTGTCCACTCAGGGTTTTGCACCAGTTTAATTAACATGGATTTTAAAACAATTTAAAGTTAGATCATGTAACCACCCACTTGGAGTTTGCCAGCTCCTAAAGTGCCAGCCTGTGCCTGTAGGGTGTGGGACTAAATCTGTAATAGCTACCTGGGCCCTCTGGCACCATGTCCAAGCATGCTTGGAGTCACATGTCGGGACAGAATGGACTAGAAACTCCTGCTGAGGTCAATAGGGAGGTTTCTGCATGGGGTGGTCTGGACATACAGGGCACTGGGCCATTGATCCAAAGCTGCTCAGCTCCCACAGTGGGTGAGGACAGTCTGACTCAGAGACAAAGAGATGAGTTTTTAGTTTCATACTGTTTTGAGCTTTGAGTCTGGGAGCTGAGAACTGCTCAGGGAGTTTCTGATTACTTTCCCCTCCCCTGCCCACAAAGGGAATCTTCAGACTGCTGTGGGAAAGTTGAATGGCTCAGTCAGTCCCAGCCCTCCACAGATCAGCATTCTAAGTGGAAGAGATCTCATCCTGTGCCAGCTAGAGAGAACCAGCCAAGACCTCCACAGGACTCCAGACCAGGGAACCAGCAGGCCCGGTAGGAGCCAGGAGAGGACCCTGATCCACCCAGGGCAAAGGCAAAGTAAGGGAACATCCCTTTCTGTGTAAAGCAGCTAATGTTCATAATGCTGCAGCACTCATCTCTGGCCTCACCCTCAGTGTACCCTCTGCCTGGGAAGTTGCCAGGGAGGGAGCTGGCGGTTGAGAAGAATTGTGAATGTTGGGAGATGGGGAATTGGTTGATTTGTTAGTATATAATACTTGGTTAACTCTAAGCCTTTCTTTCCCCAGATCATTTTTCCTATTCCCAGTAAAGACCCTCTTTGTTATACAGTTATTTGGGGTGTGCCATTTCTTTGCTGGGGTTTGTGTTGATATACTTAACCAGCTTTCCACTGGAAAATGCAGTTTAATCAAAAACTAAACATTTTGCAGGTACATGTTGGTTTAGATGAAATTGCTTCCTTTTGATAATGTAAAGTTTCATTTAGACGTTTACATAAACGTCTATTAGTTATTTCTGCAGTTAGCAGGTGTGCTAGAAAAGCATTAAAGACTGGGCTTAAAGAGACTGTTCAAGCACAGCTCATTGAAGTCAGAGAAATGTACTGTAATACATACATTACTCATGTATTCCCAAAACTACATGGTAAAGTACAAAGAGTTATATATGTACTGCATTTGGGGCAAGTGTTACTGCCTAATAATGTCAGCTCTATATAGTCAGATTTTCACATTAATAATTATTTTCATGCTTCCCTTTTTTGTCACTATGGTGTTTTCATAGAATCATAGAATTGTAGGACTGGAAGGGACCTTGAGAGGTCATCTAGTCCAGTCCCCTGCACTCACTGCAGGAGTGAGTATTAGCTAGACCAGGGGTCAGCAACCTTTCAGAAGTGCTGTGCCGAATCTTCATTTACTCACTCTAATTTAAGGTTTCATGTGCCAGTAATACATTTTAACGTTTTTAGAAGGTCTCTTTTTATAAGCCTATAATATATAACTAAATTATGGTTGTATGTAAAGTAAATAAGGCTTTTAAAATGTTTAAGAAGGTTCATTTAAAATTAAATTAAAATGCAGAGCCCTCCGGACTGGTGGCCAGGATCTGGGCAGTGTGAGTGCCACTGAAAACCAGCTCGCGTGCCGCCTTCAGCACCCGTGCCATAGGTTGCCTACCCTTGAGCTAGACCATCCCAGACAGATATTTGTAACCTGCTCTTAAAAATCTCCAGTGATGGAGACCCCACAGCCTCCCTAGGCAATTTATTCCAGTGTTTAACTACCCTGACAGTTAGGAAGTTTTTCCTAACATCCAACCTAAACTGCCTTTGTGGAATTTAATCCCATCATAAAAAGAAATACACAAAAAGGGGAAAAGCCCTGGTTTGATTTGGGGTTTCTTTTTCTTCTTCCCCCCTCCCTTTTTTTCACCTTTAAAACCAGGTCTCCCGCATAGCAAATAAATGGAATGTTACCACCTTTGGGCCAGCCACTATTTATTTCTTTTGTGTAATATTTCACTTCCCGAGTCGCCCACTGAATATTTTTTTAATCTTGTTTAAGGTGAATAAGTGAGGACTCTTCAGAAAGGCTGCCAGGGCAACCCTGAGGAGCTGGCAAAGAGTTTTCAGTCACCAAAGAAAACTCATGTAATTTGCCTGAGTCATTCAGCATTAAAATAAAATTAGAGCTATTGAGCTTCAGAGCAAAACGCATCAGCAGCACTGAGCTGTCATTCTCTAAGGAGTATGAGGTAACAAACTGGTTACATTGTCATAGCATTTGGACTTTCACATCACTTTCAATTCAAAGTCAATAACTTTTACAAATCTCTGCCACTCACTTAGACGTACACTTGCAAGCCGCTGTGAAATACGTTATTGAATTGAATAACTTCACTTGTAAGCCTGAAGATCTCCAAATTAAGGTTCCAGCTAAAGATCAGTGCAAGCGGACTCCCCACGTGGAAGCCCATTATTTAGAAAATCCTACAACTGGGTAATTGAAAGTCCAGTGCTGGGACTTGACAGAGAGAACACTCCTGGAGATTTCACTGCCATGATCTGGGAGAAATCTCAGACTGGACCTAGTACAAACAGAAAAGGTGACATGTATTTATGACATTATCTTCCATGAACATAGGTAAATGATTTTGTTTATTCTAATTATATTATTTTGGCTCTTCTACCACACTCATCACCATAGCATTGGAGCACTTATATGCTCACTTAAAATTTCTCCCTGAGCAGGAAGTGCATCACCTGCTAGTATGCCACAATCCCTTTCTGGAGAATTATTAGCTCCAACATGGGGCCAAATCTTCAAGAGATAGATCCACAGAAGAGACTTAGATGAGCAGTGTCTAACTTTGGGGTGTCCTGCTGCCAAGTGGAATGTGAAGACCTCACTTAAGCACCCAGACTCCCTGTTCAATGCATAGAGCAGGGGTCAGCAACCTTTGAGACGTGGTGTGCCAAGTCTTCTTAAATTACAGTAAATAAATGATTTTGCATGCCAGTGATACAGTTTATATTTTCTGGGGCCAGTGGACAGAACCCCAGACTGGCAGTGGGCTGAGTGGGGTTGGCGGACGAAACCCCAGACCGGCAGCTGGCTGAGCCACTCAGCTCGCTGCTGGCCTGAGGTTCCATCTGCCAGTCCCTGCCAGGCGTGGTCCCGGTCACCAGCCCCATTCAACCTGCTTCCGACCCAGAGTTCCATCCATCCAGGATAGCAGCTTGCTGAGTGGGGCTGGTGGCTGCGACCCCAGGCCAGCAGCAGGCTGAGTCGGGCCGGTAGTTGGGACCCCGGCTGGCAGCAGAGTGCTACTAAAAATCAGCTCACGTGCCACAGGTTGCTGACCCCTGGCATAGATAGATGTCTAAAAATGGGGCTCTCGGAAGCCAGCAAATTGAGTGGGAAGCCATCTAAACTAGCCAATAGAAAAACGTTAAGCAGAGGGGCATCCCCTAAGCCCCACCCTTCAAAAGGTAACTAAGTGTCTAACTGGAGGACAGAGGCAATCACCTATCTCTGATGTAGATTCACAGCTATGAACCCTCTCCTAGAGTTAGGCATTTAAGGCTGGTCAGGTCAGTCCTTCCTCATGAAGAACCAAAGAGACTCTCATCCTTTTATAGCTCATGGTTCAGTGGTTAGGCCATCAACTAGGGTTATAGGAGACCTGTTTTCAAATCTCTGCTCTGCCTGATTTGGTCTCCCACATCCCAGCTGAGTGCTCCTAATCTCTCCTATTGAAGCTATTTCATCTTGTATAAATAATTAAATATTCATTGGAACAGGGACTGGAACCAAGTCTTCGCCTGGCAGTACAGTAAACAAGCCAGTGGGCTGTAGGCTCTTACTGGCCCAAAGTGGAACAGCTCCAACAGGAGACAGAGAGAGAAACCTGCCTGGGTTCAAGTCCCCGCTCTAGGGCAGGGATTCAACTTAGTCTCCCTCATCCTTGCTGAGTGTTCTATCACCACTGGGCTATTGGGTATAACGTAGATCGCCACTCATCTGCATGGTTTGTCTTTTGTGTGGGTTAAGTGTGATCTGAGAACACTATGGAATCACATAGGTGGGAAAATACAGTTTGAGAATCCCGCCTTTGCTTAGGTATATACCAGGTGCCACACTGCTTGGTGTGTCAGGACTCAGAAAGTTTTGTACATGTCTGTAGGCAGAAACTTAGGTGCTTAGGGACTTCAGGTGTCTGCAGAGTAAGGTAGCAGCTGAGTTGGGGTTTTGCAGATCTCAATAGCACCTACATCTTGGACTTGGACACCTAACTACCTCTGTGGACCGAGCCCAAAGCCTTTGTTCAAATCAAACTTTCAAATGAAGTCAATACGTTTAAGTGAGAAGCTCAAGATTTGGCTCATACAGTACCAGTGAATGTTTCCTACACAGTGCATTTTAAGCAGTCAAAGAAGTTGTCCTCTGAGAAGTGCTCTTTCATCTTCCGCACCCCACTTCACACTGATATCTTAAAGCTTATTAGGAGTTCATTTTATCAGATTTCGTGGGGATTTTTACCACCTAATTCCCCTCTGTGTATGTGATGTGCAAAAATAGAACCTTTTAATGTAATAGCAGATATATATTATACCATCCTGTGAACTTTTGTGACACTACAGCCATTTTTGTGTAAATGTCAGGAGCTTGCAACCTCTGTTCCAGAACCCACCAGAGACCAAGCAGACAGAGCTTTTCTCATGCACTGTCTACATAGTTCATGCAGATACATAACACTACTGTTTCTGTTTCACTTCTGGGATTATAATGATCAGGGAAAGTGCTATTATGCAGAATATAGTCATTAAACTGGCCTCAATGCTTGCTGATATTGACACGCTTCTTTTTTTTAATGAAGAAATACCAGCAAACTAAAGCAGCCAGTATTTCAGCAGATCTCGGACAGCCCCTAATTTGACAGACTGTGATTAGAAAGTAGGTCGCTTGTTGCCATATATATCCTTCCTTTTGCATGGTCAGAACCATTCAAAATAAAATAAAATAGCAGTTGCCAAACTACATTTTCTACAAAACTATTTATTTTGTGGTGTTCATTTTTAAAGCATATCTGACTACACCAAAGATCCAAAAAACTATACAAGAAAAATGGAGTGGGTTTTTTTTGTTTTGCTTTTGTTTTTTCATTTTCATTTTATTTGTAACAGAGATAAAGACTTCCTGGTTTTCCTCAGCAGGGTAAATAGAAAAATGTGTCCTCTCAGAAGGGCTATTCATTGGTGCATATTGGTGTGAGCTGTTCTTTAGCTGCCCATTTGTGCGTAGCTCATCAGAGTTGTACACAAAAATGACACATATTCCTAGTATTTCAAATTCACAAAGGATTTCAAAACCACCATGTTCAATCAAAGTCATCTATCATTCCATCCCATGCGATGGCGTACAATAAAATGAAACAGAACTAGCCTAAAATCAGGGCCGTCCTTAGCCATAGACAGAATAGGCAGCCGCCTAGGGCACCAGTATGTCTGGGGGCACCGCTCTGCTGGGAGCCTGGAGAGACGGAAAGCAGTGGAGCATGTAACAGCAGGGCTACTGGGTCCTAGAGAGAGCCGAATGCAGCACAGTCTGAGGGAGGGGATTGGCTGCTGTGGTCTCTGGGAAGGGGTGGGGAAAGGAACTCACCTGTAGGGTGACCAGATGTCCCAATTTTATAGGGACAGTCCAGATTTTTGAGGTTTTTTCTTATATAGGCTCCTATTCCCCCCATCCCTGTCCTGATTTTTCACACTTGCTGTCTGGTCACCCTAGGTGGGGGTAAATGGTACGTATATGAGACAAAGCCCCAAATATCAGGACTGGCCCTATAAAATCAGGACTTCTGGATCTGGTCACCCTAGCTAGGGAGCGCGTCTGTCCCTCGGGCTGGCAGCGATCCATCTCATCCAGGGGGGAGCTGCACAGGGCAGGATGAGCTGCTGTGGCTCCATGGGTGTCCCGTCCCTGAGATCAGATGCTGTGCTAACTTCACCATGGTCTGTTGGGCTGGCAGTGGTGCCCCTTGGCGTGTGATCGGACCTGAGGGTTTGCTGCTGAGGTTGCCACTCTGCACCCAAAGAGGTGGATTTTGGGGTCCTGCAGTTTTCCACCTATCGCCTCCTCTCGCAGCTCATATCGCAGCTGTTGGACCAGCAGGCTGGGGGGTGAGCCAAGCATGAAAGCAGTACTGCATTGCCATTTAATAAATTTGTTCACCAAAAATGCTTACTAACAATCCTGAATTCAATTTCAATATTTTTTGTTAAAAAAAATCAATATCTTAGCCAAAAACAGAAAATTAAGTTGTTGACAATTATTTGTGACAAGTTTGTTATGGGGAAGGGAGTGGGCCAGTTTTCATCAGAGAAACAAAAAATGTTGACTGACTTTCCTATAGACCTGTTACTGCTAAATAGAGCCCTCCAACAACTGTAATATGCTCATCTCCTTACTAATGTATAGAGCAGGAGTCAGCAACCTACGGCACATGTGCCAAAGGTGGCAAGCAAGCTGATTTTTGGTGGCACGCAGCGGTGGGCTGAGCGGCTCAGCCCACCACTGCTCTGGGATTCTGGCTGCTGCCCCATTGCCACCCAGGGTCCCAGCCACTGGCCCCATTCAGCAGCCACTGCTGGCCTGGGGACCCCCAAGGAACCCCAGGCTGGCAGCAGGCTGAGCAGGCCGGCTGCTGATACCCTGGCTGAGCCACTCATCCCGCTATTGGCCTGGGGTTCCATTCACTCAGCTGGTAGGTAGGCTGAGCAGGACTAAATTCAACCAAATAGGAAAACAAGAGCAACTAATGACAAAGTGCAAGAACCTAGAGCAGTGGTCCCCAACCTTTCTCGTCTGGCGGGCACCAGATGAAGGACCGTGGGGGTGGACGAACGTCTGCCGAAATGCCACCAAAATTCAGTGGCATTTCAGCGGTGATGCCTCTGGATGGTGCTGCTTGTTGGCGGCAAGCGGAGTCATCCAGAGGCATTGCTGCTGAAATGCCACCGAATTTCGGTGGCATTTCAGCGGATGCTCATCCACCGGCCAGTATGCGGGTGCACTGAGAGGCCCCAGCGGGCGCCATGGCACCCTCGGGCACCGCGTTGGGGACCCCTGACCTAGGGAGCCTTCTGAAGCACAGTGATCGTTTTGATTTAAATGGACTTGAACTGTATGAAGAATTGAGTACACTGTCATCAATGGTGCCACATGCAAAATCGATGATGGACATCATCACACCAGCAAACTTGTTGACATATATCCTAATGTTTACATTGCCACTTGTATTCTACTGACAATTTCTGTAACAGTAGCATCAGGAGAAAGGAGTTTCTCAAAACTAAAGCTCATTAAAAACTATCTCCGCTCTACAAGGAGTCAGGAACAGTTGATTGGTCTTGCTACTCTTGCAATCAAACAATACATCACTTTGTCTTTGTCATACAATGACATTATTACTGATTTTGCAGCCAAACAAGCCAGAAAGATTGCTTTTAATTAAAAACAAATCCTTGTTTCAATACCTCTTCATATAAATTTCCAATAAAATGTTGACAAATTAAAAAAATTATATTATTTGCATCATTCTGTCAAATGAGAATTTTTTCTGTAGTGCTGCCTCTTTAGCGCTAGTCCATCTGCATTACAGTGTGCTTAATTAAGTTAAACTGGTTTTAATAACATGCATGTGGCAAGTTTTCCAATAGTGTAAGCTTATGTTTGTGTTGCTAAGAGCAAGACAGGCACAGGGGCACCAGCTTAATAATCCCGCCTAGGGCACCGTACATCCTAAGGACGGCCCTGCCTAAAATCATTTTTTTTCATTAGAGTGAGATAGAGTTTATGTATTTTCAGACAAACTAGCTATTACTTCAGACAAACTAGCTATTACTTCAGTCAATAGTTCACAATCATAATGCAGATTATTCTTCCCAACCATCTCTGGAAGAAAAGGAGTGTCTTCATACAAGAGTTTTGTGTTGCTTCATGAACCACTCCTTCTGTTGTGTGAGCTCCTTGAATTGGCACCATTTTGGATTAGTCTAGAATGAGAAAGCAGCAATTTTGCAGCCGTGATAGCAGGTGCAAAAGGAGTAATAGAACATCTCCCAAAACCTTGTTGGAACATTATGAAAAATTCTAAAAGGTATTAGCAGTTATTCAAGTATTTTAAAGAATTTTAGGATATTCTAGACGCATCAGCAGAATATAGGTGAAAACTATTCCCTCCCTCAAAGATTCTTAGCAAGCCATCTTCCTGAAAAGAAACACATCTCTAAAAATTATTAAGTGTCCTGTTTTTGTTTCATTGTTTCATTTTTCTGCTAGACATCTGGATTTGGTGAAATATATTCTGGCTGACAGACTAAAGAGAAATACATATGCTTTTGGTTGTAACAGACAGGCATATGGGCAGACATTCCATTGGTCTACTACACCACAAAACAGAGTGACAGCTACAAAGATGCACAACTTTGACACAAAACAATGAAGAAATATGTGCAGTAAAAACATCGTTTTTAAGCTCTATCTAGAAATGCTATACAAGGTGTCTCATACATTATCATCTTTTTTCACAACAGGAGATGGGTGAAAGTGTAACCCACAGGTCAGCGTGTTCTTCCAGTCCACAGAGGAGAGGAGTTACTGCCCCTAAGTACAAAGCCTTGAGCCTTCAGCTCAGCTGTAGCAGTATATGATTTTAGCTTTGGAAGTCTCCAGTTCAATCCCTGTTTTGCTGGCCACGAGGGTAGCCATCACACAAGCCACAAAGGTCAGATTTGAAAGTCTTTGGATCCCGGGTTTTGGTTTGACCTAACACAAAGACAACAGCAAAGTTAGGATCCAGATCAGAGCTTCAGAAAATGAAAGTGTACAGATCCCCATTTTTAAATAAATCTAAAGGAAACAACACTGATTCTTCTTGGAGGGCTTTAAAAATAGTAATTCTAATTCCTAATAAAGGTTCCAGAGAGAAGCACAAAGCATCCCCATGGAGCAGAAATGGTCTGTGGATTTAGGTTAACAAAGATGCCCATTTGTTTTTTGTGTGAGCTAAAGAACGCAATATACATTTGGCTGACCTAATTTCCCAGAGTTTTTAAAGTTACTCATACTGTGGCGTGTCTCCAGACTCCTGAATAAAGGTAACAGAAAGCCTATCTCCTTTTTAAAACATGTTTAATTGAGTGCTGGAAACCTCTGGTATGATGATTAGCCTCTTTATTTAACACTGCAGTTGACATCAGATTCAAAGTACCTCTATTAAACACAGCCCTACTGGGATGCCACAAAGAGTGAGAAATTGCTGTTATCCTAAATAATTCAGTAACAATCATCTCTTCAATTAATTCTTTTCTTTAGAAAAAACTATTTATTTATTAAACAGCCATGAGAAGAGAACTCCCTGGAACAAGGCACATATTATTAAACAAAACTTCCCTATCATCTGGCTTTCCCCGGATTTATTATAGAGCTCTTAACTATGTGTTGGATCTTCCTGTGGCTATGCAACAGTAGCCACTGACAGAACATTGGATTTAATATAGCTTTAGTCTAGCAACATCTGACTCAGTTTCCATATGCCCAGTCCCCTGCCCTGAACACAAATGCTCAGAGAGCCCCAACCTCACAGAGCACAGATGGAGGAGCACCCATCTGAGTTCCAGGGATGGTAACTAGACAGTGCCATGGAAAATGTTACTGCCTCCTTTCACATGGGCCAGGCAAAAGCAATGGAACCCTGCAGAAGGGCACCTGTCTCGGTCCTCCACAGACATAAGGAGGTCCCTTCCCCAGGGATCTTGCATGACATGGTGTTGTTCAGTGAATGAAGTAGCCTATGTCAGTTTGAGTTTTTCATTTGAGAATGTCAAATGTTGCTTTGGTAATGGGTAGTACATGAGCCATATTTATTTCTAACTCCTCATCCTGCAGCTCCTTGCCTTCACTATGTAGTGTGCCCTCTGTGGAGAGCCTTACCAGGTCTGCATTTCACGTATAGCTAGCCCCACTGGTGCAGTTTCATGAGCATTTTCTGAAGTGGAGGAAGTGCTTTGCACAATGGTTTCTTTTAATATGGTTTCCAGCATGTAAAGATCTAGTTCTGCCTCCACCTATTTCTGCCCATAAACATAGTCATGAAACTATTCAGAGCCAAACAATGGTTAGAATTTCTTTTTAAAAGTGATAAACAGTTCAATTGTGCATTAGTCTATGTTTTGGGCAACAAACTTGTACTGAGTCTGTGTCCTACATAGCTGCCCTCACCCAGGCCCACACAGCAATTGCTCCTGTTAAATTTGTGGCTCTTTCCTTTACCACGTCACAGAACAAGATACAGTCCCCAATTGTGGTGTTGACCATTTTCACCCCAAACCAACATACCAACAAGTACTTCAACCTCATCCAGCTCCTCAAAGCTCTGGGACATAGTATTTTTGTTAAATCTCAGATGCTGAGGAACTCTCCAAAGGATTCCTTTAACATTCACTGAAATTCCCTTTAACATATCTCTACTGAAAGGGAAGTTGAAGATGTAAACTTTTACTCTCTCTATTAGGTTGGAGCTGCCAAATGCTTGGCTGGCATCCAACATGGAAAACACTCTTGCCTTTTGAAGTCTAGTCATGACTCCCACAACTGTTGGTATAAAGTAGCACTCAAGTTTGATGGCCTTATTTAAAATCTTTTGGATCTGTATAAATCCTAAGCTTATTTGGTTTTATTACAGTGACCATATTATTAACCCAGTCAGCTGACTTATTCAGTGACATTTAATTATGTGATTTGATCCAGTTCAGCTTTTACTGTCTCTCCGGTGCTAATAAAAATGTATGTGGTACATGACTTTTGGTGACCCACTGGCATTGATAGCAAGGTGATGTATTATATCCTTAATGAATCCCATCATTAGCTGTAACCACGTGGGCTGAAGGGGTTTCCCTCCCCTCAACTTTTGATTATCCTGTTAATTGTTGCTCTGTGTGGTGGCAGATCTTATATATTTTCATCTCTAGTTCCCCCCCCCCAACATTTTTTCATATACCATATGTCTTTTCCTCTCCACGAAATGACCATGCTTAGCTTGTGGGAACTCTAACAAGGCCATAACTCAAGAGACTATAGTTGCAAGCAATGATATAGGTTCTCCTTTCTGCTTTTATTTTCACTCCATCTTAGGCATCAGTAGTCATGCATCACCTACCCTGCTGTGCAAAGGAGAACTAAAACATTTGATAGCAGACAATGCAATATCTTTAAAATCTATATTAAAACTAAGAAATATTCCAGAATCAGTTGGCCTGTTAGATTCAACATCCATGAGTTATTGAAGTGAAGGTGGAGGTAATAATATGCAGAACTCAATTAACAAAGTTTGGAGGTCTTTCTAAAGGATATGTTCTAGTTCAATCACATGTTAATTTGGTTATTATGAGGTGAAGTTCCATAGCCTATGTTAAGCAGAAAATCAATCCAGATGATCACAATGGTCTTTTCTGGACATAAAAAAAATCCCTATGAATCTGTGAAGATAATTGGACAGCACACTTTAAAAGACTGGGTGATCTGATAAAACTGGGTACTTTAAAAAAAATACAGTATACTAGATTTCTGAACAAAGTGGGCCTTCAGTTAGCCAATCACTGACTTGTTCCTTGCATTAGGCAGGGCATCAACCTCCCCAAAATTTGAACTGTAGTTCACTGTAATAAAGTTCTGCTTATCACTGAAGGTAAATCTCCACTTTCTCTCATGGCTGGGTGGACAGTAACAGAATCTGTTTCTGCTGGTGGTTATCACACAACTGGTAGGTATCACACCCTTCTATCAAGGAATGGAGCTGTGCGTTCATTCCTGGCCTGGGAAATACTCTCTCAAGTCTGTAAAAGCAGCAAAGAATCCTGTGGCACCTTATAGACTAACAGACGTTTTGGAGCATGAGCTTTCGTGGGTGAATACCCACTTCTTCAGATGCATCTGAAGAAGTGGGTATTCACCCACGAAAGCTCATGCTCCAAAACGTCTGTTTGTCTATAAGGTGCCACAGGATTCTTTGCTGCTTTTACAGATCCAGACTAATACGGCTACCCCTCTGATACTCTCTCAAGTCTGTCAAAACAACTATCAATGCCAGTTGTGAGGTGTTTATTTTTTGCACGACTTCCTTACTTAATGAAGTGGAGACAACAGCTGTCTGTCCTTGAAATATGATTCCATCCTGTACACCCAGTTCATCTTTAATTTGAAAGTATTTGGTTCTGCTCCTACTGGTACCTGGATTTTATCTTCTGGTCACCCTGCTCATAGTGCTTTCTTGTCTGCCTACCATTTAATGTCCTTTTCCATATCCTCTTTGATTCCCATCAGCTTTGCTGTTGAAACAGGGAGACTGAATACATTAGAATGCTTCACTGTGTCCTTATTCCCTTCCCCTAGTTTGCTGATGCTAGGCATATATGCCTTGCTCAGCGTGTCAGCTAGCATCTATATACATCCTGGACAATATCTGATCTCTACCTGTGACCCCTGGGAGGTATATCAACATACTCTGCAGTCTTTTGGAGAAGGGGCTTTGCCTTGAGTGTCACTAGGGGTTTGTGGTCTGATTGCATTGTTATTGAATGACCACAGGCGTACTGCTAAAATCACTCCACTCCAAATGCCAGCATCTCTTTTTCTATTTGGCCATCTCCTATTCAGAGTCTGATAGGTCTCTGCTGGCATAAGCGACCAGCAGAAAAGCAGTTCCTGCAAAAGAGCTATACCCATTTCTCACGCTGCCAATCACTGCACTGCAGACTCTGCCACGATGGTTCATTAGCACAGAGTGAAGCTGAACCCAGGTTAAGTTGAACAAGTGACAATTTATTAAACCCTGGGAAATGCTCTGTGCATGTGGCTGTATTGCTTCCAGCTTCACTTGGGTACCATTGGTGTCCTGTCAACAACAGCTCCTCCAGGGAACATGCGCCCTCTGACTCCAGTTCCACTGATCATGATAGTTAGGGTCTTCCCTGCAGGCTTCTCTCTCTCCCAGTCTCTCTACAGCTTCTTGAGCATTCCAAGTCCCCTCTTTTTAACTTCCTAATGTCCTTTGTAGGGGAATCAGGTGATCTCTGTTGAGGTGTGCCTTCTTAATAACTAGGGTTGACTAGCCCCAGGCCTCTAGCCATTAAGGGGCAAGCCACCCTGTTACGCCCCCTCAGCTCTACGCCATCTTGTAGTAAGAGGAATGGTGCTTAGTTTGTCCATACCAGTGTGGTATTGTGATATGCTGACATTGATAATAAACTTTGCCAGTATGATCATAGGCACACAGCACTTTTCAATCCATTGCCCATGCTAACTAGCCTTTTTTCATGTTACACACTTATGCTAAAAGCAACAAAGAATCCTGTGGCACCTTATTGACTAACAGACGTTTTGAAGCATGAGCTTTCGTGGGTGAATACTCACTTCGTCGGATGCCTGTAGTGGAAATTTCCAGAGGCAGGTATATATATGGAAGCAAGCTAGAGATAATGAGGTTAGTTCAGTCAGGGAGGATGAGGCCCTCTTCTAGCAGTTAAGGTGTGAAAACCAAGGGAGGAGAAACTGGTTTTGTAGTTGGCAAGCCATTCACAGTCTTTGTTTAATCCTGAGCTGATGGTGTCAAATTTGCAGATGAACTGAAGCTCAGCAGTTTCTCTTTGAAGTCTGGTCCTGAAGTTTTTTTGTTGCAGGATGGCCACCTTAAGATCTGCTATAGTATGGCCTGGGAAGTTGAAGTGTTCTCCTACAGGTTTTTGTATATTGCCATTCCTAATATCTGATTTGTGTCCATTTATCTTTTTCCATAGAGACTGTCCAGTTTGGCTGATGTACATAGCAGAGGGGCACTGCTAGCATATGATGGCGTATATTACATTGGTGGACATGTAGGTGAATGAACCAGTGATGGTATGGCTGATCTGGTTAGGTCCTGTGATGGTGTTGCTGGTGTAGATATGTGGGCAGAGTTGGCATCGAGGTTTGTTGCATGGATTGGTTCCTGAGCTAGAGTTACTACGGTGCGGTGTGCAGTTACTGGTGAGAATATGTTTCAGGTTGGCAAATATATACCTGCCCCTGGAAATTTCCACTACATGCATCTGAGGAAGTGGGTATTCACCCATGAAAGCTCATGCTCCAAAACGTCTGTTAGTCTATAAGGTGCCACAGGATTCTTTGCTGCTTTTACAGATCCAGACTAACACGGCTACCCCTCAGATACTTGACACCATTAATTTACAGGAGGATGCTCCAGGTGATCAGTTAGTTTTGGATGAATTGTGTCTTTAATAATTGTCAAAGCACTTAGACTTTATTTAGGCACTTTCATGTAAATAAATATAAATGATATATACATTTATAGTGTGTTTGCCAATCAAGTGTTTTGAAGCCTAATTCTATCAGGCTTTTCTATAAAAAGAGAAGTTTTGATCTGAAGGGAGACTTTTAATTGCTTGTTTTATTTATTCTAAAGTTAGTGGAGTCTCCAATTCAAGTTTATCTTTTTCATTCAAGTTCTTTAAAAGAATATTCTCAATGACAACTACAAGATGTCATGGACTTCTTCAGCACCTGCACTTGTGAACTAGGGTTTGTTTCATAATTTGGAATGTTTTGTTTATTTTTTGGTTCTGTCACTACAGCATCATTTTCTTGTCAAGAGTTGCTCTCTGGAGTGATTTAAATTATGTAGTTTAAATCTGAATTTGATTAATGTGCTACAATTGTCATCACTGATGCTCTCCATAAACAATTCCTTTCCTTTCCTTCTCCTCCGTTTTTAGAATTTGAAGTGTTGTTTTGGCTCTTGATGAGGGAAAAAGTAAATGATTCTCTCTCTTTCCCCACTCTCCCACCCCAGTAAGCCTTCAGGGAGTCCCGTAATATATCTGGCAAGATCATAGGATACTTGTTTTTATTCATTTATTTCTTGATCTTTATAATAAACTCACCAGCTTTAGAGATGTGAATCCTTAGAAAGGAGTTTTGTCAGAAAGCATCAATCTTTAAGATTGACTTGGAAACATGATCAGAAATATGAATTGTCGATGCAACTACTTATCTGTCCTGCCAGAAATCAACAACATATCTATTCTAGAAAATGGGTGGGGGAAATGTATATTTACTGTATGCCAGCGTTGAGAGATACAAAATAACTTGTAGGCTTAGACCAACATTTTCGATTTTGGGTACCCAACATTGGGCACCTAAACCAAGGGGCTTGATTTTCAGAGACACTGAGTCCCTGAAGCTTCATGTGACTTCAATTTATGCACAGTATTAAATATATGGATCTTTAAAATGGGTTTATATAGGGATCTGTCAAGAATGGGATACCTACTAAGTTGAATTGTTCACTGATATTCAGAAGAATATCCTTGCGCTCCACCAATGTAACCAAAGCCTCACATTATTAGATTTTAGTAGGATCGATGTATATCAGATTATTTTAATACCTCATAGTAATGATTAAATATAAATAATATTTATCAAGCAGTGTTAAAAACAAAGCCATCCACTGGCATACAGGAATCCAAGTATGAAAGGGAAATGCTATAGAATTAACCTGTGCTTGTATGCTCTGCTCAAAGGAAATTAGTAGGGTCCAGTACAGAGGATCCCTCCCACCCGCAATGAAAATATAGAGGCTTTTTTCCCCAGACTTTGCAGCAGAAGTCTCCACAAATAATATTAGTTAAATATCAATTTAGAGAATATGCAAAGAGCTCTCTAATTTCTAGCTAACATTGATGAAGTAGTATAAGTTAGTCTTAAGGAGGGAAGATGATATCCAATTGTTCTTGAGGGCCTTCATCAGACAGATTAGGGATGATCATGCCCACTGGAGACACAGTTGCCTCTTGTAGCCTGAAATATAAATTCAGTTCACAATTCCTCTATAATAATAAAAATAATAATTGCATGAACATTACATCAGTTTTTTATTTGCCTTACAACAGATGACCATATTCTGCTATCAATTTTCTGTTCACTAGCTGAGCGGAAGGTTGCGTTGGTGTTTCTGCTTCATGCTTATGATGATGAAAGTTTAGAAATCAGGATTCTCAAATAGCACAATATTCAGTATAAGAAAGTGAAGCAAACAGAGAAGAAAATGAGGAATGGCAGCAAACAATCCCATAGCAGAAGAAGGCACAGAGAGCAGGGAACATTGCACTCTGCAGTGCTCGAGATCAGCGGTGTTTTTTTGAGCAAAGATTCATGGCCCCTGCTACCTATGATCGTTATGCCCAATGAATGTACTTAATGTTTTTTTAAGTGGTTATGAGTTAATGAATGAGATCTGCTTCCTTTGTCTCAAATACAATTTACTGCTGAGACATTAGTTTATTGTAAATTAGAAGATTTAACTGGAGCAGAGTTGGATTTTGTTCATAGTTTCAAATATTCATGCTCTGTTTTTATTGGTACTGAAAAATATTACATATCTGGGAATATTTAATTGTACTTATCATGGGAATTTTTAAGGGTTTGAAACATAAAACCTCCAGGAATTCAATGAACAGTTCAATTGCAATAGACAGTTTCTTGCCATATTTAGATAATATATTTATATTTTGCTTTTGGGTAGTCTAATCAGGAATTAGTTTTTCTGACATGAGACATAAGTTATATGAAACTTATTGGATGTTATCACTTTAAAAAAAATTGCTCAATAAGTACTAACATACCCAGTCCAGCTCTAATTTCCCAGCAGGCAATCAATTCAACACTGCTGCCTATATAGAGAATTTTATAATGTGTCTGAGACATCTAATCTATAATAGAAATATGAAACATTATAAATTACAGTGACCCAAAATTATTGCAGAATTTGTCTTGCATACAAGTTTCACATTGCTCAAAACTGGTCATTTAGCTTTGGTTGGTGCTGGGATGTTAGATCTGAGTAGAGGTCTTACTGAGTGATCAGTGCCCATTGGTGAAGTAGGTTGTTGTCACACTGTGTGTGTTTCTCTTACTTGTAGCTTGCAGCCATAATTCTGGTCTATTTTGTTTTGCAAACTTTATTGCTGGAACGATGATGATGATAATTTTAGCTCTGCTCCCCCTCTTAGCTGAAATTATACAGCATTGCCAGTCAAAATTGCTAGCATAAGTTACGTACTGCACAGACCACAGTGAGAGATTATGCCATACTCTATGAAAGAAACTGAGGAAGCACCTGATCAGCATCCTATACAGCAAACAGGAAAACATCAAAAAAGAGCTCTCCAACCTGGAGACTCATTAATAATCAAACTTCCATACGAACGGACTTCACTAAAATAAGACAGGAGATCTACATGACTCACTTCACCTCTCTACAAAGGAAAAAGGACTGTAAGCTGTCTAAACTGCTACCTGCCACACGGGGCCACAACTGAGGTACCCCTAACCCACCCAGCAATATCGTCAATTTATCCAGCTACACACTCAGCCCAGAAGAAAAGTCTGTCCTATCTCGGGGACTCTTTTTCTGCCCTGCCACCCCACCAATATGATTCAGTTCTGCTGCAATCTGGAAGCCTACTTTCGCCGTCTCCAACTCAAAGAATACTTTCAGGACAACACTGAACAGCGCACTGATACACAGGTACTCTCCCACCAACAGCACAAGAAGAAGAACTCCACATGGACTCCTCCTGAGGGTCGAAATGACAGTCTGGATCTATATATTGAATGCTTCCGCCAAAGTGCACAGGCAGAAATTGTGGAAAAACAACACTGCTTGCCTCATAACCTAAGTCGTGCAGAACGCAATGCCATCCACAGCCTCAGAAACCAGCCTGACATTATCATCAAAGAGGCTGATAAAGGAGGTGCTGTTGTCATCATGAACAGGTCTGACCACCAAAAGGAAGCCGCCAGACAATTCTCCAGTACCAAATTCTACAGGCCACTTCCCTCAGATCCCACTGAGGAATACACTAAGAAACTGCACCATCTACTCAAGACACTCCCTACGCTAACACCGGAACAAATCAACATACCCTTAGAGCCCCAACCAGGGTTATTCTATTTACTACCCAAGATCCAGAAACCCGGAAATCCTGGACGCCCCATCATCTTGGGCATTGGCACTCTCACTGAAGGACTGTCTGGATATGTGGACTCTCTACTCAGGCCCTATGCCACCAGCACTCCCAGCTATCCCTGTAACACCGCTGATTTCCTGAGGAAACTACAATGCATTCGTGACCTTCCAGAAAATACAATCCTAGCCACCATGGATGTAGAAGCTCTCTACACAAACATCCCACACACATGGAATACAAGCTGTCAGGAACAGTATCCCTGATGATGCCACAGCATAACTGGCTGCTGAGCTCGGTACCTTTATCCTCACACACATAGCAGACCTTAAGGTGGCCATCCTGCAGCAAAAAAACTTCAGGACCAGACTTCAAAGAGAAACTGCTGAGCTTCAGTTCATCTGCAAATTTGACACCATCAGCTCAGGATTGAACAAAGACTGTGAATGGCTTGCCAACTACAGAACCAGTTTCTCCTCTCTTGGTTTTCACACCTCAACTGCTAGAAGAGGGCCTCATCCTCCCTGATTGAACTGACCTCGTTATCTCTAGCTTGCTTGCTAGCATATGTATACCTGCCCCTGGAAATTTCCACTACATGCATCTGAGGAAGTGGGTATTCACCCACGAAAGCTCATACTCCAAAATGTCTGTTAGTCTATAAGGTGCCACAGGATTCTTTGCTGTAAATTAATGGGTTTCACAACCCCCTGTTGCTTCCATACTTGATTCTTTCTTAGTGCAGTCCCACTAGTTCTGGCCTACTAAGCAAAGCATATATGCTGCCTTTTTCCACAGATAAGCACAGATATCCAGAGAAATATTCAGAGTTCCTGCTTCAGATGATACAAGCTTCAAAATATATACATACTTGTCAACATCATCTTATGAAATAAAGGGTAGATTCTTAATTTGCACAAATATGATATCTAGCTCTTCTCATACAGCACTTTTCATCCACAGATCTCAAAGCACTTCACAAAAGTAATAAGCATAATTACGGAAGGTTACAGACATTTGCATAAAGTGCTGCCTGATAATACAGAGCTCCAGTCTCTCCCAAACCTGATTTAGTTAATACTGTACCCCTCCAGCCCATATCTGCCTATTCCTTGGCTCCACATCAACTGTGCATCCCTTTGCACCCCAGCATCAATTAGAGTGCATCTCCTTTCCCCTCATAAATTAATTTTGGCCTCATCAGCCCAACTTCAATTATTTTTGTCCACCCTGCCGCCAATCAGTTATGTCTTTCTCTTCCCCAATTGTACATACAAATTCTTGGAATAGTCTTGAAGTAAGATGTCAGCATCCTAGTACAGGGATCTCAATCCACTGTTACCATCTGCCATGGGCCAGTCCACAAATAACCCTCATATGCACATCAGGAATAAGTCGTACCATGGTCATAGAATCATAGGACTGGAAGGGACCTTGAGAGATCATCTAGTCCAGTCCTCTGCGCTCATGGCAGGACTAAATATTATCTAGACCATTCCTGACAAGTATTTGTATAACCTGATATTAAAAACCTCCAATGATGGAAATTCCACAACCTCCCTAGGCAATTTATTCCAGTGCTTACCCACTCTTGACAGTTAGGAAATTTTTCCTAATGTCCAACATAAACCTCTCTTGCTGCAGTTTAAACCCATTGCTTCTTGTCCTATCCTCAGAGGTCAAGAAGAACAATTTTTCTCCCTCCCACTTATAACAACCTTTTTTGTATTTGAAGATTTATGTCCCCTCTCAGTCTTCTCTTTTCCAGACTAAACAAACCCATTTTTTTTCATTTTTCCCTCAAAGGTCATGTTTTCTAGACCTTTAATTATTTTTGTTGCTCTCCTCTGGACTCTTTCCAATTTATCCACATCCTTCTGAAATGTGGCATCCAAAACTGGACGCAATACTCCAGCTGAGGCCTAATCAGCGCAGAGTAGAGTGGACAAATTACCTCTCATGTCTTGCTTATAACACACCTGTTAATACATCCCAGAATGATGTTTGCTTTTTTTGCAACAGCATTACACTGTTGACTCATACTTAGCTTGTGGTCCAGTATGACCCTCAGATCCCTTTCCACAGTACTCCTTCCTAGGCAGTCATTTCCCATTTTGTATGTGTCCAACTGATTGTCCTTCCTAAATCAAGTACTTTACATTTGTCCTTCTTGAATTTCATCATATTTACTACAGACCATTTCTCCAGTTTGTCCAGATCATTTTCAATTATAATCCTACTCTCCAAAACACTTGCAACCCCTCCCAACTTGGTATCATCCACAAATTTAAAAGTGTACTCTCTATGCCATTATCTAAATCATTGATGAAGAAATTGAACAAACCCAGAACTGATTCCTGCGGGACCTCACTCATTATATCCTTCCAGTATGACTGTGAACCACTGATAACTACTCTCTGGGAACAGTTTTCCAACCAGTTTTTCACCCACCTTATAGTAGCTCCATCTTGGTTGCATTTCCCTAGTTTGTTTATGAGAAGGTCATGTGAGACAGTATCAAAAGCTTTACTAAGGTCAAGATATAGCATGATGATCTCATTCCCCTTTTATTATTAATAATACATAAATACACATCTAGGCACTCTACAAAACTATAGACAATGACTCAGAGCTTTTATATGAATTACTGGTAAATTTAATTTAAAATATTTAACTAACTAACATGCAACAACTGTATAACCATGTAAGTGTCATCTCTTTGCAGACATTCTAGACACTCACCACTGCAGCATTTTGGCCCCTCTTCACCAACAGGTGTTCCTTTACAGCCAGGATGCAAATACTACCTATACTTCCCTGAAATAGTTGGGTCTGATCAAGAAAAGCAAGCACTGGATTCCATTCTAGTCAGCAGTAGCGGCACCCTTTTTGCTTGAATGTATCAACAGGGCCCTACAACTCTGAATGTGCACTGTGTACAGCAGAGCTTGGCAGAGCTAGCCTAGCTCAATAAGAGCTCTTGATTCAAAAAAGATTCCTATTTTGCATTTTGTAATATAGAAAAAGCAAAGTCCTCACAATTTTTTTTTTATTCTGAAAAATGTGTACACATATTTCGAGTTGTTGATTTATATATTTGTCAATCTAGTGCCAGGAAGAAAATGTGATCACTTACAAAAAACAGATGCAACAGTTAATGCTATTCAATGAATGTGCCTAAGAGTTACAAATCCTTTTTTCCTTCTTCTTTTGGTCAGTCGTGTTTGTTTTTAAGCCATCAAAAGTACTGGTTTAACATACAGTGGTGAGAAATAAAAGATTATAAAGAGTATCTGTAAGGAGAGTGGGGTTGTGGTAAATGCATATTTTATAGAAAAAAATTCATGTAATATGGTAAATTTTAGCGTCTGTGCGTGCATGTCTCTTTGGCTCTTATATAGAAAAGTCTAACTGGGGCTACACATTGATTAAAATTTTGAAGAAAACAGTATAGACATTATTTAGGGAGTATATGAGCTGTCCATTTTGTTTGCTCCTGTCAAATATACTGTAACGAAAATTGAACATTGTCTATGACTTGAATATCAGTTTTTTCCCCCGTAATGGCAGTGATGGCCCTTTAAAACTGCTGTTCCCTTTGTATTTTTTATGCATTGGTTTTCTGAAGGTATCAGGATGGAGTTCATAAGGGGGAAAAAAAGAAGTTATCCTTGGAGTCCACAGAACATTAATCAGAGGGATTTATTTCAGACAACCCCATGGTGTGAAATATCTATTTTCAGGGACTTTGATTCATGTTTATTTTAATTGCTTTTTTGTTGAACTTGAAACCATTTCTCCTCCTTTCCCTTTGGGCTTGCTCCCACCGACATCGCTGAAAATTCTGGCACTGTTCTACAGGTAGTAAAATTTCAGAGAAATGGTACAGAAAGGGTGTTTGGCAGAAGAATTTAGCTGCCTCTCTGTGAAGGACTAGATAAATACCACCTTTGCATTCCAGTTTCCAAAACTGTTCCCCCAAGCTTTTCCCAATCTTGGCTCTGAACAAAAGTGAAAATAAGCTGAGTGGTCTTGACCTACTCTCCATTTAGTTCATATTACAGAATTAGCACACAGTATGGCAGAATGAATGACAGCTTTTGCTGACGGGAATCCGAGACCTGGAATAAAGGTACGTATAGGTCAGGAATGAGGTACATCTGCTGTCAAGAGGGTATTTGTAAAGTTCACACAATATCTGTCCCCATTGCATTGGTGTAAAAGAGCCAAGGGATTCTACAAAGTTTTGCTGGTTCAAAAAGAGCCCAGCTTTTGTACCAGCTTTTCCCAATCACTCTTGAGTTTTGTCACAATCAGAAATTTACTCAGTAAGTTCAATGGCCTCCAAATCAGCCTAGATCTCCATTTCTCACATGAAGCTTCCTTTGCTAAAATATAATAAATAATAATAATATGCAATTCTAACAGGAAAGTGAAGTCCAGAATATTCATTTTATATACTAACAGTAACTTTAAACCACTGTACAGAATTTTACACTGCTAAAAGGGATTAATCATGCAGATTGCAAACAGGTTTTAATGGACACATTCATACCCCTGAATTTAATCTATTAGGAGCCCAATTGACAACATGGTAATCTTTAGAGGAGTTGGCCCATTGACCACACCAGTAAGGACCTCATGATCAGGCTATATATAAATATCTGCTAGGAGAAGAGGATAGAACATATGATAGTAATAGTAATGCACAAAAATCCTATTTATAAGCTTACTTTGCATAGCACTGTTTACCCTGAAGGATACCACAGGTGTTTTACAATTCTCTGCATATGAGACCACTGAAATGCAGCTGCATTGGGAGTGAAGGATAACAACCATCCAAAACACTGCACAACTTCTCAGACTCTTAAGAACATCTCATATCTTCCTTAACTTTCCTTTTCTATGGTGGATGAAGAAAGAAAGAAAGAAAGAAAGAAAGAAACCCCTGTCAGGATCAGGGCACTATACAAATATGTATGAAGACATGTTCCCTGCTCCAAAGATCTCATAACTTAAACAGTATATTGTGTGAGAGTGCGCCAGAACAGGGTATGCGCAAATGAGAGTCTGTTACAGAAAATAGAGTCTATCTCCAAGATTCTGCCTAGCAATTCCTTTACTTTCCACTTCCATTGTATTTAAATTCACTTCAGCAGACAGAAGAAATGATATTTGTTTTGAAAACTACACATTACTTAAGATACAGTGAGCAACTAGGTGCCTTATCATTCCATAAAACATTGCTGCCTGATGCGCCAAGATTTTCCAATTACCATCCAAAAAGGTGCCTGAAAAATATGTGCAGCTATTTGTGTGTGGGGGAAACTCATGCATTTCCACATGCATTTAGAGTAATTAAGAGGCCAAGTCAGTAATCACTTACTATGATCTTTTCAAGGTCAAGCGGTTATTGAACACTCAGACATCACACCACTCTTACTGCCCAGTGACTTGCCCTCTATTTTTAATATATATATATATATATATATATATATATATATATATATATATATATATATATCAGAATATCCACATTTTTAACGTGAGTATTCAAATGAAAAATATGAATTCTTGCCTTTTAGATTATTCAGCCAATCAAAAAACAAGAAGGAGGCTTCTTTTTTTTTTACGTTTACATTAGAGTAATATGTGACTGTTCCTCCTCTAGCTCACATTTCCCCATCAGCTCTCCAACTATCTAATCTATCTATAGATTCATTGATTTTAAGGCCAAAAGGCAACTAGTCTGCAATCATATAGTCTGACCTCTGTAGCAAAGGTCATAGAACCTCACCCAGTAATTAAACTCCATATCATGGTGAAGAGCATAGGGAATCTGAGTATACGTACCCTTGCTGTCAAGAGGATCCTGAATTAACTCCTGCTACAGGATACTTGTTTGTTATCCTCTGTTAGGTAGGAAGTACATGTCTTGATTTTGCTTCTTTGTTTTGAATTTCTCCTGAATTACTAAAGTTCCTTAAGAGCCTAACTAGAAAGGCTTGTAACTATGCCTACCTTTCTCCCTCACCAAACTCACCAGTGCTGCCTGAAACAACACCTTCGGTCATGCTCAGACAAACTGATTCAACATGGAGGGAAATAAAGTTACAGCGGGAATAAAAATTGCAATGGGAGGGGGGGAAATTCTCAAGTTTTTGATGTATTGGAGACTTACTAGAAATCAGAGAGGGCTCCTTCATTCCAGAGGAACTCAAATATTGATCACAGAGAAGACAAGCCTAATTTCGTGTATTCTTCATCTTCACATTGGCATGTAAGCTAAAAACATACTTCACATTAGTAGCGTTACTACTGAATTTAAATCCACCTTAAGGCTGGTCCCAAGGGTCTGGCCGCTCTCAGTGGGATCTCAATCATCTTGCACTGCTAACATTGTGAGTTATAGTCTTCTCCAAGGCAAGAACATTTAGGGTCTGATTCTGAAGTGTTGAAGGGCCACATGAGATGTGTAGTGCCCTCATCTCCCATTAACAGAATGTTGCAGAACTGGGACCCTAAAGGAACCCAGAACCAGCTCAATATGACAAATTAAAATTCAACTTTTCTATCACAATCCTACTTGCCTGATTTATAGTGTGCTGGCCAATCCTGTTTTTAAATCAATCTGTCTCCTCCTTTCACTCTGTGAATTGCATTAGCCCTAATGGTGTCACTAAGCAGGTTTAGTCATTCAGCAGCAATCCTGGCTAGCAACGATCATCAGAAACTTATAAGTGCAAGCGCTAAGATTTATCCCTGTTACTTAATTTAAAATCTGGCTGAGCAAATTTATGCTATTAAATAAATTTAAGAATTTTTAGTGAAAAGGGTGCTTTTCTTTTCTTTAAAAGAAGAGATCAGCTGGGGGGGGGTGCATTTTAGTTTCTTCTCCACTGATCTCCATTTTCACCATATTGGTTCTCTCCCAATAACTGATCTGTTTGATACATTGGGAAAAGTTATTTCCTCACAGGTCACCTCCCTTCCCCTGAATTTTCTAATAAAAATTCTGATCCCTTACATTATTTTCTCACTTAATCCTCCTCTACCTCTCACCCATCTTTTCAGTTATTCTATTTGAATAAGGCACTTTTACATGAACTGAAATAATCCAAAATTTACTAATGCCACAATTTTAAGACCTTGAGGGTATGTCTTCACTGCAACTGGGAGTGAGCCTCCCAGCCAGGGCAGACAGACCGGCGCTAGCCCACTAAAAATATCAGGGGTGTGTGTGTTGCGTTCCAGCAGAGACTCAGGCTAGCCACCTGAGCTCAGAGCTATGGGGTGGAGAGGGCTTGAGAGCCCGTGCTGCTACACTCGGAGTACTAGCTCAAGCCCCTCTAGCACCAGCCTGTCTACTCGGACTGGGGGACTCATTCCTAACTGCAGTGTAGACATAGCCTAAGGCTTCAGACTGCAGCCTCAGCTTTTGTATCATCCCCTATGTTACTACCAACAACTGCTCCCAACACAAAACCAGAGGCAAATGGTGGTGTCACTGCAAACCAACACGAAACCTTAACAAATTATAATTCATCAGTTAGCCTACAGAAGATTGCTCTCCTTCTAGGCAGAAACTCTATACACTGCCATTTCTCTTGACCATTCATAATGCTTTGCAATAAGTTTCCATTATAGAATGGGATAAATAATCCACCCCTTTAAGAACAAACATTGATGAAACATTAATTAAAGTTATATTATTAAGTAATACATACACCAGGTATAGCTCTGTAGATATTAGGATTTCTATAGACACACATTACAGAGAGATAACTATATGTAATACATGAGGGTATTATATAAAGACTTACAAGAACGTGCCATCTCCTTCGCAGTATGAAAATTTAAAACCAAGTGATAGCATAACAGGAGTTAAGAACATTATCAGCTACAAAAAAGTGAAAGCAGCAAGTAACAATCAGCTACAACATGGCTACTTTAGGACTGCAGCTGTGTGTTTCTGCCAAATTTAAAGGGCCAGCCCCAGAAAGACAAGCTGGAACAAAGTTCCTATAAGAGAGCAACCTTACACTAAAGAGTCAGTAGAGACAAAACAATATGAAGGAAGGTGTTCTCGGGGGAATGTTTCATTATCATACCCCCAAAGCTTTGCCAGCATAAGTTTGGAATGCATTACTCATCAACAGTGAACTGAGGAACAAATTAGACAGATTACTTCGCTGACTGTAACTGTGATATTACTATTAGTACTTATGATTACTTATACCGTGATAGTGCCCTGGGGCCCAAATCATAGGCTATGACTGTTGTGCTAAGCATAAAACGCTGAACAAAAAGACATTCCCTGTCCTGATAATGTACCCTTAGGGCAGGGGATGGCAAACTTTTTGGCCTGAGGGACACATCTGGAAATAGAAATTGTATGGCGGGCCATGCGTGCTCACAAAATTGGGGTTGGAGTGTGGGAGGGAGTGAGGTCTCTGGCTGGGGATGTGGGCTCCGAGTGGGGTCAGAAATGAGGAGTTCAGGGTGCAGGAGGGGGCTCTGGGCTGGGGCAGAGGAGTGAGCAGTGAGGGCTCTGGCTAGGGGTGTGGGCTCTACGGTGGGCTGGGGATAAGGAGTTTGGGGTGCAGGAGGGTGCTCCGGGTTGGAACCTAGGAGTTCGGAGGGCAGGAAGGGGATCTGGGCTGGGGCAGGGGGTTGGGGAATGAGGAGATGCTCAGGGGTGCAGGCTCCAGGCAGTGCTTACCTCAAGCAGCTCCTAGAAGTAGCGGTATGTCCCTTCTCCGGCTCCTACATGGAGACACGGCCAGGCAGCTCTGCAGACTGCTCCATCCACAGGAACTGCCCCCGCAGCTCCCATTAGCTGCATTTCCCTGCCAAAGGGAGCTGCAGGGGTGACACTTGAGGCAGGGGAAGCATGCAGAGTGGAGGGCCCTAGCTGCCCCTATGCATAGGAACCGAACGGGGGGCCATGATACTGCTTCTGGGAACCACATGGTGCACCCCCCGACCCTGATCCCTGGCTGGAATGCCGGAGCTGGGTAACCCCCAGACCCCACTCCCCAGTGGGAGCTTCAGGCCTGGATTAAAACAGCTGGTGGGCTGGATCTGGCCCGCAGGCCACTTTGCACACCCCTGCCTTAGGGCTTTATAGATCAAAATCAACACCTTAAACTCTACTCCAAACAAATATCAGGTAATGTATTCAGTTAGAGCAGTTAGAGATTTCTGAATAAATACATTTCCCCACACCTCTACTCTAGTATCAAAGATTTAAATGCATCCTTGTCTTCCAAAGGCAGTATTCTATCAGTCCCCAATTTCCACATTCACAAACTGTTTTTATTCTGAAGGCCACTCGTGGTACCCTTGCTAAAATGATTGCAATTGCACTTTCTCTCCCTTCCTTTCCAGCCCCTCTTAAATCACATTCAGTGGCTGCTGGCTCATGGAACTTTTTTGCTAAAAAGTGATGGATGATTCACACAGCAAGGAGCATGACATCCTCGCACCTGAAAAATGCAAATTCTTGTGGAATAGTTTGTTTTAAAGAAAGAAATGGAACTGAATGAAGTATTTCAGCCTCACAACCTGGACCTGCAAATTGTCTTTGGGTATTGATTACTACTTAGGCCTACATGGTGTTCTTGTCCAACAAGACCATGTGGGAGAGTGAGGCCCCACTCCACCTCCTGCATGGCTACGTAGGATCATGTCCCTGCAGCTCTGAGCATGGGAGTAGGGGAAGAAAGAATGCAGGAAGGCATATCTGATATTCCACCCTTTTCACTCAAGGAGGAAGGGGAAGGTGAGGAGAAGAAAATGAGAGGGAGACATGTCTTTATCTCCCTACCCCCTCACATGTTGGTCAGTAGAGCTAGCTGAACGTGATGAGAGGAGGTATGCTGCCACTTGGTTTGTAAGGGCTAATACAACATATTCCACCAACAGTAGAAAAGGGGAGCTCTGGAGGTATTATAACACAGAGGGGTGTTTTTCTGGCAGTCCCACTGTGGCATTCACTGGTCCTGTCCTCATCCTACTTGTCTACATCACAGAAACCTCTCTAACAAGAAGCAGCTTTGTTGGCAGTCCTGACATGGAGGACAAAAAGGGAATGGGAATGAAGCCTGAAGCTCCTTCCCACGCAGAGGTGTTGTGTGCAGTACAATTCCCCGTGCTAGCAGTCTGACATCTTTCCACAGTGCTAAGTGCACTGTAGAATAAAACCAGAAAAGAAGAACCACACTCCCTTGCTGTGTAACATACACACAATTGGACTTTCTGGGAAAACAGGTTTTTTAAAACCAGTAGATTTTCCCAATTTTACCGACACGTTAAGTAAAATTCTTACAGGTTAAAGCAATTTTTGGTGGCATTTCAGAACTTTTTACATGTAAATATTTTACATGTAAAGCGAATATTACTGGCTGTTGATAAAATGGAGGAGAGTGATAGGAACAAGTGCATCTGACGAAGTGGGTATTCACCCACGAAAGCTCATGCTCCAAAACATCTGTTAGTCTATAAGGTGCCACAGGACTCTTTGCTGCTTTTACAGATCCAGACTAACATGGCTACCCCTCTGATATAGGAACAAGTGTGGTATGACCGATAACAATTGTCAGTATCCCTCTGCCTTTGCTTATTATTGCAAGGACCATGAAGCAAAAGTCACTATGGGCTAGATTCACCAGTGAGATTTGGGTACCTAATTGCCCCTGTAGGCACTAGCGGCATTCACAAAACTACCTCAGCTGCCACCTAACTCACTAGGTGCCTAATAGCCTTAGGCATTTACATTTCCACTGGTGAAGTCCAGTAGGCACCTGAATTTCTGCAGATGGGCACATGCATAGCCATCTAAGTCCTGACACCACCAAGCAGCTCCATGTCGAGCTCATCCCTAGGCCCTAGCTTGATTCACAGACTAGGTGTTCCCCTGCCTGCTCTACTTTGGAGCAGAGACTTGAACTTGTGTCTTCCACCTCTTAGTTGAGTGTCCTAAGCACCAGGCAACAGGAACTCCTGGGGTCAAGCACTCTCCATCTCACCTGTTGAAGCTGTTCCACTTTGTATCAATAATTAAATATTCATTGGGCCAAAGCGTGAGCCTGACTCTCTAGCCTGGTGGATAGGTCACCCACCTGGATGACGGGAAAGACCCAGGTCCCTACTACAATTCAAGCAGAGCAGCAGTCTGAGCCTGGGTCTTTCACAGCCCAGGTGAGTCCCCTAACCATTAAGTTATTGAGTATAAAGGGTGGGACTGTCACCATTACTTCCTTTTGTGAGAAAGGGCTGACATAGCTTAGATGACCAGCTCCAGCACAGGGTTCATATCTGTGAATCTGGAGTGGAGGGAGGCATCCCTTCCTACCTGGCATTAGGCATCTGATGCTCCTTTAAGGAGATCGGACTTGGCCATGTCCCTTTTTGCAGCATGTCCTACTGGCTAACTTTGGCGTCTCCCTGCTCAGTGAATTCCATTCTTTAGGCACCTAGCTCTCCTCGTGCATTAAAGAGGAGCCTGGGTCACCAACTCATAGACTCATAGACTCATAGACTCTAGGGCTGGAAGGGACCTCGAGAGGTCATCGAGTCCAGTCCCCTGCCCTCATGGCAGGACCAAATACTGTCTAGACCATCCCTAATAGACATTTATCTAACCTACTCTTAAATATCTCCAGAGATGGAGATTCCACAACTTCCCTAGGCAATCTATTCCAGTGTTTAACTACCCTGACAGTTAGGAACTTTTTCCTAATGTCCAATCTAAATCTCCCTTGCTGCAGTTTAAGCCCATTGCTTCTTGTTCTATCATTGGAGGCTAAGGTGAACAAGTTTTCTCCCTCCTCCTGATGACACCCTTTTAGATACCTGAAAACTGCTATCATGTCCCCTCTCAGTCTTCTCTTTTCCAAACTAAACAAACCCAATTCCTTCAGCCTTCCTTCATAGGTCATGTTCTCAAGACCTTTAATCATTCTTGTTGCTCTTCTCTGGACCCTCTCCAATTTCTCCACATCTTTCTTGAAATGTGGTGCCCAGAACTGGACACAATACTCCAGTTGAGGCCTAACCAGCGCAGAGTAAAGCGGAAGAATGACTTCTCGTGTCTTGTTTACAACACACCTGTTAATGCATCCCAGAATCATGTTTGCTTTTTCTGCAGCAGTATCACACTGTTGACTCATATTAAGCTTGTGGTCCACTATGACCCCTAGATCTCTTTCTGCCATACTCCTTCCTAGACAGTCTCTTCCCATTCTGTATGTGTGAAACTGATTGTTGCTTCCTAAGTGGAGCACTTTGCATTTATCTTTATTGAACTTCATCCTGTTTACCTCAGACCATTTCTCCAATTTGTCCAGATCATTTTGAATTTTGACCCTGTCCTCCAAAGCAGTTGCAATCCCTCCCAGTTAGGTATCGTCCGCAAACTTAATAAGCGTACTTTCTATGCCAACATCTGAATCGTTGATGAAGATATTGAACAGAACGAGTCCCAAAACAGACCCCTGCGGAACCCCACTTGTTATACCTTTCCAGCAGGATTGGGAGCCATTAACAACTACTCTCTGAGTACGGTTATCCAGCCAGTTATGCACCCACCTTATAGTAGCCCCATCTAAATTGTACTTTCCTAGTTTATCTATAAGAATATCATGCGAGACCGTATCAAATGCCTTACTAAAGTCTAGGTATATCACATCCACCGCTTCTCCCTTATCCATAAGGCTCGTTATCCTATCAAAGAACCCTATCAGATTAGTTTGACACGATTTGTTCTTTACAAATCCATGCTGGCTATTCCCTATCACCTTACCACCTTCCAAGTGTTTGCAGATGATTTCTTTGATTACCTGCTCCATTATCTTCCCTGGCACAGAAGTTAAACTAACTGATCTGTAGTTCCCTGGGTTGTTTTTATTTCCCTTTTTATAGATGGGCACTATATTTGCCCCCTTCCAGTCTTCTGGAATCTCCCCCGTCTCCCATGATTTCCCAAAGATAATAGCTAGAGGCTCAGATACCTCTTCTATTAATTCCTTGAGTATTCTAGGATGCATTTCATCAGGCCCTGGTGACTTGCAGGCATCTAACTTTTCTAAGTGATTTTTTACTTGCTCTTTCCTTATTTTCTCTTCTAAACCTACCCTCTTCCCGTAAGCATTCACTATACTAGACATTCCTTCAGACTTCTCAGTGAAGACCGAAACAAAGAAGTCATTAAGCATCTCTGCCATTTCCAAGTCTCCCGTTACTGTTTCCCCCTCCTCATTGAGCAGTGGGCCTACCCTGTCCTTAGTCTTCCTCTTGCTTCTAATGTATTGATAAAAAGTCTTCTTGTTTCCCTTTATTCCCATAGCTAGTTTGAGTTCATTTTGTGCCTTTGTTTTTCTAATCTTGCCTCTGCATTCCTGTGTTATTTGCCTGTATTCATCCTTCGTGATCTGACCTAGTTTCCATTTTTTATATGATGCCTTTTTATTTTGTAGGTCACGCAAGATCTCAAGGGTAAGCCAAGGTGGTCTTTTGCCACATTTTCTATCTTTCCTAACCATCGGAATAACTTGCTTTTGGGCCCTTAATAGCGTCCCTTTGAAAAACTGCCAACTTTCCTCAGTTGTTTTTCCCCTCAGTCTTAATTCCCATGGGACCTTGCCTATCAGCTCTCTGAGCTTACCAAAATCCGCCTTCCTGAAATCCATTGTCTCTATTCTGCTGTACTCCCTTCTACCCTTCCTTAGAATTGCAAATTCTATGATTTCATGATCACTTTCACCCAAGCTTCCTTCTACTTTCAAATTCTCAACAAATTCCTCCCTATTTGTTAAAATCAAGTCTAGAACAGCTTCCTCCCTAGTAGCTTTTTCAACTTTCTGAAATAAAAAGTTGTCTGCAATGCAGTCCAGGAACTTACTGGATAGTCTGTGCCCCGCGGTGTTATTTTCCCAACATATATCTGGATAGTTGAAGTCCCCCATCACCACCAAATCTTGGGCTTTGGATGATTTTGTTAGTTGTTTGAAGAAAGCCTCATCCACCTCTTCCGCCTGATTAGGTGGCCTGTAGTAGACTCCCAGCACGACATCACCTGTGTTTTTTACCCCTTTTAGCCTAACCCAGAGACTCTCCACCCTTCCGTCTCCTATGTCCATCTCCACCTCAGTCCAAGTGTGTACATTTTTAATATATAAGGCAACACCTCCTCCGTTTTTCCCCTGTCTATCCTTCCTGAGCAAACTATACCCATCCACACCAACATTCCAGTCGTGTGTATTATCCCACCAAGTTTCAGTAATGCCAATAATATCATAGTTGTATTTATTTATTAGCACTTCCAGTTCTTCCTGCTTATTACCCATACTTCTTGCATTTGTATAAAGGCATCTAAGATACTGGTTTGATCTTGCCTGCCAGCTTTGCCCTAACCCTCCTTCCTCTCTGCCATTATAGCCCGTGCTCCCTCCTGTTTCCAACCCATCTCCCAGGTCTTGTTCCCCACTTACCTGTGGGTTTTGCTCACCTGTCCCCGTCGAACCTAGTTTAAAGCCCTCCTTACTAGGTTAGCCAGTCTGTGCGCAAATAAGGCCTTTCTCCTCTTCGAAAGGTGAACGCCATCTGTTCCTAGCAGTCCTTCCTCAAATAGCATCCTGTGGTCGAGGAAGCCAAAGCCCTCCTGGCGACACCATCTTCGCAGCCAGGCATTCACCTCCACGATGCATCTGTCTCTGCCCGGACCCCTACCTTCAACAGGAAGAATCGAAGAGAATACCACCTGCGCTCCAAACTCCCTAACCCGTACACCCAGAGCCCTGTAGTCACTCTTGATCTGCTCAGTGTCACACCTCGCAGTATCATTTGTGCCCACATGGATGAGTAGCATGGGGTAGTAGTCAGAAGGCCGGATAATCCTCGACAATGCCTCTGTAACATCTCGGATACGGGCCCCTGGCAGGCAGCATACCTCCCGGGATGAACGGTCAGGGCGACAGATGGGTGTCTCCGTCCCCCTCAGCAGAGAGTCTCCAACCACCACTACCCTACGTTTCTTATCAGTGGTGGCAGCAGACCTCCTAGCCTTAGGGGTAAGAGGCTTCACCCCCTTAACTGTTGGGGGTGATTTCTTCTCTCCTGTATCAAGAAGAGCATAATGGTTATCTTTTACCACAGCAGGAGGGTTCACAGCAGCGGTGGAGCACTGCCTGCTGCTAGAAGTAACCAGCAGGGTTGTGAGTTCCAGTGGGTGACCATACACCTAAAAGTTAGGCATTACAATGCTCAGAGTGGCAATGCATATGCCCTCCTTGAGAATCTAGCCCCATGGGACTGTTCCTGCCTCCATTATGGTTTTGCCATAGATTTCAATGGGACCAGGTTTGTGTCCCCTTGAGTAGCAAAAATTCACACAGATCCTTTTTCAGTCTTATGAGCAGAAAAAAGGATGTTAGTTCATGTCTGAATTTAATCTCTGTTCACTTTTAACTTATATATATATCACAGCACAAAAGTACCCCATTTTTCCTTTTTAAGCAGGTGAAAAATCCCCACCTTGACTCAAGTGTAAAGGATGAAATGCATCAAACACATCGTGAGTACATTTTAATAAATTGGGTCCTTTATCCAACAATAAATGAAGTTTTCCTTTTGACAAAATAATAAAAACTGCTCTGTTCTTCTTTTTGAATTAATTTCAAAAAGTTTCTTCATGCATTTGAGAGATTTCTTTTAGCTTTTCATTTGCAATTTCTCTATTTTTGTAAATAAACTTTTTGTAATTTTTAAATGATTCATTTTTTACTTTTCCTTTCTAATTTCCATTAGGAGGAAGATTATCTATTGTAAAAGCTCTGGCACTACAGCCAGAAATTATTACCAGTGTTTATTTTCACTTGTATATACTTGGAAGGCGCACAGAAGGTAATGAAATTAGTTTGTCCTGGCATGAAGTGTACAAACTGAGGAGTTCTGTCCATGAGCTCTAGTCTGGCTTGTTTGACCTAGCTGAGCATACCATATTTTCCTTCAGCAGATCTTTGGCACAGTGTGATATGAGGCCATTGGTATCACAACAGTCTCCCAAGGAACATCCAAATATGGCTTTGGTTTGACCTCCTTTCAAATATGGACACACTGGATTCCATGTTTTTTGCCATGTCGAACAACACAAATCCTAATACACATGATCCATTTTATATGGCATTCTATGGACAATTGACACAAACTGCATAGCTTTATGGGGAAATGACTGGCAACAGAGTTGTAACTTCATCTGAAAAATCAGACCTCTTTTAAGTAAGTCCACTGTAACAAAACTTCCATTTTTCCCTCACCCTGTCACACCCCTCAAAGTCTCACCTCATGACAAATTCCTTCATCTCTTTTTCATCACATTTGGATATTTCTGTTTCTTTGCCCACCCAGTGCCAGACTCTGATCTCAGTTCTGATGGTAGCAAAGAATACTGTGGCACCTTATAGACTAACAGACGTTTTGGAGCATGAGCTTTCGTGGGTGAATACCCACTTTGTCGGATGCATGTAGCAGAAATTTCCAGGGGCAGGTATATATATGCAAGCAAGAAGCAAGCTAGAGATAACGAGGTTAGTTCAATCAGAGAGGATGAGGCCCTGTTCTAGCAGTTGAGGTGTGAAAACCAAGGGACGAGAAACTGGTTTTGTAGTTGACAAGCCATTCACAGTCTTTGTTTAATCCTAAGCCGATGGTGTCAAATTTGCAGATGAACTGAAGCTCAACAATTTCTCTTTGAAGTCTGGTCCTGAAGTTTTTTTGCTGCAGTATGGCCACCTTAAGATCTGCTATTGTGTGGCCTAATCCTAATACACATGGTTCATTTTATATGGCATTCTATGGGCAATTGACACAAACTGCATAGCTTTATGGGGAAATGACTGGCAACAGAGTTGCCAGTTGAAGTGTTCTCCTACAGGTTTTTGTATATTGCCATTCCTAATATCTGATTTGTGTCCATTTATCCTTTCCCGTAGAGACTGTCCAGTTTGGCCGATGTACATAGCAGAGGGGCATTGCTGGCATATGATGGCATATATTACATTGGTGAATGTGCAGGTGAATGAACCGGTGGTGGTGTGGCTGATCTGGTTAGGTCCTGTAATGGTGTCGCTGGTGTAGATATGTGGGCAGAATTGGCATCGAGGTTTGTTGCATGGATTGATTCCTGAGCTAGAGTTACTATGGTGCGGTGTGCAGTTACTGGTGAAAATATGCTTCAGGTTGGCAGGTTGTCTGTGGGCGAGGACTGGCCTGCCACCCAAGGCCTGTGAAAGTGTGGGATCATTGTCCAGGATGGGTTGTAGATCCCTGATGATGCGTTGGAGGGGTTTTAGCTGGGGACTGTATGTGATGGCCAGTGGAATCCTGTTGGTTTCTTTCTTGGGGTTGCCTTGCAGTAGGAGGCTTCTGGGTACACATCTGGCTCTGTTGATCTGTTTCCTTATTTCCTCGTGCAGGTATTGTAGTTTTGAGAATGCTTGGTGGAGATCTTGTAGATGTTGGTCTCTGTCTGAGGGGTTAGAGCAGATGCGGTTGTACCTCAGTGCTTGGCTATAGACAATGGATCATGTGGTGTGCCTGGGATGGAAGCTGGAGGCATGAAGGTAGGCATAGCGGTTGGTAGGTTTTCAGTATAGGGTGATGTTAATGTGACCATCACTTATTTGCACCATGGTGTCTAGGAAGTGGACGTCCCTTGTAGATTGGTCCAGGCTGAGGTTGATGGTGGGGTCGAAACTGTTGAAATCATGGTGCAATTTTTTCAGAGTCTCCTTCCCGATGATGAAGATGTCATCAATGTAGTGTAGGTAGAGAAGGGGCGTGAGTGGACGAGAGCTGAGGAAGCGTTGTTCCAGGTCGGCCTTAAAAATATTGGCATATTGTGGGGCCATGCAGGTGCCCATAGCGGTGTCACTGATCTGAAGATATATATTGTCATTAAATTTGAAATAGTTTTGTGTGAGGATAAAGGCACAGAGTTCAGTAACCAGTTGTGCTGTGGCATCATCAGGGATACTGTTCCTGACAGCTTGTATTCCATCTGTGTGTGGGATGATGGGGTAGAGAGCCTCTACATCCATGGTGGCTAGGATGGTGTTTTCTGGAAGGTCACCAATGCATTGTAGTTTTCTCAGGAAATCAATGGTGTCACGGAGATAGCTGGGAGTGCTGGTGGCATAGGGTCTGAGTAGAGAGTCCACATATCCAGACAGTCCTTCAGTGATATCTGCCCCTGGAAATTTTTACTACATGCATTCGACAAAGTGGGTATTCACCTACGAAAGCTCATGCTCCAAAACGTCTGTTAATCTATAAGGTGCCACAGGATTCTTTGCTGCTTTTACAGATCCAGACTAACACAGCTACCCCTCTGATACTTGAGTTCTGATGGTGTAATTTCAGAGTAACTCCAGAGTGACCCCCAACATCTGGATGAAAGCTTGATGCTCTTGGTTCAATCCAGATAAAACAGTAGTAATGCTTGTTGGCAGGAGGCAACATTTTTGGATTTGACAAGAACTGCAACCAGATGTCAAACTGTGGGCTAACATACATATCCACCTGTTGCCAAGCCAAAGGTGCAATCTCATGGTCCATTGCAACTGGCTGTGGTGGGTCTGTTGGCAATCCCTAGGGTGAAATTTGTGGTATATATTTGCAGGATATTCTCAGGGTCCTGTACTCTAGCATTCATTCTCCCTGGCTGTCTATTGGATCCTGGAGTTTTACCACTTAAATAAGGCATCTCTTTGGACAGTATTTCTCCCCCCACCCCACCCCCACTCTCCAGCTGGGTCTGGTCAATAGTCTCTTTCAGAAGGTATTCTACAAGGGGTTTGTTTGTTCTTGGAGGATGGGAAATTTTCCAGAACAGTGCAGGGCATTGTATAGTAGTCACATATTCCCCATTTGGGATCTCTTTCCTTATTTTAATTACATAAATTATTCATACACACTACAGTAATGGACACTTTTTAAAATGCATAATTAATTAATTGTATTAAAACCAAGTTATGTGTGTATAAGCAAAGAAAGGTATAATATGGTCCAATAGCTGAAGTTGAAGTTAGACAAATTTAGAAATAAGCCGTACATTTTTAACAGTGAGAATAATTAGCCAATGGGACAATTTACCAAGGATTGTGGTGGATTCTCCATCACTGACCATTTTTAAATCAAGGTTGGATGTTTTTCTAAAAGCTCTGCTCTAGGGATTATTGTGGGGAAATTCCATGGTCTGTGTGAGACAGGTCAGACTAGATAATCACATGGACCCTTCTGGCCTCGGAACGTATGATTCCTAACAGATGCTGCTATCACATCATCTGCTACTGAGACCAATGTGTGTATTGGAGGAAACGGCTGAAGAGGCACAAGCTGGGTTGCCATATTGATAAGGAGTTCCCTTCAAAGATGGCATTACTGATGAAGAAGAGCAACATAATTCAAGAGTTGCTTTATAAATCTGCATGAGCCTGGGGCTTGGGTGAGGGCTAATGGGTTGAGGCTGAAGACTGATTACATGTTGGTAGGCTGGAGGAAGCCACTGAATGCACTGGCCACAATTATAATTAAAATCACCAGCTTACAGAATGACTCCTTCAGCGTAGCTTGCCAAAATGCATACGTTACATTTAATACAAAGAATATTTTTGCTTCTGTGAGGCTAGCTAGTACTACTTCCACAGTTTTAATTAGGTAGTGTTCAGGCTGCCTTGCTTGATTTGAGATCACTTGGATCTAGATGTACCCATACTCAATTTAGCTTTTCAGTTAAAATTAACCCAGCCTGCAGATTGTTTTACCTTTTCAGTGACTCACAGTGTTTCCATAGTAAGCTTGCACTTACTTTATCTTAAAGGAAAATGGACGCTTCCTTCATGGATATATCAATGGGGGTACTGATTGGTCTTTTTTCATGTGGCATTTTCCTTTAATACATCTGACATTTCTTCTCCTATGTTGTTTATGCTCCATAGATGACTCTGTAGCATTTAGAACAAATGTCTCTTTTACTCATTTAGTAGCAAGTTTTCAGTCCTAACACAGGAAAGGTTCATTACTCCTTATTATTTAGAATGGAATGAAATTATAGTAATACTTAAAATAAATTGTAATAGTTACACTTGCCATTGTACTGGTGTTTTATGTGCTGAATATGAGAGAACTTTTGCTGTAGATTTCTGTTCCCTTTCTTTAGCTATAGTATTAACTTTTTTGTTCAAATGACATTTCATGGTGATCCAGTTTCCAGGCTACAGCTCTGCATGTTCATATTTAGCTGTATTTACCATTTCACGTGTGTACTATGGTACCTACAAGATGGCCATCCTTCCTTCATTTGATCTACAAGATATATTTTCAAAATGATATTTCCATTCCCTCTATAGCATAGTAGACCAAATGCTGGACCATGTCTTGGCTTGTATGCTCCCTGACTACTTCTCTTGTTATTGCATGTGTTGATGCCTAGTAAAAGTAATTCAAATTAATAAAACAATGCATAACTAACATGGCAGAAGACCAGATGCATTGAAACATTCCCCCAGCTTCAGGGCTCTGACCTAGTACAAATATAAGAGCAAACCTTGGACATTGAAACTATTACAGATCCTTCCAAAGAGGACCTAGAAAAACACTGATACCACAATTACTAATACGTTTGTGGCAGTCACTATGGTGAAAAGTGGTAGTTGATAAACACTGGAGACCAATAAATTCAATATACACACTTGCTACAATATACCTGGTGAAATCTCCTATTGAATTTAATGGAGCCAGGACTTCACCTGTGAAATATGAGGGATTGTGTTTAAGTACTGTGTTCCACAGCAGCTGATGAGTTTACAATATCCCACAGCAGAGCTCTGTCCGGCACAAACATAGTTTAAATGAGACTGACAAGGGTAGGTGAATTGCACAACTAGTAATGCACAGAACTCCTGGCCAGAGTAAGAATTCAATAAATCAGACAAGCATCTGGATGTAATCTTCACAACAGGAACCATCCGTGCATACCCAATGCAAAAGTTGTGTAAACGTGACAAGAGAAAATTGATCTGACATAAGATCCCAGGGCTTCTCTCTATATATATATATAGTTTCTCACACTTAAAGAATATTAGCAGAAGCTCAATCAAGTTAAGGCGTATACCTGCCACTGTTGTTGAGGGTATGATTGACCCTGAATTATTGCTGGACCTGTGCTACTCTCAGGCAATCTATATCAATAGGGTCCAGGAAAGCCTTTTTTTTCATTGCTGGTTGGTCAGGAGATTGAAACAGTTTCCTGTGACTGCTGATCTTGCTGCCGTAACCGTGGTCTTTGTCACCTCCAGATTAGGATACTGCAATGTGCTCTACACCTTAAATGGCTTGCGTGTGATTGTGAACAACTCATTAGGGGTAAGTGATGTATCACCCTGGGGTTACATGATACAAGTGTTCTGTGACCTGCATGGAATGCCGGTTCGTTTCTGGAGACAGTTTTTTATCTATAAAAGAAATGTCCTGGGACCTGTCTTGGGACCTGGCTTCCTGGCAGATTGCCTCTCTGACTGTATGATACTACCATCATTGTGGGCAGCACAGGCACTAGAATCCCCACGGTTTAGATTAAAGCCACCAGTGTGCTGTTCTCCAGGAGGGACCCCTGACTTTTCAATTTACTCCTCTCTCTTGCTCTGCAATAGCTCAGATCTGTTCCCTTTCAGGACATTCTGTAAGGTCCATTTAGGACTGGGAGGGTTATATGTATGGGTGAAGCAAGGTCCTGTTGGGTTGATTCTATTTCTGTTTGCTTATTTTCTGAATATGGAGGACATGAAAGCATCTGGCTTATTTCTTATGTGATTGTATTTTTAATTTACATCAAAGCACCTAAAAACCAGGATAGACATTTTAAAAATATTTATACTTATTAGAAATCAAAATTAATATTGCAGAGGCCAAAGTTTCCTAGCAAGGAGTCTCTGGCAAGGGCTGATTATGTACCCTAGAAAGAAAAAGTCCTAATAATTCCCTAGCCCTGCCAGCCAAGCTGCTAACTCTCCAACTTCTCCCACCATTGATTAGAGAAAGTCAGAACAGTGATTTGATCATGCCTGCCTCTTCTTAAGGCTTCCTGTTCTGGAAAGCACAACTTTCCCTGAGCACAGATGAGCTCAACCATGCCCTTAAGTGCTGTCCTGAAACAGGGCCTACTGCATTTACACTCATCCAGTCAGGTAACAGAAATAATTCTGAGTGCCTAAAGTGATCAGTCATATCACCGAGGCAGTGCAGTAACAAGTAGCAAGTAAACATACTGAACACAGATCCTATAACCTGAAATAGGTTCACATATAACATTTAAGCATTACTAAGACTCTACTTAATTTGTGATATTGCAGAAATTGTGGATCCTGCAATATTAGGCTTCCCCAGCAATTTTGATTTTAATTAGCTTACTTACACAGTTCACAATTTTGCATAGATTTTGAGGTTTGCAACACACACTTAGTACAGTAGAACCACATTTATCCAAGCTGATAGTGGCTGGGGCTCAAGCTGTCAGGTCCGAGTATTAATGACTGTAATATAGTTGCAGCAAAATGTCCGGTTATTGTCCAAGACCAATACAGGTTCGAGTAAGTTTTTGATCATGTGAGGAAAGTCAAAACGTGACAGATTTGAAGTTCAAAACCACGTGGCCGTTTATTGATAGGGGATACGTTGCAACTTGGGCTGGGGAGGAGTGCTTTTACCAACTAACAATACTATTAGAACGAGACTATTTACACAACTTGAAACAATCTATTTACAACCGACAACAGGAAACCAAATGATCTGTGATTAACTGCTCACCAGAAATTAGAGCAGATACACCAAACTGAGTAAACTATATACATTAACCAAATATTGTAAAGTACAACAATTAACCACAATAACAATCAATACAACAATTTAACTTTCATATACTATATACACAACTTGGTACCAAGTAAAAGAGGGGAAAAAGGACGAAGCTAAGCAGACAGAGTATTTACAGCAATTAGAATGCATATACCACACTCCAGGCGCAGCTGACCAGCACTATAGACACCAAGGACATGACAAATTGGCAGAAAATAATCCGTAACGACAAGACCAGAGCCGGCTAAATCCGCAGGAGACCCTTCTGGCTGAAAGGGTGATCAGACCTTTCAGCTAACATGTGGATACTCCTGCAGATTTTGGTGCAAGACATGGTTTTATTCGAAGGCTCTTACTCATGTCAGCATCTGATTGGTCCCTAGCTCCTTCGCCTTCCAGGTTCCGAGCTGGAGCCCTCCACGTAAACAAGATCTGCACACGGCACACTACCCTTATGCACACGGCACACTGGTATTTTTGCACAAGGTGCTAGCTTGACCCCTAGATGACCAGGCAAAAAGAGTGGGAAAATGCACACAGCACTATAATATAGCACACCGCACTACGGTTTTGCACACGGTACCAATGTGACCTTTTGACCGACAATTGGCCAAACAGACGCCGTGTTTGAGCAAAGGCTTAGGGCTGCAACAGTTATCAAAAAATGTAGCAGGCATATTATAATACTTGAGTGTTTATACTGTTCCAGCAAATTTTTCTCAAACAAAAAGATCTTCTCTGGCTTTTCCAAATTACTGCAATTAATAAATGTCCACTATTGCTTTTCCATGATTTTCCATATCTTGTCCGCAACTCAGCTGTAATTATTTGACAATCATCCCACAATTCAAGTAGAGCCTTGAGCGCTACAAATAAACAAATTAATAATCAAAATATGTTTGTAACCAACAGACAGAAAAAGCCAGCTTTACACCAGTGGGAAGAGAGCAGGAGCAGCGCCAGGGTTTCTGGGGCCCTAAATGGGGGTCCTTCCACGCTCCCAGTCAGCGGCAATTCGGCGGTGGGGGGGTCCTTCCACGCAGCAGAATTGCCACCTAGGACCCGGAGTGCGGAAGCACCCCTCGCGGCCAAATTGCTGCCCCCCAAATCCTGGTGCCCTAGGCGACCACCTAGGTCACCTAAATGGAAGTGCCGGCCCTGGAAGAGAGAATGCCTTCATAAGGATTAGCAGTAGAAGATGAAAAATGATCTGTGAGACAAAATATGAACAAAAGATTCTAAATGAGGCTTAAGTAGATTTAAGATAAACCTTATAAAAGTGCATAAGTGATTAGGAACCTGGAAACACATTTCAGCCTACCAGTTATAATATATAATCTGGGTTCATTTGCTATTAGTTATTGCCACTGTATAGTCTGATTGCTGACTACTGATCTCTTTAATCATATTTAATCATACCATATCGGTCAATGAGACTCATGCTCTTAAAAGTGCCTAATCCACTTGAAATGTTTTGCCTGTCATCTAATTATTTCAGTCTGCACCAATAGCTACAGTGAAGCAGGCAAGGGCTTTGTTGCATTTTGCTTTCTGCCAGACAAACTATTATTCTGGATGCTAATGGATTATCGTTAAGTATTCCATTGCTTTGCCATTGAACTAAGCCAGGACTAGTCTTGCCTGAAGGTTTCTGACTTTCCCTAGTTTAATCAGGCACAGAAGCCAGCTGAGAAAAGTTAATTTTCTAATTTTTTCAGAGGATGTAATTTATCCTATAAACTCATCAAGACTAATGCACTGCTTTTTTATTATTTAACATATCATTTGTATGCATAAATGTTCTTCATCTGATATTTTAAAGATAGAGAGCTATACTCAGTTCAAAACTTACTAGACCTAGGGGCCTTAACTGTGAAGCATCACAAGAGGAACTAAAGGCCAGATTTTAAAAGGTATTTAGGAGACTGAAGATTCAGGTAGGTGTCTAGAAGAAGTTTCAAAAGCACCTAACCTGTTTAGGTGCCTTTGAAACTTCCAGTGAGCATCTGTCTGAATCTTTGGCCTCCTGAACACCTTTGAAAATCTGCTCCAAATTGCTTAAACTGCATCCTCTCATAATGCTAAAATCAGACATAATGTAAGTTATATGTAACATCTGATTACCAGTTCTGTTCATTCCCTATGAAGCACCTGGCACTGGCCACTGTCAAAAAACAGGCCACTGGGCTGGATGGACCTTTGATGTGACCTAGTATGGCTGTTCTTATGTTCTTATATTCTTATGGATAAATCAACCCAACTAAATGTAAAATGGTGTAAATTAAAGAAAGGTGGGACTGTAGCCATAACAGCAACCAACAAGGGTGTGTAAGAAGGTAGAAACTAAAGCAGCTTGATCTTTGTCATATACCTTCTGTAATGGGATCCACAAACCCCATACTGAGCATAGACAGAGAGGGAGGAGAGTCTCTCCTGTTTACAAGGAAGCAGCTTGATCACACCCCACGCAGCTGCCAGAGCTGCGACCAACAGAGGAAACAAGACCTGCTGTAAAGGGGAAAGTACAGAGAGGGAAGGACAGGCTGAAAGGCCTGGAATAGCAAAGGTGTGATTCCCCTGTACCAGGCTGCCACCACAAACACAGCCAAGAGACTGAAGCAGACTGCTAGATTTAATTAGAGCCAAGGGGCCAAGAACTGCCCTGACTCAGATTAAACTAAGGTGGGCCAGTCAGGAGCAGCAAAGACCCCATAATAGACCACACTGGGAGATGGTGATGCCTTCTTATTCTTTCTTACTTTTGTTATTACAGATCTTTTCTCTTGCTTCCACATTTTGAGCCAGATCCTTTCCTGGACTCCTGCCACTTTGAGCTGCTCTGATGAGGCAAAGGGGCTGGAAAACAGCCTCATGTACATTATTAAAAAGTACCCACTGAGAAATTGTAGCACTAACATGTTGCATGATAAACTTAACTTTTCAGTTGCACTGTCTGCTATAAATGCGTTGGTGCAGGGACCTTATATTCACATAGGTCTGTAAAGCGCCTAGCAGGCAGTTGGTGCTTTAAATAAATACTAACCTTCATAGTAGATATATAGAAGAAGGAAGGCATGTATGGACTCATGTGGGGAGATAACATACTCTGACCACATTTTTGTTTCCCGCTCATTAAGCTACAACAAACTGACTCTGGATGGTTCACTCTTGGGGATAATACATGGAGCAGAGAGAATATGAGCAGGTTTTCAAAAGCTGCTTGACTATATTGACTCAAAGGGGGCAACAATAACATAAACAAAATTGCTGTGGCTACTAAACTGAAAAACAGCTGTACAACTACCATCAAACTGACTTTTTGACAAAGGGACTTTTCCTGCAGGTCATGTTTCCCAAGATATGGCATGACAAATGATCATCACCAGATATTGGTGCATATAAAATGATGCACTGCCCCTTAATTGAGGATCAGCTGGTGTACAGGTAGGCTTCAGTGGTGACTTTCTCCATAAATCTTTAATCCTAAACTAACACCCATACCAACACATACAGTGGTCAACTACTGTTTCTAGTTTATTATTATTTATTATTAATAATTAATTTTAGGGAGGTTTAGAATTCTTTACTTATGTACGAGGAGAATACATTGAATCACATAGGGAAATCCTAAAATTCTGAACGGAAGTATAGCCAAACTTTTACTTCTTTCGTGCTGCTCTTCTTGGAGTATCTTAGTTTTTAATAATTTTTTAAATGCCAAACTTTTGGTAAAAAGAGTGGCTATTGAGCTTCTGTGTTTCAAGGTCTGTTTTGTAACTAATCAGAACTGTGTACCGGAGTCTGAGTCAGTAGATGGTTATTCTCCAAAGGATTGGGTCATCAGTATAATTCAGATAAATCTCTCAGTGTTTGGATGCTTTAAATGAAGCTTATCTGAACCATCTCACCTTCTGGAATGGAATACATTTTAGGAGACAGAAAAAAATCAGCACGTTAATGCTTGATATTAAAGGAAAACTTCTACTTCCAGCTATGCCCATCAACCCCGCTAAGTTCAAACCAAACCCATGGGTTTGCATGAGTATAATTTGTGGTTAGGATTTGGACCTAAATTTTAAAAAATGGCCTCCACATTTCCACAGGCAAATCTTGCTAAAATTGTGGGTATAAATTTGAAGGCCTGCTTGAAGTTGCTTTGAAAATTGATACCCTGAGAAATACAGACACTATGTAGGACAGAGGACTGGAGGTTTGTAGATTGATTACCAACCATCTCTGACAATAGTGGGCCAAACTGAAGTCTGAGTATTTGTTAGGATGCTCAATAGCTGCAAATTATGCAAAAGACTTTCTCTCAGCTGCATGGAGAAGCAGAGGCCCTGTGTCTTTTTGATTTCCCCAACACTCATCATTCCAATTTTTTGTTACTTCTTCTAAAATGAGATCAATTCATCTGCTCTAGAATTTGATAGGACCTTGCACTTCCAACTCACAGAATTTACATCAGGAGCTGAAGAAGAAATTATTCTCTCCACATGAAACACTGAAGAATTCACTAGGTGCATTATAGGCCTTTTTTGAATCCCAGTGAAGTCAACTGCAAAATTATTATTGACTTTGATGGGTTTTGCAGAAGGCCATGTGGGGGTGAGGAGGCTGGGGTGTATGATAGAGAACAAGAGCAAGCAGAGAAGAAAGCATCAAGCATGACACTCCTAAAGGCATCAAATGGAAGAGGTGGACCATTGGTCCAAATAGTACTAAAAACATTGAAAATAACTTGTGCAATTCCATAGATAAAAAAAAATTGTTTAAACAAAATAATGCTTCTACCTTCCCACCCTGCCGCCCAAGACTATCACTTGTTGGGGCAAGAACTGAATCAGTCAGCCCTAGAACTGTGTGTGTGTGTATGTCAGAAGGCTCCAAACTCAGGTTTTCCACCCCCACCGCAGCCTGCTTGGTTAGTAATAGGAGATGTGACTAAATAGTGAGGGGCAAACAGGTGAGTTTATTTAACAAAACACAGGTGTACAGATAACAAGGACCCCAACTTAACTATCAATAACAAAACAAACTCGGTTGTCAACAGATAAAATGAGCTTGAAGCCAGAACCCAAAAGTCCTTACAGAAACACTAGGGGAAATATAGCAAGAAACAAACTTAATAACATTACCATATCTCGATGACAGGAGAAGCAGGTAGGTGGACACCACAGTGATCAGGAATCAGACACAGGACTCGGGACAACATCACAGGATGCAGGACAAGGATTTCAGGGCCAGGCACTCAGGAACCTCGGTAAGCAGATGATGATTTGTCTTCCTTCTTCTGCTTTCTATTTTTGACACACCATCGTGTGTGAGGTGTGCGGACGAGTCAAGTGATATTATAGGTGAGTGTGTGCCAGAAATCAGGTGGAACCAGTCGCTGTCTACATCTCTGATCTGTTTCTGGCTCTATCCCAGCAGCTCTGCTCTATATGGGCTACTGGACCGCTCCTACTACCTGCTAATTGTACCAGACCCTCTCTCTGGCTGGAGACCACTACCATCAAGCTCCACAGTAGTAAAGAGAGCAGCCTGGCTACTGCATCTGGCACTCCAGAGCGGCAAACAACCCTGAGGGGTGGGTGAACTCCCCTTAAATAACTTTGCTCTTGCTGGGCAGATTTTAGTCATGTGATTACTCCCTTTCCCCACACTTTCTGAAAAGGGTGTCAATAGTGGCATAAAGAAGGGACTAAACATGGAAACCAACAACAACCAGTTAAAATCCAATATGGCCAACATGGAAACTATACCTGAAATTCTTCCCCAACACACTCTATACCTCTCAAAGAGTGTGCCTAAAGAAACATTTTTTTAAAAACTTCTCTGAAGGACCTTGTGCAATTTCTGCCCCCTCTCCAGTTTTATCTAGCCTGTTTTGTGTGTCTCCAACTTTCTGGATTGATTGATTGATTGATTGATTGATGAGCGGGTATCCTATGCTGGCCTTACCAGGACAAGATTTTCTAGGTTTGAAGTCAGTTGAACTGCTCTCCTGCTTAAAGTGCAGTGTGTGCTTAAAGTGCCTTGCTGAATAGGGATGAACTGCTGAATTGGACCATGATGAATTGTATTATACCTGCAGCAACCAGCTGTGCTTCAGTCTCCAAACGTTTGTTCAAACAAAAGCCTTTATGTCTCTTCACTTTCATCCAATGTATTGATGGCTTTTCTGTAAGGATGTCACTAGATCTGAGTGAAATGATTGGTAGTAGCAGCCTGAAGTTATGAGGATAAGCAGATTTTATTTTCCTGAATAAAAAGACAGAACATGGCTCAGATTGGCTGAACATCCAGAAATTCTTTCCATCTGATTGCTGTATTTGCCAGCCATTCTGGGACATCTCTTTTTCAGAACAATGATGTCTTGTGAAATGATTTAGCTTCAGTAATCACAGATATTGTTTCCAATAGAAGGAGTGCATTTTTAAAATGTTTTATATTTACAGGGGGTTTTTTAAATTCAAAATAATCAGAGATTCTTTATGGCTTACTAGTAGTTACCCTAGAAGATGTATAATTTTTTAGTGGAGTATCATTGTATTCTTAGCATTTAGTCTCCTTTCTGGAGTGCATCAGAGCTTGCCCAAGTTACTGATCTTGTATATTTTAAAAATATAAAAAAGAGCCAACCAACAGTGTGAGGGTTGATAAATAAAATATTGGCTGACTATATAGGTAAAGCAAAGTGCCATAGACACATTCAGGTCTGCCTTTTTTATGTGGGTAAAGAAAAAAAATTGTAGTTGACTATCTTTGCAGAGGGCAACTGCTGGAACTATAATCTGCACATGTAAATAGCTCAATAATGATGAAATTGAGAGCGAAAAAATAAAAGTGATATAATGTCTATTTCATTGTAACAGCTCAAAGATTTCATTTAAAACTTAGCTGAAAATGGAAGCGGTTTAACAGTATTTTCCAAGATTCTCTAATACCTCTCTGTTTGGGGTTGGTTTTTGTTTGTTTGTTTTTGGGTTGTTGTTTTTTTTTTTGTGATGGTGGTGGGTGGGAGGGAGTTGTGGCATAGCTGATACCAAGAGAGTGAAAACAGGTAACAGTGTTTATTTAGTATATTGGTTGCTGTCTATAGTCACTGCTGGTGGTGGAGACATAGCTTTGTTACAGGCTTCTGTGCAATGCTTGTAGCATCTCTTCCCAAAAATGCAGGAACAGACAGGAGCATCTGGAGAGATTTTCCCTGCGGATGTATAGCAAATTCTAAACTTTAATAATTAGAGCGGCTGTCAATAGGAATGAAAACTTCAGTACATACAGACTACATATACACTGCATTTAAGAAGCAAAAAATATTTGCCATCTGGAGAACTCATAGCTGGACAGTGTTTGCATGTTAAAATAGTCATAAAATGGAAAATCTGAATTTTTTTTAAGCCATTGGCAGCAGAATGTGTCAACGTGTCCTTTTTGGAAATTCATTTTTGTGTCAATCAACATCCCACCTTCCAGAACCCAAGGCTATTCCTGAAATAATGGCCTGGGAGAGTCTCTTCTTCTAAATTCAGAAATGAACAAATGCAGATCTCTTCCTTTTGACTGGCAGGAAAGCCACTTTTAGCCAGAGCCGCCAATAGTCTGCTTAGTCCCCAAATGATTTCTCCTGACCTCCTAATTCAGTACACCTGTTACATTTTAATTGCTTACCTAGTGCTAACAAGATAATACCTCTAATATTTAACCACCATTAACAAGCTTTTATGAATTGTTGAGTGGCAAAAGTATACTTGCCCCTGTACTGGACACAGAAAATGACATTGGCGTCTAATTCTGATTTCTCTGTCACTAGTTGTAGAGTGGGGTACTTCCACTGACTTTAATGGAATTATTCTTGATTTGCAGCCATGTGAGCTTAGAATCAGGTCTATACTCCCTACATCAAAATGGTTTACAATCTGAATTAAACTGGTTTTGGCAAGAGACTCCTGGCTTTGATCTCAATATCCCACTGCCTCAAGGAACTTCTGGTTTTTTTTTTCTCACACTGTTTTATTCCCAAATCAGAGGTGTTGGTGGCTTAGTTTGCTCATCCAGATCTCCAAATCTGTCACTTTGAAAGGAGTGGAGAAGCTGAAAGTAGAGGCACTGAGAGACCTGGCCAAGTGCAGGAGAGACCTTTCAGTTTGCCCTGCAGCTTCAGCTAAGAACAGCTGTATTCCAATTGTCTCTGTATTACAAGGGAGATTGAGGAGGAGGAGAAATCATGGAGACAGTTCCCAGAATGTCACTAATATGGTCGTGGGGCTGGGAAAGTGAGAAATCACAAAGGTCCCCAGTAGTGGCGTAACTAGGGGATAAATAAGGAAGGTCCATGTGTCCAATGCAAAACTAATGGGGAGAGGAATTGCTAGTAGGATGCCAGCACTTCACTAGACACTTTGGCACCGTTTTGTGACATCTGATTTCTATAGCTACAAAGGAAGCATACATGCAAAAGTTCCTCTTGTTTTCCTGCCTGCTTCAACTATACCATATGCTGTCAGAAAGGGAATCCAAAATAAAAGTTTTACCTCAAAGGACCTTAAACTATATGTAACCTGTTTTCTTAATCCATGTGTCTGTAAGCTTTGTATAGGGCTAAGGATAAACAAACTAAGATATGCTCAATGATAACCACAGGAAATCCTATCAGAATATTATTGAAGAACTCTGCTTTATGCATGAAAAGCCCATCTAACCTGAGTACTTGAAATATACTTAAGCTGCTATGATTTAGTATTAGCAGCTTTTCCATAGGAAAGGTGATATTTCAACTGGCAATTTCCAATTACAAATAAAATTGTGAGGCTGGAAAAATATACCTACTGGAATTCACAAAATTCCCGTGAAAACAAGAGAGGAAGTCTTCTCCTAGCTTGAAACTGAATGTGGAAAAGACATTAGATATTGTCATCATCTGAATCGAAGCCCGATATCTTTACCCGATGACTAATGTGGAAAAATAGTGACTTAACGGGTAAAAATAATGTCTGTAATAGCAGTCTTCGGCTTTTTATTTCAGCTCTTCAGGATTTGAAATGTTAGATACCCAAGTGAAGTTCATAAGTGGAAAACACAGCATCAAACTGCTACTGTTAAGAGAAAATAGGTTATGACTGATTTTGCTGGTCAACCTTTTACATATTCCTTGCTAATTTTGAGCAGGAAAGTGTTACTGTGTGTTAGAAAAACATAAAATCAACGTTCTATTTGCCGAGGCTAAATGGCTCTTGGGGAGACAGGTGAGTTGGTGGGGAAGGGGGAAAAGAGAGAGTGATACCACAGAGTCACATGGCCATAGTTGAGAGTCTCAAAGATTCAGGAATTTGGATAAGCTTTAGATATGCATCCACACTTTATGATGGCTACCCAAATTCAAACTTCCAATCTTTTGAGCTTTAACCATCAGGCTTGGTAAAGTTTTAATACCTTACTCAATAAATAAAAAGAGGACAGTCCACACACTCATATAAATCTTTAATATTATTTCTGAACAGAAGAAATGCCAAGTGTTTTGAGATGCCATCATAGAGTCTATGCTTCATACAGTGAACACTGTGGATAAGTGCTGCCATCCAACTAACAATCCTATTTTTTGATAATCCTACACCAAAGACCACTAAAATCAGGGGGAAAGACTTCCAATGACTTCAGCAGGTTTTGGGTTAGGCATTTGGAACCTAAGCAGAATGTAGTCAATGAGATTACTACCAGTTGTGGGTTAGCATATATTGGTTAAATTAAATGTACATTACACTGGAGTTTAAAAGTATTACGGTAAATAAATAGAAACAATTGTGTACTCCATTGCAGAGTTGGAATTAGGAAATGTGTGCATACTTTTTCTCACAATAGAAATTGTTGGCATCTTAGAGAGACTGAAGTTATAAAGAGTCTTTGCAAATAATCCTGCCTTGGAATTCTGAACTACTTCTCATTAATGAAGAGGAAGTTGTGGTATCTCTGGAACCTTGGAATGCTGGCCTGTTGTCACAAGTGGTTTTAATTATTCCGACTGAAGAACATGAGACAAACAAATCCTGGTCCTGCTGAAGACAAGGACAAATCACAGAGTTTGGTCCTATGAATCTACTTTTTTCTTGATTATCTCTGCCTGGCTTCTCAGAAATTGGACTGTGCTTTAGCAATATTCTTTGATTTCCCATGAAGATGATATTATTATTTGTTATCTCTAGTTATTGTGCTAGGAGTGGTACAACCATACAGGAGGAGTTTTACAGAATTAAATAATGATCTCGGCATAACTTTTACTTTTGTGTTTAATAGTTAATTTTGTTTCAATAAATGTCTTTCTTGTAGTTGTAACTCCTTAGGGGTTTAGAGAGCATGGCCCCTTAAAAATCTTTTTCCTAAGGGGAGATAAAGGAGGGAAACTCTGGGGGTGTGGCTCTGGAGCTCCAGAGACAGAAGGGCTGCAGCAAGCAGCCCCTTGCAAAGTGAAGCAGTGGAAAACCTGCCAGAAGCTTGGGAGGGACAGAGTAGCCAACCGGGGACAGCCCAGGACAGGAGCCAGGAGGAGCACTGTGCCAGGGAGGAATCACCCAAGAAGGACAGGCCGGAGCTGGACCCAGTATCACGCCTGCCCAGAGCTGCATGGGGCTGTGAGTACTGCGGCTTGTGACTGCATTGGGAATAAGGAGGGAGGCTGCTAGGTAGTTAAATGGGAAGTGGTCCCTCTGTGTGGCTTTGCAGAGAGCAGCTGAAGAGGGCACCAGAGGAGTTTGTTGGGGGACAGTTCACTGGCACTGAAGATGACCAGGAGCACCCAAGACTCTCCACTGGACTGGAACTTTGCTCAGGACTCCTGGACTCTGTGTGCAGATACTGTGCTCGGTGTCTGCCCTTTCAAACTGTGCTACCCATGGGACCTTGGCTTGGATGCAGCCCTGTTTTCCACTTCTCCTATATTCCCCTTGTTGTTTTTCTCCTCTCATCCCTTTCTTATATCCATTGTACTTTTCCTGTGTGTGTGTGTGTGTGTGTGTGTTCACTCTAGGGGTTTGGAACATGTGCCCCTGGGATGGAAGGGATTTGTCCTGATGCATTCCTGCGCACGCCTTCTCCTGGCTAGAGCTGCCTGCAGAGCAAACTCTGTCTTGGCCATGAGAGCTCTAAAGTTACATAGTTCTCACCTCTTTGATTTTTTATGCTGTTCTATATACACAATAAAGTGTAATGCTCGGTTATAAAAGCTCCTGTTTAACTAAACCTGAGTAATATCCATGAGGTTGAAATGTACTCTGCAATGTATTTTGGTTTTCTCACATCCCATGCAGCTGGGTTGGGGAAATCTTCACTCCAGGTTCAACAATGAAAAAGGAGGATGGGACAGTCTGAAAAGGTCCAGTAGTGGCCCTCAAAACCAGAACTACCTCAATAAACCAGGACTTTGGGTCACCCTGTGTTATTCTCTCACTACTAATGGTAGGCTCCATCTTGAATAAACATACAATTAGGGAGACATGTTTGCATTTGGGTAGGCCTGGTGCTACTTTGCCCTAAATTTAATATCTGTGCCAAGTTCTTCCTTTATTAGGTCACAGGGTTCTGCAATCCTTTCTCCTTTCATAACTAGTTGGTTGAGTTCTTGGAGCCAAAAGTGATTGGGCCAGCTGGTGCAGGAGAGAGTAGAAAACAAGTTTAGATCAAATGAGTGTTCTTTTTTTTGTATGTTAGAAATGATGGACCTGATTCTGTTCTCAGTTATACTGGTTTCAAACTGGTGTAACTCCACTGATTCCAGGCATTACTTCAACTTACACATGTCAAAGTGCGAGGAGGATCAGGCCCAATATGTGACTTTTGAAGCTTGCAATGTTAATGTGAAACATAAATTCCCTGGCCGGATGTGCCTTACTAGGGCAAGTACTGTAGTACATAAAAATACTAACATAATTCTTTTCAAACTGTGGTCCAGAAAGCACTGGTGGTATGGGGAGCAGTTGTTAGTCACATGCTGCTGGTTGTGCCTCTTTCTTTAGAGCCTTTTTCTACAGATTCCCTGGCTCTTGAGTGAAGCACATGTGTGCCAGCAACAGCTGTAGAAGAGGAGGTCTAACCTAGCATCTTAAACTAAGGGCTCTTGCAACCCCAAGAGGAGAATGGGACATGAATACATAGCTGTCAGGGGAACTAAGACAGTCAGTAGACACAGGCTTGGGGCTGGAGACCAGGGCTTCATCAGTGAGACATGACAGGAGGGTGGAGGCAGAAAGCAAGGGCTGAAAAGTGATGAAGGGTAGAGCAGGTGACTGGGCAGGGAGGGGATGCTATGGAACAAGGAAGAGAAGTATAAGTGACTGGGTGGCGGCAGGGGAGCATCAGGTAGTAGGGTAGAGAGGAAGTGTTGGGTAGCGGGGCAGGGAATAGCAGGAGAATGGGCAGAGAAAAGGCACTGGGAGCAGGGGAGGCTGGAGTAGACATATGAAGCAGAGGAGAGAAACTTAAACAAAAGTGAGATAGTGGGGTTAGTTTGGGGGAAAAGGAAACTAACTTGGTTCTGAAGTTTCTGTAAGTTCAGTAACTACCAATGCCTGTACTGGCCACACGGCCAGTGAACAGGATTGGGATGGGAATGCTGGGAGGAGATGTGGTCCCTGAGACAGTTTCTCTCTGAAGAAGTGGGCCACACTATAACATGGAGTAAAGCTGGCACAGGGGACACAGAAGGGCAATTTTACACACCCATCATGTGCCACCTCTGGGAAGGCCTCCAGGGGCAACTCTCATTAACCTCAATAGCAGCTCCATGTGTGGGAGGCCTGCAGGAGCCAATTGTTAACTGCAAGGGCTCAAACAGCAATTTGAAAAGAAAAAGCAAGAATGAGTCAGTCATTTGCATTCTAAATGTAAATGTCAAGGACCCACTGGTGCAGCCTGCCCCAAACCCACTGGCTGCAGAAACTCACGCTCTGTGACTCAGTTCCTATGCTTCTGGATTGCAAATCACCTTTAATACTTGTTCTTGGCAAAAGTGAGATCCAGGCTGCATGATCCAGCTCTGTGACCTCATGCACGTGCTAGGCCTCTCTCCAGATGCTTGCTTGCTGCCAGGCTTTAATTTGGAGCAACAAATCCAACCAGCAAAGCAGAGCGTAACAGTTCCTCATGGAGAGTCACAGGAGAATTGCGGCATAGACAAAGGCTGTGCAGTGAGATTTTTGGTTGGCTTCTCCTGCTATTTTCTAACCTGTGCCTCAAGCAGCATTTCAGTACCTGAAAACAGCCAACCCAGCTGCTGTGTGGGGCTCTCTAAGGCTCCAGCGCTGCAAATGACTTCACATGGCCAGATGGAGTCTGTTGGCTTCCAGGAGCCTTCAGCAGTTACTTTCCCTTTGATTCTTAGCTGAGCAAAGCTTTTCAGAAAGAAATTTCTCCCCCCCTTCACCTCCGTCCCAGCTCCTGACAAGATATACTGATCTCCTGCCTACACCAGTTCTCCTGGGGGTATTTCAATACATCAGCTCAGATTGATTTGAGATATGAAACACTAATCATCCTTCTGCTTTTGAGTATGATAAGGTGACATCAGTGGCTGGCTAGCCCAAGAGAGATTAGATATGTATGCCTCCTGGCTAGGATTGTCCAAAAGAGCAGAGGATTTTAGAGTCAAAAGAGCTAGGGTGAATTAACTTTCTAACCTGCTTGAAGGGTTCATAGTGAGACAGTATGTTCAACATTTGCTTGTCCTGTCTTCAAATGCCCATTAAGATATTTCCAAAGATTACACAGAAATATTCCTGATTTGGTGCCCTTGAAACTTCATGTCAAACCCAATCCTGTGCATCATCCAGCGCCCTCAGCTTTCACTGATTTGGGTGTGGAGAGTGCTCAGTACCTTGCAGGACTGAGCCTTGTATAAGCAAACTGAGGTGGCTGCCAGTCATAGAAAGATAACAACAGGAGACACTTCTGATGCAATTTGTGTTGGTACTGTAAGCTGCCCAGCACTCAGCAGCGATCAGTTGGATCATCATGAACTGTCAGGTGCCTTCATACTGGGAGGAGCTAAAGGTTTCTGAACCATCTTGGCCAATATGTCACATCTCAGGCCTGGTCTACACTATGAGTTTAAACCAAATTTAGCAGCGTTAAACCGAATTAACCCTGCACCCATCCACACAATGAAGCCCTTTATATCGATATAAAGGGCTCTTTAAACCGATTTCTGTACTCCTCCCCGATGAGGGGAATAGCGCTGAAATCGGTATTACCATGTCGGATTAGGGTTAGTGTGGTCGCAATTTGACAGTATTGGCCTCCGGGCGGTATCCCACAGTGCACCATTGTGACCGCTCTGGAAAGCAATCTGAACTCGGATGCACTGGCCAGGTAGACAGGAAAAGCCCTGCAAACTTTTGAATTTCATTTCCTGTTTGCCCAGCGTGGAGCTCTGATCAGCACGGGTGGCCATGCAGTCCCAAATCCAAAAAGAGCTCCAGCATGGACCGTACGGGAGATACTGGATCTGATCGCTGTATGGGGAGACAAATCTGTTCTATCAGAGCTCCATTACAGAAGACGAAATGCCAAAGCAGTTGAAAAAATCTCCAGGCTATGATAGACAGAGTCCACAGCAGGGACTCAGCACAGTGCTGTATGACAAGCATAACAGAAAGCCAAAGAATCAAATGGATGCTCATGGAGGAAGGGTACTGAGAACTCCAGCTATCGCACAGTCCCCACAATCTACGAAAAGCATTTGCATTCTTGGCTGAGCTACCAATGCCTGAAGGGTCAAAAACATTTTCCCAGATGGTTCAGGATGTATGTCGTCAATTTACACCCTTCTCCCCACCCCCGAAAGAAAAGGGGAAAAAATTGTTTCTCGCCTTTTTTCAATGTCATCCTATGTCTACTGCATGCTGCTGGTAGACGGGGTGCTGCAGCGCTGAACACCAGCATCCCCCTCTAGGTGGCAGTTGGTGCAAAATGACTGGTATCCATTGTCATCATCAGCCCGTGAGTGCTCCTGGGTGAGGTCAGCCGGGGGCACCCTGGATGAAAATGGGAATGATTCCAGTCATTTCTGGCAGATGGTACAGAAGGTTTGGTAACCGTCCTCATCATAGCAGGTGGAGGCTGAGCTCCATCAGCCCCCCCCCCCCCGTTCATGTCTAAAGAAGATTCTGTATTCCCTGGACTATCATAGCAGCTGGAGGCTACGCTCCTCTCTCCCTCACCCTTTAATGTCCTGCCTGGACTATCATAGCAGCTGGAGACTGCCTCCCCCTCATTTTATCTCACTAAAAACTCAGTGTTTCTTATTCCTGCATTCTTATTACTTCATCACACAAATGGGGGTACACTGCCACGGTAGCCCAGGACAGTTAGGGGAGGAGGGAAGCAATGGGTGGGGTTGTTGCAGCGGCACCCCCTAGAATGGCATGCAACTCATCATTTCTGCAGGATCTCTGGTTCTCTAGTAGACTTGCCCCATATTCTAGGCAGGACTGACTCTATTTTTAGACAAAACATGAAGGGAATGACCCAGGGAGTCATTCCCATTTTTGTCCATGCGCCCCCGGCCAACCTCAGCGAGGCCAGCCAGGAGCACCCATGACAGCAGCAGAAGGTACAAAAGGATTGGTAACCATCATTGCCAATTTCCAAATGCAAACAGTGCAAAATGACTGATAACCATCATCTCATCGCCAATTTACAATGGTAGACGGTGCAATAGGGACAGTAAACATCTCTGCTACCTTGCAAAGGCAAATGAATGCTGCTGTATAGCACTGCAGTACCACGTCTGTCAGCAGCATCCAGTACACATACGGTGACAGTGACAAAAGGCAAAACAGTCTCCATGGTTGCCATGCTATGGTGTCTGCCAGGGCAATCCAGGGAAAAAGGGCGTGAAGTGATTGTCTGCCGTTGCTTTCATGGAGGAAGGACTGAGTGACGACATTTACCAAGAAACACCTGCAACACTGTTTTTGCCCCATCATGCATTGGGATCTCAACCCAGAATTCCAATGAGAGGGGGAGACTGTAGAAACTATGGGATAGCTTTGCGATAGCTACCCACAGTGCAAAGCTCCAGAAATCAACGCTAGCCTCGGTACAGGGAAGCACAGCGCCGAATTAATGTGCTTAGTGTGACTGCGTGCACTTAACTTTATACAATCTGTTTTTTAAAAAAAGTTTTTTTCTGTAAAATCGGAATAATCCCATAGTGTAGACATACCCTTAGAGAGGAGAAACATAAGCAGCTTTGTACAACAAAGATGAATAGTGCTTCTCGGGGAAGGGTTCTTATTGACAAGACCTTTTTTTCACAAAGCTAAAAACAGCAGTGAAGTCTTACTAACCTGAGAGGATTTGACAATAGGCAACGATTTGATGATCATTGCTAAGAGGCAAATGCCTTTCAGGAAACTTGAAAAAAGGTAAATCAGGGGTGAAAATCCTTCTGTCCATTCATTGGTTATATGAAGGCTGAATAAATGGCAGTGGGAAAGCCAAACAAAAAAGGAATGACTTTAATTTCTCATTTGTCAAGAGACTGGACTATTTATCCTTACATTTATTTTGATGTCAAGGCGTTCTCTTTGTTTATTGGATAAATATTTTTCCAGTAGGGCTTGTCTTTTACAGGATGAAAAATATCAGTGGTGCAAAAGTGATTGATTTATAATTAAAGACACTTTGGAAAGTTTTTGGCTTATTTTCCTTTGATTTCCTAATTCTCAAATTCAAAGGGAAAAAGCTGGGATTTGGCATGCATTTGTAAAAGGAAAAAAGACATTCAATGACGGTATCAGACTACAAAGAAAAACGTGCAGAAATCTTGGACTGTAGAGGATTAAAGAAGGTGACAGACTTCTTCTTGCTTTGCTGTTAGGCCCTGTGGGCCAAAATGTGCCTTGCTTCATTTATACCCTAAGAAGGGGAACGGAGCAACCAAGACAGCTCCAAAAGCTTCACTTCAGTGGATCTTCTGGATCTCTCTCTCTCTCATACACACAAATGAAATAAATAAAATAGAACTAGTGCATGCTAACTCTGCAGTTATTGGGGCTCAGCAGGGGAATTTCCAAGAGAGTCAGATGCTACACTGCTCCTCTGGCCCCACTTTCCTCCTTTCAGCATGGAATAGCTGTACAAGCCATTCTACTAGTGGTCATTTTGTGCCTGGGCCAAATCCATCACACTGATTGGATGCAGGTACAGGGCCAAAGTTAAGGGTGCTTTCAGAACCTATCCACCTACGTATCCACCTACGTATCCAGCACCTCTGAAGGGGAGGACACCATGGATGGTACCGTCCTCCTGAAGGGTGTCAGAGAAATGCACAGTCTCATTGTCAGGCAATGCACATTTTTGGCTCCAGTGAGTAAAGGTAGCAGTCTCAGACCCCTGGGCTACCATTAAAATTGGGATTTTGTCAGTCACATGCTAGTAATCTCTGACCTGTTTTTAGCTCCATGGTGCTACAAGCAATAATGTAACTATGCAATCCCAAGAACTGCATTCCAGAACACCACAGTGTTGCATCTCAGCCTGTCAATAGAAGGCCCATGGAAGCTCCACCTTCCCAACTCACTCCACTATCTGGTAGTTGAATTGGCAGCTGCTCAGAGCAGTACTGCTGGAAGACTCCCAGCAGCCCTGTAATATGCTTTCAGAGGCCTCACCCCCTTCAACTCCAGCAACTCCCCCTGCCAGCGCTTGTGCCTGTAACTCTCTTCTCCCTCACCTACAGCTCAGGTTGCTACAAGCCAGTACAAGCTCCTTCCCCATAGAGCCCCTGGCCTTCCTCCCTGGCCTCCAGAGCTCCCTCCCATCCTGTAGCCCAATAGGAGCTGGATGGAGCCCTGAAAGTGTTACAGCTGTCTATTGGGGCAATGAAAAAGCTCAGATGGTTAGATTCATCTTTGTGCCAGTGCACAGCCCAGCACAGGGAGCACTGGGGAGGGCAGCTTCATTTCCCCCATCCCTGTGCTGCTTGGGCCCTGCGGCAGGTTGGGCTAGAATAGCCCTAAAGGCTGCCATAACTTGTGCCCCTGCTGCAATGGCACTGCCCCTGTATCTGGAGAATCCCAGGGTATTCATGGGAGTCCAGGGCCAGCTGCATGGTGGCCCTTTGCCTGCACATCCATTCTAGCCCCAGCTCTTCTCCCTAGCCTCGTGCAGGTGCAGCTTTTTCAGAGCCCTCTTTCCAGAGATGACTTCTGCCCCCAGCTGCTTGGGGAAAAAGTGATACAGATGTAGGCTATTGTGACATGCCATACCTCAAAATAACGCCCTGTAACACCCCCAAAGTCTTCATTGGTATACGGTGGTGATGTTTCATACAAAGCATGCCTTATAAGGTACCATATAGAAGGTCATGATCTGCTGCAACTCATTGTTCTGGGGCTGTGGGAAGCAGCAGCCAGCATATCTCTCGGCCCAAGCCACTTCTCGCAGCCCCCATTAGCCTGGAGTGGCGAACTGCGGCCAGTGGGAGCCATGATCAGCTGAACCTGCAGACGCAGCAGGTAAACAAACCAGCCCGGCCTGCCAGGGTGCTTACCCTGGCGAGCCGCTTGCCAAAGGTTTCCAATCCCTGGTGTACAAAGTGATGAGATTTTGCTGTATGGTTACTATTGAAATATATTATTAGTTTGGGAGACACTCACTGCTAGGTCTCCAGGGACAACAAAGGTGGTGACCAAATGGGCGTTAAGCGACCATCATGAGTCATTGACCAGCAGGAGAATTGTAAACAAGAGATTTACAATTCTGTAAGAAACAGTTGCACAAGCATCACACAATGGGGATTGCTCAACTCTGTGACTCAGCAAGGCCCACCAGGACATACCTGGGCCCAGTATCTTCCCTGGGACAGGAATTGAGAGTATAAAATAAGGCACAATGGCACCAGGCGATCACCTCTCACCTACTCCACCTTCGCTGAAGGCAACAAGAACGCTGGGAAGACAAAGACTTTGAACTGAGGAGACTTGTCCCAGGCTGAGAAGGAAATTCAGCCTGTGTATTAAGAATTGTAATCTACCTGCAACATCCAGCGGGATGAGAAAAGCTGTTTGATTCAAATCTTGCATAGTCTGAAAGTTTAATATTCAGGATTCGTGTTTACTTTTTATTTTCTTAGGCAACTATCTCTGGCCGTTATACCTACCATTTATAATCACTTAAAATCTATCTTTCTGTAGTTAATAAACTTATTTTAATGTATCCTTACCTGTGAGTTTATCTAATGTGCTTGGGGACTCTGCTCATATTACAAAGGCTGGTGTATGCTCACTATCCTTTGATGAAGTGGCAAACTGATTAATGAGCTTGCATTGTTTAAAAGAAGACCTTGAGCAGTGCAAGACAGTACATTTCTGGGGTGCAAAGCTGGGAGCTGTGGGGGTTGCTAGTGTCTCCCTCTGTATAGTTCATGAGTGGCTTAGGCTTTATGTCGACACCCAAAAGTCAACAAAACAAAAATCACCAAAGGGTGTTCACACTTGTTCTCTCTGTCGACAGATCACGTTCACACTGTGGGCACCATCATCGACAGTGTGAGCAATGCACTGTGGGTATATATCCCACAGTGCAGTGTTGTGTGAAGGTGGAGCTGAACGCTGCACATCTTGGGAGAATTCCCTCCGAGTTCTCCCACAGCCTCCTCAGCTGCTGAGTGTGGCATCATAAGTAGCTCTGTGAGCTCTCTGTGCTGAGGAATGTCAAAGCAATGCAGCAGTCTCTCCTCCCCCACTCTCTGCAACACCAGTCTGCCTGCTGCTGTGTTCCTAGTGCAGGACAGAACAGGAGCATTCCAATGATTTGCTCCTTGTTCCCCAAACAGAGCAGCACACTCAACTATCAGATGCTTCCCGGAACAGAGATCAAAACACTGAGCAGAGGGATCAGGGCAGGCATTCTGGGATACTGGTGGAAGCCAGTTCTGTTGACAAAACAAATTGCAGTATCTACACTGACTCTTTGTCAGCAATAAAGGAGGGGGAGGGGAGTCTCTTGTAGGGGTGGAAGCAGGCATTTTTCCCTACAAAAGTCTCATTGCAGTGTGTACGCTCTCACTGTTCTGTCACCAAAAGGCAGTTTTTGGTTACAAACTTGGTAGTATAGACAAAGCCTAAGAGAACATTCATGCAATTTAGAGGTTTTTAAGATCAGTCTTGTCCAAGCCCTGGCTGGGATGATTTAGTTGGAGTTGAAGTTGGTCCTGCGCTGATATTCTATGAATTTAGCTGGGTGTGTCTCTGTATGTGGGTGGCTGAGTGATAATGGCATCATGAAAGACAAACCAGGTTGGAGAGTTAAGGAATCACAGCAGTCCCACAGTTCCAGGTTGTATTCCTGGGATCCTGTAGCATCTTTTCCTCAGGCTCTCACTGGATGAGAAGGGAGGGACAATGTGGGTTTCCTCAGCCCACCCATTCTTCACCCTGGCGTGTCCAGTCTCCACCCCTGGGCCAATAGAGAATGAAGCAGACCCCCATCTTGTATGGGAAGGAGAGTGATCTATGGATCCAGAAAGTGGGGGAAGGCGTAACAATAATCTAGGCCAATGTGAGAACTAGCTAATTTGTGACTGGATTTGACATATCTCTGATTAGCTGAGTAATTAGCTATGATACATTTTCCAATGGGTCTATACCATTGCTTTGTTAAACTTTTAGTATTTTTACTTTTGTCTACATTTAAGAAAACTGGGTCTAAATTTTTGATTCAAGATTAAATGGGCCTGATTGGATATTTTTAATAGGAACATTTCTCATTACTACACAAACCACAGCAATTACATTTGGGAAAGTCTAAAATAGACTGATTATGTCAGAATAATATTATATAAATATACTTACATTGATTTGCTTTGAACTCCGTCTGCTACCCAGAGAGCAAATACATTCTAGTTTGAATAAATTTGTACATGGGTTTCCAAATTTTAAGAGCATGCCCACTCATTTTTGTCAAAACAGCAGAGATGTGGCCCAAGTTTCTGCAAATGTATTACTTTTTTTATTCATGTAATGATGAAGTTAGCATTTACCACTAATTATATTTTGTGGAACGTTCCCATTCCTATGGAATAAAGATCAACTAGAATCATCAGTCCCTCTCTGGTACAATAAAGACGTTGGCACAACAGGGGACAGAGTGAGGGGAATTCCATTCCTACCTCTGAATTGCTTGCCTTTTGTGGTTTTAAACCACATGTGGACTCACCAAGTTTCAGCCTCTATGGCACTTTTGCAACCAAACTATAAACCTGGAAAGTAAGGGTTTATAATGGAAACACAGATAGCCCATTAACCATAGCACATGGCTTGCATGCACACAGAGGACAATCACAGGCTTGCAACAGAGTTTCAAATTATTCTATTGAATTACAAAAAGGGCTATTATTAGTTCCTACCAACTTTGTTATTTATAGCAGTTTGCAGTGATTAAACTCGCTAACAACTTTTATCTAGAAGCTGCTTAGCATATCGAGATTTTGCAAACATTGTAATTTGCTATATTAAAGAGATAATGTTCATGGAACAAAACAGTGTAGCAGGATAATAGTTTCCTGCTGCCAGTTTAATTCTGAGAGACTGTTGATGTTTGTGACAGTGACTTTATTTTTAGGAAGAGGTGGACTCTGGGCTGAATGGCTGATGTAGCCTCTGCAGAGTAGTTCTGTGGCTAATCTTTGCATGTGGGGAGAATTCCTGACCCTTATGCCCCCATAAATCTGGGCAGAAACTGGGCTAGTTCATATATATATGAAAATATACCACTTTTGTCAAAGTCGACATTAAACCTGGTGCCCTGGTGGTCTGACCAAATTCTACTTTAAGTAGTTGCACTCTGCCAGCCTGAATTTGCCCTAAAGTTTCCATTGAATAAAGTATTTCTCACTTACTGCTTTATAGTTCCATGCAGTGTTGCTGCATACTGCTAAGCAGTGGCTACATTTCAGTCCCAGAAGTGGTTGCACTTTGGTGGAAGGAAGAAGTGAGAGAGCACTCGGTCTGTTTGTGTATTGTCTATAGTACGTGCAGAGAGAGGGAGAAGCATACTCTTCAGTTCCCAGTGCTGCAAAGATCATACTGTACACTAAACCCACAGATTTGTAGGGGAGCAAGTAGGTGGCATTACAAATGACGGGTATATTGTCAGGGATTTCAGTTTTAGCCTGTCTTGGCATTTGTGAAGTTACATAATATTTTAGGAGAATTACAATTTGGGGATCCATTTTTTGCTATCAATATCAGATTTTTCTAGAAGACACGTGTATATTTTTAAGTAAGTGAGCCAACTTTTTTATAAGAGTATGCTCTTTGACAGCCATCCAGGAAAAAGGTCTTTGGGGACTCTCATTGTATGTTTATATAGTGCCTTGTAAAATGGACCCCCAACCTGGTTGTGGCCTTTAGTTACCATCACAATATAAATGTTTAATATCAATAATAACAATCATGAGGCCAAATTCTCCCCTGGGATGTACGTGTATGCTCTGGGCACACATGAATTTTGCCTTTCTTAGCCCTCTGGTACTGCTCCTATCACCTCATCCAATGCCCACTGCAATCAAAGGAAAAGCTTCCATTGACTGCAGCGGGTTGTGGATCAGGCGGTTTACATTCATGCTGCTGTGAAATGTCACTTCCGAGGAAGTAGGACCTTCCACAGGAGAGGAAATCAGCTTATGCAAATTTCAGCACTTGTCTAATAGTAGGAATGAAGAAGACCCGTTCACGTTGGAAATATTTTTGTTAATCACATCTGTGCTGTTCAATCAGCATATCCTTTAGTCAATTAAATCCTAATTTAAAGGCAGTTCATTGGTATGTATTGTTCATTTATGTGCATTAACTACAACTACAGTGCAAATAAGTACATTAACTGCAAGTCAAGTATATCTGAAACCGTATAGGATAGAGGATTACCTCAAGCTAATGAATGACACTAATCTTTAAGAGCTTTAAATACTGCACTTTGATGTCACAAAGGATTTGGATTTTTTTATCCACACAGGGGATTAAGGCAAAGTGGCAAAGGCAGATCAAATACTGGGAGCACATAGTAGCACATGGAAAAGTCTGACTTGGTACCCTTTGAAGATATTTCTGTACCTTTTTTTGCTGTGTGTGTGAATAAAATAAACAACTGGAAAGCAGTTGTGCCGAGCCTCCTACCTGGAGTTGAGACAGTGAAATGTATATACTCATGCATTTTTCTTGGCCTACCTCAAGGCACTGGTTGCTTTATAGCAAATCTTCCTGAGGACTATGTCATAAAATGCACCCAGACATTTAGATATCTTGTTTGTTGAAAGAAAGGCTAGATGTCCTGTGTACACAGGGCAATTAGGGCTGCTGGTGAGGAAGCATCTTCCAGAAAAGTTGCCATATTGGATGAGACCAATGATTCATTTAGTCCAGTATCCTGTCTTCCGACAGTGCCCAGTGCCAGATATTTCAGAGGGAATGAACAGAACAGGGCAATTTCGAGTGAGCCATCCCATGTCATCCAGGCCCCACTTCTGGCAGTAACAGGCTTAAGGACAACATAAGAATGGCCATACTGAGTCAGACCAAAAGTCCATGTAGCCCAGTATTCTGTCTTCCGACAGTGGCCAATGCCAGGTGCCCCAGAGGGAAGCAAGTGATCCATCCTGTTGCCCATTCCCAGCTTCTGGCAAAAACCAGATCATGGGGTTGCATCCCTGATCATCTTGGCTAATAGCCATTGATGGGCCTGTCCTCCATGAATGTATATAATTCTTTTTTTAATCCTGTTATTCTTTTGGCCTTCACAACATCCCATGGCAATTGTGGTTGTGTGAAGAAGTAGTTCCTTATGATTGTTTTAAATCTGCTGCCTATTAAATTCACTGGGTACCCTCTGGTTCTTGTGCTATGTGATGGGTAAATACATTCTTATTTGCTTTTTCCAAACCATTTATGATGTTATAGACTTCTTGTCATAAACAGATAGCTAAGGGTTAATGTCTCTTTCACCTGAAGCACCTGACCAGAGGACCAATCAGAAAACCGGATTTTTTCAACTCTGGGTGGAGGGAAGTTTGTGTCTGAGTCTTTGTTTTCTGTCTGCCTGCTTTCTCTGAGCTTTGGAGAAGTAGTTCTGCTTTCTAATCTTCTGTTTCTAAGTGTAAGGACAAAGAGATCAGATAGTAAGTTATATGGTTTCTTTTCTTTGGTATTTGCATGAATATAAGTGCTGGAGTGCTTTGATTTGTATTCTCTTTGAATAAGGCTGTTTATTCAATATTCTTTTAAGCAATCGACCCTGTATTTTATCACCTTAATACAGAGAGACCATTTGTATGTATTTTTCTTTCTTTTTATATAAAGCTTTCTTTTAAGACCTGTTGGAGTTTTTTCTTTACTTCAGGGAAATTGAGTCTGTACTCACCAGGGAATTGGTGGGAGGAAGAAATCAGGGGGCGATCTGTGTGTTGGATTTGCTAGCCTGATTTTGCATTCCCTCTGGGGGAATAGGAAAGTGCTTTTGGTTTCCAGGACTGGGAACGGAGAGGGGGAGTCACTCTGTTTGGATTCACAGAGCTTGTGTCTGTATCTCTCCAGGAGCACCTGGAGGGGGGAAGGGAAAAAGAATTATTTCCCTTTGTTGTGAGACTCAAGGGATTTGGGTCTTGGGGTCCCCAGGGAAGGTTTTTCAGGGGGACCAGAGTGCCCCAAAACACTCTAATTTTTTGGGTGGTGGCAGCAGGTACCAGGTCCAAGCTGGTAACTAAGCTTGGAGGTTTTCATGCTAACCCCCATATTTTGGACGCTAAGGTCCAAATCTGGAACTAAGGTTATGACATGGTGTAGCAGCGGTTGGGATATAGACAGAATCCAGAAGCTAGTAGGAATATTATATTTTTCTTTTCTCTGCTAAGGGCTTTTTAGCAGAGAGAAACAGTTGGTTTTAAAAGGGAACCAGAGAGAATTTTTTTTTCTGCTCTCTCTGGCAGTTTGTGGCTTGCATGTTAAGCAAGAAGCCATTACCAGACTGTTAAGGGTCTTTTGTCACACAATAGCACTCCCATTGAGAGTCAATACCAGCACTATATGCATGCAAATAAAGTGGTTTTTCAGGTTTACTTAACATTGAAAATTAGCTAAAGGCACTGTTGCTAGGCAGACTTCAGGAGGCAACAGAGAACCTGCAGTTCAGAAGATAAACACCGGAGGGCACCCCAACACAAGAAAACAGGAATCATGACTTCTAAGGCAAAAATTGGGCCGAAGAGCAATTCAAAGAAGCTGAACACAGGCGACAACTGGAAATAAAACAAAAAGAGATGGAGATGAAAGAAAGAGAAGAATAAATCAAACAGGCAGCACACAAAAGAAAACTAGAAGAAGAAGAGTTCGCCCACCGAAGGAAACAAGAAGAAGAAGAGTTGGCCCACCGCCGAGAAATGGAAAAACAACAAAAAGAAAATGAAGAGAAGGAAAAACAGAGAAAGCATGAACTGGACTTGGCAAAAGCTGGGCTGCATGTGCCAGCCAACCCTAACAACCCGGCGCCAATTATTGCTCCACAGCACAGGAAATTTCCCACCTACAAGGCAGGGGATGACACCGAGGCCTTCTTGGAAAATTTTGAAAGAGCCTGTCTTGGGTACAGCATTCCCGAAGACCAGTACATGGTAAAATTAAGGTCACAGCTCAGTGGACCTTTAGCAGAGGTGGCAGCTGAAATGCCTAAGCAGCAAATGAATGACTATAAACTTTTTCAAACCAAGGCCAGATACAGAATGGGGATAACCCCAGATCATGCCCGTCGGCGCTTCAGAACCCAAAAGTGGAAACCAGAGGTGTCATTTCCCAAACACGCCTACTACATTGCAAAAAACTATGAGGCCTGGATAACAGGAAACAACGTTCAAACCTTGGAAGAACTGCACCTCCTCATACAAATGGAGCAGTTCTTGGATGGTGTTCCTGAAGACATCACACGGTACATACAAGATGGAAAACCCAAAGATCTCGCTGAGGCGGGGGAGATTGGAGCCAAATGGATGGAAGTGGCAGAAAGCAAGAAAGCTACTGTCAAGGGGAACGATTACCCAGGGGGCACACAGACCATAAACCCTACAACCGAGGACAGCCAAAGACCCCACATACCACCCAAGTAAAGCCACAGACACCCTACTCTTCCACCTCACCAGTCTCCAGTAACTCACCTCGGCCCAGTGACCCATCAGATGGAAGATGCTTTAAGTGTAATGAACTGGGACATATCAAGGCCAACTGTCCAAAGAACACCATGCGAGTGCAATTCATTACACCACCATCACACCAAAGATCCCCAGGCCCGGATGCCTCTCAAATACCCTTGGAGCGAAGGGAAAATTTGAGAGTGGGCGGAAAGAAGGTTACTGCGTGGAGAGACACGGGGGCACAAGTGTCAGCTATCCACCAATCCTTCGTTGACCCCAAATTCATCAACCCAAAGGCCAAAGTTACAATTTACCCCTTCATGTCACAAGCTGTAGACTTGCCTACAGCTCAACTGCCTGTCCAGTACAAAGGCTGGTCAGGAATGTGGACTTTTGCAGTCTATGACAATTATCCTATCCCCATGCTACTGGGGGAAGACTTGGCCAACCAGGTGAGGCAGGCCAAGAGAGTGGGAATGGTTACACGTAGCCAAACCAGGCAAGCTTCCAGACCCATTCATGTTCCTGAGCCGTCCACAGAGGCCCCGTCTGTGTTACCAGAGACCCAGACAGAGGTAGTGGATCCAGATTCCATGCCAACCACTGAAACAGCCACAGCACCTCCAGTCCCAGGCCCGGAACTGGAACAGCAACCAGCACCGGAAACAACCCCATCACCTACATCGCTTCCAGAGGGACCAAGCCCAAGTCCACAGTCTGAGGAAAAACTGGTGACCCCAACCTCAAGGGAACAGTTCCAGACTGAGCAGGAAGCAGATGACAGCCTTCAGAAAGCTTGGGCGGCGGCACGGAGCACCCCACCGCCTCTCAGCTCTTCTAATCGATCCCCGTTTGTTATAAACCAAGGACTTTTATACAAGGAAATTCTTTCTGGTGGACACCGGGAAGAATGACAGCCGCAAAAACAGTTGGTGGTTCCAACTAAGTACCAGGGGAAGCTCTTAAGCTTAGCCCATGATCATCCCAGTGGCCATGCTGGGGTAAACAGAACCAAGGACCGGTTGGGGAAGTCCTTCCACTGGGAGGGGATGGGCAAGGATGTTGCCAAGTATGTCCGGTCTTGTGAGGTATGCCAAAGAGTGGGAAAGCCTCAAGACCAGGTCAAGGCCCCTCTCCAGCCACTCCCCATAATTAAGGTCCCATTTCAGCGAGTAGCTGTGGATATTCTGGGTCCTTTCCCAAAAAAAACACCCAGAGGAAAGCAGTACGTACTGACTTTAGTGGACTTTGCTACCCGATGGCCAGAAGCAGTCGCTCTAGGCAACACCAGGGCTAACACTGTGTGCCTGGCCCTAACAGACATCTTTGCCAGGGTAGGTTGGCCCTCTGACATCCTTACAGATTCAGGGTCTAATTTCCTGGCAGGGACCATGGAAAAACTGTGGGAAACTCATGGGGTGAATCACTTGGTTGCCACCCCGTACCACCATCAAACCAATGGCCTGGTGGAAAGGTTCAATGGAACTTTGGGGGCCATGATACGAAAATTCATCAACGAATTCTCCAATAATTGGGACCTAGTGTTGCAGCAGTTGCTGTTTGCCTACAGGGCTGTACCACATCCCAGTTTAGGGTTTTCACCATTTGAACTTGTGTATGGTCACGAGGTTAAGGGGCCATTACAGTTGGTGAAGCAGCAATGGGAGGGGTTTACGCCTTCTCCAGGAACTAACATTCTGGACTTTGTAAGCAACCTACAAAGCACCCTCCGACACTCTTTAGCCCTTGCTAGAGAGAACCTAAATGATGCTCAAGAAGAGCAAAAGGCCTGGTATGACAGACATGCCAGAGAACGTTCCTTCAAGGTAGGAGACCAGGTTATGGTCTTGAAGGCGCAACAGGCCCATAAGATGGAAGCATCATGGGAAGGGCCATTCACGGTCCAAGAGCGCCTGGGAGCTGTAAACTACCTCATAGCATTTCCCAATTCCTCACTAAAGCCTAAAGTGTATCATGTTAATTCTCTCAAGCCTTTCTATTCCAGAGACTTACAGGTTTGTCAGTTTACAGTCCAGGGAGATGATGCTAAGTGGCCTGACGGTGTCTACTACGACGGGAAAAAAGACGGTGGCGTGGAAGAGGTGAACCTCTCAACCACCCTGGAACATCTGCAGCGGCAACAAATCAAGGAGCTGTGCACTAGCTTCGCCCCATTGTTCTCAGCCACCCCAGGACGGACTGAACGGGCATACCACTCCATTAATACAGGTAATGCTCACCCAATCAGAACCCCACCTTACCGGGTGTCTCCTCATGCCCAAGCTGCTATAGAACGGGAGATCCAGAACATGCTACAGATGGGTATAATCCACCCATCTACCAGTGCATGGGCATCTCCAGTGGTTCTGGTACCCAAACCAGATAGGGAAATACGCTTTTGCGTGAACTACCGTAAGCTAAATGCTGTAACTCGTCTGGACAACTATCCAATGCCACGTACCGATGAGCTATTGGAGAAGTTGGGACGTGCCCAGTTCATCTCTACAATAGACTTAACCAAGGGGTACTGGCAAGTACCGCTAGATGAACCTGCCAAGGAGAGGTCAGCATTCGTCACCCATGCGGGGGTGTATGAATTCAATGTCCTTCCTTTCGGCCTTCGAAATGCACCCGCCACCTTCCAGAGGCTGGTAGATGGTCTACTAGCTGGACTGGGAGAATTTGCAGTTGCCTACCTCGATGATGTGGCCATTTTTTCAGACTCCTGGCCCGAACACCTACTACACCTGGAAAAGGTCTTTGAGCGCATCAGGCAGGCAGGACTAACTGTTAAGGCCAAAAAGTGTCAAATAGGCCAAAACAGAGTGACTTACCTGGGGCACCAGGTGGGTCGAGGAACCATAAACCCCCTACAGGCCAAGGTGGATGCTATCCAAAAGTGGCCTGTCCCACAGTCCAAGAAGCAGGTCCAATCCTTCTTAGGCTTGGCCGGATACTACAGGCGATTTGTACCACACTACAGCCAAATCGCTGCCCCACTGACCGACCTGACCAAAAAGACCCAGCCAAATGCCGTTAAGTGGACTGATGAGTGTCAAAAGGCCTTTACCCAGCTTAAGGCGATGCTCATGTCTGACCCTGTGCTCAGGGCCCCGGACTTTGACAAGCCATTCCTAGTAACCACAGATGCATCTGAGCGTGGTATAGGAGCAGTGCTCATCACTTCTATCATATCCCCCTTAGGCATCTCTATTCTAAACCCATGTCTTTTTAATCTTTCCTGAAATAGTAGCTGTTCCATACCACTAATCATTTTTGTTGTCCTCCTCAGTACCTATTCCCATTCTAATATACATTTTTAAGATGGAGTGACCAGAACTGCATGCAGTATTCAAGCTGTGGGTGTACCTTGGATTTATATGGTGACATTATGATAGTTTCTGTCTTATTATCTATCCTGTTTCTAACATTCTGTTAGGTTTATTGTCTCCCACTGCATATTGAGTGGATGTTTTCAGAGAACGATCCACAATGACTCCAAGATCTCTTTCTTAAGTGGTAACACCTAATTTAGAATCCATTATTCTGTATGTGTAGCTGGGATTATGTTTTCCAATGTGCATTACTTTGCATTTATCAACACTGAATTTCATCTGCTATTTTGTTGCCTAGTCACCCAGTTTTGTGAGAGTCCTTTGTAACTCTTCACAGTCAGCTTTGGACTGACACATTGGGGCTCTCAAACTGTAGCCCATGGATCACTGGTAGTCTGTGAAGAGCTGGCACGTCACATGGTGCTAACTCCTCCTCCTGACTTTCAACACGTGAAGTGTAAGAGTCAGAGAAGGGGACCTGGTGGCAGGGAAGCATGTGCAGAGACACAAGGGGAGAGAAAGAGAGAAGAGAGGCACAGAAGAATCAGAGTGGACAGTGGCTAAACTGTTTTCAAAGCAGCTCAGAATGTTCATTGAATTAAGGACAGTTCCAAATACAGAAACACTTTCCAGATATTATTTTTCTGTGCAAGCAAGTGCTGCAGTTGCCACAAAAGTGTTATGGGTAAAGTGGAGGTGGTCCATTAAGTCACAATTAAAAAGGAAGGCAGTCTGACCATTGAAGACTGGACAAATTGTTTGTGAGACACTCTGTAACAGGATAGTCTGCCCCTTTAAGGTTTGGGAGGCCTGGGCTGGCCAGCCCTGTGCAGCCATCAGACCCAGCTGGAAAGGGAATAATGATTATAAAAGCTGGCAAGGGCTCAGTTGAGGGGGCTGTTGCAGAAAGGCGGTTGGAGCTTCTCGTAGGTCTTGGAGGAGGAGAACTCCTAGGTAGATGGCTTGGAGAAGGAGGACAGAGGAGTAGCAGAAGGGAGATGAGCTCCTGCAGTAGACCCGAAGCAGGAGGGACTGAGAGAGGCAGTGCAGAAATGCCCTGGGGATGGTAGGCCAGGTTGGGCAGAGGAACAGTTTTGTGTTCAAGGTTTTCCCTGCATTCTACACTGGAGAAATAAAAATGTGCTTTGAAAGAGACTGTGGGTGTGACAGTGAATACCTCTTCACCACAATAAAAAACCCATGGCACCGAATCTCAGAGCCCTGGTCAATTGACTCAAGGGTCTCCAGTGTCATCCTGAACGTCTACACTGCAATGTTCGGCCCTTCAGCCCAAGTCAGCTGACCCAGGCCAGCTACAGCTCTGCCCCAGAGTTTTTATTGCAATGTAGACATTCCCCAGTGAGCCCTTCACAGGCTGGGGAAACAGGCCAGTACCTTACACACACACAATTAAAAAGTGTGCTCCCTAGAAAAGAGTTTGAGAATCCAAGCCTTACATCCCCCTCTTGAGTCTTTCCTCTCTAACCATTCAAAAGCTAGGAAGGGGGCAAGTAAGTCACTGACTGAGGCAAGATAGAAGTGGCCAAAATGTGCTTCCTCTTTACCATTTTTCCTTAAACTCTGATTTGGACAACACTATTCTATTCACTGCACACAGAAAAGCTAAGAACAGATATTTCAATTAGACACTGAGGCCTGTTCTATTATAACAGACCTACATGATCTAAAGTGGTGGGCAGTTTTGGATCCTTCCATTTCTGGGAATGCTCAGTAGAACTGATCACCCTCAATCCCAGCCTAAATCAATGTGCATTTCAAGTGTACTACATTCTAGAAAGACTGGACCAATGTGTCTCCTAGCTGGGCACTCCAAAACTATGGGAGACCTATGACCGAAAAGTGATATATCAAAAGACGTTGTGCAATTATTGTGTCCCAAGAAAGAAAGAAGCAGCACAGGAAGCTATTTGGGGTTCTGGATTCCCCAGAAGAATTTAGTTGTTCTCCAGTCAGGGCTCTGCCGAATGCAAAAATGTCCATTTTTCAACATAGCCTTTCATTGCTCAGAGCTACACAAGACATACTATGTAGAGGGTATTTTAAACCATGCATCGCCCAGAGCAGCATGAAGGGGCAGCAAACCTATGAGGGGGCTGAGTTTAGCCTCCTGGAAATAATCATGCTATGTAGTCGAAAGCTATGCAAACGTGATAAAGTATCCTATTCTGTTTCTGATGCATTATCAGGCCTTTGCGGGTTAGTGTTAGTCTCAGCACTGAAATGCAGATTTGACTCATGGTGCTCTTATTGTTTATCTGAACGTCAAAAACCTTGCACTGCACTCTTTCTGACACACGCCAAAAAGCCTATAACTGACAGCTCCAGCAACACGTAGGTTCTACTACTACTGTATAGAACAATACAGTATGATTTGCAGAAGTGAATGCAGCCAAACATATTGAATTTTACTGAAAAAGAAAAAAATGCAGCTTTTTGGCAGTTTTATGATGACATGACCAGATCCCCACAAACTCCTGGCAACAATGAGGAGTACATGATGTTCTGGAAAATCAATATATAGCTTGCATAGGGGATCCTGATGAGAACAGTCAGTTATTGAGGTTGGAAATGGCTTATTCCCAAAGTCATGAAACCCTTCATTGCAGGGGCTGTATGTTTTCTTGACAAGCAAGGAACTGGGCATGACCTAGGCTCAGCTTCATGCCTTGAGAAATCTTTGTGTTTGTTTTTCTCAAGTGAGCTTGTAGCCAGGGCAACTTGTAGAATATTATTACTGAAATTGCCCTCTCCTCTCCTGTTGGTGGGGAAATGCAGGATGATGGCATGAGCCATGCTCCTGTTTCCCAGTTTAACCCATCAAACTCTACTCAAACTTTTCCTTCCCCTACTCCACAGTTTTTTGAATGGTCCCACATTTCCACTCACCAAAAAAATAAATAAATAAATAAAAATACCCTCAATAACACAGCACTCAACAGGAAGAATTAAGCCCCTCAAAGTCTTCCGTAGGCTTAATTTATGATCCCATCTCTAAAGTACTATTTGAGGAGAGGAGACACTAACCCAGTCAAAAGTAGAATAGAATTCATTCAAGCGTAGATTTTCAAAGCTGAGTAAGGAAATTAGGAGTCCAGCTCATAGGAAAATTCGGTAGGAATTGGGCACCTGACCCCTTTCACTTCCTTGATAATCCCAGCCTTAATTCCCTGACTGGCTGAAAATTGCTGGAGCCTCATGGTTTAATACTAGTGTGAGCCTCAGGCCACATTTCCCCTCTAATTTTGGAAAAATGCAGTGCAGTTTTTTAGGCCCAGCTAATCCCCTCCCATACACCATCTGAGTCGTCAGTGCAGCCTGCTAATCACTTTACACACACAGAGCAGTTAAAGAAAGAGATGTACTATGCAGAATGAGCCTACCATTCAGCCAGGTGTTTGTTCATGTGCCTGGAAAAATTAGCAGTTCCCAGAAGCTGAGTTTACTTTCTTAAAAGGGAATGTAGGTTCACTCATCATTACAAAAAGCACATTCAGGCAAGCACTTAAATGTCTGAGTCTTCCAAGCAGGGAGCCGTGTACAGGGGAGTGTAGTAACGGTTAATGTACTGAAGAGTCTCTAGTCAACACTTTTTAATAGAAGGGTCAGTCTGGTTTAAAAAGGGGGAGGGGAGAGAGGGGAATTGCGATAATGGACGTACACTAAAACCTAGTACTGCCATTAGCATTGTCAATTAATATTTTATATTCCCTTGAAGTGCCTTTTGAGGAAATCAGCCTTCATTACCAGAGGTTCTCTACCACAAACATGGCAAACAAAGTACCTCAACTGACAGTTACAGCATCATAAGAGAGGAAAACAGAGTTAATGTAGAATCTGGGGAAATAAACAGACTGATTCAGAGTCCCAGATCAAATGGGCATGTAGATTCCAACACACACAGAAGTTCTATTACTCAAGCGAAGATTCTGATACCTTTACTCCAACTCCGCAAGTTGCTTTAGTGAAATCAATGGGAGCATTTGAGGAGTAAAGTACTATTGGACATCAGAATCTGGGCCTTAATGTTTGTGTGCTGCTTTGAAAATGATAAGTGCTATATAAGTGTTCAATATTATTAATATTCTCACCCAAGGGTCCAGGAAAGGTGGCAAATAATTTTTTGAGGCTCTGGTTCTTCAGAATTGCTAGTTTGATGGGGCTTGGATTTTAAGGTAATTTACATTGCTCCATCAGTGTTCTGCCAAGTATTTTTGGCTCCAGCCAGCTAAGTTCTTTCGTAGCTGAGTGAACCCAGTCAAAATTGGCTGGCAGAAGGCAGGACTTTTTAAAATTTATTGTGCTCCAATCAGAAAGCTGCTGAATGCTGCGCTTCTCAGAAAAGTGCTGTCCTTGTCCTTTTAAATGAAAGCTAGTCGGTATTCATTAGGAACAGGCCAGAGCTATTTCAGACACTGAAGACAGCAGACACAAATCAATAGAAAAAAATAACTTCTTTTTATTTACAAAAAAAATCCAAATATTGGATGCTGTAAACAAAATTCACAATCTGTTCCCTCTAGCACTGATGCAAACACTTCAGCTCTTAGAGTCTGTTTTCCATCAGCTCTTTTTTCTGTCTGTGACAGAGCCTATAGTCAAAATGTTCCACAAGAGCAATCCAAAGAGCAATTTGCTGCAACAGGATGCCTCACAGAAGGCAACTGTTGTATGGAATTCTGAGGGAGATCAAATGTGCACAGCCTCCTACAGACTGCAAGAGTTTGCAGTGCTTCAGCCAAGCTGTATTGAAATTTGCAGGCCTTTTTTCGCTATTTACTTGTTAGCAAGCCATTATTACAACAGCAAGATTTTCTTTCTTGCAGTGGAAATTGTCTGCTAAAAGAAAACCATACAAAAGAGTATATTCAAATAGATGCTGAATATGTCATTACATTTTGTTTCCTTTTCTTATATCTGCAGTTTTACCTAACACACTTCATTTTCTCAATGAAACAACACCGGAACAAAAAGCTTCTTTTGAACTGGCATGAGCCTCCAACATAATACGCTTCATATGCAGAACATTTAACAAGATGTGTTTTTAAGCTTTGCTTGAAGGGCTTTGTGTAACATAAGCAACAAATTGTTTTTAAAGCACACACAAAAAAAGGAGTTCGGAAAGATATGATGTGATCTCACTGGTGTTTTTACTTTCCCTTCTATTTTTAAGAGAAAGTTCTTACATTTTGGGGGTTTTATACATATCAGAAAATAATCTGATTTCAAAGCTCTTAGATGTTTCATTATATTTATATTAAAACAAGTTTAGCTCCCTGTTAATTACCAATAAATCCAACTGTCACACAGCAGTTTGACTGTAATCAGGTCAACCTTATTAATCAGTTCAGCATTTTAAAGGGGGTACTGTTTCTTCAGCAAGTTCTAAGCTGAAATGGTTGATTGGATCGGAAAGTGAAGCCTACAGAATACCAAGAGCTTTTTTCCTGTAAAAGTAGTAGTGTTCTGAAGCGAGAGAAAGAAAGAGAGAGAAAAACAAAAATCAGACTTTATGAAGGGGAAGGTGTGCAAACCACAGAAGCAATCCAGCTTTGAAAAGATGTTCTTATTTTACTCTTGGCCTGAACTCATGGCTCCTTCCCACCACTAACATCAGACACCATTTAAACTACCAGCCACAGAGAAAACAAAGCCCTACCAGTTCCACCATTTGTTCATTTACATATGCAAAATAGGTCTAATACCTATATGATATATCCTAAAACATATTGTATGTATCAAAATGTGCATGCTGAAAGGTGCAGTAGGCTGAGCCCTGCTGCGTGTACTACAAGATGAACAGCTGCTGTCAATCACAAAAAGTAATAAAATTTCAGCTGAAAGAGGAAATAAATCAAAACTTTTTTTAAAAAAGCAATGGAAAAAGTCTGCCCTCCAAAGGAAAAGTACATTGTCTCATGTATTATCAGCATTTTGTGGTTGAGGCACAGCTATAGATCCCCAAACCCTTTTAAATAGTGGATGACTCATTTATTTGCTGCAAATAGTTGTGGTAAGAGAGGACATACCACATTACCAGCTGATCCTATTTCCCCAGCCCTCCCCTTAGCTTCCCTTAGAAAACCCTTCAGACAGCTACAGGCAATGCTCTGGGTTTGACAAGTACATCACAGTCTTGATCTACAGCTTGAAGTAATAGGCCATGGGAAACAAACCCTTCCTTTTCATAATTAATCAAGAAAGGCCTTCCCCTGACCAAGGAGAGAGAGAGAGAGAGAGAGAGATAGAAACAGAATGCAGCCAATGTGGAAGGGAGGGAGGGAAGGAAGGAAGAAAAGAGAAGAAGGTGGAGACAAGGACTCCCAAGTAAACACAATGAGTGGCAATGAAATAGCTTTTACATTTCCTGAAGAAGTCACAGGAAAGGTGCTTCAGTAAACAAATCAGGTTCCTGTTAAATTTGCCTTCAAAGATAAAAGTACAAAGGGCAGCAAAAATAAACTTGTCTTAATAGCTCTGTAATGACAAGGGGAGAACAAACTTCCAGGATAACAGTTCCCTTTCCAAACACACATTTTTAAACGTAATCTTCTTTTACCTGAAACTTAAATGATGCAGAAAATACTGCACTAAAATTTCAAAACAAGTCCTCCCCCAAGAGATGTCTCTGAAGTGAAAATAGTGAAACGGTCGATTTCTTCTCCCTCCCCGCCCACTGGTCTCTTGGGTGAGGAAACAAAAGTGAATAGTTATATTTCCAATGTAAAGTGATTCCATTTAAATAAAGTACAGTACTAAACTTGTAAATGCAGTGTGACAACCAGATCAAAGATGTTTAATATTTGCATAAAAATATATATATAATATATATATAAAATATAATTTTAAGCAACCGTGCAACACTCTTAAAAAGGATTCATTTCACATTTACTAAATTCTAGTGGTCCTGGAATGCATAATGCATTCTATTAAAATATTCCTTTAAATATTAACAATTAGTGTTCAAATGACCAACTAATACAATATTCTTTAGCTGTCAGGGGGTTTAAATAGCCTATCTTTGATCCACGTTCCACTGAATTATACATCATGGAGGTATGCAGTCACAAAATTAGTGGGTTAAATGTCAAAATGGTATTACAGTACAAAATGTGAAAAAAGCATCAACTAATCAAATGTTTATCCATTTGTGGAATTATTATGGCTCACAAGCAACTCACTGAATTACTGTAATCTTTGTTCTTGCAACCAAAGACATTATTTGTATCCCACTTTAATCCTGACTGGTTCATTTACTGCAAATTTTCAGGTGTGGGTTATAAATTCACTGCAAGGTGCTCACTGTCCTATGACATCCTGTTGCAAACTGGAAAACACACAGTACTTTATTTAAACATTCCTTAATTGCTACATTTTCCTAGACCACATTTAATATATATATGGTGTGTGTGGATATACTGTGTGTATATATATATATATATTTGATATATATATATATATATATATATATATATATATATATATATATATATATATATATATATATATATATATATATATATATATATATATATACACACACACACATACATGCACACACAAACATACACACACACACACGTACCTATGATAACATCACACTGACAATATTAACTTTATACAAGTATTTGCCAAGGAAAAAATAGGGCATTTTCTCCACCACTGATTCACAAGCTTGGGTTTTTTTGTTTGTTTGTTTGTTTTTGTTTGGTTTGGTTTTTTGTTTGTTTGTTTTTTGTCTTCTTGTGTCCCTGATAAAACAAAATGCACGGTAAAAACCACAAAACTATATTTTTCTCACTTCAAATTTTCTGAAAGCATCAGGCACTTTTGATTAACATTGGTGTGTACAAATATAGTAACATCTTTTAATATTCTACTGTATCTCCTTTTCTTGGATAACTTATTTGTGAAATCTTTGGTCCTTGAGCATATTTTGTTTGCTACACCTGTTTTTCTTGCATTTTTCACATTTTTAAAATGTGAAGCAGCATGCAACTTGAAAAATGGACTTTATCATCATGTGTTTTTTCTGGTTTTACGATAACTGTACCAATCTCCTACTGTTCATTTGGAGCAAGCTGTTTCTGTTAAAGCATTCTATTCAAGCAAGCTATACATTCTACACAATCATCCCATAGACAGCACTTGTTGCAAGTCCCAAAGGCAGTAATTCCAATATACATTTTATTTCAACTTATCTCTGCTTCATGCCTCTACTTTTAACTCCTGAATATATGTAAGCAAATTGTTTTGTTTTTTGTGGGTTTTTTTCATATTCTCCCTTTGCAGATCCCATTCTAAAAAAAGGCTTTCCAACCTTCTCTATGCCAAAGCTATGGGAGCAGGTATTGCCAACCCATATTGTCATCAAGCATTCCTCCCTTGTTTATTTCAGGGGAAGCGATTTGCTTATAATGACAGGCCTCTTGTGCTCTGGGGTAGAATCCAATTATTTCTGCTTCTGTTCTAGATCATGCTCACATAATTTATAAGAACCACAAGCTTTACCAAACTTGAAAGCTAGAGCAGATCATCATTGCACAAAGCACCCCATTTTAAGGAGTGTATCACCCCTTTCTGCTTGTTAGAAAATGTTTTCCCCACCAGCCGTATTAAAACTGTCCTTAATTGCAGGGCAACCAAGTCGAGTATGTGTGCTGCTGGCAGGTGAATACCGGCTGAACCTGGGCAATATAGTAATTGCTAAAGTTGGCATCTGCAACATATGGGGCTGGCTGGTAATAGCAGGTGACATTGGCCACATTGGGGATGATATTTTGCTCAGCAAGGACACGGATGGCCAGCATGGTGATAAGATTTAGAGTCTGTCTCCTCTCATGTCCCATCAGGCACACTGTGCTCTCATTCACCACACCATGAAGGGTCATGAGATAGTCATACTTGCGGTCCTCTAATCCCACAAAGTGGTTCTGCAAGTAAGACTCCAACTTTCTTTGCTGTTCTCCAATGTCTGAGAAGTCAATGAAAAACCTAGAACACATGTATCTCTGAAGGGACTTAATCTCAGATTCTGAGGCAGCCCTAAAGCCCCTTACCAAAAGGTTGCAGTACTTAAGAAGACCACCTCCTCTGATTTCTTCTGGGTTTCTGGTGGCAATTATCTTGCTGCAGAGGTGATCAAAGGCTTCTTGGAAATCCCCATAGACACTCTCACCAATGATGGTCGGGTGAAAAGTTTCAGTCATGGGATTCTCTGAGCATTCATAAAAAAGCAGAAGAGAGTCTAATTTGATTTGAAAGGAGTCTACACTGAACTCAAACTGCCTCCTCAGAGAGTCCACAAACTTCAGCTCCACGTTTTTGCCACTGTTGTTGGACAAGGAAATGAGACTCCATCGGTCTGAATCATTGCACACTTTTACCATTTTCTGCACATAAGCTTCCTATAATTTGAAAGACAAAACGAGCAGATGAAGAAACCAGTACAAGCAATTCCCCATCACAGACTTCATTTGCATTCTCTCACATCTCCACCCTGTGCCCGCTTTTTGCAGACTATTTTAAGAACTCTGGATAAAAACTGAAGGAGACATATTTAACATAAGTGGTGGCAGCACAGTAGTTGCAAGGAGTGATGGGAGCAGTATTCCTTATGGGATTGTGCCATGTCAGGAACAACTTTTGCAACCTTTTTTTTAAAAGCACTTATATATATGGGGAAAGACAGGTAACAAAATTGATGGCATACATTGCATATATGCCCAGACACTCTCTTTCTGTCTCACACATACAATCTTTCCCGGGGATTTGGAAGATCACTATTAAAATATAATACAAAATCATTTCTATAGGCACCACAAAAAATATATGTTCTACATTTTCAAACTAATCAAAGCTTGTTCTTTCAGCACAGCTCCCCCAAAACACTCCCAAATTTTAAAAAATGCCCCAAAACAGACAAAATAGGTATATGCCATTTGACATAAGCTATTTGGCATTAACTATAATAAACTCAGAAAGTGAAGCCTCTTTAAGACAAGAATTTCTGTTTAAAACAAGAAAACGTACAGCTTCTCCATCCGTCTGGGAAAAGTGCTCACTGCAAAGAGTATTTTCCCTGCAGATACATATAAATGTTCAATGAGCTTATGATCCTTTTAAACTATGCTTCTATCCCTCTGAGTGATTCTTAAAATAAGGCTCTGTAAACTCCAACTTTCTAAGTAAATGTACTCAATAACCGTAATGACACAAATGGAAAAAAATATCAGAGGGGTAGCCGTGTTAGTCTGGATCTGTGAAAGCAGCAAAGAATCCTGTGGCACCTTATAGACTAACAGACGTTTTGGAGGATGAGCTTTCCTGGGTGAATACCCACTTCCTCAGATGCATGCAAGGGGGAAAAAGTTCACTTATCCTGGCTCCTCCTTCTCATTAGCTCAGTATGTATGGCCCTGATCGCTTTACTGCAAATCAGCCTCTCTTTGGTTCACCCGGGGTTTAAAATGACAGAGGAGTCACTTTTAAAAACATGTTGTAGGTGTCAATTTCATGACACCCTTGCCTCCCCCCGGCACCACTGTTATAAGGTGCTGCTTCCCTTGGCTGTGTGTCTGGACAAGTGCAGGTTTACCTTGAGGGTAAGCGGGGTGATCTTCTCCTTGTTAACTCCGTCAGGTAAGAAATCCAAAAGGCAGTCCAAGACCACGTCCTTCACAGTCTGAAACTCGGCTTCCCCTTTGAGGTCTGCGCAGAAGATGAGGTCCAAGTCCTTGTAGCCCAGGCCACTGTCTTGGTGCAGGATGTGGCTGGCTGCTGAGCCATTGAGTCGCACGTCTCGGACCCCAATGCACTTCTCCTCCAGGCGGCTCCGCACCACCTTCACGATCTGCCGGGGCTGCATCTCCAGCGTGGGGAAGTTGCCCCGGCCGTGGATGGGGATGGTTTCGCTCAGGATGCGATCCAAGCGCCGCACTTGTTCCCAGCTCAGCACGTTGCAATGAGGGTTCTCGCCGCAAGTGCCCGTGCAATTCCCACTCCCGCTGCAGCTGCTGCTGGGGCTGCGGGCGATATCATCGTCAGCCATGGTCCGCAGCCGTTTCCTCTCGGGAGCCTCGTACGTCCCTTTTGCGAGATGTCGCCTTGCTTCGCTCTTAACAGAACAGGAAAGCAAGCAATGAGCGCAGGGTTTGACATGCCCAGTGAGCCCTTTAGACCCGCTCCGACACTGCATCATAGAGGGGCTTTCGCTCTCCCCAGCGCCTAACAGCCGAGTTAGCTGCAGCCCCCCGCTCCCACCCATAGGCACAGTGTCTATAGACGCAGACCCCAGGGAATCCAACTCACACTGACACTCACCCACCCCGCCTGCCCACCCAAAGGAAGAGATCGCTCCGATCTTTATCACCTGGGGTGGGGGGAAGAGTTGCCTGATGGAGACAGCAAAGTGACGCTGCGCCTCTGCCCAGCCTGGGAGCGCACCCGACCCACGAGCCGCTATCTGCCCTGCTTTCTGCTTCTCCTGGCTACTTGTGCACCGCGTGCTGCGCTGAGCTGAGCTGAGCTGCTGTGCCCAGCCGCCCCGGGTGCTGCTGTCTCTGGAGCTTTAGTAGTTCTGCCTGGGAAATGTCCCCAGTAGTTTTTATATGGGGTTTCTCCGCTCTTCCGGGGCTCCGAGTTACACTCTCCCCACGCCCCCTTCATTTGCATGGACAGCCCTTGGCAAGGCTCCCCCGCCACGCCCACCTCATATGCATAAACAGCTGTTCTCAGTGTACTCAGCACTCGTTCCAGAGCCGCCTTCGTCCCAACTTCTACCTCGCACCAGTGATGCAAAGCTGGAGCTACTCAGAGATTCCTGTCACTGTTTGGCCCAATCCCCCCAAAACTGTAGCGCGGGACGAACAAAAGAATCCCCTAATCAGCCATTGGTCCCGCCCCAAAGCAAAATTCGGACCCTTAGGCATTCCACACCAGAAATGCTGCAATACCCGCAAATGGCAGCTGCTGGATCCAGTTAAAATTTGCGTCCTAATCCCCATATGTGAATACCTGAATAGATACCATGTGGAGCTTCTCCTACTTCGCCAAAAAAATCTAGACCCCGAGGTATCCCTGTAGAGGAACAAAATGCCAAAACTGGCACACGGAGCCTACAGAATCCAAGCACTTTTTGGCCCTCCCTTCCCAAATCCCCTGTAGCTACTTCTATTGCACAGGCAAATGGGAACAGTGGTGCACCCAAATATATACGTGGATCCAGCAGCCTCTTATTTGCCCCTTGCCCCTCATCCCTTTTCTGGGAGACATCAAGTTTAGACATCGTTTTATATCAGACAAGTCTTTACTGGATGCGTTGCATTTCGGTGAAACCATATCACACATCTTCATCATTCTAAGCACAGCCCAATTTTATGCCATGACACTGAAATTTAATAGTGGACTGGTTGGTCAAATGGCGATGATCTCACTATTTGTGTTTTTAGCGGATCAACTCTAGACCAAGATTTTCAAAGCAGTCTACGGAATTGAGATACATATCTTATCACATTTTAATATGTGTCTAAATCTCCTGGACTGTTTTGACACTCGGTGCATTGGATACATTAGCTAGACTGGATAGATCTATCTGAGGTAAAAGAAGGCTCCCTTCGCTATTTATCTAAAAGGTGGAAAAATGGATGAATGGAGATGCTGGATTGTTCATGTTGGGAGGGTGCATGAGCTTTTCATAGTGGACTAAGACTTGGTCTCTATGCAGTACAATATAGGTTTGTGGTCAACGTTGTGCTTGATCTGCCAATACTCAGGTGCTGTATATGTGTTTTGCATTATTCTTGTACCCAGGAGGAGTCTGATCGTGTATTTTTCTGGTTAAGTATGATGAGAAATATGTGTCGACTATTCTGATAGTACAACTTCGGGGCTTAAAAAAAATCAAAACCGAAATGCTAGGATCCAGCAGGCTCCAGGTGCTGTCTTTGCGGTATTATTGAGCAGGGATGCATATGGGTGGGTTGAGTTCTGGGTTTTACCGGCACTCACGCGCTATGTTAGGGTCCAGGGTTTTTTTGCTGCAGTAAGAGCTGAAAGACTTGTTTTCTATGGAGGCAATAGAACTTGGGGGGTTCAGGGCCAAAAATTGATTGGATCCATCAGGCTCCTGCTGCTGAATCCGGCTTTTTGCAGCGCTCATGCTCGGTAATGCATGAACTGCCGTCTTCCCTCCGCTCTCCCTCACCCCCGCATGAGGCGGCTTGGGGCCAAATATCGACAGGATCCAGGAATATACAGTTTTTCCTCTGATAAGGATTTAACAATATAGATACAAACATTACACAAGCAGAGCAGATTAAACACAGATCACGCAACAGAGAAGAAGGCATATGGGTGCAGACAGGCAGTAGGCACAGTACATGCTACAATGTAAAAACTTCAACCTTTGTTTGCACTGCAGTGAGGCTAATCTTTTCTTCAATTAAAATATCTGGTAGGCTGCTTTAAATAGTTGTGATGTTTTAAAATGGCTGGAGATGCGCCCTGAGTTTGCAGTGGGTAGACGTTGTATAAACGATACCATAAAAAGGAAACTCACTCTTTTATCTTTAGTATTATCTTCCGTATGTGTCACCGAAGTCCAGGCAACAGCTTAACCTGTGAGCTGCCCAGTGTGGCTATAACTAGAGGCTCCTGCTACGCAGTTCCTCAGCTGGATCAATCGGACACATGTAAAGGGGCGTGGACACGGGCTGACTGGCGCATGGCGGCAGATTTGCCTGGCACGTTCCTTAGGGATGGGCGAGGCGAGCAGCCACCGGACCAGAAGGAGCCGGGCAGGACAGAACGTCACAGATCCGGAAGTTCCAGCAACAACTGCTGGGCAATTCCGAAGGGCTGGGCTGTGCGAAGGGCCCCGCCAATCACCGCCGGTGACGGCTTCTCCCTCCCCTCGGCCCCGCAGGGCGAGCAGCCAATTGGATGAGCGTGAATAGGCGGGGCCGCGCCAGCTCCATGTGAATGAGCTGTGCGCTCACGGGCTGCAAAGGGGGTGGCGACACCCACGCACCAAAGGGCTGGCTATTTGCTGCCGGTCAGACCCGGGTAGGTTCGTTGCCCTTATGGTATTAGCACCGGGCGGAAGATCGCACAGCGCGGCTCCTCCATGCAAGCTGAAGGGTTTCTGCCTTCAGCACACTGGGGTGGCTCCCGGCTGCTCTGCATTAAGGCTTCAGAAGAGGGGAGGCTAGGGGGCGGCCCGTCGCCAGTTATCCTAGCGAACGCTATGAACAGTGATGGCCGGGGATAGGGGCTGTTCCCCATCAGACACGCACCCACTGTTTCTGGGGCCCCTCCCTGGGGAAGGAGAGCTCCGTGCAGAGTTGAGGAATCCCATTAGTCTGTAAGCCCTTTGCCGAGGAGAGCAAAGACACGCGCACACAAGCCCTCCTTTCTTGCCATACTGATTGCACTCTGGGCCGCCCAAATGTGCAGGCCCTTCCACAGAACAGGAGCTGGGGAGCTTATTAACGCCCGTCCGAGCCCTCCAAGGGGCAGAGGGAGACGAGCCGGTCGAGACAAATGGGGAAAAGCCAGCAGCAGTAACTCCCATCCCTTCTGCTCTCGCCCGGGACAGCGGGGGCGCAGCTGTGTGGCAATGCCTCCCCCTGCCGGCTGCTGGGCACCGTGCACCCACACCCCGGTTCCCTCGCCTCCCTCGACGCTGAGAATGCCTTTCCCTCCGAGGCACCCGGGACGAGCCCTGCTCAGCAAACGCGACATTGTTATCCCCGCTGCAGGGCATCGTGCTTGGCCCCTGAGGAGAACGCGTCTGCCTGCAGCTCCTTTTCCTGGCTGCTGCTGGGTAAGATGCTGGGGGAGGGGAGCCGCAAAGGGGAACTAGCGGCCTGACATTTATACTCACTTGTCACAAAACTACATTTATTTTCAACAAAGCGCCATTGATTTTGTCGCTTGGTGGACCCAAGTAGTGTATTAGCATTAACCCTAACAGACATCACACTTCTGGCCTGCTGACATTTCTAAGCACCGTTGCAGAAGCCTGAATGGACTGAGATAGTAGAGTGAGATGTAGCCAAACCTTGGATCCAACCTTAGTTTTTTGTTTTTTTTTGGTCGGGGGAGGGTAGCAGACATCATAACCTGGATGTGGGTCCCATTTTTTGCAAATAGTCCCCCCCTTCTTAAATTGGTTAGCTCCACACCCCATGTCTACCTTCTGCAAACTTCTGAAACTCTCAGTGTCTTTCACTGTATGTCCCACAGACAGACCTCAGTAGAAATACCAGTTTAATTTCATTTATATACTATTCCTCAGAGTTCTAGGCTTATGTAGGACATTTTTACCGACAGAGTCAAGCTGCCAACCTCTACTCCCAGAAGGGAAGGAGCTCTTCTGGCCTGTGGTAAGGAAGTACTTCTAGCTCAATCCAGTCCCACCTTTTTGAGCACAAAATAGGCTGAGAACATACCATATTTTTTAATTAATTAATGGAGATATCCTATCCCCTAGAACTGGAAGGGACTTTGAAAGGTCATTGAGTCCAGCCCCTTACCTTCACTAGCAGGACCAAGTACTGATTTTGCCCTAGATTCCCTAAGTGGTCCCCTCAAGGTTTGAGCTCATAATTCTGGGTTTAGCAGGCTAATGCTCAAACCACTGAGCTATCCCTCCCCCTATAGTCAGTATAGCTTACCTATGTGTGCTTGCTTATGAAAATTTATGTGGTCTCTGTATAATTGCAAATTCACTTTCCAAAACTATATATGGAATCATTTCTGTACCAGGGTCGCATTTGAAAAGGTCCTGTTGGATTATTCCCAACAAGTCTGGTAATTTAGAGAAACTGAGGTCAGTCTGCTCAAATTTTTTTTTACTTGATTATGGAATTTGAAAGAAGTTGAAAGAATTTACATGGCCAACAGCAGTATTGTCAAATAAAATAAAAAATGGTTGTAAACGTTTAAACATGTTGCTGTCATTTCAAGAAAAGGTGAATATTATTAAGGGGAGCTTTCATTTAAATGCCTTTTATTTGTTATAGTCCAATGCTAGTCAATGCCCTTAGTTCACTATGCCTTTCTTATTGTATAGTACCTGCAGTTTATTCCCTCATTCACTAGAAACAATGGGGAAAACATTAGCTATTTATACATAGAGGCATAACGTTTGCAGTTATATTTGTTAATTAAAAAATATTACAAGGGGACACCTTCATGCTTCAGGGTACAAATTGAGCACTATTTGGATCAGTAAAAATTCCTTTCACATCTCTCTCCCTATAGTATTCTAAAGATGGCTAGTAGATGTGTGGTTCATTGTTTTCCACCCCCCAAAGGATCTGAAATAGGCCACTTCTAAAGGCAGGATACTGAGCAAGATGGCAGTACTGGTCTGCTTCAGTATGTATGCTGTTATAGCCCCGTCCAAACTGAATGAGCAACCAGGCCTAGAAGTGTATATATACGTGAGTATGTATGAGCATTAGCGTGGAAAAATATCTGTTAAAAATCTCTAATATTTGCTATTAGACAATATACAGTTTGTGAAATTCCATTGTATTGTGTTTCTTTAAATGAGCTGAAATGATCAAGAATAGTGACAATTAACTTAATTTAGGCTAATTATATTGCTGGAAATTTGGAAACCTTTGCATAGGTTACATAGGTCATCTCAGTTATGACTGACGTTGCTAACATCACAATTATTATGAACAGTAATTTAAGTCATGAGCATACATCTCTATCATTTTAATTACAGATACATTTACCTGAAGAAAGTGGTGTTTTTTTTAAATCAGTCACTGTGGACAATAATCCAGTTGAGAATATTTTATCAGTGTATTAGAGAAGTACAATATGAGGCTAATATACTATTCAAATACATTATTTGTATAGCACAGGGGTTCTCCAACTTCATCGCACTGCAACCCGCTTCTCAACAAAAATTACTTCATGACCCCAGGATGGGGGACTGAAGCCTGAGCCCATATGAACCCCACCGCGGCTGGCGGGCAGGGGAGGGGGGCCAAAGCCAAAGCAAGCCCAGGTGGAGGAGTGGCAAAGCTTGAGGGCCTCAGCCCTGGGTGGATGAGCCAGAGCCAAAGCCAAAGCCCAGGCCCCAGCAAATCTAACGCCAGTCCTGGTGATCCCATTAAAATGGGATCACGACCCACTTTGGGGTCCTGACCCACAGTTTAAGAACCGCTGGTAGCATGAAGAGGTATTTGGAGTGTAAATTCTTGAGGCAGGTGCCATGTTTTCTGTGTGCCTGTACAGTGCCTGGCACAGTTAGGCCCCAGTGTTCATTGGGTTCTTTGTGTGCTATCACAATACAAATAATAAAAATATCATTTTTACACGTGTATATTTATATAGAGAGTCTTTTTGTGAACTTTCCACTCTGCACCATTATGTAAAAGATGGAGGAAGTTAATAAAATTCTCTCTCCTTAATTTTAGAATTCACTATTTTTTTCCAGATTATATCTGATTTAATATGTTTGTATCAACTGCTGCCCCACGCCTGTGTCCTCTTTGTTTAACCCACCTGTTACATCTTGTCTGAAATAAGAATATGTACTCTCTTCAGGACAAAGACTGTCTTTACTATATGTCTTTACAGGGCCTAGCACAATGGCGCCCTGATCTGTTTGGGGTCTCCAGGTGTTAATGTAATACAAATAATAATAAATATTAACATTATTAATAAATAATAAGGCTAATAACCTTCTCTCTTACCAAGGATAGAGGGAGTGGAAAAGTAGTATAGGGAACCCTAAAATTGATAAAGAGTTAGAAAATAAAACACTAAATACATTCACAGCTGTAAGGAAAAGGTGTTTTTTAGTACCTCTCCCCAGCCCCTTTTCCCGCTTTCTTATCCTTTTACTAAATACTGTTTTTCATGGTGGAAAGAGGGTATGCGCGCACACATTTTTTTTCTTTTTAAAAAATGTGTTTTAAAAAAATGAAATTGAGACTATATGCTCCCTACACTAATAGCAATAAGCCATACCAGGATGTGCATCAAGCGGTTATTGGTGCAGTTTTCAGATGGATGAATATACAATACATTAGCGTAGATTGTTGTATTGGTTTACTTCATATGAGAAACAGTGGCAGTAAGAACAATATTTCAACTCACATGTTGGCCAAAATATTGTGCTTATAATATTTTCTGTCTGCTAGATATCTAGTGAAACATGGCTATGCACTAGACATCTTAAAGTCTCTTAATATTTTTTGCTAGAATGCTACACAATTTCCTTGTAGTAAATACATTAGTAGGGCCCTACCAAATTCACGGCCGTGAAAAAAGTCACAGACCATGAAATCTGGTTTCCCCCTACGAAATCTGGTCTTTCATGCGCTTTTACCAATACTATACAAATTTCACGGGAAAGATCAGGGTTTCTCATATTGGGAGTCCTGACCCAAAAGGGAGTTGCAGGGGGGGTGCAAGGTTATTTTAAGGGGCTCATGGTATTGCCACCCTCACTTCTGCGCTGCCTTCAGAGCTGGCGGCTGGAGAGTGGCAAATGTTGGCTGAGCACCTAGCTCTGAAGGCAGCACCCCGCCAGCAGCAGTGCAGAAGTAAGGGTGGCAATACCATATCATGCCATCCCTACTTCTGCGCTGCTGTCTTTAGACCTGGACAGCCAGAGAGTGGTGTCTGCTGAGTGATGGCCCAGCTCTGCAGGCAGCAGCGCAGAAGTTTAAGTGTGACCATACCATGCCAGGCCATCCTTAAGTCTGTGCTGCTACAGGAGGTGGCTCTGCCTTCAGAGCTGGGCTCCTGATCAGCAGCCACCACTCTCCATCTGCCCAGCTCTGAAGGCAGCCCACCTCCTGCAGCAGCACAAAAGTAAGGATAGCTATACTGCAACCCCCCCCCCCCCAACACCATGACATTTCAGATTTAAATAGCTGAAATCATGAAATTCATGATTTTTAAAATCCTATGACTGTGAAATTGACCAAAATGGACCATGAATTTGGTAGGGCCCGATACATTAGGTAGGAGGTTTGAGAATATTTCATTCTCCACTGAGCGCCCACTGACACTTGAAACTATCAGGACTGTTTATGGGACTTATTCCTATTTTATTTGATGAGATTGTTCACTGGACTAAAGGATGGCGATGCTCATGTTGCTCTCTAAGCTAATCTCAGTTGAGAGGAGTGCAGAGAAGCCATAAAGGAATAAAAACTCTTTAGGTCCTATAATATGATGGATTCCCGTGTAATCTACTATCAAAAAAAAAAAGTCACTGCATCACTTGAGTGTGAGTAAAATAAACTGTCCTAAAATTCAAACTCAATAATTGAGGGAGGACTTTTCTTAAGACTACATTTTCCATGTGTATGTGACAGAGTTTAATATTTCAGTTCTTCCCACATAGGAAGACAGAATTGCAATGTTTCATGAGTCATGCTTTTACGTAGCTCCATATGCATATGACTGATAGGGTATTATTGCAGATTTTATTTTTCCATCTTTTGTTTATCCTACAATGCACTAAGCTCATATGGGAATACTTCAGTATATATAAGGGTTGTTCTGCTTTTTAACCAGCAGAACTGCAGAAACCCATCAATTTAAGATCTAAACAAGCTGTCTTGTTTTGGAACAATGAACTAGCTAGTGGAACTAGGGTAAAAATACATCATGTAATCTGACAACGAAACTGGGTTTACTGTTCATTCAAACAAAAACAAATTCATGGACTAATACATTTTTAAGGCCATAAGGGACCATCATCATAATCTAGTTTGATCTCCTCAAAACACAGGCCATAGAATTTCACCCAGTAATTCCTGCATCAAGCCCAATAACTTCTGACTGAGCTAGAGCATATCTTTTAGTAAAACATGCAGTCTTGACTTAATAGCTTCAAGTGATGGCCTGCTGGGTGACACTGGGCAAGTCAATTTCACACTCTGTGCCTCAGTTTCCCCATCTGTAAAATTGGGATAATGATCTTTGTAAAGCGCTTTGAGATCTACTGATGAAACATCCTATGTAAGAGCTAGGTATTGTTAATTAATTATTTATTGTTGTTATTATCATTATTATTATTATTTATTATTATTTCCTGTCTGAATATATCTTGTTTCACCTTCCAACCATGGATTTTGTTGTATTTTTTTCTGTTAGATTAAAAAGTCCTCTACTATCAGAAATCTCTTCCCATTTAGGAACTTACAGGTTTTGATCAAGTCACCTCTTTACCTTCTCTTAAATAAACTGAATAGATTGAGCTTCTTTAGGCTTTCACCAGAAGGCATGTTTTCCAGACCTCACATCATTCTTGTAGCTCTTTTCTGAACCTTACCATTTTTTCAGTTTCCTTTTTGAAGCTGGACACCAAAACTGTACATAGTATTCCAGTAATTCCATATAAAGAGGTAGTACCACCTCCCTAGTCCTTGATATTGCCTTACTTATGCATCCAAGGATTGAATTTTCCCTCTTAACTATAGCTTTGCACTGTGAGTTCATATTCATATCTTCCATGACCCTACCACCCTTTTCAGTGTCACTGCATTACAGGATGCAGTTGTCCCTCATCTTATAACTATGACTTACATTATTGATTTCTAGATATCAAACCTTACATCTGGCTGTGTTATAACACATGTTGTTCAAATGAGCCCACCTTACCGAGCAATTCAGATCGGTAAGCATGACTGACCTCTCTCCACCATTATTTACCATTCCGCCAATTTTTATGTCACCTTTACATTTTACCTGCAGTTATTTTATATTTTCTTCCAGATAATTAATAAAGATATGTCATAATATTGGATCAAGAACAGATTCTTATGAGACCCCACTAGAAGCACCTCCATAAAGTAATAAATCCATGGCTAGAATTACCTTCTGAGATTTATCTTCTGAGATCTAATAGCTTTTCAATCTATTTAATATTGGCTACACTGATATTGTATAATGCGTTTTTGAAAAATCAGAATGTTTTTATTTATTATTTCCCACTTTATTTCCACAAATATGTTAGAGGTGGACCCCAGCTGGGACCTTGGCTCCATACTTTTCTATCTATCCTCAAACTTGAGGGATCAGTCATGGTGTCTCGGACCTCAATCCCAAAATCTAAATCCAGTGTATGGTTTTAATTCTGAGCTGGATCCGAACTGGGAAGGGCCTTTTTCCAGATTTGACTTGGATGTTCCCTCATAATCATGGAAATCTTGTAACAACAGCTGATCTCCCATGGTTTACACCATACATAATTCTGAGTCAAACTGTTGAGCAATGTTTGTGATATTTCAGCACTGAACTTGAACTCTAGTTCAGCCTTGACTCCTAACCTAACACTGTCCTAAACTTAATCCTGTCCTGAGTCCTAGCCTAAACTTAATCCGGATTCAGCTCTGAATACTGCTTCCCCTTCAGCCCATTTCTATAATAACTGAAATTGTAGCCACAAAAGCCATAGTTCTGTCAGGTAAAGGGATGAAACCTGAAGAATACAATAAAGTAGATCAATACTGTTACTCCACCTCCTCCTACTTCTTTTATGGCGAATCAATCTTGCCTCTCAGAACTAAGTCCCAAGGATTCTCAGACATCAGTGTAATAATATAATGATTTGTTTCACTTTCAGTTCAAATTACAAACAATATAATGCTCATAAGACATTGTGTCCTAATGTACTTTTCAAGGAAAGCCCTCAGCTATACTGCACCTGCCAAATTCTACTCTCACTGGCGCTAAAGTAATAGAGGAATTTGCCTCAGGACACACCGTATGCAGAAGAATCTAGATAGGTATCAGCATATTCCATTAGATTCCCTCCCTGGGGTGGTGCAGAATTTGTCCTCCATGCAGAAGGAGGGTTCAGCCTCTAGCTATCACAGGGGATCCACTGGAGTGCAGAACGATCTGTGAAGAGGCCTGGTGCCTCCATGGTGCCTCTTGGCTCTTTGCGACCTCTCCTGAAAAGACTTCCCATACCAGCTACTGCTACTGGACCTCCCACCAGCCATCTAAATGGGTATTTCACAACATGGAAGGAAATCTGCATTATTCTTTTGTGCTAATTACACAACGTGGTGCTTTCACTTGAATCGGGTTATACATGTCTATCATTTTAGGATGATAATTATCCACAGTATATTTTATTGCACTTAATTACTCTGAGAAATTGCTGGGTCCTTTCCCAGAGGCCACTTGGTTGTGTGGGAAGGGAGGCACTTCCAGGGTCCTCATAATGCTTATAGTTACTTACAGTAGCTTTCTCTGATTGCTTATATGTTCACCAGCTAAAGCCCTATGGTTTCAAATGTCCTTTGACACCCGGTGAACTCACAAAAAGTAGGTTTAGTCAGCATTACTCTGTACTGAAGATCAAATTGAAGTAATGCGTCAAACACAGACTAGATGTGATTTAGCCATTTTGATTCTCATAAACTATAATTCCAAACCCATTTGGTATTAGGAAGTTGTGGCCCTGTTCCAAAGAGCTACATGTGCCAGAGATCAGCTATCCATTTCCTCTTGTCTCTGGGTACGTCTACACTACAGGATAAATTCGAATTAGCCTAAACCTATTTTATAAAACAGATATTATAAAGTCGATTGTGCGCGTCCACACTAGGCACATTAATTCGGTGGTGTGCGTCCGTGGTCCGAGGCTAGCGTCGATTTCTGGAGTGGTGCACTGTGGGTAGCTACTGTAAAAGAATGAAGCCAATAACGTCGATTTGCGTCCACACTAACCTTAAATCGATATAGTAATATCGATTTTAGCGTTACTCCTCTCGTTTTGTAGGAGTACAGAAATCGATTTAAAGAGCCCTTTAAATCAATATAAAGAGCAGAGTAGTGTGGACGGGTTCAGCGTTAAATCGATTTAACGCTGTTAAAATCGGTTTAACAGCATAGTGTGGACCAGGCCTCTGTGTCATAGCTGCCAAAGAACCATTAAACCAGATCATCCCGCTTTACCCGGCATGAGACTATTGCTGGTTTGCGAAATGAAGAACAAAATTAAGATTAATTTATGCCTTTAGTGACTAAAGGCTTGGGGGTTTTATGCATCATTTAGATGCACAAGAGTTCCAAAACAGATTGTCCAGCAAAAGCCTACTGAACAAGTTTACTGTGCAGAAGTGACCTTATTGCTTTCTCTGCAGTCAAGTTAAAATATCCAAGCATGAAAAAGGGGGCATGTTAGCGAATAAAAGGATATTTTTATTGAGCATCACAAAAGTTAATTGCTTGTTTATACAATGCCTAGCACATTGGGGCCTCAAAGCTCCTAAGCACTGTTACAATATACATGTTCAATAATACAAAAACTGAGATTGTATTTTAAAAACATTGAAAAGCTTGCCAAAAAGAGAGAGGTGTGTGTGTAAATCCCTTAAGATTTTGTTCCTCATGCAACCCTAGTAATCGCAGGGCATATACCTGGGCTCAGTCTCTTGAGATTAAAAAAGAAATATGGCACATATTATACTATGACACATGATGATGCCATATCAAACCTGTGGGCCACCAAACTGGTATCCAGCAGTGGCCTAAAAAAGCAGAGGGTGAGGGGAATGTATCTAGCCAATTGTGCAGTGCTGTAATTGGATGGGGTGGTAACTTCCTCACATGTAATGGCTGGTCATTTCTTTAGTAAGTTTATTGATTTATTTTACCAAATGTATTGTTTTTTAATTTCAGTGTTTTAGCTAAGGAACTGATTAAGAAAGCAGCTTTAGAGAGCTTTCCCCAATAATTAGAGCAGGAAAGCAAGGCTCCAAAGCAGGAAGAGCATACATTCTTCCTTCCCTAGCACACCATTTTAAATATGGAAACCATTCTCTCCTCAGATTATTCCTTAGTCTTTCCAGAACAGACTTGACTCTTCCTTTTCATCTCTAGACACACTCCACACGTTTCTTAAGTGTGGTACATAATTCCTCTGTGTCTACTAATCAGAAACACATTGCAGTCCTTAAACATAGCCAGGCAAACTGAAGTCACATGGTAGTGGAGATTGCTCACATTTCTTCATGCCTCTCTGATTTTTATTCTTTTGGCTCTTTTCCTGGTATAAGTGGTTTTATCCTTCTATAATAAAATGGGACTTCCTACAGTTCTTCAGGCCAATTTTAATTTAAAAGGTAAAGAGAGAGACTTATTGTTCATCTTATAATTTGTCTCCTCTGCCAGTGAAATGCTGCTTTTTATGCTACATTTGAATACTTTTAATAATGTTAATAATGAATCACAAGGAACCTATAATTTAATGTGTCATTTTACAAACAGACTTTTGCTATGCTTAACTTCACATCAAAAGAATCATTAGCTTATTCATCCTGCTTAACTACACAATTAAGGGACTTGTCTTTATGTATGGGTAGAGTTACACAACACTGTTCATGGCATGAGGAGCTGATGAAGAAAAGCAGATCGTGGGCCTTTTACTGGAGCGGATGCCCCAATTTACTTTTTTCCTCCTTAATAACTGCCTGGTTTCCCTTCATCCTGCTTCTTTTGGTGGCAGAGATCCCCATGTATGCCAGGATGAAGAGTATTTCTTTTGCACCATCCTATTCGCCATGGCAGGTACAATCACAGTGATCACCATTAAAAAGTTTATCACAGTATCTGAACCACAAGAGACATTTCCTATTCTAATTATAGGGAGATATATACACCACAAATATTTATTCTTTAATGGCAATCATTATACCAAAAGGGCTCAACACCTTAGAACAGAGACTCAGGTTTCTGAACATTCTAAGCAGGTGATCTGACATAACTCTTTAATCTATGCTGCCTTCCTTGTTCCTGCCCTCCTCACCCCTGATATAATGAACAAGCTTCCTTTCATCAGCTGCCACTGCTGTACTCACCCTGCAGCTAGGGACGGAAGCAGCATCTCTCAGGCCTTCTCTCTAAAAATTAACCAGTGTGACTTGGGGGGGAGGAGAAATAATGCTATAAGTTGCACCAGGCGCTGGAGACACAAACAAACACACTTAGAAAACAGCTATAAATCCCAAAGCACTATACAGAGTGATGTATGTACAGCACAGAGGGACTATTTCAGCCAGCTCAGGTGAAATGCACACAGTGGTGCCCATGCTCCCCTGGCAAAACAAAAAGCATGGTTTATTTCACCAACACAATAGTTTCTTTGGGGGCCTTTGAAAACAGACACTAGATAATTAGCCTTTTAAATACTTACTTTTCATTAGACATAACTTCTTAATTAACTTTTGACGCTTAAGCATGAATAGAAATAGAGGTCCTTTATAAACATATCTTTCCTCTGACCTAATATACGCTCTGTCTTCAGGTACGTCCTGCAAACAAAAATCAGAAACTTATATATCTCACATGCCATATTGAATTGACAAGTGCTTCCTGTCCCACTGCATTTCTACCACCTGATCTAGAAAGTGAGTACTACAACTTGTTTTCCCCCCAACTCCATTGCACTGATGTAACACCAATAATTTCAAAACCTGTTGTAAAGGAGTGGCCAATAAGACTCCATAATTAGAGCAAGCCATTAAATCTCAGTAAGTACTCTCCTGCTAGAGGCTCCTCCTTGCTTCACATTGGATTTCAATTCTGTTAGGGAACTAATGGAAGTAAAAATGAGCATTATATACAAAAATAAGCAATTAGTTTCATCCAGCTCTGCCATCTGCAAATGTACCTGCTTGGAGTCCTCAGCACTAGCTGGTCTTTTGAAATGATCCCTTGGCTCTGGAAAGTCCAATCACAATGACATTTCCAGCCTGACCAGCTGTATTTAGGGTGAGTGCAAAGCCACCGGGGTATTGGAATGACTGTGACAGTTCAGCGTGTTAAGGAGCTCTCTGATGGACAAGATGGCATTGGTGTACTTCAGCTAGTTTTCTACTCTTCTGCCTTCACATCAATGAAGTGTTAGGGGGAGGAGGAGTTGTCAGTCATTGTAATAATCTGGTGCCAAGGCTGAAAAAACTTCCTTTTAACAGAGATAAGATAATACAGGCTAACAGTTCTTTAGCTAAATAGGATTAATTAGCAGGAAGCTGCCTATTAGTTCACTGCTGACCTGTGAAACGTAATGAAGAACAAGGTCATTGGAAATAATAGCTCTATTTAGGAGTTTAGATCAAACTCTAATTACAGAATACATCATTTAATGATCACATTGATATAATAATGTCAAGGGGTAAGAAAATACTGTTTATTTCAGAGAGAGATAATCTTTAGGGTTTTCTCTAGACTCAATACTTTGTACTTTCCAAAACAAACAATTGCAGCATCTAAGCTTTCAATATCTCTAGCCTTTGACATTCAAACGCATCAAGTTTTCCTATCCTTTCTCTACACCTTTGTTACATAAACTCTGTTTTTTCATGACCTCAAGACCTGACAGGCACTAGGTATTATAGAAATCATGCTTCCATTCTCACCAGTGTATTGGAACCCTCACTTCTCTGCATATATCTTGCATGATCAGCTTAACGTTGAATACAGTTCATTTAAGAAAGACCAGAAAAAAAGAAAATCAGCCAAATCAGATCCACACACATTTCCAAAGCTTTCTGAAAGATTTTCTTTTGTCTCCATCTACCATTTATTTCTCCACTTGTCTTCCTTTCATTTGTTTTCTACATCAGGTTTTCTCAAATTGGTTCAGCAGGATTTTTTTAGTACTAAATGTACACATCTATGTGTGTCTATGCAGGACATATATTGCTCCGCAGTGTATCAGATGGGTAAAACCATGAAGTGTGTGTATGTAGATATACTTGTAGCTGGAGTACTAGTGACAGCTGCTGGTCAATTGTTTTCTATTTACAATTGTACGCACATAGGATGGTATTGTCCATGTAAGCAGTGCAGAACCATTATATTTATTTTTCACCTTTGAGCACCTCACCAACATTTTGCCTACTAACCCATTTCTGTTGTGGCTACCTCTAAAGTCTGAGCAGCTTAAAGGCAGCCATTTGGAAACTCCACCTCCCCTCCCCAACAAAAAGCAGCCACCACTAACCTGCCAGAGTTATTCCTGCTTTCTCCCACAAGTCTCTGATTTCGTCCCCAAAATTATATCCCATTCTCTGCCCCTTCTCTGTTATTGTTAGGGGAATCAAGATCAAGAAATGCTTCCATTCATCTATTTCAGTGTAGCACAGAGAACGAGGCCAATTTTCAAATAGATAGGTCCAAAGTCTTTTATGGGTCAGAAACCTTAAACCACACTCAGAGCCCAACAGGTGACCAGCACAGATTATGGAGTACTGGTGTCAAAGACTTTTATTGAGATATACCCATTACTAAATAGTTGGGAAATGGTTGTATTTAAGCTGTGAATAGGCATCAGAACCTTTCATGGTGTTTTTATTTCCAGGGTAAATGGTTACTTCTACATTATCCATTTGGAAATGCAAAGATTTTCCTCATGGTTTTAATTTTTATTATCCCTTCCATCTTCAAAGCCTTCTTGAAGCAACTGGCCAGATTCCCAACTTTGCTTGCTAAGGAACCCAGAACATATCTCCTATAATGGTCAAGGAGGTCATTCTGTTTTGGTATAACATTCTCCCTTCTGGAGATCTGCCCATTATGTCCCCATTATTCCTACCTGCTGCCCTTACACTTAACTGAGATATATTTTCAAGCCCCAGTCTCCTGAAATGATCTCAACTCTCCGCTGCAAAAGAGCACAGAGGCCGTCCAACTGTGTTATTACATATACTGATGTAAGTTTGCACAGCCCCATTGAAATCAGCAGAGCTATGCTCATTTAAACCAGGTGAGGACCTGTCTCTATGTGAATGGCACACATCATGAATATTGTGTATAACTTTTCCAAACTGAGACATTCTCCCTTGAACATACGTCTAGAAAACATCATCATCTTTGTTAAGGTTTTAGGGAGAACTAGATGATCAAAATATATTTGACAAAAAGGGTTTTAATGAAACTGAAAAACGTTTTAAACTTCTCTAATCCTTGGGACTTCTAGCAACATTAATCAAAATAACCATGACTACAGGCAAACAGCCAACATGATGAATAGTTCCTCACAAACAGTTTTCATCTCATGGCTGGTATTGCTTTCATATATCAAAATTGTATGCATGTGTGGTGGGAAGAATGGATATATCTATTAAACAGAACTTTAGGTTTACTGGTATTCTCATTAGTTCAATATTTCCAAATGGGCAGATGATTCAGCAGCAGAAAAAAAAATCTAACCTCAATCTGTTTTATAGGGACTTTATCATGAGCAAAATATACTGTATTGATAGAAAGGATTGTGCATGGGAAAAGATCTTGTTGAGTTTTATTGAATTAATCAACCTTCTAAACTAATAGGGTAGGAACTAGATTTCTACACTTACAAACTGATACCATAAAGTATTATAAAACCTAAAAATACACTTGATTTGGTCCCATAGGGAAGTTCTGACCTTTGAAAATCTACCATTTTTTTGGTTATTTCTGTCACACTATGAGTGTGAACGGCACTTCTCTGGCAAATAACATTTAAATTTTTGTAATCTGTTGCTGCTGTGAGTCAAAACATTTTTAAAAGCACAGTAACACTCACAGTAAGTAAACAAGTACACCTCCACTCTGACAAGAGATGATGATAAGCACAATTTAAAGCACAGTTTGTTTACTTTGAGTCTTGCGCTCAGTATTTCTACTGACTTATAAACAGCTGGGTTTGCAAAAATGAATGGCTTACCTTTCCACCCCCTCCAAAAAAAATTACACTCTCTCTCTCTCTCTCTTTCTCTCCTGGGAATAGCAACAGAGGTGGTGAGTATGTTACTACAGATTTGAGGATGTATTCCAGCTAAATGCCTGAAACATGTTATCATATGATGAGCTAGTCAGTGGCCTGTGTGAAATGAACTGGTGGTCTCATCTCAGTGTAGTAACTAATGGAGAAGAGATCAGATTGCAAAGAAACTACATCACATCACAGTTGTTACCTTGTTGGCAGTATCAGCAGAGGAGTCAAGGATTTAAATGGCTTGGAAATTTAACTATCCTTTCACCCAAAAGGTGGTCCCCCTAGAACAAGAGATCCCTGTGAGAGGTGTCTCTGAAGTACTGCAGCATGGCAAGCTGGATCTTTAAGAGCATGCATGGCCCAGCACTCCAGTTTTTGGTCTCCACTTTGGTCTCTCTTTAAGGCAAAGGCAAATCTGTCACTTGCTGGTAGCCCCACCCGACATCCTCCACAAAGGGATCAATTGCCTAGCCTCACATAATCCATTGGAGAGAAGTGGTGGAGGAAGAGGAGAGAGATTAAATATCCCAGAATCCTTAGTCTTAAAGGGGCCAAGACCTAGAAGCAGGAGAGCTGAGCTGCACCTATCCTTTAAGGACCTGTCATCCTTGTTACTTGTGATCGAATCTGCAGGTGGAAAGAGCTGTTCAGTTTCCCATGTCCTCCAGCTGCCAACTTTCACAAGCAAAGACATGTATTTAAAAGAAAATTATGAGGGAGTTCTCTCTTAGTGAGGGGCCAGTGTAGCCATTTCCTATACCAATCCTTCAGCTCCAAAGTAGGAGAGTTGCCAGAGCAGGTGGATACATGGCTGGGGCACTGCTGCACTCCAGCAACTGCCAGCTGGAGGATGTTCCACTGCAGCATAGTAATAGAAGCCTAGGGGCGACTCTAAATTATGCCAAGAGCAAAGCCAGCTCCTCGCCAACTCCAGAATCAGGGAGTTAGAAACAACTGAGGATTGATGCCTTAGGGCCAGATTTTCAAAGATATTTAGGCACCTAAAGATCAAGATAGGTGTCGAGGGATTTTCAAATGTGCCGAAGTGAGTTAGGAGGCAACTAACTCCCATTGATTTCAGTTGAAATCAATAAGAGTTAGGGCCTAACTGGTTAAGGCACATTTGAAAGTCACACTAAGCAGCTAAATCCCTTTGGAAATCTGTCCCTTGGATACAGGCAGTCTCAGTTTTCAGGGCTGGATTGTGCTTTTAAGGCTGTGGCCTGCAAGGTGTGTATGCAGAGGTGTGCTACTCCAGCAGGAGCCTGCAACCAGCATCATCCTTTAGGATGGTATAGCCTGGTACCCTCTCTGTGGTCTGCCAACTCTGCTGGCTGGTGCAAAACATGAACAGTCCCACCTCCTCTTCTGAGGTCATTTGTCCCTCAGGGTGTGTAGAAGAAGCAGCCATTGCATTCCCTTGAGTGCAGAAACTGAACTTGTCCCCTGCCCAGCACAGTGTGTTCAGAGTGTGAGAGGAGAATGCTCCCCTGTACCTCCCCCCACAATCTAGAAACAAGCCAACAGGAAATAAAAAGGTCACATCCTGAAGACTATGAGCAGGAGGAGATTATGGCTAAGTTGGACCTCCTGAAGACTGAACCTTTTTAGGGTGGTTTGACCTCATACACAGTCACACACTGCAATTAAAGGGAATGCCTGGTCCCTGCTGTTACCACTGCAGCTCTCCCTCTCTCCCGGCTTTTTTTAAATTATTATTATTACACAGGAGGCATTACATTTGTGGGTTTGGTTGGCACTGGCTATATATTTTTCCATTTTGTTCTTCCCTCTCTTTAACCCATTCATCTCTTTGTCCTTGATTATTTAGTAAATTCAGAAGCCAGGAACTAGCACGGTTTTCAAAAGTCATGGTACTTTGTATGCTAAAGTAATTTTTTTTTTCAAACTTTGAACATCTGTCTGCAAACATTGCAGGGGAGCGTTCGTGTTAGCATAACACAGGTTGTGTGAGAAACCCAGAAGTGCTCTTCTCTGGTCCTGAAGAACTTTGTTTGATTTGATACGTTGGAGCTTCACCTCTTCAAAGATCAAATTCTGCACAGAAGTGCTAAGCACTGTGGAGAATTTGGCTTCAAATTAGGGATGGATTGGGAGTCCTGCCATTGACATGAGTACAGCCCGAAATTTATACCATTCTTCACCATTGTGCACTTGGACTGTGAAAACTATGTCTCTCCTTCCAGGTTACCTATGAAATTATCTGGGCCATATGCTACAGGTAAGCTACATGTTGGTAAACAGAAACTTTTAGAATAAATCATCCAAACTGCTCTCCTTTCCATACAAAATAATTTTTAAAGCAATCCTTGTAATATTTGAAATTTAATGAAAATTAAACAAAAGCCCAGTATCAACTAGTTTAAAGTAAGTTCCAGATTTAAAGCAGAAGTCTACTCCCATCATTCCTTTAGAAACAGAACCTGATTTCTAGGTGTCCCATTGCCAGGCACCAACTGTTAAGCTGACTATCTTCCTCCATGAATGTAGCAAATAAAAATGTTTCAAAACATGACTTTTTTTAATAGCTGTTACACAAGCCATTCTGGGTGCTCACTGCTGTACTGGAGGCTCATATATCAACATGAATGTTACTTTGTATCTCAGAAACTATTCTGGAAAACTAATTTGTAGAGATGATCAAACTACATGAATCCTAACAAAACTACACATCTAACATTCAATAATCTTTTTTTTTATTTGCTTGGTTTTTTCAGAAGTACAAAGTGCAAAGAAATCATCTGGCATGAGGTATTAAACCCAAGGGAAAACTGAAGGACAGATTTGCTGTGTGCAGAAGCAACCAGAAGGTTTAATTCCTAGGTATTTGACTAAGAACAGTTGATTTAACCTCCAGGCCCTTTCATGGAGGCGCTCCATATTCTGCTTCAGCAAAAGATAGCAAATATTGGATGACTCTATTGAAAACATTTATTTTAGTGTAAGTCTTTCTTTTGGGAACAAATAAGTCATATGCCTCAGCCCCTGCCTCTTTCTCCTTCACACACACAGTTTGCAACTGTTGTGATAAACAGGTGCTTTTCCGGTGCTGCGATTTAGGAGATGATTTCCCCAAAACCCAAAATATAACATGGCAAGTACCTATATAGAATATTCTGTATTTGTATCTGTTCCTTGCTATTTATGGACCTGATCCAAAATCCATCAATAAGAGACTTTCTGTTTCCTTCAATGGGCTTCAGATCAGGCGCAATCTACCTTTGTCTTTTTTAGTGTTGCCCCTTGCCCTCTGTGCTGCCAGTGTTAAATTCAAAGAGGAGACCAGCTTGAAAATCAATGACTTTATGTGGCCTTAAAATTACACACTAATGGTTCAGAATAAGTAACAACTTTGTTTTTGGTTTTTTGTTTTTCTCGCAGTACTCAACTTGCTTCATATACTTGGATTAATGAAAACTAGCTTGCTGGTGTTGCCCTAGACTGATAGACCTTTATGGTCATGAACAGAATTATTCTGATGCATTGGAAATCATCAGGGAATGACTTTTTGAATTAAAACACATCTCTCAGTGTGCTCTGAAAAGGCTTATTGCTACTGATAAGTACAACCAGGTTTGGGCTACGTGGAATCAGTAATGGGGAAGAAGGTATAGAGATTTTTCTGACCATATTTATTCACTCCCTTGCTCTTCTGTGACTTTCTTAGTAATTCTTCTATAATTTGTGTTCTGTCATACTGGTGAGATCCACCCACTCTATCTACTATCTGTACTTTGAGGCCAGATAAATGTTAGCATTAGTGAGTGATGTATTTGTTTTCCATTGTGCACACCATAAATAGTATGAAGACATATAACTGTGCTCTTGGAACTGAACTCATCTTTTGCTGCTGCTGTTTTGTAAGGGAAAAAATGAAAAATACAACAATCAGACCACAGAAAAGCAAATGGCCATTTAAATCTGATAATTACCCTAACTGTGAATGTGTATCCCTGGCTCCTTTTTTCCTCTGAACCAGGACAGCCTTGGAAACAGCATCATCTCAACTGGAATTTTTAGGTCAGTCTTTTAAATAAATATCACTTCACTTTCTGCACTAGAATAGACTAACGTGGCTGTCAGTGCAGTGCACTCAGCCCTGAGGAGGATGGAGAGATTCTTGTTTCATAAGTTATCCCTGACTCAGCTGGCTGACTCAGGAGCAGCATGCTGAGTTGGGGAAAGTCAGTGTGTAAGCCGCAGTGTAGGCTAGGTCACTTTAGCACAGGGCCTTTGAGATGGCATCTACAGGACAGCACTCATGGCTGTGGGCACCAGATCTCCTGGTAAACTCATCTGAATTTTACCACTGCAGTATCTTAATCTCCACATGCTAAAAGGCAAAGCCAGCTATAGTGCATTTTGAGGGTGAGGGGCAGCAAACCATTAACCCTTCCCCACCCCTCCTCAGCCAGAGAGGTGTTTGTACACCCCATCACAGGAAAGACTACTCTGTCCTTGGCCACCCTGCTGAAACTTGCCAACAAGGTAGCAATTGGCTCCACATGAGATGATCATTTTAGGAATGATGGACATCTGTCCTCTATCAGTAAGGGGGAGGAACCTTGCTTTTTGTTGCAGTCTTCCGAATACTTCTCTGCAGGCAGAGAAGAGAAATGTAGATTTGAAATTTAAGATTTTGGGGGGAAATCCAAATACATTTTACAAAAAAACCTCACAGTTCTTTTAAAGCTTTCTGCAAAGTTCTGAAAGTTTCACAAAACCCCAGTCTCCCATCTTCTTTCCCTAACAAATGAATGTCTCTCTCCTTTCCATTGGATAATAATACAATGACAGACAGGTTTGTTCAGTAGAAGCCCTTTTTCTGAGGAAAAATGCAAAATCAAGCAGTTTTCCTACGAGAAAAAGGATTTGCTCCATTTCCAGTTCATTCCGTTTATTAAGGCTGATGAGTCACAGCCAGCAATTTCATAATTCATGTCAGTACTGTAGGCATTTGTTACAGTGCAAACAGCTTATTTGCATATTTTCTGGAAGGATTTTTTCCCCATCTTGAAACTGGTCACACAGATCTCCATGGGCTTTTCAGACTAAGTATTTTTGTTCACATGGATAAAGGACATATGTCAGAATCCTTTACTGTCACCACAAGATTCCTTTTCATTACGCTAAGGCCTTTCCTTTGATGTTGTTTTTAAAAAGCTTACTGTGTCTTGACATCCTGCCTCACTACACCATACTGCATCCTTCTATTTTCTCTAATTTGCATATGGGTGTGAGGGGAACTATATGGCTACAATCTGGAAGAGGTAACACATAAATCAAACTAGATGGCAAACAGAGACAGCCATAATGAAGGTTGTTGAATCATCTGTCTGCATTACACTGTTGTATAAAAGGGAGCTTTGAAACAGAAGTCAAATGGGTTCAGACTTTAACCAAAAATGATTGAATACTTTAAGAACTTTTCAATAGAAATGGAACTTTTGGGTCAGCTGTTGAAACTATAACCTCTCGAACAGAATGCCCAGCCAGATTTACCCCAACACTACGTTTTTGTGATTTTTCTCTTTTTTAAAAAAATGTAAGTTTACATTTCAGGGCAATATTGCACACTTCAGATGACCAAAACCTTGTTTTATAATATGCCCAAACTAAACTAATATCATTCAAATGTGTTGTCTGTTGTGTATTTGCTTAGTGTTGTGGATGATGCCTCAGTCAATCAATCAATAATCAGGCAGTGAGCCTGCAGTGAGCTGGGCTTGATCCCCAGAGCTTATAACTCTGTCAAACAGCTCTTAGACACACACACAAAATACTGACTTGGGTAGTCAGTAATCCATTCCATGACTGCATAATCCAGGCCAGGATTTAGGCAAACTTCTCATTCATGAAGCTGTGCGGAAGAGGCTACTGTTCACAGGAGTGAATTTCATCAGGGCTGAGAAAAGGGCCAGGATGGTACAGAGGGTGTGTATGTCTATCAGCTTCAATAAAGACTCCCATTACAACCAAATCCTCTCTTTCCCCCATTACAAGGGACACAGTCTCTGCTTTAAGGGATATTTATTTTGTTTTTGAAAAAAAATCTTCTAAAGCATTTGAGCCCAGTTTCTAAAACAGAGCAGTTCTAAAATGATTGAATGACATATTATAGAGATGAGTCTAAGCCACAAAGCTGGGATCGAGACTCAATTCTCCCCAAAGCTCTGAGGTCTCTGACCCAGGATTTTGGGTTGGACCTCCCCTATTAAGAAACTGATTCAATGCAAAACATTTATTCTATAAATCCACACAATTGCTACATTAAGAGAATGATTAGGTTGCATGGTCAAAGTTACCTCTGAAACTGCCCACCAGGTTGCCAATTAATGTCAACATCTGTGATAGTTTTGTTGCCTTTCTAGTAGCAACTAGACTCACAGATCAAAAGTCCCTCTTTACCAAGCCACCAACCAGCCATCTGATGGTAAAAACATGCAGTCATTACTGCTGTGGACTTGAAGTGAAAAGCTGTGTAAAACTTTGCCAGTAGCCTGCACCATCCATTCTCTTTCTTTGTTTTCTTATAGTGTATGAGCGTCCCATGAAATTGGAGCCAGCATAGAAATCTGGGAAAGATTGGAGGTTAAGTCTCGCCAGAGTTTAGAAGGGCAGATGTTTGCCATTCTGGAGACAGATTATTTAACCCTGGTCAGTTCTGCAAGAGACTGTATATTCATTAAAGAATTTGGTAAAATATGAGTTAAGCCTCATTCACCCTTGTGAGTAGGGTGACCAGACAGCAAATGTGAAAAATCGTGACAGGTGATGAGGGGTAATATGCTCCTATAGAAGACAAAGCCCCAAATTTCTGGACTGTCTCTATAAAATCGGGACATCTGGTCACCCTACATGTGAGGAAGGTAAGTATTTCTACCCCCAGTTTACAGAGGAGGGATGTAAGGCATAGAAAGATCAAGGACCAGATTTTTAAAAGGTATTTAAATGGCTGAAGATGCAAATAGGCACCTAATAATATTTTCAAAAGCACACAGGTGACTAACTCACATTGAGTACAATGGAAAATCTTATGCACCTATCTGTATTTTAAGACATTTAAATACTTTTAAAGATCTGTCCATAAGTCTGTTGTGCTCCATCATGTGCCATAACCACAGAACTGCCCCTCCTCCTTCACTTCCTCCAGTGTTCTTTAACTGAAGATCACAAAACCAATAGGTGTACTGGCCTTGCCAAAGAATCTGAGGACAGATTATAGAATTACAAGATAAATAGTGCCATATCCCAGATGCTGAGATAGGATTTTTTAGGAGCAGCATTCTCAGTAAATGCTTGGTACCAGTTTACTTTTATCCAGTACCTGTAGATCAGGTAGCTCCTGTTGCATTACTTTACAGGAAAGGAAAAAAATTAAGGCTAGATATGTTTGCACAGCAGAAACTTGTTAAACAACCAGATCCAGCTATCTAAAAGCATTAATATTTCCCTTTTCATATAATTACCCTAGTACTAAACAGTGTTTTGAAAAAAAATTATTGGCACAAGAATGAGTGGCTGTACTTGCAACACAGATAATAACAACCCTGTTCTTAAAATCAGACAAACTCCCATATTTTTCTTTTTAATATTATTGCATGCAGAGAGACCACCAAATATGGAAGCATTCATGCTTTGATAATGTTATGATTCACTCTTTATTTGCTTTCAATTTATCCTATATAGAATAATTCTCTCTTTTCTTTATCCAACATTTTATGCTGATGTTTGGGGAAAAATCCACTTTTTCTTTCTTAGCCTTGTAATTTAATTTTTAAAATATTGAAATAAATACTATAAATGCATAAATAAATACTGAGATGTTGCTCTGGATGCTAAATGTATAGCTGTGGTCACAGTTATGACCAGAATTCCAGCAGCAAAAAGTAGGACACCTACTTTTGCTTGGGTGGATTCCAAGATTGACACTACACTAGAGCATGAACAAAGCCAAGTAATATGGAAAAGGTAAAAAACACTGTAGTTTTAGGCATTTCTTTGCTCCAAGAACAGCCTGTTTAGTCTAGTAATACAGAGTAAATTGAAAAGTTGAACAAAACCAGAGTCATTCCCAGATCTATATGCAGAGTGCCCAACTAATTAACAATGTAGTCCTTCAACCCCTACTCATGTGACTAAGCCACATTCACTTGAGTAGTCCCATTAACTTCAAAGGAAGTCCTGGAATCCCACTGATAGGGCCCTACCAAATTCATGGTCCATTTTGGTAAATTTCACAGTCATAGCATTTTAAAAATCATAAATTTCATGATGTTGTAACTGTGGGAGTCCTGACTCAAAAGTTGGTCACCAGAGGCAGTCAGAAGGCTATTGTAGGGGAGTGGCGGTATTGCCACCCTTACTTCTGCACTCCATTCAGAGCTGGTGGCCAGAGGGTGGCAGCTGCTGGCTAAGAACCCAGTTCTGAAGGCAGTGCTGTTGCCAGCAGCACAGAGAAGGTCAGAGTGGCAATACCATACCATGCCACCCATAATTCTGCACTGCTGCTGCTGGTGGTTCTGCCTTCTGGGCTAGGTGCCTGGCCAGCAGCCACTGCCTTCCGGCCACCCAGCTCTGCAGGCAGTACAGAAGTAAGAGTGGCAGTACTGCCACCCCCTCCCCCAGGTTACATGGGGGAAACCAGATTTCACAGTCTGTAATCCATTTTTCAAGGCTGTGGATTTGGTAGCGCCTAACCCATTGATGTCAATGGGCTTCAGAACATGCCATAAAGGTTCACAGGATTGGGCCCCAAATCAGTATTATTAGGCTCATTTTACATGTTAGGAAGACAGAGAGATTAAGTAGCTTGCTTGCAAGACTTCTAATGGAGTAGATAACCACAGTCTTTGTGATGGAGAAATAGTTTTAATCCTGCTCCTCTCACACATCTTATCCACTGTATATTATGAAATAAGAGTAATGTGTTTGAATTGATTCAAGACTTACTTAGCAAATGCTGTGCTAACTCAGTGATGCTCATTGATTTTGGTTCACAGGGGATCATAACCTTTACTGTAGTTTGTATTTAGGATTTGGACAAACCCAGAAATTTAGGCATAAATCCCAATTTTCGTCTGAGTCCTCAAGTTTACTTAGAAACAAGGCTAAGATTCAGCCTAAAGGCCCATGAATTTTTCAGCAAACCTTGGCTACATTTTGAATGTGCAACACAATCATGAGATTTCTGCATGGTTTCAGAAGGATAGCCACACATTGGCACAATATTTAACATACAACATACATAACTGAGGTAAAATAAGCCTTCCTTTTAATAAATTACAGTGGAGATACTGTCCAACAACTTCATAGAACCCACATCCTCCTTGTTTTCCACTAAATGAATGGGTTAGCTTGGAAGTCTGCAGAATTTTTTTAAATGATGTATTTTCTTCTCTCCTACATTTTTCAAAGCACTGCTCATGTGACTCCCATTAATGTCAGTCAGAGTAGTCTAGCATAACTGTTTGAAAGTTCCCCTTTGCCTTCCTGTTTTCTCTCCTCCAGGTTGTTTGACTTCTTGTCCTATTATTTGCCTCTTAATATCCCAACTGACTTTAATTAAGCCTTTTTAGACTCTCATGATTGCCAAGTTTAACAAACAAAACAAGATTAAATTTCCTCAACGAGCACATTCCCCTCACAATAGCCAAGTTTCAGGCCAATCCATTGTAAAAGCACTACCAATAACAACAGTGTTCAAAATGGAAATCTTGACACTTGGTATTTTTCTGTCTATCATTACTATAATTTAGAGATCTATTTATTATTAATTTTAGTCTTAACTCTTCTTTCTACAATGGTCAGACAACTTCCATACAAAAGAAAGGCAACTATCATCTATTTATTTGTGGTTTAATCTTAAAAGCCTTTTTCAGTTAAAACTCCCTTTTGATGTCAGTGAGAGTTTTGCTGAGCAAGGACTACATAGCTGAGTGCCATGGTCTTCTGTAAGTACCCTGCTTTACTCCTTGAAGGCAAATTATTGTCATTGTATGTAAAACTGCAATTTACATGGTGATATACTCAGAATTGTTGTATAGAATATATTTATATCCATAGCAGACAGCTTGTGTTAAAATGTGATATTCTTGAGCGAAAGGGGTTTTAAGGATTAAACCTATTATCCTGTATTACAGAACAGTGGGGTAAATTGTGTTTAGGGGGAAAAGACCTAATATCAATAGGGCCTGTGATGATCCCAAGAGGCAGCATTTGAAAGCAACACCTCTTAAACTTCGGAAGTTCAGTTTGGATAAGTACCCAAAGTTCATATGCTTCTTGTGTATGCAAAATTGGGCTAGAAATCTTGTGATGTTTCAGATACCTCCTGCCTCCACAGAGGTTAGAGAATACCACACAATAGGGTGACCAGATGTCCCAGTTTTACAGAGACAGTCCCGATTTTTGGGTCTTTTTCTTGTTTAGGCTCCTATTACCCCCACCTCCATCCCAATTTTTCAAATTTGCTGTCTGGTCACCCTACCACACAATCAGCTTTTTGGTAACATGCAGCAAGGCCACCTTCACTATCCTTAAGATAGTAGTGCAGCTCATAATAGGGGAAGGACAGATTACATGTCTAAAAATGTTTTTCTTTGCAGGAGTGACTGACATTGCATAGTTAGGGACAGGGAATCAAGATAATTGGATACAAATATTCACTCTTATTACAATCTACCTTTCAGGGAAGGTACAACCTATTTTGACTCTGGTTTGCTCTCTTTGTTTTGGAATGGCTATGCAATTAAGAATGCAAATTAGGTGCAGTCCCTGAGATTCCTGGCAAGTGGGTAATCTTTCCCATGAAGTTTGTCCGTTATGCCACCCACATTATAAATGTTCTGTTTGCAGCCAAAGGTTATTTGAGAAGGCTTGGTAAACTGAGAAAAGTTAGTCTGAGAAACCCACATGGTGGCTTAGCAATACCGTGCTTTCAGGCTCTCTGTTAGGTTCCTGAATCAGCCCCTGTTTATGAGGAACTTTTGTCAGGTGACACAGTGCGAGAACTGATTGCATGCAGCAGCTTATAGATTTGTGTCAGCAGTAAGATAAAAATTGTTTTTTTATTTGTTTGCCATTGATACATAATGAATGTAAGAGAGTGTAAGGCAACAACACTTTGCTGGAATAGCACAATGCAAACAGGGTCATGCTGAAGGGCATCCTGCAGCTCCAGGATATGTTGCTCCAGTTCAGCATTGACAAACCAGCTAATGACAGAAAATGTGCCTGCCACAGAAACAGGCTAGAGAAAATATGACAGGTATCTGAAAATCACTGACTGCCTCTTCTCATGTGCATGTCCAGAGCAGCTCTGGAGAGATCCTGGGATATGAAAGCACAAAGCAGGAGCTTCTTTCTATTTTGGCATCGCGTAATTTTGTCTGGTTTCACTTTCCACTTCCCAGTTTGCTTGTGAGCATGCCAAAGGAATCAGTGTGGCCACTGACAGAGTGCTCATTCAGTACACTCACTGATCTATGCAAATATATGACTGGCACTAGGAGATTGTGCTTTGCTTAGGCTCTCTTTCAGCCCACTGAGCTCTGCTCTCATATTGTCACAACTGTTCATTAGACATAAGCTAGTACCACCACTTACATCAATAACGAAACCCTAGTAGCTTTTCGGGACTCAGTGCAAGGTCTTAATTGGAGGGCAAAGTGTGGCTCAGTAGAGTAATCTCCAGTCGTTCATTACATACAGGGCTCTGTTACTTTTTCTGCCCCTGCTCCTCCCCCTTTTTTCTTTTTCTTTTTTTTTTTTTTTGATGGTTTAACCTTTCCCATGTTTCTTTGGGTTCCTTTTTGTTCAATTTCTCTCCTTCCCAAAGCAGATTGGACTCCGCCTGTTACCAGAAGATCCATCCTGGCCTGGGGTTAGAAGTGGATCCACTTCCCTTGCCACATCAGGTGAAGTCTTGTACTCAAGGCTCTCCCTTGGTTGTTGCTGTGTTTCGGCCTCTGTCTAGGCACTCTTCCAAACATACATAGCATTAATTAGATCAGTTAATCCCTGACATTTTATCTTCCCTTTCTCAGAGCTGCCCCAGAGGAGGAGGGGGGGCAAGTGGGGCAATCTGCCCCAGGCCCCAGGCCCTGAAGGGGCCCCATGAGAATAAAGTATTCTATGGTATTGAAACTTTTTTTTATGGATGAGGCCCCAAAAATTGCTTTGCCCCAGTTGCCCTGAATCCTCTGGGCAGCCTTGCCCTTTCTGAGCAACTCTTCCTTTCTTAGTTTCTCTTTTCCTTAGCCATTTTGACCAGCTGGTTACTTGATCCAATTTTGTTTAAATATTGATTGTAATGGTTTACATTGACCAGCACCTTAGCTGGCTATGATGTGGATTATATAACATTTCAGATGTTTTACAAGCATGAATAAGGAACATTTGACTGCTGAGCATCAAACAAGTGCAGCTTGCTGTGTCTGTGCTAAGGGTTTTCCAGACAATTTATAGATAAAGAGATAAAATATGTTTATAATATGGTGATATAGGAGATTCATTTTAATGCAGTGGTTCTCAGACTATTGTACTGGTGACCCCTTTCACACAGCAAGCCTCTGAATGCAACCCCCCCCCCTTATAAATTAAAAATACTCTTTTTTATATTTAGCACTATTATAAATGCTGGAGGTGAAGTGGGGGTTGGGGTGGAAACTGACAGCTCACGACCCCCAGTTAGAGACCCCCCTGTTTTAATGGGAATTACCCTGTGAAATGCAGAATATGCCCCATGCAATTTACATGGTAATACTGCCAGGAATTATTTTTTCCCTGTATAACTTTGTAATTGGACGCGTGCCCCATCATTAAGTGGGGAAAGTAGAAAATATAGGTATAAAAGACACTGGAGCATTCCAGTCCTTTCTGACAGTTTACTAGAGAGAATGAATGTACAGTACCCAGCCAGACAATCTCTGGGAAGTTATGCAGCTACCACAGGGTCTCCAGAGGAACTCTGATTGTAGTGTCTAATTTTGTTTACTCATTGCAGGTGGGTAGAATGGCCCAGCTAGGATAGAAAGGAAAATCAGAAAGAGACTGGCAGTTTTGGTGAGAAAAACATGCTGGGAGAGTAGGTACCAATCTGTTCAGAATCTGCAGGACTATAAAAGCCAGCTAGATGCAGCTTAAAGCCAAGAGGTGATGGCAGTTGATAAGAAGGAGTTTTCGCAGTCAAGGCCCAGAAATGCCAAGAACCTAACGACAAAGGATTCACTTTTTGGGAGCCTGCTGCAGGTCGCCTAGTTTAGTATTTACATGTTAAATAATTAAGGATTTTTCCCATTTCTGTGTATTTGTTACATTGTTTTGTCTTGGTGCAACAATAAACCACCAAAGTTTGTGAAATGATTGGCTGAACTCCCAAGACATGCTTCATTAACACACACTGGTGACTGAATGTTCTCTTACTAGTAAGGACAAGTATCCTGGCAGGTCTAGACCATGCATCTTTCTCAAACCCAATGTGCCGCCGCAAAACAGAGCAGAATGATTCTGGACTGTGATTACATATGGTCTGAATTTGCAGAAGTGACTAGTGATTTTGGGTGCCCAGCTTGAGACACCTGATTTTTAAAGGTCAGTTGCTCAACCCTTTCTGAAAATCAAGCTCCTATAAAGTGTCACAAGTTGGATACCCAAAGTCACGTGTCACTTTTGAAGTTTAGGCTATACAGCACACACAGACATAAATACACGAAGGTGGTATGCTTGGGGATCTTCCATGTGCAAGTATGGAAATATAGCTGACAAAATTACTCAAGACCCTCTCAAAGAAAACAACTATACTATGCATAATATAAATGACTTGAATCAGAATTAAACTACACAGAAAGCTGAATTTGTTACTAGCCAACTTCAATCTGCTATGATAGGCTAAAATAATTGTTTGGGGGACTAGAGAATGCATTCAAGCAGTTAATTCATTAACAGTGCAATTGTGGAGGTACACAGAGTCCACTACACAGCTCTGAGATTTCTATTCCATTACAAGCAAGAATGCTTCTGCTGTGGCTGCAAATTGCACTTAGGGTACAACAGATGATGCTTTGTAAAAGATACACAGTCACCAGCATGGGAAAGCAGCAGATTTCACCAAATCATGCTACAGTTCTCATGGGTGATTAGATACATTAAGTCATTGTCCTGAGTAGAAAATTCAAGTCCTTATGTTCATTAAACTCCTTATGTGACACTGCAACCCTGCAGAACAGCTACACTCCAATGAATTTATACAAGCTGCTAGTTCAGCTGCACCAGTTCTACTTGAATCTAATTACCTATAATGTTTCGGTGTGGACAGTGGACAGAACATAAAACTGTCCCTGGGTTCGGTTGCCATAGTGCACTAGTGAAGCAGGGCACTCCATCCATGTGCCTGCAGAGCTCTATATTGTGAAAACTATGGGTCAGATCCTCAACTGGGGTGAACTGGAGCTCTTCAAATTGACACTACCCAAGGATCTGCCCCAAAATATATCAGCTGTTTCAGAGGTGCTTATTTCTGTGGTATCAAAGCCCTGAACTGAAATCTCTATGGAATCATAGGGTTAGAAGGGACCGCAAGGGTCATCTAGTCTAATCCCCTGCCAAGGTGCAGGATTTGTTGTGGCTAAACCATCCATTCTTGAATGGGCCTCTATTGTTCCTCATCTTATAAGATGTTATAAGATGTTAGTGTCAGTAGTTTTTCCTTCCCTATGTCATCCCCACTAGCCTCTGTGACTCTGAGGTAGGTGGAGCCCAACTGCCTCTGGAGAACTTCAGTCTTGGGCAGCCACACAATATTGTCAGGTGGAGAGAACCCAGTCAGAACAGGAAGCAACTCTATTTCCAGGGTGGCCCTGTGTACAGACAATGGAAGGCAACAAGACAATAGCAATTTAATGTGAACATCCAGAGTCTTTTTAAAATGCCCACTCTCCTTGCTTACTAGCAGGTGGAGATTAATTTGTTTTTTTTAATGATTTGTGGCAAGCTCAGGGAGGTTTTCTGAGCTGTTCATTGTTTTTAAAGGCCATTTGGTTTCTACACTTCGTTTATGTCCAGTTAGATTTTCTTTTATTGCATGAGGGTACATAGCTATTAGCAAAACAAATGGTAACTCATTAGCATAATTTTTAATACCTGCATGTGTTAAACATCTCGTTCATCAAGCCATCCTCTAGACCTGGACTGTGACCAAAGAAATAATGCAGTACATCAATATTATTTAAAAAGAAACCTCAACAATGTGATACTTGCAGGGTCTAAATGGCTTCTGGGATTTGAGACTATTTACTACAGTTCCAGAAATGTAAAGGAAATGTTTATATAAATTAAAATATTTATCTAGGTTATCACTGTCAAGTACCCACTGGGACACATTTTGCATGTACAGATTACCTTAAACAGCAATAGCAGCAGAAATCACCAGTGACAAACATGTTCTGTCCAGGAATAAAATATCACAAGTTTGGAATCTAAGATCCAAATTCTGCTCCCAGGGACCAAATGGTGCCCTCAGTTATACAATACAACTCCCATTGGAACCATGGAAATCTTAACTATATGATAGCAGAACTTGGACCATAATGTGAAACTCTCTGTAAAAAACATTTTAGCAGCCCTCATGAGTCTGAGAAGTAGCAATGCTATTCCATCTGGCCAGTGGTAACAAGACCAAGGAAAGTGCTGCCTATACTTTAAGAGAAAAACAACATTTTAAGATCTAATTTTAGGCAGGCAGAATGCTTTCAATTTAGCATTTTTCTAAGCACACCCTCCCTTACTCTACCACACGAAAGATATGGTGATACATTTTCCCTTCAGGTAGGAAAGATGACTTCCTTTCCTGTTCCTATGGGGAGTGTTGAAGATTCCCATACCCTCCAGCTGCCCAAGACCCACTGATTTGTAATGGTTTTCTGCAAGAGACCTTGCACCTTCCCCTTTTTATTGTCTGATAACAGCAGTTGCTGTCTATTTTCTCTCATAGGGTTGGTATGGGTGAGCTGGGCAGCAAGGAGACATTCTGTTTCTACCTCCAATCCAAGGAGGTGGAGTTTCAAGGCAGTTTACTCAGTTCCCTCCTTTTCCCCTTTCCCTCTACTTTCGATTTACCTGGCTCAGCTGGACTTAGATGTACTCCTCCCAGTCCCTCTGTATTGTTGCTCTGACTTCTATACTATAGAGCAGAGATGTCCCAAAGTGTGCTGGGCCTAAGGGAATCCCCACACAGGCCCCCTGAATATAGTTACTCAAACTGGAATTTGGTCAGGATACGTGGTTTAAGAACCCTACTCTTGCAAAAAGTGCCATGTGATTTTCGGTGACTGCAAATGGTCAGGCCTTAGGTTTTAAGTTTCATACAAAAGTTGAGACAGGTGTACCAGATCAAGAAGAGAAATGTCAGAAGGAGAGGGACAGAGGTGTGGGTGTCTTGGAAAACTAGTTCTTACAGAAAAAAGAGTTCAAAGTCCTGATAGACATTCTGGGTTTGCATTTTCAAATGCTGTCCATTTAAACTAATCGCCTGGTGCAGCTGTATCTACTAAAACTGCAGAACCATCCACTATTAGCATACCCTTTTATTATGGCATATGTATGCAAATTTCCAGCAATTTAGGGCAGCTAAAGCTTTCAGTTCCTTGGAACCTCTGTTACGGTAGTTGTTTAGACGGTATCACTTGATCTACAGTAGCACTGTAGTTATGTAATTTAGAATTTTATTCCTATAGCTATAAGCCTCCATAGACAACTACTACACAGCATTTCATACAGCCATTTCTTTCACTGGATGTCATAAAACTAGCCTGTTAAAATCAAGAAGTCAAATATCCAGGACTGTGTGCATAGACAATTTAAAAAAATATGCGTTCAGAGAACTACATTGCCAGTTCAACGAACAGAGCTCGCATCTAGCCCGTTCTTTTAAGGAAAATCCTAGTTTCAAAAACAACCACAGACCAGGTGCATTTCCATGATTTTCTTCTCAATAGGAGGCAATGCCATATTGAAAGGCAGCATGGTTTAGAGGAATGAGTAGCTGGCTTAGCGGAAAGAAGCCACCAAATCTCAGTGATCTCTGTGTCACCAGCTTCTGTGATATTTGGTGTTTTTATTGAAATCCCCACTGCAGGAATCAGCTTTCATTTAAAAATGAAAAAGGATGCCTCTAGGCTTCACAGCTACAGAGGAAAGCTTAAAAATGTGAAGCAAGATTACCCTAAAGGCTCAGAAACTAGAAGGCAAATAAAAAGAATCCAAATTTGTTTGTTTGGAGTTTTTTTAAATCTTATGATTGTAAAACCAATTTCATGATTTTTTAGGACCTGCCTGACTCATGTTTTTTTAAACTGAGGAGGAGGTGGAAATATTTGACATTGAGCAAGTCACTTTCACTTAAACCCTCTGCTTCTCTTTCCCCATCTGTAACACAGGAATCAAAGCCATCTTCCTCACTGTTGCCTGCTCTCAACGTTTAATTACAGGTCTCATGATATTTGGAGTTGATATTAAAGCCTCAGCTCTGGGAGTCATATGATTATGTAAGATCTCAACTAACATTTTCTTAAGAGTAAGTTTCTAGCCCCCACAGTTGCAGAGAAAAGCTTGAAAATGTGGCACCTCAAGGTTCAAACACTAGAAGGCAAAGAAAAAGGCTATTTTAAAAAATCTAGATTTTTTTAAATCATCTGACTCATGATTTTTGAACACTTGGAATGGGCAGTACTAGCTCTCAAAAGTGTAAAGGAACTAATTAGTTAATGTCTGTACAGTGCTTTCAGCATGGAAAGTACTATTTGCCATAAGCGCTAAATATTGTTAACAGTTCTGTATCCTCTCATTATTACTCATATTTGCAGTACAGCAGAGCCAAGAAGCTTCAAATAAGATCAAAGACCCATTGTACACATAGTAAGGCCTTGTCTACACTGGCAAGTTACTGCACAGTAAAGCAGCTTTCTGTGGTGTAACTCCCGAGGTGTACACACTGCCAAGCCACTTTCTGCACAGAAACTCCTAAGGTACAGCGTTACAAGAAACTCACTTCGACGAGAGTCGTAAGCCTTAAAGTGCAGAGGCTCCAGCCCTGTATTGGCAGTGTAAACACATTACGGCACAGAAAGCCATTGGTTGGCCCCCAGAAGTGTCCCATAATCCCTCAAGTGGCTGCTCTGCTCATTGTTTTGAACTCAGCTGCCCTGGAGACATGCGCCCCTCCCCTTTCAAAGCACCATTTCTGACAGCCATTGTGTGCTGTGCTGATCTGCTCCAGGACAGAAAGCAAACCATTGATGTGGCATGCTCGTGCTGTTGAACACAGAGGCAGGGTGTGTGTGTGTGTCGGGGTTCACCCCCCCCCCCCCGGACTGGTTGCTTCTTGCCGCTGTCTGAATTTACAAGACAGCCTGCTGACACACTGTGTGTACCTCAAAACACATTGTCTCTCTCCCTCCCTCCCTCCATACACACACACACATACTCCCTGTCACACTCTTCCCCCCTCCTCCACCCCACTTCAGTTGTAAAGCAGCTGGCAATGTAGTAGGATGCCCATGGAACAATGGGATTAGGAAACCTGCATCATGTGATGCTGTGCCTGCCCCATGAGGCATTGCAAACCCTCCCAAAGCACCCTGCAGCCAGTTGCACAGTGGGATAGCTACCGCAATGCACTGCTGTATTTGCCATTGCAAGAGCTGCTTATGTGGATGAGCTCCACCGTCACAAGGAGCACAGTATGGACACGCAACCCAGTGGTTTAATAAAAGTGGTATAACTTGTTGTGCAGAAACTTGCCAGTGAAGACATAGCCTGCGAGACAGTCCCTGCCCCTAAGAGTTTCTAGTCTAATTTGATTAATTAAATCTAATTAAATATATATATTTTTGATTTGATTTTTCCTTGCTCATAAAGGAGGTGCAAGATATGATCTATCCAAATAGGGCCATGGGTGGCTGAGGGAGGCATGGTTTCAGACATGGGAGAGCAGCTTTGACTTGGAGGCCTGTCAGCAATAGCTATCCATGGGAGTACTGACTCAGTGCACCCCCTTGGTGTTCTAGCCAGCCTGGTCAATTTGGGGAGGGCTGAACTGACTGGCTGCAGGCCCTCAGGCACAGTGGGGTTTACAAGTTCCTTGAATTCTCTCTGGCCAGACTTTCTACCACTGGACAGTATCTGCTAGGAGTTCTGCTGATAAAAAAACTAAGCAGTGTAACCCAGGGGTCAATGAAGACTATCACGTAAGATCCCTCTAGCCATCAGCATGACACAAAGACATAGGTGGAATCCCAACCTCACTAAAGTTAATGGGAGTTTTGCTATTGATTTCAATGGGACTAGGATTTTATTAATGAACTTTAGCCAAGTGCCATTTAAATAATGGCAATACAAACATAATATATAGTAGCTGTGTCATAAAGGACAGAGCCGTGCTACCTTTCTTCCATCGCCTCCTGTCCCTTAAAAAACCCTGGAATCCTAAAAAAGAATTGCCCTCACCACAAAATGAAGAGCAGGATGAAAGCCAGCTGTATACTAACATTATTTGTTTCCACCTAATAAGATTTTCAGGAGTCCAGCAGCCATCAAGTGTTTACAGGCTTCTCGTTTCAAAACAGCTCAAAACCATTCTCAGCAGAGGAGCCGAAAACTAGAGGCTCAGTAATGCAGGAGCTACTGGTAGGGACTGTCATCTGTGCAGCCAGGAAGATATTTATAGAAAAGCCTTTTGTACAGACCACTACAGTTTAGTGTAGTAATAACAAGTTACAGTGAAGTCAATGAGTGACACAGCCATGCATTATATACTCCACTTTAAATGGCCTGAGGAAAAGCCTGTAATTTAGAGCGATTCGAATGGCAGAATCTGGGTCATTGTAACAGATACTTTTCCAGTTTTTTTATGAAGATGGTGAAAAAGAAATCCTGGACTAAAGAAGGCAAGCAGTGTGTCTGGTCATTCAACGTTGCTCAACTGTGAAACCTCACAAAGTTCAACTCCCCCTTGGAGAAATATGTGCCTTGAGATTTTCTGTTTACTCAGGAATAAAACGGTAATACACCAAAGGGGGTGTTTCCTTTTTAAAAGAGTCTGTTCTCCCTTTGTGTGCATTCCTCAGTTTCCTAGCTGCAGAAAGAGCATATTTTTCTGTAGCATTTTTTTTCATCACAGGATGACACAGGATTTAAACTAAGACAGAGCAAAACCCTTTTAAAGAACATATCTATGTATTTAAGTTATTTTCGTGATAATTCAGATCAACTGTAACATTATTCCTATTTGTGCAAACACATAGTGAGAGACAGCCTCTGCCCCAGAAGTCCTCAATCTAAGATGACAGGACAGACAAAGGTGGGGAAAGAAGCATTATCTGAGGATTTGTGGTAAAACTCCCATGGACTTCAATGAAACAAGGATTTCACCAAGAAAAGAAGTTACTTGCTTAAAGTCACCCAGCAGAGCCAGGAATAGAACCCACATCTTCTAACGCCTGGCTGAGTGCCTTAGCCACTAGACCAAGCTGCCTCTCTGATATTAAAACTCAAGTAAAATCTGAAGTCTTAGCCATTTATGGTCATTAGGCTTCTATGGAACTGTTTTGTCACTATATTATTAGACCAGCATTCTGGTGATTTTTCTCTAATTATTTTCTACTTTCTGTAGAATAAATACACCTTCTAAAACTGAATAGATTATTCTTCACTTCCTCTCTTATGTGCACTGATATGTACTGTTGACAGTTGCCATGTTCTACTTTAATGATGGCTGCATTTCTGTCAAAATATACCTGCATGCGTGTGTGTATTTTACACATACATACAACCTATAAATATTCAAAAAATTCTTAAATTCAGCTGAGGTCGTAGTAATGAGAGAGAATATTACCTTTCAAGAATCCTAGAGTATAAAGGTAAAACAAAACCAAAAAAAAAAAAAAAAAGTAGTAACCCAAGAGTTAAGATGTGCAGAGTTAAGATTTCAGTGAATCAGTACAGTACTTTCATCCTGACATTACTGAGCTGGAAATTAAGTACCGATGTATGTACTGTACAATTATATGCCCAGTCAACAAAAATAAGACAGCATTTTTACAGCCTGTTAACTCTTCCTTTTGTAAATTACTGTACTTACTGCAATTCCACTTGTACTAGGGCTAAATTCTGCTCACTGATCCATATATGATGGATCTCAGTTCTCATATTCTAATTTCCCTGATATCCAGAACTCCCAGTGACCTCTGAGGATGCTCTCCTTACATGGACAGAGATGAGTTTTCGCCTTTGTTTATGAGTTATGTAGATGCAGCGAGCAAATTATGAAAATAGTGAAAAATGTTTGTATTCACATTATATTTAATAGCCCCTGCATCTTACACAAGGATTTCTCATGGTCTTGCTCCTTGGCTCATAACAGTCAACAGCTTCTCCAGGCAAAAAATTCAAAATCACGACATAACAAATATTAGATTTTGCACCCTGAACTCCAAAACAGTGAAAATAATAATTACAAATTTTAAAAAGCAGAGTTGGCTGCTTGGAACCTAATTTTTACCAAATCAAGGATTATAGCTATTATTTACATTATTTGTAATTAACGTCCTATTTAATTTGTGATATTGCAGAAATTGCGGATCCTGCAATATTAGGCTTTCACCACTATTTTGATTTTAATTAACTTACTTTGCATAGTCCACAATTTTGACTATGGCTTTACATTTCTATAGCTAATTAGCCCCATAAAAATCTGGCCCTACCTAGTTAAGAAATCAGAGTCTAGAATGTAAATGAGACCTGGGCCTTCTATTTTCAGGAAAGCAGAAGCTAGAGAGCAAACAGTAAGTAGGACTACAATATTTCAGATAAAATACAAAAAAAATGTGCTTACATATCTTCTTGAATAGCTAATTAGCCCCATAGTGTAATCATGTTTGTAATTAGCATTTATTTTTATGACAAAAGACAAGTTACTCAGATTAACGGCATTTTAAGAAATGAACCACTGATCTAGTTCCATTTCCACTAGTGTAGGTTAAATGTTAAAAGGAACAACAAACTGCAGCAATTTAAATTACAAGTAATGAGACTAGAAAGGAAAAGCAGGATATAATTAAGCAATGCTCCCCATTGTGGCCTCTAGCAGCTGATAATAAACTACAATGTGAATTATGTGCTCTGAACTGAAGGCAAGGGTGCCCAGGGCAGTTATATACTAGGGTGCATAATGAAGGCTTCTACTTGTTTTAGAGCATGCTTAATTTTTTTTTAAACATTAACGTCTAAACTAATGGTCTTATTGTCATGAGGTCATGTTTTAAAAAATATATTAAATGTACACAGTATATTAAACAAACTATTCATGCATTAATTGTGTCCATTAATGTTCTAGTCCAGTTTATTTGCAAAAATCTTTCTAGCTTAACTCTGTGTTAATGTTGGTATTACGTAACACACACACACACACACACACACACACACACACCCCAAAAAGATCAAAAGCACCATTGTCCATCTGTTACAGCGGTTTTTAATAAGAAACCAATGTAAAAGACTCAACGATTCACAGTTCACACGTCCAAGCCATCTGAGGTAAAATACAAAGAAAAATGTGCGTACATAGTGCCTTGGGTTTGGCACTGCTAGTGATTCAGTATCTGTGTGTGAAATATGGGCCCTATTTACAATAAATCATTCAGTGCATCTGTGGAACTTCTTTTAGAAAGTGACTAATTGCTACTAGGCTATATTTTCAAAATCACTATTTTGTGGGCAGAGGCTTGGTTATGAAGGCCAAAATCTAGGGGTGCAGCAGTTATCTGAATACAATTTTTTTTTAAAAAATGAACAGGGTCAAAACTGTTTGAAAATCAGAAATGTTGCCTGCCAGACAATATGGCTGAAGGTGGCACAGCCACAAAGACACATGCAGCTAGAAGCAGGCAGCTATTTCTTGCTTGCACAGGTGATTATGCCCACACCTGTCTCTCACAATCATTAGAGAATTATTATCCTCACAGCACCCCAGTTAGGTAAGGAAACACTAGCCCCATATAACAGATGTGTACTGAAGCACAAGGTAGATTCAGCAATATACCCACAGTCAAAAAGGATATCTGTGGTTGAACCAAAAGTTAAACCCATGTCTCTCAAGCCCCTATCCAGTATCCTATCCACCAGACTTGCCCTTCTACCCAGTACAGTTTTTAGAGACAATGTAGGTAGGATGTATGGCTCTAAAGCAGCTCGGCAAGGCCAAGGAACAGAAGGCTTGCCATTGTTATATCTTTTGTGGAGCTTTTCTCATGGCCACTAAGAAGGGAGGGTTCTGGCAGATTATAGGGTACACCAGGAAGGAAAAAATAAACTAGAGAAACTCAGTTGTCATCTTCTTAGTAGCTAAAAATGAGAAACAAATGATAGATCTCAATGAACGAGTGAACCCCCAGGGAGAAGCATGTTTCAGGGAGCAGATGACCAAGTAGCCAGGAAGTCTTACAAGAAGTCAACAGTATCTCATCATGCTGGGTCTGCTGAGAGTTCTAACATTAGCCCTCAACAGAAGAAACTGACTGCCCCATTAACAAAATAACTGGCCCCTGCTTTACTACCTCTGGCTCAACATCATGCCCTCCGTCCAGAGCGTACTTTCCCGAGGCATTCCATTCTTGCACCAGACCAGGGAAAGGGAAATATACACACCTCCAATCTTCATCCACTATATCCCCCCTATTACTGGTCTTTGCTTTATTATGGTAATCTCCTAAAAGCACACTCTACCACCACTATCCTGCACCCGTTCAGTGTGTAACTGAATCATCTTTTCCCTGGTTTTTCATAGATTTTAAAGGCCTGAACATGGCAATAGTATCATCTAGTCTTTCCACCTAACACTGGCCATAGAATTTCACCCAATAATTCCTACATCAAGCCCAATAACTTGTAGTTGAAACAGAGCATAACTTCTAGACAGTTGACATCTGACAAATGACATCCGAGAAGTGAAGTCTTGCTACCTTATTCCCTAGTACGTTGTTCCAATGGTTAATTACTCTCACATAAAAATGTGTGCCTTATTTCCAGGCATTGGAGCTGGTTATGCTTCTATTTGCTAGATTAATGAAATATCTACTATCAGATTTCTTCTTCCCACATATGTACATATAGGCCACCATCAATCCAGCCTTCTTTTTTTATAAACTGAAACACCAAAATGAGGAGAGAACATCATCATGGTCAATGCTGGTAGACGGAAAGAGAGTTCCACTCTGACTGTTCTTGAAAAATCCAGTGTTTGAACCTCTTATACTCTGCGAAGGCCAGCATCACCACTACCATAGAGTACTGCCCCATTTCTGCTCCCTGGCATTGCCGGGGAGAGGATGCAGAGAATGGGTGCATGGGTTCCATCAGAGGCACATTATCTTAGATAATCCAACTGTTTAAATCCTTCACTGATCTCTGGCACATTAGCCACATTGCACATTTACAGCTATTTGTGATCAATACAACTCCATCCAGAATGCACTTCCAAATTGAAATGATTCAATCTGGCTGTCCCGGATTGGTACTGGTCAGCCAGGCACCAGAGTGAGCACGATGCTTTCTTTCATGGAGAGCGGGGCTCTCATCTTGGCGCTTCAATGTCAGCTTCACCACAGAGGTGAAGAAAAAGCCTGATCTTATCTCCAAGCTCTGTGGCCACTCCTGACTGTTCTTGAGACCTGGTACAACTCAGTCCTACTGGTCTGTGATTGTGGTGCAAACCCAAAAGAACTTTGCCCATGAAAGATCATCCATAGGGACAGCATGCTGTGGTGGACTCGGGCAGTGGTGTCAAGTGCTCTCCCACTGCATGAGCTGCTGGTCTGACTTTGGCTTTCTAAAGGTTCAGCCAGTGGGTAAAGTCCTTAATTCTAATTCAAAGCAGAATGTCTAGTGTGCACCACCGATGCTTACAACACTGATATCCCATTGGTCCTATCAATAACAATTCAAATCTGTGATGTAGAGAAGGTCTTCAGGGCTTGCAACTACTTTCACTGATTTCAGAGCAGGCCTTCGCTGTGTACATGCCTGTCCCCATTCCCAGCAGCCAGCATAAGGAGTGATCTGTGTTTTGCGGAGAGGAGGCAGTAAATAATGTGGGTTCAAGTGAACTGACATAGACAGGCCACAGTACAAACCCTGTGTAATTTATGCCCCAAATGAAAAATGGTGATTGTGTCTTTTTCATCCAATAGGTTCATTTTTCAGATGCATGGAAATTAGGAGCATATGTTGTGTGCCACTCCTATTTACACTAGCAATCGCACTCTTATGCACACTTCCATCAGCATGCTCCCCACATCTATGCAAGATGAAGAGACAGATACCTGCTATACGGGCACCCCCTTTTCCCACTAGAGGAGATCAGGCTGTCTTTGCACACCACAATATGACCATCCTAAGGGGGAGTTTGGGCTCAGTCACTGTTCTCAAAGCATGAGCAGCATCTCTGTGGTTTCCTCTTCCTATAAACAACCAGCAACAGGGTCTGATTGTTCCCTGTCCAATGTCATCTAACTGCCTTGGAACTTGTTGCTGTTGCTCCTGTTCAAGGGGGAATCTATCTTAATAAATAACATATTCTGGCTCTGGCTCTGCTCTGCACAAATGGCAGAAGCAGAGTGGCTTCTGCCTGAGCCTTGTGGCATCCCTGGCTTTTCCCCTGACCATTTGTCTATTTTTCTGCTGTCTTCCCCATGCACGGGATTGCCAGCCACCCCCGCATGCCTAGCATGGCTCATGAGCGTGTGAACTTCCCCGTTGTCTAATAACTCCTCACAGGAAGTTCAGCTGGTTTTATGGCAGCCTGTCCTCTAAGAGCTTGGGGCTGGCTCAAATATTAGGTCACAACATTTGGTTTTGCAATGTCAAGCTGCCACAAAGCTGTCATAACCTAGTTCCAGATTTGGACCTTAGCGTCCAAAATATGGGGGTTAGCATGAAAACCTCCAAGCTTAGTTACCAGCTTGGACCTGGTAAAGCTGCTACCACCCAAAAAATTAGAGTGTTTTGGGGCACTCTGGTCCCCCCAAAAAACCTTCCCTGGGGACCCAAAGACCCAAATTCCTTGAGTCTCACAACAAAGGGAGAGATGCACAGAAGCAAGCTCCGTGAATCTAAACAGAGGGATTCCACCCTCCCCGTTTCCAGCCTTGGAAAACAGAAGTACCGAGAGCTAATCTCTCTTCCCCCCCATCACCCAGAGGGAATGCAAAGTCAGGCTAGTAAATCTAACACACACAGATTTCCCCCTGACTTCTTCCTCCCACCAATTCCCTGGTGAGCACAGACTCAATTCCCTGGAGTTCCCCACTAAAGAAAAACTCCAACAGGTCTTAAAAAGAAAGCTTTATATAAAAAGAAAGAGAAATACATAAAAATGGTCTTTTTGTATCAAGGTGACAAATGCAGGGTCAATTGCTTAAAAGGAATATGAATAAACAGCCTTATTTAAAAAGAATACAATTTAAAACACTCCAGCAACTACATACATGTAAATACAAAAAAACAAACCTATCTTTGTACTCGCAACTTGGAAACCGAAGATTAGAAAGCAGGAAATAGAAAAATCCTTCCCATAGCCGAGAGGGACAGGCAGAAGACCAAGAACTCAGACACAAACTTCCCTCCACCAAGACCTGAAAAAGTCTGGTTTCCTGATTGGTCCTCTGGTCAGGTGCTTCAGGTTACTTTTTTTCAGGTGAAAGAGACATTAACCCTTAGCTATCTGTTTATGACAAAAACTGACTGCCTGATTGATTTTATGTGCTGCTGGATATAACAAGATTGGTCTAGTGATTCAATGCAGAGCAGCTTGCGTTCAAACTGGGCATCAGTGGGTATTTCCAAGTATAGTTTCTGGGACAAGATTTTGAGGTTGCAGTTGCCAGTTGTACCCAGACTCACTTCTTTCATGTGGGTGTATTTTTCTGACCAACTTCACAGGATATTCTTTCTGGCAGGAACATCTTTTGGGCTGTCCACAATTCACCTGCACCCCAAGTGAGCTCTCCTTTGAAAATGCTTATTGGGAACTAATTCCACTTCTTATTACTTTTACAGGTACAAAGGCCCACTTTAATATTCAAATCCTTTGGGAATATAGGCCATAAGGTATTACCACGTAGTAATGTTACCAAAGGTAGCCATTTTACTTTAGGGTGAATCCATTGCAGTCACACTGGTGTTTAACTGGTGTAACGGAGTTGTGAATTGGGCTCTGAGATTCTAGCTGACCCTGGGAAAGTTTGCGAAGGGGGAGAAGAGTATAGTTCCCGCTTTGATGTGCAGAGGCAAACCATAGTCCAGCAGGGACTGTGTGAGACTCACGCTGCCACTGATACCAGGTTCGCTGGAACACAGTTCAGCTGAGCTGTGGGAGGGCAAAAGGTACATGCTGTGGAAACTCCTGAGGTAGTATGCATTGTACCAGTGCACACAGACGAATGCTGACTCATTCCGCTTGAATGCTTTCAGCACCCATACGTGCATGGCATCTCTTTACTCCCCCTCCCCCGACCAGCCTGTGCAGGTATACACACTGTGGGAGGAGACTGTAAACTACACTATAAGCCTAAATCTGTCCAAATAAAAACATAAGAATTGCATGTTCTATTTTAATTAAACCAGCTGCTAAATTATATGCAAGTAGCATCGTAAAAGTCTTAAACCGATCTCTCCTATTAGCTAAGAAAATTCCAGACACTTCACTGAGTTGAGGCTATAAAGAGTTGAGGCTCTTCATTCTCCAGTGAGACCTGTTATTTTGTAACAAGTCGATTAGTCATCTGGCAACCACTTTAGTTCAATCTAATCCTCCACAGAATGGGATGGTCAGAAGTGCCAATATATGTCTCCTGTACGTGGAAACTTAAAGTCTGAAACGTTTCCAGAAATAACAAGAGAAGAAAATTAGATTTACCAAGAAACAATAAAAGGATAACATAATAAATAAATAATAATAATAATAATAATAATAATAATAAAAGGTGTGGCTGAAAATGCCTTGCAAGCAGTAGTTTTTTTAGTCTGCTGAATCTCATTGCTTTTTGGTTAGTATTCTGCCTTAATAGGTTCTTGGAGACAAGTAGATGGGATTAGTTTGCAATAATAAATCATTAGAATGCTGGCTGGGTGTTCACTCTGAAGTCAGTTGTTACAGTTGTCAGTCAATGTAATTCTGCTGAGAGTGCAAGTTAAACACTAACAATTTTGGAAATCATAGGAGTGCTGAGATATAGTAGCTGTACTTAAGTGTCAGCCCTTGGAATGGGGCATTTAATGCACTGTAGATAAATAAACTTCTCCGCATAGATATTGGTAAAATGAGGTTTAAAAAGTATGTAAAAAAGAAGATTTTTTTTTTAAATAGTGCCTGGCTTTACTCTGATACTTTAAAAGCTAACTGAATTTTTTCAGTTTAAAGACCAACTACAAAACTACAGGTTTATCCCATTCTGTTTACTAAACTTTATCCCCAAATTTGATATGAACAAATTAGATACTACTTACAGGTTATTACAGGGGTTGGCAACCTCTGGCACGCGGCTCGCCAGGGTAAGCCGGTGGGCCGGGCCAGTTTGTTTACCCGACATGTCAGCAGGTTCGGCAGACTGCAGCTCCCACTGGCCGCGGTTCGCCGTCCCAGGCCAATGGGGGTGATGGGAAGCTGCGGCCAGCACATCCCTTGCCCGTGCTGCTTCCTGCCGCCCCCATTGGCCTGGGACGGCAAACCGGGTCAGTGGGAGCCGCTGTCCGGCGAACCTGCCGATGCGGCAGGTAAACAAACTGGCCAGGCCTGCCAGGGTGCTTACCATGACGAGCTGTGTGTCAGAGGCTGCCAACCCCTGGCTTATTCTATCATCATCTATTATGTTCCAAACTATTATAGCTCAGGAAAATACCAGAAAATACCATATTATATCAACACAAAAAATATATCAAGTGCCCAGTGAAATCTTGAAACGAATCTCCAGATTTAATGGATTTAATGGATTTTGGGAACTTCTCATATGAACTAGAAACATCCAAGATATGCTGTCTGATAAAATCTTCACATAGTTATTTATCATAACAAAAAATCCTAGACAAATAAAACTGCCTACTCTTATTTATTCACATAGTAGGTCCCAAGTAAACTCATTTCTCATCCTGCAAAATAAAAAAATAATCCTTTACAGTAGCTATTGCAAAGTAAGACTGCAAATCTATTTGATTTGATAAAGAAATTTTATGTAGTACTATATCATGGCTGCAGTATACTCTTCATTTTGTACTTGAACCAGTGGTGAGCTGGAGCCAGTTCGCAAGAACCAGTTGTTAAATTTAGAAGCTGGTGTAGAACCGGTTATTAAAGGGACCACTGGGTGGGCAAACTCTGGTCCACAGGCCACATCCGGCCTGTGGGACCATCCTATCCAGCCCACCTGAGCTCCCAGCTGGGGAGGCTCCCCTGACCCCTCCCCTGCTTTCCCCCTCCCTTTCGCTGAGCCCCAGCATGCCACGCCGCCAGCGCCAGCGCTCTGGGAAGCTCCTGCCACTTTGAGCAGCATGGTAAGGGGGCCGGGCAGGGGTTGGGAGGAGGGGTTGGATAAGGGGCAGGGAGCAGTTGGGGGGGTGGAGGTTCTGGGGGTGCTAGTCAAGGGAAGGGGAACGGGGGGATTGGGTAGGCATGGGAGTTCTGGGGGGTCTGTCAGGGTGGTAGTGGATGGGGTCAGGGCAGTTAGGGGACAGGGACCGGGGCGAGTTGTGTAGAGGGTTGGCTCTGGCGGCTATTTAAAGGGCTGGGATGATAGAAGCAGGGGAGCCCCGGGCCTTTTAAATAGCCCCTGGAGCCCAGGGGTAGCAGGGGGCTTCACTCGCTCCAGGAAAAGGACCCACCGCCAAAATGCCGCCAAAAACCCAGAGTGAGTGAAGACCCCTCCCCCCCCAGCCACCAAATTGCTGCCAAGGACCCAGTAGGGGACCGGTTATTAGGATTTTGGGAGCTCATCACTGACTTGAACCCTTTTATCTACTCTGCCACAGCACCCATGCATGCACCCAAACATCAGTTTGTTGTTTTTTCAAAAGGTTAAAGCAATTAATTTTGATTCTGAACCAGAGAAGGAAAGTGAAAATAATGGTTCATTCACTGAGCCTATAAACAAGTGGACTGTACACTTGACAAAAAATTGTGACCAGGTGTAAGTGGGTGTAGCTACTATGACAGTCTTTCGGTGAAATTCTGCAGTGAAGTACACTGCACCTCCTGTTTTGTAATTCAGAAGTAAAGCTATTTCTACACTACAGCAGCCAGCATAGTTAGTACATCACTTGTGCACATGCATGTGTGGGCAGTGTGCATACTCATCAGGAGTGCTTGTGTTGATGCAGAGTGCAGTGCACCATGGGTAGGTATTCCACTGTCTTTTAACAAGTTTTCTCAATGTCTGATGGGACCAAAATGAGTCATGCAAGGTGACAGGGACATTTGGGGTCAACTTCCCATGATGCAGTGTTCTCCCTCCCATAATTTCATAGGTATCCCATAATTTTCATGCCTTCTTTTCAAAATCCCACATGTCTCTCCTTGCTGTCAGCCATCTCTGACAGAAGCATGGAGCCTGCCTAACTCTGCACTATTGTCATGAGCACTGCAAATACAGGGTGCATGATCCTGCAGTATTTGCAGAGCCTCAAGAGGAGCCGTGGGAAACATGACAATTCCCTGGAGGCCAGATTTCTGTGGGACGTAGAAAGAAACAATTCAGAGTTGTTGGTGGCAATTATGGAGCAGCTGGAGACGGTGGAGTGCCAGTTCTAGGCCTGAGAAATAAGCACCAACTGTTGGGATCACATAGTAATGCAGGTGTGGGATGATGAGCAGCAACCACAGAACTTTTGGATGCTCAAGACCACATTCCTGGATCTATGTGCTGAACTCACCCTAGCCCTCCAGCATGGGGACACCAAAATGAGAGCTGCACTGACAACTGAGAAGCAAGTGGCGATTGCACTGTGGAAACTTGCAGTGCCAGATTGCTACTGGTCAGTAGGAAATCAATTTGGAGTTGGAAAATCCACCACAGCGGCTGTTATCGTGTAAGAGTACAGGGCCATTAATAGCCTCCTGCTATGCAGGACTGTGACTCTCAACAATGTGCAGGACATAGTGGCTGGATCTGCAGCAGTGAGGTTCCTGAACTGCAGTGAGGCAACAGACACATCCCTATTCTGGCACCAGACCACCTTGCCACAGAGCACATCAACAGAAATGGCTATTCTTCTGTGGTTATGCAGGCACTGATGGATTATCGAGGATGCTTCACTGACATCAGTGTGGGCTGGTCAGGGAAGGTGAATGATGCTCGCATCTTTAAGAACACAGAACTGTTCAGAAAGCTGCAAGCAGGGACTTTCTTTCCTGACCGGCAGATTACCATTGGGAATGTTGAAATGCCAAGAGTGATCCTGGGAGATCCAGCCTACCCCTTGCTCCCATGGCTCATGAAGCTGTACACTGGTCACCTCAACAGCACAAAGAATGCTCCGGCCATAGGCTCAGCAGGTGCAGAATGGGTTGAAGGGTTGCTGGTGTTGTTTACTCAGAAGATGGGACCCCAGTGAGAAAAATATCCCAATAGCTGTAGCGGCTTGTTGTGTCCTACATAATATCTGTGAATCAAAGGAGGGAAAGTTTCTGCCAAGGTAGAGAGTGGAGGTGGATCAGCTGTCTGCTGAGTTTGAACAGCCAGATACAAGGGTTATTAGAAGAGCTCAGTGCAGAGCTATCTGGCTCCAGGAGGCTCTGAAAGACCATTTTAACAGACAGCCAGAGTAGTGTGTGTTGCTACAGTATGCTCTAGCTGGCCTTGCTCTTTTGCGGCCCAGTATGAATCTTGTAGTGCTTGTTGTGTATACAGGAATATAACACTGTCAATGCACCTAATAATATTGTTTGTGAATGATGTTATGAGTTGTATGACACAGTGCAGTAACAAGTGGTTGCTTTCAGTACTACTCAGCACCAGCCAGCATATGTTGTGAACTAATAAAGATGAATTATGTTAAAAAATAGAATTTTATTCTGTAACATGAATGAGGCAATTCAAAAATACCATTTAAAACCTAATAAAACTTAATAAGTTAAGCAAATAGAACTTACGAAGGACAAAGAACAGTCACGTCCATTTCAGCTACACATACATAAACCATGGCTTTCACAGGTCTGTGTATGTGAAGCTGTGATTGTCTTTAATGTCCCACAGGGTGGAGTGGAATGGTAGGGGCAGTGTAGCGACCCCTGATATCATGTGGAATGTTGCAAGGGAGGATACAGGGAAGTTCTCCATGGGCTGCAGAGGGAATCAAGCACAGGATTGTGAGCCTGCAGGTCTACCAGAGTCTGCAGCATCTGTTTCCTGCCTGAGAAGTATAAGCATGTCCTGCTGCACATCCTGCACCTTTCTCCTCTCCACTCTATCCTTGCCCAGGCTGTCTGCAATGGTGCTCCTCCAGGCCCTGTGCTCATTCTCTGATACAGTACTGACTTGCAGAATCTCCTAGAACATGTCATCCTTAGTCCTCTTCTTTCTCCTCATCTGTATTAGTTGTTCCACAGGTGTGGTGGAGGAGACTCTGAAGGCTGCAATGGCCGCAGCTGCAGATACAACACACTGTGGTTCTGTGTCAGTGTATTCATAATGGAAATCAAAACTTAAGATGTTGAACTCTCTCCCCTTGCTCCCCAAAAGTTGTAAGCACTATATTTTCACTGCTGCTTGAGATTGATAGAGCATTGTGCCAGTCACAGCACCAGCCATGGTGAGCATGGCCCTCCAGAGGCTGGGGCAATGTGGAGAGAATAGCTTGGTTGTAGGATTCTAGCTGTATAGGGCAATGGCACCATTTTCCACAGTCAGTGGTGATTTTAGCTGATATCTCACTCCTGAGAGCAATAGAGGCAGAGAGAGCACAGCTGCTGCTGGCATCCTGATGCCACCAGGGCCTATAATCTGATAGCCTGTGTACTGCAATGGTGCCTGCTGAAGTTATCACTGAGTGGCATGATAAAGTGTCCTACCACAGCAGAAGAAATAAGACAACCCACTCCAGAAACCACCATCAGAGGACTGCAGAAAGTTTCATCAAGATCTCTACAGAGGATTCATGGGAAATCCCAGTGCACATGAACAAACAATTCTGCGTAGCCCTCACTGTCTAATTCTAGAGGAGAAAGAAAAGCAGACAGCAACTCTACCTCTCTTGGTTGTTCCACTACCTCTTACAGTGCAAGTAAAAATGAGAAAATCAAAAGGTGTTTTCTGCTACTTTGGGGGATGCAATCCCTGTAATTTCAAAGTAAACTGAATACTTACCCGACATTCCTTCCCCTGCATTGGGCTCGCCCATGCTCAACTGGTGAGACTGGCTGGACTGCAGTGGAGTCAAAAATAGGCCCTGGCTCGCTGTGCAGCTGGATCCCTGGTGATCTGTCCCCCATACTCCTCTTCCTCTTCCTTGTCACCTCCTCTTCCTCACTGTTCACAGGAGGGACCTGTGACTCCTTGGAAGTATCCACAGTGCTCTTGGGGGTGGGAGTGAGGTCTCTGCCAAGGATGGCATGCAGCTCTTTGTAAAAGCAGCAGGTCTGTGGCTTGGCACCAGATCAATTGTTGGTCTCCCTGGCCCTCTGTTACACCTTCTGCAGCTCATTGGCTTTCATATGGCACTGCTGGTGGTCCCTGTCATAGCCCTTCTCCTGCATTCTCCAAACAATCTTCTTGTAGATGTTCACATTTCTATGGCTGATTTGGAGCTGTGCCTGCACAGCCTTTTCTCCCTACAGGCCCAGGAGTACTAACACCTCCTGTCTACTCCAAGCAGGAGTGTGTCTAGGATATGCAGCCAGCATGGTCAGCTGGACAGTTGCACTCAACAATGGAGAGTTGCTAGGAGTGACCACCAAGCCAGGAAATCAGGAAAAGGAATTTCAAAAATTCATGGGGCTTTAAAGAGGGGGGGAGGGTTCAGGTCTATGTGACCCCTGGGCAGTGGAGTTCACAATGATGACCAGAGTGGTCAGTGTGGGGCATTGTAGGACAGCTACTGGAGGTTAGTAATGCTCGACGTAAGTAATGCAGCGTCTGCACTCACATTGTGTTGACCTAACTACATCAACCATGATTCTACACTGCTAATAAATGTGGTGTTATTAAGTAGGCACAGTAGGGCTCCTACATGAGTGGGAACCAAATTTAAGTGAAGACACATGCACAACTAGTTGACTTGCTTGTACGCTGCCTTGCATGAACCTAACTTTGTAGTGTAAGTTTATCAGAAAAGAATGGTTCAGCATAACTTCTGGTCAAACCCAAATACTCATTCCCTAACTATTGTTTTATAGTTGTAATGGCAAATATAAGCCTATTCAGCTGCTTCAACAGAGCAAGTCCTGTTGTATGTCTGCAACAACAATACATAAGTGTTTGCAGAATTGAGGCCTCCAATCTTCAGGGTGGGAATGTATTTTTATATATGTACAGTGCCTATCACAAAAAGAGCCCTAATCCCAGCATCTAGGTGATCCACAATGCAAAAGTAATTAAAATTAATAACAATACAAGAGGTAACAGGCATAGGAGAGGCCTACTGCAGTACCCAAAGAGAATCTATTTATGGCTACAGTCATTATGAATGCACCAGGTATCAGAAATGAAGGCTATAGTACCTGAACAGGATTTGTTTCATGGCCTGTGGTCCTCTTGTAATGAGTTATATGAAATAAGGAAGTGTACAGTAAACAAGATTTAGAGTGGAACTGGTTGAAAAACCAGTAAACAATTTTGGAGGTGTAAGCAGGGTCTGAATGAATTCTTCCCTGACAGCTAGTTGGGTGGGGGAGAGGCTTCTGGAGCAAACAGATACATGAACACACCTACTCTGCTTAGCTTTTCAGCAAATAGAGTGGGTCTGCTCAAAATAATCAACTTTGGCTGGTGTTGCTTTACAAGTCACTTTGGTGCTGAGTGCGGAGATAGTGGGGTGCTGCTGCCGATGTTGTTGGCATTGTTGTGTGGGTGCAGGGAGGCAGAGTTGTGCTTGACCTGTCCCAAATGAGGGAATCACCCTCAGATGAAAGGGCTTCATTAAGCAAGGGGCTTGAGTGCCAGAGCCCTGTGAATGTAAGAGGGGTGGGGCAGGTGATATTTTAAATGCTCAATCAGAGCTGAAATCAGTTGTGGTAGGATTGTGTTTCTGCCCTGTCTGCTAAGAGCTAAAAATCACTGAGAGCTGAAATCACTTGAGATGGGGCAGTGTTTCTGCCCAGCCTGCAAATAACTGAAAACTCCTAAGAGACTGATGTGCAGAGGTCACAGCAGAGAGGCAGGTGGCAACAGAAGGTGACTGACAGTCTGCTGATGAACAAGCAGCTGGAGAGGTGCGGCAAGCAGCCTGCAGGGCAGCTGGCAGAAAGGCATGGTGAGCGGCCAGCAAGGCAGCTGGTGGAGAAGGCCAGAGCAAACCTCCACAGAGAGGGGCGCGAGTGAGTGCCCAAGTAGCGGAGTGTGTAAGGTGTCTTTTTACCCCCCTCCACCCAGAACTCTGAACTCTAGGACTGCACTGACCAAGGGCAACAACTGTGAGTGGGGTGCAGAGAAGGGCTGGGCATGTGAAAGGGACTTTGGGGTTCCTGGATCTAAGAACCTGAGGGGGAAAGGACACTGCCCAACTTATGTGGGGATGGCCTTTTTGCTCATAGTTTATGTTTTTGAGCCATGTTTACATGTTTTCCCAAATTAACACTGAGTTACTTCCCTCATTTTATTAAAAATTTATTTTCTACACTCAGACTCTGTGCTTGCGAATGGGGAAGAATTGCCTCTCAGAGGTGCCCAGGGGTGGTGTGTAATTTTCCAGGTTACTGGGTGGGGGCTCAAGCCAGTTCTGTGTTGTACCGATGGAAAGTAACCCCTAGATATTGAACTTGGCCCTGGTTGCTGCTGGCTCTGCCTGGCAGAAGGGTTACACAAGAAAAAAATCAGAATTTTTAAGTTGTTCCCATTTTGAAGGATTAAAAATGGACCTATTTTCCTTTTTCTATTTTTTAATCAAAACAGCATTGAAATGTTAGGAAAGTTCTTATTTATCAAAAATGTGTTTGACTAAACACCAGATTTTTAGTAAACAAAAAAACAATTTTAAAAAACAATTTTCATAAAAAAATGAGATAAATATTGATTTTTAATGCTCTGGATAATACTACAGAATGGAAAATGTCTTTAACAAAGAAAAACTTGTGTAAAATGTTGACCACTCTAATTAGGAGTGTTTTCAATGAATAAATTAAATAAATTAGAGGATTGGGCCAAAAGAAATCTGATGAGGTTCAACAAGGACAAGTGCAGAGTCCTGCACTTAGGACAGAAGAATCCCATGCACTGCTATGCACTGCTACAGACTAGGGACCGAGTGGCTAGGCAGCAGTTCTGCAGAAAAGGACCTCGGGGTTACAGTGGACGAGAAGCTGGATGTGAGTCAGTGTGCCCTTGTTGCCAAGAAGGCTAATGTCATTTTGGGCTGTATAAGTAGGGGCATTGCCAGTAACTCGAGGGACATGATCATTCCCGTCTATTGATGGGGGAAAGCTCAGTGGTTTGACAATTGACCCAATAAACCCACAGTTGTGAGTTCAATCCTTCAGGGAGCCATTTAGGGAACTGGGGTAAAAATCTGTCTGGGGATTGGCCCTGCTTTGAGCAGGGGGTTGGACTAGATGACCTCCTGAGGTCCCTTCCAACCCTGATATTCTATGCAATTGATGAGGCCTCATCTGGAGTACTGTGTCCAGTTTTGGCCCCCACACTACAAGAAGGATGTGAAAAAATTGGAGAGAGTCCAGCAGAGGGCAACAAAAATGATTAGGGGGTTGGAGCACATGACTTATGTGGAAAGACTGAGGGAACTGAGATTGCAGAAGAGACGAATGAGGAGGGATTTGGTAGCTGCTTTCAGCTACCCAAAAGGGAGTTCCAAAGAGGGTGGATCTAGGCTGAGTATTGCTGCTTAATCTGTTTTGTGGCCCATGCCTGTTTTATCTGAAGCTCATCCTGATAATCATCTCTTTTGTCAAAGTTGCTCTTTTCCTTTCCAATTTATTGTATGCCTTTATTGTATGTCAAGTGCCATCCTGTGAGGAGCTTCTTGTTATCTCTTGGTAAGCCCCGCACACAGACCACCTGGATTACTAGTCCTTTAGCTCCCCTGCTTAAGTATTTCACAGTAGTTTAAGTTCATCACTTTCATTCTCATATAAAAGCATGAGGCAAGCACATTGAGGTCCACAGAAAGGCTCACATTGACTTCAGTGGGCTTTGGATCAAAGCAAAATTGCATTACATATTGTAATAGAAAAGGCAGACATCCATATTTTTGATGTTATCAGTTACCCTCACAGTAAATATACTATATTAGTGTTCAGAATTAACTGCATCTATCCATCCTCTAATTCTGTGGTGCTGTTAACACACACATATATGGCTTACACTTATTGTAGAGAAATTGAACACTGCATGTCCTGCTTGACAAGGTATAATTAAAATGTTGCATGTGTTGTAATGTATCATGTTAGCTAAATACTAGTATGTTGACCTAAGTTGGTTAGATTTTTCTTGGTTTCATATGAGCTCACTAGAGCTCTTCCACTGACTGGCTGTGTAATGACGAGCAAGTCACAGGAAAAGAAATTTCTGAAGGTAGCAGCTAATTTGCATGTCTACCTTCTGACTCTAGGCATCTCATTTTCAATTGTTCCAGGCACCCACAAATCCAAACATCAACCTGTACAAATAAGCATGTGAAAAATTAGGCAATAGATATCAATAATTGGGGAACCAAAAGCAATGGTACTCACAATTACTAGACACTTGATATTTGGACCTAAACTTCTCTGTGATCCAATTCCTTCATCAGTTAATTGGGGATAAAGATGCTTTGAAGCTTAATGGAAGTTTATGAAATGCTTTGAGATCCTCCGATCAAAAATCAAAGGAGTATTCTTTGCTGAAGCTCTTGTGATTAGATGCCAGTATAGCATAAGAACAAGAAGGTTAATTGTAGGGATAAATATTCCAGCTCCAACAGTTACACATTTTATTTAAATAGCACCTATTATAAAAGCATCCTAAAGTGCTTTACAATTACGAATATTAAATACAGTGCACTCTAGTTATAAGAATCACTGATATAAGAATCAATTGCATATAGTGATCAAAACCATTGGGACAAAATCATTCCTATAGTAACTAAAATACTTGGCTTGTAAGAATCAATTGCTTAGAAGAATCAAATCATGCAGGACGGATGTGATTCTTACAAAAGGAGTGCACTGTAACTACAAAGAAAAGTAGTGTTGACATAAAGCCATAAATACAGTTGGCACAGGAATAAATTTGCCTCAGATGTGCCAAATCAATCCCTTCTATAACAGGAAGTTTTCTAAACCTACTTAAAGAGGGGCTAATTTGGCAGCCAGCCTGAAGAGAAAAGAAAGACATTTCCTTAGCCCTACTGCCACAGAGGTACAAACATGGATAGTACCCACCTGCTTTCGCAAGATCCAGATTCTAAAGGTTCACAACCCCAGAGATGTTGGAATGTAAGATGAATATAGAAGCCAAGAAATCAGCTAAACTAGAATTCAACTGCCACTCCCTTCTTGAACATTTTCTTAAAACTCAGATCAACCTTTTGAGGTTTCAGAGTCTGGCTACAATTTTGCCATTATTTTTCATTTTTGCCTGACTCTGCCTCTGGGCTCCAGCTGGGACTGAAAGCACAATATGAGAGGTTGTTTTCTCAGTATTTTTTGTCTAATGTGAAATACTAAGTTCCAGAACTCTCATGAGAGCTTGTTTTTGTAAGATTCTCAGCCCAGGTTTTCAGATAAGCAACTATTCCTTCTCTGAGTCAAACCACCAGGCCTTTTGAGGTTTGTCCAATTGTCAACCACTACTTAATACTAGAATTTATTTCTCCTGTTTTTCACTGAAACGTTGCTTGGATAGAATTTGTCCTATTTGCTCTAAGGAACACTCTCAAGTCTCCTGCATTTCAGTATTCTATCAACAGGGAATTGAGTGAAGTGCATGGATTTTATTGCATGATGGAAGAGCTGTAAGATGAAACAAGCATATAGAAGAAGTGCATAATCCTACCTATTTGCCCACATGGAACTGTACAGGAAGTTTTTAGTATAAAATAGGAGGATGGAGAAAAATTGGTGCTGTGTTGAATTCCATCTACAAAAGTGCTTGCTTTGTTTTTATCAGGCTCAGAAGTTAGACGTTGCCTACAAATCTACTTCCCCATAGCTACAATCTTATTTTCACAGAGGAGGAGGGGCTCTAGCTTTTCACTAGTAGTTATCTTTCAAGGGCCTGCTCTTTATTGAATATCAAACAACTGACCATGTTCCTGCCAAAAAATATCAAATGTTTTAAAGACATTAATCTGAAAGCAATCTTGTTCACAATTGTGTCACAGGTGTTCACTTACTCTTTTTGTTATAAAATATACTATCTGCAGACTGCTGTAATCAGACATGTATGACCCTTTAGAGGCTTTCCCAGATGAGGAAACACCCTTTTTAAACAGGCAGTTTATCTTTAGATAAGGAAGAGAAAGGCTTCATTTATTGTTATATAATACTATTAGAGTGCAGCTACGTAGGTTCCATAACAGGATAGGAAAAGCAAGCCAAATCTTCTGCACAGGATCTTGATGATCTCCAGGATATAGGAACACACCTTTGGTATGTTTAAATTGACTCACTGGGTTTGCAGCGTCACACAACACGTTTCATTAGGATTGGACAAGTGCCAGGAAGAGTTTACTAAAGTACAATCGCTACTTGTATCCCCAGCTTGATTGAGCAAACCTAGTTTACCAACTGCAAAGTGTTTACCAATAAAATATAGCTTTTAAATGTAATCTTTGTACATATTTCATATTCCTATGATGCACTCATTTAAGCAATGGTAAACATGTGTCTACAATCCAAAGCAAAGCAAGTCAGAGTTAGCATTGCCACTCCATGATTATGTCACTCTGTGTCTGCTGCTGCTGAGCTCAGAAATCAGTCTGCGGAAGTTCATTGTATCCGCAGCATGCAGGGGGTTATGACTATTTCAATAAGCATGACTAGTTTCTCTTTAGCTATTCTTTAAAGGCTGTAAAGGAGCACTTGTAATTATAGCTGGACAAGCAGTGGCAAAAAATATTCTCAAACATTTTGCAACCTCTAAACAGATAAATTTGTTAGTTTCTAAGGTGCCACAAGGACTCCTCATTGTTTTTCCTGATACAGACTAACACAGTTACCCCTCTGTAAACAGATCTTGTATTTATGATAATACATTTATTATTTGAATGCTTGGTTTGAACACTTGATAGCTCAGAAGTTCATCCAAACCATACAGTCTCTAGGCGTTGGAAGTGAAAGGTGGCAGGGAACAAGTGAGAAAAGAGAAGGCCCCAGGACAATTTGTGAAGACGACAAGGATATGCACTGTACCCTTCACAGCTGGGACACAGTCCACATGTAATTACTACATTGTTTGCAAGGTGACAGCCATGACAGAATAGGGACATTTGATCATTGCATTTAGCAAATATTAAGGTGTTGTATATGGCAGAACACTCAACACAGCAAATTTTTCAACCTCCATCAGCCCATCACCCTGCTCCCCACCTAGGGGCCTGATACTGAGGCAGTTAATTAAATGAGATAGACCTGATATGCCACCACAAGCAATAGGACTGCACGCACACATGCAAATAAAGTTAGACAGCATAGCAACAGACAACCGAATGTGAATTCTCCTGGACAGTCAATAAATCTGGCTTATCTGTCTCTCAGTTAGGAAGAAATCCAGTTTGTTTGTTTTTTTAACATCTTGGTCTATGTTTGCAGACAAATATATTGTTCTTTTTTATGGAAAAGGAAAAAGGAAAATGTTCGAAGTGACCAGATTAAATTCCTAGACCTGTTTATCTTCTGATCATTCTGTCTCTCTAAAATCTTCCCACACTTTCCTCAACTTAAACAAAAGTACAATTAGCTAACAAGGCACAGAACTTCTTGATAAAAAACTAGGGCACCCAATCAAGGAATAGAAATATAATAATGTATATTTCTGTAGCAGGGCTCACCCAAGCCATCATGGGCCCATCCTCTGCCTCTGCTTCCCCTTCCTGGGCTCTCCAATAGCCACACACAGGCTCTCATGAGCGGTATATCATCACTTTCTTGGGGGCTGGTTTATTAATTAGCTCAACGTTAACTTAAAACCAGTCTTCCCACAACTCTACAGTTCCCGCAATCCCTTGCTGTGCTCCATAGCTCCTTCCCAAAACCCAAGTCCTACTACCTTCCTGGAAGTTAGGTCCAGTCAGGCCATTTCACCTGGCTGGTGAGGAGAGCCCATTACCCAGGTCCTGTCTGACCCAGGGTCTCCTGCAGGAACCTTCCTACTCCCTTGGCCCCCTGCCTTGGCCCTCTGGAGAGTTGCCATCAACCTGGCCCTTCCTCACCAAGCTCCCCAAACATTGACTGACTGAACTCTCAGGCTGCCCTTATATTTCTCAGTAGATCTGGTTTCTAATGATATGTTCCCATCCCATGATGCCTGGACGGTAAAGTAAACTAGTCACTGGGGAGGCTGAACCCAGGACTCCCTTAAAGGGCCAGCTCATCCTGTGACAGTGATCACATAAATATGAAACATCTGAAGCTGTACAGCAAAGAGGTCACAGAGAACCCACATGCCAAACTTCATTCTCAGGAAATAGTCAATAAGCAACTCTGAACAACAGTCGTAAAATCATAATTTGTATGTGGACAACATGAAGAGGAACAAGGGGCTAAATTTGACAAACATATGCTATGAATAGTTCAATGTACTCTACTTGCAGCCCAGATACAGGAGCAGAATCAGTCCTTCTCTAAGCAACGACCATAAATCTCAGAGATCTAGGATCAGCTGGCATCAGTCAGACAACATGCTCCATTAAAGATAGAGTTACACTGAGTTACCCCAGCTGAGAATCAGGCCCACGGTGCTCTTTTACAGAAAATACATTAAGAAACCCTTCCACCTTCATATTCAATTATAAACAAGTATCGACGAGAAATACTATGATAAGATGTTCAAAGGCCATGCAGGTTACTTTGGAAATAATATTGAAAAAATATGTTGTTTAAGCAACAGTAATTGAAGGTCCTTGCTAAAGCCTGCTAGGCATCCTCAATTGGTCTTTAGGAAGTCCAAGACGTACAGCTGGAGCAAACCTCTCTCGGAGGTGTCAAGACACACACGTTGTCTGTGGAACCCAGCCATGAGAATTCAAGTACAAAAATGGTTTTCTTGGAATATAATGAGAATTCCTATGTTCTTGGGTGAATGAGCAGTCATTTTCAACTGTCAGACTTCTGTTTTCTTCTTGATAGTAAACTAAGTGCATCAAGGTGATTTATATTCACATGGCCAGCCTCCTTGAATTTGTATTATGTACCTCTTGTTCACTGGTCAGCATCCAGTTTTCCTTTGGTCAACTTCTTATTGTCATGCATTCTAATATCTTTGCCATGTTCATTTGTCATAGCAATAGTGCTGAACAGGTGTAACTAAGGAAGAGTTTGGCGCAAGGTGTCATTCATTAACTCTTTAATATATAACAGTTCATTACAGTAAGTGCTGTAAATACCTACTGCTAGATTTACCAGACTTATACTCAGAGCCATAACTGAATAACTAGAGTCAGTCAACACCATTGCCATGTTGACCAGAAGAGGTGCTCTCCAACATGAGGCACTCCTTCCCAACAAGTGCTGGGAGTGTTGTTTTCAGATTCAGACAAGTTATAAATTGTTGCATCTCACGGGCAAGTTTTAGTAGACCACTGAAGAGCAAAACAAACAGTGGTGTTAAGTGGGCAGAAAAAAGTGTAAGTAGTATAAACTAATAGTATAGTTTGCACTAATGTAATATTCAATAGGTGTGCAATTTGAGTGGATCATTTGCAGAACAGATGGAGGTTTGGAGAAGGGTGACAAAAATGATTGAGGGAATGGAAAAGAGATTGAAAAGACTAGGATTGTTTAGCTTAGAAAAGGCAGTGAGAAGTTGGATCCAGAGCTTCTGTTCTTTGTCTCAGAACACAAGAACGAGGGAATCAACTAGATCAAGAGGTGGCATATGTACAACTCATTAATGAAAACACTTTTTCACAAAGTGTAGTTAGACTGTATAACTCCTTGTCTTCAGTGAAAGGACTTCACACTTGCAAGGATTACAAAATATCCAGAATTGTAATAATGCTAACAAACAGTTTTGGAAAGGATATAAAGCCTCACATTTCAAGGTTTATACCAATCTCTAGCCATTAGGAATCAGAATGAGAACTTCCTTGTGAACAGATTATCCCTATGTGATGGGATCCCCTGGTGCAGCCTGAGACGGTGGGACTGATGTGCCCCCTTAACTCTCCAGCTTGGGCTGTCTCTCACAATGCTTTGCTAGTGACAAGCAGCAAACCCCTCTGGGCCCTGTTATCACTCAGCACAACCACATGTGGAGCCCCACACCTAGGTAGATTGCATGAATGCTCCCAGAGCCACTCATGAATCGCACAGAGAAAGGCACCAGCCAAATCGCCCTGGCTCCCAGCCTTGCACCTCAGGAATATACCATCTTGCACTGCTCAAGACAAGCAGTGGAAATTTATTAAGAGGTTCATCACTTCACCAATGGAAAGTGAACATATACCAGCCTTTGCAAACCTGAGCAGATTTATCACATATTTCTGGAAAACTCACTGGTAAAGATAAATAGTTAAACAAAGGTATTGACTACAAAAGATAAAATTTAAGTGATTATAAGTTGTAGGCAGAGTGATTACCAAAATAAAATAAAATATAAGCACACAGTTTAAAATCTCAACTCTATTAGACTGGACAACATCTAGATTAAGCAGTTTTTCTCATCCCATTGGATGTTGCAGTTCATAGTACACAGGTTTCACCCTTGAAACCTGGGCCAGCCTCCTACCTTGAAGTCTTAAGTCTTTTTGGTGTCCTTGTTGCTTGCAAAATACATGGATGCACGAGAAAGGCAAAGCATGGGCCTCCTGTGTTCTGTTTTATACCCTTAGTCCATGTGCTCGGAGAACACAAGTCCAGGCATGTCTGGTGAGCGTTGCTGAGTCTCCAGGCCAGGCTGAGCAATTCCCCTGGTGTGGCCTTATGTAGGTGAGTCATTGAATTGTAGCTTCCTTGCTGGACAATGGCTGTTGATGGTTGTTTGACACCTTCCCCATGCATTGATTACTTTCCTTGCTGTTGTCTCTGGGGGGTTCTTGTGCCTTCTTTCCAAGCATCTGGTTCAGGCTACTGTCAGAGACAGGATACGGGATGACACAGACCTCAGGTCTAACTCGGGATGACAATTCCTACATTCCTATTAGGCTTATAACATATCACTGAAGGGACAAGGATGCATCAGTAAAACCTGCCAACAGAACAGCGTGAGATTAAATTGCTTCTTTAACATTTATTCGTTGTTCACACTCCACTGAAGGGCAAGAAAACCTTCAGCACTGCCCTCTCCATTATGCTGAAGGATATTCCCTAACCTTCATTATGTCTCAGAAGTATGGATTAGTGGGGGTCTGATTCAATTTTCCAAGGACAGCTCCCTACTAACTTTCCAAACGTAGTTACACTGTCAGCTTTGATGACATTACTTAGTAATTTTGAGTCAGGCTTTTTTCCACAGCACACACCCACTAACTGCTGAAGAGTTAACAAAGAATAAAAGAAGGGGGTGTAGCGTGGGATGGGGCAGAGAGGAAAACAAAGAGGACAGAGATGAGAAGATCAGGTGATTTCATTTTTAAATTGTGAATTTACTTAGGAGCATAACTTGTGCTCAGGTCCAATGACTTAAATGGAATGACACTGATACACACTATCTGAGGATCTGGCTGAAAACATTATCAATAACTATACCAGGGATCGGCAACCTTTGGCCACGGTTCGCTGTCCCAGGCCAATAGGGATGGTGGGAAGCGGCGGTCAGCACATCCCTCGTCTTGTGCCGCTTCCCGCAGCCCCCATTGGCCTGGGACTGCGAACCGCTGCAAGTGGGAGTTGTGATCAGCCAAACCTGTGGACGTGGCAGGTAAACAAACAGGCCCGGCCCACCAGGGTGCTTACCCTGGCGAGCCATGTACCAAAGGTTGCCGATCCCTGCAGTAGAGTATGTTTCAGATACAGTATTAAATTGGTACTGCGTTTTGACAAACTCCCCACTGGTTTATACAGGCCCCACATCGTGGAGCTGTGCCTATTAACACCAGTTCTAAACCTGACCTAATATATTTACTCTAGCAAAACACAAAGCTAAAACTGGAAACGCTGTCACCTCCCATGATAAGTACCATGCTCAGCCCTTTCCTCCTGTGACAAAAAGTGAAAACCAATTATAACAAAGTCAAGCAAAAATTAAAGCAACATAATTGATCTTAAATCCCAAAATGAGTTAACAGTAATTTCAGGTACTACACCTCTCTCTGAATCATCCAGATAGTGTTGGTGGTTTTGCAGTCACAATTCCCCAACTGCACCCCATCCCAATTATTAAAAATGCTTTTCTTTCCCTTTTTGCTGCATGAAAAACTACCACTAACATGGGAAACTGACTGTAAAGCCAACTATAGAAAGTGCTGCCAAATGCACAAAATCCAAAAAACAGAAAAAGATATTTTTTCTCTTCTTTCAGCCGCATTAATTTAATTGGTTACTTGCAACAACAGGAGGTAAAAAACATTTTCAGACGGACATTGAGATTGGTTTTTCAGGTTGACAATATCCCATTAGCACTAGCTATGGAATTTCAACAATGCTGAACCAACAAGATATTTAACATTGAGTTCTTTCTCATTGTAAGGCAAGATTAGCTTTTAGTAGGTGAAGTAAGAAAAGCAAGTCCTGTGCAGACAATGCAATGATTACCATTACATTTCAGTAGCACAACAAAGAAGAAAAGGCAGAGTATGTGTTCGCCACACTGCAGCAGCCACGCAGAGCTGTTTATGGGAAAGTTGAATTAAAGCCCATGTAAGATTCTGATAAATAGACATAGGGTCCTGCAAGCGAAGAGTTGGATACATAATCATTTTCCTCCACTTTCACAGATATTAGTGGAAAGTTGTTTAGAATTCTAAACAGACCCATCCAAGGAAGAAGATCTAAATAGCACTTTGGTTTAATCCCTACAAATGACCTGACACCGAGCAAGAAGGCAGACCTCCCTCAACCCTGGAGGTCTCCATCTCTATAAGAGAGTAGGCTCTCTCAGGCATTGATCTCTCTCTTCTCTCTGCAAGAGGGAATCCCCCCAAACCCTGGATGTGCTTCTGCAGTACAGCCTCCTCTTAGTCCTACTGAAGTTAGTTATAGCTTGTACAGCACTTTAAATATAAAGCCGTATGGACCACAGCCAAACTCACTTGAGTACATAGGCGAGCAAGGGAGTGTAAGGCACCTCTTTATGGTAAGTAGCAGAAGAGTGGGAGACACAGCATAGCTTCTGTGTGGCCTGTGCAGAGCCACTGGTTCCCCAGTACCACATCTGAGCAGGACAGAATGGATTGTGAGCCAAGTCATTGCTGCTTCTCTCAACATGTCAGCCAGTATATAGCTGCACTGCTGCTCTGGGAACGGGGTGGGTAAGGTGTAGGGTTTGCCAGATATAGATCTGGTGCATGGTACCTGAGCAAGGGGGAACCTGGAAAGCTGACTCTTCCTCTGAGAGTCACCAGCCGTCTTCCAATTTGGGGCAGTGCATTGCTCAGAGCTCCTGGCAAAGCCGTAATTTAGCGCTATGTAACTGCTAAGTATTAGAACACCGCATAGCTTAACAGCAATCATTTAATTGAATGCTACTTGTAGAATTAAACATTAAATCTCAAAGAATCCTTTGTGGTATTTCAAGACCAGAAACAGCACAGCTATGTGTGGGTTTGGTTTTGAACTCTTTGGGAGGTGCTCAGTAAAACCTAGATAACTAAACAGGTGGTTTACCAACAGTTTCCCATGAGGGAGAAATAACCAATCCCAGTTAGATACACAGCAACAAAATATAATCCTAATCTCTTCAAAGCATATCTATTTGAAAAACTTTAATAATCACAACCAAAAATATGGTTGGGGCTGTAAAGATTTAGGAACAATTAACCACACATTACATCTATCAAAAAATCCTCCTCCTGCTGAAGATATACGTCTAGTGCTTGGCGCATTGGTTGAGCATTAAGAGTCCTGAGTTCTAGTCCACTCTCTCTCTGCATAGTATTGTGCAAGTCACTTAGGAGACTAAACTACTTCAAAGAGCTGAAACTTAATGGCTTGTTGTTTTTGCCATCTGTAAAATAAGGAGAATACTACTTGTCTACTTGACAGGCTTGCCAAGAGCTTAGGTCATTCACGTTTGTAAAAGTGCTCTCAGATCCTTGGATAAAGAGCCTATTCAGTTCAAGACATTATTAGAATTATCATCTAAGTCCAGAGGAAGGGGAAACAAGCTCAATTCCTAGTGTACTGCAGAGATATTATCTCCTCCAGCACTGAACTATGGCTTCCTTGCCTAACCTTCATCAAAGTAATGTGTGTTAGACTGTAACTCCTCCACTCAACCCATATTTTTAAAAATACAACTATGAACACAATTTAGCTAATGGAGTTTTAAGCTGTCCTGTTGAGCTGATAAAATCTTTAATCCTATCTTTTCTGTATCAACCCAGTTTCTAAATTTTAAACTTGCTTTCATTTCTAGTTAGGTAGTAAACAATGCAATTGCACCAATGCAGATTAAGTAAACATTGCACAATATCTCCACCTCCAACTGAGATCATTAACCTACTGGAAACTTTGCATTAGGCAGGTTACTGTAATTGAATCTTGAATAGACAAAGTGGTTATCAAATGTAGCAACAGTGACTCTACTTAATGCTTTGGGTTTTCTTTTAAGATAGCAATTCTATCTCCTTTAGTGCCCTCACTCCCCTGAGCTGAACAAGGGAGTAAACTGTTGTTTGCACAAGTTTTTTGAGATGTTTACTTCATACTCTTCTTCTACTTTTCTCCCAGTCTCAGATATCAATAGCAAAATTCAATCAGCATTGAAAACATTTATTGAAAAGAATCCTGGTACTCAGATTATGAGCAATAAGATGCACTGAACAAAATATCCAAAGATCTTTATTTAAAGCAAAACTTGATTGCCACAGACTATCCTTGGGCCTTCGTTGGCTCTGCTTTTATGGATATTGAATCCTGAGTCTGAAAATAAAGGGGAATTTAGGCCTTGGCTACACTGGCGCTTTACAGCACTGCAACTTTCTCGCTCGGGGTGTGAAAAAAACACCCCCCTGAGCGCAGCAAGTTACAGCATTGCAAAGCGCCAGTGTAAACAGTGCTGCAGCGCTGGAAGCGTGGCTCCCAGCACTGCAAGCTAATCTCCATGAGGAGGTGGAGTGCGTGCAGTGCTGGGAGAGCTCTCTCCCAGAGCTGGCGCTGCGACCACATTCACACTTCAAAGCACTGCTGCAGCAGTGCTTTGAAGTTTCGCGTGTAGCCAAGCCCTTTGTTACACGTTAGGAGTGGAAGGCTCCAGAAGAACAATGAAGAGACCAGCTCATGCCTATGCATAAGCACGATGTTGAGCTGTTTTAAGAACACTGATGGATGGTGCGCAAGAGCCATGATTTTGGGAAAACAGCAAGGTGGTGGAGGAAAAAAGTGCCCAAAAGGGAAAGAATGACAGAAAGAAGAGTTTCTTCATGCAGCGGGGTGGACACCTGCTCCTGCCCTGAGGAGCTTAAAACAGCCCTAGCAAAGGGCTGTGGCCGGAGAAAGCAGCCACTGGGCTTGATTGGTGGAAGCAGGCAGAGCTGCGGCCACGCCCCAAACAGAGCCCAGCTGGCCTCTGTAAGAGGCTGCGAGCCAGGAGCCCAAACAGTCTCTGCTAGCTGTAGAGGGAGACAGGCCTGGCTGCTGGGGAGTTTGAGAAGGTACCTGGAGTGGAGCAGAGCTGGGGGAAGGCCATGGGAGCTATGGAGCTCCGGCCTGAAACCCCCCCAGGTTGCAGCCTAGTATAAGGCCAAACAGGTACTGGGATTGTAGGGGACAGCCTAAGGCTAGACAAAAGCAGCAGGTCCAAACCCCCCTTGCCAGTGCTGAGCGGCATACACAGCAGTCTGCCCCAGGGAATGGGGGCTAGTTGGTGATTGGCAGTAGCCTTACACTGAGGCAAGGTGGTGATAGGGGGTGGGGGTTCCCCTGGTGGGGGAGACCCCAAGGCTGAGGGATTACTGCCAGAGGGGCAGCACCTGAGAGGAAGGGGTACTGGGGTCCTGGGAGGGACACAGGTGGGGGGGAGGCAGCGGTAAGGCGGATCACTGGCCTGCAGAGGATGCTCTGGAAGCTGAACGAGCTAATTCCCGATAGACCAGCAGGAGGTGCCACAGGGGTGAGTCCACAAGCTTATACTTCAACAGATGGGGAGAAACCTCTGAAACTGTGTCTTAACCACAAAAGCTACTGAGAACCTGCAGCATGATGGGAAGACAGAGCAAAGTAACATCATCACCAGACATGGGTTCCCGAGAGAGGAGCATCATTCTGGGCCCAACTTTAGTCATAAAGACAATTAGGGTTGACTACATTCTGATGAACAATTAACGTATTTAAAGGAACAGATATCCATAGTGTACATAAATAAACTCACTCAGAGAATCATTCCATTCATTCATGGAATATGGATATAGATATATATGGATATAGAACAGAATTATGACTTATCAGTTCATCTTGTTGTTCCCCCATCATTCCTCTTGCACTATACTTTGCAATTCTTCATCTAGTCTAGCTTTTGATGCTTGAAGCAAAGAGGGTTCTGCCACTCAGGGGCGGCTTTTGTGAAATACATATGCTAATCAAGGTGTGACTTTACATGGGCTAGAGAAGAAATCTCACTTCTCTTCTCTGTGATGTGATGTCCCTGTCTCAACTATAACCCACATAGTTAAGAGTGACTTTAAATACAAATAATACATACAATGTTTTTTATGATCCCTTCCCAGTCACACTGCCTCAGCTAATGGTCCACTGATCGGGTATAGAAAGTTAGAGAAAAGTTTGCATGAGATAGTTTGAAACAAACATAAGCAGAGCCTTTTTCTCAGCATATTGTGTCTACATATCAAACTGCTGTTTACTTTACATTTATAGTTATGCTGAGGCTACATGTAACATGCTGTTCCTTTGTTTAGCATGTTGGCTCTAAAAGGTGCCAGCCTTGAAGACAGATGTGTATTGCTCTTACTTTCCTTCTGGCATATATGCCTTGCAGCTGTAGTATTCCCCATCCTGCCAAATGCATCTAGGGTGTGACAACACAACTGTCTTAGTAAGGTGTGCAAAGACTTACTTCTGGGCTGCTTCAGCACTTTCTTATCCACCTTCTGTGGCCATGCCTAACACTCCCCCAGTCTGCCATAAATGAGATTTCTGGAACTCTTCAGCACTTCCTTCATTGTTGCCAATTTACAAATGCGTTTTTGCTTTGTCTGGACTGATGTTGTCAATGGAATGCTGCTACTGTTCTCACAGCCTTTAAAACTTTTTAAACATGCCCTAAATTCCTGCAAGATGGCTGGCTCATTCCACATTAGTATATGCACATATCACAAATATGTAGGTCTCAATCCAACTCCTTTTAAAGGCAACTAAAAAATTTCCATGGAGTTTAATGGAAGCCCTTTTTGAGCCTATTGCCCTGATTCAGTAATGTACTTAAGCATATGTCCAACTGTAAGCACTTGAGTAGCCCCATTGAATTCAGTGAGGCTGCTCAGATGTGTAAACACCATAATCTGGGCCTTAATGCATTTTTGGATTAAGGTATTAGAGCCCTCTCCCACGGCATTTGATCCTGTTGGGGGAAGGATGACTAGTGGGGAGAGATGGGGTCCACCTGACCAAGGAAAAAAGCATCTTCAGACACTAATTCACCATCTAGTGCTTTAAACTAAGCTCATAAGGGGCACTGACAAAAGCCTAGAGGTATGTATTAAAATAAGGTGACATTAACAGAGGAATAGATATCGTGATATCAGGGTAAGGATTTACTATGAACCAGGAATTTAGGAAGAGGAGGTGGATGAGGCATTTCTAGAACAAATAACAAATATCCAGAACACAAAACCTGGTAGTAATGGGGCAGTTTGTAGCCCAGTGGGCTAGTTTGCCTTTGTTATATTCACCGCTTTGCATTATATTCAGCAGCAATCCAAGAAACCTACAGGCCTGAATCCTGTAAGATATTAGCTCCAGCAAGTTAGCCTAAGGCTTGAGGCCTATGCACTTTGAACAGATAAACTTTGCACAGATAAATGGCCCAACGGAAAATCCCAAGTATTTGGGGGGCTGAAAATCAGACATGCCAAACCCATGAAAAAAATGCAGATATTGAGTTTGGTTTTTGTCTTAATTGGCTTGAGTTGCTTGTTGGCTAATTTTTGGCTTGTAGCTTGTTGCTGCTTTTTTTTTTATTGGCTCCCAGCAAAAGGGGGCAAGCGGAGGCAATGAGGGGCAAGCAGGGCGAGGAGGGGGAGAATCAGGGGTGCACAGTGGGCCCACCACAGTCCCAGACTGAAAGCCGGGGAATCTAGTCACATAAAGTGTTGGGTTTCTTAGGGATTGGCTTGTTTTGGCCTTGTTTTGAAATGGGTTAAGCTTGATTTTTGGGCTCATTGTGAAAGTCAGGGTGCTTATTTACCACGTGAAAGTTGGCCACTGTGCTGAAAATAGAGCTTAAGGGGACGTTCTGACCACAAGTACATGAGTCAACCACTGAAGTGTTCTAGCAACAAACTGATGCACATAACAGACACATGAGATACGTCTAAGGCTAGCCTGCTTGCTTGCCTATATATAGAGATAGATATATAGATATAGGTATATAGATATACATAAAATCTTCTTCTATGTTTCTTATTTTCTTATGGGTTTGATTATTTGTTTTATAATAGCCTTACAAGTTTATACGGGAGTATATTTTGTCTCTAACACAAGGGTCCTCCAGGCCTGCTAGTTGAGCTAAGGCAAGGTTAGCATACATATGTTTGGGACCTTTCACCTAGATAGCTGGTGATGAGCTAAGGGATAGCTCAGTGGTTTGAGCATTGGGCTACTAAACCCAGGGTTCTGAGTTCAATCCTTGAGAGGAACATGTAGGGATCTGGTGCAAAAATCTGTCTGGGGATTGGTCCTGCTTTGAGCAGGGGGTTGGGACTAGATGACCTCCTGAGGTCCCTTTCAACCCTGATATTCTATAAGGGCCATATATAGCTGTGACCTTTAATATAAAGGATGCATTAAAGCAGGTTGGTGTTGGGGATTTCCTAAGTTCATACCTTTTAAAACTTAACAGGTACACCACAACTTGGAACTTGGAGAGAACCAAAATAATCGGGTAGGATAAATGTGATACATAATCACAAAAGGGGCCATGGTAACTAATTGACATGTATGATAATAAGCTTAGATCACTGATATACTAGCCTATAGGAAAAAGACACTTCAGCATTAGTAAGGGGAGGAAATAAAAATAAGGAAAATTTGGGAAATCCCCTACTGAATATGCACTGAAATTAGCAGCGTCAGCAGGACATACTATAAAAGTGGCATCTCAACCGAGGTGTGGTAGGAGAGAAAGAGAGATGTAGTCCTTGGGAGGTGCCAGAATGATCACCACTGGTGATTAGGGGGAAGGTGATGGGAATGAGGAAGATGATGGCTAACATTTCAGGTTGTTCTACAGGGGATGGTATGAGTATATGGATGTGCAGATGTACATTCTGTAGTATCTCTACCTTACTGAGTTGGGGTGTTTGTGACTGTGCTAAAGTGTATTAATAAACTCTATTTGTAAATATAAAAAGATTCCAATAGTGTAGGTGTTGCAACTGTACACATTGGGTTTCCCAACTATACAATAATTTGAATAATACTGAGCCTGATCTTGGGGCAAGAACCTGGCAACTCTCAAAGTGATAACTGGGGATTCTTAAGTAATCAATATAATTAATACATAATCTAAAGATCAGGCAACAACTTTAATTAACCATACATCTGTTGGAAAAGTAATACAGCAAAACAAAAAACATCTAATAAGTTCTAGGAATATGTTAAGGATAACTTTTTGTCTCAGAAGGTGGTAGAAGTAACTAGAGGTACAGCCATTTTAGGCTTGATCTGACTAACAGGGATAAATTGGATGTGAATCTGAAGGCAATTTGAGTGAAAGTGCTCACAAAAAGGATAGATTTCAAAATTCTAAGGAAAGGAGAGCAGCAGACTAAGGCCAATAGACTTCAGAAAAGCAGACTTTAACAAACTCAGAGACCTGGTAGGTTTTCTTCCTATGAAACCTTCCCTAAGGCAAAAAAGATTTCAGGAGAGCTGACAATTTCTCAAAGGGACAATATGAAAGGCACAAAGTGCAAACTATCCTGATATAAAGGAAAGATACGAAGAATAGTAGGAAGCCAATGTGGCTCCATCAGAAGCTCTTTAAATTACTTGAAAATCAAAAAGGGATCCTACAAAAAGTGGAAACATGGACAAACTCCTAGGACGAGTACAGAAAAACAGTATAGGAATGTAGGGACAGAATCAGAAAGGCTAAGGCACAAAATTAGTTACACCTGCCAAGAAATATAAAAAACAATAAGAAGTTCTATAAATATATTAGGAGCAAGAGAAAGATGAAGGAAAGTGTAGGTCCGCTGTTCAACAGGGAAGGAGAGTGAATAATGGATAACATCAAGATGGCTAAAGTGTCTAATACCTATTTTGCTTCATCTTCACTAAAAAGGTTAATTGTGACCAGTTACTTAATACAATTAATATTAACATCAAGGAGAAATGAACACAAGCCAGATAGGAAAATAACAAGTTAAAGAATATTTAGAGAAATTACATGTATTCAAATTGTCAGGGCCTGAATAAATTTATCCTAGCAATTATCTTTGAGAACTCACAATGGACAGATAAGGACCCAGAGTACTGGAGAAAGGCAAGGGACCTGGGGAATTATAGACCAGTCAGCCTAACTTCAATACCTGGAAAGATATTGGAAGAAAATATTAAATAAGTCATTTGTAAGCAGCTAGAGGACTATAGGATAATAAGTTATAGCCAGCATGGTTTTGTCAAGAATAAATCATGCCAAACCAACCTATTCTCCTTCTTTGATGGGCTTACTGGCCTACTGGAAAGCGGAAAGCAGCAGACATGATACATTTTAATTTTAGTAAGTCATTTCACACAGTCCTACATGACATCCTCTTAAGCAATCTAGGGAAATATGGTCTAGATTAAGTTGCTGTAAGGTAGATGCACAACTGTTTGAAAGGAGTAATTATTAATGGCTTGCTGTCAAACTGCAAAAATGTATCTAGTGGAGTCCCGCAGGGATCTGTCCTGGGGGTGATACTGTTAATATCTTCAATAATGAGTCAGATAATAGAGTGGAGAGTACACTTGTAAAATTTGTGAATACCACCACGCTGGAAGGGTTTGCTAGCTTTTTAGAGGGCAGGTTTAGAATTCAAAATTAGGTTGACAAATTGGAGAATTGGTCTGAAATCAAGAAGATGAAATGCAATAAAGACAAATGCGCCATGTTTTACTTAGAATGGAAGAAAAATCCAATGCACAAATACAAACTGGAGAATAACTTGCTGAACAGTAGTATTGCTGAACTAGATCTCGAGGTTATAATGGATCACAAATAGCCCGTGAGCCAACAATGTGATGCCCTTGCAAATGAAGTATTGCCAATTTACAACAGGTGAAGATCTGGCCCACTATTGCACAGTTCCTATACGCATGTTCAGTTTAGCACTAACTCTGTCCACTTTCACCTTTCTCATATACTGAAGTTCCAATCAGAGTAGCTAATGGGAGGACGCTGGGCCACATCCTCAGCTGGTGTGAATTGGTATAGCTCCACTGAAATCATCTGAGGCTCTAGTCCACTAAGTTTCATAGTAATACTTTCGGTTTTGGGGAAGTTAAAGCAAATGCAGTCATTTATCTTATATCACTGTCTGTATATTTTACAAGTTGCTTATGCCAAATATATATTTTTCTTTAATTTTGTTCATCCATGGGAAAGAAGTTCCTGTCTTTAAATAAAATGGTATTTAAGCATTTAAAAAAAGAACCTAGAAGACTTCATGAAGACATATCCCTGAAACTGTATCCAGCAGTCTTTTTTTTTTTTTTTGGAGGGGGGAGACATAATGGAAGTGCAATAAATGTGTCGGAGGGGGGGATCTGTTGTGACAGATTATTAAAAATTTACAGCATTAATAAATGTTGTGTCCATAGCCTATCACTTCCAAGATCAAACTGATGGCCAAATTCCACCTTGGGATACTTTCAGGTGGTGTCCAGGGGACAATTCAGCACCTCCTAAGCAACATACAACCTTAAAAAAGGTCTGAATCTTTTGAATAGGAGTGGTTCATACACATTGGACCGAAAGCAGAGTTTGACTCTGAGCACTGTGAAATGAATCTGATTTTCAAATCTGAAAAGTGATGGTATTTCAATTTGAAAGAAACTAGGGCTTTAAAAAAAAATTTTAACCATTAGAATACAAACCAGACCGCTTGGTAAACAGATGATCTTATTAAATGGGTGTTGGGGAAGATGGGGAGGTTTCTGAAAAGACTCAGAGCAAACAGAAAATTAAGCCCCATGGTTACACAGTTAAATAAATGGTAGTGATTATCTCCCGCACCCTCTCTTAGGACAACTTTGTTATTTCAGTCTGTCATAAATTTTCCATTATGATCAAATGAAACACTGAACACTGTCATTTTAATGAAATTCTTTATAGCTGAATTTCTCTGTCCGGTGTTAGCATTAAACATTTACCATGTTTATTTTAGAAGCTAACTTAATAGTGTCTTACCTGCTCTGTTGCTCCTGTCTCATTTTCCTTTAACTACTCAGGCATTTTGGTCTTCCACAATGACACCGTATGAAAAGCAATAAACATTATTAGCTAAAGTTTAATAATTCTGTCTTGGCCATAGGCCTTAATTTCAATGAACAGTCAATGCTCTCTACATTGCAATACCTTGACACTAAATACCCTGCTATTCATTTGCAAGACACCATAATTTTTTTTATTAATCACCCTATGCTGTTTCATGTAACCCTATCAAATTAACGTAATTTATGGGAATCTGGGCATCATTCACTCATTGCAATTAAAAGAAAAGTATATTGCACAATGGGTCAGATCCTTTTTGAATTACTTATCTGCTGGGAGTAATTTTGCATGACTAGCTCAGTAAAGGCCTGAGGGGGAAAAAAGCAATGATTGACTTTTGCCTCAGAGCACCAGAGAATCTTCTTGCAGTTATACTGAGAAGTTCTGCAAGCTTGACTTGTCTCCTAGACTGTTGCTATGAAGAATATTTGTAGAAATGAAAACTCAAGAGGAGAGATGCTTTGTTCTATTCATATACGTTAATCTTATGTAAGTTGATGTTTCTTTGGTAAGAGATTATTTGGGCATTTGCAAAAGCATTAGATTTTTCATGATATTTTCATTTTGCTATTATGTCCCCATCATAATAGTATCGGAGCACTTCACACTCTTTAATACTTCTACCACTATGAGCTAGCGAAGTATTATCATCATCCCCAATGTACAGATGGGTAACTAAAGGTACGTGTATACTGCACACTCCTTTCAGTGGTGTGTAGAGTACATACACTGCAAGTCTATGGAGCATGGGTACAAATAGCAGTATAGACAGTGAAGCAGCGCTTAGGCGAGCCTGAACCCTGTGGGTATGTATCCTACACTAGTGGTTCTTGACCTCTGGTCCGCAGACTGCTGGAGGACTGCGGATTATGTCTGAGGGATCCACAAGACTTATACTGAAAACTGACTGAACAGACTTCAACTACCTATAGAGGTCCGCACTTCCATTCTAAATTCTTAAAGGTGTGCAAATGAAAAAAGAACCAGTGCCATGAATGGCTCTCTGCTGGCCCAAGCCAGGCCTCCCTGATCTACACTGCTAAAGCAGTGTAGTGTCTGCTGCCTCCCCATGACAGAGATTTTTCCCACTGCAGTGAAAGATTCCAGCAGCAGAGGAAGGCCCTGGCAGCACTCCGTCAGAGCCTTTCATTGACATGTGTAACTACATACTGCAGCCTGGATACAGCCTGCTTTTCAATGCAGTGTTCAGCTACACATACCCTATGTGCTGTCACAAGTGGTGTGCAGTGTACACTGATGTGTCAGTAAAGGAGCTTTTGGAACTAATTGATAAATTAAACAGTAATAAGTCATCAGGACCAAATAGTATTCACCCCAGAGTACTGAAGGAACTCAAATATGAAATTGCAGAACTACTAAATGCGTTATGTAGCCTCTTGCTTAAATCAGTCTCTGTAACAAACAATGGGAGGGTAGCTAATGTAACGCCATTTTTTTAAAAAGCCCCAGAAACAATCCTGACAATTAGAAGCCAATAAATCTAACTTCAGTACCAGGCAAATTGATTGAAACTATAGTAAATAACAGAATTATCAGACACACAGATGAACACAATTTGTTGGGCAGAAGAGGGGTGCTGGAACTGTAGAGGTGCTGTGGGTGCAGCAGCAACCCCCAGCTTGAAGTGTTTTCAAATCAGATACAGGGTTTACAGTTTTGTTCAAAGGCTTTCAGCACTCCCACTATAAAACTTGTTTCAGCACCACTGGGAAGAGTCAACATGCTTTTTTTGTAAAGGGAAATCATGCCTCACCACTCTATTAGAATTCTTTGAGGGAGTCATCAAGCATGTGAACAAGGGTCATCCAGTTTATACAGTGTACTTGGACTTTCAGAGAAGCCTTTGACAAGGTCTCTTACCACAGGCTCTTAAGCAAAATGGAGAGCGGTAAACAGCAAATCTGTACTAGGACCAGTGCTGTTCAACATATTCATAAGTGATCTGGAAAGGAGGGTGAACAGTGATGTGGCAAAATTTGCAGCTGATAAAAAATTGCTCAAAATAGTCAAGTTCAAAACTGACTGCAAAGACTTACAAAGGGATCTCACTGAACTGGGTGACTGGGTGACAAAATGGCAGATGAAATTCAGTGTTGACAAGTGCAAAGTAATGCACATTGCAAAAAGTAATCCCAACTATACAGACAAAATGATGGGGTCTAAATTAGCTGTTACCACTCAAAAGAGATCTTAGAGTCATCATGGATATTTCTCTGAAAACATCCACTCAATGAGCAGTGGAAGTCAAAAAAGCTAACAATGTTAGGAACCATTAGGAAAGGGATAGATAATAAAACAGAAAAAAACGTAATGCCATTATGTAAATCCATGGTCACCTCAGAAATAAAGAAGAGCAAAATTAAAGTCTCCAAGAGAAAGCACACTGTCTTCCCCCTTGGGAGCAGGCCACATCTGGACACAAAATGCTACCTTGCCTCCGGACAGAAAGATTCAAGTAGTATAGACAGCTAAACCAATGATGACACTTAGTGTGTTTTGTTCTTTATACAACTGTTTTGAAGAGTGTTCTCCTATCTGGAAAAGCAAAGTCAGTATCCTCTTCACAATGACCCATACCATCTCACTCTCTGGGTTGACATGTGTAAAGTGTTCCTTCTACCAGTGACACTAACTAGTTGTCTGGATGTTCCTTGGGAGTCAAAAGATTTTCTGATAGGACATGTAAGAATGTACCTGTTCCCTTCATTTCACAGGGTGTCTAGACTCATGTCCAAACAAACTCATTTCTGCTAAATACAGTAAGTAGAACTTTTATGGGGAAATAAATATACAATAAAAAAGAGGTTTAAATCTCCTTTAAAGTTGTGAATTGCATAGGATGTGGTGAATTGCCTAGCTACTGTTTGTTTACATGAGATCTAAACATTTTTTGAGGATGATCCTGTGTTTAAAAACATATAGCTTTTGAATAAAGATTAAAATTCCAGGCATTGTGATGCCAATAGCAAATTACAGGGCGTTTCCTCCATATGCAAGAACACTAGCTTTCACTATTGGTTTTGGTTACTGATCTATCCATAAATATGAACTGAACAGTCTCCCTACCAGAAACATATATTGTGTTTTTGGCATGAATGAAGGCATGGTTTTAAAAAAAACAAAACCCACCTCTTTCTCTCGGTTTCACTGCACTACTTAACTATAAAAGTATAGGGTAATCCAAACAAGGGCGTTTCAGACATTAAATGCTTTTATATTGCAACATATCCTTTAGAGGTATTCATTTGATTCTGCTTTGGATTGTATTTCTTTTTCAAAAACAGAAGAAAAATTTTAAAAGATAATATGAAATGCCCTATTTTACACTTCTATAGAAAAAAAACAAGGTTAATTCATTTGCAAGATGCTTTTGTGTTCACTTACTGTGCTCAGATGATGTTTGCCATCTCTCCATTGGTGAGGCACATTAGTTAAAACCAAGAAAAATTCAGCATATTATGATTGTCTGTTGAAAATGTACATGGTCCCCCAAAAAGGAGCTGTAAAGTTGCTCCTAGTGTTTCATTATCTCTTGTCTTCAAAAGCAAACTTTGCCTACTTTAAGAAATATGAGCTGCTATCTACTCTTTGAATGAGGTGCAGCAGCATGAGTCATGGGAGCAAAAGCTGCCTGGCTTAGCTGAAGTTGGTCACACAGTCTTATGCAGATCAGTGAAACCCACAGAGTTCTTAGAGCGTTCCTCTATCATAGGCCATCACTGCTATCACTCTTAGATATCAGATGTTTGTGAAAAAGTAACAGGTAGACATTGCTTTGTTGAATTGGAGCCAAAGAGAACTGTACTCAAGCACATGCCTTAAGCATTTTGCACACAAAATTTATCCACAACTAAAAGTATTAAATAATGTAGCTGTAGCACAGGAAAGAAAGAAATATAGGAACAGGAGTAAATATGTAAAACAAGTAGTAGGCCACAAGACCTTTTTTTCTGGAAATGCTTGATATTAACTTTGCCACCACAGTCTGCAAGCATCTGCAGTTCCCACCCTGCATAGTACTGGGTGGCAGGTATAAGAGCCTGTGAAGCCTAAGCCTCCCCAAACAGGACAAGAAATGCAGGATGCAGTGCACCTCCCTTTGGAGCATTGCCACCGGAAACTCTCAAGAAACAGGAGAGCCACCAGCACCCGGACCATGGCACCACCTGCACTCTGCCCCAAGGCCCCACTCCCACTCAGCCTCTTCTCCCATGGCCCCACTCTCGCTCCACTCTTCACACCCCCATCGCTTCCCCTGAGAGGAGGGGCTGGAGAGGCGAGCAGCAGGTACCTAAGGGGAGGGAGCAGAGAGATATGGCAGGGAGGCCTCAGGAAAGGAGAAGAGTGAGCAGTGGACGGTCTTGAAGGAGGGGATGGAGATGCGTGGCAGGGGGGCCTCAAGAGAAGAGGCAGAGTGGGGGTGGGAAGAGGTGGAGTGGGGGGGGGGAAGAGGCAGAGTGGGGGCAGGGCCTCGGGGGAAGAGGCTGAGCTTGAGTGAAGTGTGGGAGGAGCCTTGGGGCAGAGTGGGAGACAGGGCCACCACGGTCTGGGTCCCAGTGCCCCCATCTCCCACTTCTAGGGAGCTTCTGGCACTCACACCCAGCCTTCCCAAACACAAGAGTCACATGTTGCCTATATATATAGTCCAAATTGAGCCCCTTTATGGGATTGCTTTCATTGGTAATAACAACAGATATTTCCCCAAGCTTGGACATTCCTAAGTTCTTCCCTACAGGACCTCCTTTGTCCAGCATCTAGTTCCTTCTCTCACTAACACATATAGTCCCGTTTCTAATGGTCTTTCATCCCTAAACTCAGTCTGCCAGGCAATTACACTACTGTATGTGCTTGTAAAATTTTAGGGCCAAAAAGTGCAAACACACTCCCCTGCAAACTAAAAGCATATCGAATCTAAGGTAAACACATGATCAGGGAAACATTTTCAAAGCAGATATGAATGCCAAAAGCAAATGGAGAGCCACTGGAGTTGTTTTCAGTTATGGGTGCTCTCTTTTTGTATTCATAAGACAGCAACATTCTGTACATACTAGATTTTGGAGAGTTGAAAGTTGTGAAGAGGAGCGAAGGGAGTTGCAATGGTCAAGGTAAAAAAATATAAAGGCATAAATGAAAAATGCAGCAGAGGTAGAGTCGAAAGAGGCTTGCATTGCAATGTTGTATATGTGGCAACAGGCAGATCTGCAGGGAAGTCTGTTGCTGTAGCCTTGGTCAACAGAAGCAAACGAGAAGTCTGAGTTGAAATCTGGGATAGAAGAGACGAGGATGTTCCTCTATGACAGGCATGTATGTTCCTCAGACATTTTCAGAAGGGAGCTGATGTTAAGCCATAGGTTGTAGAATGGCCACACTGCAATTGAAGGTGTGATTTACAGCTCAGGTAGACATACTCTAGTAGCTAAAAATTTGCCATGAAGAAGCAGTACAGGCTAGTTATGCAAATATATACCTAGAAGTATATATCCAGAATCCCTAGTGTGCTTGCATAGCCCATGCTGATGTTCATGCCACCTCATCTTCACTGCTATTTTTTAGCATATTAGCTACATAAAAAGTAGTGTGGAGAAGCCCACACAAGCTGCAAATCACACTTTTGATTGCAATGCAAACATACCCTTCGTCAACACAAACAAAGAATACAAATAGGAAGGAGTCACCCTTCAAAGGAATGCCATCAATTTAAGAGTGCTAGCTAACATCAACGGCAGAATCCGGAGGGAGATGGCAGACAGAAACTGCCCCCAGCAGACAAAGTATTGATATGAACATTATGTAGGCCTCAGAAATGAAGCCCTGGTGGAACACCAGGTCTGCGTTTGGCCCCTTCTATGTATAATAGCAGGTTAGCTTTGTTGCTGTGGCCTATACCCCAACTGTATTACATGGAAAAAGTTATTGGATTGAAAGAGTGCCTGCACTGAAATACAGATACCAACTACAAAGCTAAATGAACCACCGGCATCTGCAGCACAATGCACTAGATCACGAGAAAGCAGCTTCTCATGCTCCCTACAAACGCTCAGCTATTAGCAAAACAAATATTAAGAATACATAAAAATAAATTACTTTCAGATGAATACAAATAATACAGTACAGCATATGCCTAAAGATTAGTAGCATATGTCCTTGAATTTCTTGAGTGGCTCAGTGTTATACCCCTGAAGACCAGAGCAAAATGCCCTATCAGGTGAGAGAACAGACATACAGGACTAAGGGTGGACTCATGGAAAGCTTGTTCTTAAAAGTTCACAAGTGGCTGGATCAATTAACTTACATGCTTTGATCACCCCACAGCCACATCAGAGGAGTTTGTGAGTTACCGTGGGATGTTTCTGGTTGCTATTGTTTCGATTTACTGTAGGTTCCCCAGAAAAGCAAAAATAATTCCCATTTTCCACCATACAGAGGTGTTGCTGATGGTCACTTGCTTCTTTTTATGGAAACACATATAATCCTCATTGCTTACTATTAGTACTAATGTGGACCTAAGGGATGCAGTCAGTGAGTTGTGTTTTGTATTCATTGTACTCAGCCCTGTTGTACTAAGCAGTGTGCTAACACATATTGAAAAAGACAGTCCTTGCACCCAAAACCTACGTAACTATTACTCTTTCTCCAGAGTGATGATTCACCTGTGATTTCTGCAACAAAACACAACAGGCAAATGAAATAAATAAATGGAGAAAGCTGAAGTTGGTATCAGAATAAAGAAATAAAGATATCTAAGCGCAATAACTATTAATCATGGTTATGAAAAAAGTTGTAGGGCTGTTAAAAGATTTCACTTAACCCTATAAGGATTAGGTTGAGGAAATTCAATCATAGTTAAGGCTGCTGCTCCATTTCTCTCATAATTCACTCAGCCGTGTCTTTGTTCTTCAAGGATATCAGATAAACACAGGCAGTTCTAGTCTATATCTTTGTGCAATACTCAAGTACAGCAGGTTCAAGTTACTGATGGAATAGAGTGAAGACTTAACTATCAAATGTCCTTATTTTTATGGATTGTTATTTTTATGTAGTTTTGTGCCTGTTATTTCCATATGTTTTATCATTATTTTTAGTGGAGATTTATCTTTCAAATAAAGAAAAAAATCAATATTTTAGTTGAAATGTATAAGACACTCCTAAGCCGATACGTTATTGTTCTAACAGACCAAGGTTATCCCTGGTGAAACTCCACTGAGTTTTAGTTATGCTGGAAACAAATTTATCTCATTCTCCATTATGGTCTATTGGGCAAATGTGTACTTTAGAGACACTTAAAACTGGAGATTCTTTATGGGCTGGACTGGAAAGGCTCTTTCTGAACTATCAATTGTGTCAATATATACTTGATCTTTAATCCTCAGATTGCTGAAATAGACTGTCTCCTTGGAGATATGTCCTGTTGTGCCAACACACAGTTAACTACCTCATTGCTGTCTGCCATAGCAGGTACCTGGGGCAAAATGCATCTCTAGGGCTACTCCATGTACCTCTTGCATCTCTATTGAACTGCAAGTTTAAAAGAACAAAACTCCATTCCATTGCCACATAGAAATTAAAATGAACCAAAGTAGCAAAGTAGTTAAAAATGTTATTTTACGGGAAAAGCCGAACAACAGCTACAAGATCTTATCCTGCTTTGCAAAACACCTGATTCCAATCCCAATTCTAGCCCCTCACTTCCTGGAGCAACAGGAGGTAGGAGCATTGTCATGGAAGTAACGTTGCCAATTCTGAAAGAGGAAGGCTCATATGCCATAACCATGACAACCTCTGACTGCTGTGGGAAGCTATTTTAGCTGGGAGTGGAGTTGGGGCAAATATAGGAGATAGAAGAAGGCCACTTAGGGAGCTAGACTGTAATTTTTATAGATGAGCTTGCTTCATGATGGATGGCCTAAAACTATGAATCTATATTTTAATAAGGTAATCCATATACAAGCTGTGTATTATACAGAATAAGCACTGAAGTACAGTATACTTATTTTAAAATTCACATAGTTAGTAGTTCCTATGCCCACCAAACAGGCCTTGTTTGAATGACAGTCTTAGCCATTATCTATATTAGTTGTTGGGGGGGGGGGGGAAAGGAATATTCAAATCAGATGATTCTCCTTCAAACGCATCTTCAATGCTTAAAAAAGTCACATGACAAATGGCAGTCTGGTTCCATGTTTATTTTTCTTTCAGTGACTTCCAGATGAAAAGGGCTGAGTTCACAGACAAAAAGTTTTGTTTTTTTTAACTCTTGAGTCTTGTAAACTCAGCTTGAGATCTGAGTCTCAGATTCAATTTTCTTGCTTCTTGAGCATTATCACCAGTAATAATGGTTCTATATGCCAAATTATGCCCTCAGTTCCACCTTTGCAACTCCGCTGTGTCCAGAGTATGCCCTCAAATAAACCTGAATAACCACATTACCAGTAAGGGGTCACTGGCTAGGCAAGTGCAAGTTGGTAAATAATTCTGTTTATAATGCTCAAGGAAATATAAAACCCAGTTCATTCTCTGTAAGCAGTGTTGACTATGCAGAGATAGCAGAAGAAAAAAAGAGTAAAAATTTGTCTCATCACTAGATTTAGCAGCTATCACCATGAATACAGACATGGTATAGAATGGATGAGTAAGAAAAGTCCCATGTTAAAGAGTTGTTTTCAAAGTAGTTGCACTTAAAGGAATAGATAGATTTTCAGCTAAAGTTGTATGAGGGTTACAAAAACATCTCGGAGCATATTCATTCATTTCTTGCTCCCTCTGACCTGACTTCCATTAAGCAAGAGGTGACCCAATAAAATCAAATGTGCTTGGAAAACAAAATTTACTTTTGGACTGGACACTTGTGTGTCAAATTTTAATGTGCAGGTCCCTATAAAGAACAGATTTATAAACACCTTCTTGCTGGGGTTTAGGTGAGAATGAAAATGCAGAAGACCTGTCAGTACAGGGTCTCAGTGGGACAGTGATCTACTGCACTACCCTTAAACGTCTGGACACATTGATTCAAGGCCATTCTCAAAAAATGAGACTAGGGGTCTGATGCTAATCTTTCTATCTGCACTTCACAAATCCACCACACAAACTGGCATGGAAATGATAGGCAATATCTGTTCAGGAGTGGAGGCACAGTATCAGAGGCATGTGAGAGGCTAAGTGAAAGCATTTTCCATGCATATACAAAAAGATAGATAAGAGTAAGCCGATAAATAGTGAGCCAGTATTCTCTTATCAGCTCATTCTATTATATGCAACATAGCTAACATATGTGCGTAGGTTCTGAGAACATCTACAGCTGGATGGTTATTGTAAGAGAAAATAAATACACATGGTTTGAAGGAAAATTGACCAACCTATTTTGAGCTAATACTGATGGGTAATCATAAAAGCAGCCACATTATGACATAGGATCATTTGTCTTTCCTTACATTTTTATGAGCCTGCTGCAGGATTTTCAGAAGCCCCAGTCCCCGTTTGAAAAATGACTGGACTGCTATTGCAGCTGCAAACAGCATAACTTGGCATGAGCAATCACAACAGGCTACAGTGAGCATAATTCACTCCCCTACCAGTTACCCCTGGAGTTAGATCCTTGGAGTAGTTTGAAAATAAGGAATAACTAACTCCCTGCATGTTTAAAAGTTTAATTTTAATATGTTCTTTAACAACAGCATTTACACAGAGTTCCTCTGAGCATCAAGGTAGTTTTAAAGCAGGATGAAAATTGGTTTACAGTCCCTGATACTAGGCTTCTGATATGGTTGTGTGAGAAATTAGAGCATTTTGGGGCTGCTTATGAGCAGCTCTGAAATGCTCCATTTCAATTAAAAACTGTAAATTGAAATACAGTTGACAGTTTCTATATGGTGAGAGCTGCATCTTATCACAGGATCTTCTAAGAGTTCTTTGCTTAGCAAACTAGCCCTCATTTCTTGCTTTCTGTCAGCAAGTGAGGGAGAAGCAAACTAAAACGTCAATCAAGACCAGATCCTAAATTGATGTAGATCAGCACTGCAGTCAATGGAGACCCACCAACTGACACTAGTTAAGGTTCCGGCCCTAAAAATATGCAGTTAGATCAAGTAGTAATACTTTACCATGTGCATCTATAGCACTGGTAAATCCTCACTAACAATATTTGGTTTAATTGTAATCCCCAAGTTGCAAAACATAAGTAAAGAAAAGTTAAAGGAAAAGATAAACTTGCTCCTACTACTAGTTATGAGTAAATGAAAGAAAAATTTAAAAAAAAACCTTTGATCTGCAATTTGCAGTCTTGGAAAGAGTCTGCAAGCTTTCAAATCCTCCGTAGTTAATTTCAGTGCAAGCTAAATTATTACTTTCAATTTCCCATCAATAACAGGGCTGGGGAACCTTCAGCAGATATTTCTGAGAAGATTCTTGTTACTTCACAGGAACTTTCGGCAGATCACTGTAATCTGCTTCATTTTACAGCACACTTGCATTCAGTGTACACAGGAGTCCAAAACAAACTATCCCAGAAGAGAAGACAGAGTTTTGAACAGGGACAAGGGAAAAAAAAAAGTCTTGCTTGACTGTCTGGGCAAGATTGCTCAGGTAATAACATATGTTTAAGAATCAATTTGATGCTTATGGGGGCATATTTCAGAGACGTGAAAGCAACTGCTCATATTTTCAGGTCTATGATCCTCTCTTTCTGCTCTTCTGTTGCAGGACTGGGAACAAAAAAAATAAAATCACAAAAAGATAACTGAATAGATTCCCTCAGAGATTTTTGATGAACTTCAACAGTGGGGAGAGAACAAAGAACAAAGTAGGGTGACCATACATCCCGTTTTGGCCGGGACATCCATTTTTTAATCTGCGGGCAAGAGCAACCAGGACAAATACCCACTTTTGTCAAAAATGTGGGGTGTAGAGGAACGTGTGAGGGGTGAGTAGAGATGGGGGAGTGGGTTCTAGTGCACAAGGGGTTGGCAGGGTTCGAGCAACAAGCCACAGTCTCATGGAGTGGGGGGCACCTTGGGTGAGCAGCTGGAGCTAGCCCTACAGGGATGGGAAGGGTGCTCGGGCCAGCCTTGGGCAGTGTCCTGTTTTCCCTTTGGGAAATATGGTCACCCTATTTAAAAGGGTACTGAAAATGAGCGCAAAGATTAGCCCAGAGAACTGGAATTGCATGAGACAGAGAGCTGGGTTCATCCCAGAGGGCCTTGGGAATGAAAACAAAACAAAACAAAACAAAAAAGACAAGAGATCTGACAAGGCATTCAGAAAAAGTGAAAAGTAGTATTAGAGAGGATCAAGAAGTAGCTGGGGACAGGGGAACTTTAGAAAGCCTGAGAGAGTATTAAAAGAGAAAAAAAAAAAGGCTTCCAATTTGGAACCAAAGTCAATTTACACTTTGATGCTAAACTTGAAATCTGACCTCACAGTGAACATAGATAAAGCCATTCTGACTAGCAATTACCCAAAGCTGACAAGGCAAGACTGCAGAACCAGTCACTGTGGTATGTGAATTATTTTTTCAAATAGATGCCCCATTGCTGGCTGTTTGATGGCCTGTGTGAACAGACTTGGTGATCTCAGTTCCCTTCCTAGTAGATACATGTCCATATCACAAAGCCACAGCAACAACAACTGGTGTTAATTAGGATACCTGCTGGCAGTCTCAGCAGAGCCCAAAGAGTGCATAGGTATGAAGACTGGGCTACCTACCACTGCAGAAGACATGGTTAAGAAACATTTTTGGAGAAGTATAAGAGGAAAGATTGAACTGCCACTGTCTACAGAGTACCTATACTATGAATAAACAGAGGATTTTAACTTCCAAATCTGTCAATCCAGAACTTGGTCACCAGAACTAAACAGATTTAGGAGGAAGGAAAAAAATATATACTACTAGCACTTCATTAAGTCTGACCAGGCCTTCCTTATCATACAATGCATTTTAATTCTACTTGATTATAAGGTATACTACTCAGATTTTGACACAAATTTAACTCAGCCCACACAAACCTGGTGTCATCCCACTGCTCATTACTGTTAATTATTGACCTCAGAAATGCTGATTCATAAAACTGAGGTTACAGAAAACTTGTCACTGTGTGCCTTATATTACAGAACCCTTCATCATTTCAAGCTTCCACCTCAGATATTTAGCACCACGTGCCTTGTTTGTGGTCTGGGTCACCATAGATTTTAAAGGTCAGCATTACACATTTGGTTGTAAGCAAGTTGAGAGCTATGTTCCATGCCTATGCAGTGGAACATAACTAGATTCCTATTCCCCAAAGAGGTGAATGGAAATCAACTGAAGCAGGGTTTTAGCTATCTGGATAGATAAAATACCAACATTAAAATATATATTTGCTAAGAGGTGGAAGGGTACACTGTTTACAAGCTGAAATCCACTGAGTGATCCATAGCCTATAAGAAAGAGAAGCTGAAGTCATGTTCTGGGAAGTAGAAATACCAGGTTGTTAAATGGGGTTATTAGAAATACAGGCAGAGAATGGAAATAGAAAAATGTTAGGATGAAAGTTAGATATAGAAAGTGAAAGCAATAGTCTGAACTCCCAGCAAAAAACTTAAGCATCAAGCTGTGAACATTTACTCTCAGAATACTCCTATATGCAGATTTAGATCTGAGTTTAAAACTGTACCAACCTCCCTTTCTGGAAGGTCCTGTGTATCAAATGCTGATTTGGAAGCACAGTGCGCTAGACAATCATTTTCCTCATTTGATTCAGAAAAGCACAAATAACTAGAATGATATATAAATGTAATTGTCACTGTCTCTCTTATTTTTTAGTAACTGCCACAAACCTGAGCTCTAGTATTTAATGAACATCCCAGGCAACCTACTCAGACTTAACACACAATGCATTTTCAAAGCTGTAATTTCATGAAAACAAAAAGCCTTGAGAGAGAGAACAAGCTAACACTATTGTTTTAATATCATTTTTAAACTATAGCAATGGCAAGGTTGAAATAACCCACCTACTCCACTCTCCACCCGATATCAAGAGGTTCAATTAACCTGATTTGGTACCCTTAGGACATAGGAGTTAGCAGTGAGACAGGTAAGCGATACTACTGAAAAGGCAGCAGTACTCAGATACTCAGTACACAGTGACAAGAGTGGTATCAGACCCATAGGAGAATAGGAGTAAATGTGAATGCTACTACTCAAGTAATCAGATATGTGTCACTTATCTGCCTACTTCCTGCTATCTCTAAGAATTAATAAATGCTTCAAGCTATGGTTATTCAAATTTTCACTTTGCCAAGTGACAGTGATGGTTTCACTTTTAATTATAGCTCTAAGTAAAGTCAGTTTTCCAACCCAGGCTAATCTGGATTTGGAGTTGTAGAATGCTGTAGGGAGATAGATAAGGTGCTGAATGGTGAAAAGGAACAATAGGGAGATATGGGGAAGCGAGGGTGTTTAACTTAATACCTCCCCACTCCTCAAAAAATGCCAATTTATCACTACCCTGGTCACATTGCTTATGTGCTGTAATGCCTTCCCCTATCCCTTGTCCATCTTTGTATTTTTAGATTCTGGAAAGCACCTAGCATATTTTATTTTTCTAAAAGATATGCTCTAGTTCAACCACTGGTTCCTGGGCTAGATATAGGAATCATTGAGTAATATCTGTGGCCTGTTATGCCTTTGGCCTTAAAAACCTAAGAATTGTAGGTGCTATCAAAATACAAATAACCAACACCCAACAGGTCTCACACTTTTATCATCACAATTTCTCTTCATCCTTGAAGTCTTTAAACCACAAGTTGAGGACTTCAATAGCTCAGACATAGGTCAGGAGTTGAGTGGGTGGGTCAGATTCTGTGGCCTGAGTTGTGCAGGAGGTCAGACTAGATGATCATAATGGTCCCTTCTGACCTTAAAGTCTATGAGTCTAAGGAATGCATTGTGAAAATTTGATATTAGTTGTTGTAAAGAAGTTACTCCCTTGGCATGCTGGATTCCCATCTACCTGTGTCCCTCATTGGAGTGGTTCTTGACATGTCATTACAACTTGATTTTGGAAAATATGAATTGAGCACTGATGAGGTGAAAAACTGTGGTGTTTTAATGAGACCTAGGTTACAGCCATCGTTATCTCTTGCTCTCTGCTGTCCTCTCCACTGTACGCAGGGCTATTGCTTTTTCACAAAGTCTTTGGTTTACCATTACGGCTAGATTGTTCCTGCTCAAAGCCATACACGCAGGGATCCATGAGGAGGGGAAGAATATTGTTGGTGTTGGAGTCACTATGCGGGAGAATGTGCCCCATCCCTCCCCATCAACCCAAGTGTGACAGACAGGAATTTCCTGCAACAACTTTGAAAAACCTGATTGAATTAAGCTTAATCATCTTTGGGATCCATTGCATTAAATGGAAAGTTTATGTACTACTGTGGGCTGGGATTGTATGTAACCTCTCTATGGGAGAAAGATGATATGAGGAGTAGGAGTTCAAAGTTGAAAACATGAAAGACAAGAATGGACTTTTGGGACAAGGAAGTGCACTTCCTGGGGGACACCTAGAGAGAGGTTAATGCAAATCTCCCCTTCCTCCATTAGGCAAAAAATCTTGCCTTTTGAAGCTACATCCTGAGGAGAAAGTTTTTGTCTGCTGGTAACCTGTTGCCAGAGACTGGAGATCAAAGGCCCAAGCTGTATAAAGAAATGGATGAACTGCTGAGCTGGTTGTTCTGGCTCTGAATCTGACAGTCATAGGCACTGACTCCACGGATGCTCCAGGGCTGGACCACCCATGGGCAGCTCCAGAACAGCTCCTCCCTTTCCCCCCAGCACCTCCCACCCTCCAGTGGCCCCAGCAAATCTACACCTCCCCCGAACCACAATCAGCTGTTCCACAGGAAGCACTGGTGCGCAGGGAAAGGAGTGAGGGCATGGTGTGCACGGGGAAGAGGGTGGAATGTGGAGGGAAGAGGTGGGGTAGAGGAGGGCAGGAAGGGGCCTTGGGGGAAGGGGTGGAGTATGGGCAAGGCACATTGGAAGGTCAGTGCCTCTGCTGACAGTTATGGACCTATAACCACAGGGAAAAGCAGTTGTGGGTTTTGAAGGACTGACACCTACCAGAACCTAGGCTGGAACTGAGGGTGACCTCTGGTAAGCATTTTAACATGCATGTAGGTTCTTTGGTTATTTTTAACATTTTCTTTGCAGTACTTTCATCTTAAGAATAAATATGCTTGCTTAGAAAGGGCTGTGGGACTACTTGTAACTGTTAGCAATTATGCTGCTCATAGCCTTTGGGGAGAAAGCAGAGCACAGATGCTGGCCTGTTGAGGTGGTCTGGCCTGCGGGGAATATCACAGTGTAAGGCAGGGACCTGTCCTCAACCTAATCCTTATAGAGTTAAGTCAAATCGTTGAACATCCTTACAACTGTGCAGCCTGGGTGAGGGGGCGGGGGGAACCTGATCAGGAGGGAGAGACACACAAGTTTCTGCCTAAGGCCACGTCCAGACTACCCGCCGTATCGGCGGGTTAAAATCGATTGCTCGGGGATCGATATATTGCGTCTAATCTAGATGCGATATATCGATCCCCGAGCGTGCTTATATCGATTCCAGAACTCCATCAACCCCAACGGAGTTCCGGAATCGACAGGGAGAGCTGAGAACATCAATCCCGCGCGGTGTGGACGGGTGAGTAATCCGATCTTAGATATTCGACTTCAGCTACGTTATTCACATAGCTGAAGTTGCGTATCTAAGATCGATTTCCCCCCAGTAGAGTGGACCAGCCCTAAGAGAGGTGACAACTAGAAGCCAGAAGCCTTTTGAGTGGTGCCCAGTATGGACCACAGATGAGGAATATAAGTGCAGTTACCCTGAAACTGTGACACCAACTACACCCTAAAGGCTCAAAAACAAAAACCTGTAATGGTAAACAAGAACCTGTAATGGGGCACCTCCCTCAGGTACACGGCTTTGTGGCCCTGTCAGTGCACAGCTCTCAACACCCATTCAGGGTCTTCCAATCAGCTACCCAGACCAAATTACTTCAAAACAAATCCCTCCTGTGGAGGGGCCTAGTTTATTAACTCTTTACAGAGTGCATGCCACCTCTTTCAGTCTCCTGAGTTCACACACACTCAGGGTCTGCATAAGAATCCCAATCAGGTTCCTTTCCTTCTATTCCTTCCAGAGCTGGGTTGTACTTTTGGCCAGCTGCAGGGCCTTGGCCAGCTTCTCCTCCAGCGGGGCTCTTTCCTCCAAATCACTCTCTTTATCTTTATGCTTGGAGGGGGTCAACACTACACACAGACCTTCTCCTGCTGGTGTTTCTCTGTTATGAGGAAGGAGGCAGCAGATATGCTGGTCCCCTTCCCAAAACTCATCCCAGCTGGGGAAGAAAAGAGGGGAGCCTCACTCCACCTACTCTGCAAGGGTCCTGGTCCCAGGCCCTTAAAGAAACATAACAGGATTTCTCCCAGACTAGACTTATTCCCAGGATTGCTTCCTCTCTACCAATATCTCCCCACTCCTCGTATGTATAAGACCTCTCAAAAGCTTAAATGGCCATGCCAGATGACAGGGGGTGGACTGCCCCCTAGGCACTACTTAAAAGGATTGCCCCATCACAAAATCCAGCTTTTTTAAAGGCATGATTTTGGGGTCTGATTCCTGATTTTTGAATGTCTGAGGTTGACAGTGCTGGTTTGCTCTGTAGATAATGGGTGTGGGCTCTTTCTTGAGGCTTATGCCCAACTGGCCTGCTCAGAGCAGGGAGATGAGTTGGGGAAGGATTTCACTGGCTCCAGGTTTGTTTACACATTTCTAATTTTAATGCCTAAATCAGATGAAAATATTAGCCTTGACTTTTTCCTTTATTGAAAAATATTTAGAAAACAGCTAGGAAAAAGAACAGTAAGCCAAAGTATTCAACGTTACAGAATATAAAACAACATACTGTGCTGGCAAAGGATGTGACCACTGTACTGTTCACAAATGGAGCTACTAAGACGGAATAAATGCTTTGAATTTGAGTAAATGTTCACAAGCCTCACAAAAATGTTGCACTCTTCCTGGCATGAGCTTTTAAGAAATTCCTGTGCAAGAGACCATGCCACACGGAGTAGGCTCTCTGGTTTTATGTCAGATTTTTCTTTTCTTAACCCTTTTTGGGGAGGTATAATAGGTTCATATTAGAAAGCATTTACTGGTGTTTTTCAACAGCAGCAATAACACGTTTATGCACTGAATTTATACAATAGAAAAGGGCAGATGCAAAATCTGTCCATGCAGAGTTCATTCTGGAGTTGCTTCTACCTTAACAGTGCTAGCATGTTATCTGGAGTCCAAACTGTGACTCCTTTGTTACAAATCATTGTGTAACATGATCCACATAGAGCCCGATCAACATATCTGAGTTGGTTTTGGTGGAGAGGAATGGGTGAGTTAGGAAGTCGGAACATGGGCAAAAGGGTCTACGAGAGGTAAACCACAAATTGTACAGTCAACTGGGCTTTTATGTGGGCTTGGGATACATGAAAACAGGACAGTGGAAATCCCTGCAGAGACTGTATTCTCCCCTTCCTCTTGGTTTTCTTCAGAAAGAGGAGCCAGATGGCTGTCCCTCTAATGCCACCAGTTATTGATTTGAGAACTTTCAGAAAAGCTTCTTTGCTTTCTACCTCACGGTGGCAACCAAGCACCCTATATGCCAAGACCTGAGCAAATCCTGATTAAGTGCTGGTGGCATCTAATCTCCATTGCCCTTTTTTTGGTTTTTTTAAATGACAGGGATACAGCAATGGTCAAAGAATATTAATAAACACAGCAATGTGATTTCTTGAGATTGATCCTACAAGATCAAGTCCTCCCTCAACCCAGTGTACACTTCCAAGTAATACAATTTCAGCCCTTACCATACAATTAAACCATACACTAATTGTAGTGTTCAGGAACAAACATACATTCTGGCATGTGCAGCTACTAAAAGTTTATGTGTTCAGTGGCATTGTCTCCCTCTTTGCTTATGGTTATGAGACAGCTGTTTGTTTGTTGTTTTCCCACTTAAGCAAACAAATGTACAAGAACCAAAGTCCTCACCCCTTCTCTCAGAAAATATACATCCCTAGCATAGTTCATAGAGTTCATTACAAACTTAGGAGGAAAATTTGAGAGAGCTTTGCTGACATATTACAACAATATACTGGCCTAGCGAAACAAGCAAAGGTTTCATTTCACTCAGGAAATAGAGGAAACTTATTCAGAATCACACATGGGACTGAGGGGGAGTATGAACCACTAGCAGCTGCGGGTAAAAAGAGATATAGACTGAGATTCTAACAGCTTTACCACTAAGGCTACTGTTTGAGCTGCAATGAAAATTAAGGTACCAATGTAAAACAAATGCTCTTCATTTTTAGGTCTGACTCATGAGCCAGATCCTGTACTCTTGAAGTCAATGGGAGTTTGACCATCGATTTCTCAGATGAAATATCAGATTTTACTTCCACAGAGCAGGCTGGAGTCCACAGAGTGCACAGCCTTTGAGGCACTCTTGCTTTTCCACTACTACTGAAAAACAGTCCTCTTGCGTACAGCAGCTGCAAGGGGTGTTGGGACATCTGTTGTGATACAATGAGGGATATCTACACAAAGTTACAAAGCATTGTATTTCGGTTATCTTGCAAAAAACAAAAACAATCACCACCAAACAGAGGCAGATATGAATCTGAGGGTTCCCTTTTTGAGATACATGAAGCAGATGAGCAAAAAGAAATCTGTCTATGATTAATAAGCCTTTATAAAAATCAGGGCAAAAACGTTAAGTATTTCTTGCTGAAAGGTGAGGTGCCAACTTCTGCTCTCAATGATACACCGCTAACTTCACTGGGATGCCATGCAGGTAATTGCATGTGTGTGATATTCGAGGGTAGTAAAGATATTTCTCCAATATCCATCAAAGAACACTGCAGTAAAATAAAGTTGCACCTAACATTTACAACAAATCATTTCCCTAGGTCATGTGAGTGTTGAACATCAATATATTTTTCACTACTAGGAAGATACTATCAAGTTAACAACAGAACATCATTCTCACCTGCCTGCCCAGATTTTATTATGAATTAAATGGCAAAATGTTACATGCTTTGTTTTATTTTAACCGCCATATTTTATATCTTGTTCAAACAGGAATGGTCACCTTGTTAAAAAAATCACTAAAAGGAAGCCGAGGCTTTTTAGTGGATTCGTCTGGACATACTGACTTCGTTTCGGACAAACTTGAATGAGCTGTAGTTTTTTTTTTCAGCTTGTTTCATCACATCTAATATCACACACAACACCCACTGCAAGCGAGAGTTCTGAGCTCTGCAAAGAGAAAATGTTATAAGAGAGGCCAATAGAATGTGTTCAATGTGCAGAGCCCCAAGCCTTAAAATAGTGAGAGTTCGAAAGAAAGTGTGTTTGGACAGAGAGCTGTTTGAGGAAAAACAGAAAAAAATTGAAAGCTGATGGAGCAGAAAAATGTACCATTAATTTATTTCTGCTAACCAATTAACAAATCATGGATGTTCAGCATCTGCAGAGACAGATGACCTGACAAACTAGGTTCATTTTTCTCAGTATTGTCAGCGCACACAAATTAAGAACAAAACAAACTTTGTCACCCATCCTACTGTGTAACACCATATTATACAAACCAGAGTGTTATTTTTTGGTTTGGTGTTTTTTTTTGCATGATCTTTTGCATTGCCATTTGCTCTCTTCTCTAAGTGATTGCACTGTTATTAATTAGAGGCTATGATGTATTGGACTATATCTGTACAACTTATGAATTCTGTTTGAGACTGTGAAGTTTTATTATGAAAAACTGCTGCACCATCTGTGACTCCATGTGGCTTTACCATGGCTTACAGTTCCTGTAGCAGACACACACCAGACAGGGCCAGTGTGAAATACTTACAATTAACAATAGTACTTTAGACGTCACAATAGATTATGCTAAAAAAAGCAGCTACATCCTTAGGGGGAAAATAAACAGTTTAGTTGATTCCTCTGAAGGCAGGGTGGAGGCAGAAGCAGTGGAAACTTACTGGGAGAACAAAAGATGCCAGGTAATGAATGAGGAGGGGCTTAGATAAAGAAATGTTCCTGAACAGGGGCCAGACAGGAAGAGGAAGAGTGAGGCAGGAGAGATCAAGGTCACAGAAGCTGGAGGGGAGGGGCGGGGCTTCAGGAATGAGAGGTCACTCATCAGCTATTGCCTCATGAGACACAGGGGCCTGGCCCCGTTTTCCTAAGGCCAGATCTTGGCCCCAAGTATTCTGGATAACCCAATGGGCTTGGATTCCAGCCCAAAGAATGCCCTGGCATGATGAGGAAACTGAGGCAGGGACATGTGTGTAGTGTTTATTGTTTTGTATAATCTAGACTCTGCTGTGTTTTAGATGAAAAATTATAAAATAGCATAAACATGTTAGTCTACACAAAGTAGGTGTGCTGGCTGCTTTACAACTACTGCATGCCCCTGAGAGAGTTAAACTGTAAACCAAATACGTACGAGCAATAATTATTTGCAGAGTCAATCATAACAAGAAGGAATCTATTCAGAGCCAGCTACCAATCCCCATGCTCACATTCAGTAGTAGGTTCTCTGCTCAAGCAGTCCCACTGATTTCAATGACTAGGCCCTCAGTTTGGGAATTCACATTTGAAGAAAAAAATGTTAAATCCCAAACTAAAGTTTATGGGTCATCCACTGACTTCAGTGGAACAGGAGACGCTCTACTCTTGGCAGTATAGACTCACACGCTTAAGTCTTTGCAGGATTGGGTCTTTATTGCACAACTTCTTTCCACTTATGCACTACAACAACGGGGAAGAGGAGCTCATAATAAGCACAGATGGACTTGGATAGCAAAATTCCAGCTCTGGGTTTCATGAACATTAGTTCCCTTTGAAATATTAGAACTAACAAAGGTTTGCCAACTCTTCTCATAGGCTTTTATAGAGAGATGTCCATCAAAGCATGTCGATACAGATTCATCAATTCAAAAAGGGAAAGAGACCATTGTGATCATCAGATCTGATCTCCCATATGGGACAGGTCATGGAACTTCCCCAAATAATTCCTAGAACGTGTCTTTTAGGAAAAACATCCAATAAAGGACGTCCATAAAGGATGAGGAAAGGAATGTTTCTTCAAGGTTAGGAACCCGGTATAGCTCATCATGAATAAACCAATTTTAATCTCAGTTCAAGTATAATATTTGGCTCCTTTTTTCTGTTTTAGATATTTTGCAGATACTTGTGCTTTGGGACTGGGGGTGACGTGAAATTTTAAGAAATTTGATTAACAGAAAACAAATCATGTTTTTTTCCCCCAATTACGTTTATACAAAATCCCTGCTTTAGTTCTCTGGATTATCTTTCAGTTTACATTAGAAAGATAGCAAAATATGGTGAACAGCATACCTGCTGCCAGTTTTATACTGTTTGCTTTAAAAAAAAACACACACACACACAGAGTTAGGCAAGTTCTTGTTCTCAGGAAATAGACAAGAAAGGTCCTTTATTCTTTGGTGCATAATCTAATGGTTGCCACACCCCCAAAACTTCAGGCAGATTTGAACTGTACATGCATAAATAGTATGTGTTATATTGACCCAGTACACTTCTGGATAACTGAATCAATGGAATGAAGGACGCAAAGAGCTAAATGTTTCTTGGCAGCATCTAGATTATCAGAAAAGCAAATAAATGAAGAATGGCCAACATAAAAGTTCAACAGATGTCCAAAATGCACTGTAAACATAATGGGTCAGTGAGGCTAGGGCCCAGCTTCCCTTTTTGCAGGCATAATTCGTGCCTACAATTCTCCAATTTGCTCCCACAAAAAATGGAAGACTGCCCTAATTAACAGTTACCTCATCCCCATATCTTTTTAATAAAGCCTTTGATACAGTGTCTCAATTCCTTTTTTATGTGGGAGAAGGAGGATGGTCCTGTGGTTTGGCACATGCGTGGGACTCAGGAGACTGAGCTCACTTCCTTGCTCTGCCACAGATTTCCTGTGTGACCTTGGGCAAGTCATTTAGGCTGCCTACGGTAGAGGATGTGATTTCCCCTACTTGTGTACATATACTTGTGCTAGCTTTCACTGAGATAGCACAAGCATAAAAAGCAGTGTTGCCCACATAACAGCAGCATGCGGCTCAGCCATGTAGTGTACAAACCTTCCTGAAACTGGTGGGTACATGCACAGAACAGCTAAGCCATGCTGTCGCTACACTACTATTTATACTAGGGCTAGCTCAATGGGAGCTAGCATGAGAATGTCTACATGAGCAGGGGATTCTTAGTCTCTTCGTGCCTCAGTTGCCCCCAAATAAAATAGGGGAAATAATTCTTCTTCAGCTTACAGGAGCATTAGAAGGATAAACACATTCAAAACTGTAAGGTCATCAAATATTATGGGAATAGGGATGCCATTAGTACCTAAGATAGATATTTAGAGTACATGCTGATTTTGAGGAGGAGGAGAGTTACAGACACCCATCAGAATAAGTAGCATTAGCACCACTGCTCTTTCATCGAGAGTAATAAGAACAAACATCAGCTACAGGCTAATCTAAATAAGAATGCTTTGCATGAGTCTCCAAAGCTCATTTCTGACTCTGGTCCACCATCACAAAGGGCAGCTAACACCAGAGGAAGAGTGCCTCATAAAAAGAAAGCCCTGCTGCCAGTTGTGGGATAAATCAGAGCAAGCTGATCTTAACCGCTGCAATGGGGATAGACGGAGAGATGGCTCACACGGCTTTGTAGATGGTCCTTAACACTGACTTGCACCTAGCTATGAAAAAGAAGCTGGTAAAATGTGTTCCTAAAGGCTTTCCCCACACAGGTGGTGGGCAATTGCATTCCCCTCCAGGTGCAGCTTCTGAGTGGACTTTAAGAGTAGCCCTAAATTGCACTAGCCTACCCTGGAGATGACAAAGGCATGAATGACCATTGCTTGGTCTGCATCACATCAGACAGGAGTAGTCACATCCTCCTGGCAACTTGTTGCTGCCGAAAGGCACTGGAGACACTACCACCATACAGTGCAACAGCTCCAAATGAGACAGAGGCTGCAAACCACTTTGGAGAGAGGTGGAAAGTTGACAGCGCAGAAACTTCCTTCTACTAAGTATTTCCCATTGACAACAAGCATCATTTCCATGTGGCTGAGTCACTGAAGCCCCTAACTGTCAGGGAGTAAATAAAAAATATATGGAGATGTACTGATCTCATAGAATTGGAAGGGACCCTGACAGGTCATCGAGTCCAGCCCCCTGCCTTCACTAACAGGACCAAGTACTGATTTTGCCTCAGATCCCTCAGTGGCCCCCTCAAAGGGGTGGAGGTGGGGGCGGCTCACAACCCTGGGTTTAGCAAGACAATACTCAAACCACTGAGCTATCCCTACCCAGCCCATAGAACAATGAGACAGCAGAATTTCAGTTTAATTAAAAGGAGCTAAGGCTGCCCTTCCTCACATCACTCCCCAGTGATCTATCTGCTGGGAAAACCAAACTCAAACTCCACTCCAGGGAAAGGGGCAGGGCTGGATGGCCCCTGCGTATACATAGTCTACCAGGGCTCTGCTTTGAAATACAGGAATATTTGAAAACCCATCAGTATTTCTTAGATTCCACCGCCTACATTGCTGTTTACTCTCTGTGGCTCAGCCATGTTTTTGGTCATTTCCAGAAATGATCTATCCAGGAATGACACTGAAGGACTGAAAAGACGGACTGGCAAAAAACGGAACTTCAGCCGCCAGTACTTTGAGGATGGATTTTACAAATTTTAAGGTACCCCTGAATATGGGGACATTGTGTGTGTGGTGCCCGTTAGCAGGTATTTGCCAGTCAGTTCATATTTAAGCACATATGTAGCACTGCAAATGTACTTGCCACTTTTAGAATAAAACGTTCTCATGTCATAAAGGGTATGATCACATAAGAAATCACAGAATGGACCAGATAAAATGTAAGACAATAGTTTAGGTAAGAATAACATCACTGGAGTCCATTCTTATTTTTCTTACCTAATTTAGTGTTTGTCTAAACAGCTTTTACACAGCACTCATCTCCATGACATCAGGGCACTTCATTTAAGATACGGTACACCAAGGACTGAGGTTTCCATTACACAACAAATTCCACTTTTTCAATAATGGTCCCCAATCCATGATCAAAGCCTTCAAGTGGACCAGGATAGAAAGAACTGTGTTACACTGCAGCTCAGGAGTCCTCTCCCATCCTCCAGTCTGCTATTGTTTGTTCAACAATGTGGCAGAAATGTGCCAACCAAGGATTTTTGCCTACACTGCCTTTTCAGCAGCTTCTCCCAAAGGCAGGACTGAAAGCATCTCATGCAATATTTTTAAGAAGTCAGGGAAAGCCTAATTAAAAACATTGCTGGATTATAAAGTAAAACAGGCCACATTAATATTTGCTGTGGAGTTCAGTAAAACAAGAGGTACCAGCTATCATTCTCATGAAGACTGACGAGCTGATTGTCGGAGGCGCTCAGTACTTCCATGTGAACCAATGGGAAGATGTGGAGAATCAGCATCTTGGGAAAAAATCAAGCAGTGAGTTTTTGAAGTGTGAAAAATCGTGTTTCCTTCATTTCTGGTCTTTGAAGCCTCAGCAGTGGGTGACAAGCGTTCAGTAGCTATAATTAAAGATGCAAAAAGATTCTGCACTTGAAGTACTGATCTGTAAATGCTCAAAATAATGGCAGTTACCTTTTTCACTGTTGACTGTAATCTAAAAGGTCCAGGTTGAATGCTCAAAATGTACATCTCACAAGAGTGTGTTTGTATTTTCCCAACTGTTGTGCTACCATCTACAAAGCACAGCATTGTTCAACAATAGCTACGGAACGGAACATGGACCCAAGTTGCAGGTTTGCAGCAGGAATGTGTTTCAAGTCAATCACTGCTGGCTGCTGGAATTCACATAATGTAAGCAAATTTTGTACAGAATAACAAAAGGAAAAATGGGCAATGTGAACATCCAGTAGTAAGTTAAATAGGTCTATTTAAACTCCTGCTTGGAGAGCTCCACACCACAGAGCTGCACCAGGGTTGGTTTTGTTTTTCATCATCATCATTGGTGATAGTGCCCTCACTCAACCCCACAGGGCAGGACTGGAGTCAACTATTGCTCACACTTCAGCCTTACCTTTGGGGCAAATCCAGTCCTCAAATCCACTATCCCCAAAGAAGGCCCTAAAGGACTGGTGCATTTCTAGGGTGCAGAGGCAAGAGGGAAGAATGTTGGGAATCTATGCAAAGGCAGTGGCAGCGGTCACATAAATGTGCCATATCTTAAATTAGATTGTAAGGTCTTTAGGGCCACAAAAAACAGCAGCACCAGCCACTGTAGCATAGTAAATGAACATGAAAAGCTGTGTGAGGCTTTGCTCTGTGCAGGAGTGTGGAGAGGTGGAGTGTTCTGCCTTTCTGTATGAGGGAGGGAATTTAATGATGTTAGTGGTGGAGGTAGGTGAGGCCATGACTGGCTAAGGATATGGCCATGATTGGCTCTCTGCTTTGACACAAAGTGGCACTGCCTCCAACATTTCTTTCCCTTCCTGTGAGGTTTGATTGGGCTGTCATTGACCTCAAAAGAATGCTGCTGTCTTAGCTCCACCTGTGTGAGATGATCTCTTTATCTCATGGACTGCTTCCAGATATACAGTATTAAATCTCCAGATGGCAATTTTAACCAATACTCTACAATTAACATTTGATGGCCCACAAATGCATTATGAAGTTCACTACTCAAAATGATTTGAGCTGCTGGGATTGAAAGAATTATGCTCTAATCGTCTGGCTTCATCCAGCCCATTTGGAAAGTTAATGTTTTTCAATTAAATCTCCCACTGGGACTCATCTACTTTCACAGCACCAGCACAGCCAAGTTACACTGATTAATTACCACTACTTGCCCTTCTACCTCAGAGAATCTCAGTAAGGTGTCCAGTAACTAAAGTGCTTTAGTAAAACTACAAGGGAAATGAACATGTTATGTAATTCTGAATCTGAAACTTCAAAGGGTTTTACAAAATTGAAAAAAGGAGCCAGAGGATTACAGGCCTCCAGCGTTTAAGATCTCAGAGTATGCAAGGTTCAGACCTGACTCAGTACCCAAACAAATAAATCCCAATTCATACTGGAAAGCCTGCCCACGTAGGTAATCACAGTTCATCAAACAGAGCATATGAATGTAGAAATTAAGTTACACTTTCAATTCTGGAGAGGTAATAGAGCTGCCAGATTTACAATCCTCAATTTACACTACATGTATCTTAAATATCAAATGGGTAGTACAAGGGAGGAAGCCATCCTTACAAGCCGACCACTCTCGGAAGAAATTAAGCCCAGTATTTTCATTATTATGGAGTCTTCAGTACTGACCACATAGAGGATGTAAGATAATTTCTATTCTAAACCCAGTTGTGGCCACAAACCCTTCTCCAATTATTGCAAAGAAAGCTGAAAGCTCATTTCAGCCAGAATTTTGGTAGGCTGAGCCTTTTGTGAAAAGTTTAATTACACAGTAATGTCCACATTGTGAGCCTTGAGGAATAAGTGTTTTCCCTCTAAAACTTGTTTGACTTTTTATCTGTTCATGAGTCAAAACCAGTTTTGCCTAAAGACCAAGTTGTTCTTCACATTTATACCAATAAAAACTAGCACATACACCTACTTTTGTATGTTTGGAATTCTTCAGTTATTCTGCAGTTTTTCCACCAACACTCAAAACTCTGTAAAATAGTTATGGAGTTGTAAAACTCTGTTTTCCAGCTAGAGAGATGTCAAGACTCACAGACATCACAGGCTCTCTGTTGGCTACTGCAGCATGAAAAGCATTCACATGCACAGTTAATAATCGTTAATCTATTTTATTTTATTTTTAAGTTGTTCTCAACTTGTTCCATATCCCAGCTTCTTTTGCTGTACCAGACCACACTGTGGTCCCTTGCCAAGATCTAGCTGGGACCATGTCATGTGGCACTGCTCTCCAGTGTACCTCTTTGTGGCCTCTCGTGGCCTGCAGATGCATTGCACTCAGCACCCCCTTTAGGTTCAATCCATTACCTAGACTAGATTCATTCAAAACATACACCCCTTTCACAGGGTCTGCTTTAAGTCTTTTTACAAAGAGTAACTCATTTCATTAGTTCACGTGCACTCTGGGCCCATAAAACAGAGTCATAGTCAGCTTTCATGCCCTTGTTCAGCAGGTCCTCCCCAGAGGGTTTAAAACATTCTGTCTCCCTGGAGCTGGGTTGCAGCTCATCCTCAGCCGAAGGGGGGAAAGGGGAGCTTTTCCCATAGGCGTGGGAACTAGGGACGCAGGGGTGCTGATTGGTGGAGGTGCACACGCCCGGGGACCTGGCTGCCAGCCCCAAGTGCCTGGGGTCACAGCCTCAGCTCTGCGGGGAGTATGGGGGGGGGGTGGATGGGGTAAGGGGGCTGGCTTTAAGCACCCCCACTATTAAAAATGTTCCAGAGCCACTGGCCTTGCCAACCCACCCTATAAGGCTCCAGGCCCCACATTCTTAAAGAAACAGTAACTGATTTGCTCCCAACACACTACTTATTCCCCGGGCCACTTACTCTGGACCAGTATCTCTTATTTTAAAAAAAATCTTAAAGGGCTAAGCTAGGTGATGGAGATGGAGAGGTGGGACATACTTAACCCCTTCATACTCATTCTTACCATTTAGCAAGAGCAGGGTGGTCACAACCCCCTGACACTTGTTTGTAGTCCCCACCTTAAGCACCCCTGCTCTAAATTATTTTGATTATGGTGAGAAAGATGATCAAAAAGGAGGGTCTTGCTGCATAACCTAAACAAGGCCAGTCATTGGATTAAACAACTCACTCATCCCACATGGTTTTATCTCCAGCTCTCAGATGCTTCACCTGGAGCTTTGTAAGCTGCACTGTCCCAAAGGAGCACAGCTCTCTTGGGGGGACAGAGAGAGAAATGAGGGCCCAGATCCACAAAGGGACTTAGGCATTGTAATGCTTTGGCACCTAGAAAATCACAGGAATGCTGCAATTCACAAAGGCTGAGTTAATCTACCTAGGCTCCCTAGACAATGAATGGGGAGAACCAACTGTCTTACTAGAGATAGGCACTTAAGTCATTCCTGGTGAGAACTCACCTTATGGCTCTTAGCCCATTGATAAGCACGCTCTCTGAGGTTGTGAGAGACCCAGGTTCAATTCCCTCCTCTGCCCAAGGGGGAGAAATTATTTGAACAGGGGTCTCCCCACCTCTGATGGGAGTGCTCTAGCCACTGAGCTATGGGATATTGTTATGCTGGGCTCTCTCAATCTCTCCTGAAGAAGCTGTTCTACTGGAGATAAATAAAAAGAATTCATTTGAGCAGGGGGACCGGACTCTGAGTCTCTCACTTGGGTGCCCTAGCCACTGGACTACAGAGACATCTCTCTCTGACCCAATGACTAATTATTTATCCACAGTGGATAAACTTTACCAGGAGAGGCTGAGGGAGCCCCACATCAGTGCTTAGAGCATCTCTTCTGAGGGGTGGAAGACCCCTGTCCAATCCCCTCTGCCTCTGGCAGAGAAGTGAGAATTGAACCTGGGTTTCCCACATCCCGATGAGTGCTCTAACTACTGGGCTAAAAGTTACAAGGTCGGCGGCACCGCCATCTTTTTCTGTTACCAGGTTTTGAAGGAGACCCAGTGCAGCAGGCAGCCTATGAGCACACCTACCAGATCGGGCCCCACATTGTGACTTAGGGGGATGAATGTCCATCTTGACCTGGTTCGCTGATGGCCCTGGAGCTTAGGCAGGAGTCAGATGTCTGCTTGCCTAAGGAAAAAGGTAGACACCAAGGGATGTTTAGGCACTGGGTGAGTTTAGGCGCCTCCAGGGTTCAGCATGGGACTTAGTTGGCTAAGTACCTTTGTGGTTGCTGCATCCTGACCATTGATAGCTCAACAGCTGAATATTCCCTTTTCTCTCTACACAATTATAATGTTGACTAACTAGCTACCCTCTTCCTTATGCTCCCGTAAGCTACTTTACATGCAAATGAAGTGCTCCTACTGTCTGATGAATTGATAAACAGGCCAGTTTTTGAATGGGAATGAGGTAGAAGCACTGAAGCTAGTTCTCAGCAAGATAATGAAAGGTTCTGACATATGACTCTTCTTATGGGGGTTAGTGAAAACAAAAAGCATACGTTGATATTGGCCCTACCTGCTGCTTACACTATAGGTCTGCGTTCTGTCATAACAAGCCAAACCCATATCAGTTTCTGCCACCCCTTCTTCATTATCATGACAATGCACAGGTTCTGCCAGGGAATCACTCAAAGCATCACCACCTAGCTGCTCCAAGGCCTTAGTTTCAACACAGTCCACAGAGATGCCACTGCCCCCATTCCCAGCCAAAATATAGAGAATAGTTTCAGACCAGGTTAACCCAGATCAGTTTACAAACTCTATTTTCATTGGAATTTAAAGACAAAAACAGAGCACCTTCCGATTAACAGCTCAAGAAATGGCACATGTATATATGTACTGTCGGGTTGATGATAGCCATATATTTGATCAGAGACTGTAACATGGATAAACCAAGTACAGCTTACTCAAGCATATACCAGCAAATAAGTACCCTAGTCTTTAAAAGAAGAGGATTGTATTCAGGCAGCGTGATCCCAAAAAGAGGCCCAAAATGGACTTAAAAGACACAGATTCTGCAACTGTGCCACATTGTACACACAGCACTCACACAGGAGAGAATTTTAAGAACCAGCCCCTCCACTCCCATTCTGCATCTTTGCGTCCTGCTAGCATTCATACACCAATGACGACCTTTTCCTCCTGTGTAACTTCAGCTACTGTCTTTCACACAGTCAGATTTTACTTTGGCATTTACATAATAAGGCCCCACATCAATTGAAACCTGGCACATATAGATACTGTAACACATGGCTCATTAAAACCACACTAAAGCTCCATTCTGGTATATCTCTCGAAATAGACCATCTCTTATTTAGAATCAATAAACACCAGCTGCATATCCACCCAAGTATAACAATACTACACCAGTTACCCATGTGCACATCAGCCTCTTTTGTACCCATTACTGCACTGTAACTGAGGATACAGCATGTTTGTTTATATCACTGGTATATGAAGTACCCGTGTATATCCTGTAGAGCAATACTGCACCCAGTTATTATGTTCTTATCCAAACATGCTGCTATATCTATAACATGAGCTTTTGGCCATCTTTGATTCTAATAATGTACTAAGTGAAGAATGGACTGTGCCTTTAAAAGCACAGTGCTGCTGTAGCGGGATGAAGAGAGGCCACAGAGGAGGAGAATCCCAGGAATAATTGTGGGCCCAGCAGTGGGCACTCTGCTGCCCTGTTAAAAGACATGACATACACTCCTCCCCACCTGCACCCAGCCAGCCCTGTCGGTGTGTGATGAAGGGGTAGGGCCTCACCCTAACTTTAACACTTCTGGGGAAGCTAGTGCTATTAGCACTAACCCTGCACTATGTCTGCCCTCTCCAGCCAAAGGACCCAATTCTGCCACCTTACTCATGTTGAGGTGAAAACAAAGGGGATTACTCCTGTGACCAAGTACCATCCACAGTGAAAGAGGCTCATAGCAGGGCTAGCCCATGTGCCAAGGCTCTCTTCCCCAGTTATGCACCCTCATAGGTCATGCAACAATCAGGACTTTAGTGTATGATTGTTTGCATTTTTAAAACCCATCTATGTTCTGTATATATCTCCTTAGCTAGACTTATTGATAGCACAACTGAACAACTTAATGAAATAGCCAGGAACAAGATGTACAAATATCTACTTGTACAAAACCATAAAAAAAAAACACCTAACCTCAACCTAGAGATATTGTGAAGCAAACTGCCCTGTGTTGCGGAACTGCTAGCCATGACTCTGACAGAAAGTAAGGCCTCTCTTGCCTCACAATAATATATGATGAAAACGCTGTAGTCTTCAAAGTTCTGGGGTTAGCATCAGTTTGTGCAGGACAGTAATAGATAGGTTACAGAGAATAATCTCAAGCAAACCCAACTGTCCCTCCACATCCAGGGGCAGAGGGTAAATGTTTTCATATGACTCTCCCCCAGCCCATGCTGGAATGGAGATCAGCCGTCTCTGTTGTACCATTCTCACACCTCCCTGGCCATGCAGAGGACAATGATGAGTGAGAGTAGGGCCAGAAATAACAGGCATCATCCATGGGCAGTGGGTGAAATCCCCATTCAAGGAGGCTAGCTGGCTGCCTCACCCCCTGAATGAGGCCCTGCCTCTGCCCTGCTCCCCATCACCCGCCGGAGCCAGAGTAGCCCTGAGACCCCCACTGCAGTCCAAGCCCCCCTGGGCCCTGAGCCAACAGCCAGCCCAAGCTCCGGGCTACTAGCATGAGCTGAGCCTCCACTGGCTTTGGGAGAAAGGCAGAGTGAGGGTGGGGCCTCAGCACAGAGTGTGCCCCTTAGTCCCCAGAGGGGAGGGAAATGACATAGCTCCAGCCTAAGACTAAGACAAACCACCAAGAAAGGAAACACCTCCACATTCTAAGGTGTAGTATGCACAAAACAAAATGGCAGCATTTCCTTTCAGTTACACAGCTACATGCTTTACAACTTTTAGATTTCTAAGAGCTGTTGAGCACACACAACTCTCACTGACTTCGGTATTTTCGTTTAGCATACAGGAACTATGCTATCAAATGGGAAATGAATGTATAGTAATTTAGGACTCTTCATTTAAAGTGTTCCCAACAAATGTATAGCCTTCAGTAGATGCTGAAATATAGCATAAGGATTCATCTGTTATTCATGCTGAGAGATGGATGTTGTGAAGCAAATAGGGTGTGTGTAAATGTATAAGGCTACAGCATCTGATCAGTGTGTAATTATTTTTAGAAGACACTCCTGAGGCTGTGTTCTTTATTTAATCATAAAAGTACTTGTTCCTGCATGGAAACAAAAACTGACTGCAAATTATAGGGGCACTTCTCCCAACTCCCATCCTTTTCCCAATACACAGAAACAGAAAAAATATTCTAGATTTGCTCTGTCATTAAAAAAAAAGGCATAAAGAGAGACCTACAATACTGCTGATGTCCCTTGTAGACAAATTTCCACTTGGGAGAGAGCTCTAAACACTATAGTGTATTTATTCTGTGCATAGTGAAGTGGCAGAAATATAAGACAAACTCCTAGGTTCATCATTTGGATTTTATCAGTACTTAATATATATGTTAGTAAAAAAAAATTTAAAGTCAAGTTGGGTGGACTGGCTAATTGGCTATATTAGGTAGCTGGTACAGAATAAGAACCTTCCCTCATTAACCCCCTTATAATTGCTAATTTTTTGCATATAATTTCTTAGGCTAATAAAAACATTCTTAATTTTGAGCAAAGAAGTGGAGGAGCTTTCATCAGAGCTGGCAGATGTGTAGAACACACTGCATGATGCAAGGGCCAATCTATTCTAATATAATGAGCCAGGAACTCCAGAAGTGACAGGAAAAGGCAGTGGCATTGGGCCTGTCCCAGGATGAGGATTGTGTACGCTGCATGCCAGTCAAGCAGCCAAAGCAACAGATGGTAACGTGGATAGGGCAGGAGTCTGGGGGGCATCTAGGACATCACTGGCAAGGGTAGATGTGGTGACTTGAAGCTCTGGGCCTACAGCTGGTATGAGGGTTTCCTTAACAGGGAGAGGGGAAATGAGAGGCTGCTGTATGGCTAGGTTGGAAACCCCCATGACTGCTAACTTGCAGAAACACACCTGTCTCTGGTGTTACTTTGTCCTCCCATTCCCCTCTTGGTTTATTCACCTGTCATGTATGGTCTACTCTGACATGAGCTCCGTTGGGCAGGGTCTCTGTGTTAATGGTACATGTAGCACCTAATGCAACGGAGCCCTGGGTAGGGTCATTAGATGATACTGCAGTCATAGGTGCTGGAATTAGGGGTGTGGAGGGTCCTACTGCACACCTGGCTTGAAGTGGTTTCCGCCACATACAGGGTTTACAGTTTGCTTCAGTGGCTCTCAGCACCCCACTATACAAATTTTTCCAGCACCTCGACTGCAGTGGCCTTGGACAAGTCACTTCTCTGTTTCAGTTTCCCAGTCGGTAAAATGGGACTAATCCTTACCAACACAATTCAGAGGAGCACACTAAGGATTTATCATTACCATCAAGAAAGAACACCCAAGTTCTCGATTTGTAGCACCAAGTAGCTTTGACCTGCTTCCAGAGTGAAAGTGCAGACTAAACAGACAGGAGGATGTTGTCTTAATCCTCTTTCACACTTTAATGTTTGCCTGCCAAACAGCTACAGAGTTCCCTAGGGACCTCTTCTTTTGTCATCATCCTGTTATTCTTCTCTCAGCCCTCGTCCAGACTAACCCGCGGCATCGGCGGGTTAAAATCGATTGCTCGGGGATCGATATATCGCGTCTAGTCTGGACGCGGTGTATCGATCCCCGAGCGCGCTTACATCGATTCCGGAACTCCATCAATCCGAACGGAGTTCCGGAATCGACGCGGAGAGCCGCGGACATCGATGCCGCCCCGTCCAGACTGGTGAGTACCTCGATTTTAGAAATTCGACTTCAGCTACGTTATTCTCGTAGCTGAAGTTGCGTATCTAAAATCGATTTTAATTCCTAGTCTGGACGTGGCCTCAGAGAGCAAGCCTCTGCTTTTTTAAATGCTAATGCTGCTAACCCCTATCAGTTACTTGGTTAACGTTTTCTCAGTACTCAAGCCAAATATAGGAAATGGACCCCACCCGCCACTTGTGTCAAACCCCAGAACTCAACTGTGAACAGTCTGGTGTTCAAGTCAAAAACAAAGCTATGCAATGATGTTTTTTTATCCTTCTATAGAAAAGAAAGTGGATGCAATACATTATATTCCTGGCTAGCTTTTGCTAGATTCAGAAATGAGAAGCTTGTTGAAAGCCATTGTCAGAACATTCATCATCATCATCACTTTTTTATTTGCTCTTTGTTCTGCAGAATCAGTAAGCAGAGTAGAGTTTCTGAGGCTATGTGCTTGATCATACTTTGTTTCAGTGTAAAACTCCTAAGAAAACAATCAGATGAACTCCCCCTCCATATTTTGTACTAGATTTTTCTGATTGCCAGACAAAAGGATAATTAATTAACCCTCAATGGCATCTAACATCCTGATGACTAATTAAATCCATTGTGCCACCTGGCACAGCATGTCTTGTTTAATCTAGTGCATACTAGATTAACCCTATATCAGTAGGGCTAGATTTTGCCATCATTTACCCCAGCCAACCCCAGTAAAGTCAATGGATTTGCATGTGGTATGACTGAGGTCAGATTTATGATTTTAATCATTTAATCCACTGTATAATCTGACAGCCAATATGCCTTTTTGTTCAAGAAATAAATGTTCTTTCAATTCCAAATTGAAATAATAATTTGTTATCCAAGAGCCCCTCAAACATGATGAGGTGCCTTCAATCTAATGTCACTTAGAAGAGAGAAAACAACATGAAGCTCAGACTTTGTGCCTGTAACTTTCTTCCTCTACAGAATTCAACTGGGTGGATGGGGTCCAACTGCTGAAGAAAAGGAGCATGCTCTTTTACAGTATAAGGAAATGCATTGTGTATACATGACAAAAAAAATTCATCAGCAGTCAAAGATAGACAATGCAGGTTGGAAATACAAACAATGAATTCATGTTTGAAACAGCAATGTAACAACATTGCTTAAAATAGACTATACAGTCATTTAATATTGCAAATAAAAACTCTAGTCTAGAGATGGTGATAGTTAGAGCCGCTCTTTCACAAGAGCATAGTATGCACCATCATAAAAAAAAACACTAGACTATCCACACAGCTTAACCACCAAATTGCCTAAGTAACTGTCTTTTGTTTTAAAGTCTTCAATTTGTTGGACATGAAGGAAGTGGCAACCAGAGGATGATTGAAATCTATGATCTGTCACCACAGAGAGCGTTAATGCACGGACACTGTGAAAACAAAAAGCAGTAAAACAGAAATAAGATAAGTCAACTAGATAAGTACAAGATGGTGCCTCTAACTTGCCTGCAAATTATGAGAAAATAGTGGCCTTATTCCATGGGAAGCCTACTGAAATAATGGCACTTTACACTATGTCCAAAGCACAGTGCAAACGGTGAATAACGTACAGTGTTAAAATGCATCACTGTTCATGTTCTTGAGAGATAATATGATTATACCCCAACTAGCCATAATGAGTAGATGCTAATTTCTGGTTTTCATGGATTTCAGTCACTAGAGGCTAGTGCCACATGCTTGCAAAACACTACCCAAATAATGCTGGGTGAGAAGACAGGCAAGCCCTGTCCATACCAATTAAGAATGCATGCTACATGACATCACCTGAGAAGACATTACATAGCACATCCACATAGACCACTGCCTGCCAGGCTGACCCATATTGTCTCATTATTTCCCTTCTGTCATCCTTCTGTTGTCTCTTGTCTTATACTTAAATTGTAGGCCTTTTAGGGCAGAGAATGTCTTTTTGTTCTGTGTTTGTTCAGTGCCTAGCACAATGAGATCCTAAGATCCATGGCGAGGGCTTCTAGGCACAGTGGTAACACAAATAATTAACAGCAGCATAGCCCCATCTGTGAACACCTGATTGTGCCATCAGATGAAATATCACCTATCATCTAACTAAATATTACATATGTACTAACTACTGATTTCATGTGGAGTGTGGATATAACCTCAACATAAAGCTACACTGGCTCCTAAACAGAATACAAGCACTTGGTACGTCCTTACAGGAGTACTAATGCTCTTAAGTTTGCCATGATTAGTTTTAAGGCTTCAGCTGACAGCTATATTAATGACACTGAAAAACCCGATGATCAGGGCACTTGCCAGTTTTCCCCAAGTTGCTTTCAATCTGCATTGCCTTAGATATCAGCTATACAAGCCCCACAACTCTTCCCTGAGAAGATGACTATGAGCTACATGAAGCTGAATAACCAGGAAGCAGGAAAAAGTTTCTTCTTTATTTGGTATAATATTTACTAGTACAATGGGTCTGAGAAAGGGGATTGGAAGACAGTAACTATTTAGGTTTTAAACCAGTACCTACAAATACTATTGCACTGCACTATAAAATTACTAATCAAAAAAATTTAAGCTGATATTGTGAACAAACTGTCATAGCTAATACGTGAAATACATTATTCCTGATCTATGACAGAAACAGACAGATGTTTTCAGGCATTTATGGGCTTTGCCAAAGCTTCTGGGAATTTGGTAAATGCTGTATAAAGCATGGAAGAGCTATGCAGTTTTCCCCCTATTAAATAGTTGTCTTGTAACCGTGTAAACCTTCTTTCGTTAAATAACTATGCCTGAAGCCTGCAGCTTTTCATTTTCTATGGCACCCTAACAGTAGCAATTGCTTCTGTTCTTGCATTCTGGAATCTCCAGGAAGCAGCCAGCATTTTTCTCTCTCACTAAAAAGGACCCTGTTTCCTTTCTTTGAGCTGTAGGATTTCATCATCAAAACCTTCCTGAATGAAACAAGATTAAGTTGAATGGCTCAGAAAAGCAGAACTGCACAGCATAGCTTTGAGTGACCACCAATTTATATAGCACATGAGTTAATTATTAGCATCATTTGATTTCTAATTAGTAAATCCCCCTGGAGATAAATGCTGAAGATTTATCTCGGACTATCAACACAGGGATCGGCAACCTCTGTTTTTGAGTTACAGGTCATTACAATTAGCACCAGAGGCCAGAGGTAGACTGGGGACCCAGAACAGCTCCTTGGACTTTGCAGGGCAGTGTGCATTAAGGGAAAATGGGAACCATGAAGAGTTTATAAGCTCTGCAGAAGAGAGAAGAGCAGGGGAGCCAGGAGTTCGAGCACCACAGCTTTTTAGCTCAGTATTTTTAAAAGACATGGACATTAAACAGCAACAGTTTAATTTAATTTAAACAGCAACCTTTCAGTTGAGGTTGTAACTTATTGTTATTTATTATTTGAGTTGTGGCAGCACCTAGGAGCCCCAGTCATTGACACCAACCTCATTGTGTTAGCTAATGTACAAATACAGATCAAAAGATGTTGCATTCCCCAAAGATTTTACCAGAGTTGACGTGTACGTAACATACTGTATCCCAAGGAACATTACAAACTGAGCAGTTAAAGATATGCCAATGAATAGGTTAATGGACAATATGTTCCAGTACTCTCTCTGTTCACACAGTCCCTTAAACGAGGGCCTGATCTAAATCTTAATGAAGTCAGTAGGTCTTTCCATTGTTGGAAGTGGATTTAGGGTAGGTCTACACTTCGAAGTGGAGGGGTAAATTCCAGTCTGAGGAGACATAACTGAACTAGTTTGCTAAAAATGGAGCACAGCCACGGTGGTGCAAGGGGCTAATTGCCACAAGTACATACCTGGCATTTTAAACAGGCCTATACTCAGAGTGGCTAGCCCCTTCCACCAGCGTGGCTACATGCTATTTTTAGTGCACTAGCTTGATCAGAGCTAGCATAAGTATGTCTCCTTGAGCTGGAATTTACACCTCCAGCTCACAGTGTAGCTATACTCTTTGGAATCAGGCCTTGAATATAAATGCTATATCACACTGTATATTCAAAAGGCATAATCCAAATGGGCAGAATTCTCAATGAGCAACAGGAAGAAAGCTTGTTGTATGTAGCCGTGAACAGGGTAGTGGTTTTGCACCTAGCATAGCCAAAAGAGTGAAGCAGCAGCAGTGTTCCCAGAACCAAACGTTTTTTTACTAGCATAAGCCACAGCACCCGGGGAGGGGAACCAAATCTCCACATACTCTCACTCTCTATAATCACAAGCACCAATCCCAGATGGAAAAAGAAAATTGAAGCAGGAAGTGTGAGACTGGAAGGCTCTTGATGCAAACCACACTCTCTGCGGCTGCTATCAACCATCTTCAAAACTGCCTAAAACAAAATTGAAAACAAAACAATAAATAATTGGCCCCTCCCATTCATCCATGTTTAAATGTTAAGAAATCATAACAAAAGGCTGCTTAAGTTACTCCTGGCAGAATTTTGCACAGAAATTAATGTTTTGTGCAGAATTTCCTTTTCTCCCCACAGAAATGGGCTGCAGAGCTGTGGCCGCCATGAGCGGCCGATGGACCTGGCAGAGCCCAGCTCGCAAATAGAAGACATTGCAGGGGAGGAGGGGGACAGAGCTGGAGGGTTCCAGGCAGCTGCAGTTCCCCCATGCGCCAAAGGAAGGAGAGGGCAGCTCACAGGAAACTCCACAATCCGGGACCCAGCATCAGGCTGTTTCTCCCTCTGGATCCCTGGACTTTAGAAGGGTAGGGGGTGCATGCAAGTGTCTGGGCTGGGGGTGGGGGTGCAGTTGGGCTCTGGGGGGGGGACTAGTAATCGTGGGTGTCTGGGCTTGGGGTGCCCTGCAGCAGGGCTCTTGGGGGGGGGGTGTGCGGGAGGCTGGGCTCTCGAGGGTAGGGGGTACAAGTATGTGGGCTCAGGCACTCAGTGGCTGGACTCTGGGGGTGAGGGGGTGTGGGTTACTGCCCCCCCCACTGGGCTTTGGAGGGGAGAGGGCAGAGGAACAGGAATTCAATTGTTATAGGGGTTTCTTTAAATCTCTACTCCTGGAGAAATTATTTTTGTGTCTGTATTGTTACAGACATAGTTGCTGACTGACAGGTATTTTGAAATAAATTTCCAAAATAATTCAAACTGGAGTGATTATAGTGTTATTTTGACAAATAAAATATGCAGAATTTTAAAATATTGTGCACAGAATTTTCAACTTTTGGTGCAGAATTCCCCCAGGAGTATTAAGTTCATAACTATTATTCAAATTTCAGCAGCTATGCAAGAGTTTGAAATGCTTTTTAAAACCTACTTTATTTGGGTTTTTACTTTATTTTTATTAGTGCTGGGACACCGAAGTCATTCTTGTTATATTTCCTTCTGCTACCACCACAGGCACTGTCTGAAACAGTCTTCAGCATAGCTGGCATTAACAACTTCAGGTTACCAGTACAAAACCAGTAATAGTGACATTTAATAGGAAAATGATCAACACATGCCTATACTGTCTGCTCAAATATTATGTCCAAGTCAGTAATTCAGTACCAATGGGTCACAGGTGCTGAGCACCTATCACTCTGTTGGAAGTCAGTGGGACCTGCAGATGCTTGGCACCTCTGAAGGCCAGTAATTTAAGGCTCCAACATGCCGCAAGACCCCTGCTGAGATCAAGGTAAAGTGCTGTAGGCTAGAATCTCTAGTTTCTAATGTGTGCACGCTCCATATGGAAGATAAGGGGCCATACATTCTGCCCCAACTCACACCAGCGGTTGAACCATTTTTCCATCTTGGTCTCCTTTGTTCTTTGGCATTTATATAGCTAAAAATTCAGCAAAGTCATTTTACTCTTCACTGGGGCATTGTACACTTAACTTTGATTGATTTGCAAAAGGAGAAAGAAAACCAGCTCCCTTTCTCTTCATATGCTTTTGTTATCCCACTTATAAATAGATGATTCTTTGTGTCTGACCTTTGGTTTGCAATGACTTCTCCACCCAATGGCTCAGGAGAAGCCATCGCAGTCTTTCTGGTTTTGCATTTTTCCCAAGAATATAATTTGCTTTAAAAACAAAATCTTCCCCGTCATATCAAAATCCCTTCAGCCACTCCTAATTTTAGTTTTCCTTAGCAAACACTATCCTGTAATTAAAACATTGACGGAGGAGAACATTATAGAGCTTACTAGCTCCAGTCAACATTATTGTTTAATTCCAGAACCTTGTGTCTGAGAGTTTGATAAAGTGATTATGTAAAAACATAAGGATTATATAGGCAAAGGGAGAGATGGCAGCAAAACAGCCTGGTAGGGCTTAGAATAATTCCTTGTCTATAGCTTGCCTAGGCCTTTAATCCTAACTATCCTGAATGTATCCAGATCCTCTCACTTTTGTGTCTATCTCAGCCTTTGGACTCTGTGGGTCAGATTCTCAACTGATGGAGATACATCAGTAGAGCTACATCTGTTTCTCTCCATCATTCACACCCAGTAGGTACTAGACAACAATGCTGAATATTATTGCTTCTTTTCCCAAAGGCCAGACATGTGGCTTCCACAGCATGCTTAGTTCCTACTGGCTGGGAAACCAGGGCTTCAGATGGGGGGCTCTGTTCCAGAGAGCAGAGGCAGCCTCCATCTCTGTCATAGTTAATAACAAGATTTTTGTGTGTAATTAAAAAATCCTGTTGAGAGGAAGTTTGAAGCAACAAGGGAATTTTTACACTGGGCACACGTGGAAAGTCCTAACAGGAGCTGTACTGGCTTTACAATTTTCTAAGCATCTCTAGTATAGATTTTAAAACACCACAAAATATGTAACAAGCACTGTGTTCGCCATGGAGCAAGGGTCCACTGGGGATGTGAACATCTAAAGTGCAAAGCTATTGAAGGGTTAATACAGAAAGGAAGTTGGATGTTATTAATTTATATTATTCAGACACCACATGGAGCCCTCAAGGAAGAAACAGAGACCCAGCTTCAAGAAGCATGCTGCAGGGGTTTATTTCTTCCCTCCTCTTTCTGCCCTTGCAATACAGTAAGTGTAGAGCCCTGTATGCTGTTACTTGGCATACCAGCCTGAGGGACTCTCTAACATCACGCTTGGACTCTTTATTTTAGGCTGTATGAGAGGGGCTGGCTCCTTACACCCTCACACAGCTCCATCTGGTGCTGCAGCTTCCCAGTGAGGAGAAGGGAAATTGTTAAATATGAATTGCCAGTATGTTGTCCTGGTTCATATGGTGGATTGGTTGTGGTGCCACCCTGGTTTCCTCTTATTCAGAGGAAACATATTGTTAATAAAGAAAAGGAAAAAGGGAAGCAGATTGGATAAAGCTAAAAAGAGGAGCCAAGGAACTAGAAGGTGATTTCAACACCTCAGATGCTCAGTCCAGGTTTCTGACAGGAGTGGTTTCAGACATAAAACAGAGCTTAAAAAAGGGATAATAAAGCCACTATTCAATTTTGGTCACTTGTACTTTGTAAGTCAAATTCATTTAGTTTTTACAGTGTTTTAAATGTGATCCTACTATTTTTGGTACCTATAGTGAACTCTTGACTTCCTTCTGCCCTTTTTCTCCTTGCTGACTTTGTAAGTCTGACCCATGTCTGTCACATTATGGCACAGGCACTGACTTCTGTTTCTGCTGGTGCGTGCTCCTCTCCACTCGCTCTCTCCCTGTAATAACCTTAGTCCCAGATTTGGACCTTAGCGTCCAAAATCTGGGGGTTAGCATGAAAACCTCCAAGCTTAGTTACCAGCTTGGACCTGGTACCTGCTGCCACCACCCAAAAAATTAGAGTGTTTTGGGGCACTCTGGTCCCCCTGAAAAACCTTCCCTGGGGACCCCAAGACCCAAATCCCTTGAGTCTCACAACAAAGGGAAATAATCCTTTTTCCCTTCCCCCCTCCAGGTGCTCCTGGAGAGATACACAGACACAAGCTCTGTGAACCCAAACAGAGTGAATCTCCCTCTCTGTTCCCAATCCTGGAAACAAAAAGTACTTTCCTATTCCCCCAGAGGGAATGCAAGGTCAGGCTAGCAATCCAACACACAAATCTCCCCTTGATTTCTTCCTCCCACCAATTCCCTGGTGAGTACAGACTCAATTTCCCTGAAGTAAAGAAAAACTCCAACAGGTCTTAAAAGAAAGCTTTATATAAAAAGAAAGAAAAATAAGTACAAATGTTCTCTCTGTATTAGATGATACAACACAGGGTCAATTGCTTAAAAGAATATTGAATAAACAGCCTTATTCAAAAAGAATACAAATCAAAGCACTCCAGCACTTATATTCATGCAAATACCAAAGAAAAGAAACCATAGAACTTACTATCTGATCTCTTTGTCCTTACACTTAGAAACAGAAGACTAGAAAGTAGAACTACTTCTCCAAAGCTCAGAGAAAGCAGGCAGCCAGAAAACAAAGACCTTAGACACTCAATTCCCTCCACCCAAAGTTGAAAAAATCCAGTTTCCTGATTGGTCCTCTGGTCCGGTGCTTCAGGTGAAAGAGACATTAACCCTTAGCTATCTGTTTATGACACGCCCCCCAAATTGCAGACAGTGGGGAAGCTCACTGGCGGCGATTTCCTTCTAGAACTTGAAAATAAACAGATTAATACAACACATACACCTTTACATATACTCCTAAGTATATAACTAACAGACTTCTACATTTTAAGAACACTTTTTAACTACTGAATTCTGGGAAACTCTCACGGGAGAGTGCATCAGCTACTTTGTTAGAAGCTCCTGTGATGTGTTGAATTTCAAAATCAAAATCTTGGAGAGCTAAACTCCAACGAAGAAGTTTCTTGTTGTTCCCCTTGGCAGTATGAAGCCACTTTAGTGCAGCATGGTCAGTTTGTAGTTGGAACCGCCGTCCCCAAACATATGGGCGTAGCTTTTCCAGGGCGTACACAATGGCATAGCATTCCTTTTCACTGACTGACCAGTGACTTTCCCTCTCAGACAGTTTCTTACTGAGAAACACGACAGGATGGAAGTTGTGATCTGTTGCTTCCTGCATGAGCACTGCTCCTATACCACGCTCAGATGCATCTGTGGTTACTAGGAATGGCTTGTCAAAGTCCGGGGCCCTGAGCACAGGGTCAGACATGAGCGTTGCCTTAAGTTGGGTAAAGGCCTTTTGACACTCATCAGTCCACTTAACTGCATTTGGCTGGGTCTTTTTGGTCAGGTCGGTCAGTGGGGCAGCGATTTGGCTGTAGTGTGGTACAAATGGCCTGTAGTATCCGGCCAAGCCTAAGAAGGATTGGACCTGCTTCTTGGACCGTGGGACAGGCCACTTTTGGATAGCATCTACCTTGGCCTGTAGGGGGTTTATGGTTCCTCGACCCACCTGGTGCCCCAGGTAAGTCACTCTGTTTTGGCCTATTTGACACTTTTTGGCCTTAACAGTTAGTCCTGCCTGCCTGATGCGCTCAAAGACCTTTTCCAGGTGTAGTAGGTGTTCGGGCCAGGAGTCTGAAAAAATGGCCACATCATTGAGGTAGGCAACTGCAAATTCTCCCAGTCCAGCTAGTAGACCATTTACCAGCCTCTGGAAGGTGGCGGGTGCATTTCGAAGGCCGAAAGGAAGGACATTGAATTCATACACCCCCGCATGGGTGACGAATGCTGACCTCTCCTTGGCAGGTTCATCTAGCGGTACTTGCCAGTACCCCTTGGTTAAGTCTATTGTAGAGATGAACTGGGCACGTCCCAACTTTTCCAATAACTTATCGGTACGTGGCATTGGATAGTTGTCCGGACGAGTTACAGCATTTAGCTTACGGTAGTCCACGCAAAAGCGTATTTCCCCATCGGGTTTGGGTACCAGAACCACTGGAGATGCCCATGCACTGGTAGATGGGCGGATTATACCCATCTGTAGCATGTTTTGGATCTCCCGTTCTATAGCAGCTTGGGCATGAGGAGACACTCGGTAGGGTGGGGTTCTGATTGGGTGAGCATTACCTGTATCAATGGAGTGGTATGCCCATTCAGTCCGTCCTGGGGTGGCTGAGAACAATGGGGCGAAGCTAGTGCACAGCTCCTTGATTTGCTGCCGCTGCAGACGTTCCAGGGTGGTTGAGAGGTTGACCTCTTCCACGCCACCGTCTTTTTTCCCGTCGTAGTAGACACCGTCAGGCCACTCAGCATCATCTCCCTGGACTGTAAACTGACAAACCTGTAAGTCTCTGGAATAGAAAGGCTTGAGAGAATTAACATGGTACACTTTAGGCTTTAGTGAGGAATTGGGAAATGCTATGAGGTAGTTTACAGCTCCCAGGCGCTCTTGGACCGTGAATGGCCCTTCCCATGATGCTTCCATCTTATGGGCCTGTTGCGCCTTCAAGACCATAACCTGGTCTCCTACCTTGAAGGACCGATCTCTGGCATGTCTGTCATACCAGGCCTTTTGCTCTTCTTGAGCATCCTTTAGGTTGTCTCTAGCAAGGGCTAAAGAGTGTCGGAGGGTGCTTTGTAGGTTGCTTACAAAGTCCAGAATGTTAGTTCCTGGAGAAGGCGTAAACCCCTCCCATTGCTGCTTCACCAACTGTAATGGCCCCTTAACCTCGTGACCATACACAAGTTCAAATGGTGAAAACCCTAAACTGGGATGTGGTACAGCCCTGTAGGCAAACAGCAACTGCTGCAACACTAGGTCCCAATTATTGGAGAATTCGTTGATGAATTTTCGTATCATGGCCCCCAAAGTTCCATTGAACCTTTCCACCAGGCCATTGGTTTGATGGTGGTATGGGGTGGCAACCAAGTGATTCACCCCATGAGTTTCCCACAGTTTTTCCATGGTCCCTGCCAGGAAATTAGACCCTGAATCTGTAAGGATGTCGGAGGGCCAACCTACCCTGGCAAAGATGTCTGTTAGGGCCAGGCACACAGTGTTAGCCCTGGTGTTGCCTAGAGCGACTGCTTATGGCCATCGGGTAGCAAAGTCCACTAAAGTCAGTACGTACTGCTTTCCTCTGGGCGTCTTTTTTGGGAAAGGGCCCAGAATATCCACAGCTACTCGCTGAAATGGGACCTCAATTATGGGGAGTGGCTGGAGAGGGGCCTTGACCTGGTCTTGAGGCTTTCCCACTCTTTGGCATACCTCACAAGACCGGACATACTTGGCAACGTCCTTGCCCATCCCCTCCCAGTGGAAGGACTTCCCCAACCGGTCCTTGGTTCGGTTCACCCCAGCATGGCCACTGGGATGATCATGGGCTAAGCTTAAGAGCTTCCCCCGGTACTTAGTTGGAACCACCAACTGTTTTTGTGGCTGCCATTCTTCCCGGTGTCCACCAGAAAGAATTTCCTTGTATAAAAGTCCTTGGTGTATAACAAACCGGGATCGATTAGAAGAGCTGAGAGGCGGTGGGGTGCTCCGTGCCGCCGCCCATGCTTTCTGAAGGCTGTCATCCGCTTTCTGCTCAGCCTGGAACTGTTCCCTTGAGGCTGGGGTCACCAGTTTTTCCTGAGACTGTGGACTTGGGCTTGGTCCCTCTGGAAGCGATGTAGGTGATGGGGTTGTTTTCGTTGCTGGTGAACCGCTCTCCGCTGGTGCACCTGAGGGTATTTCAGGCTCTGGCTGAGCCTTTTGGGTATGGCTGTCTGTTGCTTCTGCCAGTTTTGGCTCGCTGGCGCCCTCTGGCGTTGAGTTTGAAGATGGGGTTGCAATGGCTGGTGCTGGTTGCTGTTCCAGTTCCGGGCCTGGGACTGGAGATGCTGTGGCTGTTTCAGTGGTAGGCATGGAATCCGGGTCCACTACCTCTGTCTGGGTCTCTGGCAACACAGACGGGGCCTCTGTGGACGGCTCATGAACAGGAATGGGTCTGGAAGCTTGCCTGGTTTGGCTACGTGTAACCATTCCCACTCTCTTGGCCCGCCTCACCTGGTTGGCCAAGTCTTCCCCCAGTAGCATGGGGATAGGATAATTGTCATAGACTGCAAAAGTCCACATTCCTGACCAGCCTTTGTACTGGACAGGCAGTTGAGCTGTAGGCAAGTCTACAGCTTGTGACATGAAGGGGTAAATTGTAACTTTGGCCTTTGGGTTGATGAATTTGGGGTCAACGAAGGATTGGTGGATAGCTGACACTTGTGCCCCCGTGTCTCTCCACGCAGTAACCTTCTTTTCGCCCACTCTCAAATTTTCCCTTCGCTCCAAGGGTATTTGAGAGGCATCCGGGCCTGGGGATCTTTGGTGTGATGGTGGTGTAATGAATTGCACTTGCATGGTGTTCTTGGGACAGTTGGCCTTGATATGTCCCAGTTCATTACACTTAAAGCATCTTCCATCTGATGGGTCACTGGGCCGAGGTGAGTTACTGGAGACTGGTGAGGTTGAAGGGTAGGGTATCTGTGGCTTTACTTGGGTGGTATGTGGGGTCTTTGGCTGTCCTCGGTTGTAGGGTTTATGGTCTGTGTGCCCCCTGGGGTAATCGTTCCCCTTGACAGTAGCTTTCTTGCTTTCTGCCAGTTCCATCCATTTGGCTCCAATCTCCCCCGCCTCAGCGATATTCTTGGGGTTTCCATCTTGTATGTACCGCGTGATGTCTTCAGGAACACCATCCAAGAACTGCTCCATTTGTATGAGGAGGTGCAGTTCTTCCAAGGTTTGAACGTTGTTTTCTGTTAGCCAGGCCTCATAGTTTTTTGCAATGTAGTAGGCGTGTTTGGGAAATGACACCTCTGGTTTCCACTTTTGGGTTCTGAAGCGCCGACGGGCATGATCTGGGGTTATCCCCATCCTGTATCTGGCCTTGGTTAGAAAAAGTTTATAGTCATTCATTTGGTGCTTAGGCATTTCAGCTGCCACCTCTGCTAAAGGTCCACTGAGCTGTGACCTCAATTCTACCATGTACTGGTCTTCGGGAATGCTGTACCCAAGACAGGCTCTTTCAAAATTTTCCAAGAAGGCCTCGGTGTCATCACCTGCCTTGTAGGTGGGAAATTTCCTGTGCTGTGGAGCAATAATTGGCGCCGGGTTGTTAGGGTTGGCTGGCACATGCAGCCCAGCTTTTGCCAACTCCAGTTCATGTTTTCTCTGTTTTTCCTTCTCTTCATTCTCTTTTTGTTGTTTTTCCATTTCTTTTTGGTGCTTTTCCATTTCTCGGCGGTGGGCCAACTCTTCTTCTTCTTGTTTCCTTCGGTGGGCGAACTCTTCTTCCTCTAGTTTTCTTTTGTGTGCTGCCTGTTTGATTTGTTTTTTTCTTTCTTTCATCTCCATCTGTCGCCTGTGTTCAGCTTCTTTGATTTGTTCTTCGGCCGCAATTTTTGCCTTAGAAGTCATGATTCCTGTTTTCTTGTGTTGGGGTGCCCTCCGGTGTTTATCTTCTGAACTGCAGGTTCTCTGTTGCCTCCTGAAGTCTGCCTAGCAACAGTGCTTTTTTCCTTTTCTCTCTCTAGCTAATCTTCAATGTCAAGTAAACCTGAAAAACCACTTTATTTGCATTCATATAGTGCTGGTATGACTCTCAATGGGAGTGCTATTGTGTGACAAAAGACTGTTAATAGTCCTTAACGACTTCTGCTTAACATGCAAGCCACAAACTGCCAGAGAGAGCAGAAAAAAAAATTTCTCTCTGGTTCCCTTTTAAAACCAAACTGTTTCTCTCTGCTAAAAAGCCCTTAGCAGAGAAAAGAAAAATATAATATTTCTACTGGCTTCTGGGTTCTGTCTATATCCCACCGCTGCCACCATGTAATAACCTTAGTCCCAGATTTGGACCTTAGCGTCCAAAATCTGGGGGTTAGCATGAAAACCTCCAAGCTTAGTTACCAGCTTGGACCTGGTACCTGCTGCCACCACCCAAAAAATTAGAGTGTTTTTGGGGCACTCTGGTCCCCCTGAAAAACCTTCCCTGGGGACCCCAAGACCCAAATCCCTTGAGTCTCACAACAAAGGGAAATAATCCTTTTTCCCTTCCCCCCTCCAGGTGCTCCTGGAGAGATACACAGACACAAGCTCTGTGAACCCAAACAGAGTGAATCTCCCTCTCTGTTCCCAATCCTGGAAACAAAAAGTACTTTCCTATTCCCCCAGAGGGAATGCAAGGTCAGGCTAGCAATCCAACACACAAATCTCCCTTGATTTCTTCCTCCCACCAATTCCCTGGTGAGTACAGACTCAATTTCCCTGAATTAAAGAAAAACTCCAACAGGTCTTAAAGAAAGCTTTATATAAAAAGAAAGAAAAATAAGTACAAATGTTCTCTCTGTATTAGATGATACAACACAGGGTCAATTGCTTAAAAGAATATTGAATAAACAGCCTTATTCAAAAAGAATACAAATCAAAGCACTCCAGCACTTATATTCATGCAAATACCAAAGAAAAGAAACCATAGAACTTACTATCTGATCTCTTTGTCCTTACACTTAGAAACAGAAGACTAGAAAGTAGAACTACTTCTCCAAAGCTCAGAGAAAGCAGGCAGCCAGAAAACAAAGACCTTAGACACTCAATTCCCTCCACCCAAAGTTGAAAAAATCCAGTTTCCTGATTGGTCCTCTGGTCCGGTGCTTCAGGTGAAAGAGACATTAACCCTTAGCTATCTGTTTATGACACTCCCCCACTCCCTGTGCAAGTGGCAGGCAGGGCCTCGGGGGGAAGATGCCAAGCATGGGTGGGACAGGGGGCAGAGAGACTACAGTCCGGGCGCCAGGGCCTACAGAAGATTAATACAGCCTTGCAGGTGCTGAGTACCCCCTATTTTTTCTGGTGGGTTCTTGAGCCCCAGAGCACCCATGGAGTCGGCGCCTATGCACTATGGTGCAAAGCTATCATGCGGCAGTGGACACTTCCTGTTTGCATACAGTTTTGCATTAGTAACTGCCTTGCAGCACAGACCGTAAAATGGTACTAGAAGAAGTCCTCTTCTTAGCTTGCATTAAAGCTTTGCTGAAGTAATGTCTTCAAGAAAAACAAACAGAGCTATTCAAAGGCACACTGTCAAGGTTAGAATCATAGAATGTTAGGGTTGGAAGGGACTTCAGGAGGTCATCTAGTCCAACCCCCTGCTCAAAGCAGGACCAATCCCCAATTTGTTATTCCCCCGATCCCTAAATGGCCCCCTCAAGGAGTGAACTCTCAATCCTGGGTTCAGCATGCTCAAACCATTGAGCTATCCCTCCCTGCACAAGGCTTTAATCTGCCCTTTCCATGATCTCTTTGGTAGCTCTTCATTTAAGATTCGTTGGTGAGGAGTTAGCTGAGTAGTTCTAAAGCACATTTTTATGGGCCAAATTGGAGCCATCCCTTGTCCCTATGCAGGGGACAACTACAAATAGCCACTGAAAGGGGATGGTGAGGGGCAAAGAAAGTACTACAATCAGGGTTCCATCCCCCTGCCCCTACATAGCATCATCCAGCAGAGGGTGTGCAATTTCACCTTAATCGTTGTACCAGCACAGTCTTCTCACCACATGCCTGGGAAAACAGAAAGCTTTTTGCATTACTAAAGCACAATGCATCACAGAGCTCTTTTGTCATTTCAAAGAGTTTAACGACTGAAGGGACCACAAGAACATCTAGCCTGACTCCTGTATATCACTGGCCATTAAATTTCACCCAGTAACCCCTCTGCTGAATCCAGTATAACTTGGGTTAGATTCACCATTTCAGACCTCAGTAGACTATACTATTTTGTGCCACAGGCAGACAGCACAGAGACTAAGAAGGTGCTGCCAGTGTCTGAGGTCCCTGCAGCGGCAGGGAAACAATTAGATTAAATTGTGACCAATATTGCAACCACACACAGTATCACCATACAGTATTAAGTTTATGAATGGCTTGTGCATCAGTGTGGGCCAGGGGAGAAGAGAGAGTTACCACAGTTCCACAAACTAAAATTAGTGGACAATGGTTAAGGCAAATCACTCAGGTTATAAACACCTACAGTGAGGTACCAGCCCCTGAGGAGGTTTATATATACTGGTTCAAACTGGATTATCCAGAGACCAACAGACAGAGAAAGGGCTTTTGGTATAAACAGACTGAGTTTAAACTGACCCCGGGGCTTCCTTCTGGCAATCACTTTGACATTGAGTATGTGAACACACCTGCCAAGCCTCTAAGAAAGAATATTCTCTATGCCACCTCAGATGCCATTCTCTATGCCATTAGTCCATGCCACCAGGTGTCCAGTCTCTAGCTGTGGCCACTCCCTAATGCTTCAGAGGAAGGCAAAAAAAACCCCACCAGAACAAATCTGGCCAATTGTGCATTGTGAGGAGTCGGGGGGGGGGGGGAATCCTTTCTGACCCTTGCAGGCAACTGGAAGAAGTTCTGAAGCACTGAGATTTGATTATAGTAATTGTCTTAGTGCGGAGCTGTAAGTGTTATGAGCATGTCGAGGGCAACGCAGAATTTTCTGTTCTCTACAGGGCCCATGGAGGATGGAGGGATTCACAGATTCCAAGATCAGAAGGAACATGTGACCATCCAACTTGACACACACAGCCCATTCCCGCTCCTCTCCCCATTCACAAAGATAGGCATAAAATTTCACCCAGAGATAGAGAAGGTCTATATTATAGAATATTTAATCTCATTTTAAATACTTCAGGTGATGGAGTCTAGCACCTCCTCTGGTAAGCTGCTCCAGTGTTTAATTACCCTCAGTGCTATGAAATTGTGTCTTATTTTAAGGCTGAATTTGTCAAATTTCAATTTCCAGCCATTAGATCTTGTTATGCTTTCGTTAGCAAGACTGAAAGTTCTCCCTCTATTGAATCTTTTTTCATGTACAAATCGCTATACTCAGTGATCCAGTCACCTCTAAAGGTTGAGCTCCTTGAACCTCACTTCATAAGGTTGGGGGGGGGTTTCTCCCAGCCCCCGGTCATTTTTGTGCTCCTCCTTTGAACTCTCTCCAGTATTTCCACATCCTTCGTTAAGCGCGGACACCAGAACTGGACACTAGGAGCAGTCTTACCAATGTTGTGCACAGATGCAAGATCACCTCCTTACTTCTACTCTATAGCCCCCTTTTTATCCATCCAACAATCACATTAGCCCTTTTTGCCACAGCATTGCACTGCTCATGTTGAGGCAATTATCTATAATCGACCTCCAAGCCCTTCATTAAATCATTGCTGTCCAAGATAGTCTTTCATAGTGTAGGTATAGCCTGCATTCTTCATTCCCAGATGGAGTACCTTGCATTTGGCTGCAATAAAATGGATCTGTAGAATTGCGAACATTTAACTAGGTGATTCACTCTGTTACAGTAATCTGCTCTCATCATTATTTACTACCCCACCAATCTTTGTGTCCTCTGCACACTTTGCCAGCAATTATTGTATGTAATTGTCTAGATCTGATAAAAAATATTGAATACTGTTAGCCCAAGAACCGGTGTAACTATTGTGACTGCTTGGAGTAAAATCCTTGTTGGAAGTGTCTAGAATAAAGCAGATGGTTCAGCTTACTGAAATCTTTGCTCTATTTTCATTACAGTACATATTATTCTGGCTTATTCCACCTGTCTGCATAATTTCCCTGTCCTGGTGAGCCTACAATGTCTTTTATAAACTAGTTTCATATGTCTGAGAACATATTCTCAGCCTCTCAGGTGCCAGGAGGCAAGCTGTACTAACACATCGTATGGCCGCTGAAAGCCAGCATATCTTTTATATCTTTCCTCATCCTGAAAACTGGCTGACTACTGTAGTTTCAAGAGGTTTCTCATGCCTAAAACGCATGTGATAGTACAAAGTTACAAACATTGGCAAAGTTCACAGGAACGTGGGTGAATCTATTGACTGATATGTTGCAACTTGACAGGAACATGTTATTATTTGAAAGTATGGGAATATCTCCAATTCAATTATTCAATACTACCTCGTGGAGAAAAGAGCCATATCACACATACATGAGTGATTGCTGCTTGAACCAGAACTAGCTTTACAGAAATTTAATCCTTAATATCAGCCAAAGTAAGTCTAATATTCCAGAGACTAAACTTATTGATGTGGAGCAATCCAAGCAGTGAATTTATTAACAGTACAATCTCCAGATGGCACAGTGGTGGCAGACAAAATGTTGGGCATGGAGTACAGTTCATATAGCTAGTGAGGGATATGCATTTCAGCATTCTTCATTACTCCAAAGTCATGCTTTTGTCGTGCATCTATGCTGAACACGGCCCTAGATTTTGTCCCGCATCAACATCCCAGAGTCATCTAAACTATAAGCTTTTTAGGAAAGATCTTGGTCTTTCTTTTCTGTATGGATCGGTCTATATCCAGAAGCTGCATTTGTTTAATTTTGATACAGGTTTAGCTAAACTGGTGCAACTTTGGGTTTGGACACTCACATCAGTTTAAACCTCGATATAACTGGTTATAGAAATGTATAGATGCAAGCTAACTTGTTATAAACCAGGTTCACACGGATATCAGAGTGTATTAAATCATACATTTAATCTGTTGCAACATGTGCAGAACAGGCCAAAAGCACCCAGCACATTAGCTCTCTGTAACTAATGAATTTGAAGAGACATTTGCAAATGTAAGCGTCACTTCTGAACACAGGTAAATTAATTCATTATCCCATCTCTGACTGTCTGGAATCTGGATAATTACAGTTCACCTTTCCCTGTTCATAAGCTGATTTCCTTTGATGACATTTGCAGACCTTGAGATCGCTCCTACTCCACCAAACTGATGCTAGATACAGGTTCAGGTGCATTTATTCTGCCTACATCTACTTACTTACAATGTTTTCAGACTATGACACCTTACTTATTAAAATTAAATCTACATTTGATTCCAGGCTTGAAGCCAGGAATCCCTGTGTTTGGGTCCCTTGATTCATACATGTTAAGGCCAGGATGGACCATTAGATCGTCTAGTCCAGCGATTCCCAAACTGTGAGTCAGGACCCCAAAGTGGGTCACAACCCAGTTTTAATGGGGTTGCCAGCACTGATGTCAGACTTGCGGGGGCCCAGGCCCAAAGCCTAAGCCCAAGCCCCACCACCCAGGACCAAAGCCCAAACCCCACTGTCCAGGGCTGAAGCTGAAGTCCAAGCCCCATGACCTGGGACTAAAGGCCAAGGACTTCAACCCCAGGTGGTGGGACTCAGTTATAGCCCCTCTCCCCCCCACACACACACACCACTGGGGATGAGGCCCTTGGGCTTTGGCTCTGGTCCCCCCACCCAGAGCAATGAGGCTCAGGCTTTGGTTCCCTCGCCCAGGGCAGTGAGGCTTGGGGTTTGGCTCTGGCCCTCCCGCCTGAAGCAGTGAACTCAGGCAGGCTCAGGCTTCAGTCTCCCATCCTGGGTTCATGGTAGTAATTTTTGTTGTCAGAAAGGGTCACAATGCAATGAAGTTTAAGAACCTCTGACCTTCTGTATGTCACAGGTTAATAAATTACACCCAGATCGATACACATGTGAAAGTAGAATGAATTATATTGTAAAAATAAGAATGGATTAAAGAAATGTATGTACCTTTAAGCAGAAATAAGAAATGTTGAAATACAAGTGCCAGGAAAAGAAACATTAGGCATAAACAACAGTGCTAATGGCGAAACATTAACACGAGATCAGTAATAGTTAGTAAGGAAATAGAATATGCATGTCTAGCCCAGGTAAACTTATCAGATTCTGCTTCCTTTGTTATCTTGTTAAGTTCTCGCCCTTTTAGCTGTATAAATAAGACAGTCTGTGTCTTGCATGGTACTCACATCATCTGGGTGTTATTAGCAGAGCACTGTGCTAATAAAACAGAGTGGTCTGACAAACTGTGAGTCCTGAGTTTAACTTTGACACACAAGCAACTTGTTATGTAGCAACAGAATTCTATATTTTGAAAATCAGCACCTTTATTCTTTGAATAGACTTTGTTTTACTGATTTAAACCTCTAAGTTGCTTTTGAATGGGTTTCTTCCACACCTGCATGGGCCAGGCCTTCCTTCCTATTGTGGGAGACTGCACTAAATTGAACACTTCTAAATGAAATCCTCTTCAGCTTATTCTCAATTTAGCAAAGCTTCGCTGACAAGAAATAAAAAGTGCAGCTGAGGGAATTCAGGACACTGTGGAATATTGGCAACTTAATAGTGTGGATAGTTTTGCCTTAGGGAACTAGTACATTCCATCTACTGTAAGTTATACCCCTTTCCTTCAGTTTTTGGTCATTCCCAATAATATTCTTTTTCTTCTGAATTATTTTTATTTTTTTTTCAAAACTCTGAATGATAGTGTAATGGGGCAAAACTCACCCCTGTGGTGCCTCCTGCTGGTCTCTCATGGAACTAGCTTCCAGTCTCTGGCACACCTTCTGTCAACTGATGTCTTGCTACTGCTGGGCCCCTGTTTCCCTCCTGGACCCTGGTGCCCCTTTCCACTGGGATACTGCCTCCTGACAGTAACCCCACAGTCTCTGGGTCTTCCCCACTCCACCTTAGTATGTGGCTACTGCCCTGTCCCCATCTAGCCCCTATTCACTGAGGCAGACTGTTCATCACAAGCAAGGGGGTTTTGAACCTGCTGCCTCTACCCTTGGGCTGCTCCCTGCAACCCCAGTACCTAGTTGGCCTTCCACTAGGCCTGAAGCTTCCCAGCTCCTCTTGCCTTCCCCTAGCCTTCTCCACTTTAGATACCCAGGTATCCTCCCTAACAGCCAGGCCCTTCTCCCTCTAAAGGCAGAGAGAGAGTATCTCTGCTCCTAACACACTGCCCTCTTATAAGGGCCAGCCGGGCCCTGATTGGGGTGTGACCACAGCTGAGGCTGCTTCCCCCAATCAGCCTGGGGCTACTTACCCCTAGCCACAGCCCTCTCCCAGGGCTATTTCAACCCTTTAGGGCAGGAGTGGGTGACCACCCTGCTACAGATAGTTATTCCTGTTGCTCTCCTGATAGGCTTACTGCATAGATCAGTGTTTCACCCTGTAGACAACTCAGAGGGAACTGAGCTCTGAGCAATGAACATGATTAAGGGGCTGGAGGGATAGACTTACTGCATAAAGAAAGATTAAAAGAGATAAATACAGTATAGATACTGGGCTAAGCAATGATTAAGTGATGAGGAAAACATGATGACAGTCTGTACTGTAAATATTTGAAGGGTATAAACATGAAGGTGGCAGAGCAATTATTTAAAATGATAGTACAATGGGATAGAACTAGAAGTGATAGAATCTACACCATCTACCTTCTTAGACATTTAAATTAATTATAATTATTATTTATTTTAGCAAAGTAGCAGCCCAGAATGGATGAGGCACTTTCTAAACACAGAGGAAAATGCGGCCCCTACCCTGAAGAGCATAAAAGCTATATAGACAAAGATGGCTGAGAGGAGAGGGAAAAGGATGCAAGGTACAAGCAAGATGGGAAGGGATAGACACCTATCTTATTAGTTACAAGTTCATTTGTTTGTTGTATTTAAACACACTGAATTCCCCTTCTTTCTCTGCAGTTCTGCTGTCTTATCTTTTCCCCTTTGACCAATCACCTGATTTTAATGACACTGTCCTTATTCCAAGCTCTTCACACAAATGAGTGGCAAACTCAAACTAAATACAGTAAATAAGCATATGACTTAGCTAGTTTTCTGTAGGTGTTGTGGAAGAAGTGGGTCTTCAGGAGGGACTTAAATGAGGAGAAGGTGTTGGATGGCAGAGGCTTTTGTGGGTCCCAGTCACCATAGCATGCAGAAATTAAATCAAAAGGAAAACTTAGACTGAATAAAAACAGGAAAAGCATCTGACTGGTCAAAGGAGCAAAGTGCCAGTAGAACAGGAAGCTGGTCTCTGTGGAGTTGATCAGTGAGTTCCACCAGAGCTCTTGGGAGAGGTATGCCTATTCCAGCCAGGATAGTGACCTGCAGAAAGGAGACCAGAGGGGCCATTGGGGAAAGTGACCATTGTACTGCAGGATAGTGTTTGGAGAGCTATTTTAACCAGCTGTGCTAATCTCTGTCCACATTAGCACTTGAATAGTTCAAAGTTATCAAGCAGAGAAATTTCCCTTTTGTTCCTTTACATTCAGTTAAATTCACACCCCCTTGTTCTTATGTTTGACATAAGTTAGAGAATCTCATGTAGCTCATTGAGGCTCCTTCTTACTTTATATTCATTTTTAGAAGAATACTATTCTTTCGAAACCTTTTGAATTGTGGTCCTTGAGACAGTACCATTGTAGTTGCTCTTCGCTAACTAATTATTAATAATAATTAACACAAACTAGCAATTTCCATTCATGAATCCCAAAGTATTTCACAAATGCAGCTAAGCATTATTACACTGATGAAGTGGATATTCACCTATGAAAGCTTATACTCCAGTACTTCTGTTAGTTTATAAGGTGCCACAGGACTCTTTGTCGCTTTTTACAGATCCAGACTAACACGCTACCCCTCTGATTATTACTCTATTTTACATATAGAGTAGCTGAGGCACAGAGAAATTAGGGTCTATTTTAAAAACTGACTTCTGATTTTGGTTGCTTGCTAGTTTTTGGTTGCCCTGATTTTCAGGAGCTCAGTTATCCTAACAAAAAGAATAGCATGCATGACTGATGGCACAGTCAGGGCCCAGAGGTGCTGCTGACAACTGACCTCTTATTTATAGTTATGGGGTGCAAACCTTTTGAAAGTTAGTTCCAAAGTCACTCATGTTAAGCATCCAGAAACTGAGGTCCACAAAATCAGAGGCTTCTTTGGAAAATGTTGGCCCAAGACTACAAAAGAAGTCAACAGCACAGACAGGAATAGAACCCAGCTCTCCTGGCCTATGCCAAATTCACTAGATCATGCACCATAGAAACAGTCAAGTGAAGAAGTGGACATAGAGAAAAAAACATTTAACTGTGACCGACTGTGGTAAATTCCACAGGCATCAAACCGGTAAACTGTGCTCTCACCAGTTCTACAATATCCTTTTCATACTAAAATGAATCAAATTGCAACTATTATTCCAAATATGGCCTCCTCAGAGTCTTTAAATGGCAAATATAATGAAATACTCTCCTTCGCTTCTCTGTTAACTCTGTGGATTTTCTTTCAAGTATATCTTGTCCTTTACATTTGACTCTGCTTCCCTCACAGACTATATTTTTCTACCATCTATCACTTTTGCCTGCTATTTATCAGACCCAACATTGACTGCAACTGCAGACTTAAAAGATGAATGGAAAATGTGTCCCAATCTCTCCAAAACTTGTCATCTTTCTTATTAACCACTCTTCTCTTTCTCCCTTCCCCGTCATCAATGACAACCAGGAAGGTGTTAGCACTGTGCATCCCAAACAGCCCAACTGCAGATCTGAGGCTTGGGAAAGTGCAGTGAACTCTTACGGTGCTATACCTTGTAGCTGCCTATTACCCCCAACTAATTTCTATACAGCTCAGAACTGGGTTTACTTGCTTTTTTTCCTGCTATTTATCTACGTGCCGCAAGTTTCTGTTTTATTGCCCGTTAGAAATTTGGATGCCTGTACTGCTGTGCATTTTGGAATGTGACTAAGGATGTGATTCAAGACATGTTCTCTTTTTGTGCTTCTTCATCACTGCCCCATTATCTAATGTTTCATGGCTGAGCCTCCCTTTATCTGGAAGATTTATTTGTTTCATATGTTCCTAGTTGCAACCTTATGCTCAGCCAGAGTTGGATAGCTCTGCATTCCAGGGCTTTCTGCCTCAACGATCTAAAGCAGGAAAAACCTGTGCCTGGATCCCTCCAGAGTGCAGTCTATCAGATTAGTACATCTCGGTGGAAAGTGCGAAATGCATGAAATCACTTAGCTGCCTAAACTCAGATTTCGGCACCTAAATCCCATGCTTAGGCACCTACGTCCCCCACTGTGATCCATAAAACTTCAGCCAAACTCTGCAGGTGCCTGAATTCACTCAGAGTGTAACTTTTTCAAAGTAAAAATTCCCTAGGCTCCTAAATTTTTGCCTGTGGGCATTCATGTTGCTGCCTTAATCCCTATAGGCATCTGGCCTCCTAGCTCCACTTAAGACCCAAAGCAATTCACAAACTTGGAAAAGGAAGGCGTTTGGCAACCTAACTCACCCAAGGGGCCCAATCCAGTAGGCACATTCAGAGGTCACCTACCGGATCAGGCCAAATCTGGTTAGAGGAATAATGTTTATCCCAGTGGTTAGAGCATTTGCCTGGAATAGGGGAAACAGGTTCAATTCCCCACTCTTTACCAGATGAGGAGAAAGGTAGAAGACCTCTCTTCAGATCCTAGGTGAGTGCTCCAACTATGGAGCTATGGGATAATCTGATGTGGGGCTTCTTCAGTCTTGTGTGTTGATGCTGTTCCACTATGGATTTAAAAAGAAAGAGTAATTGGGCCAGAGGGGGGGGGATAACTCTGTAGTCTGGTGGTTTGGGAACCCACCGAGAGTGCAGAAGATTTCACTCAGATTCTCTCTGCTAAAACCACTATTTCATTACTTATCCACAGTGGAAGAGCTTCTCTCCCTCCCACGCCTAAGACGACAAAGGAACCAGCCTTTTGACTTTGGGAGAGATCCTGACATGAGAATTTGGTTAGCAATTTTGCTGGGAACATTTGGTAAGGATTTTATCTTGAACCAAGTTGTTAAATTTTAGCTATTAGAAAGTGGTTTATCTGTATTTCTCTTGCAACCATTTCTGACTTTGATACCTTATATGTGTACTCACTTAAAAGCCCTCGCTTTGCAGTTAAATAAACATGTTTTATTTTTTAATCAAAACTAAACCAGTGTTGTGTTTAAACTGAACTGTTTGGTAACTCCAGTTAAAAAAGTAGCAAACTGTTGGACATTGACCCATTACTGCGGCAATGAACCTAGCATAGCTGAACAGCCCGGAAGGGCTGGAGAGTGCAGAACACATTTTCAGGAAAATTTGGGACCGGGAGTGTGTTGGTGTCACCCTGCATGTAGTAACCAAGGAAGCCAGAGTGTGGCTGTTGTGTGGCCGACAGGCTGCTGGGGTCAGAGCTGCTGGACTGGGGCTGTGGCTATACACAGACACTCAGGGTGTGACCTGCATGCTGTTTGTGAGCTGTTCAGGTTGGGAGCTATAGCACCAAAGCATTGTGAGGCACCTCAGGCTGCAGGGCACGTGGTGACACAGCCCCTCACTGGTCTGGACTGAACCCCCAAATGTGACAGGTAGCACTTGACTAAAATGCCTCAGGCTGGGCTTTTTAGTCTCCTGGTTTTTTGCTCCCTCTTATATCATTCACGAGGCCTAATCCTGCAGCCTTTGCTCATATGAATAATCTCATCGAAGAGCTGCAGCATTGAGTCCTTTTCATTTCCTTCTTCCATTGTCAGTAACGGCTAACACCTTCTACTTCTTCATTAGTCCAGAAGGGCTGCTGGCCTGAATCAGACTGATTTTATGTGAACAGAAGAGGAGGTTGGGTTTAAATCTGAGTCAAAGTCTGGGATTAGTGTGCTGTGTTGACATACCCTGAAAGCCCTGAGTATGGTCTACATTAGTAGCTAATAGGGTTGCCAGGTGTCTAGTTTTCGACTGGAACGCCCAGTCGAAAAGGGACTCGGGGGGTTCCGGTCAGCACCGCTGCCTGGCACATTAAAAGTCCAGTCTGTGGTGGAGGCAGTTCCCTATCTGGCTCCGCGTGACTCCCAGGAAGCTGCCAGCATCTCCCTCTGGCTCTTAGGTGGAGAGACAGCCACTGGGACTCTGCACACCCTAGTACCATGCCCCCCCAGGAACCATGGCCAATGAGAGCTAAAGGGGCAATGCCTGCAGGCGCGGGCAGAGCTATGTGGTCATGCCTCTGCTTAGGAGCTGAAGGGAGATGTTGCTGTTTCCCAGGAGCTATCTGAGGTAAGCACTGCATGGAGCCCACACCCCCTCCTGCACCCCAACTCCCTACCCTAGCCTGGAGCCCCCTCCTGTACCCCAAACCCTAGCCCCACCCCAGAGCCTGGAGCCCCAGCTGGAGCCCTCACCTTCCTGCACCCCAATCCCCTGCCCCAGCCCAGATCCCCCTACCACACCCTGAACCCATTATTTCTGGCCCCACCCCAGAGCCTGCACCCCCAGTTCATACCTCCTCCCACACCCTAACCCAGAACCCTAACCCCTTCCCACTCCCCAACCCCCTGCCTCAGCCCAGAGCCCCCTCCTACACCCTAACCCCCTCATCCCGAGCCCCATCCCAGAGCCTGCACTCCCAGCCACAGCCCTCATCCCCTCCCACATCCCAACCCCCTGCCCCATCCCAGATCCTCCTCCTACTCCCTGAACATCTCATTTCTGGTCCCACCCCAGAGCCCATACCCACAGCTGGATCCCTGACCCCCAGTCCTGCACCCCAAACCCCTGCCCCATCCCAGATCCCCCTTCCACACCCTGAACCCCCTCATTTCTGTCCTCACCCTGGAGCCCACACCATCAGCCCAGAGACCGTATCCCCTCCCACACCCCAACTCCCTACCTCAGCCTGGAGGCCCCTCCCACATCCCAACCCTCTGCCCCAGCCTGGAACCCTCTCCTACACCCCAAACCCCACATCTCTGGTCCTACCCCAGAGCCCATACCCATAGCTAATCACCAGTGCAGGCTGTTGCTATATTGGACTAGTAACAATGTTAGTTTAGAGATGCATCTGGTGGAAGCTTTAACAGATAAATTGTCAGGAACCACTTACAGAATCAGGTGCCACTTACATCCAGTTGCAACCACTGGAAATTCTATGGTAGGTACCCGTGCAAGCCATGCCTCGTGCACTCCTCTAAGCAAGTGCAACTTTTAGCTGGCACACTAAATAGATCCCTAGTTGTGCTCTCCTTTGAAAATACTTAACAAGCACAAATAGAATTAGCAATTGCTGTTATTGGTGCAAAATTCCGATTTAATGCTGCAAACTCTTTGAAAACATAGCCCACACTGTATCAAGTCTGGTCTGAAATTGTATGTTTTGACTCTCCAGGGATTCAAGGGTGGTTTACTCTGAGACTAAGAAAAGTGGAATGCTTCACCTTGTGTTTACCTGACCCAAATTGTGGACTTATAATTCTGTAGCAGGCAGCAAAAGTCTGTATAAATAAATACAAACACTTGCTTTATAATGCAATAGAAATACAGCAGCCATTCCCTATTCTCTTTCTCCCTACCCTTTCCTGCTCTGCTAAGCAATGATCACAGGTGTTCTGTTAAGACAGACACTTTTTTTACAAAAGGCTGAATAAAACTGCTTCTTCAGTTAGACAGCTCACCCTTGAGGAGAGTTCAAAGAACATGCTTCTTTTCACATCTATCCTTTAGAAAGGCAATAGCAGCAAGTAGGACCAGGAGAATGAATCAGATGTTCCTTCCCACAGGACAGGAAAAGACCATGCTTACAATAAAACTTAGACTGCGGCAACCCAATAGTTTCCTTGCTTTCATTGGACACACACATACACTGCTGACTACTTTACAAGGGGGTTCTGGAACAGTTAAACTGCTGATTCTTGACTTCTGTGACTATTCAGAGGGCTGGAAATAATGTTGTTCTGAGTCTCTGCAGAAATGTGTTTTAATGCAAGGAAAAAAACCTCTTTTCTCCAGTAACATTCCTGTCTGCAAAAGGAACAATCTCTTCTCCACCTGATGGAATTTTTCCATAATGCCCTAGCGGGGTAAAGAAAAAAACCTGCTATTATTTCTGCCAATTGCTTATTGTTCTTCCTTTGAAGTAGTCCATAAATGTGGATGTTTTATAAGCACTAACTGAAAATTACCTAAACTAAATTAATACTTTAAAATAGGGGGTGCAGAGATGTGTTAAATCCCTGAAGATTTCTTTAAAGATACAGTTCATTACAAACAAGATGTGATAGGACAGAGGGTATGCAATCTGGAGTGGCACAAGGAACTATTCTGGTTTATACAGAGGGTCAGGCAAGATACCCAGAGAGGTCTTTTCCAGACCTATGTCATTTATGACTCAGAATAAACCTTTAGAACAAATCTTTGGTGGAACAGTAAATTCCCATTGACACTGCCAGCCCCTTTTGGAGGTCACGTTTCTGTTGAAAATATAAAACAGACTTAATTATTTCCATTCCTGACTAATAGTGTCTTTGGTTGTGCTTGCAAAATGTTGAGCTGCTTTCACCATTTTACCCACTGTTCGTTTGGCCCCTTCACAGGAAAGAAAAGGATTAAGTACAAACCAGCCCAATCCAGCGTGAAGGCTGAAGTAATTCTGGGCTAAGTTTCTATGAAGAATGCTTTGTGCCACCTTTGCACGCCCTGAGCTTTGCCTTAGGTTTTGGATTTGAAACCAAACCTGAAATTGCTGAGTTTTGCTAGGTTTCAGGTCAAAAGTATGTGAAACCACAGGATTTTACATGATTTCCACCCAACAATAAATTCCTCCTTGCAGCTGAAATTCAGCCCAATCTTGCCTGAAAAGTGTTGCTGTAAAAGTTTCTCACAGTTCTAGGTTGAAGGGAGTTGGAGCATAGGGTTTGATCCAGCTCCGTTTAAGCTGATGGAAGATGTCATTGATATCCACCACACCCATCGGGATTAATCCTGCACCCCCAAGTCAATGGCAAAGCACCCATTAATGTGAATGGTGCAGGATCAGACCCTTAAATTGTACACTGTTGATGGTGTTGTGAACAGCACCCAGTTGCATAAAAACATATAGCAAGTTTTCTTATTAACTTATTTACAGGAGCAATGCTGAGGGCAGATTTTCTGTGAGTCCTTTCTAATACTGCTGTCCTACAGACTGCCATTCATACAGGATCAGAGTTCAGTAGCAGTAAGCAAAATACTGTAATATTTCATCAAAAATGTGGAAGCCACTAAGGTTGCATTACAGCGTAGTCTATAATGATAGAAGCATGTACTTTTTCCTCAGATAATACGACAGATCAGAACATTTTTCTAACACCTCTGATATACGGATGTGGAATCTGATGCTGTCATGTGCCCTTCTGGTTATGCTGTACAAACAATCCATAAAAGCCATTTACTTATACCAGATACAGTGATTCAAACAAGGATTTCTGAAGAGCCCTCTTGCATTCTCTGTGCTCCCTGCAAAGATGTAGGTGCCAAAATAGATTATATGCAGGGGTGCTGGAACAATTTGTATAGTAGAAAGTGCCAAGATCCACTGAATCAGACTGTAAAGCCTGTATATGATGAAAACCACTTCATGCCAGGGGGTGCAGCAGCACCCATTCCCCTTCCCCTACTCCCCTAGTTCCAACCAGTATATGATTACAGTATGGGACTGTGTAAAGATTGTATCATAAAGCCACACAAAGGTCCGTTTACATGGGTGATCATAGCCTTGATATTTAGTAACCAGAAAATCATACTATTTTTAATTGGGATTTTGATATAATTTTCTCAAAGTTGTTGCTTTGTTTTCACTTTAAGAAAAAAAGTAGAAAGGCAGGCCATGCCAGAATGCTTTTTCTATTCACCAAACAAAGGCTCTGAGAGAGAGTATCTTGCTTTCAGGCCTTAGGCACATCACATTTGTTACCCTACAAGATAGACAGAGACTGAAGCTTTGCCTCAATCCTGGCACATCCACAAGATGCTCTTGGAAAGCCCAGCATTATTCCCTGTTACTGGGGAAAAAATAGATGGGGCTATTCTTCCATGCACCACCCACCAGTATGCTCAGAAGACATTGATAAGCAGATGCCACCGTGAGGGTGTGGCCTCAACACATAGAATAGAACCAAAGTGAATTTCACCCAGTAGAAATTAGGTAACAAATTACAGGAGCCAGTTACAGTAATGCTAGAGGTGAGACAAGAGGTCTCCTTCCTTGTGGAAACCTGTAGCGATTGCAGTGGTGAAAACACTACCTGCTTTTGTGTGGCTGCAGCATCTTTGTGCAACATGGCATAGTGCATAGAGCACTGGCTCAGGAGACTGGGGTTCTGTTCCTGTGTCTACTGCTGGGTGACCAGGAACAAGTCACCTCCCCTCTCTTGGTTTCCCCATCTATAAAATGGTGCTGATCAGACCATCCTACATTGTCAAGTGCTTTTAGATCTCTGGATGAAAACCAGTAGGTATTATTCCAGTTAGTTCCTCCGCAAGGATTTTCCAGTGAATGCCCTGCCTGAGGATTTTTGGCCCCATGCTGGGTGAGCTGGATGTCTCAGATTCAAGTGTTGTGGCAATGAAGGAGAAGTGATGATCTAATGAGGCAATAATTTCTACTAAGTGATACCTAATTAGGAATTTATTTGCCCCAGTGATCACTAGTAGTAAGAATAATAAGCCTGGCTGACTCTTCCACTGGCACTTACAGCCTCTGCTCCTGAACACCACCAGTCATGTGAGCGTTCACTTGAAAACAGTGTTTCCAGGGGCAGGACGCTGAGAAAAGCTGGGAGATGTGACTTGGTGCACTCCAAGGGCTCAAAAGTGAGAGAAAACCTCCCAAAAGTTTATTAAAAATAAATCTCATGATTCTTAAGACAATTTCCTGGTTTTTGAAAATTGGGTATTTTCAGAGACCTTCCCCTTTAAAAGTCTTTCCAATTATAGGGACACTCAGTCTCCAAGTGTTACAAAAGCATCTATGGAAGTCTGTCTAGTACTTTATAATGGTTAAATACAGTTATACCCCATGTCAGGGCTTATCTTCAACCCCTCCCTTCTGCAATCAGCTTGTACCTTGGCTGGTGGACCCTTGTGGGTGGCAGACTTCACAAGGTGTCTTCCTCCAGCAGCTCTGTTGCCAGGGTCAGCTAATACACAGGCACCTCCCTCCTGCTTGCCACCCCTTCCTGTAACGAACTTTCCCTTTTAAAGCTCTTTTTCTCCACGTAGTGCAGGCTCTCTAGGAGTGCCTATTTAGTACCAGCTAAGCCCAGAGGCACTCATTAGGCTTTTCCTGATTGGGATGGGGGTGTGCCACACCACCAGTTTCAAGCATTGGGTGCTGCTGGTCCCTATCTAGGTGCACTGAGGATTTCTGGTTCAAGTGCTAAGGGTCACAGGTTGGGGAATGTCTGATGCTCCCTACTGGGTAGCTTGGGTTCGAGCACTGGGGTCCCAGGTCCTTTGCTGGCTGTGTGAGAGGTGGGCCGGGGTCTCAGATCTTAGGAGCCTGGCTACTGTGAGGCTTCTGTTGATCCTGGGCAGTTTCCCCAGCTGGGCAACTACTCTTCCTTGGCACTGGAGGTTCTCTGGCATTCCTGATCTGCATCAAGCACCCACCACCACATCTGCTGCAGTAGTTCCTCAGATTTGTTCCTGCTACTCTTCACCAGCCAGGAGGAAAAGAGCCATTACAGTGGCTCCTGTTTCCCTTGAGTGACTAGCATGGCTCCCTTTGCTGACAGCTCATGTCCCAATCTCAGGCAGCAACTCTTCTTAATTTTGTTATCAGACTAATAGACCTGACAGGCCAGTGGCAATGATAGGCAGCTTGGAGATATGCTAGTACAGCATACAAGCACGTATAAAAAGTCAGTTGTATGAGATGGTCCACAACACCTCAGCATTGCCTGGATTGTTAAACAATTTTGAAGTAACATTGTTAAAAAAGCTTTGTTTTGAATGGGGTGCCCATGAAAGGGGCCAAACTGCCAGCCTGTGATAATATTGTCCATTACTTATGCATGAAAAGCAAACACTGAGGGCAGGAGCCCTGCAAGCAGAGCTGACCAGAAAATTTTTCATCTTGACCTCTCTTTAATGAAAAATGGCTTTTTAAACAAAACAGAAATATTAGTAAAAAAAATTCATTTTCATCAAAATGTTTGGTCTTAAATTGAAATAGTTCAGTGTTTGACTTCTTGTTTTTTTTCGGCACAAACCTAAACAATTTCAAAAGAATATTTTTTAGTTTTGTGGAAAAGAAAAAAATTTCCCACTCAACTCTACCTGTTAACCATAGACCTTATCCCTGAAGGCCCTTGCTATATACAGTATTCAATCTCTACATGACTATACAACATACTAATTCTAAATATCAGTGCTGGCCAAAAATTTTCATTTAAACACTTTCATTATAATCTGAAAACTTTTTTTTTGCAAAAAAATTCTGATTTTCAAAATTATCTGCACTTTTGCTGAAACCAAACATTTCAAAATTTCAATTTTTTAATCCCTTCCCCTTTTTGCCCCTTAACAGAACTAAATGATTGGTGTCCAGGGCACGTAGATTCTTTCTTTCTTTCTCTTTTTGCCTAATTTTTCCAAAGGTGAGGAAGTTTTAAAAAAAGTTACATAGGAGCACAAAGAAAAAATGAGGAAAAACTAGTGAGTTTAAAAAAAACCCAACCCAACAGCCCAAAAACAAAACCCTCAACATCATCCATTATTCTGCACTCAGTACAAAAATGAAGTAAGGCACAACAAAAAAAAACTTTGAAACTTCACAAGTTTTTTTCATATATTTCATGTAAAATTTAAAAACAAAAAACTGTTTCATGTCTAACTGTGAAAAATGCAGGGAAACTTTTGAAATGTCATCATTTTTCAGGGTTTTTTCCATTTTGAGAATAGTTCTAACTGCAGGTTTCCTCACAGCATCCCACATCTCTGGACAAGAGGCACCAGCTATAGGCGAGAGAGTAATTCAGACAGTCTACCCATTCAGTCATTGTCCTCTTTGCTGAGATTGCTAATAAGGGTGTTGTATTTTTATAGAAATAGAACTTTCGGGTAAACCACAGAACCAAGCCCAGAAACTTTCCCATTATCCAGTGCATTGTTTGGAAAGGGAAGCAAACCTGACGATGATGATGATTTCTGAACAGTCATATAATCCATATCAATATGTTAAAGTAACAAATATCATCAGATGATCACTTGTACATTACAGGCGTTGATGGAGCTATGCCACTGTGCCCCCATTTGATATGTGTCAATGTAACAGTGACAGACCCGGTTGTCAGCAGGCGGGATCAAACCTGGGACCTCTGGAGCTTAGTGCAGGAGCTAAAAACTATTTGGCTGTTAGCCAAGGCTATAGAGCAAACTTGTTAATCACTCTCTCTTTATGTGGTCTTGGTACCACTAGATAGGACAGAACACCACACCCAGAAGCTGTGTGGGTTATATCAAGCACTGCAAAAACCACAAACATAATGCTGAATACAGTACATTACTAAATGATAGTTCAACATTGCTGTCTTAGCAGGTTGTATTACCCAAATTTTCCAAAAGCATGTTAGATATTGGCAAACACTGAGAAGCAACATCCAATCCAATATTTGATGAATATTTAATAGATTCAAAGTCCTTGAGAAAAAAAATGTTCTATGCAGAAATCACTTTGAAGCTTGATTTTTCACTACCAAATTATCTGGGACAGTCATTTTTTTCCATTTGTTCTGCCTAATCCTTGTTATCACTATTGCTGACTCATCTCCTAGTGCTGAAAGTAAAAACCATTTTATGGGAACACCAAGAGGTCATAATTGAATTGTTTTGGTTGCCCCAAATGACACGGCAGGTACTTCTCCACAGTACTATGAGCCAGACCCAGGCGTCATAGTTTCTGATTCAAGTGTAGTGGGCTCTGGGCAGAAAGGTACCAGGTGACTTGTGGAAGATGCCTTGTGAGGAAGGAGTGCCTTACATGAACCTACAATGACCCTTTGGCTCTTGCAGGAGTCTCCCAAGGGAATCACATAAAGGCTTCTCAAGCTGGAAGGAAAGTTTCCCCAGCCTAGGTCCTTCTGAAGCAGTAAACCAGGGGACAATCCTCAAGACATGCTAGAAAAAAAAGACATTGAATTATTTGCCCTATCTCCAAATACCTGAACGATTATCCTGTATGCTCTCCGTATTCAAGACACAGCTGAAAAAATAATCACAACAAATAACTTCTTCGGCGAATTCCATCTTTATTTCCTGTTTGCGGTGCTCACAAACTGATTGTGAAATTCTCAACTTTATTCAAAATGCTTTGTGAATTTCTTTGACAAGTAATTCGTGGTTTGCAATTACCTGGAAGCAGTTCATTGTAAATATTTGGTCTTACACTGGGTTAATTAGTCACATTAATCCTGTTTCCTGATTGAGACAGAACTGATGTGGCACAAACTGACTATAATATTCAAAATTCACTTTCAGTGAGTCTGAGTATTTGAGCTTAAAATTCATTTTCAGAAATATTCATAGCAATACCATGGGTTCAAGTGTTCATGGACAGCTACCACAAGCAGGTTATTAATAAAGGTGACCTGAAGTTCACTTTTTAAACTGAACAAGTATTCTCAGACCTCCCCCCGGCCATTATATCCTCTGTGGTATTGGATGCATATAGGGTACATAGGCAGATAGATAAGGCCAGTTTAGCCTATCTGGTGAAAAAAAAAACCCATTCATCTATTTGGTGAAAAGTTCAATGACCCCTTTGAATTGCATTATAGAGCTATGTCACTGTCTCTGATCTTGTGTGTGAACTGGGCCATTCTGATTTTCAGATGCCATTTGATGTCCATGTCAGTTCTGCAGGCTTACTTGGATGATGTCATAAACACAATAGCCTGAATTGCTCAGGCCATTGCAGAGCCACACCCCTGCAAGCAAGCTCTAAGAGCAATAGTGCTTCTAGAGGCACAGTCTCCAAACTCCCTGCAAACCAAGTGGAAAGTGCAGCTGGCCAGCTCCACAGAGCAGTGAAGAGAGAGGCAGGGACACAGCCCCACCTTCTCTGTTTCCTTTACTTTCCCAGTAGTGCTAGAAGTCAATAGACCCTGTATATCCCTGAGTACAAGGACTGCTGTTGTGTCTGGATATTCTGCAGAGAATACAAGGAGGAAGGTTCCTTGTCCTCCCAAATCTCCTCTCCCGTGCTCTCCCATCTCTACACACCCATGCCAGGGCAGATAAATCCCGGCTGCTAGCCTGGCTGCAGTTGAGAGAAATCTAGTGTCTGGTTTCTATTTGCTCTTATTAAGTCTTCTCCATACTTCAGACTCAGAAACTCTGCTTTGCGAGGCTAGGAACTTGATGAACTTTGCTCCACCTCAATCAATCACTCAGAGTCTTCACTCAGACTTGGAAGGTTTTTCAGTAGGACCTGCTGAGAGAAATTGAAATAGCTATGATGAAAAACACATGAATAACTCATCTCAGTACATGTCGAGATGAGAGACGGTGGCTCAGATTACCACTGGCATCAGATGCTGCTGAGCATTTCCAGTTCTGGCGCACATAAACACAGTGATAAAACATAGCTGATATCAGTCAAGCCTTACTTCAGTAGTGTTCTCAGTGGAATAAACAAACTTCTAAGGGCTGTAGTGTGGGATTTTTTATGTACATATGTTCTTTTCCTCTCCAACTGGAAGTGTCTTTCATAGGAATTTTAAGATAGATAGTAGGGCAAGTACAGTGCATTCGGCATGTGGTATTCATCAAAGAAAGCTTCCAAAATAGGGAAAGAAGCCCTAGGAGCTAGGTGGTTTCATTCCACATGGTGGGAGAGGCTCATTTGCTCATCTTCACACTGCCAGTTCTCATACCTGAAAAGATTTTTGCCTTCACATCAGCCACCTTAATAAACAACACTTTAAGGATTTAACTTGGGAGGCTGATGAAATGGCAAAGAATGAGCCTACCAGGGAGGGTATGGCCCCAAATACTCTCCTCCTCACTGTTTTACTCCCTGAATTGATATAATAGTGATCACAAAACTATGATGTTTTCAGGGGCATGGAGAACCCTGTTTATTTTCATCTTCGGAAAGGGAGCCTTTCTCTCTGCACACAGCAAGCTGACAGAAGCATTTATTTGACTATAGGTCATTTTTCCATTGTCAAATGGAACACTAAAGCTGTACCCAAAGCTATTTCCAAGGGTGTGTTTACTCATCTAAATAGTCCACAGCAGCCTTTCTATTAATCCACAGTTCCTTGTCTCAGAAACAGAGCTATCTCTAGATGCTGCTGACACAGAAAGTCACCAAGAGACAGCTCTTTCAGACAGGTTACAGGTTCAGGGAGATTTTCTCCTCCACCACTAATTTCTTTTTAGAGAATGTGCTAAGGCTTTGTTCCCAGCCCAGGGAACCTCTGCCCTCAAGTAGATTCAAGAAGGTCAAGAATAGTGAGCTAGTAAGTATAACAGCAGTTCAGAGTCTGCCAGGGGTTTCACTGGAAAACTACAGTAGACATCTTTAAAGCTTTCAAGTCTGATTCCTCCCCAATTATTTTCCCTGTTTCTTTTTCTCTCTGATACCTTTACTATTCAACAGGAGGGTCCCTTTTGACATTATCTTGAGATTAATTTTACGGGTGCTTAATTTGATCATGTGTAGCTGTAAGAAAATGTTTTTGCCCCAAAAACCCTTTAAAATTGTTCATTACTTTGGCATCAATTTAATGCTTTTTCTGCTGTTTACATCAAATACAATTGTCTAAGAGATACAGCTGATCCTCACTGACCTTTAACTTGAAAGAAATCTTGGTATCAAAGTCTTTCCATTATCAATCTGTTATGTGTTGCAGAGCCTGTGGTCTTTTTGGTAACAAGATGTGTTGATGATCACTTTAACCCAGACGTCAAGAGCATAAGAGCTTGATAGCTGTTCAGAACAGCATTACACTGTCACACAAAGTGTTTTGCTCTCTCTCCGTTTTCAAAGACTTATGGATTGTGAGCAAGGCAATGATATAGAGAAGCATGTTTATGGATTTCCTACTTCTCGACTGCATTGGAAGTGAGCAGATTGAGACACCATGGAAAGTTTCAGCAAGAAATCAGATTCTTGTCTGACCAATGGTCAGTTCCACAGAGATCATATTTATTCCCAATCTCAGCAGTTGCTAATGTGACTCATCAGAACCATCTTCATTACTTTGAAGTCCAGTGAGCACTGTGTAAATTGGGGGTCACTAGTGTATTACAGTAGAAAATAAACAGTAGTTCTTTCCTTTACATATCGCGCCAAAGAAATCAACTGATCAACGTGGCATATGTCTGAAGTAGAGTCCACACTGAATGGATAACACTTTGCTTTTCTTAGTTCAGAATAATTGCAAACAAAACTCTCTCTCCCATCTGGGTGAAACATTCTTCAAAAATATTCACAGAGAGGAACAAGCCAGTCCCCTTCCTAGCATTTCCACATTTCTTGATGTGTTCATTCCAAAGTTCCCACACAATTTCCATTGTGCTGTGATCCTATGATCTGAGCGTCTCCTTGATACCAAGAATTTCACAATTGCAAATTCTTTTTAATACTTCCAGCCAGTAAAGTTGTTCACAGTTGAGTTGTTACAGTAATTTTGAGTCAATAAGATCAGCTTCCCTTTGTATAGTGTAGTATATTAACATGCAGTTTAAGGCTCTGGACCGTTTTCATGGTCAGAAGTACGTCTAGGTGCTTACTTCCAGTCATTAAAACCAGCTGTACTGACTGCCAAATCAGTAGCAGAAAATAACCAGCACATAAAGCAGTAGATTGATCCTTGTGTTGGAGAATGTAATAGCCATTCACAATTTACAAATTTGTCATCACAGTTCTCACTTGAAAGCCGCTTGCGTTAAACACCTTTTTTTGTGTTTTATCGCCAATTTGACAAATGGGACAGATTTACTAAAACTGATGTCCTGATTCTGACCAGGTGGAATGACCGTTATGGATCCAGCAGGAATGTAATTAATTGTTAATAGGATTCCATATAGCTATGTAGGCACCCTTTACTAGAGGGGCCTCTGAACTTCGTTGTGAGTGTTCCAGGGGAAAAGACTATGTGCTGCAATCTAGCCTTAGAGACTACAACTCCCATGATGCCTTGGGGAAAGAGGGAGAGATTTCCTTGTGCAGGGAGAGCAGGTGATGAGCTCCATTTTTGGGAAAAGGAATGAGATTGCTGCTGTGGGGCTCTGTCCATACCAGGAGCTGCTGCTAGGAAGCCAGAAGCTGCTGCTGAGAGCCTGCAGGGGCTTTGATCGAGCAGGGAGCCTCAGAGACTGTTGGTGGCTTCACCGGAGCCAGGACAGAGACTGTTGCTGTGCCTAGAGCTGACTGCAGTGAAGGAACTGGGAGTAACCCACACTCTGGTTTGGAAAACTACTTGCAAGGGAAGGGGCACAGCAGAGAGACTGAGTCTGAGGAGAGGCAGAGTGATCTTCCCACCGAACCAGGACCTTGAGCTGCTGGCATTTGGTGGAGCTAGCTCCAATTTTCAGAGGCGTTGTGCAGCTTGTTGCCTTGGCTGGACTGATGCACAGACCCAACAGAGCGCTGGCTCCAGCTGCAGATCTCCAAGCACGGCCACATAAGCAAGTGCCTAGGACTCTGAAATCCAGAGGACTGTGCACTGCGGGGTGGGGGAAATGGTGGCAGTGTAAATGCCAGTTACATAAGTTTCATTTATTGCTTTATATTATATTTGTTAATTGATTTAATTCAACTGCCCCCTGTGTCTGTTATACCCTGTTTCTTTACATTGTTAAGTAAAGGAGTATTAGCTCTAATTTCAGTATATTGGATGTATATCATTTATAATTGGTATTTGAGTTAGACCCATGCCACAGGTTATGATTATTATTATTACTATTTGAAGGGGTTTATTTCTGGAGGTTCCCAAGGCACACCACTGAGTGTGCACAGTGGCCAGCCAGGTGGAGGCACTGCCAATTTTAACTTCCTTTAGGAGTAAAGGGACTGCAGTGAAGAGGTGGATAGAGGATTCCCACTTATCCAACATCACCATACTCAGGATCTCCTTTAATGTCAACAACATCAGGCACACAGGTGAGTATTGCCTGCTCCTGAGTAACCCAGGGAAGAAAGGCAGGTTACAGCTGGATCTGTTGAAGGGCACAAAGTGCTTCTTGGTTGTGATATTCCTTAGCTTCATTTTCTTCACTTGCTGTTTCAGTTGCAGTTTGCATTCCATATGTACTAGACGAAGCAGCAGATTTTTCTTTATCAGCAGAAATGTTTTCTCTGTGACTGTGCCTCTGAGTAGGTGTAGCACTAGTAGATGATGTGGCTGATTGTACAGGAAAAAACAGTCATTTTTGGTAGGTACGTGAGCTTCTCTTTTTCTACAGGGGCTATTTTTCTTTTTGCATATGAAAGTCCCATTGCATGACCTGAAACTGGATTTAAAAAAAAAATTATGTACATGAGTGATAGACCCCTTTTCAGCAGTTCGCCCAGTCCTTAGGACACCACTTCTCTGGAGCAAAGCTCAGAACTTTCTCAGTGTAGGAAACATTAATTCTCAGATTGAGCTGGTCTGGATGTAAAGAGCAACGAGTCTACATATACTTATTGGTGCTTGAAACAATTCTCACTACTTGTACATATTCTTACCTGTCACTGAAACTCTGATTACAGAAAGTAAATAATTAGAGATGGTCCTAAACCAAAAACATTTCTGTGAATTTTGATCCAAATTGGCTCCTTCTTCTAGGAGCAACATCAAGAAAGAATCCAAATACCCCCACTTTTGGAAACTTTGAGTCCAGTTCTATACCTGGATCTCAGCTTTGCAGCTTGGGCCTAGTTTTAAATTATCCACCAAGTTTTAAATATCTCTGCCTAGAGAGGAAAGATGGGCTTGTGGTTAAGGCATAAGGCTAGGAATCAAAGATTAGGACTTGATTTCAAGCTCTGCCACAGATTTTGGGCAAAACACTCAGCCTCTCTGTGCCTCAATTCCCCTGCTCCAAAATGGGCATTCCTACTTCATAGGAGTGCTGTGAGGACAAGTTAATTAATGTATGTGAGATGCTCAGATGCCACCGTGAAAAAGCCTAAAATATCAAATTAAAAAAAAGCATTAGTGATCTTTCAGGCACAGGTAAATAAATAAAAGGAAATCCATCCCATTTAGCAACCCTCATAAAGGACCAGACTGCAGTATCTTTACACATATTGAGTGGTGTCTTAATCCACAAGAAGCTCCATCCATTTCAGTAGGACTGCTCATGGTGAAAGGCATTATTCAGCTTGAGTCAGGGTATCAACAAACTGCTCTGAAAGCAGTAGTTTCCTAGATTGTGAGTTTTGTACATGCGAGATGGAAAATTATCATATGAACGTATAGTACATCAGAAGGGCATGCCAAAATACCCAGTGCTATATTATTCGCTTCAGCTGCTGTTTAATAATGCCATAGCTTTAGCTGGACAAATCACTACTCTTAGACATTCTTCTCGTCTCCTTTCTATGTGTGGTATGTTTAATTTTGCTGCAAATGTCTCCAGCCATGTTGTTGCACTTTTAATTTCTTTCTATTTTTACCCCCGATATTATTTATAAAGCATTGAATGATAGCAACTCAGATTTATCAAGGACAATCATTTAATTAATTGATGTAAGACATCATTTAAAAACCACAAAGCACTCACATTTACTCCTACACTTCATTTGGATGATGTCGTGTAGATGAATTAACTTGCAAATGACTTTCTCTTCCATTTTTTGCCAGAAGTCGTACAAGAACAAAAATGATGACTGTGCTGAGATTGCTAATAGGAATGTCCCGTTCTTTCCAGTGGGAGGGAAAGTTCAAAAGAAATTATTCTGGGGAGATTTGATGGTCTGTGATACAGGATGTCAGACAAGATGATCACAATAGTGCTGCTCTGGCAGTGGAATCTATGGAAGGCGAACCACTGTCACAGGATAAGAAAGTTAGATTTGTAGTTAAGAGACAGGACTGGGAGACAGAAGATTTGAAATTCTGGCTCTGTCAGAGATTATCAGGGCCAAAGCCTCTGCTGGCATAAATGAGTGTCGTTCCACTGATTTCAACAGATTTTTGACCATTTGCACCAGCCGAGCATTTGGCTACATGCATCTGGCTTGGGGTAAGTGGTTGCTCATGTGGAATGCAGGGTGGTAACTTTATTATTTATTGATGAGAGTTTGTGTCTATGCTCAGGATGCTGTCAATTTCACCAGCATAGCTGGCTGAGAGGCTCCTTCAGATCGCTCGTCAGCTAGGGCTTACACAAACCAGGACCAGACTCTGTTTTCCTTAAAATTGACAGGGCCACATTGCTCCAGGAATGGTCCTAGCTGTTTTTCGGGAGAGGCCAGAAGATAGATTTTAAGTGATTATAAGTCAAAGCACAACGAGTCAGATTTAGTCAAGTGAAATAAAAGCACAACACATTCTAAGTTGATCTTAACACTTTCAGTGCCCTTACAAACTTAGACTCTTCTCACCACAGGCTGGCTGGCTGCCCTTCAGCCAGGCTCTCCCCTTTGATCAGCGCTTCAGTCACTTGGTGGTGATGTCTGTAGGTGGAGGTGGAAGAGAGAAGAAGAGCATGGCAAACATCTCTCCCTTTTATCATGTTCTTTCTTCCCTCTTGGCTTTGTCCCCCCCCCCCCCCTTCAAGGTCAGGTGAACATTACCTCATTGTAGTCCCTGACTGACAGAGGGAAGTGGGGTGACTCATTCAAGAGTGCAGCAGATCCATTGTTGCTGCCTAGGGCAGTGTCCTTTGTTCCTGTGAGGCTGGGCTCGATTTGTCCCATACATGCCCTGACGAGGTGTGAACTTCCCCACTGTTCCTGGAGAGTTTTGCCTGGACTTGTTTTAAGCCATAAGGACACATGTTCAGCCTCATAACCATATACATGAAATTACAACCTATAACATTACTATAACAGTGCTCAGTGAATCATGAGCCTTCCGAGGACTCCTGACATGACAAACTTTGCATTGGATACCATACAATCATATTATAAGGATGAACATGGGGGTGCAGGGTGTTCCCCTGAGTTACAGAGTGTCACAGAGCCCCAGAAGCATTAGGAGAGACTGCAGCTGTAATTGGTCCTTTCATGGGAGAGCATGGAAGACAGTGCGTAGGCTAGGGCTATCCACAAACTGGGCCTAAACCATTTAGGGTGCCACTTATAACATGCAGCTGACTTAGTCTGAGCTGAACCACAAAGTGGTTGAGTCTATTTAATACAAATCTCTGGGGAGAAGGAATAGATTATTATTTATATAAAACTGATTCAGACAGTTCTATTGGAGATAACCATCAGAGCTCCCAACCTGAGTCTTACTGTTCATTATAGACATCTCTGTCACAGTTCAGATAAGCATGAGCACTATTAAAAAGAATAACCGTTTACTGTGATTGATCAACTACCTTTAAAACAGAAGGCAGGGTCGTGATATTCCTGAGGCACAACATCAACAGGAGGAACTAATCCAATTATGACAAGTCAGCTAAATCTTCTAGAATGCCTAGACAAACATTCTTCATGAAAGGAAAACCAAAGGAAATAGGTAATGGAGCTCTAACTAATTGGCATTCTCTGTCTGTAGAGCAGAAAATAGTACTTACAGATAAATGATGTTTTCATCTTGCTTTTCAAGCAAGAATACTTGAGGTGTGTCTGAAGAATGCCATTTTTGTTCTGCACCTGTAATTTAAACATCTTCACCTCAGTAAATATTTGTTGGACATATTTGTAGCTGAACAAGTGACAGGAACAAGTGGCTCTTTCAATGTCTTTTATTAGTGTGCTTATTAATGGTTTGAGACATACTGGCCAACAGACCATTTGAAATATATGCCTCTTTCGCTCTATAAATGTCTACCTTGGCACACCTTGCTCCATGCAGCTGGTCAAGTTTATCTCACACAGCGTTGTGCAAATAGTGTTATTTTGGGGAGTGAGGGAAGAACACTGTGTCATGACTAAAGAGCAGCACTGCCTGATATAACTGAGTTCAGGGAAATTGTTGCCTCAGACGAAAAATTTGCCCTTGTTGATATCCTGAGAAACAAAAAAGGTCTGAGTTCCATCCAATGAGGTATTGAGTACTTCCAGGTGGCTAGTACCTTCAACTCTCATTGACTGCATGTGCTCAGGACCTCACAGGATCAGACCCTTTTATCACAGGTGGACGTGAGGTGGAACTACTGATTATCAGCCTGAAAGGCTCAACTGTTTATGTATATGGTATAGTAATTTACTTGTTACCCTTCAATTAACCAAGACAATAGCCTTTGCCTGATAACCGTAAATATATTTCTATTTAATGGACCAAGACTCTCCTGCAATTCACCTTTGATTATAAATTTGAACTGACTGCCACGCCCACTTCTATACAAATTCATGTGAAAATCGCAATCTCCAGTGCACATCTGATTATACAGGCCTGATCTGCACCTGTCAATTTACATTCCATTTAATTGAGGGATAATATTCCTTGGGAGTTTGGTCTTTGGAGAGGGTCGGGATAGGGGGATGCTCAAATAACAACTCATCTTCAGTGCCAGCTGCATGTTATATAACAAAGAAAACTATTCTGGCGAAATGACTGTGTAGAGAAATTATGTTTTCATCAACCAAACAGCACTTTTGGTTAAAGTCCATCGTCAATATTCTCATAGAAGCAGAGGACCAGAGGACCTCAGCTGGTAGCTCCATTGACTTCAGCAAAGCTATGCCACCTGACCCCAGCGGAGGATCTGGCCATCAGCCTCCTCCCTAAATTATGGGAGTCGTTCATAATACAGCAAACTGGCCAAGAAGCAAATGAAAATAAGAAATGTGTGCTTTTATCTCCCATTGAGTTGCTGTTCCCCTGTGATACAATAAATAAATGGGGCCACAAGGCCATTGAGCATGCTGAAGTGGGGAATGAATAGTGCTGCCACAGAATGCTCCCCCTGATCCCACCAGCCATGGAAACCACACCAGGCAAGAACTGCATCTCAAGGCTCCCTGGATCTGCAAGAAGCCAGGGGCAGGATGCCAAAGGACAGCTGTGTAACACCATTCCCTAGGCTGGGGAAATTACCCACATAAGAATGTTTACTGACTAAACCCCTGAGTCAGCAACTATGTGGCCAACAAGTGAAGCTATCCTGACTTGTGCCCCTACTTTAAAGCACCATCTTTGAGATCCCATTGTCCTGGTTACCATCCTTCTGACAAAAGATTGGGAAGAAGATTCCTTCTGAAGTCAGTCCCCCTTTTAAAATTGGCCACTCATTATTCAGCTGCTGAGCCACTGCCTGCCAGGGGAACAAGACACAAAATCTAATCAATCTGGGACTCTGAATTGATAGCATAAGGAACCTGGCCACTAGAACTTTGTCTGCAATTACTTTTCCACCCTCTATTGAAAAAAATGTATTTAAGAACACTTTAAGTTTGGTGGCCACCAAATTGCTTTCTAACACAACCAAAAGAGACATCGTAGCCAGGGCCGCGGTGACTCTGCTGGCATTGTCTGTTTTACTTAAAAAAAAAAAAAAGATCTGTCCATCCAAACTTTTGAAGCCATGTAAGTACATTTGTATGTATTCTTTGGGTATTCCATTCTAAGGAAAATGGAGAAAACAGGCTTCTGTGAAAATGTGCCTTTTTTAAAAAAAGCTCCTCCCCAAGAAGAACCCTTCTCAGACTGACTGGGTGCACATGCAGAAAAGTCATTTCATGGAGCTACAATATTAGAATAGATTTAACAAAAAATATTACAACTATTCATTAACCACAATCAGCTGTAAGATAGGGTTGCACAAGAGAAAATACTCAATCTAGGACAACTGGCAAAGTATTCCAAAAGCACAGGAATTTCAAATCTACAGAGAATGTGTTTATTTACACCAGATGTTGCAGCTGAACTACAGCGCTAGTGAAGAGTGGCATATGCTCTCCAAGTCTCAAAATGTCAAAGCTTTTCAAAGTGTGACTAGAGTGTGAAACTCATAAATGCTCCAACTATCTACTGAACATGCTCCATCTGGAGTTCTAGGACATCAACTTTTCTGGCAAAAATATTTTGGTGGACATATTACATCACCTACATATTTTTACAAAAGTAACTGGCTAAGCCAAGCATCCTTCAGTGCAACCAGCTTCCTTTTCCCAGGAAACACAGCCATGAGCCTTACCATTTGTGCATACCTCCAATGAATGAACTCAGTTCTCCTCTCCAACCCAGTGCGTGGCTTAGAGGAATGGTACTGCAGGAGATACTGCTGTCACTAGTATTCCAGTGTCTGAGTGCAGTAGCTGCCCAATACCTTGTAGGCAAGATGGGAGACTGCAACTTGCCTAAGTTCTACATGCGCCCATTACTTAAGAACATTTTGAAGGGGTAGGTGTTCCTCAGTGCATTATATTGGCTGCCTGACACGTGAACACATCACAATCTGTGGCACTAGAGCAGATAACCCTGGAAGAGCTGTTCTAACAACAAGTATAACAGTTGGAGAGAAATGGCATGATGGTACAAAATTACCGTAGCCTGATCTCCTGACAGGAGCAGTAACTCAACAGATTCAGGTGTAGAGTAACTAGATCTTCCATAGGCTAGAATGCATTATCCTATGCTAATCACAAACTAGGGGATATTTAGGCAATAAACCCTGTTTAACAGTTGCTTTTGTTTCTTTTTATAAACACATAAAACTGTGGGCTTTCCTTTCTTTCTTTCTTTTCTCTTTAGCGACTTAAAAGGTAAAAAGAACAGAATTACCAAAACAGTATTTATTTTTAAATTTAGTTTTAGCTATATTTTTTATCTTGTTCACAAGGTTGTGGGAGATTCTAAACAGAGAAGAAATGCAAAGGGATTAAAGGAATTTATCTTTAGGAGAGAATGCTGAAGCACAGTAATAAATCAGCAGGCGATAACGAGGCCTTTGTGAAGTCCCTTGCCTTAACTGAAGTTGTAGTTTACCAAATGCCATAAAAAGGGACTGTGATCATGGTTGGTCTGTAGTCTCAATTTAAAAAACAAACACATGAGATGATAGAACTGACCTTCATCCTATATATTATGACGGTAATTTGTTATATGGTCATCAGACTGAGATCCAAGCCTTAAGGTTCAGCCGACTCCTAGTAAAAAATATTCTACTTAACAACAGTTTTGCTGATACTATGTACCATATTTGCTGTATTTCCCCTTCCCTTGTTCCTTATTACTACGAATATTTATACTGAAATGCTTCTGAAGAGTTCATCTGTTCCTCTGGCATTTCCTTCTTTGAGATCACCAGCAGATGGTCAAGACTTGAAACAGAGAATAAGCCGCGGGACAGATGAATGCTTCTAAAGGTTCTGCTGCTAATTCAAGAGCAAACAATGCAGTCTGGTGGCAAGACCACAGGTCTGGGAGCCAGGAACTTGTGGAAAACTAAATGCAGTTCCACAATTGGCTCTGTGAGTGGCCTGGGGCAATTTAACCTCTCTGCAAGGTCTAGTTAATTAGTCTATTGTGAACTTTGAAGTTAATTGCCAATTATTATTATTAAAAAGAGCTAAGATAATATTCAGGTTTTTGTTGTCCTCACCTGGTAAGTCTTAGCCTGGGAGGAAGGTAGAATTACATACCCATATTCCTCTCCATAGAGCAGTGGTGCCCAAACTTTTCCTGTTGCCCACCGCCTCTTTACCAGTAGGAGAATCTGTCTGTGCCCCACCCCACATTACTGCACAGCTGGCTCAGCCAAGGAGCTTGGGCAGAGCTTGCGGGTAGAACTGGGAATGGGGGAGGAGCTGGGGCTAGAGGTAGAGGTGGAGCTGGCTGGGGGCAGAGCAGCAGGTGGAGTGGATCTGTGACTGGGGCCAGAGCGGGGCTGGAGGCAAAGCGGGGATGGGTGGCACTCCCTCCACGCCCCCTACAGGGGCCAGCTCTGGCCTCCTCCCCCAATGTTCCTCCCCACTCGCCCAGGGGCATGCCCCACCTTTTGGGGACCACTGCCATAGCATGCCTCTCTCTTCTCCTGCTTTGTCACCTGCTGTGAAAATCAGGGAAGCTGTGGAATTGTTTTGTTATGTTGACACACAGTGTAGTTTTACAGAGATATTTATTTAGATTTTTAAAGCTGCTAGAGTCACCCATCACATACTTTAAAATATACAGTGTAAAATAATACAGGATTGCTCATCTCAGACTGAGGCATTAATTAACAACCACTGGGAAATATAATGAAGACAAACTGAAACTTATGCAAATGCCACTTAATAAGTAGACTGCTGCATTCTGCACAAGCTTTACTTTCTAACTGGTCGCAAGGCACAGCTCTGTGGAAAGCAGCCCTGTGGAAACAACAAGGCAGACCAGGCTTTTCAGCTGGCGTACGCAGCTGTAGATCTAGCAGAATTAAGCTGACTGACACTAGCTGGGAATCCCGCCTTTTCAGTGACAAGTGGATGAGTAACAGGGGTGAGATCTGCTTGGGAAACAAAATCTCACACCTTTTCCGAAGGCCTGGGTCAAACAAAGTGCTCTTTGGCCACAGCCAAGCTGAAACTCTGTTGTGCAGGAAGGAACCATTCAACTTGGGGAAAGGAATGGAGCTTTGCCCTTTGTACTGCTTAGAAATGCCACCAACATTCCTCAATGAATGGGGCACTTGATGGGGCTGGTGGAGAAAGGGGGACAGCCCCAGCAGTGAGGAAAGGAGACACTTGCCGAGGGACATCCAGGCGACTCTACCCCACTGGGAGTCTCTGGCACCTACTGGGGCGGGGGGAGCAGTTGCAATTGGCCAGGATTCCCTCAATCCCAGGATTTAACTTGGAGCAGAGGCCTCATAAAGCCTCTTTTGGCTCCATTCCAGCAGCCCACTCTACCCACCCTGACCAAGGAATGGGAACCTGGCCTGACAGAGGCGGCAGGTCTAGCCAATCACCCATTTGGGGCTCAGAAGGTTCTCCGATGAGCCAATTGGCAGAGGACCTGGGAGTTTTTTCCCTTTCCTTGCAGCATCTTCAAAGCACAATAGGTTAGGGTAGGTATACGCTTAGTACTTAACTGACATAATTGCCTGAGTTGTTAAGTCATCGCAGCTTGTGACTGGTTTCCAAAGTGGTAAAAATGATTAAATGAACGGTTCCCAGAGGTAAAAGACCTATGATTTTTTATGGGCCTTGGGCTCATGTAATAGGGTTTGAACCTGTGGCCCTTGTGGGCTGAGGTCAGATCTTATGGTCCTCAGAGGCTGAGGTCACCACCCTTCTGCACTTCTCTCCCCCTCATGGGCTGTGTGTGTGTGTGTGGGGTGGGGGTAGGCTGAGGAGAACCTACCCTAAGTGACAGGTTATATGGTAGGAGTCCTGTAACCCCCACACTGGAACCAATTAAATGCCTTGTATGGTTGATGGGCAGGTGGCACTCCCGCCCCTGTATTTCAATTTAATAAAAGTTGCAGCCTGCTGCTTAAAATCCATCCAAGTGTCTGTCCTCATTTCACTGTTGTCTGCATCAGTTAGGACTCAGTCCTGCAAACCCTCCAAATGCTGAATCCACCTTCGTTTTCAAGTTTCTTGCAAGATCAGCTCAGTAATCATTTCACCTTGAGACTGCATTTTCTGCCTTTTTTATGTCTGCCAGTTATCTGCTTTTGCTGCTGAGATTGTCCACTTTTCTATAGAGGGTTTTGTTTTACCCTTCCATTTTCAAAAGTTGCAATTGTTGGGAGATTGCTACAATCTCCCTATGAAGTCAGTGAAAGTCACAGCTAAAAGTATGAAAATATTTTGATACCATATTGTTTAGCGTCTCATTCCTCTGTCCAGTAAATGTTAGGAACTCCAGCACGGTATCCAAAGTAATATCTATCTGCTATGCAACCCTGACCACCAGGACTGAAACAGGAGTGTGACTCAAAGATGTACAATCCGTTATGAAGAGAGCTTGGTATTATGGTGGAACAGTGACAAATCTGATGACCATCTTCACCACTGCCAGAGAATCTGACTCAGGTCTCACCATAATATTTCTGTTTGGATTGGATTCTGCAAATGAGATTGCACAACACTTGGAAACCAGTTACAGGACATTTGTTTGATGGGGAGCAGTTTATCTTTTCCATCTCAGCAGAATTGTCAGCCTTTGGCGGGAATTCATAATCTTATAAGCCTGTGAAAATGCCCTCAGTGGTCACACTGTTTTACACTGAGTCTGCAGTATAGAAATTTGTAACAGAGTTGCTAAGACTATCTCACAAATGTGACATGAGAATCCTGGACAAAGTAGTAACATCACAATAGCAGACAGACAATAATTGTCATCTGCCACCCTCTCAGGCTCTGATCTTCTCAGACAAACCTTCAAGGAAAATGTATGATGCTGCAACAGGAAGTGGTGTTGGTGAATCAGAAAGTGGGACTTTTCCTTCTGAGTAATGGTCCATTTCAACTCCCTTTGAAGTGACACGTCTTCCCATTGACTTTAATGGGAGTTTTTAAGTATTGAACCAGCCCTTCAGCCTGAAATGAAATGTTGTGGCCCTGACTACTTGTGGCCCTGACTACTTGTTAAAGATTCTAGAGTAGTTTTTGTAAAGGTGTTATCCCAGATGTCCCAAATATAGTCATGGCAAATAAGGACAAAAAGGGGCTTGTGGCAATGTTACTGAGGAAGAGAAGGTGGCAGGAAAGGGCATTTTTAGGGAGGATTTGAAAGAGAAAAAAGAGGGCCCTTAGAGAAGAAAAGGAAAATGGTTTTATGCACAGGGAACAGTACAACAGAAGGGCCAAAAATGAGATTACAAAAAAGAAACGAATGGCCAAATCCAAAAACCATTGACGTCAACACAGTTCTTGCTATTGACTTCAGTGGGCTTTGAATCAGTCTGAAAAGGAACAGTAAGATTAGTGGGTTGGGAGGAATGAGTCTTGTATTCTTCATTTCCCATTTTAAATTGTTGTGGATCGCTGTTACGTACTTTTAAACAGCTTCCATGTTCCATCCCAGTGCTGGTCAAGCAGTCCTTGTGTGGGGCTGCAGGCCATTCAGGGGGAAAGGAGATCTATGAATGTGGGATGATTATTAATATGAATAAGTGTTGGCATCCCTTAAAAATGAAAAAGTTCCTCTACTTTCATGCAGCCACGCAGAATGAGCCTGTCCAAATGCATTGCATGGCCAAAGGGCCCTTTGGGGACAGAAATTAATTCTGGGCTCCTACTTCCAAGGTATCTTACAGATGGGAACAGAATAGTTTGTGTTCACAAATCCAAGATTCACTGGCCAGCACCCTTAATCAGCTGTTTGAGTTATGAGAGGGAAAATGCAGGCAGTGTATTTCAAGAAATAAAATAAATTACTTTGCAGTGATGGCTTCTGTTTTGAATTTTCAACTTTCTGTATTTCAATGGGAATAAAAAATGAAGACAAACACCGTGAAGAGAAACCAGGACTGGAATTGCCATTTCCCTTACACTTTATAGATGCTGTCATTCCTTACTTGTAACTCTTTACAAATAGCTTTGAAACGAATGCTTTCCAACTGAATTTGGTGGCCATTTTCCAAGTACAGAAGACCAAGTGTCTTCAATGTATACTTTACATTTACAGTTCTGCAATAAATTTTACAGGATAGCGCAGCACGCAGCCCATTTACTGCAGAAGAGTGTTGTTTTTTTCTCTCCACCGTCTCTCCTGAAAGTGATTCTAAGATTTCCTTTTGACAAAAACCTCCACAAGGTTACCATTCTGGTTCTGTGGTTTGGCTCTGAAAACAAAATGACTAGTATAGAACAAGACAATATATTTAGCTGTAAGAATTTTGTGAAAAGAACTGATTACCTTAAAACTAGTGCAGAGGGCAAAATATATAGGTATGTATTCAGGACAAAAAGAGTTTCTATTTCCTTCAAATGTTTTTAGACTGTACTAATGCCGTATGCAATTTACTCCTTACCTGCAGCTTGCGGACCATTTTGATGCACACATCTGTTCAGCTGTATTTGATCTTTTATCACAACCCGCCACCAGCCTGCTGCACCTGTTCCTCCTTGACCTTTCCCTTGAAAGATATTCTCTCAAAGCCTATTAGACTCTATTGTGCTAGGCTGCACTTCCTCCAGGATGAAGCACAATCCTGGTGAGGAATTAGATGCTCAGAAGGGGGCTTATTATTGATTCAAAGCACCAGGGTGCCCGCATGGGAGGAATACAATTACACAAAGCAGAGCAGAGTTTTGCAAGTTGTTTCAGTCCAACAAATAAAATGGTAATGCTGAAGAGAATTAGCAGCAGATACGTGCAATGTTATGCTGCACAAAAGAAGAAAAACAACTCTCATTCCACCTCCTGTTTTGAACGAACTCACCTTGTCAAGCAACCAGGGCTTGGAGATGACAACCAGAGAAGCTGTTCGAAGAGGGACCTCTGGCTTCAGCTATGCTACCGCTCTAAGGGTTAAGTCCTTCACTATGAGTAAAAGAGTTTTGCCTCTCCCTTCTTCAACAGCTGGCTTCAGGGCATAGCTTCATAGATTATAAATCCAGGAGGGATGATGGTGATCATCTACTCTGCCTACCTGCATAATGTGGGCCATAAGATTTCTGTTCATTAATTCCTGTTGCAACAAGAGCATATAATTTAGAAAAATATTCAGTCTTGATATAATAGTTGCCAGGGATACTGCAGGAGGTGCCGTATGACATGGAGGACCAGATCCCTTGAACTCCAAAGCCATCCATTAATATCCTTTTCCATCCGAAGTCCCAGGCCCCTGATCCCCTACACAAAGGAAGCGCTGGAATGTCAGCAGGAAAAAATTCGTCTACAGAGAGCTCTACCAGTAGTCAAAAACCAAGGAGAATGCAGGCCCTCCTCCCGCCACTCGCTGAACAAGATGGCTGCTGCTTAGGGCACTGTGGCTATGATGGCCCTGCTGGAGAAAGTTGCTGCAGACCCTGTAGATATCAAGGCCACAATACAACTGACTGTTACCTTGATTAACTCCTCTCTGCAAGCACTGACAGGATGGGTGAATGAAGCAGAATGGAGAGGCTTATCAGTAGAAGATCAGGTGCAAGGATTCTCTGCCCACGTACAGAAAAGCTTCACAGACTTACCCTCTCTTCAATCTAAAGTGGCAGCCCTTGAGGGAAGGTGTCCCTGTAATATTTTAGGAATTAAAGGAGTACCTAAAGGAGCAGCAAAAGTCAGCCACCTAGAATTTGTTCCCTGGCTCCTTTCAGAAGTGCTCAGCATGCTGGATACTTTTACATTTGATTTAGAGAGAGCACGTTGGTCCCTGTCCCATAGCCAACCTCAAATCCCCAACCTCATGCACCGATTGTCAAATTTCTCAGATTTATTGTAAAACAACAACAATGGAGCCAGCTTGTCGGGGAAGGAGAGCTTTGGGGAATGCACAAAATAAAGTTATGATTTCTTTCAAGCTTTTGCAAAAGCTGTGGCTGAACACAGCTCAGCCTTTAGAAGAGTAAAAGGAACTTGCCAAGCAGCAAGGGCTCAAATATTGGATAAGGTTTCGAGCTCAGTTTCATGTCAAGGTTGGTGCGGAAGTGCCTCTGTTTCAAAAGCCACAAGCAGCAGAATGTTTTTTTAAATAGCCTGCACTGAACTGAGTAGCTGTTCTGTTTTTTCATACCAAGTTTACTTCCCAGTTGTTGCGTCTGCCCTACCTGCAGTTATGAACATATCCAGTTACTGTGACTGACTTACTTGCTGACTTGGGTTCTCCCTTCTGCTCCAAGCTTATATGTTATTAACTTGTGGGCTAAGCAGATTAATTCTCAACAAATGGCTGAATGGGAAACATCCTAGCAGGGTAGTTAAGGGAACAGCTTGTCCCAAATGGAGCTCATGGGAGTGCAGTGACTGTGCAAAGGATTTATTTAAGTGGTGTACAAACACTATTAAATGCCTTTTCTCCTGCCTTTGTGACGGGGAAAGAGATCACCAGGGACAGTGCAGCTCCCTGTTGCTCTGCAGAAATTTGAGGACTCAGACACCACTTTTTAAAATTGGTGCCCATGGGATACCCGGGTATGTCACACTCCTTATTACTGGCCAGGGCCTCATTATTTTATGGGTGGGCAAGAGGTGTCTCAGAGAGCTGCAGAGGAGCTGAGCAACATAGTTGCAGCCCCTGTGGCAACGAAGCAGAGACGACCACCCCAGGTTGCTAAGCTAAATGGACAGTGATTTCTGCCCTCCCTATCACTCCTACTTCCTTCCTTTCCCTCTGCCCTGGCCTACCCCTTTCCCCACATTCCCCAGCTTAAATTGCAGTAAGGGCGTTTAGGTTGGACATTAGGAAAAAATTCCTAACTGTCAGGGTATTTAAGCACTAGAATAAATTGCCTAGGGAGGTAGTGGAATTTTCATCACTGGAGATTTTTCTGAGCAGGTTAGAGAAACACCTGTCAGGGATGCTGTAGATAATACTTAGTCCTGCCATGAATGCAGGGGACTGGTTTAGATGACCTCTCGAGGTCCCTTCCAGTCCTACACTTCTGTGAAGATTGAAGTTAATATAGAAGAGTCACTTTCTCAACTGGATTGTTTGTTGGGTCCTTTGGTGCAGTGATTTATAATTTGTGAGAACAGTCAGATTTCTCCCCATGTTAGCTATGTGTTTATTTAATGTGGGGAAAGGAAAGTGAATGTTTGGTTGTAAACTAAAAGGGGTATGTGGCCCTGGACAAATAATCCTCACACCACGCAATGTATCACACATTGCACCAAGCTGTGTTACCGGTACTCTGGTGCTTGGGTTGGCAAACAAAAAAGATTACAACTCAGAGGATAATAACTTTATCATACTAAGTTAAGAAATATTACCTTTAGCTTAGTGCAAGGTGTACTAACCCTTAAGCCCCAAAGCCATGAGTTCTAGTGCAAGCTCTTACACTGACTGCTGTTTGCACAGTGTCTTTTGCAACCTTTATTGTGAACCAGGGATTCATATATTTTGGGTAACTCATTCACCTATTTAACAAATAAGATCATTTCAGCTACAGCTGGGATTAAAACTCAACTCTCTACTAGAACAGAGCAATCTCCCATTGACTTCGTCACCCAGCCTTTCAGGAGGACCATGTCTTTAGGTACTTGTATAACCTCAACTAATGCAATGTGGCAGTGCATCACCCTTTAGCTATATAGAGACTTTCACCTGTAGGTCACCAGTTTGAATCCTGCCATGCTCAGTAGGCATCAAAAGGATGTTTGGTGGTCCATATAGGAGACAAGTTTGACAGTTCCACCTCCCATATCACAAATTTTCCCTTAGGCTTTGCACTAGAATGTAAAGTTTTTAGGTAAGAGATTATCTCCTACTTTGTGTTTGAACTGCGCCTAGCACAATGGGGCCCCAACTTCAGTTGAGTCCTCTAGCATTAGCTCCTGCTGCAGTGCCAAGATGGCCTTACTTGCTATACATGTAAAGAGTGGATAACATTGTCACACACACATTAGAATCAAAGAGGATACAGGAGAAGTTCAAAAGTCTTAAAAATAGACCAAAAACAAGTGGGTTTTTTTAAAATCTCATTTTGAGGAGTAGGGAGAGGTCTGCCTTGTGATTTTTGAAGTGTTGGGGTTGCCATATTGGGCTGGGGGAAGGAAGATAAGGAAAGTAACTGTAGAGTAAATAGATAAGAGATTGTGGAATGGGAAAGAAGGAAAAGAACTGGTTCCAAAAAAAGGAAGATAATGGGCAAGGACAGAAAGAACAATGTGGCAGGGGGAGAAAGTGGAGACAGAACAGAAAAAGGGGGGAAGAGGAGGTGCAAGTAAATAAATTGGAGAACTAGTCTAGACAACAAAATGAAATTCAACAAAGATAAATGTAAGGGGCTACACTTAGGGAAGAAAAAACAAATACACAAGTTCAGAATGGGGGGAAACTGGCTTGCTAGCAGCACTGCTGAAAAGGATCTGGGAGTTGCAGTGTACCACAACATGAGTCAGCAATGTGATACTGTTGCAAAAAAAGCAAATGCAATATTGGGTTGCATTATGTGACTTTATCTGATTAAAATATGACTATACAGATCATTGTTGAAACCACTGTTATATATTTGCAACAAATATTGTACTGAATATGATTGTGCTATTTGTATGCATGGATCATTTTTATGTTTGAAGTTATGAGTATTAGCTCTATACTTGGATTTCAAATGTTTGTTCCTGGAGTAATGCCCACAAGGTAATTAGCCTGCACATCTTGAATGAATTATTCAAGTAGAATGGCCCATTAAAGGATTCTTAACTTACAATAGAAGACACCTATCTACTCTTAATGAACTTTCCTGCTATGACTAGGAGAAATTATACAGGGACATGTGACTTGCCCATGTAACTCCAAACTCCATCGTTTACCTATAATTTTCTACTAGCTGTGCTGAGTGCTTTGTTTGAAACAGTGGGATTCCCTCCACCTAGCAGAAGCTCATTTTGCCTCTTTCCTGCTCAAACCTCTGGATTATGGACTTATACTCATGGGAGCATCTAACCAAAGGACTGAGGTCCTTCCAATGATTTGGGAGCAACCAGAGACTTATCAAGCCAGCAGTTTATTCCATCACTGCTACAAGCCTGAACCAAGAACTTTGCATTTATTGTATGTATTTGAATCCTTTAGCTAATTTTAACTTACGCCTTTTCTTTCTTTCTTTTTATGAATAAACCTTTAGATTTTAGATACTAAAGGATTGGCAACAATATGATTTTTGGGTAAGATCTGAGTTGTATATTGACCTGGGTACGTGGCAGGTCCTTTGGGATCAGAAGAACCTTTTATTTGAGGAGTTTGGTTTAAAAGAACCACTCGTGTAAGTTAAGTTTTGGGTGGTGATACAAGGACTAGGATGCCTAAGGAAAATGCTTTTATGATTTCTTGTTAGCCAGTGTGGTCAGGGCTAGTGCAAGGATTTTTCGCACCCTAGGCGAAACTTCCACCTTGCGCCTTCCCCCCCCTGCACCCCAGCCCTGAGGCATCCCCCCCTGTGGCAGCTCCCCCCCTCCACCTTGAGGCACCCCCCTTGTGGCAGCTCCCCATCCCCCACCCTCCACCCTGAGGCACTCTCTCCACCCCAGCTCACCCCTGCTCCGCGCACGAGCACCCCGAGCATGCCGTCACTGCTTCACTTCCCCCACCTCCCAGGCTTGGCACCAATCAGCTTAGGCGCTGCAAGCCTGGGAGGCAGGAGAAGTTAAGCAGCCACGAGGTGCTCAGGGAGGAGGCGGGTTCCCCTGTGTGTTGCCCTCCCCAGCTTATTCCTACAGACGGCGCTCCCCACACTCCCCTGTCCGAGCTCCCTCTTCCTAAATGCCGGCAGCTACCAGAGCAGCCAAAGATCCGGCTGCCATGGTCACTGCAGAAGAAAACGACGACCCCCCCCAAATGCCAGCACCCCAGGCGACTGCCTAGGTTGCCTAAATGGTTGCACCGGCCCTGAATGTGGTGAAACAGACGTTTACTTTTGTTGCTGATTTGGTATATCTCATGGGAGAATAACCTCTAGTTTTGGGGTATGTCTGCCCTATTTCTGAGCAGTGTGTCCTGAATTTGGTATTCTCAGTTGTAATCCACAAAGGCACTGTTACACAGCATGCAAGTCACAGGAGGTGATAGTGCCACTCTACTCAGCACTGGTTAGGTCTCAGCTGGCGTAGTGTGTCCAATTTTGGTCACTAATGTATAGAAAAGATGTAGAGAATCTGGAAAGGATCCAGAGGCAAGTAACAAAAATGATCAGTGGGATGGAATGCAAGCCATAGGAGCAAAGGTTGAAGGAACCGGGTGTCTTTAGTTTGGAAAAGTGGAGATTAAGGGGGGACATGATAGTGGTCTTCAACTACTTCAAAGGCTGTCATAAGAAAGATCGAGAAAAATTGTTCTCTTGTCACAGAGGGCAGGACAAGAGGCAAGGGTTCAAACTACTGCACAGCAGATTTAATTTTAATGCAGGGCACAGGCACCAGCTTCCAACTTTCCCCAGGGTGTTCAATCCCTGCTCATCCCTAGGCCCCACCCTCCCTCCACCTCTTCCTCTAAGCCCCCACCTGCCCCTTCCTGCCTTCACTCAGCCCCGCCTCTTCCCCACCCACTTCTGTTCCCTTCCCTTCTCCTGAGTGCACTCTGTCCCCCACTCCTCCCCCTCCCTCCCAGCGCCTCCTGAACACCGCAGAACAGCTGATCGTGGTGGGAGGGAAACACAGGGAGGGAGGGAGAAGAGTTAATCAACGGGGCCACTGATGGGTGGGAGGTGCTGGGGGGCTGCGGGAGGGAGAGAGAGAAAGAGGAGCTTGGCTGCTGGTGGGTGCTAAGCACTATTTTTTTTCTTTGGGTGCCTATGTCTCAGGGAAAACTTCCTAACTGTAAGAACCACAGGACAATGGAACAGACTGCCTAGGAAGCTTGTGGAAGCTCCTTCACTGGAGGTTTTCGAAAAGAGGCTGGATAACCAGTTGTCTTGGAAGGTTTAGACACAACAAATCCTGCATTTTGGCAGGGGGGTAGACTAGCTGGCCCTTGTGGTCCCTCCTAATCCTGTGGTTCTATGATTCCAAGTGGGGACTGAGTGATCAAACCAGGGAGGTAGATAGTAGAGAGAGACTTGGAAGCAGGGATGACACAAACCAAGGGCTTGTAGGAGCTCAGTTTTTCCCATACCATGATTAATTAGCAGCAGCGTGGCAGGAGGAGGGAGAGGAGCCAACCACAATGCTGCCGGAAGTGTCTCCTCCATTCCTTCTCAGAGTGCTGGCTGTATCATCTCAGCCTGCCTGCCAAGAATGCTTTTCCCTCTTCAGAAACTGCAGGGCTGCTCACAGCTGACTCCTTTTGGAAATATAACTTTTTCTTGTGAAGGTAGAATTGTATCTGCTTCTGTATCTTTGTTGTGTGTGGAATGTCTCTGATGCCACAGTACAACCAGAAAGAATGCTGCTGTTTCTCTCGGGGGAGTGTGCTGCTTTTTGAAAAAGGTGCCTGGTAATAATGCATGTGATGCTTATTTAGAGTCTCAGCCAATATAAAAAAGATATTGGTATATAGACAATGTTGCAACATTTCCCCTTTTGAAAATCAAGAGTGGAATTAGAATAATGAATTCTAGTCAGTTCCCTTAGTTTAATGGACTTTCAAGTAATACAATGTTCATAAACACACAACATTTTGATTAAAAACCTAGAAAGATAAAATCAACATGACATACATTATATGGATTATAAAATCTTGTTGGCAGATCTCAAAATGTAATTGTAAATGGGGAATCAATATCAAACGGATGCGTTTCCAGTGGGGTCCACAAATGATCAGTTTTTGACTCTACACTTATTAACATTTTTATTACTGACCTGGAAGAAAACATAAAATCATCACTGATAAAGATTGCAGATGACACAAAAATTTGGAGAGTGGTAAATAATTAAGAGGACAAGTCGTTGATTCAGAGTTATCAGGATCAGTTGGTTAGCTGGGCGCCAGCAAACAATTTGTGTTTTAATATGGCTAAATGTAAATATACGCATCTAGAAACAAAGAATGTAACCTTACTTACAGAATGGGGGACTCTATCCTGGGAAGCAGCATATCTTAAAAAATATTTGGGGAGTCATGGTGGATAATCACTTGAACATGAGTTTCCAGGGTGTCCAAAAATGCTAATACAATCCTTGGATGCATAAACCAGGGAATCTCAAGTAGCAGAGGAATTATTTTACCTCTGTATTTGGCACTGCTATGACACTACTGGAATACCATGTCCAGGTCTGATGACTACAATTCAAGAAGAATGTTGATAAATTGGAGAGGGTTCAGAGAAGAGCCACAAGAAAGATTAAAGCATTAGAAAACCTGCCTTAAAGTGATAGACTCAAAGAACTCAATCTATCTTGCCTAAAAAGGAGAAGGTTAAAGGGTGACTTGATCACGGTCTGTAAAAACCTACACAGGGAACAAAATATTTAATAATGGGCTCTTCAGTCTAGCAGAGAAAGGTATAACATGATCCTATGGCTGGAAGCTGAAATTAGACAACTTCAGACTGGAAACTAGGTGTAATTTTTTAACAGTAGAGTAATTAACCTTTAGAATAACTTGCCATGGGTTGTGGTGAATTGGCAATTTTTAAATCAAGACCAGATGTTTTTCTAAAAGCTATTCTCTAGAAACTATTTTGGGGAAGTTCTATGGTCTGTGCTGTACAGATTGGACTAGGTGATCCCAATGGTCTCATATGGCCTTGGAATCTATGAATCAATGAACCAAGTGACACTGTAGATTGGGAAGCATTATCATCCAGATTCTGCACAAAAAGTTTCAGTAATTTACCAAAGATCACACAAAACATCTATGATAGAGGCAGAAAGTGAACTGGTTCCTTAACCACAGGGCCATGCTAGATGTCTCAGCTGCATGGCAGGATGTATCTTTCGAAAAGTGAGGGACATTGGAAAAAGATTCATAAAGTCTATTTCTGGGCACTGTGACCCTAATTCAGAAAAGTACTTAAGCAAGTTTGAGCATTTTAGTAGTTCTACTGATTTCACAGGCTCAATGTTAGAAACCTGCTTAAGTATATTGCTGAACTGGGGCCTATATAGCCACACCCAAGAGTGTTATAATTAGAATAGCAGGAATAAATGTATTTTACTGCCTATCGCCAATATTGTCTCACTGTTTCCTTGTACTTCCCCCTTATGTCTGTATCCATCTGTTGTCTCTTGTTTTATACTTGCATTATAAGCTCTTTCAGGTGGGGATTGTCTTTTTATTCTGTTTGTGCAGTGCCTAGGTTCTGGTCCATGACTACAGCTCCTAGGGGCTACAGTAATGCAAATAATAAATAAATAAGAATTTTCTGATTCAGCTTTTACCTGGGGGCATCCCAGCAGCAAGAGGGAATTGTAGAGAATTTCAGGAAAGAATCATGGCAGTGCAGGAGCAGCATTCAGAACGACTATATTTTAGAAGACCAGATTAACTTTGCTACTTCAGCTATTCAAGAAAAAAATCCATTCCAATGTAGTGCTGTAAACATCTCTCTGGTTATCCAATTTAAGTGTACTGTTCTGAAATTTATCAATCAGACAATAGGTAGCCAATCTTGGGGCCACATGCTGCCACTGACTTTTAAGGTGAACGCTCTCTCAGTGGTTTCAATGGGAGCTCTGTGCATAGAACCATGACAGAATACAGTCCATTGGGATTAACACTATGTTACAAGATTGATATTAAACTCTGCGAGACTGAAAGGGAATCATATCTCCAGAGGAAGAAACAAAGCTGAAGAGATGCTGCCCTTGCAACTACATCTCTACCCCAATATAATGGGACCCGATATAACACGAATTTGAATATAACGCGGTAAAGCTGTGTTGGGTGGGGGGGGGGGTGGGACTGCGCACTCTGGCGGACCAAAGCAAGTTTGATATAACGCGGTTTCACCTATAACACAGTAAGATTTTTTGGCTCCCGAGGACAGCGTTATATCGGGGTAGAGGTGTACTCACCTTTTCTGCCATTTGTCATCATACAAAAGCTGATTGAATGTTCTATGTTTCACTTCATTGCACTGGAAAGAATAATTAGGTCTGTCATTAGAAACACAAAAGGATTTTATTTTGCCTTTACCATCTGTTTAATCTATTTGAAGGAATCCATCCTCTTACACAAAGAAGTCATAAATTTTTACACCATAAAAATGTGTGTTACTTTTTCTGAAAAGATCTTCTAAAGGAAATTCAAAAGAAATTGGTCTGCTTCCTCAAATGGTATGGTTTTACTGGGTTCGGCTTGGCAAGTGCTAATAGACAAATTTACAGATGATGTTGTTGCAAGAGCATTTTGAGAGATTTAAGGTGACCCAGTTCCCCAAGACAACAAAACACTGTTTATCAAGTGTAATGGATAATGATTCGTTCCCTTTGCTTGTCCATCTGGGTTATGTGTTCTTGCCCAAGTGGGCTAGAAGTCCCAAGTGATCAGTTTGTTCCTACTCCACACTCTAAAAAGTTCCAGGAATCCTCTCTTCAGAAACAGACCATTTCAGCAGAAAATAAAGGATCAATAGGAATTTCCTTTGCCAACACAATTACAAAGGCTCTTTATTCTGTTGCTATCTTAGCCTGCTTTCCTATTGGCTGTGTGAAAGGAGGGTGAGAAAACATGGAGGATTACAGATAAGCTTTAGTTTTCCCTTTGATTAAACAATACTTGACATTCTTTTTTTATCTGAAGCCAAACAAATTGTAGCTGGGATCTACTGAACCGATGTTGGCGGAGCTCGCTCATTTACTCCCATTATCTCTTTCAAAAATAAGGCACTGGTGGCATAAATTAATGGCATCATTGACATTCTCAGAAATGAACTGGAAACCAACTCCAACTTCCACCTTATTAAGTGGACAGTATTCAGTTCTGCCCTCTTTAATCTTGCTAAGGATTAATCATTTCTCTGTATTTTTCCCTGCTGCAATTTTCCTAGTATAATTTAGACCTATATAAGTCATTATTATTGCTTTATTGGGATGCTAAGACTGTCCACTGCCCCTTCCCCACAAACAAGATGCAGGTAAACATCATCCTGTGTTGAGACCAGCTCAGTAACAGGAAAGACACCTTCTCTGAATGCTCCATTACTCTACCCTGATGTATAGATCAAGCAGATACTTCTAACTACATGATAATTGTGGTTGTGTCAGGATCTATTCTATTAGATGACTGGTCATCAGCAGCGCTCAGAGAAGGAAGAAATAAGTGAGGAGATTTGCTGTAAAGCTCAGTGTAGACGTGGGCCAGGGACCCTTAGCACATGAGTAAGCACTATAGAGTAGGTCCAATAAGATCTTGTTAACGATTCACTTCTCTCAAGTTTTATTTCCTTTTAACATACTGGCTTTGTCCACATGACAAAACTGCACCGATTTGACTACCTGTTTCATGTTCATATATTGCCCCTGTTACCAAAGTACCTGACCACCTCACAATCAGGCTAGCAGGAGAAAGAGGAACAACTAATGTTAGCAAATGAATGAAATAAGAACCCTGAACAATACAGATCTGAACAATTGAACAATACAACTTAATGGCCACTTACTTACAAAAGGCCCAATCCTGAAGTCTTTATCCAGGCAAAATTCCATTTCAATTTAGGATCAGCTGCATATCATTTTGTCCTAATCTGTGCTCCAGGCACTAATTAAATGTCCAAGAACAATCTACCTGTATAGTGCTGATATTGATTGTCATACAATTCATTCTAAAAACATGCAGAATTATTATTAACAAATCGCAGCTGTTTACTGGTTCCTTTACAGGTAAGCATGAAGACAGGGTCCCTACTCTGGAGAATTTATCGAGCTTAATGCATCAGGTTTAAAGCATAAGCCACATCCTTCAGTTTATGTTCACTGAAACCATCTTTTCGCATGTGCTACAAATTAATTCTTGCAGACAAACCCAAGAAAGAAACCAACAGGACTCCACTGGCCATCACATACAGCCCCCAGCTAAAACCCCTCCAACGCATCATCAAGGATCTACAACCCATCCTGGACAATGATCCCACACTTTCAGAGGCCTTGGGTGGCAGGCCAGTCCTTGCCCACAGACAACCTGCCAACCTGAAACATATTCTCACCAGTAACTGCACATCGCACCATAATAACTCTAGCTCAGGAACCAATCCATGCAACAAACCTCGATGCCAACTCTGCCCACATATCTACACCAGCGACACCATCACAGGACCTAACCAGATCAGCCATACCATCACTGGTTCATTCACCTGCACATCCACCAATGTAATATACGCCATCATATGCCAGCAATGCCCCTCTGCTATGTACATCGGCCAAACTGGACAGTCTCTACGGAAAAGGATAAATGGACACAAATCAGACATTAGGAATGGCAATATACAAAAACCTGTAGGAGAGCACTTCAACCTCCCTGGCCACACTATAGCAGACCTTAAGGTGGCCATCCTGCAACAAAAAAACTTCAGGACCAGACTTCAAAGAGAAACTGCTGAGCTTCAGTTCATCTGCAAATTTGACACCATCAGCTCAGGATTGAACAAAGACTGTGAATGGCTTGCCAACTACAGAACCAGTTTCTCCTCTCTTGGTTTTCACACCTCAACTGCTAGAACAGGGCCTCATCCTCCCTGATTGAACTGACCTCGTTATCTCTAGCTTGCTTGCTAGCATATATATACCTGCCCCTGGATATTTCCACCACATGCATCTGAAGAAGTGGGTATTCACCCACGAAAGCTCATGCTCCAAAACGTCTGTTAGTCTATAAGGTGCCACAGGATTCTTTGCTGCTTTTATGGTTTTATAAAACAGATTGTATAAAGTCAAGTGCACGCGGCCACACTAAGCACATTAACTCGGCGGTGTGCGTCCATGGTCCGAGGCTAGCCTCGATTTCCAGAGCTTTGCACTGTGGGTAGCTATTCCATAGCAATCCCATAGTTCCCGCAGTCTCCCCCGCCCCTCAGAATTCTGGGTTGAGAGCCCAGTGGCTGATGGGGCAAAAATCATTGTCGCGGGTGGTTCTGGGTAAATGTCATCAGTCATTCCTTTCTCCGGGAAAGCAATGGCAGACAATCATTTTGCATCCTTTTTCCCTGGATTGCCCTGGCAGACGCCATAGCACGGCAACCATGGAGCCCGTTCAGCTTTTTTTTTTCCACAGTCACCGTATGTGTACTGAATGCCGCGGACGGAGGCGATACTCCAGCGCTACACAGCAGCATTCATTTGCTTTTGCATGATAGCAGAGATGGTTGCCAGTCGTTCTGTACCGTCTGCTGCCAGTGTAATTTGGCAATGAGATGACGGTTATCTGTTCTTCTGTGCTGTCTGCTGCTATCATGGGTGCCCCTGGCTGAGATCGGCCGGGGGCGCAAAAGCAAAACTGGGAATGACTCCCCTAGTCAATCCCTCCTTTATGGTTTCTAAAAATAGAGTCAGTCCTGCCTAGAATATGGGGCAAATGTACTAGAGAAGCAGTGTATCAGAGAGCACAGTTGCTCTGTGTCAGATCCTGCAGAAATGATGAGCTACATGCCATTCACAGGGGGTGCCCCTGCAACAACCCCACCCATTGCTTTCCTCCTTCCCCAACCTTCCTGGGCTACTGTGGCAGTGTCCCCCCCATTTGTGTCATGAAGTAATAAAGAATGCAGGAATAAGAAACACTCAGTTTTAAGTGACATAAAATGAGGGGGAAGCAGCCTCCCAGTGCTATGATAGTCCAGGCAGGACATTAAGCAGTGTAGGGGAGAGGAGCCCAGCATCCCACTGCTATGATAGTCCAGGCAGTACAGAATCTTTTCTTTTCACATGAAAGAGAGGGGGCTGATTGAAGCTCAGCCCCCAGTTGCTACGATGAAGATGGTTACCAGCCATTCTGTACCATCTACTGGGAATGACTGGGAGTCATTCCTATTTTCATCCAGGCGCCCCCGGCCAGCCTCACCTGAAGCCAGCCAGGAGCACTCACGGGTTGATAAGAAGGATGGTTACCAGTCCTACTGCACCGTCTGCCACCACGGAGGGGAGTGGAGCGGATACTGCTCTTCACTGCTGCAGCATCGCGTCTACCAGCAGCATTCAGTAGACATAGGGTGACACTGAAAGAAGTCAAGAAACGATTTCTTTCCCTTTTCTTTCACGGGGGGCAGGAGGGAGTAAATTGACGAGCTATTCCCTGAACCACACCGGACAATGGGTTTGAACCTACAGGCATTGGGAGCTCAGCCAAGAATGCAAATACTTTTCGGAGACTGCTGTGGATTGTGGGATAGCTGGAGTCCTCAGTACACCCTCCCTCCCTCCCTGAGTGTCCGTTTGAGTCTCTGGCTTCCCGTTACGCTTGTCACGCAGCACTGTGTAGCCTGTAGATTTTTTTTCAAATGCTTTGGCATTTCGTTTTCTGTAACGGAGCTCTGATAGAACAGATTTGTCTCCCCATGCAGCAGTCAGATCCAGTATCTCCCGTACGGTCCATGCTGGAGCTCTTTTTGGATTTGGGACTGCATTGCCACCCGTGCTGATCAGAGCTCCACACTGGGCAAACAGGAAATGAAAATCAAAATTTCGTGGGGCTTTTCCTGTTTACCTGGCCACTGCATCCGAGCTGAGATTGCTGTCCAGAGTGGTCACAGTGGTGCACTGTGGGATACCGCCCGGAGGCCAACACTGTTGATTTGCGGCCACACTAACCCTAATCCGATATGGTAATACTGATTTTAGCGCTACTCCTCTCGTCGGGGAGAAGTACAGAAACCGATTTAAAGAGCCCTTTATATCTATATAAAGGGCCTCGTAGTGTGGACGGGTACAGTGTTAAATTGGTTTAACGCTGCTAAAATCGGTTTAAACGCGTAGTGTAGACCAGGCCTTAGTTATTAACCTTAAAAAAACAATCCTCAAGCTGGAGCAGCAATAACAATCTTAATTAAGGTTGCAAAACAGTTACCATTCTAAACTCCCATTTTCAGACACTCAGAACTTTCTAAAACTTCCACCTTCTGGGCTAAAATTGCCCAGACTTTGGTCTCTGCCTTGGCCTCAATCACTTTTTCAAGTTGAATATGGTCTGAGGGAAGATTTGTACAGGGCTGGCCCAGACTTGTCCCTAGATGTACTTATTAGTAACGTTTTTCACCAAACTCATTGTATCCCTAAATATTTCAGTGATTAGAATTCTGCTTCTAAACTATTTTATAGTTCTTTTCACAGAGAAATTACAGAACTGTTGGCAGTACAAACCATCTGTACTTGAATAACGCATACGAAGTCCATGCAACAACAACTCCAGGGTGTACCAGCAGTGATAACCACAATAAGACAGCTGGATCCCATCAGTTAGGTGTTGATCCTGCAAGGGACTGAATGCCCTCAACTCCAACCTGTCTTCAATGGGAATTGAGGGTATTCAGCACCTCAGCAGTGCTAAAGCTAGCATCTTCCAGGATCAAACCATTGTATTTCTTATTCACCCGCCACTCCATGGATATTTTCCTCTTATTTTAATCTGTAGTTTTCTAAACAGGCACTGAGCAATAACACTTATCATTTCAAGTCTGATCTCAGTGCAACACTCAAACATGTCGTAACATGGTATATCATCAATATAATTCATCTGGAACTACCTAATAGCTGCTAATAGCATCAGTTGGCAGCCAAGAGACACAGATAATTCAAGCAATCCACACATAAACAAAAAGCAATTTTTTTCCATGTAGCTGGTTTCCCCAGAGATGCAATTGGGTTTCACAGAACATTTTAGACCCTTTATGAAAAGCACTGTTTTTCCAAATGGGAATTACTCATGTTTTTTTAATGGAACTGGGGCCAAATCCTGCTCACATTATGTGAATTTTCCCATTGAGGTCAATAGGGCTGGTCACGTGAGCAAGAAGAATAGTGTTCAAACCTTTGCTTAAATCATGTGACATGAGTAAATAAATGCCCTGAAAACAAATCTTATCTTTACTTACCCCTGGTTTTATGGATGGCTCAGAAGTGGAATCCTTGGTGACCTTTGTTTTCCACATTGAGAAGTCTGGGTGCAGGTATTTAAAGACTGTCCTCTCTCAGCCAGCTATCTTCAGCTGCCAGCTTTTTGCCTCCACCACCCAGCTGGCAGTCTCTTTCCCATCTTCACCAATGCTTGCATGGTATCAGCTGTATTTGGTACACTTTTTTAAGCAGCTTGCAAGGAAGTTTGGGATTTTTTTTTTAAAAGGGGTAGCTGTCATCTTTTCTGCTTTTCTTCATGATGTATAAAAGTAACCCTGAAAAGTTTGTTTGTTTACTTCTTTGCTTTTAAAGCAGAGTGGGGGTGGGGGGAGTGGTTGCTTATTTTTCACCTTAGGGCTCATCTACACTGATATAGTTAAAATGGTACAACCCTCAGCTCTGGATGTAATTATACTGGGATGCTTATTCCCATAAGTGACCTAAGAACGTTTATACTAGTATATCTGTGTCCATGGTAAGGGGCTGCATTACTTTAATAGTTTCTAAACCCATATCATTATAGAGGTACAAACACTGTGTAGACCAGCCTTCAGTAATATCCTGAATGTCAGTTTTGGAGCATCATCTCCTGGGTATCTTAGAGATCTTTTGTGTATTTTCACATCTTACTTGAAAGAGCCAGGCTGTTGAATCTTCAACAAAGCCATCCTCTCTTCAAAGAGTTAATTAGTTCTTGGCATTAAATAGGTGCTGTTAACAAAATCAAATAGCACCCAAAAAGTTTTAAAACAATCCCATTGCATACCCTCGCCACTTTCAATTGCTCATGCCTGCTCTACACTGCAGAGTTAGGTCAATGTAAGCTGTCTTGTGTCAACCTAACTCTATAAGTCTCTTATACTAAAAAGTCGCTCCCACCGACGTAATTCACCCACTACGCAGACTTAATAACTCCACCCCCACAGGAAGCATAGATTTTAGGTCGACACAAAGTCAGTGTAGACACTGCATTACTTACATCGACTTCAATGGCCTCCAGGAGGTGTCCCACAAAGCCATACCTTGACCCTTCACAAGTTCTTTTCCCTTTATTTTTGTTCAGTTATAAATGTGTCAGTTTGCCCCCTTGAACGTTCCTCCATGCCTCCCCCAGGGCAGCACGCTCCTTTTTTTCAGCAAAACTGATCATTTGTCCCATTTGCTCTTGCCAAAGGCCATGTGGCAATAACAAGGATCTGGCAAGGATCTGGTCCACACTGCCCTTTATACCCTCAGTTCAGAGCAAGAGGAGAACAACTGCACATGTGTAGACCAACACACACAGCTCACTCTCCAGACTCAGGTGCGTGGTGCGCATGCATACCCATGTGTGAAATACATACAGGGACCATCACTTGAAGAACTTCTTGATTCCTAGCCTATGCACCATTTGCCTGGCATCTTTTAAAAACATATCTTGTGTGAGGAACTCAGAGCAGAAGGATATAAGAGAATAGTGGAAGGCAGGTATATCAGCCTCAGAATGAGCAGGTCCCTGTTCCATGGATAGCCAAGGCTACTCCAGGCCAATCAAGACACTTGATGCCAATTTAACCAGTTACGGTCGTTAGCCTAATGCCGGCACCTGACCTCAATTAACTGGCAAAGGGTCAGTTAAGGCCATTAGGCTAATGGAGACTACTGGAACTAATTAAGGTTCCACTCATACTGCTTAAAAGCTCTCCTTTCCAGTTCTCTTGAGAGAGCCCAGGTGAAAGGAGCTGGAAGAGAGGAAGTGTTGCTGAATCCTGAAGTAAGGGTGAAGCTAGGAAAAGGGGACCACAGGGAAGTGGCCCAGGGAATCAAAGCAGCGTCAGTGGTGGAGGGAAAGCCACCAACAGCTGCTACCATTAGAGAACCTGGAGTAGAGGGCAGGCCTGGGTTCCCCACTATGCTCTACAGAGACCCCCTTGAGAGGGAAAGCAGACTTTGATCCAGGCAGGAGGCCAGACTACTCCTACTGACCTCAAAGGAGCAAAAGAGATTTGATGAAAGTAGCTCAATAAGCTGTGACCTTTGCAGCTGTACTAAGAAAGAGAGGTCATAATGAGGGCCGTAGCGAGCTTCTGAGGCCTCTGAATCCACCTGCAAGCATGGGACCCACCTATACAGGCTCAGAGCTTTGTCACAATTGCTGCCCACACATTGATGCAGCACCAGTAACAAAAAGAATTTCTACCTTCTCCTAAGTATGGCAAATTCATCTGATATGATAAACTTTTGAGCATCCAGAAAACTCTGGTTGTCTGAAATATACATATTTATATCTGTATGACGATATAGATCACTTATGGTTTGCTGTCTACTGAGCTCGTTATCCCATTTTTCTATCTACTACTGTCTACAATTCAACTATTAACATAGGCTCCAATCCAGCAAAATCTGTGGCAAAAAGTCTCCATGTAGGCACCATGTAGGCACAGCTGTAGACCCATGTTCAGTGAGCTACATTATTGGAGCCCAAGTGAATGATCAGTGAGACAATTGGCTCTGAATGTGATTGCACACAACATGGCTAATATTCAGTTAATCATCATGACAGCTAACAGTGTTCTACTCTGCCAGGAGCCAATGTAGGATTGTCTTCCTGTTTATTTGCTAAGTAGACAAGACACTCCCTCCCCCACAACTCTGCTGCATAAGCAAGCTTGGCTAGTCCTCCTTCCTCTCTACTCTCTGTGAATTAAACAAACACTGGTTACTTACACTACAGTAACTGAAAAGGGATGGGTAAGGAAGTGGACAAGGGGTGGGAAGGGACTGGAACATGGCATCTAATTCCTCACTAGCCTCTATAATTACTCTGCACAAAACCTGACATGGAGATAAGATGACTCTTGGATCACATAACACTAGGCCTGACACAGATGTTTAAAGTAACCCAAGAGCCATGGGTAGTGTAGAGAAATTATAGAAGCAGATGACGCAATGATGATTATCCTAAAATGCTCTTATTTGGATGGGCATTTAACTGAGATAATATTTGTTTGTTCGTGTTCTGATCCGTGATGCTAAAACAAGGCTGGGATCCCAAATGAGGAAGTTTTGAGCTCGCATAATGGAGCACGCTTATTACACTAATCAGACTGTTTTTCATGCAGGTGCATAATAAAATCCACCTATCATTAAGCCCTCTTTATGGCTTTTCTCTTTAAGAAGCCAAAACCCTCTGCTAGCCCCATATAGAATGTTTGATAGTTTGGTACTGTGTGCTGTAACTGCAATGAGATTAATATAACCTCAAATAGAAAATTGTACCGGGGACACAGAGTATTGCTTGTTAGTTTGCCTGAACATCAGCCTGTAATTCTACATTGTGTCAAAAATAGTATTGATAAAACATTCAAAATAAACTTCAGCGATTAAGACCAACTAAAATGCTGCGTATGAATGTTACCTTCGTAATTGGATATGACTCATTGTTTTGATGTTTTCAGAAGTGTAGAGCTGCATTAAAGCCCACACAGATGACTGGTAGCATAACATCCTGCTAGTGTAACTAGCAGAGCTGGATTAGCAACTAAAGCATGGAAAATCAGAGGTAAGTGAGTCAAAACCTTGGTTCTGATCACCCCAGTCCCTGGGAAGATTGGATCCAGATCTGAACTTCAGTAGCTCTGTTCTGTGGGATGTATCCTGAGATCTTTACTCTGTTAAATTCCCATTGGCTTCAGTTGGATTTGGTCTGCTGAACTTTGCTGCTCCTTCCCAAGTCTAGTAAGGTGATGCACTCATCCCGTAGGACATGACAGTCACACTAAATACAAACCCAGCCATTCTTAAAAACCTTCGTTTTTTTATTCTATGTATCTGAGGCAAGGTTCATGTCGGCTTTGGAGAAGAAGCTGTTTGCCATCATTTCTCAGCTGCAGAAGAATGGACGCAAAGATAAACAAAAAATGTTATTGAGCCAAATTGTCAATAAGAACTAAAATGGAAAAGCTCATCACTCTGAAATTCTGACTCTCTCCCTGCATGACTGTATCGTAAGCCAAGCAGTTTCAATTTCTAACTGATCAGACAGATGGAAAATGGGTGAGACAAAAGGTGGTTTCACAATGCAACATAAACCTTAGCTGCCAGCATATTCTGCATCCAGACTTGCAAGTCCTGTTGGACAGATTTCCACCAATCACATATTTTTGTAAAATAAAACCTTTTTACAACCATCTGAGATGGCTTGCAGAAGACAAAGCACATTTTCCCACTACTACTACTAGCACTAAATCCCTACACATGCAATAAAAATTGCTAGATTCCCAGGCATTCCAATTGCCTGCTCCAGCCTTACTAAAGATGCTTTTGTTTTGCCAGATAAGCTTGAGAGTTGTAAATGTGCTTGCAGAGACTGGGGCTGCAGGGAGGCAGTAAGGGTGAGCAGCAGAGAGAAACGAGAAGAGGCATTTGAAACCGATAGTGTGTTCACTGAAAAGCAAACGTTTTTCAAAGTTGCACGCTGTTTTTTATATCTCCAGAAAAGTATTTAAAGCATTTTATGAAAGACAAAACAGGGAGCAAAGGCAGTTTGGTCTGAAAGCTGAGATAAGAAATGCAGATTAGGATAAAGACATAGAACGGGAAAGAGATGGGAAGAAGAGAGGTAATGAAGACAGAAGGATAGGGCAGAGCAGGAGCCCAGCTTGCAAGAGATTATGAAGTGTTTATATTTCTGGGGTTATATTCATGTTCAGGGAAAAATGAAAAGACAGACTCAGGATATTTATTTGTTGTCTGTTTCTCATCACAACAGCCAAATCTACACTAGCTTGTTTTCTGGTTGTTGCTAACACCAATGGACCTTCACCAAGGATAACAGCATTTGGAGCACTAGGGTATACAAGGCACCATGCCTGATTGTGTTTTAATCACTCTGTTGTCTAGATTGACCATGAGCAAGGTTAGAAAACATCGATATGAAACTGCCAGTGAACACTTACACCATGTCTGCACTAGTACTCCCACCATTGCACTGATGTTAAAAGGTAGGAAATAGTAGGGAGAAATGGCCAGCGTAAAACACAGCGAGCCAAATCCTGAAGCCCTTATTCAGGGCCAGACTGAGGCTGTTTCAGTTGTTGCCAAACTGTGGACCACTGATGCTCCACAGAGTTCTTGCTCATAAACTGAAGGTAGCCAGCTGATCACAGAATGCTGGCTCTCTCCTTCTTTCCATGACAAGCACATTAAGGATAGGACTTTCCATGCCAATAGCTGATGCAGTTGCCACAATAATATTGTTTGATCATGAATGGTAAAGACAGCCTGCACCACTGTGAATCAGAGGGCCAGAGGTCAAGAAGGATCCTTAATTAAGGTTCTGATCCACCCTATGGAGCTGTTTGAGAATTTCTGCTTTATTTTATCCCTCCAAGTCAGCATGCAGGCCAAATGAGAAGGAATTGTGGGGAAAGTTGCACTCCCACTGCCTATACTGCACACTTTCCTTAGAGAAATCGAGGACTTCAGTTTCCAGGGCTGTGGTACACTTCTCACAAGAGAAGAAAACAGCAGCACTGAGGGCTCCTAAACAAGTCTCCCTGAATCCTTTTCAATGGGAAGCGTGGTGGCTTTGTTTAAAATAAAGGTGGAGAAGGTGACTAAAGTGAAAAAATGGCTGAGTAGTCATAAGTGCTTCTCAGGAATATGGCTGATGTCCTACCCCTCAGAAAGAGAGAGAACCTTTCATACAAAATGTTATCTCTAAATCTAATCTGCTTCATTTTGCAGGTGCTATTTAGCCAATATTGTAATTCGAGTCAAAACCTGTATTCTCCCATGTTATTTCAGTATTTTCTCTTAACCTCTCTTTTTTGCTCTTGAAATTCACCTGTATCAACTTCATGCAATATTGCTAAATGTCCTTTTCTTACTGTGCAGGAATTATTCCTTCCCCCTTCTAACTTTCCTCTTTGAAATTAAGTACAAACTGGTCAAATAATTTTGGATTAAAACATATATTGTACAGTATAATAGCTGATCCCATGCCACTAACTGCAAGTGCTGCTGATTGGTTCTGGATTGAAATAGTGTCTTAGCATTGTTCTTACTTTTCTCATCACATGGAAATATAATCCTTTACTTACGATCCACTCATAATGTCTGGAATGACATCCAAAAGAAGATCACACTACCATAGGTCTGTCTATACTAACCGTAAATGCAAACAGTTAAAAGTTAGAAAAAGCTTCGGGTAACCATCACCACAAGCACTATGGTTAAACTAAAAAAATCACAATACAATTGGATGGGTGTTGATCACTGTGGTTTAGACAAGGTTTTTTTTTCCTTTCTTGCTGGGTTTTATGCAAAGGTCACTACAAAGTCAACGATTATTATGCCAAATGAAGTCTAAACTCTACAAGACTCCATGCTTTCTTACAAAAAATAAGTTCTAATTACCTTCATTCTAATTACCTGGGGAAAGTTTATTCAATCCCAAGTCAAATAAATTACTAATGGTTTTTATTATTAACTATTATGATAACATATTATATGAATTAATTATTATTACTATTAAAACATTAGGGCACTACAGGGCATATTTCATACTGTAGTCTTAATATGTCTCCAGAATATTATTCAGTGTCTTAGATAAGAAGGTATCTGTTAACTGAGCAATAACAGATGTGATGTGGGAGAATTGGCTGGCAGTTTCCAAGCATCTGGAGGAGTTCAGGGCCAGAGAGCTCATGTAGCATTTATAATCCATGTGAAACAGAGAAAAGCATATATAAAGTAATTGTTTTATCCTGTGTTTCTTCTTCCTGCGTGTGTTGCATCTGGGTGACACTGCTGTGTATTTTCATTAATTAGGACCAACTTTTTGTTAGAATCTAAAATTTTGAAACTTGAATGCCTGAAGATGGGCACCTAAAATCCATATTTATGCTGCAGATGTGCCAACCACCTGCTTCTGCTAAACTTGAGGCACCAAAGTTTCAGAATCTTGGTCATTGCTTTTAAGAACTCAAAGTTTTTAAAATGTATATATTTTACATATACATGCACACAGAGTATAGAATTTGTAGTGTCACTCAAACAATTCAAGGCTCTTGATGCTTTAAAGAGCATTTAGAGTGGAGATGCATATGAAAAACCACTTGATAAAATAATAAGCTCAAAATCATTTCTGGTCATGCTTTAAGCAAAGGTAACTTTAGAGCAGTGAAAATTGATAGTCTGGTCAAATCTTACTAGTCAGCCATGATGCACTAGATTTATGTTTTGGTATCTATTCGTTCTTTAATTATTTTCACTTCAAGAATTGATGTGTGGAGATTTGATAGCTCTCTTGGGTTTTATAAATCACTCTAAAAGAATTTCTCCTCACAAATTTGTCAGTGTTCTTAATAAGTTGCAAGCCTGAGTGCTTAGCTACATGATTCATGAATATTAACTGTTATTAAGAACTTACCACAACAAATATTAAAAGTTCAGTGTAGTAATCACAGCCTTTTATGCAGAAGCTTTGTTCATAATAACTGCCTTTGAAAAGGTCCCTGCTTCAGGTTAATGTCAGTGTTGGCAGTGGGCATTTCAAGGGAGGCTGCTGCTAACTTCTGACTAGCCTTTGAGTAGAGGGTATCTGTTTGAGGCACATCACAGTTAAGGTTACAAGAATTGTCAAATCCACCATCTTTTACTGAAACACATTTAAGTCCAGGGAGGAAGTTGTTAGAATTTTCTAAAGAACCTAAGTGATCTAGGATCACAAATATCATCTGGGTGCAAGCAATGTGTATTTTGATATGACCAAATGTAAGGTCATATATCTAGGAACAAAGAATGTAGACAATATGTACAGGATGGGAAACAGGATGATCAACTGAACATGAGCTCCCAGTGACATGCTCTGGCCCAAAGGGCTAATGCAATATTTGGATGCATAAACAGGAGAGTATAGAATAGCACCAGGGAGGTTATGTTACCTTTGTATTTGGTAGTGTTTCAACTGCTGCTGAAATACTGTCTCCAGGTCTGGTCTCCACAGTTCAAGAAGGATGTTGATAAATAGGAGAGGGATCAGAGAAGATCCATGGGAATGATTAAAGGATTATAAAACATGCTTTAGAGTGCTTGAGCTCTATTTAGCTTATTAACGAGAAGAATAAAGGTCAATTAGATCACAGCCCCCAAGAATTTACATGGGGAATAGTAATGTCATATTGGAGGCCTGTTCAATCTAGCAGAGAAAGGTGTAACTACATCCAATGGCTGGAAGTTGAAGCTAGATAAATTCAGACTAGAAATAAGGCACAAATTTTTAACAATGAGGGTAGTTAGCCATTGGAGCAATTTCCCAGGGCTTATGGTGGACTCTCCATCACTGGAAATTTAAAAAAAAAAAAAAATGGAATCTCTCTCTAAAGGATACGTTCTAGTGAAAGCACAGCTATTGTAGGACCTCAAACTAAATGATCATCCTGGCCTTAATCTAAGAATCTATTCAAAAGTTTGGGTGGAAGGGTGATCGTGTGAGGAAAAAGTCATGGGGCCTCCTTGGTTCAGAAACTTCATGATGCTTATCTGAAGCAATGCTGAGCTGCTTTGGGTTAGGAGTAATCCACTAGTCACTGCTCTGTTCTTCTTCTTCCAGAATGTTTTTGATGGAGCATTTTGCTGAGTTGTTCATTCAGCATATCAGAGGGAAGGAAAAGTCTGAAGTTGCACCCTGCACTGAAAGTACCATTTATGTTTTCACAATAAGGAGCTCTACTGAATTCTTGCTTACCACAAGTGATGGAGGGAAAATAAATGTCTGAGATGCTTGCTGTCCATCTTAATTGTAATTATGTCTCGGCAGCAGAAAGGGGGGCACAAGCTGGGATGGGAAAGGCACATCAGAGTAAGAGTTGACCCCGGCCTTTACCCAAGCATGAAGAGAGCTCAAATAGGAGTTTTTCTGAAATGGAAACAAGTTAGGTTGATGCTTGGCTACTCTTTGTGTTCTGGGACCACTGTGATTCTTGCTTCCTTCTAGGGCCAAGAGTGCTGAAATACCACAAAAAATGCTGCATTTCTCAACCAGTTAGAGAGCAGAAGAATCACAGTAATCTTGTGAGGAAGTCTCTTCTACCGCACAGTCTCACAGGCCCCAAAGGAAAAGACAGTTCAAATAAGAACTGAAAAATTCAGAGGAATCCTCCCTGCTTGGTCATTTCTAACGCCCACTACTGTTCCTCCACTATAGCAAGAGACTATTCTGAGATGGGCAGAAATCCGGGCTACCATTGCTTCAGTGTTGTTACCTCTTTTCTCCATGTAATACTTCCAGGTGGCCCCTTAAAAGCTTAGATTCCCTCTGCACTAGTTTTGTTATATCTCCTGCAGGGGGAATCAGTGAGGTAGTGGGAAATAACAGGAGATGCAAATGCCAGGGACCAGGGCTCAGATTCTATGCTGATACTCTACTTCTGGAAGGAGATGAAACATTATTTTATGTTCCATATCCGATAGTTCTAGTTTATTGATCTATCTTTGCTCTTACTGAGCACTCCTTGGTTTCTCTTAATTATATAGCTATAAAATTAAATTAAGATATTTCCTAAACACACAAACACCCCTGAAAAATGAAAAGCACCAGCACAAACTGTTAGAAACGTATTTGTGGTATAGAGCAAAAGTGCTTTAGGAAAGGAAACTACCAGTGGGGTATTTTCCTTGGGCATCTTTGTACACACCAATATGCAAGGCAACATAATTACCAAAGATGGCAGTGATTTAAAATTGTTTCCAGAGGACTGTCTAAATGCAGTTTTACATTAAGGCATTTAAAACAGTAGGTATATACTGAGCTTAAAGCCTTTGCTCCAGTTTCTAAATTAATCTCTAAAGAATTAGAGATGGGTTAAGCAAGAGATAGTTTTATCTAGGCCTAATAAAACTAGGGCCCGGGATTCTGGTTTCAGGCGGAGCCATTGCTATGATTCAGATCTGGATTCAGCGGCCCTGAAATGAGACATGAAATCAGAAACCAAGTATGTAGCTAAAAAAAAAAAATCCCCATAAAGAGAAAACAATAATCCCGGTGGCATAGCAGATTCCTGTCCCTGAGCAGATGGCTATGAAAGGGAATATGTTTAGCAAATGGACATTCTTTAGCTCTGGATAAAAAGGAAAATAAATAAGGGAAGCCCCACTATTAACTGTAGTGGGCAAAAGCTGCTACATGCTCTTACAATAGCTGGATACGTAACCAGCAATGTTCTCTCTAATTTTTTACATCCATATGCGGAATGAATTTTGTTATGTGCACCAGCATGGAGGTGATGTGTGGCAGGGGTGAGGCCGAGTTGAGCATGTGGGAGGGGGCTCAGAGCTGAGGCAGAGGGTTGGAGTGTGAGGCAGTGAGGGCTCCAGTTGGGGGTGTGGTCTCCAGGGTGGGGCAAGGGATGAAGGATTTGGGGTGCTGGAGGGGGCTCAGGGCTAGGGCTAGCCCTAGAGGGGAGAAGATTCTGGCTAGGGGTGGAGCCAGGGATGAGGGATTTGGGGTGCAGGCTGCTCCAGGGCTGCGACAGGCAGAGAGGACTCCTTTGAGCCCTCTCTCGCCGCTGCAGTCTGGGGCCGGGAGACGCTTCGCTGCAGCAGCTCCAGGACTGAGGGAGAGGGGCCTCTCTGCACCTGTGTGGCCCTTGATAGCCTGCTGCACAGCCACGCAATTTAGAGGGAACTTAGGTTACCAGCAGACTCAGAAGACCCATGTAAAATCCTGGAAGCACTACAAACGCATTTCCAACCCACAAAAAATGTTCTATACAAAAGCTACCTTTTGAGCAAGTGTAATCAAGAAAATGCTGCTAATGTACAAAATGTCTGACCCATGACTATCAAATCTTAAAAGATTGACTAATGTATGATAGATTAATAAAAGAGACAAAAGATGTAGGAATTCAAATAAGAATGCTCAGAGAACTCATACTCGACCAAGACCTATAGATGTGCAAATCTGGTGAGCAAGCTCACATCCAAATGGAGAATGTAAGTGGGGCAGGCAGATATAATTCATTAAGTAGCACAGGCAAAGAATGAAAATACAAGGAAAAAAGCCACACCAATATCTATGCAAAAGCAAAGGCATGATCACAAAGCAGAGGAAAATGGAAAAGGAAGACCTGTGGAGGGGAAAATATTCTGCATATAGGGCCTTATGCAATGATTATGGCAAGAAAAGTTATTATGCCAAACTTTCTAGACAAGAAAAGGAAGAGAAAAATAGCACCATATCGAGGAAGCAAGCTATAATTCAGCAGATGAGATTCTGCACAGATATGACAATGCACGGCAAAACAACAAAAATAAATTGTTTGCAAGGCTCAGATTAGCACCAGATGCAAAGAGAAGGCCATAGCACACAAGCACAAAGGAGAAATTGAATACCTAATAGAGAAGAAGTATCAGTGAACATGCTGGGCTCCAAAGATTCCTTCAGCATTATGCAAGAGAAGACAGTAAAATTTGCAGCCCAACAAAGCCAAATTAAAATTATATGATGGCTGGATCATACCACCACTAGGACACTGTAAAATGATAAATACCCCTCAAAAATATACAGGTTGTAATTTCAGGTAGTGCAAACAACAGCGAAGCCACTGCTTTCTGCTTAACAAGTGAATGGATGAGAACTTACTGATGCTAAACCTGGGGAAAAAAGATTCATACAAGAGACACACAAGCAAAAGAAAAAGACATCTCAAGAACAGACACTATATTATGGCATCTCTACAGCAAAGCTGCTAAAAGGTTATCAAGATGTTTTCCGACGAAGCGGGTATTCACCCACGAAAGCTCATGCTCCAATATGTCTGTTAGTCTACAAGGTGCCACAGGACTCTTTGCTGCTTTTACAGATCCAGACTAACACGGCTACCCCTCTGATACTTGACAAGATGTTTTTGAAGGGCTGGGATATCTCCCAGGCATGTTACAACTGGAAATTGTAAATGATGCTGCCAAACCAGCAGCTGCCTTGCAGAGTACCCATTGCATTAAAAGAAAAAATAATGGGAACAGTAAAACATATGGTCAAATAAGGCATCATTGCTAAAGTCACAGAAGCCCATGAGTGGGATAAGTAGCAGGGTGGATATTGAGAAACCAGGCAAGCTGCATCTTTGTATAGATTCAAGTAATTTAAACAACACACTAACAGTAGCTCACTACCAAGTGCCCACGACTGAAGAAAAATTGCCTGACTTGGCACAAGCAAAAATATTCTGAGTCACTACTTGGTGACAGACTATCCACATGAACTTCCATGTGCACTATATCACTCACATTGATGTTCAGCTGTCACTCGTGACCATGACTGTCTTGCTCAGTGGCACAACTGTGTGCTACTCAAGTATGACAAGGATGGGTTCGGTCTGACATGGTCATCTTACCAGCAGATTCCAAAACAGAGTACAAGTTCATTTTGGTGGAGAATGAGGTGGTCACACGTTGGGAAGAATGTAACAACAGAACCTTAATGATGGAACAGGAAGATAGAATGGCCCATCATGGTGTGGATATCATTGAACAGGCTCTCAGTGGAAGCTACTGACCTAGCAAAGAAAATGCTGAGACTAAGCATGGTGCCTCTTTTAAGGTTTTAAGGCCCGGCTTGACAAAGCCCTGGCTGGGATGATTTAGTTGGAGTTGGTCCTGCTTTGAGCAGGGGGTTGGACTAGATGACCTCCTGAGGTCTCTTCCAACCCTGATATTCTATGATTCTGTGACAGGGTTACCTCAACACAATACAGCCATCACATGGAACAAGGAGCAGGTGACCAACTATCCCTTTCTGAATTACTACAATGAGAATGAAGAGGCAGGCCATGCAGTGGCATAGGGATTGAGGCACTATACCTGCAGAAGGGACAGCTGATTGAGACTGTGACATGAAAGCTATCATCAATGGAAAAGAGATGCACCTAAATTGGAAAAAAATTACTTGTACTAGTGTTTGCATGTGAAACATTTCACTAGTATGTTCAAAGATGAGCAGCCATTGGAGTAGAAAGTGAGCATAAACTATCAGAGAGCATTTTTTAAAACCCCTTGCTTGCAGCTCCAAAACACTTCCAATGCATGCTACTGACACTGCAATGCTACAACTTAGATGTTTGCTACACGAAACAGACTGAGTTGTGCACAGCTGACTTCTTATCCAGAGCAGCCTTGCAGCATGAAAATCTGGCAATCGAACAAGAATGAATTCCTTAACCTAAGAGAAAGCAACAACCAAGCCAGTACTGGGCTGTTTCAAGGCAGGGGCTAGAAAGAATCCAAGAACAAACTATACAAGACAAAGATTTACAAGTGCCCCAGTTGGTCTGTCAGAATGTCCAGATGCCAGGAGAGAGGCCCCATCTGCCTCTCAAGAATACTGGAACTATTGATGTGAGCTGAATGTACAAGATAGCATCACATATAAAGGCAATCAAATAATAATACCCAGATCACTGTGAAGAGAAATTCTCTCAAGAATACGTCAGAACCACTGTGAAACCAGAATGACAGAGATGCCAAAACCTAGCCAAAAATGACCAGATATCAGAGACCTGGTGAGCAGTAGTGATACATGTGGAGAAATGCAGGCCAAGCAGCAAAAAGAGACAGTGAAAATACACAGCATTCCCAATACACTTTGGAGTAAAGTAGGGATGGACTTCTTACTGCAAACCACGCAAACTACCTCACTTACTGCAGATTACTATTTAGACTTGTGGGAACTAAACTAACTGTCAGATGCTACCTCAGAACCATCATGGACACAGCAGTATAGTATTTCAGCAGATGTGTCATCCCACACTGTGATTTCAGACAATGGACCGAAATTGGAAAAATTTGCACAATAACTTGTGCAGTTTATCTAGAAATGGGAATTCAGTCATATCACCTGATCACCATATCACAGCCAGTCAAATGGGAAAGCCAAATTGGCAGTTAAAATTGCTAGGACCCTATAAAATAAAGCTACCAAAAGCAAATACAATATATGTCAAGCCATTCTTGGAATGGAGAAACACTCCAACAAAAGTTCTGGTAAGACACATGACGTTAAGACGCACATAAACGTTGGGGCCTGTAGCCCCAGACTTTCTACAGCCAGCAGTGGTTGAAACAGACAACAGGAAGGAGATGCACATCACTTAATATGATTCATAAAGCTGTGGATTCATTTGTAATCTCTGCTTTGTGTTTCAAATACTTTCAGAAGACCAGACTCACCAGGGCAAGTAGCAGTCCCGATAGCTTTCCGTTGGCCAGCATGGCTAAAAGGAATTTAACATCCAAAGAATGAAACTAATTCCTGGCTGGCAGCATCAGCACTAGAATCTGAAAAGGATTTTAATAAATGTGCTAGAAATATTTAGACTGGTGTGAAAACCAACAGCTAATTCCTTAGCCCTTTGAGGATCATAGTTTATTTGCAAACTCAAAATAAGCATTAATTAAAAAACACTTCACAGTTCTATATTTGTGAAGTTATTTTATTAAATACCTCTCAGGATCAGACCCTCCTTCTCCCAGTATAGAAAGTAAGTAATTACCTGCCAACATTTAGAAGATAATCTGCTTTGCTTACATGATAAGCCTGTCAGTGATAAAAGTGTATGCTGCGTTATTTATCTGCTGTGCCATGCACCACCCCGTGCTTGCTGCTATGAATGATAGTTAATGTCTGTGGCAGAAAACACAGCAAACACTTCTTGCATCTTCCCAAAATGTCAGAAGCACCAACTATGAAATACAGTGACACTGAAAAAGCTTTGATCCTATTTGGCTTTATTTTCCTAATTGAAGGGAGCTAAAGAGACAACAGCTGGTATGAAGGGGAATATTCCTATTGGGGTACATCTACACTGGAATAAAGGACCCAGAATGGCCATGGCTGGGCCGAGTCGGCTGATTCGGGCTGTAGGGCTAAAGATTGCAGGGTAGACATTCAGGCTCAGGTCGGATTTGGAACTCAGGGACCCTCTTCCCTCATGAGGTCACAGAGCCTGGGCTCCAACCTGAGCCCAAAAGGTTACACCACAATGTTACAGTCCCGCAGCCCAAGCCCCACAGGCCCAAGTCAGCTGCAGGTGTTTAACTGAGGTGTTGACGTACCCTTGAAGTCCAAAAAGTTTTGCATTTGGCTTCTTTAGGAGCTAGCCCTGTATGGGCAAAGGTAGCCTAGAATGAAAACTTTAGAGTGTAATTCCTATGGTCAGAAGCAACTGGGGGAGGATTAAGGTGGAGGAGGCAACCTCTGCTCTCTCTACTGGTGAAAAAGGACATGCGGGAAAGGTACTGCCACAGAGCACTTCATTTGCATTGACTACCTACCCACAACTTGTCCAGCGACACCTAGGGTTGCCAATTTTGGTTGGACATATTCCTGGAGGTTTCATCACATGACAATATTTTATTAAAGATTAATCTTTAATTCCTGGAGACTCCAGGGCAATCCTGGAGGGCTGGCAATCCTACTGACACCTGAAGAGTCCCCATAACTACAAATGACAGGAGGAAGCGTGGATGGGTGAGGTGGTGCAGCGAACGGATGGTTCACCATTCTCACAGCTGGGTGGGTGGGAAGGGAGTTAGACAACTGTCAAAGTTACTAAAAGGGGGAGGAGGGTATTTTACTCTCTCTCTGCATACATAATCTCTTTTGCTCCCCCACCCCAAGTTTATGACTGTTCCTTTTCCCCGAATATTCTTTATTTTGTACTATTTTGGAATGATTGCAAGTGGGGAATTTTTGCCTATTAAGGGCACTTAGGGTGGGTGTCTTTCATTTCCCTGGGTTTCTAAGTGAGGGCTTGAGTCCGTTGAATTATTTGGCATGAATTACCCTAAATCTTGTGAACTTGACCCTTGTTTCTGCCACCATCTCTGGACAAAAGGGTCACAGGTGAAAGACTTATAACTCCCACACATGGATCCCAAGCAGAAAACAGGAGGACGATGTTTGAATATCTGCTTTAAGGAGATCAGCAGTCTCTCATCAGCCAGTATTGCCTAGGATAATGGAAACAGAGGCCTAGTTCAATGCTGGGTGCACCTGAGGAGACAGGTGGTGGACTAGATGGCTTTCCAATAGCATTCTGCCTTCCTGTAGAAGAGGTGATAGAGGTATGTGTTAGGATTGCCAGTTTCTGATTGCAGAAAACCAAACACCCTTGCCCTGCTCCCTACCCTGATGCTTCTGAGTCACCCCCACCCTCCACGCTTGCTCCATCCCCCTTCCTTTCATCACTCGCTCTTCCCCAGCCGCTCATTTTCACAAGGCTGGGGTGGGAGGTGGGGTGTGGACAGGGGTGAGAGCTCTGACTGCAGGTGGGGGATGGTGGTGTTTGCACAAGATGATGAAAGGCATTTTTTGTTAAAAAGCATTATTGAAAATATATGTATGAAAAAACATCATTTTATTTGCTCTCTTATTTTCCAGCAAACAGAAATGTACCATGTAAACAGAGGAAGCTAAAAAGAGAAACAAATATAAATATTTTGCCAACAGTATTGTACTCTTTTTAAACTATATGAACACACAGACACAGTGGTTAGTAAAGTTACACATAAAACTCAGGGCTACCAATGTTGTGATCAGCACCCTTATAACTCAATTTTACCTCCTCTGCACGTGCACGAGTGGGTGAGCATGTCTGGAAAATATCTTAAAATACAGACAACAGGAAAAGGAGAAGGATTTATGTAATTTTTTTCCTTGCAATAAAGGTTTATACAAAATACAGTGTAGGATCAAAGCTGTGTGCGTGAAACAAACGCTTTTCTAGTTCAAATTTTTTTAAATGCCATTTTCTCCATTTATTGTTTCAACCACTATCATTGGGTGAGGAGGAAGAGCTGGGTTGTGATCAAGGATGTTTAGCAGATGGGGCACGGTGCTCTCCAGATCAAAGCTACTGGTATGAAATTAGACAAAAAATAGCTCTAAAAATGAGTCCTAATGCAAGATAGTACAGCTGATGATTCACCATGACTGCAGGAAAACAAAGAGGGGCAAATAGCTTGGGTTCCCACTAGAATGTAGGTGATCTTAACAAGTAAAATTGCTCTAATGCTGGTAGACAGTGACCTATGTAGATCAGATGTAGCTGCAATGAGGCAGGAAGACTAAAGGCACATGACACAATATTAGGGGTTTTCCTCAACAGTGAGAGTTTCCTATGGAAAATGCAGTAGTTTTCTTTCAGCCCTATTTGAAAGACCAAAAGATGCACTGGACACATTCCTCTAGAAGTAGGATGGAAGAGAGATTTTAACTAAAGGAAGGCAGGCCCATTGGTATCATACAACTTACACTTAACTGAGTCTATGGATTAGGTCTTCAGCTGTTATAAAACAGGTGTAGCTCCACTGAAGTCAATTGATTTACACCAGTTGAGGAGTCAGCCTCAGATGTTTTACCTTTATGGTTCAATAGTCCCCTCTCCCATCTTTAACATTCTTAAAGAAATGAGAAAAAGATGGGAGGAAATCATAGGATTGAACACCAGAAGCAAATTTTTAGGTTCATTTCCCTTACGTTCTCATTTCTTTGAGAACTTTTCAACGCAGAGAGAAACTATTGTTTCCTGCTGAGTAAGAGGAGAGGCAGTTGTTACTTGGTTTACTCACAGATGTGTATTCTCCATTTCAGAGAGGTTGCAATAGAGCTGTTCCAGTCAGTTCTTAAATAAATGGAGTATTCCAACAGATTACGTTTCAACGTGTGCAAAGTATTTTATACAAACAAAATAAAGAGACAGTGTGCTTAGAAATATCTGTATTCCATGTTACTGGAAAAGGTGTTTTTTACCTTGTACGGTAACAGGAATTCTTCAAGATGTGTCCCCCTAAGGGTGCTCCACTTGAGGAACACATAAGCTCCATGCACCTTTGACCAGAGATTTTTTGGAAGCAGTGCTCATTTAGTCCTCACATGCACCTTAGCCATCCTTATGGCCCATACTGAGGATATATAGAGCTACAAGAGACAGACTGCCTTCCGTTCCTGCCAGGGCCGGCTCCAGGCACCAGCTAAGGAAGCAGGTGCTTGGGGCGGCCAATACAAAGGGACGGCACTCCGTCCGGTATCAGGGCGGAACATCCAGGTCTTCGGTGGGAATTTGGTGGCAGGTCCCTTATTCTCTCTCTCTCTTTGAGCTGCCGCTGAAGTGCCGCAGAAGAGGAGGAGAGGGAGTGAAGGACCCGCCACCGAATTGCCGCCGAAGTGCCAATGCTCGTCGTTTTTTTTGTTGTGGTTTTTTGGCCGCTTGGGATGGCAGAAAAGTTGGAGCTGGCCCTGGTTTCTGCTCCACCACAAAACCCCAGAGAGACAATGCGCTGTAACAGAGGGGAAGCAGGGTGGGTATTGGAGCATGGTTGAGGACAGACATCTTGGAGAATTCCAGTTATGGTATAATGTAAAAACTTCTCCTTCCTTCGAGTCATGTGTCTATGCATGCGCCACATGAGTTGACTCCCAAGCAGCATCCAGCTGCAGGATTTAGGAGAACTAGCTCCACCAGGCCAATTTATATAGTACATACTGCCCCTCTAGTCTATTATTATATGGATGGCTTGATCTTGTATCCCAGGGTGAAGGTGCTGGCAGACGATTTTACTGTTCTGATTTCCAGGATGTCTGATGTGTAAGGTCCCACCTGTCCGGGATAGCGTGATCCTGCAGATGAGCTCCCCCATCCAAGGATGGACATGTTAGAAACAATTGCAATAGTGGGAGGAAGTAGTTGACTGGAACCCCTGAACACACCTTGTCAAGATTCTTCCACCAGTCAGAGGAGACTAGTATCTGACAGGGAAGAGAATGCAAATTGTTTAGTCAGTCTCTGGTGAGGATAAACTGTCTTGAATAAGGCTTGGAAGCAACACAGGTGTAGGTAAATGTAGCATGATCCAAGTGCATGCTGCTATGAGTCTGAGGAATTGCATGCACAATCTGGCAGTGACCTGAGCTTTCAGTTGAATTTGTTCAATTTAGTGTCACAGAGTGAGGAATCTGTTCTCTAGTAGATAAGCTCTAGATGTGGTGCCATCCAAAGAGGCCTCTATGAACTCTAGTCTTTCTACAGACAAGAGGAAGGATTTTCAGTGTTGACTTGAAGACAGCCTATTAAATAAAACCATGAGCATGTTTAGAGCAATTCTGATTTCAGTATAGGTGTGTCCCAGGAGAAGCCAATCATCGAAGTAAGCAACTACACAATAACTTTTGTGAACACTTTGGGGGCGGTAGACAATCTAAAGGGAAGGACTCAATATGGGTAAGGATCCTGATCTACCACAAGTTGTAGGAACCTCTTGTGAGAAGGCTGTATCATGACATGAAAGTATGTGTCCTGAAGGTCCAGAGTCATGAAGTAGTCCTCTGGACACAGGGATAGAATGATAGCTGTGTCACCACCTTAAATTTCTAAGCCTTGACAAAGGTATTCATCATCCTTAAATCTAGAAACGGTCTTCATCTGCTTTTCTTTTTGGGAACCAAAAAGTACTTGGAATAAAATTGTCTCTCCTGTACCGAGTAGGTACTGGTACCATGGCTCCTACCTAAAAGGATAAAAACCTCGTTTCAGAAGAGGTTAATGAGATGGGTCCCTGAAAAGGGACAGGAAAGGGATGTGTGAAAGAGGTAGCGAGTGGAAGTGGATGGAGTACCTCAAAATTATAACCTCCATACCTCTGAGAGATGAGTTTATCTGCTCCCACGAGCTGTGTAAACGGAAGAACAATCCCCAAAATGTGGGAGAATAGAAAAAATAAGATGGTGTAACAAAAGATCTGGATTATAAGAGTGTTCCTGGCCATCATCCATGGCATCAAAACAAATGTTTGGTAGATTACAACTGCTGCATCAAGGTAGCAGTAACAGTTAAGAACCTTCCATTCTGTATTCTGGGTTTTTTCTTAGATAGCTCTGCTATCCTTCAGGAGGTGGGATGGTCACAATCTCTGTGCTGTCTGAGATCCACCACATCTCTTTTTATCCGCACATATACATATTTCCAAAGAATGAAAAGTCACTCTGGAGTCATAAGAATGGCCATACTGGGTCAGACCAAAAGGTCCATCTAGCCTAGTATCCTGTCTTCTGACAGTGGCTAATGCCAGGTGCCCCAGAGGGAATGAACAGGTAATAATCAAGTGATCCATTCCCTGTCGCTCATTCCCAGCTTCTGGTAAGCAGAGACTAGAGACACCATCCCTTCCCATCCTGGCTAATAGCCATTGATGGACCAATCCATCATAAATTTCAAAGAATTTGTCCTTCAAAGAATGAAGGGAGTCGTCCATAGAGTCACTAAACAACTTCAAACCATCAAAGATAAGGTCCTCTACTGTGCTTTGGGACTTTTTGTGAAAATTCCAAGGACTGGAGCAAGGAGGATTTACACATAACTATGGCAGTGGAGATGGAGCTAGCTACCATACCAGCTGTGCTAAGAGAAGCCTGCAAGATGGTTCTCATCAAAATCTGCCCCTCCGCAAAACTATCCTGAAATTGCTCCCCTTGGTAAACGCTCACTGAAAGGGCTAAACTTTGCATAATTGGTGTGGTTATATTTTGCCAGAATCGCCTGATATTTAGCAATCTTGAATTACAGGGCTGCAGATGAAATACTTTTACAACCAAAAGAGTCTAAGTGCTTCTGATCCTTACTATGTGGGGTTACCATTGAATGGTGTTACCTATTGTGTTAATTCACTGCCTCCACAATCACAGAATGAGGAGGATGAGAAAATAAAAATTCTAATGCCATAGCCAGGGCATAATATTTTTAATCTGCTCTCTTAGCTGTCAGGTAAGGGAGTAGCAGAAGTCTGCCCAATCATTTTGGCAGGTTTTAATAGCACCTTACTTGTGCTATTAAAGACTGACAACGGTGCATGTACAACAAGCAATTTATGCTGTGTATCTTTGACTTCTTCTAATGGAATTTGTAGAGTGACTGTCACTCATCAAGTCCTGAAATATGGAAATGGAGGAGACTACCAGGACTGCTCATACCAGAGAGGACACTTGGCAAATCATGGTGGTAAAGCCTGGAAGTATCCTTTGATTATGCAGGTTCTTGGTAAACAAAAGGTGGACAGTCAGCCAACAGAGCCCTGTACTGAGAACTGAGTCTTAAGAACTCTCTTCCTCATGTTCCAAGGAAGAGGAATTGTCCATCTGTCAGTGCATATTGATACACCAGGGAAGGAGGCAGTACTAGTGAAAAGTGAGGTCCAGGGATAAGTCAGGCTGCAGTACTGGGAGTCCTGAGCTCAACGAAGGAGACTCTAGTTCCTCAGAAACAAACAGATCTCTGGAGCATATGAACTCCTGTGATGTCAGGTGAATTTGTGCAGATATTTGATGAGTCCCAGATATTAAAGCTTTAGTACAGAAGAGCATTTGGGATTTTCTGATTCTTGCTGTACCAACACTTTCAGTTCTGAAGAGGCAACAGCAGATGAGGGCAGCATCAACTTCTTCAGTGCTGAGTGGTTAGAGTCAGAAGCACTTGATGGAATTCTATGGCTATGTTATGCAGGAGGTAAAACTGCATGATCATAATCTCTACTGGCCTTAAAATCTATTAATACTACTTCGCTGAAACTACTGGTAACATTTTTTTTAAAATGGAATCCACTGTAGTCATTGGAGTCAGAAATAAAATCATTTGATATTTGTTGCAATATCAGCAGCAACATCCAAATGCAATGTGAAGACATTGCACCACATTTACCTTGTGGCTTCCCCTACGACATTTAAGAACAATGGAATAGCTTAAGTGGTCAACCATGGTTTTAACTGAGTCCCAGTTCAGTATTATTGGATTGCTTAACATACAAGACTCATTGCCATATAGGGAAATTTTAATACATCTATAAACTAAGGTTATTAATTGTAAAAAGATGCTATATCAAACAGTGGTTGTGGTAACAAACTTACCTAGGTAAGTGGAATTCCTTCCATTAATCTTCCTACAGCAATTCGATGAACAACATAAAAAATATTTAGGAAAAAGTAAACTATTCATTAAGAACAGCGGGGGGGGGGGGGGAGGAGGAAAGAAGACAGACAGTGCCCCGCTTTTGTCTCTAGAGCTATTTCCCAACCTCACCACTACCTCCACTTTAGAGTCTACAGAATTACTAACAACTATGCTTATGTTATTCAATATGCATTGTTACTGAGGCCTCCACCTCCAGAAAAGGAAAAGACTGACAATTGATTTTCTTAATCTGTTAGCACATCTCAGGAGACAAAATAAGATTTATTGGTGAAATCCAGGCCATACTGAAATCAGTTGGAATTTTACCATTGACTTCAGTGGAGCCAGGACTTTACCCCTTGTGTTTTGAACTTGCCATAAGGCTTAGTCATCACGTTTTTTGTAATGGTGCAACTATTTTGATTAGGGGTGTGATTCTTCACTGAAATAGTTATACTGGTACCAACCCTAATGTGGATGCAGTTATACCAGTGTATATGTTTACCCCCATATATCTTATTGCCCTTCCCCTATGGGCATGAACTATACCAGTACAAGAATTTTATTCCAGTATAAGTACATCTACAGTGAAGGGGTTATACTGCTTTAACTACAGATGTATAGTTAAAGTAGTACAACAGGGGTTAGTGCCATCAAGAGGTTCCTACAACAAGTTAAATGAGCATAAGTGGTCAGTAATCTCCCTCCTGTGAAATTAAAGCAGTGGTATGTATAATAAGATTTTTTCCTGCATGTTCCACATGTAGCCTGCTCATGAACAACAAAAGTTACTTGCAGACTACAGCAATTACAGGTAATTGACTGAAGTCACTCGTTTGGTCTCCTCTCTCTTTAACTAATCTATCCTGTGTTGCAAAGTAACAGATTAGTCATATTCCTGAAAGGCCTTAGAGCAGGTGACTTACAGTACAATGCTGTATGGTATCAAGTGCTGGAAACTTCAATAGCCTGGAGTTACCACAGCAGTATGAAAAGAGACAAATAAAAATTGTTTAAACATAATATTGTTTCCATGAGAAGTGAAAGTATTGCTTTCAAATCAGCCCCTCCCCCTCCTTTTAAACTTGCTTTGAAGTTTGAGATAATGAAGAAGATGACAAAGCAATAAAATACTTCAGCTAATTCTTCTCAAAACACTCATCCGACTCAGAAACTAGATATTGGTGTATATTGAATACAAAGCCTTTTGTTAACTTCCCAATTGTTATGCCAACAAGCCATAATGAGGAGTTTTGAAATTACACACCAAAATGCCATATGTTCATTTCACTGTAAACAATGAGGCGACTTTTGTAGATACCAATTTACATTAAGACTTGGAAAGTTAACCCTTGAACTTGACAAATTTTTGATAAATAGCCATTATGTTTTGGTAAAATAGTTTAAAAAGATAATTGCAAAGTTCCTGGCTGTACTAAGTCAGGTTCTTATGAAAAGTTACTAGACCTGATTTTAAGAATTAGATTTTGCATTTCATTTCTTCATAAAGTTAGGATTTTTATGCTTATCTTTACAGGAAACACACCACAAATTCAAACAAGGCATAATTGTTTTTGAACAGGTGCAGTGGCTCCCTTAACAGTTCAGAGTTCAGGCATTTTTAGCAGAGTGTGGTGCTACTGCAAATGACAGAACTGCTGCAGCTTTGCTTGGAACAGTTTAATCTAAATCAGCAGTTCTCAAACTGTGGATCGGGATCCCAAAGTGGGTTGTGACTCTGTTTTAATGGGGTCACCAGGGCTGGAGTCTGGGGCTGAGGGTTGACTCCACTGCCCAGGACCCAGGCTTGAGCCTAAGGGCTTCAGCCCTGGGTGCAGGGCTCAAGTTACAACCTCCCCCCTGCAACCTTGAGCCTGGGGCTGAAGTCTTTGGGCTTTGCCCTGTGGCAGTGGGGCTCAGGCTTCAATCCCCCCTCCTGGAGTCCTGTAGTAATTTTTGTTGTCAGAAGTGGGTTGCGGTGCAGTGAAGTTTGAGAACCCCTGATCTAAATCTATTCCTTCCTGCTATAGTTAGATAAAAATTGGAATTAAGTGCTAGTATACTGTACAGACAATACATATAGAGGATTTGTATTTACTTAACAGGGTTTTGGGAATTAATTTTCAAGTTATTAAAATTAGCTACATGGGAATCTGACAGAGTGCTAAAATTAAAACTCTTGCCTTGAAATTTCTCATTGTTTTGAACAGGTGCCATGTATTTAAAGAATGCTCTGGTTGGGGTTTTTGTTGTGGTGATTTTAAATAATTTGCAGAAGACAGCATGGTCATAACTACGAGTCAATAAGTCTGGGTTCTACACACAACTCGATTTTTGATCTTCTGCATGTCACAACTTCTCTTGCAATATGAGGCATCTGAAAGTTAGGAAATGCCAGAGTTACAGTTGCTTGTGCAACCAACATTTACCCCCCTTGTGCCTGTGCACTATGATCTTTAATTACATGGTCACATGCTATTTTTTCCAGAAGACCCTGGCCTCACTAAATTCAGAGGTTGGATGCACAAAGGGGTCAATTTCAGGTTACACAGGCAGTTGTAATTCTGACATTTTCTAACTTTCAAGGGCTTAACTTTGCAACCTAAATAATGTCCTCTTCATGAAGGTTTTTGTATGTAATATGTTAATTATATTCTCAAGTTGTGTTCTCCCAGTTTAGAGTAACTCCAATTTGAATAGCAACTGGTAACTACTATCAGTTTTGGTAACTATCAGTTAACAAGTTCATAACATCCAGATAAACTATCCTATAGGGAAACTAATTGTTTCCTAATTATTTCTGGAAGAATGAAAATAGGTATATGTATTTAGTTAACATACATTTTAATATGGTTTGGGATTTGCCATTCTAAATTAGTTTTGTACATGTATGCTACCGATTTGTTTGTCATTAATATAACTATTTCTTAGTACTTCTTTGGTTGGTAATATATTATTCATTACAACCAAAGAACGTATTGTTAAAGAGAAGGTGCTAATTCTTAAGTTTATTTAGGTAAAATCCTCTCAAGAGAAAACCAGTGCATGCATTTCCTACGAGATGCTTTTTTAAAAAGATTGAATTGATAATCTCAAATTTATTTCACTGGGTTGATACTGATGCATTGTTTAGTTCAAGAAATTAAAACTTCCTTATTTATAATTGTTTTACAAAATAGGACTGGTCCATTAAAATACCTTTCTTAAATATTTAAATATCAACTTTTGGTGAAATGAATCTCAATCAGGAAAACAGAATAAAGTCCTATATTAGCACGTGAGAATTAATATATTGCAGACTAATGGCATTATACTTGTATCAGGATAATTTGGCATGTTAGCTTTTGTCACTTGTCTGTTCTATCAGTCACAACTCTGTAATCACATACCTATAAATAAAGGATCTCATGTTTTTGAAGAATTTCTGTCTTCAGATTATGCTTTTAAAATTATATTTAAAATGTCATAGAGAGTGTAAGTACAGTTAATTGCCTCCAGAACGTATCAAATATGAATGACTTGATCTTACCCACTATACTTTGAAATATTGACATCAATGACATTTCAAAGTTTTTCAACCCATCTGCTAACTTTTAATTTTATTTATTGTACCTTTAAATCTAAGACACATATATTGTCCAAGTAGACACTCATTCAAAGCTTTTTCCTCAGATTTTGGCTGTAAAATTTAAACTACGTTAATGCAATTTTTCCAAAGATGTGTTTTCAATTTCACGAAAGCATATACACATACCACATGAGTGCAAAATTAAGTATTATCAATGACACATTGCATAAGAACTTTGAGTGTAAAAGACATCAGAAGTTCCCCAGAGATTTGATATCATCCCTCTCTTTTAAGATATACCAATTAGACTTTCACACTGTCTGAAATGGCTCATGACTGAGTGCCAACCTCAGGGCAGACTGTCAAAAGCAGGGAAGACACCCCAAACAAACAGGTGGTATGTTCTACAATTAGACTGGTTTCCAGCTATGCATTTGTAAGTGTTCAGTGAGGTGAGGCCTGGGCCTTGTCATGAGCTGGCACTTGGTCTGCCAGCATCAAATAGATCTCAAAGTCAGTCAGGGTTGGAATAATTTTAACGGTTTGTTAAAAAGGAATTATGAAACATTTCTTCCAAGATGCAGCAAAACAGTGAATATTTTTTAAAAACCTATCATTTTACATTTGAGAATGGAATAAGATAATGGCTAGAAAAAACCTAACAGCTGTTGAATAAATTTCTTACTGTACGTAGTAATTGCTTTTTTTAAAAAAATCTTTATACAGTTGTTTTACAAAACTTTAAACAGCAAGAGGAATTGAAGCACTAGAAAATCTCCAAATATTCAGCATTAATATTTAAATACATTGAGATCTTAGACAGCAATCCCCTCCCCCTTACAGGTGTTTACTTGAAATTTTATCTTGTATTAAGCACACTGTTCATGCTCCATATGAAATGAAAATACTTTTAGAAATACTCTGCCACAAAAGTCAATTTTTATACAATGGCATACAAAGTACACACATTTGTCTTAATCAAGATTTTAATGTTTATTGCATTTGTTTGATTTTTTTTTTTATGTAGCTCACCTGAAGCCATTAGATGCAGCTACATTGTTTTCCAAGACTCAAATAATTTATCACACAGTGATTGCTTTGTACATTCATCTGGGTATATCTTCTCTAAGCTTGATCCTCTCCAGTTTGCCCAGGATCGGTAAACGATGAGATTACTGAAACAGGTAAATCCACATTTAACTACCCAAACACAAACCAAGACAGCATATTACACATAAGGCTATTAAACAACTTTTATAAATCTGTTCAGAGAAACCAGGCACAAAGAACTTTTTGAACACACAATACTGAAAAGCCAGCCATGAAATCTTTGCAGGTTAAGCTTCTCAAAATCCACAGTTAAGCATTCATCCTTGAAGCTCTAATATTTAACATACAGGTTTTGCATTTCCTCAGGACTTTAAATATATTGTACTTTAAAACAGTGGTTCTAAAATTGTACCAATTTACCAAAATACATCATGGATGATCCAACAAGTGATATCACATCCCACTGAACTGTGTTTGTTTTAAGCCATAACAGAGATTGGGCTGCTCAAAAGGCCAACCTAACAAAAGTGTAAACACACACAACTGAACTGGAAGCAGGTACTGGCAGAGCACATGAAGTCCAGCACAGAGGCTCACCACGAAGAGCAACAGTCAAAAAAGTACTAGTCACAATAGATGAGAGAACCAGTACTTATACATACATATCAGAGATTAGGAAAAACTGCATTGCCAAATTGTATTTTTAGATGAAATTTAAGATAAGACACTTTTGGGATATTTCTAATCTGTCATTGTCAATCCTGATTAAATGCTCACATTTTAAAGATGCATAATTTTAAATTGTCAGTTTTACAATAATCACAAAATTAGCATCTACTTTTTTCCACCACCTGTGAATTTATCAAAAACTTTATTGTCCTAATAGGGACTAAACCTTACTATAAGCAAATGTATTTTCAATCTACAATTGTATATAGAATATTATTAACACAGGGTATGGTAAACAGTTTGTTGTCAAAACATACATACATTATACCGTGTGAATAATGGATACTAACAAATCATAGTTTGCATTCTCTCTCTAGTATAATCAGATGCATGCTGATTATGTGCAGCATTTTAACACTGATACTAAATTTACAAGACTGCTCCCCCCACTTCAATTCTACGTCTAATAAAAGTCAAAAACTCTGAAGTAGACATATCTTCATGAAATTCATGATGGATTAACTTCAGTGCTTGTTCCACAAAGGCGTTGCAACAGGTCCCTGTGGAGCCCTTTCAATTACAACAAATTCATCAGGGTTGTCAAAAGCTTCGTAGTGGATTAGCAAATCCTGAATAGCACGTTCCTCAATCTGAAGGAGGAAAGAACGAGAGGAGGGAGAGGGAAGGGGAAGTCAGCATTTTATAATCAGGTCTAGAACAAAAATTATCTCATGGGGGATGGAAACTATTCACTGTATAACAATGTTACTTTTTAAAACAAATTACTGTTACCAATAAGGTTTAATAGCCCTGAAAAATGCTGCATAGTGTCTACCAGCTGTTAAAGCATAACTTCAGGCTTGTTTTGGGAGGGTACTGCACATCAGTAATCAATGAATATTCTTAATTTCATTCAAATACAGATATGTTTTTGCATGGTAGGTCTTTTAAAAAACCTGCTAGCTGGACAGGCTTTAAAAATAGGCAGGTCCTGGGGCCATACGTCCTAACATTCTAAAACACTTGTGGACTGGCTGGATGTCATCCTCTAGCAAAATGGGAGAAGGTAACACACTCCAAACCATGACGGCAAGCAAAGAAAATTGGGGAACATGGAATTTAGCCCCAGCAGTTAAGGGCCCCAAATACTGCCAGGCTAGCCCAGGAGTGGGCAAAGTATGGCCTGCGGGCAGGATCCATCCCACCAGCCATTTTAATCCAGCCCTTGAGCTCCCGCTGGTAAGCAGGGTCTGGGGCTTGACCTGCTCTGGCACTCCAGCCAGGGAGCAGGGTCAGGGGCCGCTCTGCCCGGCTCCTGGAAACAGAGGCATGTCTTTCCTCCAGCTCCTACGTGTAGGAGCAGCCAAGGGGCTCTGCTCCACACGCTGTGGACGGGGAAGCATGCAGCAGAGCCACCTGGCCACGCCTCCGCTTAGGAGCCGGACAGGGGACACATTGCTGCTTCCAGGAGCTGTTTGAAGCAAGCACCACCTGGATCCTGAACTCGAGCCACTCCCCCACACTCCAACACCCTGCCCCAGCCCTCATCCCCCTCCTGCCCTCCGAACCCCTCGGTCCCAGCCTGGAGCACCCTCCTATACCGCAAACCCCACATCCCCAGTCCCATCCCAGAGCCTGCAGCCCCAGCCAGAGTCTCCTGCACCCCACTGCACTTTGAACTTCTCATTTCTGGCCCTACCCTGGAGCCTGCACCCCCAGCCAGAGCTCACACCCCAACCCCAATTTCATGAGCATTCATGGCCTGCCATACAATTTCCATACCCCAATGTGGCCCTCAGGCCAAAAAGTTTGCCCACCCCTGGGCTAGCCGTACCCTCCCAAAACAAGCCTGAAGTTATGCTTTAACAGCTGGTAGACACTATGCAGCATATAAGAACATAAGAATGGCCGAACCGGGTCAGACCAAAGGTCCATCTAGCCCAGTATCCTGTCTATCAACAGTGGCCAATGCCAGGTGCCCCAGAGGGAGTGAACCTAACAGGCAATGATCAAGTGATCTTTCTCCTGCCATCCATCTCAATCCTCTGACAAACAGAGGCTAGGGACACCATTCCTTACCCATCCTGGCTAATAGCCATTTATGGACTTAACCACTATGAATTTAACCAGTTCCCTTTTAAATGCTGTTATAGTCCTAGCCTTCACAACCTTCTCAGGTAAGCAGTTCCACAAGTTGACTGTGCGCTGTGCGAAGAACTTCCTTTTATTTGTTTTAAATCTGCTGCCTATTAATTTCATTTGGTGACCTCTAGTTCTTGTAATATGAACAACTGATTCTAAAATGTCATCTCTAAAAGAGGTAGTGAAAAAAATACAGCTTTCTTTACCTGGATCAAAGCCAAAGGTTTCTCTCTACTCCTGATAAGAGCAGCTTCCTGCTGGAGCTCTTCCTCTACAATTGCTGCAAACGTGATAGGTGCTATCGCAGTAGAGCTAGTTAAGGATGTCACTAACCATGGACTGCAAGGTAATACATTACACAGTGAAGTATATCGCTGACATTCTGAAACAAAAGCAGTATAAAGAACTAACAGAAAACATGCTTCAAAATCTTTCATGTCAAAAATTAAACTTACTTATGACTCTCCAGTTGTAGTAAATCAGAAACACGATCTTCTTTGATTGTGCATCTGGGAGGAAAAAAACATTAAAGTTGCTGATTCAATACTCTCTTGGAATGTAACAGGATTGTTGGCAACCCTCAGACTTATTCTACTGCACTAAGCTTGCTACTGTGGGGAGAGGAACAGCTTGGAGAGGGGAATCTTAAGCCACTGGAGAAAAAACAAATCAGTGAATTGAGTGTCCTTCGCAAATTGCAGTGTGATAGCCCACAGTGAGCAGTTACTAAAACATATTCCTATATTGTTCCTATTCCAATAACTACTTTAGTAAGAAGCACATGGGTGCCCCAGCAGAAAATGAATTCAGACAAAAAGTTCTCTTTGCACATTCACTGTATTGTGATATAGTAGCAAATCCAAAATTAAATCCAAGGCCATGGCTACACTAGAGAGTTGCAGCGCTGGTGAGGGGGTTACAGTGCTGCAACTTAGGATGTGGCCACACTTGCAAAGCACGGCCAGCGCTGCAACTCCCTGGTTGCAGCGCTGGCTGTACACCCGGTCGAGCCTCGGGTGTAGGGATTCCAGCGCTGGTGATCCAGCGCTGGTCAGCAAGAGTGGACGCCCACCAGCGCTTTTATTGACCTCCAGGGTATAAGGAGGTATCCCAGCATACCTTAGAAGCCTCTCTGGTAATCATGCACACTCCACTGCCCTGGGCTCAGCTGACCCCACCTTTAAATGCCCCAGGAATTTTAAAAATCCCCTTCCTGTTTGCTCAGCCAGGTGTGGAGTGCAATCAATCATTCAATCAATCAGTGACCATGCCTCCACGCCCCAAACGAGCCCCAGCATGGAACAATTCCGAGCTGCAGGACCTCATCAGTGTTTGGGGTGAGGAAGCTGTGCAAGCACAGCTGCACTCCAGAAGGAGAAATTATGATACCTATGGGTAGATATCACAGTCCTTGCTGAGAAGGGGCCATGAACGGGACGCGTTGCAGTGCAGGGTCAAAATAAAAGAGCTGAGGAGTGCTTACTGCAAAGCCCGTGAGGGAAATCGCCATTCAGGAGCTGCCCCCACAACCTGCCGTTTTTACAAGGAGCTGGATGCCATACTTGGGTGTGACCCCACTGCCAATCCTAGGAGCACGATGGAGAGTTCAGAGCAGGGAGAAGTGGGGGAGGGTGTAGAGGAAGCCGAGAGTCAGGCTACTGTGGTGGAGGGAGACACCCCCGAGTCCCAGGAGGCATGCAGCCAGGAGCTCTTCTCAAGCCAGGAGAAGGCTAGCCAGTCGCAGCAGCTGGAAGTTGCTGGTGAGGAAGAAGCTGAGGAGCATGCTCGGGGTAAGCAGATTTTTATGTTTTGGGAGAGGAGGGTTTGGGTTATGGCTGCCTGCATGCATGCCTAAACGTGGAATAGCCCATTGATTTGCTCTATCACGTCTCTGTAATCTGCCTCGGTAATCTCTTGAAAAGTTGCAGCCAGAGCGTGGGCAATGTGCTTTCGCAAGTTTATAGGGAGAGCCACCGTGGTCCTTGTCCCGGTCAGGCTAACTCGTCCGATCCACTGTGCAGCGAGGGGTGGGGGGACCATGGCTGCACACAGGCAAGCTGCATAGGGGCCAGGGCGGAATCCACATTACTGTAGAAGACCCTCCCTCTCTTCCCAGGTAACACGCAGCAGTGATATATCTGGCAGTAGGAAACCCTGTTGAGAATTTAGGGATACTTGAGTGCAGGGCGCCAGGTTCGCGGTCCCCCCCCGAGCCCCGCGGTGTGTTCCAGTCTCCCCACCCCCTTCCAGCACGTAGCCAGCCCCGCGGTGCGCTCCAGTCTCTCCCCCCCCTTTCCAGCAGGCAGCCAGCCCCGCGGTGCGCTCCGGTCTCTCCCCCCCTTCCCAGCAGGCAGCCAGCCCCGCGGTGCGCTCCGGTCTCTCCCCCCCCTTCCCAGCAGGCAGCCAGCCCAGCTGTGTGTTTCCCCCCCCTCACCAGCAGGCCGGCAGTTACGCGGACCGCCCCCGCCAGCAGCTCGCCACCTTCCTGTTCACTACTGTCCCCTGTGCAGGACACCAGTTACCTCCTGTACCCAGTGCAGATAAACCCCAGTGATCCATCGGTCAAATCCCCCTCCCAGGTGCAGTCGGGGCAGAAACACTCACTCCATTGCTCGCCATGCCTTCGCTTCCCTGGCCTCCGTGTTATGCTAGGTATGTGGCAAGGATGCTACAAAAAGTCTAAAAACTCCTTCACTGTGTGATAATAAACAATGTAGCCTCTGTGTATTACATGTTTCTATCTATGTTTTTTTTTGTGACCTTGACTAATGCAGCCGGATCACCGGCCTCACGTCGCTTGCAGAACTTGAGAAAAAATCCACGAAAATCAAAAGAAGAATTGATCAAAGCAGTTATGATTCACTACAACAGAGAAAGTAGGAAGACGCAGGAATGGAGAGAGAAAATGTATGAGTGGAGGCAAACAGAAAGCAGGAGAAAGGAATTGGCTACCAAAAAAACCTCAAAGCAGATGATAAGCCTCCTGGCTCGCCAAACTGACTCTTTCGAGTCTCTCGTAGCCATGCAGGCAGATCTGTACCGTGGTAACCCACACCCCTCCCAAAGCTCTCTTTCTTGTTCCCCAGTATTTGCACAAAACCCCTTTCTCCAGCAGCCAGTTTCTTATTACCCCCAGCTTCCCCCAACACCTGTATGATCACCTACCAGCCCTGATAACTACAATTCTTACCCTGTGAACTCCACCCCCATTACTCTGCAGCATAGTAATCCTGAAGTGCAGCAGACATTGAAAAGTAATCCAAACAGGACATATTCAAACCTCTGAATGTACAGTCCACCACCCTAACCCCCCTGGCCTTTTATGTACTGTACTTTGAATAAAGGATTTTATGGCTTTTACAATACGTTTTATTATTGCAGGAAGTGGTAAATATTGTACCCCAAGGTAGAAAGGAGCACAGCAAAGGCACCAAACATTACTGTTGGCTCTCAGCATCAAATTGCTCCCTTAAGGCATCCCTAATCCTTGAAGCCCTTTCCTGGGCCTCTCTAGTAGCCCTGCTCTCTGGCTGTGCAAATTCATCCTCTAGGCGTCGAACCTCGGAGGTCCATTCCTCACTGAACCTTTCACCCTTCCCTTCACAAATATTATGGAGGGTACAGCACGCGGATATAATAGCGGAGATGCTGCTTTCCCCCAAATCTAGCTTCCCATAAAGACACCTCCAGCGCCCTTTCAAACGGCCAAAAGCACACTCCACAGTCATTCTGCACCGGCTCAGCCTGTAGTTGAACCAGTCCTTGCTCCTGTCAAGCTTCCCTGTATACGGTTTCATGAGCCATGGCATTAAGGGGTAAGCGGGGTCTCCAAGGATCACAGTGGGCATTTTGATGTCCCCTACTGTGATCTTGCGGTCTGGGAAAAAAGTCCCGGCCCTCAGCCTCCTGAACAGGGCACTGTTCCGAAAGATGCGTGCATCGTGCACCTTTCCAGGCCATCCTGAGTAAATGTCAGTGAAACGCCCACGGTGATCCACAAGCGCTTGCAGAACCACGGAGAAATACCCCTTGCGATTAACGTACTCTGATGCCAGGTGGGGTGGGGACAGAATAGGAATATGCGTCCCATCTATTGCCCCTCCACAGTTAGGGAAACCCATTTGTGCAAAGCCATCCACAATGTCCTGCACGTTCCCCAGAGTCACAGTTCTTCTTAGCAGGGTGCGATTAATGGCTGTGCAAACTTGCATCAGCACCATTCCAACGGTGGACTTTCCCACTCCAAACTGGTTCACCACCGATCGGTAGCTGTCTGGAGTTGCCAGCTTCCAGATTGCACTAGCCACCCGCTTCTCCACTGGCAGGGCAGCTCTCAATCTCGTGTCCCTACGCCGCAGGGCAGGGGCGAGCTCAGCACACAGTGCCATGAAAGTGGCTTTTCTCATCCGAAAGTTCTGCAGCCACTGCTCGTCATCCCATGCTTGCAAGACGATGTGATCCCACCACTGAGTGCTGGTTTCCCGAGCCCAAAGGCGCCGTTCCACGGTGCTAAGCACGTCTGTTACTGCCATAAGCAATTGAGTGTTTTGAGCGTCAGGCGTTTCAATATCATCGTCTGACTCCTCACTGTCACTTTGCAGCTGAAGGAATAGCTCCACTGCCATGCGTGATGTGCTGGCAACATTCATCAGCAAGGTCCTCAGCAGCTCAGGCTCCATTTGTAACAGAAATCTCAGAAATCGCGCTGCAGACTCACAATGCCGCCAAACTGCTCGGAATGTGCAGCAAAGCACCACGGGGCGTTGGAACAGGAAGCGGAAAGACCCGCACACTTCCTTCCCCTTCCCACAAGCCACAGCGCCAAAATGGGACGAGGTGCTCTGTGGGATAGCTGCCCATAATGCACCACTCCCAACAGCGCTGCAAGTGCTGCAAATGTGGCCACAATGCAGCGCTGGTAGCTGTCAGTGTGGCCACACTGCAGCGCTGGCCCTACACAGCTGTACGAACACAGCTGTAACTACCAGCGCTGCAAAACTGTAAGTGTAGACATGGCCCAAGACTTCTAGACAGAAGGTTTTTGAGTGTGATGCAGTTGTGAAAGCAGAATGAATTATATTGTGAAAATAGAAAGGATTAAAGAAATGCTGTCTGTACCTTTAAGCAAAACTGTTGGAATGCTGCAATCCAGATGCCAGGAATACAGACATTAACATAGAACAATTGCACCGTTTAAGGGCAATTGGTGAAGTATTAGCCTTAGATCGATAAGAGTTAGTAAGGAAGTAGGGTATGCATGCTGTGCCCCTGGTGAATTTTACTGTTTTGCTTTCTTTGTTCCTTTGTCTAATTCCCGCTCTTTTATCTGTATAAATAAGACTGTTTGGGTCTTGCATGGCCACTCACATTATCTGGGTGTTATTGGCGGAGCGCTGCGCTAATAAAACAGAGTGGTCTGACAAATTGTGAGTCCTTATTCTAACTTTGACACAGTGGTACAGTACCTGCTCCCAAGTTAGCTTCTTGATTACTAGAACTGTAACGGATTTACAGCACAGGCAACCTTAATTATTGCATTTCCTAATTTCCGAGTGCCTGACTTTGCAGCCTAAATAATATGTTTATGTAATGTTTTTTATTTAGAGATTTGAGCAATGTAATTGCAATATAAGCATAGTATATAAGTCTGTTCACAATAAATCTGGGAATGATATGATCTCCAATCCTAAAATTGTTGTCTTGAAAGAAGTGGCGGTAGCATTAAGTTAACTGCAATAGCACTAGTGTATTATTTCTCTGTCAGCATAGTATTGATTATTCAATGCCAGAGATGGTGAATCTTCAGCACACATACCCCAGTACCTTCCCTCATAAATATATGATCTGGATTCTGACGAATATACATAAAAGGGGTGTAAAAATAGGATTCATGGAACGAAACGAAACAGAAAAAAACATGCTTAATATCAAGAAAAAATAAATTCTGACAGTAAGATGTGTTACTCTGTATAATCTGTCAAGAGAACTAACCATGTGGTACATTTAAGTCTACACCAGACAGAAACACACTAATATGTGCTGACCAGACTAATCCTGCATTAACAGGGGAATGGAAAAGACCTAAAATGGGAAATCTAAGCCCTCTTAAATGGGAAATCTAAGCCCTCTTCCCCTAAATTGTATGAACCTCTGACAACATGCAGTTTAAAAGCATGGGCGAAGTATTATAGCAAGATTTTTTTTTTTTAAATAAAGTTCAACATTTATTTTTCAGTTATTCTACAGCACCTAATGTGCTTTAATGCGTTGGTATAGTCAACTCTCAATTGTTTTCATTTCTACATAATGTGATGGGGCAAAGCCAGATGGTTACAGTAAAGTACTGAGGAACAGGTATCTTAGCCCCAGGCTAAACAAATCCCTGGTACCATGGTAACCAAATGGCAGTTGCTCCAGGTTAATCAAGACACCTGGGACCAATTAAGATCCTTCTAGAAGCTAGTGGATATAGCTAGATTGATTGGGACACCTGAAGCCAATCAAGGGCTGGCTGGAACTAGTTAAAAGCCTCCCAGTTAATCAGTGAGGTGTGGATGTCAGAAGCTATGCTGTTGGAGGAATGAAGCAGTACAAATCCATATCAGGTGCAAGGAAGGAGGCCCTGAGGTAATGGGGAAGTTATTGAGTGGGGGCTGCTGTGGGGAAGTGGGCCAGGGAATTGTACACGTCCTATTTCAAAAGAGTCAGCTACCATAGCTGCTAATTTTAGGGTCCCTGGGCTGGAGCCTGAAGTAGAACTTGGGCCTGGGCTCCCTCCTCCCCTCCCTGATTAATCACTGAGACTGGGAGACAACAGAGACTGTGTGAAGGAGGATTGCTTCTATAATAACCTTAGTCCCAGATTTGGACCTTAGCGTCCAAGATATGGGGGTTAGCATGAAAACCTCCAAGCTTAGTTACCAGCTTGGACCTGGTACTTGCTGCCACCACCCAAAAAATTAGAGTGTTTTGGGGCACTCTGGTCCCCCTGAAAAACCTTCCCTGGGGACCCCAAGACCCAAATCCCTTGAGTCTCACAACAAAGGGAAATAATCCTTTTTCCCTTCCCCCCTCCAGGTGCTCCTGGAGAGATACACAGACACAAGCTCTGTGAACCCAAACAGAGTGAATCTCCCTCTCGGTTCCCAATCCTGGAAACAAAAGTACTTTCCTATTCCCCCCAGAGGAAATGCAAAAATCAGGCTAGCAATCCAACACACAGATTTCCCCGATTCCTTCCTCCCACCAATTCCCTGGTGAGTACAGACTCAATTTCCCTGAAGTAAAGAAAAACTCCAGCAGGTCTTAAAAGAAAGCTTTATATAAAAAGAAAGAAAAATAAGTACAAATGTTCTCTCTGTATTAGATGATACAACACAGGGTCAATTGCTTAAAAGAATATTGAATAAACAGCCTTATTCAAAAAGAATACAAATCAAAGCACTCCAGCACTTATATTCATGCAAATACCAAAGAAAAGAAACCATAGAACTTACTATCTGATCTCTTTGTCCTTACACTTAGAAACAGAAGACTAGAAAGTAGAACTACTTCTCCAAAGCTCAGAGCAAGCAGGCAGCCAGAAAACAAAGACAAAGACACTCAAATCCCTCCACCCAAAGTTGAAAAAATCCGGTTTCCTGATTGGTCCTCTGGTCAGGTGCTTCAGGTGAAAGAGACATTAACCCTTAGCTATCTGTTTATGACAGCTTCTCCTCACCTCTCTTGTTGGCTTATGATGAAAATGGCTCAGTAAGCTGTGACCCTTGCCTCTAGAGAGAGAAGGACGAAGTGGAGGGTCACAGTGAGCCTCTGAAGCTAGCAAAATCTGCCAGGAAATGCAGGACCCACAGAGTCAAGGACAGAACTTTGTCACAATAACATACTGTAATTAAACAGCCACAAATTGTCAGAGTAATTTCATAGAAAAATTCCTAATAGAACTCCAGTGACTGGTGAGTTCTCAAGTTCTCTGTCTGGGATTTCTTCCATAGAACACAATTTCACGGACAACAAGCAGCATAACTCCTATTGCAGGGAGAAGGGGATTTTTTTTTTTAAGAAGTATAAATAAGTAGACATCTATCATCAAAGGCTACATCCAAATTAACTCATTTCCCCTAAAGAATAGAAATACATTACAGGATCAACAAATTGCCTAGTGATCCAAAAAACTGTAGATAGATCTTTACCACTCAGACACCAGAATTTATTGATCGTGAAATCTCAACTGTAACATTCATCTGAACTTAGATGAATCACTGAGTAAGGTGAAGAAACAACAAAAATGGGCCAACTTAAAACGCAGTTGGGCTCATGAGCTGAAGGAGTGCACACTTTGTAGTCAGTTAAAACCCTACAGTCTCATAATGGATGCCAAGTTAAAGCTTGTGGTGACACCACCGGGGCTGATTCCTTCAACTCAACATTCATAAAAACCTTGCTATTTCTGATTCAGTGGCTCACTTGTAGCGTTCTACATTCCTGTGTGTCAGACTTGTTTGCTCTCACTTTGGGTCTCTCTCACTCTGACCAGTTAGGAGCTGAAAGCAGGAATAGAAGATACATGCTCCAGCTGTAGGATGGAAAAGAAGAGCCTTGTGTTGCTCAACAATGCCTTCCTTCTACTAAGGTAGAAAACTGATGGTCTCCACAGCAAATCCTGTCCAATCTTCTGAGCTGAAACAATGGTGTCTTCAATTCAGGTACTCGAGAACTCTAAAATCATTAGCGTTTTTGAGAACCACACAAGAGCATGTGGTAACTTCCTTTAAGTAAAATTTCCACACTGACAATGCAGAAGTAGGCTTTTTGTCATCTTTGCCAAGCTAGGGAGATGTTCAAGTATTCCCAGTTCTCAGAGGCTCATTTTTAAAAACTATCTTCTATACACCAACGTAAACAGAAACCCCCTAGCCCTCTCAGAAGACAAAACATTCTGAGAAATGTGTAGCAGGTTGACACTTTGAATGAAAGTCAGATGCACGCACCCTCCTACCCCTGCCCAAAGTATTCACAGGACCACTATAAAGTAGTAAAGCAAAATCAACTTGGTCATAGCACGTATGTGTCAAGGTTTTTTCCCCACTTTGAACTTTAGAGTACAAATGTGGGGGACCTGCATGGACCCTTCTAAGCTTAATTCCTAGCTTAGATCTGGTACGCTGCCACCAGCCAGAAGTCTCTGTCTGGCACACTTTCTGGTCCCCCAAAACCTTCCCTGGGGAACTCAAGACCCAAACCCCTTGGACCTTAAAACAAGGAGAAATTAACCATCCCCCACGACTCTCCCCTTCCTGGGTTGCCTTGAGAGACTTACACAGATCCAAACTCCTTGGATCTTAAACCAAAGAGGAATTAACCATCCCCTCCTTCTTTCCCTCCACCAATCCCTGGTGAGTTCAAACTCAATCCCTTGGATTTTAAAACAAGGAAAAATCAATCAGGTTCTTAAAAAAGAAAGCTTTTAATTAAACAAAGAAAAGGTAAACATTATCTCTGTAAAATCAGGATGGAAAATGCTTTACAGGGTACTCAGATTCATATAGACTAGAGGGACCCCCTCCCCCAGCCTGAGATTCAAAGTTACAGCAAACAGAGGTAAAAATCCTTCCAGCAAAAAGACACATTTACAAGTTAAGAAAACATAAGACTAGTCCGCCTTGCCTGGCTATTACTTACTATTTTGAAACATGAAAGACTCTTTCAGAAAGATTGGGAAAGCCTGGGTGTACGTCTTGTCCCTCTCAGTCCTGAGAGCGAATAACAAACAAACAAAAAGCACAAACAAAGACTTCCCTCCACCAAGATTTGAAAGTATCTTGTCCCCCTATTGGTCCTCTGGTCAAGTGTCAGCCAGGTTTACTGAGCTTCTTAACCCTTTACAGGTAAAAGAGACATTAACCCTTAACCATCTGTCTTATGACAGTATGACTCAGTCTAGATAACGAAAGTTCTTTCCAGAGCAAGACTATTTTATCACAATTAGCAGTTGTAATGTCACAGTACACTCTAGTGATCAATTAAAAGATAAGCAGAGGATTATTATACAGGTATTTAATGCACAACAATCATCTATTCCACTGCTACTGTGATCTTTACAAGTAATTAACGAGGTGGTCAGAGATTTCACATTTTAAGCATTTTGGATCTAGATGGTTTTAAAGATAAGAAATCTGAAATTAAATAAGTGCATACAATAGATTAACTGTGCGTCTAATGGTTTAACATGTTAATACTGCGTCTTAAGTGGAATCAAATAACAAGAGGTTAGAAGCAGTGGTTCTCAACCTGCGGCCCATGGGTCACTTGTGGCCCAATCCGCACACAGCAGTGGCCTATGTGACATCCTCAGGGCTATACAGATAGAATTGGATGCAGCCCACATAACATATTGTGGACCACATGTGTGGCCCACAATGGTAAATAGGTTGAGAATCAACGGGTTAGAGGATAGTGAAAAAGGAGTGTATGGAAGTGTCCAATCTACATGTTTCAGAAGGATGTGTGTGAGAAAAGGTCTCTAGGTAAGTTCCACGCCAACTGTTGTCTAAAATGTGTTTTAGGATTTTTAGAAGGTGTTGATTTATAGTCCTCAAGATGTATCGTCTCACTGTATTCAAAGTAGGGGAACAGTCAGAGTAGCAGCAATGCAAACTTCCTCATGCTGCCCCCTCAGTGTGACTGACCTTGAAAGAGGATAGCTCACTCTCCTTTTAAAAAAAAAGTCAACTCTGCTGAATCAGGTAACAGAAGTGCTAGTTGTGATTCTGGTGATGTGACTACCTGTCCATTAAAACTGGGTAAGACTATGACCAACTCATTTAATAAGGACAACTCAAAGGCATCAGATCAGACCATAATGACTTTTGTTCAAAACTAACCTAGACAGGATATAGGACTAGGAATTGTAACTGAAAGGAGCCTACCTTCTTCTGAACCAAATAGTTCCCATTCAAATATTTTTTTTAAGATAATAATTGGAGATATACTTATCTCCTAGAACTGGAAGGGACCTTGAAAGGTCATTGAGTCCAGCCCCTTGCCTTCACTAGCAGAACCAAGAACTGATTTTTGCCACAGATCCCTAAGTGGCCCCCTCAAGGACTGAACTTACAACCCTGGGTTTAGCAGGCCAATGTTCCAACCACTGAGCTATTACCCCTTCCCCCCAGCAAGGTTTCAGGGGAGCCACCAAGCAAGGCCAGCAATAGACTCGCTGGGGCCCAGGGCAGAAAGCTCCAGTCCCAGTGCATGTGGCTGAAGTCTGGGGCCTCATATTGACACTGTATATAGAATTCCAGATTCATTAAACAGCATTTCTGTTTAGAAAGAACAGAATCAACTCAAGTCACTTGAATTTCACAGTTAACAAGATGTGCAGTTATGCAATCATTAAAAAAACAAACCCACTTAAATCTGTATTATTTCTAAGCTTTGCAATATCTCACCTTTGCAGAGTTTCACTGATTGCTTTTATTTTTGTTTTTAAAGCTAACCTGTTAAAATTTGATCATTTAACTTACCACAAATTGGTAGGATTCACTTCTGAATGATTAAAGTTAAAATTTAGTTTAAAAAAAAAGTTATGTCAAATAGATGTCATAGTTCAAAAGCAATTAAAGATGGCAAAACAGCTATAACATTTAAAAAAAACTAAGTTCACTAAGGTAGGTCTTATTGTGAAGAAATTTGTTATACTTAAGTCACACTACTTTCATAGCATTATAATTGCTAAACACATCTTTATGTTAAGAAAAAATGGAAACAGACTATGAAAAAAAAAAGTCACAGTGCCATGAAAATTACATCTAGCACAATCAGTTTTAATCATTACTGCTTAAGCTACTCGTATGGTTGATGTAGGAATTTAATCCTGAGTTATATTATGAGTTACTAACTTTAGGCCCAGACAAAGAACTTTGCCATTGCCTTCAACAGAGATTTATCGGGCCATTTAATTTTTGTATAATACTCGTGCCCTAAAGAAACCAAACATAGGGGATTAATGGGATGCGGATGCAGATTCTTTAACTTGTCATTCACCAGTTCACACTAAGGATTTGAGCTAGATGACTGCATACAGATACTATACTTCAGAGGCAGTGAACGAGAGAGTTTGGTCATCTCAGTCCAGCTGCTAACTCACAAACCTCATAATTAAGGCTATGATTAGTCAGTTATTTGTAGTAAAAAAAAGTCATGGACAGGTCACAGGTCAAATAAAAATTAATGATGAGTGACCTGTCCATGACTTGTACGATAAATACCTCTGACTAAATCTTAGCTGGGGGGCTGCTGCTCTGGGGGTAGGGGATGTGGAAAGAGGCACCAGCTGCTGGGGGCTGCTGAGCAGCAGCAGCTCTGGCTGTTCCCAGGGCCACTGCTCAGGAAGTCCCCGAGGACAGTCACACAGGCCGCTGCTGTGGACGGTCCCCAGGGCCAGCTGCCCAGGGCCACTCCAGCAGCGGCCGGTATGGCTGGCCTCACGGTTGCTCCAGCAACAACCGATGTGGCTATCCCTGGTGCCACCTGAGCAGCTGGTCCTAGAGCCAGCTGCTTGGGCAGCCCTGGAGTCAAGCACGCTGGCTGCTGCAGAAGTCACAGAGGTCATAGAAAGTCACAGAATCCGTGACTCCCTCCAGCTCCATGACAGAGACAGAGCCCTAATCATAATCACAAAACCCACCACTATAATTCCAGCGAATCACCAAGAAAACTGGTTCCAACCTATAAGTGAAATCAAGCAAGAAAATCCACAGACAGTTTTAAAATGGGAATAGTAATTAATAAAAACTGGAGCTATCAAAACCACTACCTCCCCCCTTTCTCCATGCATATCGTAATTCATCTCTCGTTTGAATACAAGTATTAGCAGATGGTCTTGCCCACATGATGATAAATATTTGAACGGCTTTAATTTTAATATAAATACTACATGTGCTGTTCATATGCTTGCATGGCAGGTAAGAAAATCCGATGCATACAAATAAAAAGAACATTTGGTTTCTATTCATAATTAATAACTGCTAGCAGCTTTTTCTAAAAAAAAGATCAATGTTAATGTACTATTCTAAGATGACTACCTAATCACTAAGAAAGCAAAACTCTTATGCTATACATTTAAGATTAGAAATAGAAAATTATCAGGTAAGAAATTTGTCAGTCAGCAGCTTCTCTCTAAATTCATTACTCATGGGCTAACTATGGAATGAACAACTTGTGGAATTCAGAGCTGGCCCAGAGTTGCTGCTGGAGGCTCCAGGACTAAGCTCTGCCTTTCAGCTCAGGCCACCAGAAGAGTTCTTCCACAGTTGTAGAAATACTCTTGTAACCAATTAGTAGCATGTAAGGTAACCTGACATAATTATCACACTAAATTAACTTTAAGATAATATATTTTAAGATAATATATGCCTAGAACTTCTTTTAGTGTAAGTTTTCACATTTATATTCTGGTCATTTATATGATTATCCTGGTGGGTTGAATTCAGAGAGAAGCTGCTAAGAGAGAGAATATTATCAGGTAAGAACTGTTGCATTCTGTTGCACAGCTTCTCTCCTAATTCATTATTCATTGGCAGTATGAAGCAGTGAATTCCAGAAGTAGGGAAGGAAAGGAAAGGATAAGCAGAGTTTAATTATTCTAGTAGAATAATAAGCAGCTATCATAGCATTCCTTCTCAGATCTGAACCTTAGAGTTCAGAAAATGAGATACTAGCACCTGACTCCTCTAAGCTTAATTACCAGCTTAGATCTGATAGCACTGCCACCATCCAAAAATATAGTGTTTTGGGGCACTCTGACCTCCCCAACCTTCCCTGGGGACCCCAAGAACCCAGATCCCTTGGGTTCTTAAAACAAGGAGAAATAAACCATTCCCCCCACCTTTTCCCTCTCTCAGAATTTCCCTCCCTGGGCTATCCTGAGAGATACTGATCTAACCTCTAAATCACCATACAGAGAAGCATCTCCCTTCCCTTCCACAAAGAGGCAAACAGATTCCAGGAAAACAAAGAGAGATTCTATCTCTCCCCCTCCTGTCTCCCCCCCACCCGTCCCGGTGAGTATCCCAATCCCCTGGAATAACACAAGGGAAACAAGGAAGAAAAAATCAATCAGATTCTCAAAAAAAAAAAATCTTTTAATAAAAAGAAGGAAAAAGTAAAGAATTATCTCTGTAACTTCAAGATGTAAATCTTACAGGGTCCTATAGCTTACAGACACCAGAAAGAGACTTTCCCCCCAGTACCAATACAAATCAGAATATTCCCAGCAACTACAACATATAAAAGTTAACCAGCCAGACGCACAATTGCAAATAGAGTAAAAACAATCAAAAAGCCTAAACTGCCTGTTTTTACTTACTATATGAAAAGAAACTTAGAGAGCCTGTAGTAATGTCTGGTCTCTCTCACACCCTCCGAGAGAAGAACATACAACACACAAAACACACACAAAAGCTTTCCTCCGCCCAAATTTAAAAGTATCTTGTCTTCTGATTGGTCTTCTGGTCAGGTGTCCAGTTCCCTGCTTGTAAACCTTTACAGGTACAAGAGACATTAACCCTTAACAATCTGCTTATGACAGCAGCAACGGGAGTTCCCCCCATATAAAGCAAGAGCTTTATAAACTACTGAGTTGTGTGAGAAGTAATCCAGTAGCACCCTCTACCAAAGGACGCTTTTTTAGAGGAAAGGAAATTTACTTGAAGATCTTCCTTGGATGAGGCTCAAACACTTTTCCCTCAATGCCTCTAGAGACTTCTGTGAATAGTTTCCCAGATGCCTAGTATACCAACTGGTAGGATTTTTACATCTTGCCTGCAGCAACCTTGAGCTGCAAGGCCTTGGCATTTTGGACAGAATGGGATGAACAGGGTACAACAAGCAAACATCTCAAGCATACATCTCAAGCATATGGAGTATGCATCTTTATAGCTCTAAGAATGCTTATTTATATCACAACCGTCAAAGCATTAGAACAAGATCACGGGATAATTATTTTCCAGCAATTGTGGAAAGAGGAACTTACTTTGGACAGAAATGTTCTGGAGCTATAAGAATAATCCTTTCCCTGTGACAAAGGCAGTGTGATTCTTGTTACGGATATAAGAACTAATTTGCTTTTCCAAGGTAATGGCAACTGGAAAGGTCTGCCACAGACTTGTCTAATTTATCAATGTAATTAAACTTGGCACCTGATATTTAAGTGGAGGATCCAAAGTGCCTATTTTCAAAATGCCAGTATGGCTGGTACCCACCTTTCTAAGGTGCTTTCTTGTAGACAGCAACCAAGCTTCCGAGAGAAACTTTAGTGTAGCTGAGATCACTAGAACTTTGTGATTATTATTCTAATTGTATTATAATACTGTCTACAGATCAGGATCCCATTGCATTGGGCTTTGTTTCCCCTCACACCAGAAATGTAAATTTGATCAGATCAATGAATCCTGAGTGTTGTGTGGATACCAAACTATATCTGAGTTTAATAGAGAATCCATGCTGAATTACACTTCGCTTCTGATGCCCAAGTTGTTAACTGTTCCTGGATTGAATGAAAGTGTCTCTGCTTCAAGAGGTTTGTTTACAATGTGGCACTACTGGCTACCTAGCAAGTCCAAAGTGCCCTCTGGGCCAGTACAGGACAAGGACATCACAACTCTACTTTTTCTTCTTTCCTGTATTCTTTATGTGAACTGTCTTGAAAGGCAGCATTCTTCTCTAACCAGGACATTAATTTCATTGCCACAGAGAAGCTTTGACCTCTAGTTACTCCCTGGCTGGAAGAGATGTCAACACTCGTGTCAATCCCAGGCCAAGCCTAATGGGAAGTAAGGGGAGGCTCTCTCTGCAGTTACTGTAATTGCCGAAGGTTTCTTGCACCTTCTACTGAAACAGCTGGTTCTGGTCATTGTCAGACAGGATACTGGACCTGAAAGGTCCAATCCTCTGTAGTTATGTTTGTGGGTTCTGCTTCTTTTATTTTTAATAAATTTATTTTAAATAAAATAAAAAATGACACACATCCTGATAGAGGTGTCAATATTAACTAAAAGCTATATGAGATGAGATTTTTGGAAATTTATCTTCCAAGTATGTTTGCATCCATAGTGAGTATTCAAGGGTGTAGAACAATGATACTCAGACCTCAGTGGTTCAGGAGCTAAACTAGGGATCAACATTACCCAAAAGAGCCACAGTAGTGTGAATTCATTGCTTCATTTACTATAGTACTATATATTCATATTTAAACAGTATGACAGGTTAATTACATAGTGCAAGTTAATAACGTAACTGGTTAATAACAATAGTAAAAGCATCCTGATTGGTTAATAATTGAAGCACACAGTCTTTTAATATCATGTGCTGTAAAGAGCTGCAGCAGACATATTAAAGAGCCACTTGCAGCTCACGAGCCTCTGTCTGAGTATCACTGGTCAAGAGTGAAAGTTGGGGGTGACCTGTGCCTTGCTGTGATTACCACCAGCCACTTAAGACTCTGGATACAGAGGGTAGATCAAAAGGAAGACTCTTGAACAAGCACTGTGGCTCACACACAAACACTTTTTTTGTCTTCATCATTATGAGGATTTTGTTGATTCCTTGCATGCTTCTACTCCAGTTTTTTCCCTCTGCCAGGGTAATGGCCCCTTCTTGGATACACTTGGTGTTGGTAGTAACTAATCAACTTCTATGCTGGCTTTGATAGTAAGGGTTGATGCCTCTCTGCAATGTCAGTTAATTTTTCTAATGTGTCCTCCAATAGCTACTCACATGTTTGCATGCACAAGATATCAGTTTTGAATGAGTGACAGTTATTCTTGGGTATAACACAGCTTCCGTGTAGCCACCAAGTTATCACCACAAATCACATCAAAGGTTTGACCAGAACAAAACCCAAGACATCTCAGTCCAATCAAAAACTATACCTCTAGACAATGAGCCACTAGTTTGCCACAAAGTAGGCTTTCCTTACTAAATACATGAAAAAACCTACAATCTGAAAGGGTATAGTTGAGGCTTTGAAATTGCAGTGCAGTGTTTAAGGCAGGTTTTGGAAGGCAGTCCCCTTCTGAAGGTGTGGCTTGTCTTTCCCCGGTGGAGCTACTGCTACACCGTTAGGCTCCCAAAATGTATAAAAAGTCTTTATTTTTATACAAACACTTCAGCTGAACTTTTGGTTTAATCAGATGTCCTAGTTTGGATTTTACGATGCACTCACAGGAAGCATTAATGGGAAAATATACATAAGAATATTTGAAAGGGAAGATTATTAATATTAATTAGTTACTTGCAAGCTACTGTTTTTGTTTTTTTCCTCTAAAGCATGTGTGGTACTTCTTCCCCTTTCCTACCTTTCAGAGTCTGAGGCCATTTCCCTGGCAAAGCAAGGGTTTAGGACCGATAATCAAAGGGCACAATTCCCACTCCACTGCTTTCTGAAATCTGAATCCCTTTCCCTGGCAGAGCAAGGGTCTTTAAGCTTAAAGCCAGACTGATACAATTTCCATTAGACTACAGCCTAAGGCAGGGCTGCACAGGAAGAACAGCCTTCTCTGCAGGCCCAGACATGCTGCAGAGTGGGAGAGGGTGGTGAGCCTGGTACAGGGCACTATGAGAGACTATGTAGGAGAAAAACACCAGCAAACACTACCACAGGGTGAGAAAGCAAAAGAAGGGTTTAACCACGATTTTCATCCCAATTGCTAATTAACAATATTAATTACTATCATGGGAAGGACACATTTCCTTTTGCCTTTTAGGGACTCTCGGGAGTTTGCAGGACTTACCCCTGAGTATCATGAGAATTCCTCGACTCCCAGTGGGAAGAAGGGAAGCTGTTTTGGAGCCCTGCTCTCTACTGGGGCCTAAGGACCCTTTAGTTTCTGGGGAGAGGACAACTGTTGATCCTTTCAGGGGGTTTTCTCCCTCCAGCCCAGGTCTGTTGTGGGATTTACCCCTTGAGCTGGCTTGGTAGTTTCTTCCTCATCCTTAGACTCTCTCACTGAAAGCTCGTTAGTGCTGGACTGGTCTTTTCTGCATTAGAGTCACGATTTCCCAGGGCAGAATGGGGACATAACATGCCAGTCTGACTCTGGGCCCCATACCCTGGCAGTGCGAAGGTCAGGTGAATGGCAACAGGTGAGGCACAACTCACTCTCTGCAGAGCTTGTAAGTGCTGTTTCACAAAGGCTTCATAAGCTGGGTGTCTGCAGCACAGCTCATGTAAGGCCTGAGTGGGTGCACAGAAGTCTGTTAGGAAGGAGTTGCAGCGGCAGATCCATGTGGTTGAAACCAACATGCTGCTATTTACCAGCGGATGGGAGGAGAAGGAGGATTATAATAAAGTTGCAACTGCATGAAAATGAATAAAAACAAAGGTTTTAAAAAGAAAATGGTCAGGAGAAACTGAACCACCAATTTGTTCCACAGCAGGAGGCAGAAAATCTGATGGCTTGAGCTGAAGAGTGGAGCCTAGTCCTGGATCCTTCAGAATCACCACTGGACTGCATCTAAATTCCACAGGTGGGGGCATTAGCCCATGAGTAATGACTGGGGAGACACGCTGTGCAACAGAAATATCACTTACTTTACAGCCTTTTGAGCTTGTGGATCCTCAATTCCTTTAAAACAAACTTTTTTGACAGTGATGCCCGGAGAATGACCTGCACTGACAGATTTTTCTTCTTCCAGTACAAGATCACGGAATGACTTTGGCAAAGCTGAATGTACTGAAGATGCCCTTTAAAAACAACAACAAAAGCTTCAACATTTTAGACTTACATTTTTCAAGACTGTATTTGTGAGTCATGTTAAACATGGGCTAGAGATCCACACAATTTTATGTCACCAAATATCATAATTTTGCACATCAATATATCTGTCAGATCTTTTCCTGTGCATATAGCTCAAGGAATTCACTGGGGTAGGTCTACACATGAATATTTAGTAATTTTTAATTGCTAAAATCTAGGGTTAATACAACAAACATTGGTGTTCTGTCTATAATAGAAATAATTAACGTGTTCACTAACATGATTAACAGTTGTTAAAACAATACTAAAATGTCAAGTGTAGCTATATGCCTGTAGTGTCAATTTTACTAGACCACAGATGGCAGAATCCTTTGAAGATAAAAGGCTTCATTTTGCAAAACCCCAATAGCAAATATAGGCAAACCCTAGTTCATAAGTTTCAGTAGAATCCTTACTCTAATACATTACATTATACATACTATGCTGGGTACTCTCCCTAAAATAAATATTTTGTTGAGGAAAAAGTAATAGATGTGTAGTATGGGAAAGTAACTGAAATGAGGAAAATTAATTCCTATCATGAATCCTACCACCCATTTTCCCTCTGCTCACCCCAATGTGTCCATTGCCCCTTCATTACAGCTCTCCAGAACTAATGCAAGATAAAGAATCAACCTTCTAGATAAGTTAGGGCAGAGATAGTCCATTTTATGTCGAGGTCCAAATTTCTTGGTCCAAGATATAGTCAAAGCCCAGACTCCAGAGAAAATAAAAAATAATAAGTAAATACAAAGATTTCAAGGTCTGTTCAAAAGTGTCTGGCGGTCCAAATTTGGCCCATGGTCCACCTACTGACTATCCTTGAGTTAGTCATTCTTCTCCCTTCCCCTAACATGCTACTCAAAAGCTTTTTCTATTTACAGGAGAAAAGAGTTATCACAACTTTACTATAGGATTCCCTCCTATCAGGATCTCAGGCATGAATCTTGTATGCATTTAAACACATGCTTAACTCTATCACCACGAGTAGTCCCATTCATTTAAAATGGGACTACTCATGGTAGTTGTGTTAAGCATGTGAATTTAAAAAAAAAAAAAAAAAAAAAAAAAGCCACAATTTTTTACTTTTTAAATATTATTTCTTTAATGCAGAATACTACCTACACCAAGGCAACGCTGGGTGAAATATAAACCTGTATCATGACCAAAGCAAGAAAAATTAAACATCTAGAAAACCAAATAGCAAGCACTGTTCAGGGAAATCTCAAACACGTCAGGAACTGAACAGTTTAATACTACACCTCTACCCCGATATAACGAGACCCGATATAACTTGAATTCGGATATAATGTGGTAAAGCAGTGCTGCGGGGGCTGAGGGAGGAAGCTGCGCACTCCAGTGGATCAAAGCAAGTTCAATATAACGCGGTTTCACCTATAACAGGGTAAGATTTTTTGGCTCCCAAGGACAGCATTATATCGAGGTAGAGGTGTACTTCATAACCTGATGTACGCTTAACCTCAGGATGCAGCCAAAATTCAGCCAAATTCAATTTTACTCTGTAAGTGCTTTAATCTATTACTCACATATTCTCTGATGCACTCTTCTTCCTTTGCTTGATTCAAGCAGTGCAAAGTGAGCAAAGCAAGTCCTCAGCTTGGAATTCCCCTGACATAATGTGTGCAGAGTCAGCATGCACCTATTCCACTCCCACTGCTGTCTTGGCATATGAGAGTTAGGGAGATATGCTAACCCCAGACAGTCCCTTGTGGTCCTTTATTAGCTAGCAGAGATTACAGAAGCCTCTTCTGGGACCAGTGCAAAACCCGCTAGAGAATTAGAGAACTTAACTAACTAGCTCCATGTCACCTCCTTGCCACAACTACATCCAATGGCAACTGGACACATCAGAGAACCTGCATTACTATTTTTTGTCATTTTAGGTAAAAACAAAATGAAGCTTAAGAAAGAGTTATGGCCTAGCCAACAAAAAACTAATGGCTTAAATGCAATATCTTTACTAAACTCATCTTGCTTTGTGCACTGTCCTTGCCACCTAATTTGTGACACACTAATTTAATTTGACCAGGCTGTCTTTAAAAAAAAAAAAAAAAAAAAAAAAAAAAGTTTTCATTGCATGGAAGAAACTTAAAAAATCTTATTCCTGGAATTTTGGCTGTACACAAACAAGTGTGAAGTTTCTTTATAGAACAACTATTGACATTTTGGTGTGCTACAGAAGGCACTTTTAACAGATGGCACACCAGTATGGACTTCAAAGTACTAAAATACGTTATGATGCACAAAGCATATTTTTGCAACTAAAATATCAAGTTTTAATTGTTGATGGACTCTAGGTATCTGAACCATATACACCTACACACACACACACACACACACTCTCACCCTCACACATGTATCTGAACTATATTATATATAAAATCCAAATAAGGCCAATATTTTGTTTAATTTCTTGTGAGACATGAGAGTCTTTCAAAATAAAAGTGTCTCTACCAGTCTTCAAAGCACTTGATTTTAGCTTCAATCCCCCAAACTGTGAAATTGGAGGTTTCTTTTGGCATAAAAGAAAAGAATGGTATAAGTTAGACTGTGTCTTTTACTCAACCAAAGAAAGTGCCAGAAGGTCCCACACCCTTCTGGCAAATGTTTTTGCCAGTAAAACTGCTGAATTTCCAAGACAAGTATCTCCTTTCACTGGAACACAAAAGCTCTATAGCTCTCAATGTACTGCACGCATGGAAAGCTGAGTTTGCCAACAGATGTACTCTACATTTTGGATCAAACGATCCATAATTCCACATGGTTAAGTGATGCACCCAACCTTACTGTTCTGTACTTTTACAGAAAAATAGACAACGTGGATGATAATTGTTAATACATTTAAAAAAAAAAAACCTAGCAAAAGCAACTAGTAGTAATCTACAGTTTGCCTGTTGAAGTTTAAACTTTACTTAACCAAGTTAATTCCCATTTCCAGCAGCTAGGTGATTATTTGAAACATTTACAGATTTCTCACTGATTCTCTACTTTAACTCTTGGTTTAATCGACATTTTCTGTCTGAGCAGGCACAGAGGAATATTGTAGATGAACATTTATAGGCATATGTAGCCACATGAAAATTAAACTAGAAAGTTTTCCTTCAGTAGAAGATGCACTGGCCTTTTCACTTAAGATACCTGGGCCTGCATCACACACTATACAAAATATTTCAAAAGACTGATTTATTAAAAATGTGCCTAGCAATCTCTGGGTGCTTGTACATTTAACATAAAAGACACCAATTAACCAAAAGAATTGACTAAAAGTCAGCTCCCGCCAGCCAGTAAATTAAACTTCAGCCACTAAAACGTCTGGGGAAAATTGGATGAACATCCTACAAAGCTTAATTCATCCTTTGTTGGACCATGAGGAAAGTAAGTTTTGAAAAAAAACCTCTCAGTTTGTCAAAATGTACATTATGTACCAGATTAAATCTCACTAACGTAGGTACTGTACTCACTGCAACATGCTTAAATAGTCAGTTTAAGGATTTTTATGTCTAATTTGGTAATACCATGCCATCAAACCATTATATAAAAGTTCAATAAACTCCAAATCCTGCAGTTTGGAAACATAGGCTCTTCCATTATGGAAGCATCAGTCACAACTCCAGGGTTCAGACTGAGTTGTGCTTTGCACTTGAAGCAAGAACTCAAACTTTGTTATATATGAAAAATAAACTGCATCTGCCCCAAAATTGTAGCACTTACTCTGAATCCAGAATTATTTGATAAAATGCAAAACAGTACATTTCTGTGATAAGACATATTTTCAAATTAATGTTAAGAAATATAATGTGTCAAGTCTTTTCTTTGTCCAGAATGATTATTAATAATGGAATACCACAAATTCTTCAGACTTTCCATTAATTAATTAACATTAATTAAAACACTGTGCATAGGCTACACTTGAAAAAAGGTTGTAATTGTAGTAACTAATGATTGTGATATTAAATGGCTGTAGTGCTCCTTGAAAAAGAGACGACTAAGAGGGGATACGATAGAGGTTTATAAAATCATAAACTGATGTAGAAAAAGTAAATAAGGAAGTGTTATTTACTCCTTCTCATAATGCAAGAACTAAGGGGTCACACCAAATGAAATTAATGGGCAACAGTCAAGCTGCGGAGCACCTTGCCAGAGGATGTTGTGAAGGCCAAGACTGTAACAGGGCTCAAAAAAGAACTAGATAAGTTCATGGATGGATCACTTGATGATTCATTCTGTTCATTCCCTCTGGGGTACCAGGAATTGGCCCCTGTCAGTAGACAGGATACCGGGCTAGATGGACCTTTGGTTTGATCTAGTATGACTGTTCTTATGTCTATCATGTCTTTGATACTGTTGACCATACTCACAATATGCATGACAGGGCCCAGCTTGGTTGTGGCCTTTAGGGTATATGAATGTTGAGCCATAATCACCACCACTAACCACAACTCCTGTTTAAAATTTTCAAGAACACTGACTGTACAAAAGTAGAAACACCACTGTTTTCTTGTAACTAAATAGAAGTTATGTCATCTTTTTAAAAAAAAAAAAAAAACTGCCCAAAGGGAACCATCAACACAAAGACAAATAAACTGAGTTAACTAAGATGACATACCATGCGCTCCCTGGTTTTGTAACTTTCGTAGGTGTAGGGGGCGTGGCTGTAACTGAAGTAGCCTCCAGGCTGTTTGTAACTGAGCCACTATCTTTAGCCGCCATGGCAATCATTCTTCTTTGCTTCTGAGAAAGCTTGATTCCATGAGAAGCAAGTTTACTATGAATTAAAATGACAATTGAAAAAGAGAAAACAACTGACAAATTAAAATACTAAGCTCAAAAGACATGTTATTTACTTGCAACCGTTATTCGAGTGTAGACTCTACATATTCACACTTGAAGCACTGGTGCCTCTAGTGTAAAATTGCAGAATCTTGTGAAGAGCAATGCCCTTTGAGAATACTCTCCCTTCCCTCCCTGCCCCTTGCAAGGATCCCTAGAGCATAAAAAGTAAGGATTGGCCCAGACATCCATCAGTTCCTTCCCTAGTTCAGGAAATTCTTTCCCAAGACTTCAAAGAAAAGGGGAAGGAAGGCAGGAAGTGTCAATATGTAGTTGCAATCTAAGAGCAACAGCTGCTGGTAGTAACCTCTCTCCCTCCTTCGGACAGCCTCTGTGTAGTCCCACTTGTGGAAGACTTGAAAGCAGTACAATTCTATGAAAGGTGGGCTGAGAGCCTAGGTGAATGCTATCTGCAGAACTAACAAAATGAACATCAGGTCTGAACAATAGGTCAAGAGTGTTAGTGACTGAAATTTCCTCTCCTGAATTAAGTCTGACACAGAGAGAGAGAGAGATTGCTGAAAGCACATATCTATGCCCAGGTAGCATTTTTGCAAAAAGATGATAAAGCATCAGATGGATGCTGATTGTTTTCACCACTCTCATTTAGTTAATTACACCTTAATTTCTCAGGTGACCAAATACCTAGCAAGTCATAAAAGGCATGAGAAAGATGCTTGTGGGACTACAGACAGCCTAGTGGCCTGAAAGATTAAATCAGGGATGATATTTTTTTAAACTGGAAATTGTGGTGAAGGTATGCACAGGACATTTTCCATATGGAACTGAGCTTATGCAAACTCAGCCTTCTGGACTGCATCTCACCAACAACCTGGCCATATTTAAAGCTATGAGGAATGCCCTTTTCCATAGCACATGGCATAGATGACATGCACATGTGAATCAGTGCAAAGATCCTAAGAGTTTTGTGAAGGAAAGATTTCAATCTCATGGCAAAGGAAAGTCGTGCACCAGAGGGAATAACCCAAGGACAGCTCAAATAAATCCATCCACTGCAGTATTTCTGAAAAGGTAAGTCAAATTTACTTTGTCTTAGATATCGCAACAAAGTAAATGTTCCAAGTAGCATTACTAGTACATGGAGTAAGTCTTCCATAAACTAGAGGATTGTACCATTCCCCCATGCATGTGACAGTAGTTGCTGACATCACAAACAATTCAGTCTGGTAGAATGCAAACAGTTCTTCAAATGTTCAAAAGTGTAATATGTCAAAAGCAAGAGAAGAGCATCTCAGATTCACTCTCTTCAGCTACTGAGACGGGGAAACTTCGGTATTTATTGCAGGAGGTTTTTGTCTGCTTTGTTTTTCAACAGGATCTACTAGACTTCAGAATAAACTTCCTCATAAAGCATCTCAGTAATCCAGAAGTCAGGCTGTCAGCCTGAGAAGATTTAGGCTCAGATGGATACTTTTACCTCCAACTCTAAGACAAAGAACAAGGAGAATGGAAAATAGGATTTGTGGTACTAAAAAAAATCTGACCTAAGATGTATGAAGATGAAACAGCCAAGACCAATTAAAGCTACTGACAACTTTTTGGATCCATTGTGACTGACCTCCAGACAGTCCTCCTGAATCAATGGAATCAGAGGGAAGGCAGAAGAATTCCAGGTTCCAGTAATACCCTAGCTGGGATATATCCTCAGTTGAAAATCTGAAACTTACAAAGTTAAGCATTTTTCCATTGGCCATTGTGACTACCTGAGTGCAGGTTGGGTAAGTTTACAAAAAAAAATATGACAACACTTTTGAGGTACCTACTACAAATAACCAAGTCCAAGGAAGGATGAAAGCCCAAAGAGGTCTTTCTACCATTATAGCAGAATAGGTTTGAGGCAAAAGGGCCAAAAATGCAGCACCAGCAAGCCCAATATGACTGGAATGGAGACTTTCATTGCAGAGGTGTCAGGAGTTGCGTCCACTCCCTACAATCTCCAAACACACACCAGCTGCTCTGGAAACTGAGAGGTTCCTGTCAATGTGCAGCTGATCATGCATAAATAGAAGAAGCATGCAGATTCAACGATCCATCATTGGCAGGTTACAGCGAAACAGACTGCCAAATATCTATTATTGGTGACATCAAACTACATTAATTCAGATAGATCTATCTATCTAGATCTGATCTATTTTCACTAGAGCTGGGCAGAGAGCCACTTCAACTAATGGTTCACCAAAGTCATTGGTGAAACTAAGGACATTAGTACTATTGGTATCAGGCAAAACTTCAAAACGAGTAGTTGACTAGTATTTAAAAGGTGCTGGATTATCAGCACCGGACTTTTGACATGACTGGATCCGAGGACCTAGCATTGCCAATGCTGGCACCAGAGTACTTCTAGCATGTGGTTTAGAGTGAACTGCAAAATCTTCAGCACCAAATTAACTTGAACCAGACTAATTTAGGGACTTCTGTTTCTTATTAAGTATGCTAGAACATAACTGAGCTTAGTCAGCCAGGGACTTGGACACTGCTTCAAGGCAGATGAAGAGCCATTTAGGTGAGCAGTTCTCTTAAATCAATGCTGGACTTAATGCCAAACTTAGTCAACTGGGCTTATGGAGCCTCCCCTCAACAACAGAGATGTCAGAGGCAGCTCTCTCACTTTGCGTGGGTCCAGATACCAGTGTCAATCACGCACCTTTTCTTTTTTTTAAAACGACACCTGACTGATAATTATACAAAAAAAAAAAAAAAAAAAAATAGTCCTGAAAGGACAGAGGCAAATATATATTGTGACAAAGTTCCTCCTCTACCATGGTGGGTCCTGGGCTTATTGGCGGATTTTGCTAGCCTCAGAGATCTTCCTGTGTTGGATCAGGAGTTGGGAGGTTTTGGGGGGAACCCGGGCCCGCCCTCTACTCCGGGTTCCAGCCCAGGGCCCTGTGGATTGCAGCTGTCTATAGTGCCTCCTGTAACAGCTGCATGACAGCTACAACTCCCTGGGCTACTTCCCCATGGCCTTCCCCAAACACCTTCTCTATCCTTACCACAGGACCTTCCTCCTGGTGTCTGATAACATTTGTACTCCTCAGTCCTCCAGCAGCACACCCTCACTCTCAGCTCCTCGCACCTCTTGCTCCCAGCTCCTCACACATACACCACAAACTGAAGTGAGCTCCCTTTTAAACCCAGGTGCCCTGATTAGCCTGCCTTAATTGATTCTAGCATCTTCTTGATTGGCTGTAGGTGTTCTAATCAGCCTGCCTGCCTTAATTGTTTCCAGAAAGTTCCTGATTGTTCTGGAACCTTCCCTGTTACCTTACCCAGGGAAAGGGGACCTACTTAACCTGGGGCTAATATATCTGCCTTCTATCATTCTCCTGTAGCCATCTGGCCTGACCCTGTCACAATATATATATATATCCATCTAATGAGGACACTGCAAACCTAAACTCTGAACACTTCAGCTGTCAAGAAGAAACTGAAGTGTAACTGGGTCCCTCTCCCCTTTTGTACTTTCAGAGTCCACCACAATGGGAAACTGGGATGCATCCCAAGGGCTACTGCTCTTCAGAAGATTCTACATCTTGATACCAGAAGTGCCAATAAAACAGAACGAAGTGGAATATGCAGACGACGCTTGAAACACTAAAAGTCTATATGTCGGGTATTTTTTTGTTTTTTTTAGGGTGGAAGGGAAGTCAGTTGTATGTTTGGGCATATAAGGAATGAGAGCTTCCTCCAGACGTAACACTGTCACATTGCTCCTCATAGCGAGATAGTGGAGGTTGCCCAAGATGTTCCCCATTCTCTGACTAAGGCAGAATCATTGAGCACTGCCACATGTGACGCTACAAAAAACACTAATTCAATTTTTGTTTGTGCGTGTGCAGTTCTGTTGAGTGTTTCTGGTCCGAAGTTTTGCTTTACCATGAGTTTTGTTTCCAGAACGCACTTCTTATTTAATTCTACCTTGTGTTTGCTCCCTAAAATCCACAGATGGGTGTCATTCAGGCTAGTATGTGGGCAAAAAAACTCCTGCAAAATGTCCAGTCTGCACTGAAATCATCTCCCCCATCCACACCAGTGGTACTCTTTGGGAAAATACCATGCACCTGGACAAGATGAAGGAGGTGGTGTGAAACAAATGGTACCTGGAGAGCAACCAGATGGAAATTTAGATTATTTTTGAGTGGGGATGGACTGAGAGCAGAAAGGTTGGCCAGCTAGGCTACTGATCCCACATATGATAAGACGGTTACTCACCGTCGTAACTGTTGTTCTTCGAGATGTGTTGCTCATATCCATTCCAGTTAGGTGTGTGCGCCGCGCGTGCACATTCGTTGGAAAACTTTTACCCTAGCAACTCAGTGGGCCGGCAGGTCGCCCCCTAGAGTGGCACCGTCATGGTGCCCGATATATACTCCTGCCGGCCCACCCACTCCTCAGTTCCTTCTTGCCGGCTACTCCGACAGTGGGGAAGGAGGGCAGGTGTGGAATGGATATGAGCAACACATCTCGAAGAACAACAGTTACAACGGTGAGTAACCGTCTTTTCTTCTTCGAGTGATTGCTCATATCCATTCCAGTTAGGTGAATCCCAAGCCTTACATAGGCGGTGGGGTCGGAGTGAAATGTGCAGAATGAAAACTGCTGAGCCAGAGGCTACAGCATCTCTTGACTGTTGAACCAGGGCATACTGCGAAGCAAAGGTATGGACCGAGAACCAATGGAGCTGCGCGACAGATCTCGTGGGTAGGAACACGAGCCAGCAAGGCGGCAGATGAAGCCTGAGCCCTGGTAGAATGCACGGTGATGTGGCTTGGGGAAATATGAGCCAAATCATAACAAGTGCGGATGTACGCCATCACCCAAGATGAGATCCTCTGAGAGGAAAACAAGCAAGCCTTCCCTTTGGTCTGCTACCGTGACAGAGCTGGGGCACCTTACGAAATGGTTGTGTCAGTGCAATATAAATGCGAGCACTCTACAGATGTCCAGGGAGTGCAATTGTTGTGCCCATTGCGTTGAGCTGTGGGTAACATGAAAGGCCGAAACCACCTTAGGGAGGAAAGCCGGGTGCGGTCATAACTGCACCTTGTCTTTGTGAAACCTAGTGTACGGCGGAACCACCGTAAGAGCTCTGAGCTCGGAGACTCGTCTGGCCGATGTAACAGCTACGAGGAAAGTTGTCGTCCAAGACAGGTATAGCAGAGGGCCGGTCGCGAACGGCTCGAATGGAGGAGACATAAGTCTGGTTAAAACTAGGTTGAGGTCCCAGGTTGGCGCTGGGCGGCGCACCCGAGGGTGCAAGCGCTCCACGCCCTTGAGGGACCTCGAACGCATAGAGTGTGAGAACACAGAACGTCCACCTTAGCCTGGCTGGAAGGTAGAGATGGCTGCCGAGTGTACTCTCAGCGATGATACCGCCAGGCCCTGCCGCTGAAGGCCAGAGGCAGGCCAAATAGAGGGGATCGAGACCTCGGTAGGAGCAAGATCGAGTGTATTGCACCTGTAGAAGAAGCGCTTCCACTCGGCACGGTACGTCGACCAGGTGGAAGGCTTCCTGTCACCCCGGCTCAGTTACGCAGCAGCCACACCGTGAGGCGAAGAGGCTGCAGGTCCGGGTGACGAAGCCTGTCGTGGTCCTGAGTGATGAGGTCTGGGTGGGTTGGCAGGGTAATTGGGTCGGTTATTGACAGGCCGAGCAACGTGGTATGTCAGTGCTGCCTGGACCACGCTGGAGTGATCATGATGATGCGCGCGCTGCCCCTGCGGAGTTTGAGTAGGACCTAATGAACCAGTGGGAACAGTGGGAAGGCATAAAGGAGTTGGCCTTTCCACGGCATCAGGAATGCGTCCAAGATCGATCCCGAGGAGAGACCTTGGAAGGAGCAGAACATCTGGCATTTTCTGCTCTCGCAGTAAGCGAACAGGTCTATGTGAGGAAAAATCTCCACTTCTGGAAAGCAGAACGCCTCACATGGGGCAGAGTGACCACTCATAAGACAGTAAAGACCTGCTGAGTCAAAGCGCCAAGGCGTTCCGAACGCCTGGGAGAAAGGACGTCACCAGCTCCATCGAGTGGGCCATGCAAAAGTCCCGGAAATGGATGGCCTCCTGACAAAAGGGGGGAGGACCATGTCCCTCCCTGGTTATTTATGAAGCACATGGCCATTGTGTTGGCTGTAAACACCGAGATACCACGGCCTCGCAGCTGCCGCTGGAACCCCTGGCACGCCAGGTGGACTACTCTCATTTTTGGGGCATTGATGCGGAATGCCAGCTCCCGAGAAGACCAAAGGCCTTAAGCTCGGAGGTGACCATGAGCACTCGAGCAGAGAGATGACGCGTCCGTCGTCAGAGGCAGTGAGGGCTGGGGCGGATGGAACCGCATCCCTGCTCACACCAGGGAGGGAGTTAGCCACCACTCTAGGGAGCCTAAGGTGCTCGAGGGAACGGTGACTACCATGACCATTGGCTCCCTGTCCGGGTGGTACGCCGAGGTGAGCCGGACTTGGAGAGGACGGAGGCGGAGCTTGGCGTGTTTGGTTACAAACTTGCGGGCAGCCATGGACCCAGGAGACTGAGACAAGTGCGAGCCGAGGTCGTTGGGAAAGTCTGCGGACCTCGGATGATTGTTGCCATCGCCTAAAACCGCAGTTGTGATAAGTAGGCTCCGGCTAGGTTGGAGACCAGGATAGCCCCTAGTAAGTCCAACCTCTGCGTGGGAACCAGAGTGGATTGCTCTATAGTAATCATCAGGCCTAGACCTGTGAATAAGACCGTGACGATGCCCACGTGCTGAGTGGTTTGTGTCTCGGAGTCTCCTCGGATAAGCGGATCGTCCAGATACGGAAAAATGCATATCCGACATCACCAAAGGTAGGCGGCGACTATGGCCGTAAACCAGAAGTACTGACGGTTGGCTAGAAAGCAGAGGTATCTCCTGTGCGGAGGGAAGATGGCGTTGCGAAAGTACGCGTCCTTCATATCGAGGGCAGCATAGTAGCCCCCAGGAGGCAAGGATGGAATAATGGTTCCCAGGGATACCATGCGGAACTTCAACCTTATCCTAAACTGGTTGAGTCCGCGCAGGACTAGGACGGTCTGAGACCTCCGTTCGAGTGGAGGACTAGGGCATAACAGGAGTAGACCCCCTTGCCCCTTTCGTCAGTCGGCGTCTGCACCTCTTGTACGAGGAATTGCTCGTGAGAGGGGTCCCTGAAGGGGGACAGGGCTGAAACAAATTAGAGGTGGTACCTATGCCCCACCGTGCGCAGGACCCAGCGATCTGAAATTAACTGGGGCCACGCCAGGAGAAAGCGGGATTGGGATCCCGGCCTGTGACTGGTACACCGCCCTCAGGCGCACCTTGGAAGGTTCGTCTTTGGTCCCAGTGGTAATTGCGAGGGACCTTGACCTTGGCTCTTTAGGGGTCCTGACGTTTGTCTGCGACCACCTTGGCCTCGCCGTTTGCCAAAGTCCTGTCTCTGGCTAGGCACAGAGTATGGCGGCTGGGGACAGAAAGGCCTGCGTTTGGTCGCTGGCATATGCATGCTGAGAGAGCGCATTAGGACCCTATTGTCCATAGGCTTCGCAGCCTGGGGTTGTCTTTGCCGCGAAGAGGCCTTTACCAACAAAGGGTAAATCCTGAATGGCCTACTGCAGCTCCGGCCGGAGGTTTGAAACCTGAAGCCATGAGATGCAGCTCATGGCGACACCAAAGGCCAGAGTTCTGGCTGCTGAGTCTGCTGCGTCCAAAGAGGCCTGGAGGGACGCTCGGGGTACCTTTTTCCCCCGTCCTCCAAGACGGCAGCGAACTCTTGGCGGCAGTTTTAGGGAGAAACTCCATAAACTAAACTACCTTCACTCAGGTGCTATAATTACAGCAGCTAAGCAAGGCTTGTTGCTTTGCTACCCAGAGCTGCAGGGCCTCTGCAGAGTACACCTGGCGGTCAAGTAGGTTCATTCGCCAAGCCTCCTTTGGTTTCGGGGCTGGCGCCCGCTGGCCATGCCAATACCTCTCCTTAACCGACTGAAAGACTAGTGAGCAGAGAGGAGAGCGGACAGACGAGTAGTCGTACCCCTTAGAGGGCCCCATACCGGGTCCTCTGCCTCTGGGACCTCCTACACCTCAGGTTGTGGAGGTACTAAAAAAAGGCATGGGCAGAGTCTCTGACTCTATCGGACCTTGCTCAACTCGGCACCGGGGATCGGCACCGGGAGGCATACCGGTACCTGGAACGAGATCCAGACCTGCAACCAGAACGGTGCCGGGAGGTCGACCGAGATCTCGAGGCTCGGGGAGAGGCTACGGGAGTCACGGTACCTGTCGCGGTGCCGGGAGTCGGAACGGTGCCGATAGTAGCGGGTCGGCGAACGGGATACCGACCGGTGCGGTGAGTGCGACCAGTACCGATGAGGAAAACAGCACCGGGACTGCAAGTGATGTCGGGTGTGCCGATGGGACCTGGAGCGTCTGCGGGACCGTGATCATGAACTGTGCCGCTCTGCTGTGCTGGCAGAGGATGGTCATATGAAGAGACTGTATTACCCGCACCGGCGGTGCCGGGGTCAGGCAGCATCGACTCTGTCATGGCAATGAGATCCCTCGCCGTTGGTAATGTCTCCGGCGTGGAGGGAACAGCAGGCTCAACCACAGTGCATACTGGGGAGCTGTCAGGCACCGGATTCGACGGCCCTTGTGGGACCGGGATCGACGGTACCGAGGTCGTCAGAGCTTCGGTAGGTGTCGGTGCTGGACGATCCGACTTAGACGAGCTCTCTGGCTGCGGTGCAGTCGGCACGGAAGCAACAGGAGCAGTAAGCTCAACCACGGCGCGTGCCGGGGAGCCGTCAGGCACCGGATTCGACGGCCCTTGTGGGACCGGGATCGACGGTGCCGACGTCGTCGGTGCCTCAGCAGGTGTCGGTGCCGGGCGATCCGACTTAGACGAGCTCTCTGTCTGCGGTGCAGTTGGCACAGAAGCAGCGGGAGCAGTAAGCTCTACCACGGCGCGTGCCGGGGAGCTGTCAGGCACTGGATTCAATGGCCCTGGGGGACTGGAATCGACGGTGCCGATGTCATCGGTGCCTCTTCAGGTGTCGGTGCCGGGCAATCCGACTTAGACGAGCTCTCTGGCTGTGATGCAGGTGGCACGGAAACAGGAGGAGCAGGGGGCTCAACCACGGTGCGTGCCGGGGAGCCGTCAGGCACCAGCAGGAATTGTAGGCTCTCTCGACCTCGGAGGAAGGGAGCGGTGCCGAGTCGACTTCGGTGCCAGCGACGGCCGGTGCCGAAAGGCCTTGGCAGTACCGGCGGGGTCCGGTGCCGAGGAGGCGCTTCTGCCAGCTGCTTGATCATCGCTCGGTGCCAAAGGTGGAGGGGTAAGTGAAAGTCCCGCTCCTTTTTGTTCTCGGCTTAAAAGCCTTACAAATGGGGCACTTAGCTGTCAAGTGTGATTCCCTGAGGCACTTCAAACAGGAGTCGTGTAGATCTCCCTTCGGCATCAGCTTCTGGCAGGCCGAGCCCATTTTAAAAGCCGGTGAGCCGTGCATGGGCTCCGGCACCGGGTGCAGGGAAGGGGCTACTTCCTGAACCCCGCTAACTATTACTAAACTAACTATGTTAGCAAAGAAAAAACATATAACTATACAAATATATATATAAAAGGATTATAACTGTATAACTATATACGAGAACTACGAGTAGCTAGGGAAGTGGAGGTCAGCTAAGCCGCGCTCCACTGTTCCAACGACCGACACGGGCGGTAAGAAGGAACTGAGGAGCGGGTGGGCCGGCAGGAGTATATATCGAGCACCATGACGGCGCCACTCTAGGGGGCGACCTGCCGGCCCACTGAGTTGCTAGGGTAAAAGTTTTCTGACGAATGTGCACGCGTGGCGCACACACCTAACTGGAATGGATATGAGCAATCACTCGAAGAAGAACTGTTATTTTATTAATCTTTCCATTTATGTCTCCAGAGTCCAACAGAAGGTTCTGCACTAACAACATGAATCAGGCCATTGCAGACAGAGATGTAAATTTTAAATGCATGCACAGAAATGATAACACAAAATGAATAAACAAAGTTGTGCAAACACAAAAAGGACAATATTTTTTCTTCTTCTTTTAAATCTTAAACCATCTGAACCACTAAGTAAATCCATAACGGCCTATTCTTCAACATCTCTCCTTTTTTATAGATATTGGTTTTTTACCAACCCTGCATTTGTCTTTGGCATAGTTCCACGCTTCTGCATATTTTGTTCAAGTTCCATGATGGTTCTTAGATCCACAGCAGGAGGGCTGGCAGGGCTGAATGAAAAATAAAAAGTTACCTTTCAAGGCATTCATTTTTACTTACATTCCAGAGTTTCCAAACTTCACTGAAATCTTCTAAGTCATACTTAAATTATACATCCGGGTACCATCATATGTCTATTTCTCCAATTATGGCAAACCTCAAATAGAATGTTTCTGACAAAACTTTTTTTTATATATGTGTATATACAGAATACACAAAAATACTTCCAAGATTCATTACAATGTGAAACAAGGTAATTACTTGTGTGATTACTTTTTAACAGCCATTGTAAATAAGATACTTAAAACTAGGATACTTGTTCAGTAGTTGGCTAGCAACTTAAGTATTATGAGACACTGGTCATGACTCCACAGTTAAGGCAGAATTCCACTTTGCACTTAAAGAAACAATTAAACCTGTTTTGTATGGAAAACATTAGTTATCCCTCCCCCTTCCCAAACTACAGCACTTACTCTGACTGAGTACAGTGTGAACGTTCTAAGAATTTACAAGTAAATCCTTAAATTTATGAGATAAAATTAATTTAATACAAGCTCTTTTAAGAAATTTAGTATCTATCTGTTTCTCTAAATGATCTTAGCAGAACAATGCAGACACTTCAAACTTTCCTTATAGTTAAAACTGAAACCTTGTTATATGCTACATTTGAAGAAATTAGTTATGGTATGATAGTTTAAATTAATTGCTACAATTATATAGGCTACAAACAGGCTCAGTAATTCTTACCTGGGGCCACTGTGATGGGGTAATTCAGCCACCATCATCCCTTTACAGATGATTTGTATGTAACAATGCTAGTTGTTCTAATGAATCAGTGGTATGACAGAAATTGTACACCTGTGTGAAAAGTTCTCATTGGTAGGATTACTTGGCCCAATTGTCAAAGCTCCTTAAAAGTTCCACAGCCACAGGATAACCTATGCCATTACTGCTTGAAAGGCTCCCCATGGCACTGCTGACTTGGTTCCACTGTGCTTTGACATCACTGCCAGGGGAAATGAGGCAGAAGCATGCAGGAAGCCTTTAAAATCAGAGCAGAGGGACCCTCTACAGAGTTCTCCTTACCCTCCCTTCAGACAGCATAGTATAATACAAGCCTCCAAACCAACTGCAAGTCAGTGCGACCCTTAATTTGCTGCTTTGTGCTCCTCTGGCAATGCAAAGCAGCTTAATCCATCTTAATGGCTTGTGTAGGCTGCTTCAGTGTCTCAATGACTCTGTCCTTAAAAGGTAAAAAAATTTAAAAAGTGATTTAAGCTTGATATTTTTAGTGACTTGAAGATATGTACTATCACTTGGTAGCACTCTTTCAGTTTCTCATTTAGGGTTTGTGTACAGAATCTGATAGTTTTTAAAACCCAAGGTAATTCCCAGACAAAAACTATGTTGAGATGCAGCTACAGTTGAGAGTATGTATCAACTAATTTAAGAACAAAAGTATACTACAGGGATACTGTCTATCCCACTGAATGAGGAAGTAGGCTGTCTTCAGCATTATGCTTCCATTAGACAATGCTGCCAAGCAGAGGCATGAAGGAGTCCATCTCATTGCAATCCTGCAGCAATGTTTGCCTGGGAATTGTGTATCTGAAATCTGCTTTGTATTTGTATATGGTTAAGAATTAAGCTTTCAGTATTTCGATAGTGACAGGCCAACCCTCTATGTAAAATCCTTATACATGGTAAGTTATTTATATTTTAATGTCCCACATGTACATTGCTAATGTAAGCAGTTCTAGTGAGCATGTTGTTGGGAAACAATAATTATTAAGGCCTAAAATTAAGACACCCCTCAAAACACAACATAAGGAAAATTACTAATGAAGCTTTATGTAATGATTCACGAACATAAGGTTGGACTTTGAGTGAAAAAGTCTCTGAAAATCCATGTTTAAAGAAGATAAAACACAGACACTTTGAGGTCATGGCATTTTTAAACCCACGACCCTACACTTCTATGTGTGTATGACAATACACATACTGAATTATGATCCTGAAATATAAAAATGAAGAACAGCTACATAAGATTAAGAGCTTTGTTAGTTATATCTTAATAATTTAGGATAATGAATGAGCTGATACTTAGGCCAAGGCCTAGCTGGCATAAGTGTGGTTTTGCCAATTCTTCTCTCCTGTAGATTTGCTTAAAATTACATTATTGCTGACAGGCCAAAGGTAACATGTTGTGCTGGAAGATTTTTGGTAAAAGTACAGAAACCTGTAACCCTTTTATTGGGAAAATGCAGAGGCGGGGTAACACAGAAACAGAATGACAAAAATTGTATAAGCAGCAAAAGTTGTGTATATTTAAGCTTGCACATATGTATTGTATGGGTTACCTAAAACAAATGCTTAACGCTGATTGGGGAAAGGGTAAAAAATATGTAATGAAGAAATAAATAAATAAAAATGACTCAAGTGAACAAGGACCAAACTGGACGAATATTTGAACATAAAATGAAGGAAAAAGGACTGAAGAATTAGATTAGAAGTCAGAGGCAGCCATCAGGAAGTATAGAAGAACTTCCTGGTACCTCAGAATATGGTAGTTTGGGCCCCCTATCATTTTGTCTATTATCTGGCATAAATATATGTTCACACATCGTAAATAACAATAATTCTGTCTGAAACTGTATAGAGGCAACAAGTGATTAAGCCTAAATTGAATGGACGACTCAGTTTCCAACCTTAAACTCCAAACAATTGCCTCCATTGCAATTATTAAATCCAATTCATTCTGAATTACATAGAAAAAGTTGTGTGTGAGAATGCTTCTATCATATTATACATAGAAAATATTTATGGTATAATAAATGATTCCATCAGAATACAGCAACAAAGATTTTTACTTGTGTTACCCATATCAAACCCCTTCCCTCCAAACTGCAACTAGAATTTTGTTCCTTTCCCATCACACCACATCATTCCCCTCTTAGAATCCCTACACTGGATTCACCTTGCCTGCCAGATCAATTTCTTTTGGACTCCCTCTGTCCCTTCATTCTGAAAGAAATGGCAATGAAATGGACACTGTTTTCTTCTACTCCAATGTGTGTGCCTTCTTTCCTTCCATGCTGTCAGATGAACATGAACTGTATTCCCAATCCCAATGTGCTAGGATCCCACACTTGCCTCATTCAAATCCCTCTAAGAGACTCAGTCCTACTACAGGGCCTGCAAACCCACATCAGACAAATCTCTTCTCCACTCCAACACTCTATGAAAGGAGAGGAGAGGAAAACATTTTTCTAAATGCTTTCCTCAAGATCTCCCAGTACTTCCTGCCTTATCAGTGTCTGTATTTTAGATAGTAAGAGCCACTGAAATGGGGCACTATGTTTTGGGCAGTGTCAAGCAAACCAGTAATGCTCAGACAAATTCTTCAGAAAGCCACAGGAATTTGGAAATTAGACAGTCTGGGAATCAACCACCAAGTGAATTTGAACACAATTACAGATAAACAATTTCCTTTTGAATCATACACTAATATGTATAACTTATTTATATTAGAAGTATTACATTATTCTCTTAGAAGAGCAGCAAAGAATCCTGTGGCACCTTATAGACTAACAGACGTTTTGGAGCATGAGCTTTCGTGGGTGAATACCCACTTCCTCAGATGCATGTAATGGAAATATCCAGGGGCAGGTATATATATGTGTGCTAGCAAGCAAGCTAGAGATAACGAGGTCAGTTCAATCAGGGAGGATGAGGCCCTGTTCTAGCAGTTGAGGTGTGAAAACCAAGAGAGGAGAAACTGGTTCTGTAATTGGCAAGCCATTCACAGTCTTTGTTCAATCCTGAGCTGATGGTGTCAAATTTGCAGATGAACTGAAGCTCAGCAGTTTCTCTTTGAAGTCTGGTCCTGAAGTTTTTTTGCTGCAGGATGGCCACCTTAAGGTCTGCTATAGTGTGGCCAGGGAGGTTGAAGTGCTCTCCTACAGGTTTTTGTATATTGCCATTCCTAATGTCTGATTTGTGTCCATTTATCCTTTTCCGTAGAGACTGTCCAGTTTGGCCGATGTACATAGCAGAGGGGCATTGCTGGCATATGATGGCGTATATTACATTGGTGGATGTGCAGGTGAATGAACCAGTGATGGTGTGGCTGATCTGGTTAGGTCCTGTGATGGTGTCGCTGGTGTAGATATGTGGGCAGAGTTGGCATCGAGGTTTGTTGCATGGATTGGTTCCTGAGCTAGAGTTATTATGGTGTGGTGTGCAGTCACTGGTGAGAATATGTTTCAGGTTGGCAGGTTGTCTGTGGGCAAGGATTGGCCTGCCACCCAAGGCCTGTGAAAGTGTGGGATCATTGTCCAGGATGGGTTGTAGATCCTTGATGATGCGTTGGAGGGGTTTTAGCTGGGGGCTGTATGTGATGGCCAGTGGAGTCCTGTTGGTTTCTCTCTTGGGTTTGTCTTGCAGTAGGAGGCTTCTGGGTACACGTCTGGCTCTGTTGATCTGTTTCCTTATTTCCTCTTGCGGGTATTGTAGTTTTGAGAATGCTTGGTGGAGATTTTGTAGGTGTTGGTCTCTGTCTGAGGGGTCAGAGCAGATGCGGTTGTACCTCAGTGCTTGGCTGTAGACAATGGATCGTGTGATGTGCCCGGGATGGAAGCTGGAGGCATGAAGGTAGGCATAGCGGTCGGTGGGTTTTCGAAATAGGGTGGTGTTAATGTGACCATCACTTATTTGCACCGTGGTGTCAAGAAAGTGGACCTCCCGTGTAGATTGGTCCAGGCTGAGGTTGATGGTGGGGTGGAAGCTGTTGAAATCATGGTGGAATTTTTCCAGAGTCTCCTTCCCATGGGTCCAGATGATGAAGATGTCATCAATGTAGCGTAGATAGAGAAGGGGTGTGAGTGGACGAGAGCTGAGGAAGCGTTGTTCCAGGTCGGCCATGAAGATATTGGCATATTGTGGGGCCATGCGGGTGCCCATAGCAGTGCCACTGATCTGGAGATATATATTGTCATCAAATTTGAAATAGTTGTGTGTAAGTATAAAGGCACAGAGTTCAGCAGCCAGTTGTGCTGTAGCATCATCAGGGATAGTGTTCCTGACAGCTTGTATTCCATCTGTGTGTGGGATGTTTGTGTAGAGAGCCTCTACATCCATGGTGGCTAGGATGGTGTTTTCTGGGAGGTCACCAATGCATTGTAGTTTCCTCAGGAAATCAGTGGTGTCGCGGAGATAGCTGGGAGTGCTGGTGGCATAGGGTCTGAGTAGAGAGTCCATATATCCAGACAGTCCTTCAGTGAGAGTGCCAATGCCCGAGATGATGGGGCGTCCAGGATTTCCGGGTTTGTGGATCTTGGGTAGTAGATAGAATAACCCTGGTCGGGGCTCTAGGGGTATGTTGATTTCTTCCGGTGTTAGTGTAGGGAGTGTCCTGAGTAGATGCTGTAGTTTCTTAGTGTATTCCTCAGTGGGATCTGAGGGAAGTGGCCTGTAGAATTTGGTATTGGAGAGTTGTCTGGCTGCCTCCTTTTGATAGTCAGACCTGTTCATGATGACAACGGCACCTCCTTTATCAGCCTCTTTGATGATAATGTCAGGGTGGTTTCTGAGGCTGTGGATGGCATTGCGTTCTGCACGACTTAGGTTGTGAGGCAAGCGATGTTGTTGTTCCACGATTTCTGCCTGTGCACGCCGGCGGAAGCATTCAATGTATAGGTCCAGGCTGTCATTTCGACCCTCAGGAGGAGTCCATGTGGAGTTCTTTTTCTTGTGCTGTTGGTGGGAGGGCACCCGTGTATCAGTGCACTGTTCAGTGTTGTCCTGGAAGTATTCTTTGAGTCGGAGACGGCGAAAGTAGGCTTCCAGATCGCCACAGAACTGTATCATGTTGGTGGGGGTGGCAGGGCAGAAAGAGAGTCCCCGAGATAGGACAGACTTTTCTTCTGGGCTGAGTGTGTAGTTGGATAGATTGACGATATTGCTGGGTGGGTTAGGGGTACCACTGTTGTGGCCCCATGTGGCAGGTAGGAGTTTAGACAGCTTACAGTCCTTTTTCCTTTGAAGAGAGGTGAAGTGAGTAATGTAGATCTCCTGTCTTATTCTAGTGAAGTCCGTTTGTATAGAAGTTTGGTTATTAATGAGAGTCTCCAGGTTGGAGAGCTCTTTTTTGATGTTTTCCTGTTTGCTGTATAGGATGCTGATCAGGTGGTTCCTCAGTTTTTTTGATAGAGTATGACATAATCTCTCACTGTGGTCTGTGTAGTATGTAGATAGCAGTGGATTTTTTACCTTTAGTCCATTTGGTATGATGTCCATCCGTTTGCATTTGGAAAGGAAGATGATATCTGTCTGTATTTGTGCAAGTTTCTTCATGAGGTTGATGGATTTCCATTCCATACGGCTAAATGCAGTGCCTTGCATGGTGTCAAGTATCAGAGGGTAGCCGTGTTAGTCTGGATCTGTAAAAGCAGCAAAGAATCCTGTGGCACCTTATAGACTAACAGACGTTTTGGAGCATGAGCTTTCGTGGGTGAATACCCACTTCCTCAGATGCATGTAATGGAAATATCCAGGGGCAGGTATATATATGTGTGCTAGCAAGCAAGCTAGAGATAACGAGGTCAGTTCAATCAGGGAGGATGAGGCCCTGTTCTAGCAGTTGAGGTGTGAAAACCAAGAGAGGAGAAACTGGTTCTGTAATTGGCAAGCCATTCACAGTCTTTGTTCAATCCTGAGCTGATGGTTGACCATGTCTCTTAGAAGAGACATGGTCAACCTTAGCCATAGGGGTGATCTAGATTCTAAGTGACCTTAAAAAGGTCTGCAAAATATGGAAAAGCATATAATTACGTCTGACCCTGACAGGCTTTCCCCTCATTCAGATGTGTCACTTCTTCACTGAAATTAAAAGAAACGCTACCATCTTGAAGTCACCATTAATCAGTTTCATAAAAAGTGACTCATCTCTGTAGTTATGCACCAGGCACACACACACTCAAGCCTGAATGTGTGTTCACTAGCAGGCTCTGAAGTACCTGCAAGGTATTTATTTTTTTCCTGTCACCTTCAATCTTAGGAAAATCTATACCTTTGATGAAGGGCACAGTTAATGTATAGCATGTATTCACAGATTCTAAGACCAGAAGGGACCACTGTGATCATCTTCTAATCTGCCCTGCATAACACAGGCCATAGTCATTCCCTGAATTAATTCCCATTTGGGCTAACCTTTTATCTTTTAGATAAAACATTCAATCTTGATTTAGAAGTTGCTAGTGATTGAGAGTCCACAGCAGCTCTTGGTAAATGGTTCAAATAGCTAATTACCATCACCGATAAACATATGTCTTATTTCCAGTCTGAATTTGTCTTCCAGCTTCATCTTCTAGCCATTGGATCTTGTTACACCTTTGTCTGCTAAACTGAAGAACCCATCATAAAATATTTCTTCCCCATGTACTTACAGACTGATCAAGTTATCCTTTAACCTTATCTTTGTTAAGATTGAGCTCCTTGTATCCATCACTATACTTACAGGTTTCAGAGTAGCAGCTGTGTTAGTCTGTATCCGTAAAAAGAACAGGAGTACTTCTGGCACCTTAGAGACTAAAATTTATTTGAGCATAAGCTTTCACAGAAGCACAAGACCTCCTGGTGCCAGAAGAACCCTTAGCTCCTAAGGTAGCATCCCTTGTAGCTGGGGCACTAATTTGAAATTGACTTCAGAAAAGCAGCAGACTGCTTTCAAGGCAGGACTTCAGTCAGAAACATCCTCATGGAGTTCTCCATAAAAAATAATTTCAGTCAGGCATCACAGGCTTTTTGCACAAGAAAAATATCTACAAATTGAACATTTATGACCTTCCCTTAGACAAGAGAGGCATTTAGTATGTTCATCATTTAAAGGCATAGCTGCCTCACAGGCAGGGTACATTTTAAAACCTGAAGACCTAACTTAAGCCAACAGACCACCACCCCGGTGCCAATGTGAGACTTCAAAACAAAAAGTCCCATATTTGTGAATGAAACTAACTACTAAACCCATTCTGAGAAAGCTACAGGGAAGCAGTTAGATAGCACACACCATCTCACTGCCATGAGTGGTAAGGAAACAAGTGGAGTCTGGGGCTTCTTTTCCCCTTATGCCCTCCTTGGAAGTGGGAGGACGGGGGCACAGGCAGAGACCCAACAGATGCTGCTGAACAAAAGAATCCAAGCTCATGCACATGGGGGACACACACCTACAGTGATGATATTGTAGATAAAATACTAGAAGAACTACATTAGGAATCGATTTTGATTACTGTATGAGACTGAAGCTAACAAATTTGACCTTAAACTGCCTATAAATGCAATAACGTTAAGACTGTTTGTCAAACATCCCCCTCAAAAGAAGGATACACTAGTGACAACCCTAATTGCTGCAGTAACACTATTGCAAAATGAACTGTTACTGTACAATACTGCAGTACTATTTTTTAATTGAAGGATGGAGGAGTAAAGGATCCAATTAACAGGAAGAGCTACTTTAAAATTTAAAAACCTTTCGAGACAGTGTCCCTTTTAAGATGTATCTAATGGTTCTTCAAGAGAAAGCAAGCATATCAATTTGCAAAAGGAAAGCCAGCATCCTTAGCCAACATGTCAAGTGTTGCTGGTATCATATGATCAATTTAAACACCGTTAATTTTTCACCTTGAAAAGAAGCAAGAATATTAAACTACTAATGTTCACTATCTTTTACCAAATGGAAAGAACAGTACTTGCCAGCTAATTACTTACAATACATTTTACTGTACCTGGAAGAAGTAGCAACCCAACTTGGAGAGCTTGCAGAATTGTTTTTAATACTGGGAATGGACTGTGGAACCGACTTTTTCAGTGCTGATGATCCCTCACGTAATTTCATCTCTTTATTAGAATGCGGGGCTTTTATACTCTGAACATACATTTTGTCTTTCATCTGAAACACAAAAGAACTCTACTGAAACAGGTTTTTTTCCCTATTTAGAAAAGAGTGATGTTAGAAGTGACATAAGTTGTAAATATTAAAGTATACATGAAGAGGATCTACTGGAAATATCAGAAGCAGCAGATGCATTTTAATTAATCTCAGCTCAATCTGCATTATTTATATTATTTTTAATTGACAACATCCATCAAAAAACATGATCTCAGAACTATGTTCAAATACATTACAGATAAACTAAACTAGTGTAATACTACTCCTAGAGATTTGTTACAGGCCTAAAATAATAATTTTGATACCTGAGACTAACATGCACACAGAATTGCATTAGTCTAAATTCTTGTCAACTTCATTTCTCTTTATAAATCAATCATCTCTTTAATTACCCTCTTAAAATTACCCTCTCCTGTAATCTTTTTACCAAATACATCAGGCTAAGAAAATTAGCTTTATTTTGCGAAGTCAGCGGTTCCTTTATACTTTGAGATAAAAATGAGGTAGGAATTTTAAACAATATAAAACTAAGACATCAGAGAGTTAAGATTTGCAAACAACAAAAAGGGTATAATGAAACATGGTGTTTAAAAACTCCTGATACTATACACAAACAAAATATCAGCACTATCTATTAAAACCGCAGAGGATTTTTGTTTATTTTAACAAACAAGCACTTTAAAACTATTTTAGGATGAGAATGTGACTAAATTGTCTTTATAAAAGGCACACACAAAAAAATCAAGGTTTGCATTTGTCATAACCTATTCCCAGATTTGGACCTTAGCATCCAAAATATGGGGATTAGCATGAAAACCTCCAAGCTAAGTTACCAGCTTGGACCTGGTAAAGCTGCCACCACCCAAAAAATTAGAGTGTTTTGGGGCACTCTGGTCCCCCCAAAAACCTTCCCCGGGGACCCCAAGACCCAAATTCCTTGAGTCTCACAACAAAGGGGAATAAACCATTTCCCTTCCCACCTACAGGTGTTCCCTTCCTATTTCCAGTCCTGGAAACAGAAGTACTTCCCTCTTCACCCAGAGGGAATGTAAAGTCAGGCTAGTAAATCTAACACACACAGATTTCCCCCTGACTTCTTCTTCCCACCAATTCCCTGGTGAGCACAGACTCAATTCCCTGGAGTTCCCCACTAAAGAAAAACTCCAACAGGTCTTAAAAGAAAGCTTTATGTAAAAAGAAAAAAAAATACATAAAAATGGTCTCTCTGTATTAAGGTGACAAATACAGGGTCAATTGCTTAAAAGAAATATGAATAAACAGCCTTATTCAAAAAGAATACAATTCAAAACACTCCAGCAACTACACACATGTAAATACAAAAGAAAACAATATAAACCTTACTGTCTTACTATATTTGTACTTACAACTTGGAAACAGAAGATTAGAAAGCAAGAGACAGAAATCCTCTCATAGCTGAGAGAGAGACAGGCACAAGACCAGAACAAAGGACTCACACACAAACTTCCCTCCACCCAGATTTGAAAAAGTCTTGTTTCCTGATTGGTCCTCTGGTCAGGTGTTTCAGGTTACTCCTTTCCAGGTGAAAGAGACATTAACCCTTAGCTATTTGTATATGACAGCATTTTTTTTAAAAATACACACAGAATGGTAAGATAATTATGATGATAATAATAAAGTAGATTTTTAGGAACCAAAATACCTCAGTCTTATCTGTTTGAAATCCTGTTGTGAAGTCGGGGGACTGTAAGTCTCTGGGACTACTCACTCCTGCATAACTACCTTCGGAATCAGATGTCAGCAATTCTGGAAGTGACTCCACAGAGTTAACTTTATCCAATTTTATTAAACCTAAAATGTATTGGATAAGAATATAACATAGAACTATATCATGAAAAGCAGGATTGTTATACAATGGTTATATAAGAAAACATACAGAGCTGGAAGGCTGCATCATATTTTGAACATTATACAATTATAAAACTATAAATAACTATAAATATAGAACTAAAAAGGGTAGCTCATTATATAATCCTATACAGTTGCAGGTAACCATCAACTTTCAAGCATCACTGTGCAGAATAAAATAGCTTCCCCATCTCTTCCTTTCTCTAATCTGATTCACACAAACTATTTGCTTGAAAAAGGAATAAACGTATTTACTTTTTCTATTTCTCACCAACTTGACAATGAAAAGTAGGCTAATCAGTTTCCAGTCATTTTCTTTCAGGGTCTCAAGCAGTGTTTCAATGTTTGGGCTGCCAATGTTACAGAGGAATATTTAAATTACTGGGGGGGGGGGGGGGAACACATGGGAAAATGTCCTTTCGTCTTAGTTTTATAAAAGGCTTGTTTTCCTAAAAATTAAGTTTGGGGCCAAAGTTAAGGATCCCTTCAAAAAGAGAAGAAAAAATAGTATCACTTAATTCTATAATTCATTAAACAAACATTATAATCCATACTGGATACTTACAAAAAAAGTTGTGTGTTAAGTAAGAAATTCTTCTAAAGATGAACAGATAGCAGAAGTATAGTATTTCATATTAAAGTTCATGCTAGACTTTGTGATGCCTGAAAGAAAAGTTTATTTGCCACTAACCTGCAGAGGGTGGACTCTGAATAATATCTGAAAGATTATATCCTCCAGAGCTGTCCGATCGTCTTCGTGGCTTCTTTTTAGCCCTTGTTTTTGCCTTTTTGAGAAGAGCTTCCCTGTGCAAAACATTTTTATATTTGAGGTGTCTTAAGAAATAACAAAGTAAATATTTTTGAATCACTCAGATAATATGAAAGCTTATTTATAGACTGGGTTGTTAGCTGCAGTTATGATTATATATAGTGCATCCAGTGTTTGTGCATGAGCATGACAAGTCAAAATAAACTACTGGTGAGGTAGATGTATCAAGATTAATATTTAGCATTTCTTCGCATACAATCTTGACACTTACACGTTCATTAAACCAGATATGGACTTTTGAACTAGCATGTGGATTTAGCACTCCTTATATGTAAGATGTGAGTAAATGGAGATGGTGAAAGAATAATTGTAAGAAAAGGCACTTGACTACAGTCAAAAAGATGCCCATGGGTGGGTCACAGCAATGGAGATTGAACCTCAGATCCATAGTTGACTGATTTAAATCAATCAGTAGAAAGCCTCAATTTAAATAAGTAATATTAGTCAATGTTTCCATTTGTTCTTCAGTTATTTTCTAAAGAAAGGTCCTTTCTCATTGGTTGATAACACCTTTAAAACATGTTTATTTACAACTAAATAGAGCCTTTACACTAGATTTGGTACATCCTTTTGCTACGTAGGATGGTATAATGTAACTATATACATTTATTTAAGTAATTATATAGCTTAATATTTTCAGATTCTTATTAACTGTACATTTTAGTAGGTTAGAAAATGGTGAATGATGTTGCTTATTTACTAGATAACTAAGTTTTTGCTCATGATTTGTGTAAAGCGGCATTCTAATAGAAACTGGAATTTAAACAAATTATTTTTATTAAACAAAACCACCATAAATGTTTTGGATACATAAACTTCTCTCATCAAAACATGTTTCACATTTACAACTAAATAATCTACTATACAGAGATTAACTGTAGTCAGTTAGTTAAACTGATTATTTCAGGTCAGCCTGGGGAAAATTTCAAATGTATTTAAGAGAATGGAGTGTAGGTTTCTACTCATCTATGGCTATGTCTTCACTACCCACTGTATCGGCGGGTAGCAATCGATTGCTCGGGGATCGATATATCACGTCTCATCTAGACGTGATATATCGATCCCCGAACGCACTTATATCGTTTCCAGAACTCCATCAACCCGAATGGAGTTGGAGTCAACATGGGGAGCTGCGGACATCGATCCCGTGCTGTGAGGACGGTAATTCGATCTCAGATACTTCAACTTCAGCTACATTATTCACGTAGCTGAAGTTGCATATCTAAGATCGATTTTTCCCCGTAGTGTAGACCAACCCTATGTCTCATTTCCAAGAGACTGTCTCCTAACGTTACTTAGGGTGACCCCTACTGTACCATAATTATAAAGCTTGACCTCACAAGTTAGACATTTTCCCCGATTCTCTCTTTGTACAGAAAAGCAGCCTTTATACTCAAAGTTTTCGACAGAAACTCATTGGTTTAGCATATTTATTTTTTTATGTAAAATGTTTTGAGAGATTACAATAAATTTGGAACTTAACATTTTGTATTTAACTCACATTTCATTTTAAAACAGAGTCTTTTTTAAAAGAAACATCATAATTTAAACAGTTAAAAAAATCTGATTTTAAAAAATTCAATTTTTTTTTAAGCAAGCACTGATTTTTATCTACCCTGCTCAACTTTCTAGATCTAAAACTGTGTGTCTTGATTGCCTAAGCTAAAACATCTAAGTCTGTGAGCTTAAAGCCATTAGTAGATTCAAACCTCTCTGTGGCCCAATCACTAGTGAGAGACAGAGAGCCACACTGAGTAAGCATATGCAACCTACGCAGATATTCAGGGTAGCATTGAACAAGATCTGTGCGATCTACTGAAATGGTACAATAATGAGTTCACTGAACCAAATGGTAACCTTTGGTGTCTTAATAAGACCACTCTTAACTCTGTTAAACAGTAGTATGACTGCTAAGTAGGGTGTTGCTCTACAGTACAAACGTGGACTCCAAAATAACATTATTACACTGGTAGCATAGCTTGTGAACAGTCATGTAGACAGGATGCTTATCACTAGTCAAACTGGAAAAAGTGGGGGGAAAAAAATCCGAACACCTTTTATTTACTGCACCAAAAATTAAAGCTTTAATTTTTTATGGGTCATGTAACTTTTTAAGAGAGTTACATGACCCATAACTGATTACAATATTCCTATTTCATAGAACTTCTTGCCCTTTTAAAGTACATTATTATAATTGTTATCTGTAAAGGTCCAAGAATAAAATAAAGTGAAGAACACAATAAAACAGTTACACTGGACTCCTGATAAGGCTTAGGTACTTTGAGAGACTTTAAGACAAAAAGTCAAGCCTCCCAAAAAGAGCCAAAACTTTTTGCACTATTGCAATAATTATCAAATGTAATATACCCTTGTGGTTACACTGCATTATACAGTTTTAATCTTAGCCAATCATTCCTTTTCCTATATTTCCTATTTTATCCAGGCTCCTACACAGTGACATGTAAAACAGAATTTTAAAGTCAACTTTATATATTCATATTTTTAGTCTTCTTCATTTCTCCTGAAACATCCACTAGGTGGACGAATAAAGGTCTAATTAAACCATTTTTGAAGACTTAAGTGGAAGATAATCAGGAACACGACTACTGATTAACTGCGTAATATGAATCTTAAAAGCAATAACCCAATTCTGATGCGTCAAAACTTGGAAGTTTTGTTACGTTCCTCTTCTGTGCTAAATGTGGTATGCTGCAGCATTATTTGCATAAGTGGTGCTTACTTCTTCCATAAGTATTTTCCAAAGAGAAAAACTTTAGAATATTCAAACAGGTGTTTAATAAATTATTTGAACACAGGTTTGCCAAGGTTCTAGATCAGCTTTTTAAAATTATATATACATAATGCTGCCAGTAAAAAAATAAAATAAAAATTGTTTCCTACAGCTTGGTTCATGGGACTCTATGAAGTACTGCAGGATTCCGTGGGTCTTCCAAACATCCGATACTTTGTGAATAACTGTATGCAAGTCCTCAAAGTATTAGTTGATACCATTGTGTATGCTAATATTACCAGTGCTTCTGTGGAGTACTGCAAGCAGCAAGAGGAAATCTAGAAAAAGTTATCTCAGGCCTGGTCTACACTACGCGTTTAAACTGATTTTAGCAGCGTTAAACCGATTTAACGCTGTACCCGTCCACACTGCAAGGCCCTTTATATCGATATAAAGGGCTCTTTAAATTGGTTTCTGTACTCCTCCCCGACGAGAGGAGTAGCGCTAAAATCGGTATTACCATATCGGATTAGGGTTAGTGTGGCCGCAAATCAACGGTATTGGCCTCCGGGCGGTATCCCACGGTGCACCACTGTGACCACAGCAATCTCTGCTAGGATGCAGTGGCCAGGTAAAACAGGAAAAGCCCCGCGAAATTTTGATTTTCATTTCCTGTTTGCCCAGCATGCAGCTCTGATCAGCACGGGTGGCAATGCAGTCCCAAATCCAAAAAGAGCTCCAGCATGGACCGTACGGGAGATACTGAATCTGATTGCTGTATGGAGAGGCAAATCTGTTCTATCAAAGCTCCGTTACAGAAGACGAAATGCCAAAGTGTTTGAAAAAAAAAAAATCTACAGGCTACACAGTGCTGCGTGACAAGCGTAACGGGAAGCCAGAGACTCAAATGGACGCTCATGGAGGGAGGGAGGGGATACTGAGGACTCCAGCTATCCCACAGTCCCCAGCAGTCTCCGAAAAGTATTTGCATTCTTGGCTGAGCTCCCAATGCCTGTAGGTTCAAACACATTGTCCGGCGTGGTTCAGGGAATAGCTCGTCAATTTACACACACACACCCCCCCCCCCCCCCGGTGAAAGAAAAGGGAAAGAAATCGTTTCTTGACTTCTTTCAGTGTCACCCTATGTCTACTGAATGCTGCTGGTAGACGTGATGCTGCAGCAATGAAGAGCAGTATCTGCTCCTCTCCCCTCCCTGGTGACAGACGGTACAATATGACTGATATCCGTCGTCACCATCAGCCCGTGAGTGCTCCTGGCTTGCCTCAGGTGAGGTCGGCCGGGGACGCCTGGGTAAAATTAGGAATGACTCCCGGTCATTGCCAGTAGATGGTACAGAACGGCTGGTAACTGTCTTCATCATGGCAACTGGGGGCTGAGCTTCAATCAGCCCCCTCCCTTTCATGTGAAAAGAAAAGATTCTGTACTGCCTGGACTATCACAGCAGTGGGATGCTGGGCTCCTCTCCCCCACACTGCTTAATGTCCTGCCTGGACTATCATAGCACCAGGAGGCTGCCTCCCTCTCATTTTATGTTACTAAAAACTGAGTTTCTTATTCCTGCATTCTTTATTACTTCATGACACAAATGGGGGGGACACTGCCACGGTAGCCCAGGAAGGTTGGGGGAGAAGGGAAGCAATGGGTGGGGTTGTTGCAGGGGCACCCCCCGTGAATGGCATGTAGCTCAGCATTTCTGCGGGATCTGACACAGAGCAGCTGTACTCTCTGATACACTGCTTCTCTCGTACATTTGCCCCATATTCTAGGCAGGACTGATTCTATTTTTAGACACCATAAAGGAGGGATTGACTCGGGGAGTCATTCCCAGTTTTGCTTTTGCGCCCCCGGCAGATCTCAGCCAGGAGCACCCATGATAGCAGCAGACAGCACACAAGGACAGATAACCGTCATCTCATTGCCAAATTACACTGGCAGCAGACAGTACAGAACGACTGGCAACCATCTCTGCTATCATGCAAAAGCAAATGAATGCTGCTGTGTAGCGCTGGAGTATCGCCTCTGTCCACGGCATCCAATACACATACGGTGACTGTAAAAACAAAAAAGCTGAATGGACTCCATGGTTGCAGTACTATGGCATCTGCCAGGGCAATCCAGGGAAAAAGGGCGCGAAATGATTGTCTGCCGTTGCTTTCCCGGAGGAAGGAATGACTGACGACATTTACCCAGAACCACCCGCGACAATTATTTTTGCCCCATCAACCACTGGGCTCTCAACCCAGAATTTTGAGGGGCGGGGGAGACTGCGGGAACTATGGGATAGCTATGAAATAGCTACCCACAGTGCAACGCTCCGGAAATCGACGTTAGCCTCGGACCATGGACACACATCGCCGAATTAATGTGCTTAGTGTGGCTGCGTGCACTTGACTTTATACAATCTGTTTTATAAAACTGGTTTATGTAAAATTGGAATAATCCCGTAGTGTAGACGTACCCTAAGACTGGAGGAAGATATGCAAGTGATGTTATCCATACACACGCTTCGGTCAAAGATCATATGCAGAGAAGAGTACAAAGACGGGAGAGACAAAGGAGGAAAAATGGTTTTGTGATTAAAAAATAGTACTAAGAGCCAAGAACTGTTCTATTCCTAGTTTCCTTTGCATACAAGGAACTATAGCTGACCAAGACAAATTCTCCCACAGAAATGCATCAAAAATTTTTGATAGTTTTTAATCAGCTCCACAAATCACTTAATCGTGACTGAGTTTCCAGATACTGAAAATGGGGAACGTGCATATTTATCTCAAAGTTGTGGCATTTAAACTCATTTCTGTTTGTAAGTGGTTTGAAACCCTCTGACAGAAGGTGCCATAGAAATGCTTATTATTATTGAACTATTCTTGAATTCTCAGTTCTTACACTTATCATAAAATGTCACTACTATTCTTCTCCACTGATATACTCTGCTGGAAAATATGTAAATAGTGTTGTGCAATAGGAGGTAGTGTTGCCTAGTGGATAGTGCACCAGACTTTCCGGAGACATTAATTTTGTTCCAAGCTCTATTAATAACCTACTAGGTGACCTTGATCAAGTCACTTCACCTCTGTTCCTCAGTTTTCACATTTTTTGTAAAATTTAGTAATGATGCTAACCTCCTTTGTAAAAGCACTTCAAATCAACTGCTGAACAGTGTTTTTGGTTTTTTTTTTTTTTTTTTTTTATTCACACATTCTGTTCAGTCAGCCTCAAGTCACTTCTTCTCATGATTCTTGTTTGCTGCTTGCAAAAATACAGGAGTTAACTGAAGCACATACAAGCGACATAATCATTGAATATTAGGGTTGGAAGAGACCTCAGAAAGTCATCTAGTCCAATTCCCTGTTCAAAGCAGGACCAACACCAACTAAATCATTCCAGCCAGGGCTTTGTCAAGACAGGCCTTAAAAAACAATAAGGATGGAGATTCCACCACTCCTTAGGTAACCCATTCCATTCATCACCCTCCTAATGAAACAGTGTTTCCTAATATCCAGCCTAATATCCTCCCCCCACTGCAACTTGAGACCATTGCTTCTTGTTCATCATCTGCCACCACTGAGAACAGCCAAGCTCTATCCTCTTTGGAACTCCCCTTCAAGTAGCTGACGGCTGCTATCAAATTCCCCCTCACTCTTCTTTTCTGCAAACTAAATAACCCCAGTTCCCTCAACTGCTCCTCGTAAGTCATGTGCCCCAGTCCCCTAATCATTTTTGCTGCCCTCAGCTGGACTCTCTCCAATTTGTCCACATCCCTTCTGTAGTGGAGGGACCAAAACTCCAGGTGTGGCCTCACCAGTGCCAAAGATACGGGAATAATCACTTCCCTTGATCTGCTGGTAATGCTCCTATTAATACAGCCGAATATGCCGTTGGCCTTCTTAGCAACCAGGACACACTGCTGACTCATAGCCAGCTTCTCTTCCACTGTAATCCGCAGGTCCTTTGCTGTTTAGCCAGTCAGTCCCCAGCCTGTAGCGGTGCATGGGATTCTTCCTTCCTAAGTGCAGGACTCTGCACTTGTCCTTGTTGAACCTCATCAGATTTCTTTTGGCCCAATCCTCCATTTGTCTGGGTCACTCTGGACCCTATCCCGACCCTCCAGCATATCTACCTCTCTCCCCATTTTAGTGTCATCTGCAAACTTGCTGAGGGTGCAATTAATCCCATCATCCAAATTATTAATAAAGATGTCGAACAAAACCGGCTCCAGAACTGACCCCTAGGACACTCTGCTTGATACCGGCTACCAACTAGACATCGAGCCGTTGATCACTACCGGTTGAGCCCAACAATCTAGCCAGCTTTCTATCCACCTTTAGTCCATTCATCCAATCTATACTATTGTAACTTGCTGGCACGAATACTGTGGGAAACCATATCAAAAGCTTTGCTAAAGTCAAGATATATCACATCTACTGCTTTGCCCATATCCACAGAGCCAGTTATCTCATCATGGAAGGCAATCAGGTTGATCAGGCATGACTTGTCCTTGGTGAATCCATGTTGACTGTTCCTGATCATCTTCCTCTCTTCCAAGTGCTTCAAAATGGATTCCTTGAGGACCTGCTCCATGATTTTGTTGGGTTCTGAAGTGAGGCTGACCAGTCTGTAGTTCCCCAGGTTCTCTTTCTTCCCTTTTTTAAATATGGGCACTATATTTGCCTTTTTCCAATCATTCGGGACTCCCCCGATTGCCACAAATTTTCAAAGATAATGGCCAATGGCGCTGCAATCACATCAGCCAACTCCCTCAGCACCCTCAGATGCATTAGATCTGGAACCAAGGAACTGTGCATGTCCAGCTTTTCTAAATAGTTCTCAACCTGTTCCCTTGCCACTAAGGGCTGCTGACCTTGTCCACATAACTCAGTCGGTAGAGCATCGGGCTCTTAATCTGAGGGTCCAGGCACTCAGTTTCCCTGGCTGGGATGATTTAGTTGGGGACTGGTCCTGCTTTGAGCCGGGGATTGGACCAGATGACCTCCTGAGGTCCCTTCCAACCCTGATATTCTATGATACTATGCTGCCCAGTGCAGCAGTCTGGGAGCTGACCTTGTCTCTGAAGACCGAGGCAAAAAAAGATTGAGTACTTCAGCTTTTTTCACATCATCTGTCACTAGGTTGCCTCCCCCATTCAGTAAGGGTCCCACACGTTCCCTGACCACCTTCTTGTTGCTAACATACCTGTAGAGACCCTTCTTGTTACCCTTCACATCCCTTGCTAGCTGCAACTCCAACTGTGCCGTGGCCTTCCTGATTACATCCCTGTGACTTGAGCAATATTTTTATACTCCTCCCTAGTCATCTGTCCAAGTTTCCACTTCTTGTAAGCTTCCTTTCTGTGCTTAAGCTCACTGAAGATTTCTCTGTTAAACCAAGCTTGTCGCCTGCCATATCTGCTACTCTTTCTGCACATTGGGATGGTCTGTTCCTGCACCCTCAATAAGGATTCTTTAAAATACAACCAGCTCTCCTGGACTCCTTGCCCCCTCATAATAGCCTCCCAGGGGATCCTGCCCATCAGTTCCCTAAGGGAGTCTAAGTCTGCTTTTCTGAAGTTCAGGGTCGATATTTTGCTACTCTCCTTCTTCCTTTCCTTCCTCAACCATTTCATGGTCACTGCTACCTAGATCGCCACCCACTTCTACTTCCCTCACCAATTCTTCCCTGTTTGTGAGCAATAGGTCAAGAGAAGCATGGCCCTTAGTCGGTTCCTCCAGCACTTGTACCAAGCAGTTGTCTCCAACACTCTACAAAAACTTCCTGGATTGTCTGTGTGTTGCTGTATTGCTCTCCTAGCAGATGTCAGGGTGATTGAAGTCCCCAGTTAGAACCAGGGCCTGTGATCTGGAAACTTCAGTTAGTTGTCTGAAGAAAGCCTCGTCTACCTCATCCTTCTGATCCTGTGGTCTATAGGACACGCCCACCACAACATCATCCTTGTTGCTCACGCCTCTAAACTTAACCCAAAGACTCTCAACAGGCTTTTCTCCAGTTTCAAACTAGACCTCTGAGCAATTATACCGCTATCTTACATACAATGCAACTCCTCCACTTTTTCCTCCCATACCTGTCCTTCCCGAACAGTTTACAGCCATCCATGACAGTGCTCCAGTCATGTGAACTGCCCCACCAAGTTTCTGTTATTCCAGTCACATCATAGTTCCTTGATTGTGCCCAACTCCTTTGTAGTGGCCGCACAGAACTCCATACATCTAGGTGCACTCTGTGCATACACCTGACTTTACCTACTACAATTCTACTAATAGTGCCACCAGTCAGAATGAGTGGGAGGAGAAAAGGAACTAGCAGGAGTCTACCACATTTCACTGCAAAGAGAGCTCTGAAAAACCTAAGGTCAGTCTGGTCAGACATCAAAGGGAAAATGCTTATTTACATTTTAGATGGAAAAAAAGAATTTTTTTTTAAAGCTTGTAGTATGAGGCTCATTTGCAGATAAAATTTCTCTTAAATTGAGCTTTAATACAGTACAGCAGATGTAGACTTCTCCAGCCCTCAACTATCATTAATTTTGGTTTCTTAAACAGTGTTTCTAAATGCAGATTTTCCATAGAATATTAATTAGTTGTCCTCTCCTCTCTCTTTGGTGATCTTATTCATTCCCATGGCTTCTGCTACCACTTGAACATGGATTACTGCCAAATGCATCCTCTTCTACCCATGATCTCTCATGCTCCATCTAGTCACAGATCTGTGCCTGCCTCTGACACCTCTTCCTGGACTCGGCAAGTCTAAAACTGAGTTTATCATGTCTCCTTCAAAGCCTTCTGCTCTTGAACCCTTTTTGTTAATTACACCACTATACATCTTGCTACACAATCTCACAACTAGGAATCATTTTCAAATCTTCTCCAATCTCAAGACCCAGATTCACTGGATCTTGCCACTTCTTCCTCTAGTCTCTAAAATTTGTTAATTCCCCTCTTACTCCCTATTTCTCATGCTTTGATTACTTTAACACTCTCCTCTCAAGCCATCTACACTCTCATCTTTCTATTCCAACTACAGTCCATACAAAACACTGCCACCCCACTCCTTTTGACATCATTGCTCTTCCTCCTTGAATCACTTCATTGGATTATCCCCACTGCATTTAAAGTTTATGCTTATCTTTAGTTTCAAGCAGCTCCATAACTCAGCTGCTGCCTACATAACTACCCTCATCTCCACTCAGCCTAAACATCATTCTGAACTGCTCCTTTTGCCACCCTTGCTCAACCCATTTTAACTGAGAAAGATGGAAGGAGAGTACTTCATTACTGAAAAGACTTTGAAAACCGATTCTGGAACCTGCATTTCTTCCACATTTCTTCTATTTTTGTATTTTAACTCTATCCAGTGCTCTTAGACTCATAGGTCAGAAGGGACCAATATGATCATCTAGTCTGACCTCCTGCACAAGGCAGGCCACAGAACCCTACCCATCCACTTTTATAACAACCCCGGACTGAGTTATTGAAATTCTCAAAATTGGTTTGAAGACCTCAAGCTGCAGAGAATCCACCAGCAAGCGACCCATGCCCCACGCTGCAGGGGAAGGCGAAAAACCTCCAGGGCCCCTGCCAATCCGCCCTGGAGGAAAATTCCTTCCCGACCCCAAATATGGCGATCAGCTAAACCCTGAGCATGTGGGCAAGACTCACCAGCCAGCACCCAAGAAGGAATTCTCTGCAGTAACTCAGTTCCCATCCCATCCAACATCTCCCCGCAGACCACTGAGCAGACTTATCTGGTGATAATCCAAGATCAATTGCCCAAATTAAACTATACTATCATAACATCCCCTCAATATACTTATCAAGCTTAGTCTTAAAGCCAGAAAAGTCTTTTGCCCCCACTACTTCCCTCGGAAGGCTGTTCCAGAACTTCACTCCCCTAATGGTTAGAAACCTTCGTCTAATTTCAAGTCTAAACTTCCTTATATCCAGTTTGTACCCATTCGTCCTCGTGCCTACATTAGTACTAAACTTAAATAATTCCTCTCCCTCCCTAACGTTAACCCCCCTGATATATTTATATAGAGCAAGCATATCCCCCCGCAGCCTTCTTTTGGCCAGGCTAAACAAGCCAAGCTCTTTGAGTCTCCTTTCATAAGGCAAGTTTTCCATTCCTCGGATCAGCCTAGTAGCCCGTCTCTGGACCTGTTCCAGTTTCAATTCATCCTTCTTGAACATGGGACACCAGAACTGCACACAATATTCCAGATGGGGTCTCACCAGCGCCTTATATAACGGTACTAACACCTCCTTATCCTTGCTGGAAATACCTCGCCTGAAGCATCCTAAAATCGCATTTGCTTTTTTAACAGCCGTATCGCATTGGTGGCTCATAGTCATCCTGCTATCAACCAATACCCCAACGTCCTTCTCCTCCTCTGTCGCTTCCAACTGATGCGTCCCCAACGTATATCTAAAATTCTTATTATTAATCCCTAAGTGCATGACCTTGCACTTTTCACTATTGTATTTCATCCTATTACTATTACTCCAGTTTACAAGGTGGTCCAGATCTTCCTGAATAGTATCCCTGTCCTTCTCCGTGTTAGCAATACCCCCCAGCTTTGTGTCATCCGCAAACTTTATTAGCACATTCCCGCTCTTTGTGCCAAGGTCAGTAATAAAAAGGTTAAATAAGATCGGTCCCAAAACCGATCCTTGAGGGACTCCACTAGTGACCTCCTTCCAGCTTGACAGTTCACCCTTCAATACGACCCGCTGGAGTCTCCCCTTTAACCAGTTCCTTATCCACCTTACAACTTTCATATTCATTCCCATCTTTTCCAATTTAACTAACAGTTCCCCATGTGGAACCGTGTTAAACTTCTTACTGAAATCGAGGTAAATTATATCTACCGCATTTCCTTTATCTAAGTAATCCGTCACCTTCTCAAAGAAGAAGATCAGATTGGTTTGGGACGATCTACCTTTAGTAAATCCATGTTGCAATTCGTCCCAATTACCATTGACCTCTATGTCCTTAACTACTTTCTCCCTTAAAATTTTTTCTAAGACCTTACATACTACAGACGTCAAGCTAACAGGCCTATAATTACTCGGATCACTTTTATTCCCTTTCTTAAAAATAGGAACTACGTCAGCAATCCTCCAGTCGTACGGCACAACCCCCGAGTTTATCGATTGCTTAAAAATTCTCGCTAACGGGCTCGCAATTTCATGCGCCAGTTCCCTTAATATCCTCGGATGGAGATTGTCCAGGCCCTCCGATTTTGTCCCATTAAGCTGTTCAAGTTTGGCCTCTACCTCAGTTGCGGTAATATCCACCTCCATATCCACGTTCCCGTTTATCATCCCTTCATCATCGCTAAACTCCTCACTAGTCTTATTAAAAACTGAGGCAAAGTACTTATTTAGATATTGGGCCATGCCTAGGTTATCCTTAACCTCCATTCCATCCTCAGTGTATAGTGGCCCCACTTCTTCTTTCTTTGTTTTCTTCTTATTTATGTGGCTGTAGAACCTTTTACTATTGGTTTTGATTCCCTTTGCAAGGTCCAGTTCAATGCGGCTTTTAGCCTTCCTCACTTTATCCCTACATGTTCTGACCTCACCAAGGTAGCTTCCCTTGCTAATCCCGCCTTTCTTCCACTCCCTGTAAGAGTTCTGCTTTTTTCTAATCCCCTCTCTGAGTTGCTTGCTCATCCAGCTTGGCCTACAACTCCTGCCCATGGTTTTTTTCCCCTTTCTTGGGATGCAGGCTTCCGACAATTTCCGCAGCTGCGACTTAAAGTAATTCCAGGCCTCCTCCGCATTTAAATCCACAAGTTCCTCCGTCCAATCCACTTCCCTAACTAATTTCCTTAACTCTTTAAAATTAGCCCTCGAGAAGTCGAAAACCCTAATCCCAGATCTACATTTGTTTATCCTTCCATCTAGTTTGAACTGAATCAGCTCATGATCACTCGAACCAAGGTTGTCCCCTACCACCATTTCTTCTACGAGGACCTCACTGCTCACCAAAACCAAATCTAAAATGGCATCCCTTCTCATAGGTACTTCAACTACTTGATGAAGAAATCCATCCGCTATCATATCCAGAAAAATCTGACCCCTATTATTCTTGCAAGCACTCGTCCTCCAGTCTATATCCGGGAAGTTGAAGTCTCCCATAATCACACATTTCCCCTTTGTGTTTACTTCATTAAAGACATTAAAGAGGTCTCTATCCATATCCAAATCAGATCCCGGTGGTCTACAGCACACCCCAAGCACTATCTCAGGGGAAGCTCTAGTTGCTTTTTTACCCAGTGTGATTTTTGCCCAGACAGACTCTGTCTTATCCATTCCATCGCTTCTTATTTCATTACAGTTAATCTCATCATTGATGTACAAAGCTACTCCACCACCTTTGCCTTTCTTCCTGTCTTTTCTAAACAGCACATAGCCTTCAATACCTGTACTCCAGTCATGAGTACTATTCCACTAGGTTTCTGTTATCCCTATAATATCCGGTTTCACTTCCTGCACCAGTAGCTCCAGTTCCTCCATCTTGTTACCTAGGCTCCTCGCATTAGTGTACAGACATTTTAATTTTTGGCGTTTGGCATCAGTGACATTCTTTCCCCCGTCGTGCACAGACCATCTACCACCAGCATCACCCGTTACTCTGGTTTCTACTCCACTATTCCTTCTCCGATCAATTCTTTGGTCCGCAAGGGTATCCCCTCTCACTTTGTTTACTTCCCTCTCCAGGTTATATTCCGGCGTGGAGATCTCCTGAACATCTCTCAACCATCTCCCCCAACTTCCTAGTTTAAAGCTCTCTTGATGAGGTCGGCGAGCCTCCATCCTAGAATTCTATTTCCCTCCTTACTTAGATGAAGTCCATCCTGAGCGAACAGTTGTCTATCCGTAAACGCTTCCCAATGACCGTACATCCCAAAGCCCTCCTTATAACACCAATGCCTGAGCCGTCTGTTGATCGCCATAATCTTGTCACTCCTTCGTCGCCCTGCTCTAGGAACTGGCAGAATCCCACTGAAGATCACCTGAGCCTCGATTTCTTTGAGCGTCTTCCCCAGTCTGGCATAGTCCTCTTGACTTTTAGCTGTGAAAAGAGCTAACTGGTATCCAACAAAAAAAGATACTGCTATGTGTAGTTCACTTGTTAAGAGTGATGAATACCAAGAACTAGAGGCCAACTATTTCAACAATCAAAGAAAGAAAACATAAGACTCACTGAGATGTTAGTTCTGTATTCGTTTCTTCTTTCAAAAAGACAAAGTTTTCTCTGTCATCAGGCTCCAAAGGACTGATGTCAGGTCCATCTTGATATGGAGTAATCACTCTCCTGACCATAGCTGGAATCTGCGATATCAAAAGTTAATGTTACACTGCTCCTCTTAAGCTGTGTACTAGAAAGCATACTATTTCTTGCAGAAGTACAAGATCAGTGATTCTCAAACTTCTGTTTTTCACGGACCACTTGAAAATTGCAAAGGGTCTCGGCGGACCACTTAATGATCTTTCCAAATGTTGTTTGTACCATTAGCTAGCTAACTATTGTAATGCAGTTTGGATAAAAGCACTACATAAAAACAAAAACAAAAAAAACTTAATAATAATTAACTTTTTTTGTTCTAGAAATAACAGCACACAACTCATATTTTAATATCAGTAGTCTTACCTTTCTAATGTGATGGATGTGCCCTCTCTCCCCTACTGCAGCAGCCCTCAAGCTGGGGTTGGGAAGGATGGAGGTCTCTCCCACGCCACAGCAGCCACAGAGCTGAGGCTGGGGAGGAGGGCCATCTCTCTCCAGCAGCCACAGACCTGGAACTAGGGAAAGTCGCCTCTATCTCTGGCCACCATAGCCCCACACGTCCCAAATTCCCCTCACTCCCTCTTCTCACCCCACTGCCCCCTCCCATCTATCATCTATTCCCCCCCAAGGCTGCTAGGTCACCGTACATATGCATCTTCCCCAGGGTCCAGGCACCTAATTAGTGGAGCCACGCCTGTGCGGCTCCACTAATTAGGGGGGTAACCCGCCATTCTCTTGTGTGCAGCCACCCAGGTGCACACCTTAGAGGGAACTATCCGCAGACCACTGGTGGTCCACGGACCCCAGTTTGAGAACCTCTGTACCAGATTATAATCACTTGAATACATAATTTTAGAATCCAGGTAATATTACCATTATGCACTACAGCCTACAAGCCCAAGGAAATTTATAATTTAAAAACAAACAAAAAAAAAACCACACACACAAACACTCGCAGATCCACACACCACACATTCTCGAATTCTTTTCAAGAAAACAGAGGTTCAGAACTCACTTAATTTAAACTGACTAGAATACTTCATAGAAGAATGGCACAGATTTATGCACACATCACAATCTCTTACCATTAAAGTATGAAAGAAGAAAAATAGTTTATACTGTATGCTGACTCTGCCTTGCTTACTAGCAAAGTTTCACTCATTTCTTTTATTTCACTTAATATTAATTCTTCTTACACTGCCCTACTAATATTAGAACAGGAAAGCAGAATTTGATGCTCTTTGAAGCTACCAATTCTGCTAAAAAATGGAAGTGTTACCTCTTCCCCACACACCACAAATTCTTCCTCTGCATAGAATTACCTGACACTTGTTTGTTCACTAAAGCCAATTTAGAACATACGTTTTGTGGTGCCATTAATACCATTAAATGCATATGACTGATAGTATTAATGGAACTCAGAATTACGCATGTTGCGGTGGCAATAAATGTGTAACTATCAGAAAATTTCAGAAGTAAAGAAGAATTCAGAAAATACAGATTAAATTTATTTCTAGATTAACATCCCACCACCCACCCGTTGAGCATTTGGCATATATTTATCAGCTTAACTCAATGTTTATTTTAAAAGTAGTCACTTTTCACTGAACTAGGCATAGCTTACCATTTTTCTGTAAGACACAGAAAGGTCCTTTAAAACTTCATCACTTAAGACGTCCAGAGTCCTAAATTAAGATACATAGTTATAGCCTTGGTCTCATTTACCATTTGATTCAAACTGAAGGACATTTGTTCAACAGGATTCATATAATCACAGTTCAGGGTACACATATGTAGAGGTGATAGCATTAGATATTATGGTGATGGGCACTAACATCCTACTTTAGCTGTATCATCAAATGTTAAAGTACTTTCTCATCTACCTTTTGCCTACTTGTTTGGCTCCTTTGCGATATATTCTAACAATCCAAGGCATTAAATAGCTTCTAGTAAACAAGTTTTTGTTTTTTTTAAATCAATTTGCTACACAATGAGCTTGTTTGGGATATGGTGCAGATTAACCCTTTAAGTAAAATTATTGTTGCAGGTAATAAAAATTGAGGTCTTTGCTTTAATCTCATTAACTTGCTTGTAACATATCATAAACCTACTATGTGTGAATAAAGCAATTATTTTAAAGAGAAATTGTTTACACTGAAACTGCAACAACTATCATGTATGTAAAAAATACCAACATGATGCTCATGACTAGAGCTGAGTAAACTGGGTTTTTAGTTGGACCAGCAAATTATAGACTCAGAGATTCATAGACTTTAAGGTCAGAAGGGACCATTATGATCATCTAGTCTGATCTCCTGCACAATGCAGGCCACAGAATCTCACCCACCCACTCCTGCAACAAATGCCTAACCTACGTCGGAGTTACTGAAGTCCTCTAATTGTGGTTTGAACACCTCAAGCTGCAGAAAATCCTCCAGCAAGTGACCCGTGCCCCATGCTGCAGAGGAAGGTGAAAAACCTCCAGGGCCTCTGCCAATCTGCCCTGGAGGAAAATTCCTTCCTGACCCCAAATATGGCGATTAGTTAAACCCTGAGCATGTGGGCAAGACTCACCAGCCAGCACCCAGGAAAGAATTCTCTGTAGTAACTCAGATCCCACCCCATCTAACATCCCATCACAGACCACTGGGCGTACTTACCTGCTGATAATCAAAGATCAATTGTCAAATTAATTGCCAAAATTAGGCTCTCATCATACCATCCCCTCCATAAACTTATCAAGCTTAGTCTTAAAGCCAGATATGTCTTTTGCCCCCACTATTCCCCTTGGAAGGCTGTTCCAGAACTTCACTCCTCTAATGCTTAGAAACCTTCGTCTAATTTCAAGTCTAAACTTCCTAGTGTCCAGTTTAAACTGAAAAGAATCACCGAAAATAGTCTGTTCCAAAAATGTTTGGCATATGTCAGCGAATTGGAAAAGTTTGTTTTGGTCCAGCTTCAAGAAACTAGGCGTTCCTCCAACCCTCTCCTCCCCTCACCCCTTTAATACGTAGCCCAAAGCTCAGGGAATTCGCGTGGGATGTGGGCAACTCAGGTTTGAATCCCTACTCTGAAATAGGGACTTGAACTCACATCTCTCCCTGCCAGGTGCTAGGCTATTTCAGAGTACGTTACTCTCGATCTCTGCTCTTGAAGCTGTTCCACTTTGTATAAATACTCAAATATTAATTGAGCCAAATAGAGGGACAAAGTGAGAACGATTCAATAGCCTGGTGATTAAGGCATTCCACTGGGAGGTAGGAGGTGTGGATTCAAATCTTCCCTGCTTGATTCAGAGGAGGGATTCAAGTCCCTACTCCAGAGCAGGGATTCAAACCTGCGTTTTCCAAATCCCTGGCAAGTGCCCTAGCTCCTCGGCTAAAGTTAGAGAGCGCAATGGAAAGACAAACAGTTTCCTGAAGCTGATCTTGGGGGAAAAAAAAAACCTTTTTATATCCAAAAATCTCAGGCAAAAACAGTGATAAATTTAGGGTTGTTCAGCAAATAAACTATTTGTCTCAAAAATTTCGCCTAGCCCTACTTATAACCATTTTGAAATGTCTTCCAGAACTACCTTGCAGGTCTCCATTCTTAGGCCTGATTCAAAGCCCACATCAATGGAAAGGCTCCTATTGACTTATCTCAATGGGCTTTGGAACAGGCTCTTTTTGCCTCAGGATTACAGAAGTAACGTTTTATTATGGGTTGGAGTACAGGTGAAACAGGTACATAACTTGCAAGATAGGGAACAGTAGTTTCAGCACAAGTGAATACCAGTGCAGCTGAGGATTTTTGGTTATATTCTCAACTATGACTCATGTAACATTTCCTGATAATTCTTCTAAAAGTTCCACACTTTTACAGTATTGCATACTGTAACACCTACATCCACTCTTACCTCGCTTCAAGCAAGGCTGCCATATTTAGTCCTATGAACTGCAAGCAGGATAGTTTTAACTGTTCAGCGCTGTATGTTGCTGAAAACTCCAGCAGCTCGGCAGCATTCTTTAAAGTAACTGGAAGAAGAAACATCACAGACTTAACTAGACAACATACTGCAATTTTGTTTTGTAATCACTTATTACTTCAAGATATACAGTACGAATGGGGGAAAATCAGGTTATGAAAAAGAATAAAAATAAAACCTTTTGCTGGTTCATTAGACAGAAGCACAAATGCTTAAGTGGCCCTGACTCCACCCAAGGCAACACTTATGTAGCATGAATTTGACTGATGCTTTACGGAAATAGAAAAGATAGTCCCAGCTATGAAAAGCCTACAATCTAAACACAGATCAGTTTTGGAAATGGAGCTAACAGACAAAGGGAGTGAGAAACATAGGTTAAAACAGTAACATGAATAAATTTATATTGTTAACAAAGCTTAAACTCCAATATTTTCCCATAAAAAAGTGAGGACAAGGAGTTTGAATTTGATGAGGTAAGAGACACAGAAGTAAAGATACTTGAAGTGAAGTGACATGATTGAAGTTTCACACCAAGAAGATAATTTTAGCTCTAGAATGTTGAGCAGTCTGAAGCGGGTGTGGCTACAGATGTCCAGGCAAGAGAGAACAGTGACATGAACTGGAGATTCACTCCTTCCTTTCCATAGCCACAGTCAGAGTTAAGAAGAGTCATACTGCAACTCACAAGAAAAGCTCAACCCTTACCTTCTAAACAACTGGGTTTATTTTAACAAAACAAAAAAAATGAAGCCACTTCATTAAGAAACATAGTAAAACACTCACGTTTTTCAGTAATCGCTACTTCACACATTTCTTTCAATCGAGATACAAGGAGTTGGTCTGCTACCACCAGAACATTACAAATAAATTCCACATTTTGAGAGTCTGGAAAATAAAGAAAAATTGCATGAGAAAGATGACTGGGTAAGTAGAAAAATGCTTCAGAAAAGTTCCAACAAAGGCCAGTTTGCTCCACTGTTATTTGTGGGCATCAAGGCAGACGTAGTTTGTGAAGTGGGATTTAAAATAGGACAAGGTGGTAGTGGCTTTGCAAATCTTGTAGAGAAAGTTTTTCTTATGTATAAGGGGCAACACAGAAGAAAACACGGAGGTGCATGTGGGAAAAGCAGCAGATCATGGTGTCTTCAGCAAAACAAAGGTGGGGGGGGGACAACACGTGATAAAACCACAACTAACTCCCAAAGTATAAAATGATATCATATTGTTAGGGGTTTACCACATAATACATATGATTCAAAAGGCAATACAGTATCTTTTTAGTAAAAAATGTCATCTAATTGTGGTACTTACTGTACCACTTCCCCTCACATCACAAGAATGTCTCTAATTTGAAAGTGCATAATATCCAAACTTTCTGCTTCCTTCAGGTGTCTTTTCCTTGTTTTTTAAAATGAAAATAGCAGAATTATTTGAAAGAGATCAAGCTGAAATTTATTGCTTTTAAAAACTCGTTGTCAATTGTTCATGCACCCAATGCTACAATTTCCAGAAACAAATATATTGGCAGCACCTTTTATTGCGGGAGCTTCATCTGTATAGATGTAATCCAGGATCACCTGCAGTATGTCAGAATGGATTGGCATTTCCAGAGCTGCACAACAGGATGCCTAAAGGAAAAAGGGATAAGAAGAGTACAATTTCAAAAACTGCCCATTTAAAAATCAAAGGTGATTACAAGGAATTACAAGGAAAACTCTGGTTCCTCTAAAACAAGTAGATCTCTCAAAAATCTCAACTCCTGCAGTACTGGATAGGTTTGAAGCATGGGACCCTATTCAGTTATCAGTACCGACGCTATATGCTGCTTTGGCAAGTCTGTTCTGACCAAAGTAGTCAGTGCTCATGAGGATGACTTGGGGGATGCTGAGACCATATTGGAAACATGGCATCTTCGGGTACCAAGGCCATCTTAGTGGTCAACTTAGATGTAGACATATAGGAGTTGTGAGTATAGTTCTCTTAGTGGTGGAACGCTTCCATGATGCAGTGTCCTGCTTGTGTGGCACCGAAGGTCTCAATACAAAGCATGCTTGTTGTCTTTTTTTCTGTGCTGAGCCCGCAGTCCCAGGCACAGGATTGGTACTAAGAATGTCTGGAGCCTCAGCCATACCCAGGGTGCGACATAAGGTCCCACAGTGGTCTCCATAGGGACTGAGGTCTTTTTGAGATGGACTCTTTCTGGGGAAAATGACTCCATTTTCTATGGGTTTTCTTCATGAATTTACCTTGGGTAAACACAGGTGAATGTGCTGAAATTGACAGGGCACAGTGTTCATTCAGTTACTGATGTTTCGGTTGGGGGGAAGAAGGGAGGCGAGGGGTGTCTCCTGGCCTGGACCTGAGGCCAGTTGCAAGGAACATTCCATCGTTAAGAGCCTCGGTTTTAGCTCCCCATTTTTAATTGCTCTCTCCTTAAAAAAGTAGAGCAGATGGAGCACTTTTGCAGGATATGAGACTCTCCCAAGTAGTGGATAAAATGGGAGTGCAGGTCACTGACTGGGAAGGACTCCCAGCAAGAGATGCACTGCTTGAAATGAGCCTAGCATACCCTGGGCAATGGCATCTAGCAGGGGAAGGCACCCCTTGCCCAAAGAGGAAAGGGATAAAGACAAAATCCTCCTAAATCCCAATATACAAAAGTAAATAAAATAACTAAAGAAAAACAATAAAATAAAGAAGGGAAACTAGGCTAAGAGACTTTGAAAGTAAGGCACACTAATCCTCCATCTCAGGCCAAGGGAGGTGAGAAGGAACTCAGGGAGGTTTGCTCACATAGTCATATGTAATCTCAGAGTAGGGCACAATGAAGTGCAGCCCAAACAGGCACTACTATCAAAAAATCTCTGATTAAAGGCAGATGGGGTGTGAGCACACCTGAAGTGGAGCACTCACAGGGACACTATTTGAAGACTAATATTATCTACATGCCATTTATTAAGACCTACCGCACAAAGGAAGTTTAATACACCTCCAAGGATACCAGAAGCTCAAACTCACTGAGGTGGTTTTATAATACTACAGATTAGTTGCAGTAGAAATTTCTAAGATAGCAATATATTTACTAACTCAAAGTATGCTTTTACATAAAATTACCATGGCTCATAATATTTATGATTTTTTTTTTATTGAATACAGTTTCTGAATGGTTCAAAATTAGTGTTTCTGCTAAAATTTCCCATTTTCTTACGATTTTTACACAAACTGTATTTTAATTTACATTCCAGGTAATGGCAAAATCTCATTTGAGAGAGAGAAGAAAATCTTCATTTACTTACATTAATGAAAAACAACTAATGCAGCACACACATTTTCAAATGAAAACCTTACCTCAATCCAAGAGCTGCTTAACATCCTATGAAAGTAGTCTGCAAAGAAAAAAAAAAGCTCATTCTGAGACATCATAAGAGAGGCAAGTTACTGTGAACAAAAGAATCTACAGATATTACATACATACCAAGTCTTGCACAGAGTACACATTTGTGACAAGGGAATTCCTTTCCATCTATAGATTTCATGGTCACATCACAGAGGTATGAACTACAAGACATTCAGAACAGTTATAATCCTGAAATTATTAACAAACATAAGACCTATAAACAGTTCATTTCTCTTTTGTGCTTGAAACCAGCTTTGACAGGATTAGGCTTCTTGTCCTCTCAAAGATGGGAGGGAAAGTACAAATATTTAACTAGAAACACAATACACCTACCTTTATGATGGTAAACATAACAAACAAGACTTCTTAGCAGTCTTAAAAGGATTTAAAAAAAAAATTCAATAAAAAGCCAAGCTAGTCAAAAGCCAAGCTAACTAGTGAAGAGGATTTCCTCCCAAATCAATTCTATCGTCCAATTATTGCTTCTCAAGATTGTGGTCTGAAGGCGGCAGCAGCCGAGCTTCCTGCAGAGGCAGGAGGTGGGTATGATCTCCCCTGTGCTGCCAGGAGCAGCCCAGCAAGGGGCTCCTAGCTGCCAGTCCTCACCAGGTTGGGGAGGGACAGACTTCCTCTTCCCCTAAATAGCCCCTCTCAAGAGGAGGCCAGACCCATCTCCAGGGACCTCTCCCTGCTGCAGGAAGCTTTGGGCTGGGCAGGAGCTTTGGAACTTTCTAAAAGGACCTAGCTGCTAGTCCCGGTCAGGCTGGGGAGGGACAGGACTTCCTCTTCCTATGCACAGCTGCTCTTGAGTACCTCTCCCAGCTGCAGAAAGCTCTGCACTCCCCCGCCATATGCACTCATTTCCTTCCCCCATCACTCTGCAACTGCAGGTGGAGGAGTTACTTTAGGGGGTGAGGGCTCCCTTCCCCTCCAGATGCAATGATTAGCTTGTTTCAATAAAATAAAGGTCTGTCAAAACTTGACAGAATTTATTGATGGACACTTTACAGCAGCAAATAACACTCAGAGTTCAACTCCCTGCTTAGTAGATATGGGCATCTGATATGGTTTTGTAGGATAGTGATCTCCATTGGTAGCCTCATACTTTAGAGCCACTGCCTTAAGTTAACAAAAGCAAGCGGAAAAAAAAAAGTTCTGGTTCCTAACGTCATTAATTGAACATCAATATGGAGCATGCAGCAACTGCGTCTTTCCTCATTCTGTCTCTACGCTGAAAACACCTGTTCATGTTCAAACACAGCTCTCTCTACATCCACAGAGTTTGTTGGAATTGTCAAATAGCGCCGAGCTAGCCTTGCGAGATGGGGGATTCTGCTTTCCCACTGAGTTTCAAAACTGTGGCACAGGCAAATTACAGTCCGCTTCTTTTGCATTATTTTTGTAAGCAGGAATCTCCAACCTACAATTCTTGTCAAAGCCAGATATTGCATTAGGGGAAATAAATCCACCATCAACAATGCATTTGTGCAGGGTCAAATATACACACAACTTTTAGGAACCCTGCTGAATGTTGTTGAAACTTTTGAGCAGTTTTTGCTACATTGCTTGACTCTTTCCCATAGCAGTAGTATTGTCTGAGCTTCTTTGCCATGCAAGAAAACACCTGCTAAGCACTGGCATTTAACTCAGCATTGTCAGAATGATTTTCATTTGATTGTGCTTCAGCCCAGAACAGTACATCCATTAATTTGTTGTAGGCTTGGAGGACTGACATGTCAAGATTCCAACCAAGTGATTAAATCCATCAGTCCTGTGGCATTCTTGGCAACGAACTGAACTGCCTCATTCAGCTAAGCACTGTTTAGAAAGAGTTGAAAGTTCTGTTAAAACCTGCATTTTCGGTGTCAGTGTGAGCTCTTCTGAGATGAACTCAGAGTAGTACATCAGGTGAGCTGCATGGTATTGTACAGCCTCAAATCAGGAATTTCAACAAGTAATTACCAGCTCTGGGGAAAGTTCAATTTTTTGTTTGCTGATTTCAGTCATTGGCGCAATGTGCTGCCTGTATCACAGTTTGCGGCCAGGGCAGCATTTAAAGATATTTTAATGTAGCTGACCAGTTTATCAACTTTACCTAACTCACATCTCCACAGCTCCCTGACGAGACAAATTATATGTGCATTACATGTAATATGGAAAGCATTTGGCATTAGACTTTGGAGAACAGATTTGAAAGATTTCATCATGTAAGTTGCATTTTCACTTCTTAAACAGATACTTTGACAAAATTCACACCATATCTTGAAATGGTTTTAATCATCGCTTGAGAAACTCTAGCATAGTTAACAGCATTAAAGTAAACGCAGTTGGCGAGCACCGTTAGCTTTTCTGTCTGTATATCTTTTGCCTTGTCAGAAATCAAATCAAACAGAACATGCAGTACATAGTTGTCTTGCTCAACTGTGGACTCATCCAAAATAACTGCAAAAGACTCATATGAGTTAATTTGATACTTCGCCTCCTCAAAATGTGTAGCAAAAACCTTTGGAAGGTAGTCCTGTTGAAACTTATTTGCAGTTGGTAAGCAAACGGCATTTTAGGCGATCAAGTTTTTCCCAACGGGAGATAAGCATTTGCAAATGCATCCACAAGTTCCATTCTAGCTAACGATGGGTCTCAGAGCTCTCTGTCATCTTCTTAAAAAGAGATGAATTTTTTTTTAACTTTTCGTTTACCAGCAATGCACTACCCAAAGCCCTCTTTCTGCCTTGATGGGTTTCCAAGTCTAAGTGGTGCTGAACCGTTGCCTGACGTGTGATCTAACAAAACATTGCAGCCTGTACAAAATAGTTTGTCACCATCAGCGTGTAGAATTTGGAAGCCAAATTCTTTCACATGATCCGCTATAGTAATGATTTTAGACTGTTATTTACTTACTTTGGACTCTCATTTTAAACTTGTAATTTCACCTGTCTTCCGGTAGGATGCCAATTGAGATCATTATTCTACAAAATCACCCCACTGTTCATATCTACCAGTCAGTGAGTTGAGTCCTGAGTGCGACTCACTGCTGTAAAGTGTCAATCAAAAAATTCTCTCAAGTTCTTCATCTTTCTATTTTTATTGAAACAAGCTAATAATTGCATCTGGAGGGGGCGGAGCAGTTCTCTGTACAATGACCCCGCTCTCCTGCAGCTGCAAAATGACAGACAGGAAGCAAGGGGGGCAGAGCTACCTGGACCTGGAGAGATTCCCTGCAGGACTGCTTTTGCTTAAGAGGAAGTCCTGTCCCTCCCCAGCTGGCTGTGACTAGCAGCCCCTTGCTAGGGCACCCACAACACAGGGGAGATTGGACCCGCCTCCTCCAGCTGCAGGAATCGCTGAGCTCCTGTCCAGTCCCAGAGCTTCCTATAGTAGGGGAAGGTACCCAGAGGTGGGTTTGATGTCCTCCTCAAGAACAGCCATGCAGGGAAAGAACAAGTCCTGCCCCCCTCAGCCCAGCAGAATTCTCAGCTAGGAGCCTCCAGTTGAGGCATTCCCAGAAGCATTGGGGAGAGCAAACCCACCTCACCAAGTCTCCTCCGGCTGCAGGAACCTCCAACGCTGTGGTCCATCCCCAGAGCTTCCTGCAGCAGGCGGAGGCACTCAGAGGTGGGTCTAAGCCTCTCCTCCCCACCTAGAAAAGCCATGCAGAGGAAGGACAAGTCTGGGACTTGCATCTAGGAGCCCCCGGGCTGGGGCACTCCCAGCAGCATGGGGAAGATCAGATTTCACAGGGAAGGGCTTATTTCATGGTCCATGACACATTTTTCACTGCTGTTAAATTTGTTGGGCCCTAAGTATAGCCTATTCCAACCTAAGTTAAAGAATTAAGCTTTAGTACTATTGTAACCATCAAAACAGGACCAAGTAATTCAGATATAAATAGCAGTAGGGTAAAAATTCAGGTAATTTCCCCTCCTGGAAAAATATTTCAGAGACTCTTCTCATTAAGCAACCTTGTAAATTTCTAATTGCAGAAGTCAAAATCTACATGGCTTTAGTAGGAATAACAAAGTGTAGTCCTGCAACAGACAGATCGTGTCAGACTGGAAAAGTCACAAGTTTTTTTCTGACATTACTATTCTATAATATAAATGAAGCCATGGAAAATGTGACTGCACAACAAACACAATCGTTGAGATCTGGTTCAGAGTACTACTCCAGTATCTCTGACTACAAAAGCGTGTACAGGTAAATACAAAGCATCTCTCTCCAACGACCATTAACTGTGAAATACACAAACACAGACCCCACACAATAAGAGGCTGCAGAAAATTTCAGTTTACAAAATTTTGGCTGCATCTGCTTAGTGTCTACTTGTTTCAAAATGAAGTGATAGGTACTAAAAAATAAAGTCAGATACACAGAGACTTGACATAGCAAGATTTAAAAAAAAAAACTTACCATTTTTGGGGGTTAAACTTTGGTTTGTTTCCATTTTTCCTGTTGACAACATTAATTTTTCCATTTTCTAGTTTAACTCCATCCAATCTGTAAAGCATAAATATTACAAACGTCAACTATTATATATTACTGATAATAGCTACATTGATAAGGAAAAATAGGTTTGAAATTTAGTACCACTCAGTGTAACATTGTGACCATAAATGAAAGGACAACAAATTCACATCACAGAAACCTAGGAAGTCTATTAAGAAACTGATAGATGCTTCAGCATAGATATGAAAGGTATATGAAAATGGATTGCTAGACTTCCCTCTACTACTTAATTACTCCTATTTATTTATCCTGGTCCAAGTGACAGGTGGGCTATATCAGAGTAGGCTCAGCCATCCACATAGTGTTTGCTCCTTCTGGGCCACACTTTGAGATATTGATTACCCTGAGTGGCGAGAGATGTATAGTGTTAGAGATATGCTATGAGGATTAATTTGTAAATTGGGAAAACACAAATGGTAGCTTTATTAGAAGGCTGAGGGACATTTTTGCTTGTAAAATGTCTGGGCTCTGCCCTGGCTGTTCTTTTATGTGCACCCAGCTGTGCTAATTGCTTCCTTTTTATGACCACCACAGAATGGCTGAGAAAGTTGAACAAAGTAGTATGTTAAAAATACAGGAGTGGGGGGAATTGGTTTACAAGGATTTACTGTCCTCAATCCTTTTCATGATGGTACAGAGAGACACAAGACAGAAAAACAGTATCATGCAGAAATGTGTACAATAGCAGAGATGTTCAATCTCAGCTCCCCTGGTTTCATCTTGTAATATTATCAGAAACACAAGACATCAGTTAACAGGGTTCCAGTTCTTTGCTTCATATTGTTTAATGCAAAGTCTGCAGCGTCACCCATGCAAAGACCAGCATCAACCACAGATGAGAGCCATGACTTTATATGCATCACAGAAAGGACAAAACATATGGCTCAGTCTGAGGCAAGAAGTAATCTGGAAAGCTACATTATTTGCATCTAAACTCAAACACAGGAAGTTCTCATCTCAAAACAGAGTAGAATGTATAGATCTTGTACAAGTGTCCCAGGATAGGATTAAGATGAGTCTAGTGCTGATGTACAGAACTTCCTGCACCAGAGAAGGCCTAGTGGTTCAGTTGGTAACACATTGCTTTAGTTGAAGAGCAATCTCATAATTCTCTTTTTTCACAGAACCCTCAGTTGCATTACTTAAGGGTTGCTAACACTTTCTCTTAGAGAAGTGTCAGAATAATCTGACCTCATAAGCTCCTTTTAAGAGGTGCTGTGGGTCTGTGAAATGTGGGGAAGTGGCAAATAGAAACAAACTGGGAATTATGTCAGCCCAAACTACACTGATATAGTAGTTTAACTGGTAGTTAAAACTCTTCCATTTTCTAGACAAGCTTATATATGGTCAGAAAGGAAGAAAAAGCAAGCACCAACGAAAGTGGATGCTGACAAAGAAAAAATTGTAACACACCTTATGCTTAAATTGCTGAGACCAAATTTCTTTGCAACACCTTGCAACATTTTTATGGGGTTGACATCTTCACCAACAACTCTGCCTTTTTTAGAAGACTTGGGTTTGTTGTTCTCTCTTTGATTTACTACATGCACTTGATTACTTCTGTAAACCTCAAACGCAGACTTTCCATTAACATCTCCACTGAAACTCATTTTATTAAGGTTAGAAATTAGGGTATCTTGATAGTCTTCTGTGTTTTCCTTATACAACATTCTTGGTTTGTAACCATGAGTCAAAAGATCACAAGTGTCCATGTATATGAACTGCAGAAGGTATGTAAACAAATCTTGATGAACCTTATCTATCATAAAGAGATCACATCCTACAGCATCTTCATCTTTACGATAGACATCTGGAGAGTCTAGTCGATTGTCATCTGAAACGAACAGCTTCCTGAAGAAGTCAGAACGCGTGGCCAAGATGTACTTGTGTGCAGGGATCATCCTAGTGCCAATCTGAAAAGTCACATCATGGATGTTGTCCATTTCATCTGTTTCCCCTAACAATTTGCCAAAATCCTCAACAAAACTTGATGATGACACACTTGGAATTTCATATAGGCTACAAAGACAAATAGTTATTTCTTATTTGGTAGAATTTAAAATTCTATCATGAAGGGTTTTTTTTTAAATGAAGAACCTACATTTTTGGCTATTCTACATTACTATTCAAAGTTTCATTGTATTCTTTAATACAGAGCAAATTCCTAAACTGATGAAAAGTGCTATATAAAAGCTAGATATTATTATGCAATATTACATATACATACATCTCCTGTGACATTTTTCTAAAGCACCAAATAAATATCACATTTTTCTCTTCATAAATATTAAGCCAGACATTTTTGTATGAAGTTATCAGCAGTGTTACTACTTTGCATGCTACCCATGTCATTTTTCCTGAAAAGAAGTGCTTAAAGTAACTCAGAAATGTAAGAATCCTTGACATGCTGCATACTGAAGTCCAAAACAAAAATTCGTGTTAAACAATATGCTAAATAGTCTAAAAATCTAATATGAGAGTGCAAGGAGCAGTGCATCTTTCAATGTTTCATTTACTCCAACTTTATTTCAAAGATTTAAGTTTTTGTTTAATTTAAAAAACAGATTATTTCTGCCTTTCAGTTTCTTGTATTACAGGGCATCTCTGAGAAATAAGGAACCTATATGTTAAGAAGGATTTCTATGACACTTTATGGAATGGAGAATTAAAGTACATGAGAAGGTAGGTTTTAAAAGGGACTTGATTATAAAAGTGTTTGGCTTGAACATTTTGCCTTTGTATAAACTAAGGGCTGGTCTACACCCAAAACTTGGCTAGGTCTACCTATGTAGCTCAGGGGCGGGGGTGCGCGGTGGGGGAAAAAAAAAAAAAAAATCACATCTCTAAAACATAGTTAAAACTGACCTAAGCACTGTGTACACTGTGGCTAGACCAATGAAAGAATTATTTTGTCAACATAGTTACTGCCATCTCAGAGAGATGGATTCACTACAGCAACAGAAGAACCCTTCTGTCACTGTAATATGTGTCTACACTGCAAAGTTCCTAGTGTAGACGTTCCCTAATGGCTTTTTGCCTAAACAACCTCTACATGGTTGTCTACAAATAAGTACTAAGCCAAATGACTATATTTACTATGATCTCTGCAGTAGCCAAAGATGGTTCTCTGTAAAGTAGAAATTTTGATTGAAACTGAAGACACAACAAGACTGTTAATGGAACAGAAAAATGTTTTACACCCACATCCCCCTCAGTATTTTCAGCAATTGAAGTTAGAGCCATAGATATCTGAAATATACCTTGTTTTAGGATCTGACTGTAAAACAGCAAAGTTACATCCATTAGGATCTGTGGTAACACTAACAGCTCTGTGGACAAAAGCAAGCTTCTCAAGTCGAATTCTTTCATATACACTGTTTGTATCATAGTGACAAGACACATCATATGAGGAATTCTGAAGACTTGATACAACCTCTGTTAAAAAAAGAGATGTTGGAAAACAATGGAAGGGTCAAACTAATTAAGATTTAACTGATAAAACAAAGGACAAAATTAATTACTAGTGTGAGTCCACTGAGTTGAGGTCAACAGAGTTACAACTGAGATCAGAATGAAGACTCTGGCCCAAACAGCGTTCACTTCAATCAGGAACGGCACGCCTAAAGAGATAAGCCTACCTCGATTCTGATCCCTAGACTTGGGAGATCTCCCACCCAATGAGTACTCATCTAACTCAAACCTCCTCATTTTGCGAGATGTGGCGATATATGTAAGATGGCATGGCTATGGATTAAATGAAGCATACTCTGCTTTTTCTATTGTACTTCAGTTACAACATAAGTAAGATATAGAACACAAAGTGTCCCTTTAGTATTTTCATGGTATATCTTCAATTTGGAAAATTTCAAAACAAAAATTTTATTCATTATAAAATTTATGTCAGGTGAATTCTGAATAATGAACACTGGGAAATATTACCAAGATATTTCTTTCCATTTCTGCTTAAAAAGATATTAAAATTATGTGCTGCTTAAACTGTAGTCATAGGCAGAATGTGGAGAACACTATTAATAAGCAATAAACAAAATGAAAATCCTTCTGCCTGTCCAAAAATCTTTCTACCTTTATAAGGTCACCAGTCCAGCACAAGGACAGGGCGAGTGAACCCAAGACTACAAAGGTCTTTAGTTCAACATCTTTCAAGAATAAAGACATTTTAGTGCATTATGGAATTGTAAGACCAGCGCACCATACATTGCTATGTGGAAGGTCCAAATTAAACAGATTCCCTTGTTCTGACATTTTACAGGGCTAGGAGAACAGAGATGAGAAGGAAGAATAAATATGACATGTGACCTTCTTGGAAAGTAGAGAAGCAAAAAAGGAAAACGGATGGGTTAACTCAGAGTTTTGAGAAGGGAAGGAAAGACTTTGCAATGAAGGAATGCAAGACTGGAGGCTTAAAATTGAAATTATAAATTGGAAATTAAGGTCCTGGAAATGTGATATGGCCATTCATCCACAGGCCATAAAAATCCAAACCCACCCAGCTTGGCGGGGACAAAGCAGTTACCATCTGTGGACTTTCAGTTGGTCCATGTAAACAGGGCTGATTTTTTCAACCAATTCCTATGGAACAGGTGTTTCCAATTACAAAAAACAAACCACTTCCTAAAACTGGGACCCTTAGTCATTAGATTCAGCTACGAATACAAGGACTGAATTGTTTTGGAAACTGAAAAATAAATAAATAAAGATATACCTATCTCACAGAACTGGAAGGGACCCTGAAGTGTCATTGAGCCCAGCCTCCTACCTTCACTAGCAGGACCAAGTACTGATTTTGCCCCAGATTCTTAAGTGGCCCCCTCAAGGACTGAACTCACAACCCTGGGCCAATGCTCAAACCACTGAGCTATCCCTCCCCCACAAACTACCTGCTGGTCTATATTAGCAGTCTCTATGAAACAAGATTAAGTTACCCTAGCAGGGCAATGTAAGGAAGCACCTACTCTTTTCACTTGAATCCATTCCTTACTGACAGGAGGACCTAGTTTCCCAATGCTGTACATCCAGTACATTTCAGGATCACTAACATTCAAATAAATGTTGGACACCTATGACCCTTTTCACCATGAGTTATTCAGGATACAGCTTGAGCACCAGAAGGTCACTGACAACTGAGAGAGACAAGTTAAATTGAACGTGGTGGGGCAAACAAAAAACAATAGCAAAAAACTAAACTAGCTGAACAGTGCGAAGTCTCTCCTATTTCTTTTATTTATCTGTCAGTCATGAAGGAAGCAGAGATAGCCCATCAAATACTACTAATAGATCAGGCAGATTGAATAAGTGAAAACTCCCTCTCCCAATACAAAACCTGAAAAAAATTACAAATATTGGGTGGGAGAGGAGAGATAGGAAATGTAAAGATATTTATTGAATTAGAAATAGGTCGTAAAATGTAGTAATTTACTTTCAAAAATACCATAAAAACCATGAACTAACCTTTCCTTTCAGAAGTTTTTTTCTCTCCTTCTACCCACTTTCCTGTAAAGGCATCACCATCCTGTGTGACAAACATTATTTCATTCCTATTTAAAGCAACATCAGACATGAAGACTTGGCGGCCATAGACCCATCGACACTGCTTCATAGGACTGTTGGATGACTTCCAGCAAAACACCTAAAATATGAATGGGGGGGGGGAGTGTTTAGCGAATTTAGAAACCTACAGAAAAAAGCAACTCACAGTGATGTGCACTACAGCATTATTAAACCAGAAGCACATGTCATCTCTAAATTATTGAGGAACTGAGGGGAGATTATGAATTTTTAGCAATGCAAGTTTATTTGGAATGAATGACTTATTTCACTGTGAGCAGTAAAGGAAGATGCTTGTATATCAAAAGTTACTGGCCCATTAAGGCTTTTTTTTTTAAACACTTCTCTACTAGATAAACTTACCTTGTTTTGATGTTCTTAACTACAATTGTTAGTTTCGAGTACCATTCTAAAAAGGTAGGAGTCTACTGTCGCTATCTGCATTTTTAGAATAAAGCAGCAGGAAACTGAAGTAATTACTATGAAGTAGCTAGATTATGAAGCAATTGGGATTCCAGCTGTACTTTCCTTCTTTCTTCTTGCACTTCAACAGAACCCAAATGAAATATCTTGTTCAAGGAGAACCAGAAGTATAACAGTCTTTAATGAGGGCAATTCCTATCAAGTAGATTCCACCTATTAGTTATTTAGGTACATTTGTCTTCTAGTTCCTTTACTTCTAACATCATATGACATTCAAAAGATATCTATTATTTTATAATAACAAAGATAGTCTAACACACACAATATGCCTGTTTTTAACAATCAGACTAACACCACCAAAAATACCTCAATGCTTTTTTAAACTTTAAGAAGATAAAAACTTAAGAATGGTATGATCCAGTATAGTCAATGGCCTTCTAGGCCAATATTCTGCCTTCTGACAGTAGCCAGTGCCAGATGCTCCACAGGAAATGAACAGACCAGGGCAATTATTGAGCGATACATCCAGTCATCTAATCCCAGCTTCTGGCAGTCAGAGGCTTACAGACACCCAGAGCTTAGGATAACGTCCCTGACCATCTTGGCTAATAGCACTGATGGACCTATCCTCCATGAACTTCTTTAATTCTTTTTTGAACTCCATTATAGTTTTCACCTTCACAATATCCCCTAGCAATGAGTTTCACAGGTTGATTGTGCGTTGTGTGAAGAAGTACTTCTTCACGTTTTTGTTAAACTTTCTGCCCATTAATTTCACTGGGTGACCTCTGGTTCCTATGTTATGTGAAGGGATAAATAACTCTTCCTTATCATCACCTTCCCCACACCATTCATGACTTTATAGATCTCTATCATATCTACCCTTGGTCGCCTCTTTTCAAAACTGACCAGTCCCAATTTTTTAATCTCTCCTCATATGGAAGCTGTTCCATATACCTAATGATTTTTGTTGCCCTTCTCTGCATGTTTTCCAACTCTAATGTATCTTTTTTGACACAGGGCAAGTAGAACAGTAAGTTGTATTAAAGATATGGTTGTCCCGTGGATTTATACAGTGGCATTATGCTATTTTCTGTCTTATCTATCCCCTTCCTAATTGTTCCTAACATTCTGCTAGCTTTCTTGACTGCCACTGCACATTGAGCGGATGTTTTCGGAGAACTATCCACAATGACTGGAAGATCTCTTTCTTAAGTGGGAACAGCTACCCAACATTTTGTATGTAAAGTTAGGATTATGTTTTCCAATATACATTACTTTGCATTTATCAACATGAAATTTATCTGCAATTTTGTTGCTCAATTACCCTCATTTGTGAAATCCCTTTGTAACTGTTCACAGTCAGCCCTGGACTTATCTATTTTGAGCAATTTTGTATCATCTTCAAATTTTGCCACTTCAATGTTCACCCCTTTATTGAGATAATTTATTAATATGTTGAACAGCACAGGTATCAATACAGAACCTTGGGGGAACCCCACTATTTTTCTCTCTCCTTTGTGAAAAATGACCCTTTTAACCAGTTACTGATCCATGAGAGCACCTTCCTTCTTATTCTATGACTGCTTACTTTGCTTAAGAGCCTATGGCATTCAACCTTGTCAAAAGCTTTTTGGAAGTCCAAGTACACTATTATCAACTGGATCATTCTTGTCCACGTGCTTGTAGACTGCCTCAAAGAACTCTAATAGACTGGTGAGACATGATTTCCATTTACAAACACCATGTTGACTCTTCCTAATCATACTGTGTCATCTATGTGTCTGATAAATCTGTTCTTTACTATAGTTGTAACCAATGTGCCTGGTACTGACTTGTAATTGCCAGGATTGCCTCTGGAACCTTTTATAAAACTCAGCATTCACATCCAGTCATCTGGTACAGAGACTGATTTAAGTGACAGGTTTCATATTGCAGTTAATAGTTTTGCTATTTCATATTTGAGTTACATCAGAACTCTTGGGTGAATACCATCTGGTCCTTATTACATATTACTGTTACATTTATCAATTTGTTCCAAAACCACCTCTGTTGACGTCTCATCTGAGACAGTCCCTCAGATCTGTCAATTCAAAAGAATGGCTTTGCTGTAATAATCTCCCTCACATTTAATTCAGTGAAGATCAACGCAAAGAATTCATATCACTTCTTCACAACCTTCTCTTCCTTGAGTGCTCCTTCAGCACTTTGATTGCTCAGTGGCCCCACAAATGCTTTGTTTTATACAGGCCAAGCTTACAAAGCAGAATCAGAGATTTGGTTATGATCAAAGATTACCCCGGAACACATTTAAAGTAGGACAGATTTACAGAACTGCAGGTGGGGGAGAGGGGCGGGTGTGACAATCTGTACCCCTATGTTCACCTCTTTTATAAGACTATGATAAATTCTATACAAAGTATGGCTTGTGAAGTATCATTCAAAAACTCAATTTGCTGATCATTATTGTCCTAGTAAAATATGTGTGGCACCACTGTATGTAAAGTTATAAGAATCCTCTGTAAGGTATTACTAAGACATGTTACAAGTCTGGGGAACAGTCACAAATCCCAGAGCCAAAGACTCACCAAAACCTCAGCCAGGTGTCAAAAGAATCACATGAACCATCTCATGTTTAAGTGACCATTCTTTAGCAGGAAAGAGGGTGTGTGGGTGAAAAAAAAAATCTACATCTTGACAAAAAAAGCAGCTTGGGGTTCCCATCTACGCAGACTTTTTGCCACCAGAATCTCAGGTGGAAATGTTTCTTAAAGAAGAGAAAGAACTATGAGAAGGGAGATTAGATGCCCTGAGTTCTCTCCTTTCTCACTACCTATGGCATCAACACCACCTGAAGAAAAATGAAGTGACATTAGATTGGGGGAGGGATCCTGACTGCAAGAAATTCAATCAGTAAGCTTGCTGAAACGTGTTGAAAGAAACCTATGTTTTGAATTCACTTAGCTTGTTAAAAGCAATATGCAACTAATACCTAACTTATTTTCTTGTAACCAATAATGACTTTTATGCCTCATTACTAGTAATCACTTAAAATCTCTTTCTATAGTTAATAAATTTGTTTTATTGTTTTATCTGAAGCAGTACGATTGATCGGATTGAAGTGTTTGGGAAACTCCATTTGAGATAAGAGGATTTGTGCATATCATTTTCGATTAATAAAATTATAGACTTTATATGAGCTTGTATTGTCCAGCAGAGCTAGGCAGTACAAGACATACATTTCTGGGGAAAGTTTGGGACTGGGAATTTGCTGGTGTTCCTCTACAGTGTAATTCAAAAGTGACTGGTAACAGCACTGATATATTATAACAGAGTAAATTACATGCTAGAGGCTGTGTGCGAGCAGACCAGAAGTGGTAGCTCTCACAGCAAAGCACTGTAAAATTCACCCAAGCCTTGGATAACTGAGGGGATACAGCTGTTCTTCGGTCCAGATTGTACCCTGGGTAATGTCACCAAGGGAAGAAGCTGTGCAGCAAGTTTCCTTTTCCTTCAGTACTGCATGAGGAGAGGGGAGATAAGGCCAGACGACCAAATGTCGATTCAGTGCTGAAAAGCATGAGAGGGTCCCCATTCCTTCCAAGCAGTCATTTGTGATGTTCGTGCCTAAGACAACCTTGATACTCACGAAACTACCAGTTTCCATTTTATTTGCACACATTCTGGCGTAAATTGGCATAATACCACTGAAATAAACAGAGCTATGCCAACCCAATGTCTCTAGGAATTAGAAGATATTGCAGCCACACTGGATCCCACAGGCACAGTAACTTTACAAGTAACGTGGCTTACAGCATGCATGTGCACACATATGAACATCTTGACAAAATAAACTCCATTTGACAAAATATTACCATCTAATTTGAAAGACTAGATGCACCTATCAAAAATCCGCTTTATCCTATAAAAAGAGCTCAGTCACGTAGCAAAAATGAAGACTGAAAAATGCAGAAAGGAACACCAGTTCAGTTCTATCCTCTTTATTCTTCTTGTGCTAACACAATTTTAGATTTCTCTTCCATGCAGGATTTTCATTAAACAAAAACTTTACAACCACCACTAGATGGTGCCATAAGTTTAGAACTTGCAATGAACTAACTGAGGATGCTTTGAGGGTTCCTAGGAAGAGTTGCTATAATATGGAAAGCTTTAGTAAATTCTTCTGCATTGTCACACTGTGGTTCTGTTCTCAGTTTGCCTGGCCCTTCAATATATCTCCTGTTTCAAAATAATTAATACATTAGGCAGACAACTTACTCGTCCAGCTTCATCCAGGGCAAGAATGCAAGTCTTTTGACCCCCATTTTCTTTGAGATGTTGAGGATCCATCTTGTATTCCAAATATCCCCCATTAACAAGAACCTTTTTTAGGTTAAGCTGTCTGAATGAACACAAAAGCAACAATAACATTAATATTTCTCCTACAAATCCATTAACATGTACATAGAAGTGTCACAAACATTGAGATTTTATATTTAGAGAATCACTTTAAAAAGCAGCTATGGTAACATACATAGTTTGTTACTGTGATTAATTTTCCCTTGTGGTACATTTACCAGTCCTCAAAAACAGAATATTCTCATGGCTTGAGACAGACAGTAGTTGTCTCATGTCCATCCATTCTTCAAAATAGGTTATCTTCATCACCACAGGGAGAATACCCTCCTCCTGTAAAGAACTGATGGACATGTCAAAAAATATGAAAATAATCCTCAAGCTCAAGACTCCGGGACAGAATTACACTGTCTTGTACAGCTAGGGCACATTAGACTTTTTTTTAAAGTTTCTTCTGCTGAAAAAAATCATCACACAGCACAGTATGAGAACAACAAAATTAGTTATCAATTCATCTTTCCTTTTTGTTCTGATCCATGAGACCAACCTCACCCAGATAGAAAGAAGTAAAAAAGACTCCCCTTAGCCTTTCCCAGTAGGCAGACTGGCACCCAAAGGTTTTACACAATGACTAAACTGGGCCAGCAGCAGCAGTATGGATGTGTGAGAGAAGGCTCAGGGCTAGGGCAGAGGTTGCAGTGGTGGAAGTGAGTGCAAAGGGGGGGGTATAGCACTTGTCTCAGAGAGAAGGGAGGCCTCCCCAGCTCCAATCGGCATGTCCCTGCAGCTCCTAGGTGGAGGGGCCCAGGGGGCTCCATGCTCTGCCCGCACCCACACACAGCTCCCCCGCAGCTCCCACTGTCTGTGGTTCCTGGCCAGTGGGAGCTGGCGCATGTGGCGGAAGCACAATGTGGAGCCCCCCTGGCCATCCCTCCCCCTAGGAGATGCAGGGACATGCCATTTGGAGCTGGGTAGGGAGCCTGCCCACCCCACCAACCCTCTCTCCACTTCCCCAGCATCAGCGGGGGTCCTGGCCCACACACTGCCGCCCACCCATCCCCCACCAGCAAAGGTCCTGGGCCGAGTGCCACTGCTCCTCCCCCCCACCAGCACCAGCGGCAGTCCTGAGCTGCGCACCAGAGCACCCTGGTCCAAGTTTTAGTTAGAGGTATATAGTAAAAGTCCTGGACAGGTCACGGGCCATGAATTTTTATTTACTACTTGTGACCTGTCCGTGGTTTTTACTAAAAATACCTGTGACTAACACATAGCCTTACTTATAGTTTTGACACAGACTCCTAAACATATTAGAATGCAACACATTGAACTTTATACATTGAACAATCCATCTTCCTCCGGTTTCAATAGTTCTTACCCATCATCCATTAATTAAAACTTGGATTATTTAAAAATCTGTACTTCATCCTTACAGAATTCATCAAGTTTCTGGGTGGATAAAATTGATTTAAAAAACAAAAATCAGATTCTTTTAAATTTAAATCCTTTTCTTTTAAAAAATAAACCTGTTTTAAAATAAAATTTTAAATTATTAAAATTATTAAAATCATTTTAATAAAAAAATATGCAGTAATAAGCCCTCCTCAAGTTTTAAATGAGTCAAAGGGTGTTACTTTACTTGTATGCAAAACTCAGGGGAAAACATCTTTAACTTCGGAGGTTAACTTTATGTATGTGTCACAATATCATGTGCTGCATTAAGTAGCTACATTATTTTCAGTTTTTGCCACATAATGAATGCTAGTATGTATTTCTTCAAATGTTTTTCATTTTGTTGGGCAGAAAAGCTTTTTCCTTAATTACTTTTGGTTTCAGTTCAGCTAGCAGGTGCAGAGATCCTATTTTCTTCACTTTGAATAGTTTAAAGTTGAGAAACGAATTGAGAGTTTAAAAAGCAGGAAAGCTTTGTTTTGTTCTTCCATTCTATTAATAAATGCCATGTGGTGGAGGATCGGATCCACTAATTCTAAGAACTTGAATACCATCCAGATTTTCAAAGGTTTTGAGGTGCTTTAAGATACAGGATTTTCAAATACACCTAAACCAGTTCAGCGCCTAACTCTTTATTTCTGGTCACCAGGAGTCAGGTTTTGAAGGTTCTCAGGTGCTGCTGAAAATCCCAATGGTCTCTAACTCCCATTGATTTAGGTGCATTTTAAGGCACCAAAGAACCTTCACAAATCTGGCCCATGGTGACCAGAAGAAAATCCATCAATTCAGTAATGACAGTTAATAGCTCTTTTGTTTATTAAATCAGTTTTAAATGCAACACATTTTTATAAACTTACTGTCCTATGTACCCGGCACATTAAAAGGTCAAATGAAATTCTTAAAATATTGTTTTTGTGAATATTACTTGAATTCCAATGTCCATCTAAATTTAGGTTGGCACAAATTCAAGTTAAAAAAAGATCTAGTAAAGAAATGGGCCTAACACAGAAAAGCGCAAAATTAACAATCTGAATAAATATATGTTAAGCTATATAATTGCTTAAAAATAAATACATATAGATATAGTGAAAACCTCCTGGTTAGCACAGGCACCCATTCTATAATTTAAAGGCCACATTTGGTTGCAAAACAACATTTTTAATGATTATACTAACTAATGAGAATTAACCTCTTTAGGAAAATAACTAAAAATCAGTGATTTAAGTCACTTTGATCTAAAGTAAATAAACCCTGACAAATTTTGAGACTACTTTCTTCTCCCTGTCCTAAATTAGAAGGGATTTTAAAAGGGTTTACATATAAGTATGGAAGTTTCTCCATCATCATCAAATTGAGAAATAAGACTGGAGGATTCAGAAATGACAGCTGCAGGAAGAAAAAATTAAGAGTAAACCTTTTAGCTAGAAAAAAAGGAAGCTTCTCTTAATGTTTTCCCCCTCATCTGATTTTCCAGCATCTGCAACCTCCACAGATTTGTTTCGTTTAAATATTCAGTAATTGAAAGTATCCAATTATTCATACTCTGATTTCTTGAAACTTTTTTAACAGTTGTATTTTAACTCAGCTATCAGCATATGGCGATTTTACACACCTACAAATACAAAATAAATCTATTTATTAAAGAAACAAGGCCAGCCTTCAATGTCTCCACTAAATAAACTATTATATCAAGCCAAGCTCAAGAAGTCAAGGAAGAAGAAACTTTAAAGGTGACCAGGTACAGATCACTTCTTGAACACGAACATCCCTCTTCCAAATCTCTTCCAAAATAGTTTGAAAAAAGAAAAAAAACACAGTGAAACTAACTTAGTATTGTACTTCCACTTAAAGGAAAAAATACATACTTGGAAGCCATCTTCTTGCACTGATAGTCTGTGAGCAAGTAAATATCCCCTCTTTCAGTAACACATACTGTAGCACCATCACTTGCAGCAACTAAAGACATGGTGATGTCCTTATGATGCAAAGCAGAGACTTGGCGAGGAGCAGTTACACACTTCTCTCCATTAGGATCCAGCAAATATCCTACAACAAAATACAACCCTCTCATGTATGTCACTGAGATTCATAATTATTTGTCATTTGATTCTGAAAACACTTCCTCATTCTCTCCTATAAATATTCCTGAAAAGCCAATTAAAATTTAATTTTTCTATATTACCAACTCATCTTCACTATTATTAGACAGAAATGAATCAATAAGGTATTTGTCATTTATAGTCACAGTATCACAAAAAACGAAGCTTTGAAAAAAAGATAATGGATTTCTGGACTACACAATCACAGACCACAGAAAGATAATTAAATATGTTTAGCCATTACAATCACACAACAACAGCTGCATTTATCTTGCTTACCACACTAAACTGAAAGTTCATTAGCAGGACAGATTATACTGAATAAACTCAATTTTATTTGATTTTGGCAATATCGTGATATTAGTTGACACATCACATCAACACAACCTCCATGTATCCTTAACTAGTTATTGGAAGGTGCCAAACTAGCTCCTGCTGCATGAACTGACTCTGTTCAGAAACTGAACAAGCCTCTCTGTAAAGGCTCTTGTACCTAGTTGCAGGGTGGATTTGTTTGGGGTCTGGGTTTTTTTGTTGTTGTTTCTTTAAATGGGGAGTGGGAGTGAAAGGGGAGGATTCAGACACTCAATCCCACTCCTGTTTCCTACTTTTTAAGAAGAAAACTATTTTTAGACATTACTAAAAGTCAGCTATTAATTACACATGATATCCCTAAGCATATTATTGATGCCAGTCACCTTGATGAAGATACTTAGAGATTATAAACAAATTTATTTTGTTTGCCTTTTTCCAGAATATACCCAGAACTCTACGTGCTTATTTTCAAACAATATTTTATAGAAAGCAAAAAAAAAAAGTCTTCCATGTTATTGCTAGTTTGACTGTCCTTATATGAGTAATACCCATCACAATATTCCCTGTGCTATCATATTCACTAATCCTTCATCCCACTTCCTCCACAGCCCTTTAAGCCCATCTCTTCCCAAATACTCAAGAAAAGAAATGGATTTTGTGAGCACGTCTAGCAGGTAGACCAATCCAGGCTTTGGCAACCATACTGTGTGGAGAAAATTTCAGAACCCAAAGCCCCTTCTAGAGAACGCTTAAGAGGCTCCAAATTCAATAGATCAAGACTTTGGTAGTATTGTATAGAGAGAGACATAGATATAGTCCCTTAAGTAAACATTGTTAATAACTATTAAAATAGATTTATTTAAAATGCTAAAAATTGTCTAAATTATAAAAACCTGTGCACGTCAGACATTAATATAAATACTGGCAAAGTTAAATATACCCTCCCAATAAATAACTGTTTCAGTCTTATTGTTTTTACGTACTGGCGGGGGTTAGAAGACAGAGTTATTGAAAGAGTGAATTTAAACAAAGCTGCAGTTCAACAACACTGTTGTAATTTAACCATCATACCTTCTCCCCCTTCCCTGTACTGACAATGTGGCTTATGACATCAGGCTCCGCTGTAGCAGGAGGAGTGACAGAAAGTATTGAGCAACTTTGGTCTAGCACAGTGGCTCTCAAACTTTTTTACTGGTGACCTCTTTCACATAGCAAGCCTCTGAGTGCAACCCTCCCTTATAAATATATTAAAAAGTGTTTTTAATTTATTGCTATTATAAATGCTGGAGGCAAGGTAGGGTTTGGGATGGAAGTTGACAGTTTGCGACCCCCCATGTAATAACCTCACGACCCCCTGTTTGAGAACCCCTGGTCTAGCAGAAGCAAGAATTCTACTGCATATCCCATTTATTGAAGCAACAGAAATTGTATTAGGGTGTAATAAGAGGGCCATGAAATAGCATGGAAACTCTATGAACTTAAAATTTAAGAGCAGAACATGAGATATTTTTGAAGTATTTCCTGTTAATGACAATTTTCTCATCAATAAAGGTTGTTTTTTATTCCCCAACAGTAATATACAAATTTTAACTACTGTTGCCTTGCTCCTACATAAGAGAGAATAAAAGCAGTTTCCAGAGAAGTGCCTAAGCTTCATGGTATCAGCATACTACTGCATGTAAACACAAAGCACCAGGATTAGCTAACAAAACTTTTCAATCTGCACAGATGTAAACCTGGAGAAAGAGAAACTCAATCTAAACACCAGTATCTGTCTGACGTTCTGAAGTGTTAAAATGTCAAAAATATTTCATTTCACACAGACCCTTAACTATAAATGAAGTTCACTGCTATGTGGTATGTTTAATAAGCTATCGTCTTAACGCATCAAATCAATATTTATTCAGGAAGCAAGAATAAAAGACAATTCTAGCAATGGCTTAGCAAAAATAGCAAACAAAAAATGCCACAATGCATATTCAGATATGTATCTTGCTTTTAAAAAGTTAGTAAGGATGAAAAATTGAGGTAATTCCCAATAGTATATTTATAGATAGGGGAAAGCTGGATATAGAACATAAAGAAGTGCCAACAATGTGCCAGTGCTGTGCACAACACAAGCACTCCTCTTGGGAAATTACAAATTTAAACAATGTAGTTTGCAGTGTTGTTATAGCTGTGCTGGCCTCAGGATACTAGAGAGACCAGGTAAATGAAGTAAAATCTTTTATTAGACCAACTTCTGTTGCTGAACGAGGCAGGAGCAGGTCTTTGTAGCTCAGAAGCTTGTGTCTTTCACCAACAGAAGTTGGTCCAATAAAAGATTTTACCTCACCCACCTTGTCTCTCTAAATTTAAACAATGACATTCTGTATCCTGAAAGTCATCAGTGATAGACCACACAAGATTCGCAGAAGAGAAAGTTGGCCAAATAAATTTGAACAGTAAAGCTACATTTGACTGGCCCCATTCTTATCCTCAAGCATAAAAATAATCGACAGCACTAAAAAGTGGGTGTTCTGGAGCAAGGGGATGACAAGTATAACCCAACATTAATTAAGCTTCTTTTCTCATACAGATGACAGCTTTTACTTTGAGTAACATTTTCAAAGGACAATTTTTATTTGATTCTTACCGAGCTGGCCACCATTCAATCCCATCGTATATACAGCTTCTCTAGTCCATAGCACTGTATGGAATCTGCCTGCAGCCACTCCAATAACCATTCTACCTTTCAGATTTTTTGCCTGAACCTACATATAAAAACAAGATTTTCATGTAAGTGTCAAATCCCAAACAAATAAATTTGATGTGTATAAATCAACATCTTTTCAACTGAAGTCCATATTAATTAAATTGAAGATTTGGTATTAAAAAAAACAGGGTTCATTTCAAAAGTTAGTTAACTGAGACACTGTTCCACCAAGGCCAAAGGGTATGTCTACACTACCAGCCGAATCAGCAGGTAGTGATTGATCTATCGGGGAATCAATGTATCGTGTCTCATCTAGACGCGATACATTGATCCCCGTTCCTGATCGGCTGCCAGCATGTCCCTTGGCCTGCGCCACTTCCCGCAGCTCCCATTGGCCAGGAACGGTGAACCGCAGTCACTGGGAGCTACAGGGGCCGTGCCTGTGGATTGTCAACGTAAACAAAATGTCTGCGCCCAACTGGCTGATTGCCCTGATGGGCCACATGCCGAAGGTTGCCATCCCTGTTCTATAAGCTTAGAATCTAAGTAGAGCACAGACAGGCAAACCATCTGATTACATAACGGAATTATTTAACATTGAGATTATGTGCTAACGAACTGGAGAAGATGTTTTTATTTGACCCCATGTTCCACTGAATTATCCCTACAACATTTACATACAGACATCAATATGATCCTAACATTTCACTCTCAGTGAGGAAAAGGTCCAAGTACTAGCTAAGCAGTTATTACCTGTCTGGGAACACTGCAGTTAGTAGGAGGAGGAAGAATACCCAATTGATGGTAAGTATTTAGGCCAAAGGTGTACACATATCCATCTTCTGTTAAAACAACAGTATGATCCTTAGCTGCTGCTACCTGGGAACACTGATGGCCAATTAGACCTTCCACAAGTCTTGGAACCTAGTACAGATTGACCAAGAGTTGAAAACATTAAAATACTCATTTCTATACCGAGAGATAATTTTTTAAAAGACCATGCACACACCCCCATCACCAAATCACATCAAAAAACCCACAACAAAAATAGAAATGGAAAAGAAAACCTCATTTAAAAGGTACAGAATTGTGTAATTATTGTTTGATATATTACACATTGCATATCACATGAAAAGAAGATTAATATGACAAAATACTTTTAGCATGTACCTTTAGAACAGATCACCTGCAATCTACTCAGGAACTAAATCTAAAGCTCCAAAACATCTGAGCAGTTTTCAATAGTCACAATTAGTGGTGCGTGTGTGTTTCTTTTTTCGAAGTTACCCTGACAGAAAAAGGCTTCCCCTTCTTTCTCCTAAATTCATATTTTTCATCCAAAATTACAGTGTTGCTGTAAGGGTTTGACGTCCAATCTCTCTCAATCCCACAGAAAAAGAGGAGAATCACAGCTTTCCAAAAGCCACTTGCTTCTAGCCCTGATCAAAAATGCTGTTTCAGCCAATTTTCAAATCGGGGGTGGGGGTGGAAAATACCCACACACACAAATGGTTTTTTGTTTAAGATCAATTACATATATAAGGTTTCTCGATAGTAGTATCAATCTCAAAAATACCAAGGCCTTCAGGGCTTTCCATCAGACGTCTGTAAATTGGATTCATAGTACTAAAGAAGCTTGGCATTATAAATTGAGGGATTAAAAAAACCTGAACTATTTCTTTTTTAAATGTGCGACATCTACAGAATTATAGGTAAAGTGGTCATATGATGGCATTGTTTGGGACCTAAAAATCAATCATTTATGGCTTTGCCATTCATAATTCATGTGGTTATTCCAAATTCTAGCCAATAATGTCTTTACATCACACAACTTAATATATACATACGTGTACACACATAAATACACTTGCAATTTCTCTCATAAATTGCTCCACTCTCAGGTTTCTCAGAAAATTTTAAAATGATATCATTTCATGTAAAATAAGTACATACTGCTGGCGGTCAGTACATAGCCCTGAAGTCTTCATGAAGACTGACACACACAGCATCAAACTGAATTCTAAAGTTTGTATTCATTGATTTGCATAATGCAACTACATACTACTCAGATGAAAAAATATGTACTGATCATTTTCAATAAAAATCCATTTTAAAATATAAAAATTCTTCCTTTGTAAATAATTTCTGAACAAAGACTGTCATTGTTAAAAATAACCCACAACTGAACAAAATATTAGAACTTTGATGGTGCACTTGGGAAGATGTTTAATGAACTCTGAGACTGCATATCTGAAGCAAGATTTTTTGTGCTATACTATATTTAAAAGATACCAGGTATGTTTGTTCATCACCATGACCCAAGCGTCCTCCTTGACCATGTCCACAAGTGTAAATCTGTCCTTTCTGGGAAAGGAACACGGAATGAAATTTACAAAGCACCACCTGAAAAAAAATAGAGAGGGTTACAGTTTGAGGGGTAGTATTTTAGCATTCTTTTTGCAAATTACTTTGTAAATATGCTGCCTTCACTGAGGAAATACAGTCTATCCACACAAGACACAACACAATCTATATATAACTAGTACACTGTCCATCTTCAATTCATTGTCTATATGGCACTGCAAACTACAAAAGCACCATGCTCCTGTATGGAATTATTTAATATTATCATCTGTTGTTGAAAACATAGTTTGCATTTACAAAGCTAGGAATTTATTATGGCTTTCAAACCAGATGTCAATCCAACATTTTACATCATCACCATGGTATCTATACATCCAAAAAGAGTTGAGAGCCATTGATCTGTGCACTGAAGAGAAAATAACCCAGGAGCAGTTTCAATTACTAAAATAGTAGTGTTATATAAGAAAGCGTGGCAAGATCAGCTCCAATATTTAGATTATTTTTCGGTGGAAAAAGAATCTTACGCATGATGGTATATGGGTTATTAATCCATTTTTTTCAGAATACCTGTCTGATATAGACTCCATTTCTAGGAAACAGATCCACCAATTCAGGATGATGTTTGCTCTGTTGACCACCATGACCCAAGGTAAAATTTATGTTGTTTCCCCAAGTGTAGACATCTGTGGGATCTAAAATTCAAAAGGACAAATTCCATCTGCAATATCTACTACATCTGTGTGCGAGTTCCATTAATTTAACTCCACCTCTGATATAAATGTGAACTAGAACAGTATACGTTACTCCACTTAAAAATAAAGCTTGAAGAAACAAGGTAAATTCTATTTTAAAAGGTGTATTTTATAAAAGATTGAGAATTTAGAATGATTATTACATATTTTTTCATATTGCATGTCCTGTACATGTCCCTTGTTCATATATATTTCTCACAGTATTTGTCCAACTTCATAGAGCACACCTTCATCAGTAAGAACTATTTACATGTCAAGTCTGCAATATAAAACTGCACAAACTACATTAATTGGTATGCAAGTTTTGTCTTCCACATATATAAAATAAATCAAATCAATCAATCAATCATGCCTGGACTCAAACTGCTAAATAGATTTTCTTCAAATCTTCCCAGTTAATTTATATTCTAGACCTACAACAAGAACTTTCAACTCAAAAAAAACTTTTTTTTTGCTAAAGTTACATAGTTTAGAGCTGTGGAAATAGAGTACCTTCTCAGCTGTAATTACTGTGATACTAGAATGTGAACTTTAACCTATTTCTCTCTGACAAACAGATAAGAAAAAGTCAAATCAGTCTAATCCAACACTAAGTCTATATTTTATGTAAACATACAAAGCATGATTGTAAAGTAATCACTAATATTTTAAAATCAACGAAATATCAAAACATCATGATGAAATAGTGTTTAATAAATAGAACATAAAGGTAATGTCAGCCCAGAATTTAGGTTGTGTACATTTCTTCTACCAAAAAAACTAAGTTATATTTGTACAATGAAATATTACAGCAATCAAAAATATAATTGATTAGCAAAAGAAACTGAAAACTATTTTCATTGCCCAAAAGCTGACTGAAATGGGGGGAAAAAGCACAAGTGTAGCGTAAATAGGAAAAAGCAGGTTAGATTTTTAAAATTCAATTATAATAATAATTCAAAGGGATATTAGTAACACAGATGGGGAAGTATATTCAAAGAAGATTTTAAACTTAACAGTGTCTTTTAAGACAGTGCTGATGTACTCCAACTAGCAGATAGCATTACTTAGATATAACAATAACTTGCCAGTGACTAGAATTAGTCTACTTTTTTAAAATTATATAAAAGTTGCACTAAAGTGTTTTGAAGATTAAAAAAACTGGGATATAAAATTATAAAACTGGCTGCTAGGAGATCCAGGGAATTCATTTAATCTATTAACGCTAGTGAAAACCATGAGAGATGTAATTCAATGTCAACAGAATTTTTTCTTTTTAAGTCACTGAATCCCATCAATTTACTCTAGGCCAGCTATTGAAAAATAGCTGAACCAAGATAAGAATAACAGATAGGTTACACTAGGAGGAATTCTAACGTTAATACCACAGGTACTTTGAATTTCTCACCCTTATCTACAGTAGCACATGCTCTACTAACTGCCAGCAATGAATGAAGATGCACCAATACTGAACTCAGAGAAAGTTCTCAAGACATGTTCCAGAACATTATTTAGCCCTATTTACTCTAGGACTTAAACGTCTGCCATCATTAAGTGCTGTTGCACTCTCTTCTGACAAAAGATATAGAATGTGTACGCGTAGAGAAGGTTTTGTTTCTATACTCTTACCAACTGACCATGTTGCCTCCACATCTTTTATATCACACCTGTAGGTACTACACCATTAGTATAGTCATAATTAGAAACAGATAGTACTGTCTACATATGCACACACATTTATATGTTGATAGCAGTACACAACCTATAGGAATCTCTGTATTCATTTGAAGCCCTACCCGTTTTCTTGAATACTACATAGGCTGGTCTGTCCTTCATCACAAGGTCCAAGGCAGATAAGCCTTCTTTATCTTGTATGTATAAACTAACCCCACGCTGAAAGAGGAAAAAACACCTGGTATGAATATTACTATCACTCCTCATTTCACAGAGAGTAAAGAAATGAATATGATAAATATTCGTAGGTGACCTCAGTGTAATTTTACATTTGAGAAGCTAATAAATCCTTTAAATTCCAGGACATTCTAAAGATGGATTTAATCTCAATAAATAATAATCAGAGACAAGTGAAATGGACTTACGATACCAAAATAGATCTACAAAAAGGCTCAACTTGTCAAGCTTCAGCAATAACTACTGTTCTGCATACAGTGAAAAACACAGGAACTGGCACTGACTCCCACAGTTGAAAATAGGCAAACAGGTCTCACTATTGTGCTTTTAGATCTACTGATGAAAAAGCACTATGCAAGAGCTAGGCATTATTATTACTGTTGGGCACCTTCACCAATGGTAGCAAGCAGTTGTGACGGAAGTGGAGTTGCTCTTTAATAATTTACAAATACTCCATGTTTACTTGTTAATTAGAATATTTTCTCTATGAAAATTGGTTTACTAATAGGAAGGTGTGTGAGGAAAAAACAGGAAAGAAAACAATGGCTGAAGATACACCACCCCACTAACGTAGAAGCTAATACACACACACGGTTGGCTATTATTTTTTTATTTAAAGGATAGCTGATCAAGTCATTTTCACTAATAAGATGAGAGCTGTGTAACTTTTTTAGGGGGGGTGAGGGGGTGATTGCTATGTGTTTGAACATGCACAGCAATCTGGACTCTGAACTAAAAGAATCCTTCAGAGGTTAAGTCTGCACTTCAAACTATCTTTTGGGGTCTTTTGTTCATTCCTGCAGAGGCTGCAGTCTCTTAACACTGGAAGACTAAGATTTCATCTTTGGATGAATTATTCAAATATTTGCTGGACTGATCTAACATGATTAGTTCCCTAAAAAAAAAAAAAAAAAAAGAAAAAAAAAGTTCATTTTAGCCCTGGAAGCAGTTCCGAAGAAGATGTCAAAGGAAGAAATAAATAAATATTTTAGTGCAGCTATTGCTATAGTTTCTAGGGGCAAAGAGAAGCAAGTCACCACAAACATACACCCACCCACCCCAGCTTGGAGTGAATATATATGGGACACCATCTATACTGAAAAAGTTTTAGAATTCTCCAGTAATGAATCTCACACACACTAAAAAGTTAACGAGAAGTCATTAGAAAGTGTTGAGAAACATACTACTTGGAAATGTTACAAGGAAAGAATGCTCACGATGAAAGTAAAGCGGCAAGTGAAACAAGCATTTTGGAAACATCAAAACTTCTAAAATTAAAACTGTTGGAACCACAACCATTTTTGTTAGCCTGACAGTTGAGAACAGATAAGGCTAGCAATGAGAAGCCAGTGTAATACCTTAAGTAAGAAGGGCAGAAATCTCTGGCATCTATCTGGTCAGTGACTGGCTAAAGAGTAAGTGGGACAGAGCTAAAGCCCAACATTACAATCAGCTTCTAATTAATTTCACTTTCATGTATGACTAATAAAATGTTACAAATTTTTGAGCTGCAGATACCTGATTTATTAAGTACTGTTTCCATTTAACTATTTTTAGTGTCATGGAAACATTTCCGTTAGTATATTTGGTAAACGCTTATTTTCACAGATATTCAAAATTCGGTGCCAAATCTAAACCCAGGTTGTTTTGTTAAGATCTCTACCTGCAAGAGTTTCCAAGTAAATGGAAATACATGCAGACCATTGACTTCAATAGGATTCCTCACAGGCTCAGGGGTCAACTCCTGTGGAGTCACTTACAAGACCAACACTTGAGATCCTGTCTATGGGTTTAGCTGCAGTGGAGAGTTGCAGCACTGGTGATGGGTTTACAGCGCTGCAACTTAGTAACTGTCCACACCTGCAAGGCACACCCAGCGCTGCAACTCCCTGGCTGCAGCACTGGCTGTACACCTGGTCTGCTTGGGGTGTAACGATTGCAGCGCTGGTGATGCAGCACTGCTCAAGTGTGGCCACCAAAAGCGCTGTTATTGGCCTCCAGGGTATTAGGAGGTATCCCAGAATGCCTGCTCACAACGAACCGGAAGAATGGCTGAACTCCGAGCTCCTCTGAGCTGCTTATCTAAAAAACAAACACAGCTCCTGTTTGCTGGAAAGAGCGAGCGGAGGCAGGCAGGGGAATTGCTTTGGAAGGTTCACAGCTGTTTGCTTGAAGAGAGAAGTCACATGGCAGAGGGGGTGGGGGAGTCCGTGTTGAGCAGCTGCTTATGTAGTCTGAAGGCTATTTAGGAGTGCATAATTTGCATTTAGTGAATAAGAGAGGGGTGGGGGAAGGGCTCGAAACTTTTAAATTGATTGCAGGTTGGTGATGTGTATGTTCCAGTTCTTAGAACTTGCAAGGCAGGGAGCTGACAGATCCAAAAATCCACTCTCTCTCTCTTTCCCCCACGTTCCCCCTCACTCCCCTTTTGAAAAGCACGTTGCAGCCACTTGAACACTGGCATAGCTGCCCACAATGCACCACTCCCAACAGCGCTGCAAATGCTGCAAATGTGGCCACATTGCAGCGCTGGTAGCTGTCAGTGTGGCCACACTGCAGCGCTTTCCCTATACAGCTGTACGAAGACAGCTGTAACTCCCAGCGCTGTACAACTGTAAGTGTAGCATACCCTATATTCCAAGTCGCACAGGTTTAACTTCAAATTGGCTTAATTGTTATTAAAAATAAGGAATCAAGTTAAACTGAGGCCTTGGCTACACTGGCACCCTACAGCGCTGCAACTTTCGCGCTCAGGGGTGTGAAAAAACACCCCCCTGAGCGCTGCAAGATACAGCGCTGTAAAGCCTCAGTGTAATCAGTGCCGCAGCTACACCAGTAGAGGATGTGGTTTACATGCAGCTCCGACCACACACACACTTCAAAGCGCTGCCGCGGCAGCGCTTTGAAATTTCAAGTGTAGCCATACCCTAAAACAAGTTCAGGTTTAAATTGAATTAAGCGGTGTCCACAAAGAGTTTTGTATTAGTTTAGCTCAACCAATCAGTTTAAACCAGGTGTTTCTCAAACAGGGGTCACCACTTGCGTAGGGAAAGGGGCCGGGCCGGGCAGCTCCCATTGGCCTGGGGCAGCGATCCGAAGCCAGTGGGAGCTGCGATCGGACGGACCTGCAGACGGGGCAGGTAAAAACATCACCCTGGCCCACCAGGGGCTTTCCCTACACAAGCGGCGACCCCTGTTTGAGAAACACCTGGTTTAAAAGTCACAGGAAAAGGCATTTTGATACAAGTTCATGCATCACACATCCCAAACATATTTAAAAAATTAGTGTGCAATACATAAAGTCAGATACTGACCTTCAGCAATGACCAAGCACAGTCGATGTGTCCATAAAAGATGCCTCTGTGCAAAGCTGTCCATCCAGATTCCTTGTCTTTTGCCAATAAATCCACTCCTTTGGTGTCTGCCAGCCAATCTAGCACACCTTTCTTACCACAGGATGAAGCAAGATGGAGAACATTCCTGCCAAAGGTATCCTTTAGGGTTGCTGCATTGTAGCAGTAAGAAGAGAGAAAGGCCTTGATCTGGCCTTCGCTTCCTCTGGTAACTACAGAAATAATATCTAAAGCATGCTGCAGGGAATGACATTTCAGAGTGCAGTCAGGCAGGATAGAATTCATTCTCACCTTTCTGAAACAGCTCCCTCATTAAGAGGAGCAACCAGTATGAATGCTAAGGCACTCCCTTTTTATGACACAATTAAGTGCTGCAGGAAATTCATGACTCCTAGTATTTAAATTCAGTTTTATACAGCAGCCATGAGAATCTTCATGCAGTTATATTTGGCACTTAATCAAAATATATAAATATAAAGTTATATTTTAAAGTCTTATTTCTCCATTTTATACAACAAAAATCTTGTTATTGTCCATAGAAAATTCCAAGAATCAAAAGGAGTGGGGAGGGGGGTTCCCCCTCCACACTGTCTAATTCTTCTAAATCTCCATAATTGTGAGGGAGACCTGCAAAAAAAGGGATAAAAGAGGAAAGAGACAAATAAGGATTATGCACCACACAATAGACTTTTATACCAAGACTGCACTTGTTTGTGGGGTTTGTTTGTTTGTTTTAAATATAATTGAATTTTGGTAGGCCCAATTTTTGTTATCTATTGCATTGATGTCGCCATATATCATAAAAGCCAGACCTGATTCCTGTAAAAATAAGAAACTTCTCAATCATGCCCCACAGTTACTCCAGTTGGCTGAATCACTCAACAGTCCCCTGGATTATCCAAATGATTTACATAATGCATGAATTAAAAGGACAGTAAAAACTTTAAAGGTAAACTGGGCCATAATCTACATCCACACACAAAATACATGTCATTCTTTAAATGTGTTTGGGGAAGGGAGGAAGATTGCTAAAAAAAAGTAGACAGCAAAGGACTCAAATTTATTCTCACAGAGGAAAAAATACATTTCATATTTCAAGATTCAAATGATTCATTTTCAAGCATCTGACCAGTAAGACTACAAAGGATTCTTAATTATGGGAAATAGCCATGGTTGACAGACACTATAGTATTGTTTTGTTTGTTTTTGAAACGAATAAAATCACACATTAAATAAAGTACAAACAATCACCATTCAAAACCAAAAAAAATCCCAAACATTCAGATAAGTCCATAATCAATTAGAATAGTCAGTGACCTACATACACCACTCTGGAAAATTAAAACTGTTGTTCAATCTGAATTTGAACTCCTATTCAAGCTAAACAAAAAACAACCACAAAATACACAAACTTTAGAACATCAACCTTCTCCAGCACAAACGTCACATTCTGAGCTAGCTGCATGTGTGCAACTCCCTCATTTTAACAGGGTGTCAGAAGTGAACAGTGTTTGGCCCTCCACATCTAGGATTTACAACTTTTTAGCTTATAAATGAAACCTGGGTTTGAAAATCTCCTAGAACCCTGAATGGTATATCCCAAAATGACCAGTACAACCTTTTCACTAGAATTAGGTTAATAATACATCAATGAGTCCTGTAAATATTAACTCAAATATGACAAATTTAAAGTAGCTGTGTTAGCACCTCATAAGCAATAGCAGTGCTTCTCAAAGCCAATCAGATACTTGTTCAGGGAAAGCCCTGGTAGTCTGGGCCGGTTTGTTTACCTACGGTGTCCGCAGGTTCAGCTGATCGCGGCTCCCACTGGCTGCGGTTCGCCACTCCAGGCCAATGTGGGCTGCAGGAAGCAGCACGGGCCAGCCACAGCCCCCATTGGCCTGGAGCGGAAAACCGCGGCAAGTGGGAGCCCGTGATCGGCCAAACCTGCAGATGTGGCAGGTAAACAAACTAACTCGGACTGCCAGGGGCCTTCCCTGAACAAGCGGCAGCCCGGCTTTGAGAAGCACTGAGCCATAGCATTCATCACAGCTCTGCATATCCCAGAACGTTAATTAACTTAGCTGCCCATCACTTTGTGAGGCAGGGAAGTAATATCACCACTTTACAGACAGGAAAAAGGTTAGATCTTTTGCCCAACGTCAACACAGGAAGACTGTGGAAGAACCAGGAACAGAACACAGATATCCCGATTCCCAATCCTTGTCCTTATCCCTCTTTATCATCTTACTGGCAGAAATACTCACAGGAAGCAATTGTTATAGAACATTTGCAAAAAAATGAATTCTGAGCTCAAATGTGACTTGCAGCAGAAACATGGATCTAAATAAACAGTATTAATCCAAACGATCTCATGTGAAATGTGCCCAAAGTTAAATAATCCCCCAAATATTAAATGCAACAAATTTATGGGGAATAAACTAATCTACAGACCAAACTTGTGCAGAGCGTATTTGCTAAACAATGTCAAATAGCAAGTAATTTTAAGAAAAACAAACAGAGTACATTTTTAGTAAGTTATTCACTACGAATTATTCACTCTGCTCTATTTAACAGTAACATTCAGAAATATTTCATAAATCAAAAGAAATTGCAACAATCTAATTTACATTTGTTCACCATCATCTATATGCCACACTATATAGACATTCTACAAACAGACCCAGTGCTAGACCTGAGGTGCAGACAAATTCAGTTCTGTATTGGATATTTATAGATTCCAAGCCCAGAAGGAACCATTGTGATCATCTAGTCGGACCTCCTGTATAACACAGGCTGTTTGAACTACAGCACATCTTTCAGAAAAACACACAATCTTGATTTAAAAATTGCCAGTAATGGAGAATCCACCACAGTCCTGGGTTAATTGTTCCAATGGTTAGTTATCTTCACTGTTAAAATATGTACACCTTATTTTCAGTCTGAGTTTGTCTAGCTTCAACTTCCAGCCACTGGATCATGTTATACCTCTATCTGCTACACTGAAGGACTCATTATCAAATATTTGTTCCTCATATAAGTACGTACAGGATGTGATCAAGTCACCCCTTATCCTTTCTTTGATGTGGGAGTGTGCCACAGTCACCCTTTCTAGAATGATATGCATAAGAGAACTGACCCAGTATTAGATATTGATAAGGAAGTCTTCATTCAGTGGGCACTAGCCCACCTCCTTATTCCAAGGAAGTGGAAGAGATGTTTGAGAACCATGATAGCCGCCAAAAATAATATACTAGAAATATGAAACTACACCCTGCACAGATACAGAGATAAGCGCTCTCTTATGAATACTTCCTTTCCTTTATAAAGCATTTTGAGATCTACAGACAAAATGCATTATAGAAAAGCTAAGTATTATAATTAATCTAATATCATACTTTAATATTGGACCTTGGTTCAAAAATGATAAAGGGAAAAATATACATATAAAAAGCTTTAGCTGTGACACATCTATGAGAACCCTGCATTTTCCCTCTCCTTCACTATGCTTCAAAGAATTCTTCAAAGTTTATAATTAGTGCTATGACTGTACACAGCATTGCATGCCATATGATGGCATTAATACAAAATTGACAAACTATAATGTCATTGCCAGCTTTTATATTACAGACCACACATGGAAAGATCTATGACCAAGCACATTTCAAATAGCACCAATTGCAAAGACACTTTTGTTGGAGATACTCCTGAGATAAGAAAGCACATAGGGTAAGGAAAACAGGAAAAGATGCCAAATTTTTATTTTTTTTTAAAAAAAGGGGGGGGAGGCAGAAAAATCAACAGAGACAGACACAGACTTACTGTGGACAGACAGACCAAGTATTAAAAAAGGAAAGCAAAACTACATGGCTAGGAAGTCATGTACAATACTGCATAACAAGAAACCAAGAGACAAGCAGAGAGTTACATTAAACAGACTAACACAGCTGCTACTCTGAAACCATTAAACTAATTCTATTCGGATTACATTTGCTGCAAAAGTGCAGAATTTTGACACTACAGAATTATTTTCATGCAAGTCAGTTCAACCCTCCTTTATTACAGCATTACAAACAGGGTTGCATGCACTATTAGCGCATTAATACACCTCTTGGGTGTTTTATGAGGCACAAGATTGTATATATCTCCAAGGCAAATATTAATAGATCAATAAAAGCAAACAGTTATATTATTATAGTGCTCAAAAACAGGTTAGGAATTCTACATATTTTTTTTTTAACTTAACAGGTCCCCAAGCCAAAGTTTATAAATTAAGGCCCCAATACAGCAACTGATCGTCATGCCTGTGTGAAACGCTATTGACTGCAATGGGACTCTGCACAGATGCATGAGTCTACCCACATAGATTCCCAGTCAGAGGATCAGAATCTAAACAGAAAACATATCGGAAATGGACAGAGAGGGGAGAGAAGTAGCACAAGTGTGTGGTGTTGTTTTGTAATTCTGTTTTTGTATAGTGCATAAGCCATTGTCTATTTCTCTTTCTGTCCTATGACAGCTGCCTATATTTCTCTTTTGATCATTAACCCTTATTTTAATTTGTGTTATAACATTAGCCTTTTTTCTTTTTTAAACCTGCAGTTATTGAGCTTTATATTCTGTCAATAAAAACTAAAACCCCATGCCTTTTTTTAAAAAAAATTTGTTGTTACAAAAGGCCTGGAACATCAGTGTTAACTCTTTTTGAAGAGTTTCCAATTTTAACATACTCTTTCATTACAGAAAATAGCTTGCAGCAAAGAGAGGAGGAATTAAAAAGAACAAGTAGCAAGAGTATCATGAAGATGTTTTATAGTTTATATTGCGGGATTGTTTCTAAATCCTCACCCACGCAAAGACTCTGAGGACTTGTCTTCACATACAGGGCTACTGCAGTGCAGCTGCACTGCCGTAGCACTTTAGTGAAGATACTCCTACACTTCCAATAAAACTTCTCCCATCAGTGTAGTTAATTCATCTCCCCGGGAGGCGGTACCTATGTCAGTGGGAGAAATTCTCCCATCAACATTGTGTTGTCTACATCTGGGGGGCAGGAAGGTGTTTCAGTATAACTAAGTCACTCAGGGGTGTGGACTGTTCACACTCCTGAGCGACATAGTCATACTGACATGGGTTGGTAGAGTAGACCTGGCCTTAAATATCACTGGCTTTTTCCAGGAGCACAGATCCTCTCACTAAACTCCGCAGCAGCCCAGGTGAAGAAGAGAGATCTTACAACTGCTGCCCCTCAGGAGTTGCCTAATGGCAACAAGCACGTGGGACTATTTCAGAGCTTGGTGAATCAGGCAGCACACAAGCACCCTCATTCACCATCTTACATCAGACAGCCTGAAGGGGGCACATTCTCCCAACCTCAATTCCTTCTCCTGAACTGCAGAGTTCTGTATGTCATCAGAACTGTTTGGGTAGAGGAAAAGATGACTAAAATTGCTGGAGTTGCAGCCAACAATTGACTCAGTTCTTTATTAGCATCGCACATAGAAAGTCTGGTCCATTTTTGCTTGTCACTTTTCAAAGTAGGTAACAGTGAGACTGCTCAAGTGAGCCAAGTTATGTATGTGTTTGCAAGATCAAGGCCACGGTTATCATTACTCAGAAATTTTCCCTATTCTCTCTTCACTATATTTATATATTAAAGGCAATTTTTCACCACAAAAAGCTCTAATCAAAGGTCAAATATAATCTAAATATAATCTGATCAATAAATTAAATCTTGTGTAACAATGTAAATTTGAAGCAGCCTTTAAGCAATTTAACCCCAAAGGTATTCACAAAATTAATCTATATTAATATGCAGCGTGTAAAGAATCTGTGACAATGAAAAGGGGTGGCTGCATGTGCAGGAGAGAGAGGGGTAGGGACTGATGGGATAAATTAAATAGAATATGATATTAAGAGAGAAAGATTTGAGGGGAGATTAGGAAGAGAAAGACAGAAAGTTAGGGAGAATGTAGAGAATGCAATGCAGAGTACGAAGGAGAGAGGTAAGTAGGTGGAGAAAACAAATACCGGAAATCACTGCAAGAAAAGAAAGGACTATGTGAAGTGAAGCAAGAAAGCATAAAACCATGAGTGCATTAATCAGAAAACTGACTGACATTATTACAAATATCACCAAACTTTTGTTCTCTTGAATTGCAGGGAGATGGTTTAGGGAGCACTGTGGCACAATTATTTTTCACCCTAGCTAATAAGTGCTTAAATAATACAGCAATGCGCACTATATGTTTAAAAAGAGAGAGTGAGAGATTAGCTAGACAATTTAGTTCTTGGGGTAGCAGTGTCAGGTAAATATTATAAGTCCTGTTTTATGTTAGGCACAAGTTACAGTATCATTTATGATCTGCAGGGCATCTAACAAGACACACAAGTACATAGATGAAACATTTAAAACAATATTTCAATGAATGCACTAAAATTCTTGAACAGAAAATGAGGTTTGAAGCTCTGTTTGCAGTATTATTGTAGCTCTGTTAGTCCCAGAATATTACAGAGACAAGGTGGGTGAGGAAATAGCTTTTATTGGACCAATTTCTCTTGGTGAAATAGACAAGCTTTCAGAGCGCTTTTCTTCAGGTCTGACATTCAAGATGACTTTCGGAACTAACCTAAGAGTACCATGATTAAAGAAAACATGAGTACCTTACATGTAAACAGTATCTCTTCAAATTCTTCCTGTTCATGCAAAGTGTTGAAAGTCATTTATAATTTAACAGAGAAGGAAAAAAAAGTTGAAGCAATCTGGATAGAGAGCACACCTGTTATAATTTGGAAGACGGCACAAACCTATCACGTTGCATCTGAAGAAGTGAGTTTTTTTTACCCATGAAAGCTTATGCCCAAATAAATTTTGTTAGTCTTTAAGGTGGCACCACACTCTTTGTTGTTTTTGTGGATCCACACTAACACAGCTATCCCCTGATACTTGAGAAACATTTCAGTATACTAAAGATTAAGATCATTACACTTTGGGCTAGACACTAATGAAACGTTTTGGTATTTAATTACTTGTAGTTAAATTTCTCTCTCTTATTTTGGCAAATACTGGGCATGCTGTAGAGGCAGAACATCTAGCCCCAAGGAAAGGAACAGCAGCATGCTGCTCTTCTCCTTGATAGCCTCTGCAATGTTCCAAATCCCTACCAACCTAAGGAACAAGGGATCAAGACCCAGACCTAAATCTCATTCTTCATGAGCCCAGACCCCCATCAATTTGCTTTTTTATTTAACAATTATTATTATTTAATTTAGCTAGGTTTTAGTTCTCAAAACATTTTCTAGTATTTCACTATAATTGCAAACCCTTTCCAAAGTAGTAATTATTCCAGTGAATAATTCAAGCTCAAATAAAATGATTTCAGAATGAACACAAAGCATATTTTGATACTCTCTGGTCCAAAGAAAAGGTCTTAATGTTTAGCTCATTTTTAATATTAAAAAATGTTTGCATAATCTTTAAAACTGTCTTCCATATTATAGTAGTATGATTGCCATCAAAACTGCTTCATTACACAGAAGCGTTTTGTCCTGACGGTCTCTTTAGGGTGGTATAAGTGGTTGTTCAAACAGCATCAAGTAACATGAACATTACATACGTAGCTATTGAAACTTCCTCAAAAAAAAAAAAATGACACCAAATCGGGGGTTAAAAATAGAGAGCCCATTTGTAAGTGAACAGAGTTGCAAACAGGCACAAAAATAAATAAAAAAAATCACAGTGCATGTCCTGACTTTACATTGGAACATTTTCATCATGATGTAGAGCTGCTCTAACTCAAAGCTATTACATATAAATAAATCATAACCCAAACACGTAAACACCAGGATAACATGCTGCAATTAGTTTTCAACACCATGCAACTAATTTGACATAACTTCTCCTTCCTCTGTCTTTACTGCTGCAAAAGGGAGGGAGGAGGAGGAGAAGGCAGCTCTAGCCCACTTGTTCAATGTTCATTAGTCTCGCTGTTAATCTCATCACTGTTAATGAATACCGTAAAGAGAAAGGTCTGTACTTAATTCATAACAAAATAAAACATCAAAATGGAGCACAATTATTTAATTGACTTTACCAAAGTATCTTGAAATGACTCCATTTTACACAAATTGAATCCATTTGTCAGAACTAATAAAATACAGATGCTGAAGCCTTTTAAATATAAAAAGGAATGTTGCATGTGGTGCATTTGGAAATGGTCAAAATTATTCAGACTTAATATTGTGTATTAAAATACACACATGCACACACGCACACACACACTCTACAACTTCCCCCTACTGGAACCATATGCTGGACCCTTGATTTAGCTCTGTGTATCAAACAATGTTCACAGCTTATAATATATTCTGGTGAACCAACCATACTTTTTTCAACATTTCATTGAATTTAAAATTATTTGGTGGATTTACCACTTAAAGTGTGCAATTCATAAATGAATTCAGTACATGTGCTACCAAATATCTGTTATTAGGAAACTTTTATCTGAAATGCATTATTTATTATTTAAAAAGGTGGGTGATTTGTCTCAAGACTGGCAGCTATGCCAATCTCCTCAGCGGAAAGAGGAGTGAGACTAAACTAAAGAAAAGGTGGTGGTGGAGTACCAGGGCAACCCAGAAAGGTCACTGGTTCCTTGAACTCTATTAAAAAGTTTCATCACTTTGGTACTTCGCCAAGAATGTTTCTGTATGCCGGGTTTGAAGCCAACATCGCTGGAGGCCACTGCCAAAAGGTCTAGAATAAATAACGCGAGAGCCCATGAAAGGAAGAGGACTTTCAAGGCTGTTTGTCTGTCGGGATAAGGACAGCTGCCCAGATCCCTCCGGTGGTCGCTTTAAGGATTTCAAAGCGTCCGTGCCAGGCAGGGGTATATGTCTGGGATACGGGGCACGCACCTCCCCACTCAGGCTCCTGTGGGAGGGGGCTGACAGGGGAGAGCTCGCACTGCTCTCCTCCCGCCCCTCCCTGCCGCTGTCTGTCCGTCCTTCCTCCCCTCCTCCCCCGTGTCTCGTCCCCTCACACCCGCCTATGACTCTCTCCTGGGGGAGTTCGCGTCCCTTTCCCCTCGGGCCCCCTCTCCGCCTCCCGGCCAGCGCCGCCCACTGGCTGCCTCGCCCCTTCCTCTCTGCCCCCCGCCCGCCGCATCGGCAGGACTCTGCCCCGCCTCACCAGTCGCTAGATGAAAGGGCTCGGACAGGGTCGGCGGGACGCGCGCGGCGCGGCGCGGGGACTCATCCTCAGTGACTCCCACTCAGGGCCAGGCCGCTCGTGCGAAGAAGCGACAGCCACGGCTACATCTCAGAGCCGGGGGCAGGACAGGGAACAGCTGCTGAGTGCCCACACCGAAACAAGAGCGCACAGGATTGGCGGGAGCGCTGTGTATCCCGCACGCCTATTGGCTGACGGTAGCCACCGCTGTGGCCAGCGCGTTCCAGCCGGGAGCCAGGAGTGACTGTCTGGCACGCGGGGTCAGGGGGCGGGCACCGGGGTGGGTGCGCGTGGCGGTGCAGGGCTGGGCGCGGCGGTGCAAAGTCCAGCATACTGGGCAGCGAGCTTTGACCTGCTTTGCTGTGCTCCTCCTAGGAGTGTGCCACCGGTAGCACTTTCTGCTACCTATAGATTGTTAGAGGTGCTTAGCACACGCCTACAGGTAGCAGTTTCTTACAGTATATTCCATGAGAAATTGCTATGTGTAGCAAAGTACTATCTGTAGCAGTTAGTGATACATATAGATCAGGGGTCGGCAAGCTTTCAGAAGTGGTGTGTCGAGTCTTCATTTATTCATTCTAATTTAAGGTTTTGCGTGCCAATAATACATTTTAATGTTTTTAGAAGGTCTCTTTCTATAAGTCTTTAATATTTACTTTACATACAACAATAGTTTAGTTATATAAGGTTTTTTAAATGTTTAAGAAGCGTCATTTAAAATTAAATTAAAATGCAGAGCCGCCAGGACCGGGGCAGTGTGAGGGCCACTGAAACTCAGGTTGCCTACTGCTGGTATAAATTGTAAGAAGCACCTTCTGTAAAAAGATGCTACTTTATTTGTACATGCTTGTCAGGGTTCCTTCCCAACTCTGAACTTTAAAGTTCAGACATGGGGACCTGCATGAAGACCCCCTAAATTTATTTCTACCAGCTTAGGTTAAAAACTCGCCAAGGCACAAATCCTTCCTTGTACCTTGAATTAGGTAACGCTGCCACCACCAAGTGATTTAAACAAACATTTAAGGAGGGCCACTTGGAGCCTTGCCTTCCCCAGATATCCCCCAAGTCACTACACCCCTTTTCCTGGGCAGGCTTAAGAATAAGATCCTCACTAATTGATTCAGGTGAATACAGACCCAAATCCTTGGATCTTAAAACAATGGAAAACCAATCAGGTTCTTAAAAGAAGAATTTTAATTAAAGAAAAGGTAAAAGCTTGGGCGGCTCCAGGCACCAGCATGCCAAGCGTGTGTCTGGGGCGGCAAGCCACGGGGGGGCGCTCTGTTGGTCGCCGCGAGGGTGGCAGGCAGGATGCCTTCGGCAGCATACCTGCGGAGGGTCCGCTGGTCCCGCGACTTCGGCGGACCTCCCGCAGGCGTGCTGCCGAATCCGCAGAACCAGGGACCTCCCACAGGCAAGCCGCCGAAGGCAGCCTGCCTGCCATGCTTGGGGCGGCAAAATACCTAGAACCGCCCCTGGGTAAAAGAATCACCTCTGTAAAATCAGAGTGGTAGGTACTTTACAGAATAACAAAAGACTCAAGAACACAGAGGATCTCCCCTCTAGGCAAAACCTTAACATTACAAAACCAGGTATAAACCTCCCTCTTAGACAAAGGAAATCACAAGCCAAAATAAAAGTAAGCTAACACATTCCTTCACTAGTACTTACTAATACTAATGGAGTTGGATTGCTTGCTTTCTTGATCTGTCTCTAGCAAGCACACAGAACAGACAGACAAAGAACAGACGAAAACAAAGCCTTCCGCCCCCCCCCCCCAAACCCCAAGATTTGAAAGTATCTTGTCCCTTTATTGGTCCTTTTGGTCAGGTGCCAGCTAGGTTATCTAAGCTTCTTAACCCTTTACTAGTAAAAGGCCTCTGGCCAGGAGGGATTTTATAGTACTGTATACAGGCAGGTTGTTACCCTTCCCTTTATATTTATGACAATGCTTGAAAACTGTTATCTTAATCATTAAGATTTTGAATAGAGTAAAAAGATCCTAATTTATTTGTACATGCTTGAAAACTGTTGTCATATTTCTATGCCATTATCTCAATCATTAAGATTTTGAATAGATCCTACTTTATTAGTACATGCTTGAAAACTGTTATCATATTTCTATGCCATTATCTCAATCCTATGCCATTATCTCAATCATTAAGATTTTGAATAGAAACTTATCCGGAACTGATCCCTGGAGAACCCCACTTGTTATGCCCATCTTATTTATCATTATGTCCATCTAGGTTTCATTTCCATAGTTTGTTTATGAGAAGGTCATGGGAGACAGTATCAAAAGCCTTACTAAAGGCAAGGTATACCACATCTACTGCTCATAGGCTTGTTACACTGCTAAAGAACGCTATCAGGTTGTGTTTTACATGTGAGACTGCTTGAAATACCTTTTTTAGTAAAGTTGGACCTGTCACTGCTGCAAGTAGCACAGTCTTACAGATTGCAGTTTCATACACACACTTGTGTATGAAACTGCAAACTGTAGGGATGTGCTACTGGTAACACTGCAATGTGAAGAGGCTAATTCCTACAGGCAGCAGTTTCTCACACCACCGGCATGTGAAACTGCTATCTGTAGAAATCAGCTACATCAGATGGGCTTTTTTTTTTAGCAAAGTTGAACCTCTCGCTGTTGTGGGTAGCACAGTCCTACAGATAGCATTTTCACATGCACACTTGTGTATGAAACTGCTAACTATAGGGATGTGCTACCTGTAACACTGGAATGTGATTAAGCTAATTCCTACAGGCAGCAGTTTCTCACACCATCAGTATGTTAGACTGCTATCTGTAGGAATCAGCTACAGTGGCAGCAGGTCATAACCCCTTGCCAATGATAAGTGGCCATAACACAGCAGTCTTCCCCAGTGAGTGGGGCTAGATGATGACAGGCAGTAGCCACTGAGGCAAGGTGGGTTAGAGGGTTGGGGGTTCTCCTGGGAGGGGAAACCCAGAATAAGGGGTTACTGCAGGGGCAGCACCCCAAGGTAAAGGACACTGGGATCTGGCAGGAACACGGGTGCCCGCGGCAGATGAGACACTGGCCAGTAGGAGGCTATCTGTATGCTGGAGTGCTAATTCCCAAGACGACCAGCAGGAGGTGCTGTGCTGGTGAGTCTCGACCTCTCTACAGTGCCATTGGATTAGAGGAGCTTTTGTGGCAAGAACCACCAGTAGAGCAATATATGTGTAATATAAACTATGTTAAAAACTCCCACCTTAACCTATTACTTCTCAATTCATGAGGATAAAAGAACTAACGTACTGGATACCAGTAATATTCTAAAGGTTAACTTTTCTTTGTGGGTCAATTGGACAAATCTGTACAAACGAATGAAGAAAAATAACCAAATTACCAGACTGAAATCACACAGGTCCAAGTTCAGACACACAGTTTGGCTATTTTACATCAGGGATCTGAAATAGAGTATCTGCACAAGCAGAACAAATTATAGCACATCATTGGTATGATATTCTTAAAGGATGGGCCCCCAATTATTCTTTTCATTATTCTGATAAGTTGAATGTTAATTGTAATGTCTGGTATATTCTGTTAGATGCTGAAACCACCAGCTCAGGTTGGTTCAAAAAAATTATATAGTCTTGAGACAATTACATAAAGTGTGACCCATTCAGTACCTCTGGATTGAAGGGTCATTTGCAGGTCATTGTACAGCTGAAGAATGAAATTGTTTCTTTTCTTTATTTACTATCAAATGAACAAACCAAACTTCACTGTTCTAACATTGTAACTCCTCTTTGCAGCCCAACTTTTTAAATTGTTCATTACACTTGTTGTAATAAGATTCCATATTGTAACTAAAACACTATTTTAAAATGCTTACTCCATTTTGCAAAATACTGCTGTAACCTCATTAATTTAGTTCAGTGGATGGTTAACAATGCATTATAAGAAGTTTGATCCCATTGCCACAACCACCCCCGTCTGACCTGTTTGCTACCCAGCATACACTGCCAAACCAAAGCTTCCCAAAATACAGTGAGTGGACAGTGGGATATCTATTCATGGTGCACCTCACTGTGAATCTATAGAAGTGCTTCTGGTGAGTACCTTGACTGTTGAGTCATGGAGTCCAGGAGGCATGCAGAAAAGTGACATAGTAACGGTAGTGACTCTGTGGTGACATAACTTGAGTCAACCCATACTTAAACTGTAGATATGGCCTTAGGTATATTAAATGTTTGGGCATATGAGGGCAGACTAAGAATCATTCAGATGTTTAGGCTCGAGGCATTGGAACTGACTTTATTGCCCCCTACAGGCTCAGGATCAAAGAGGCACAAAAAATATATCATTTATTTATTAAAATTTCTTGACTCGAGGGTGTATAACTCATGATTTTAGAATTCTTGTGGTTATAAAGGTTTGAGGGGAGGGATAGCTCAGTGGTTTGAGCATTGGCCAGCTAAACCCAGGGTTGTAAATTCAATCCTTGAGGGGGCCACTTCGAGATCGGGGGCAAAATCAGTACTTGGTCCTGCTAGAGAAGGCAGGGGGCTGGACTTGATGACCTTTCAGGGTCCTTTCCAGTTCTATGAGATAGGTATATTTTCATATTATCTTGAGGTTGTAGATATGTGTTCATTATATTAAAAAGAAAAACTATGAATGGGTTGAACAAAGAATTAGATCAGTCGCTCAGGATAAGTAGATTGGCTATTAGCCAAGATAATCAGGGATGCAGGCCCATGCTCTGCATGTTCCTAAAACATTCTTTGACTGCCAGATGCTGGGAGTGGACAATGGGATGGTTCAATGAGTCATTGCCTGGTCTGATCATTCCCTTAGAAGTACCTGGCATTGGCCACTGTCACAAGACAGGATGCTAGATTAGGCGAACTATTGGTCTGACCACCAATATTTACACCACTGGTGGATTGGAGTGGAAGTCAGATGATCCAACAGAATAAACATCTGCTCTAAAAATGAGAAGAAAATATTAGAATTAAAAATTCAGGGAATCCCAGCAACAGATAAGACAACTTGGGAAACTGCTCGGAGACTCTATGCATTCAGATACAGTGATAAGGGATTCTTTGTTTCTGAGGGGATATATGTAAAATGTTTCACTGAATTAAGTCTCAAGGATTATCTACACTGGCACGTTAAAGCGCTCTAACTTGCTGGCTCAGGTGTGTGAAAAATCACACACACACACACACCGAGTGCAGCAAGTTTGAGCACTTTAAAGCGCGAGTGTGGAGAGGCTCAGCTCCCAGTGCTCGGAGCTAATCCCCTGGTCGAGGTGGATTACCAGGAGCACTGGCACCTGCAACAGCGCTTTGAACTTTGTAGTGTAGACATAGCCTCAGTAGGTTAGATCAGACAAAGAGGTGATGCATTGACTAGGTATTGGGATGCATGTGCCTTTAAGAATCCAACCCTGGGAAGCCGATGCTGAGAGGTGCTGTCTGTGAGAGGGAAAATAAAGCCCCTCTGCCTCCCAACCATTTTTGAAAACACTGGTCTCCCAGTCACACTAGGGTAACTGTTACCCCGTGCCCCTGCCTGTGCTGGGTTTTGCCCTCTGTCACCCTCTGCCAGTGCCTCACCACGAGCTTAACTCCTGCTCCTCCCCCCCCCGCCCTGATTTTTGCCCTTTAGCCTCTCTCCTAATCCTGCCTCCCCTGACCAGTCAATTTCCGCCCTCTGCTCCGACCCTTGGCACCCTCCTCCTCCAATTCATCCCCTTTGCCACATTTTAACCCCTGTAAATAGCAGTCAGAAGATTTTTACGGCTAATAAGGGCAGGGTGAAGGGCAGTGGCTTCAGCAGATGTTAGTGAGCATGCTCAGTTCGTGTGAACATACAAAAAAGCCACTTTGCTCAAATAAAAAGGACTGTTGCCTTCCCAACAAACTATTTTGCAAAGCAGTGGTGTCTCAGTGCCACTGCGGTAACTGTTACCTCCTGTGCTGGGTTTTGCCCTCTGACACCCTCTGCCAGCGCCTCACTCCTGGTCTTAACTCTGCCCCTCCCTTCCTGATTTTCCCTTTAGCCCCTCTCCTACTGCTGTCTCCTGCTGCTTCACCCCCTAGACCAGTAAATTTCCATCCCCTGCTCAGACCCTGGCCACCTTCCCCACTCCAATTCACCCCCTTTGCCCCTTTTTAACCCCTGTCAAAAGCAGTCAGCAGAATCCTATGGGCATAAGGGCAGGCTGAAGGGCAGTGGCTTCAGCAGATGTACTGAGCATGCTCAGATGAACTGCACATGCTCAGTACACCATAAGTAGCATGCAGACGGTTCATTGCTGCAGGTGCCATGGGCACGGGCAGGACTTTTCTAGGGACGGAGAGATGTCAGCCTGCTCCTAGAGAGCCTGCTTTAATGTACGGGAGGAGAAGCAGCACATTGCCAACCTCAAAGATCCAAAATCACGAGTCAGATCCACCCCTCCTTCGAAAAAGAGATTTGTTGGGTTTTGTTTGTTTGAAGTTATTGGAGTCTAACAGTGGTAGCAAAAGTGTAAACAAATAAGGTGCATGTGTTTTTACAATGGTGTTGTCATCTAACCTTGCTAATTGCTGTTGAAGATGTTAATCATGTAAACAATAGCTCACACATAAGCTCCAGGGTGGGGTGTTATATTATTTGTATAGGCAACTTGACCCTTGCAACTCTACCAATGCTACCAGTGGTGGAAGCTGTTGTGGAGCAAAAGGATTTTTACCACTGTGTTATCCGACCCTACTAACGTGGCCTGTGTGCATAGGTGCTGACTTCCCCACTTTCCCATGGGTGCTTGACACCCCCCCCTTGCCCCCAGCTGCCCCCTACCCCACCCCTGCCCCACCCCTCCTGAGCCCTGTCCCACCCCCTTTCAACCCCTTCCCCAAAGCCCTGCCCCTATTCCAACTCCTTCCCCAAATCCCCGGTCCGGCTTCTCCTCTTCCCCACCTCCTCCCCTGACCAAGCCATGTTCCCACTCTTCCCCTTCCCTCCCAGATCGTGCTAACACTGCCGAACACCTGTTTGGTGGCGGCCGGGCAGGAAGCGCTGGGAGGTAGGCGAAAGAGCGGGGACGCACGCGCTCAGGGGAGGAGGAGGAAGAGGTGGGGCAGGGGGTGAGGGGAGCTTGGCTGCCAGTGAGTGTGGAGCACTCACTAATTTTTCTCCATGGGTGCTCCAGCCCCAGAGCACTCACAGAGTCAGCACCTATGCCCGTGTGGTCTGGCTTCTGTACTCCACTGCACAAAGGTCATGTTTGCCAGAAGTCATTTACCTGTATAAATCATGAGGGTATTGTTGCAGGGGGGCAACAGTTGGGGTTCGTTTGCCCGGTGTGCGTATCCCCAATGACCACACCGGAGTGGAGAAGCAAGTATCTTTATTTGAGTCAAATAAGGTGCAAGGAGATATACAATCTCAGATCATGCCCACATCACTATCCTCTTCCCCACCTTATATACCCCACTTGTTTACAAAGATGTTCACAGGTGCCACAATTCATCATTTACAATTCATTAAGTACCGGATCCTTTAATTAAACTATATCCTTTACCCACACTACAGAGCCCCCCTTTGCTCGATTACATTTTATTCCATAAACAAAAGAACAAAAGAAAATGATAAATGATTACATGTACTCATGCTAGCTTTAAAGGAACATATTGATTAATCTAAGGGGCAATTCAAGGGCGATGGCAGGCCTGAGAATGTAAACTTTTAACCCCAAGCCATATTTCCAGTTATTTGGGGCCTGGCCCCCCCCCCAACAATCCCCCCTTTGAGAATACTCAAAGGCCTTCCGTTGAGTTTTCTCATATTCATTACTTAGAACAAGGTTGAAAGGTAGGCCACCCGATGTTGGCAGCGAGACTGCCCTAAAGGGGTACATTTCTGTTGGCTGACGGAGGGCAGAAAGACAACTTTTACAGCAAGGCACTCCTATCTGCAGACCACAGCAGAAGAGCAAAGCAATCGCTATCACCACTAGCAGGGAGGTAAAAATACTTTTAAGCCACCCAAACCAATTACCAAAACCCCAAGAACCCCACCAATCATTGTCACTATTTTGCATTATGTGAGTGACAATGTCACGCAACTTAGCTAGTCTATTTTCAATGCTTTGGCTGTGATCAGAAAGGTTAAAGCAACAGAGACCCTTAAATTCCTCACAGCCATGATTATGCCTTAAGAGGAGGTAGTCTATTGCAGCGCGATTTTGGAGCACCCCTTCTCGGACCCCTGTGAGTTCCAAGGCCAAGTCAGAGATTAAAGTGGAAGTTAGCTTAATGGACTTGGCAAGGACACAGGCCACTTTAGCAAGCTGGAGTTCTGCATCTAAGGCCAGGCCTGGGACTCCGACCAATGAAGTAGCAAGGGCTATGGCCTGAGACTTAGACACCAAATTTACCTTAGAATCACAGGTTTCGTCCAGAGGCAGGCCACGCCAAGTCCTCCAGGCTTAGGTAGGTCCAGGTGTCTTTAAAACTAGAGCATGGCCAGGGACAACCCCCATGGTTAATCGTCCGAGAGAACAAGGGCCTCCCGAACTGTTAGCTGGGACCTAGGTAAATGTAGTTAGTCCGCAGAGCAAAAACCACCCACAGGGAAGGTATAAGTGTGCATAAAAATAAGAAGTCGGGGTTGGGGAAACAGAACAATTCATTTCATGGTTGGTTAAATTAGTATCAACCTTCCGTACCCCTACAATAGTAAAACAGGAAGTAACATTTGAGGACATGGCCATTAGCCTAATCTGAAGACGATGCTGGTTCGTATAGGGCTTAGGATTTGAGATAGAGCCAAACTTAGCTAGATGTCCAGCTGTCAATTTAATATTGAAACCAGCAAGTTCAGTATATTTGTGAATTTCTTGCAAGGGCATAGCCACCCCCACAAAACAAGTAGTAAGTACAGACCCTAAAGTGTAACCGCTCCCTACACAAAAGTGGGAAGAATTAGAGGCTGTGACAGCTAAGAGGGCCCACCAGTTATTTTCTGGGGAGCGGAAGGATAAAGGGGCCAGCTGTCCAGAAAGAGTAAACACCCATACAAGTATTAAAAACGTGGCCAAATTAGAGTGATTTGCGTTTAAACAATAGCTTGAGTCCCAAATCTTCCGATTCTCCGGTTCCGGTAGGCTGAACCGTCCACTGCTTAGTGTCTGGATTCTGCGGTGGAGGTACAGCTTTTAGTCGGGAGTAGTGAATCCAGCTCGTGTCCCTCTACTTTCGCCACCGTGTGGGAAACCAGTAAGACGAGATAGGGTCCTCTCCACTTTTCCTGGAAGGGTTCATCCTTCCAGGTACGGACGAGGACGAAGTCACCTGGCTGTAGGGAATGGACAGGCACATCCAAAGGGAGTGGCTGAGAGTCCTTAATGTACCTGTAAAAAGAACATAAAACAGCAGACAGAGAACACATATACTGAGACAAATATCCACACCCAGCCTCCCATTCCCCTAGCAGGATCGGGTACCATTCATAGGCCATGCCCTTCCAAACATAATCTCGAAGGGGCTTAAACCAGTTCTACCCTTAGGAAGAGCCCAAATGCAAAGTAAAACCAAGGGTAGGGCATCAGGCCACTTTAAAGACGCTTCCTGACATATTTTGGCTAGGTGCCTCTTGAGGTGCCTCTGGACAATTTTTGAGGTGAAGTGTGTTCCCTGGTCAGACTCCATCCATCGAGGCAGGCCAAATCTAGGAAAAATCTCTTTGACAAGTTTAAGAGCCACAGTCTTAGCAGTGTTATTTCGGCAAGTTGGGCTGAGGTTCCAGGGGGCAGGCTTTTTGCCTCCACAGTTTCATGGAGGGACACAACAGCATAGCCAGCCCTTCTAAGTCCATTTACAACAGTGCTACTGCCATCCGTGTACCACTCATAGTCTGCGTTAGGAAGAGGTTGATCTTTTAAATCCTGATGGCTGGAATACTGGGCATCTATAACTTCCAAGCAGTCATGTTCTTGGCCCTCTGTTTCTGGCAGCAGGGTGGCCGGGTTAAGGGAGGGGCAAGCCTGCAGGGTAACTTCGGGGTTCTCTAAGAGCTTAGCCTGATACCGGGCTACCCGAGCTTGGGTGAGCCAGAGACCCCCCTTTGTGTCCAGTAAGGCTTGAGTATAGACTTGCACAGCCCCCGCCCAAAGTCAGTTTTTCTGCTTCCTCTAACACCAGAGCTGTAGCTGCAACTGCCCGTAAGCATGCCAGCCACCCCTTAGCAACCTGATCTAATTGTTTGGAGAAATAAGCCACTGGACATTTCCAAGAGCCCAATAACTGTGTAAGGAGTCCCAGGGCCCCCCTTTCGTTCATGTACATACAATTGAAAGGGTTTAGAAAGATCGGGCAGACCCAGGGCTGGGGCTTCCATCAATTTTCTTATTATTAAGGTAAAGGCATTATTTGCCTCTGTTGTCCAGTAAAATGGTTTTTAATCAGTACCTTTAACACGTTCATACAGTGGCTTAGCTAGCAGTCCAAAATCTGGAATCCATATGCGGCAAAATCCTGCCATTCCCAGGAATGCTCTGAGCTGCTTGCAATTCCGGGGAGTAGAGACTCGACAAATAGCTTCAAGCCTCCCCCCTGAGAGTTGGCATTCCCCTTGTCTGATCTGGAAGCCTAGGTAATGTACTTCGGGGAGGGCAATTTGGGCTTTATTTCTTGACACGCGATACCCCCGCAGCCCAAGAAAATTTAAAAGACTTACGGTTGCCTGGAGACATACTTCTAGTCCCACTTCTGCTATTAATAAATCATCAACGTGCTGCAGGAGAAGGACTTTGTTCTCATTTTCCCATCCTTCCAAGTCCCGAGATAAAGCTTAGCCGAAGAGAGTGGGGGAGTTCTTAAATCCTTGTGCCAGCACCGTCCAACACAGCTGCCTTTTATTCCTGTTTGCAACTTCCCTAAGCCTGTTGGAATCAAATTACACTGCTACAAAATATCTGTTCTGTTCCATAATGACATAAATATCTGACCATACATATGCTCATTCCATTTACCAGTTCGCTGACAAAATAAGAGAAGTTGGAGGATCATATTATAATTAATTGAACCCTCCGGTGGCCACCATTTCTGATCCTCCAGCTGGTATTGAGGCCAGTCTATTGTACAATATCTTTTTAGTTTACCTTTAGTTAGTGGATCCATTCCAAAGATTTTCCAATTAACCAGAATGCAACCAGAATGCATTCTAAAGGCGTGCACGCTACCTTATCCTGTGACTGTCCCTGTCCCATACCTTACCGGGAGACCCTGGGCGTCCCCAGGTCTTAGCAGGTGACAAATTAAACCCTTTAACTTATATCCTACATTATCCCCGAGACCAGTTCCTCACCGTTGCTCGGGACCAAAGCTTCTCCACCTTTTGGGGCGTTGCACCATTGTGCCTCCCGGGGTCGACCGTACCAGACTTCGCTGAGGCCCCCGGTGAAAGCACCGGTGCGCGCTGGGCATCAGCGATTGTCTCAATCCGTCGGCCACCGGAGAGGGTCCGGGCAAGGCTAATATTCAGCCTCTGACGTCCTGCCGTGGTCGCCAAAGCTGTTGCAGGGGGGGCAACAGTTGGGGTTCGTTTGCCCGGTGTGCGTATCCCCAATGACCACACCGGAGTGGAGAAGCAAGTATCTTTATTTGAGTCAAATAAGGTGCAAGGAGATATACAATCTCAGATCATGCCCACATCACTATCCTCTTCCCCACCTTATATACCCCACTTGTTTACAAAGATGTTCACAGGTGCCACAATTCATCATTTACAATTCATTAAGTACCGGATCCTTTAATTAAACTATATCCTTTACCCACACTACAGAGCCCCCCTTTGCTCGATTACATTTTATACCATAAACAAAAGAACAAAAGAAAATGATAAATGATTACATGTACTCATGCTAGCTTTAAAGGAACATATTGATTAATCTAAGGGGCAATTCGAGGGCGATGGCAGGCCTGAGAATGTAAACTTTTAACCCCACGCCATATTGCCTGTTATTCGGGGCCTGGCCCCCCGCAACAGTATAAATCATGCACACTCTGTGGAGTTCATTTCTATACTATTTTCTCAGTAATCAACTTCTTTTGCTTCAGACAATAACATTTCTCAAAGGTGGCCTTCCTATGGGTGTGTTGGCAGCTGGCCTGTGAACTCTGATGACCATCATGAGGAGATCAAAGCCCGGCTGAATTCAATCATAAGGAATTCTTTTTTTGTATGATGAGGAATTCAAGTGACTAGCTGAGATAGTCATCACTTGGAGAGGCAAGTAGTGCTGTGAAAAGATCAAGCAATTTACACTAAGGACGAGTACAGTAAGACTTGGCATAATAGTAATACGTAGAAGGAAAAAACATGTCAGTTCTTTGAAGAGCTGGACTGAATCCTCGGTACTTGCTCACAGCCCAGTATACAGCATGTTACACTGTAGTAAGCAATAACAAAAAGGAGAACGAATATAAAGACCATGCACTGAGCAGACCAGATGAAAAACAAGACCAAGAAGTACTTCAGACCTTGCTGGGATATGTTTTAGGTGCCTCAGAATCTAGACGTGGCAGCAAACAAGCTAGTGGCAGTTTGTTTACATGCAGAAGTTTTATCTCATTTACGGTTGTTAGAATCTTTTAATAGAAAGGTACTACCGTGATTGTTCAAGACTTACTTTAATTGCCTCTAGTTTGTAGGTTTCCCACAAAAGCCCAATGTTTTATGCTTTCTTTGCAAAAGAGTTAACTAATGAATCCTGTTCCCAGAAGTGGGATGATATAGTTTGGTTCAGAGAGATTTTGATGTGATAAGGTGATACATCAGTACTTGTTACAAAACAGAAATAGCTGAAACAGGTTAATTTGAGCTGTGTGTGTAAATCACTGTTTTTCAAATGGAAAAGGACATAATTGGTATGGAAAAAAAAGATTATTTTTAAGCCTTTGAGAAAGAATGATAAACAATAGAGTGGAAAAGCCAATAAGTCACCCTACTGTCACTTTAATTGGACATTCCAAACAGCACTCTATGTACAGATTTGTATTTGAGGTTAGTAATAAGTCTGCTAGTTTGGAGCAGAAGAACTGCTTTTTTTCAGTTTGAGACATATGTGGGGCACTTTCTTCTCAAAACTTTGAGTTTTATGATGCACGTTTTTTTAATTATCTCATAGGAAAAAAATTCTCTCCCCTGAAGAGCTTTTCTTTCTGCACCAATTCTGTAATTTAAATTCTTAAGGATACTCCCCTCAACAACAAAGCTGAAGAAAGAGAATCTTCAGGCTTAGGAAACCAGTGTATTTATCATCCATCTGGGGAGAAAATTCAGTTCAGAGAGGTTTAATTAGCTTTCAAAGTTTATTTGTGTGTATGCACAGGCGGGGGTGACCATAACAAGACTGTAGATTCTGGGTCTTTTCCATATGACCTGGGAGGATAAGTGTCAAAATATTGATTTAGAGTGCAAATAACATCTGGAAAACAATGAAGGGAGGCAGAGGGAACATTTTATCAGAAGGCTTTCACTGGCAAGATAATATTTTGAGATCTCCATGACAGCAAAAATCTTCAAATGCTGGAGGATCTGCGCAATAGCTCATGACATAGAGAGTCCGCAAGTTAGGACGGGGAGTTTGGAGATCCAACACATTTGAGTTATGCTTATAAAATTTTTGGGTGAGATCCTCATCGGCCCTTTGGCCCTTTTATGCCTCACTGTGGAAGGTAGCCATAAATCTGCCTCCTGAGGATCCTATCACAAGCCCCGGCCTACAGGGTGTGGCCATAGCAGAGCGCCATTGAGATTCCTGGCAGCACTGGTGGTCAACTGGGGAGACTGGAAAGGCTGTCACAACTTAGAGTGGTCCTCCGGGGCTGTCTAAATATGCTGGGGGCATCTCCAACTACTGAAAAAAATAAGGCTCAGGAAGGCACAAGTATGAATTAAAGCTACCATAGCCTCCACTCTCCCCTCAAGCTGTGAGTTCTGTGATACTGTACTTGGTGTAGATCTGCACTGCAATTAGACACCCATGGCTGGCCCAGGTCAGCTGACTTGGGCTCAGGGGCTGTTTAATTGTGGTATAGACCTTCAGGATCGCTCTGCTGATAGGATCCCAGGGCTTGGGCCTGAGCCAAAATATCTACACCACAATTAAACAGCCCCTTAGCTCAAGCCATGTGAACCTGAGTCAGCTGACCTGGGGTAGCCATGGGTTTTTAATTGCAATGTAGACATACCCTTAGCCGCACAGCCAGCCTCTCACCCACTAGTGTGTGTATATCCATGCCTAAGGAATTTTTAGTACTTAAAGGCAAATAACCAAAGGAAAAACATTTTTACGGCTCCTTTATGATCCTTGGGTGTTTTTTACAATAGAAGAATCAAGCAGGGTACTAGTTTTGTGTGTCATCACAAAAGACTAAAAACTTGGTCTTTACCCACCCTTACTTGACAGAGAATGAAATGATGTGTTAAAATCTTTGAATTTTTTTTCACCTTGATTGTTTTTATTAAAAATTGGAATGCAAGCTGAGCATTTGATCAGATGACTAAAAACACAGAGAGTTAAAACCAGTGTTTTATTTATATATTACATACTGTCAAAGACTTATCTATCCAGTAAACTACAAGTGCCATGTGATTTTGTATTACTGTGTACCTGTTTATATCAGAGAGTGAAAATATCCCCTATATACCAGCTTCTTTTCAAACATTTCCACCTGTTGGTTTTACACCGCTGTCTCTGAACAGTCACATCTAACAGATTCTTGCCCATGAAGGAAAGGTAGACATTGAACAGCCTCTTTCGCTAATATTGGGCCAAATTCTCTCTCACGTTCATAATCCCCTTGCACCCATCTGCCAATAAAAAGGGGCCATAAATCTGGTGCATCTGTCAAATGAGGATTTGACAGATGCCTCTTCTGCCCCCCTCCCTTGAGGCCTGTGGCAGAGGAGCAGGTTGAGGACATGGCTGGAGTGTTGCAGCATTCTAGCTATCTAAAACTGTACAGAAGGGCCACAGCCACCAAGAATAGTTTAGAGCAGCACTGAGGTATAGTTCTGCAGCCTATACACTAGATCAAATTTCGGGAGGAGGAGGAGATAAAAATGAAAGATGGGGGCTAAGTCACCTGACTTAAGGTGAGAAAAAAAATTGTCCTGTAATTTTGTCATTGCTGGTACAGTCTCATAATAAGTTTCTGAAATGAATGAAGGAAAAAGTAATGACAATTACTTTATCAATTCCTAATTGAAAGGTTCAGTCAACATCAGGAACAGCTCTACCATTTTGGGTACCTCTGCCCAATCAGAGCATAGCAACAAAAAAAAACCCCAAAGACATAATGGCAGTACTTCCTGGAACTTGGTACCCAGAGTGACCAACCCGCTCACCCACCCTTAGAATCAGCCCTGGTCTATATCTCAAACAAGTGAAAGTAATTTTTTCCCTTTTAGTTAGGGTGACCATGTGTCCTGTTTTGGACTGGAACACCCAGTCCAAAAGAGATCCAAGTGGTTACCGTCAGCACTGATGACCAGGCCGTTAAAAGTCCACACGGTGCCCTGCTAGCCACCACTGTAGCGATATTAAAGAAGGTTTATTTTAGACATGGTTTATATGAAAAATGATTTATTGTTAAAAATGATTTAATGTTAGAAATGATTTACTGTTAATTGATACTTTATAACTAAAAGTTTATATTAGAAATAAATGTGATTCCCGAGATTTAGCCTCTAACCTGCAAGTCACCAGCTGTGTCTGCATGAAGCCTGCTCAAAGAAATACTTTGTATAAAACTTGTTAAACGTTAATTGACTCTAAGTGCCCGTTCTCTAAGTGACACTTTGTAGTCGCTACTTTATTTTGTAACCACCGCTGTGAGCCAAAACAGTAGCTGTTATAGTACATAGAGACCCCCACCCTCTATAAGTTTTCATCTCACTTTATTTTTGAATAATAAAAGACAGGGAGTCTCACATAAATTGGTAACAAAGTTAAAGAGACAGTGAAATAGATGGGATTAAGATAGAGAATGTATGTGAATGAGTGCCTAATTTAAATAATGCATGAATGGTTAGGGAGTTACCAGCCTGAAGAATTCAGAGTCGGCTGAAAAAGGTGTCAAGTCGGATCAACCAGATGACCCCTGGAGGGCAAACTGGAATCCACCCCACCACCTAAAAGAAAGGAAAAACAAACATCTGACAACATGGAGCCAGCCACCTGCTGATTGATTTAACAACAGCAGAATGAAGCAACTCTCATGGACTGACATAGGGATAAATTCCTATAAAACTGGACTCTGAAGAATAAAGTCTGAGTCTCTGATTCTGCTACCACCCTCCAGGAGCATCAGGTACGCACATGACCCGGACTCAGCTCCACTCTTGTGCACAGGATACCTGGCCAGCATTCTGTCATAAGCAACTTTTAGGCTGGTAACTATAACATCTATACAGAACTTTATGATTGTGCTAATGAGTAATTTATATACATATATATGTGTATAAGAAATAAGTAAGTAGTAATAGGAATCAGTAGCCGAACAACGTTGTTTACTGTTATCTTTTGTTTTATTATGGCATTTACAATAAATGTGACAAATGTCTTGTCCCCTTTAATAAGATCCTGCTGGTTTTTATTGGTCTAATATAATTGGTATAACACCATGCCGCAGACCACGCGGATCCCCGGTCAGGAAGCAGCCAGCATGTCCGGCTCCTAGCCTTACAGGCTACCAGTGTGCGTGTGGGTGTGTCCATGTGCTGCCCCCCCTTGCCCACACACACACCCTAGGGCGCAAGTCCCATTGGCTGAGTCAGGGCAGGGCAGGGCAGGTGGAATTAGTGCCACTCAAGCGCTCAGCAGGTGGCTGTTGAGGGGTCATGTGGCACGCGCCTCTCCTGCTGTTGCCTGGCCCTCTTCTCCTCACGCTTCTTGTGTGGCTGTGCTAGAGCTGCAGCATGTGCCCTGCGGCGAACTTCAGTCTGTTGCCCCATCACCGGCATCCAGGAGTTGGAGAAATGTGTATCCCCATCTCCAAGTGCTGGGAATGGGGCCTGCATGCCCATCCCCCAATCATTGCATCCCTCCCCATCCCAATCTCCCCCTGCACCCTCATCATTGTGGCCAACCCCCCTGCATCCCCATCTCCCTCACTGCCCTTGTCCTTGGCCTCTTTCCTTCTCTATCCCTCTCTCCTCAATCCCCATTTCCCCTCCATCTTTTCCCCTCCAGCCCATCCTCCTCCCTTCCTGGCTGGGTGATTTAGGCAGTCCCTGGAAAAGTATCTGAAAAAGTGTCTCTGTAGGCAAGTGTGCGCATGCATGCATTGTATGTGTAGAAGAGACTGTGTCCTTGTGTAGAGAGGTGCGTATATTGCCGCATGTGTATATACCTGTGTGAATAAAATTTGAAACCTAATTCTTTATTCCTTTTGCTGGCTTGTGCACAAAAAAATTGATTTAATTGATAACAAGAGAAGGGAACACTAAAAGATATGTATTATTTCTTAAAAAGTGAATGTTGTTGACCAGTAATTGCAGAAGAGCCAATGTATCATACATTTCTTCCCACCTTTGTCTAGCTTCATTATAAACTCTTTGTTGCATACTCTCTCTTTTTATGTGCATGTCCAGCACCTACCACCCTAGAGCCCTGATCTTATTTAGGGTCTCTAGGCCCTAAACAACAATTGTAATAATAAATGATGTGGAAGTATGTGTGTTAGCGCATGCTAGATGTGTACACATGAATACACATGTGTATCTGCATGTAGGTGCGGGAGTCAGTTTCTACAGACTGAATTATATAGGTGTCTGGACATGTGTTTATTTCTGTGGTTGTATTCAGGCTTCAGGAATGGGCCTTTAATGGACCCATTGCAGCTGTGATAACATGTGGTCCTAATTCCACACATAAAATTACAATAACTTTAGTGAACAAAAAACATGGAGCTGGTTACAAAAAATGGGAAGAGGAGAGGGAAAGAATCATGAAAGCCTTTGTGATATTTCATTTTTTTTAAAGTTACCCTTTTTGACTATTTTGCTGCCAACTCTAGCATCCTGCAACAAATAAAACCTGAACTTTGCATAATACATCTGTCAAAACAATAAATATGACTGTTTGGGCCTTGCAGTTAAAATGAGCATGTGAGTGAGGGTGGGAGAGAGCAAGTGACGGGGGGGGGGAAATGGAGTGAGGGAAGGTGGGGTCTCAGGAAGAGACAGAGTGGAGCCTCAGGGAAGGGGCAGGGCAGGAGGCAGGGCAAGGGTGTTTGGTTTTCTGGAATTAGAAAGTTGGCAACCCTACTTTTAGCTGCAGTAGATGTCTAATTTTTCTTCTCATATTTCTGTTTATGCACTTTTGCTGGCCTAATTATTATCAATGTGCTGAGGAACCTTAAGTAATAATTCTTATTGGCAGTAGTAATATTCTCTGCTGGGAGCAAAGTTAAATCAACTGTAGCCTTGCCTTCTGCTAAAACTAAACAAATAGCTCATGAATCTAGCTGATCTTTTTGTTTTATGGTCTTCAAAAGAGCAAGAGCCAGATGAAATAATTTGAAGCTCACATTGCAAAAACGAGAGAGGAAGAATCACTAACACCAGCAATCCTCTGCAAAACACCACTTGTACTTGGCCAATGCAAAAAACCCTAAACACAAAAAAAATGTATTAATAAAATAAAATCTACAGTTTACTTATAAGATTGTCATGTGCTCCACAGAAATCTTCCTGTATTAGTAAAATGCCTACCCCCTCTATAGAGAATCTCTCTTTTATTTTAACAAACCTCCCCTCTTATCCAATGAAACAGGTTATTGAGTTCCATATAGACATAGGCGGCAGGTATAATAGGCAGGGGCAGCTAAGCCTACCCTGCAGCATAGCCACGGACCCACTGTCTTGAGAGTATGTATGCCAGAACTGTGGTGTCCCTGCCTGCGCTCAGCCCCTGAGGCCCCCTCCCACTTCTCCCCCATAGCCCCACCCATGCTCTGCCTCTTCTATCCCTGCTCCGCTCCTCACCGAGGCCCCCACCACATGCCAAGCCCCAACTCCCTCCCCTCCTCTATCCCTACTTGCCTGGGCCTTCCCGCTTGTGAAGTCCCAACCCCCTCCTTTCCTCCATTCCACCCCCAAGGTCCCTAATGTCCACCACTCACTGAGTCCCTCCACCCCCTTGGGCCCCCTGGCCCTGGGGGGGAGGGAGGGACTCAGCAAGCAGCAGGGTCTCGAGGGAGGTAGGTGGAAAGACCTGGCAGGTGGAGAGGGACTTGGGGGGTGGTGAGTCTCTGGGGAGGGAGGATGGACTCTGTGAGCGGCAGGTCTTGGGGGAGGGAGGGTAGAGGAGAGGAGGGACTCAGCAAGTGGTGGGCGAGGGGGTTATGGGGAAGTGGAGGTGGAGGAGAGGAGATACTCAGCAGGCGGGGGAGCCTTGGGGGAGGGGGTATAGTGGGAGAGATGCCTGGGACAGAGCATGGGCAAGGCCCTTCCACTCCCAAGAGCAAGCAAAAGCAATATTCTTTTTTCTGTGTGGGCTTCAGAAGTACTTCCATCATAAACTACCAAGGGACTTAGAGTCTGGGAACATTTCTGAACCCTTCTAAAGTAAGTCTCGCTGCAATGACAAGGGGATGTTTACTCCAAGTTCATGGCCAACTTAGCCTGTCTGGGGCAATTAGAGAAGAGTTCTTTAGGACCTTCCTATTAACAAGAGGGCAGGAAATGCACAGTCCAACAGAAAGTTCTATGAAGTGGCAACTGCCAACACAGCAAAGTATGAATACATGCCCCAAATAAATAAATGGAGCACCTGTCACTGAATTTTGTTGTGAACAGCTCTACAACAGGGATTCCCTGTTTTAGGGGATCTGCTCGAATACTTACCTTTAGGGGCCCCTTCCTTGGAAGAATTTGGATCAGCTCAGCCAGTCTGCTGTGCAGCTGAATTATAGACTCATAGACTTTAAGGTCAGAAGGGACCATTATGATCATCTAGTCTGACCTCCTGCACAATGCAGGTGACAGAATCTTACCCATCCACTTCTATAACAAACCCCTAACCTATGTCTGAGTTACTGAAGTCTTCAAATTGTGATTTGAAGACCTCAAGCTGCAGAGAATCCTCCAGCAAGTGACCCATGTCCCACGCTGAAGAGGAAGGTGAAAAACCTCCAGGGCCTGGAGGAAATCTGCCCTGGAGGAAAATTCCTTCCCAACACCAAATATGGCAGATCAGTTAAACCCTGAGCATGTGGGCAAGACTCACCTGCCAGCACCCAGAAAATCATTCTCTGTAGTAACTCAGATCCCATCCCATCTAACATCCCATCACAGACCACTGGGCATACTTACCTGCTGATAATCAAAGATCAATTGCCAAAATTAGGCTATCCCATCATACCATCCCTTCCATAAACTTATCAAGCTTAGTCTTAAAGCCAGATATGTCTTTTGCCCCCACTACTCCCCTTGGAAGGCTGTTCCAGAACTTCACTCCTCTAATGGTTAGAAACCTTCATCTAATTTCAAGTCTAAACTTCCTAGTGTCCAGTTTATATCCATTTGTTCTTGTGTCCACATTGGTACTAAGCTTAAATAATTCCTCTCCCTCCCTAATATTAATCCCTCTGATATATTTAAAAAGAGCAAGCATATCCCCTCTCAACCTTCTTTTGGTTAGGCTAAACAAGCCAAGCTCTTTGAGTCTCCTTTCATAAGACAGGTTTTCCATTCCTCGGATCATCCTAGTAGCCCATCTCTGAACCTGTTCCAGTTTGAATTCGTCCTTCTTAAACATGGGAGACCAAAACTGCACACAGTATTCCAGATGAGGTCTCACCAGTGCCTTATATAACAGTACTAACACCTCCTTATCTTTGCTGGAAATACCTCGCCTGATGCATCCTAAAACTGCATTAGCTTTTTTAACGGCCATATCACATTGGCGGCTCATAGTCATCCTGTGATCAACCAATACTTCGAGGTCCTTCTCCTCCTGTTACTTCCAACTGATGTGTCCCCAATTTATAACTAAAATTCATATTATTAATCCCTAAATGCATGACCTTGCACTTATCACTATTAAATTTCATCCTATTACTCCAGTTTACAAGGTCATCCAGATCTTCCTGTATGATATCCCGGTCCTTCTCTGCGTTAGCAATACCTTCCACTGTGTCATCCGCAAACTGTATTAGCGCATTTCTGCTTTTTGTGCCAAGGTCAGTAATAAAAAGGTTAAATAAGATTGGTCCCAAAACCGATCCCTGAGGAACTCCACTAGTAACCTCCTTCCAGCCTGACAGTCCACCCTTCAGTATGATCCACAAGTTCTTCCGTCCAATCCACTTCCCTAAGTTCCTTAATTCTGTAAAGTTAGCCCCTTTGAAATCAAACACCCTAGTCCCAGATGTATTTTTGTTTATCCTTCCATCTAGTTTGATCTGAATTAGCTCATGATCGCTCGAACCAAGGTTGTCTCCTACAGCCATTTCTTCAATGAGGTCCTCACTACTCACCAAAATCAAATCTAAAATGGCATCACCTCTTGTTGGTTCTTAAACTACTTGGGGAAGAAATCCATCCGCTATCACATCCAGAAAAATCTGAGCCCTATTATTCTTACTAGCACTTGTCCTCTAGTCTCTATCTGGGAAGTTAAAGTCTCCCATGATCACACAATTCCCAATAGTGTTTACTTCATTAAAAACATTAAAGAGGTCTCTATCCATATCTGAAACAGATACTGGTGGTCTGTAGCACACCCCAAGCACTCTCTCAAGGGAGGATCTAGTAGCTTTCTTTCCTAGTGTGATTTTTGCCCAGACAGACTGTCTTGTCCATTCCATCACTTCTTATTTCTTTACAGTTAACCTCATCATTGATATACAATGCTACTCCACCACCTTTGCCTTTATTTCTGTCTTTCCTAAACAGCACATAGCCTTCAATACCTGTACTCCAGTCATGACTACTATTCCACCATGTTTCTGTTATCCCTATAATATCCAGTTTCACTTCCTGCACCAGTAGCCCTAGTTCCTCCATTTTGTTACGTAGGCACCTTGTATTAGTGTACAGACATCTTGATTTTTGCTGTTTGGCTTCACTGACATTCTTTACCCGGTTAGGCACAGACATTCTACCACCAGCATCACCTAGTAGACTGATATCCAAGTACCCTTCCTCCTTATGTCCATTCTTCTGCCCACGGTTGTATCCTCTCTTACTTTGTTTTCTTCCCTCTCAATGTTAAAGTCCGGCGTGGAGATTACCTGGACATCTCCCAACCATCTCCCCCAAATTCCTAGTTTAAAGCTCTCTGAATCAGTTGTGCCAGCCTCCATCCTAGAAGTCTATTTCCCTCCTTACTCAGGTGAAGTCCATCCCAAGAGAACAGTCTTTTGTCCATGAATGCTTCCCAGTGGCCGTACATTCCAAAGCCCTCCTTATAGCACCACTGCCTGAGCCATCTGTTGATAGCCATAATCTTGTCACACCTTATTATAATCAGATAGCTAAGGGTTAACGTCTCTTTCACCTGGAAAGAAGTAATCTGAAACACCTGACCAGAGGACCAATCAGGAAACAAGATTTTTTCAAATCTGGGTGGAGGGAAGTTTGTGTGTGAGTTCTTTGTTCTTGGTCTTGAATCTGTCCCTCTCGGCTATGGGAAGGATTTTTTTATTTCCTGCTTTCTAATCTTCTGTTTCCAAGTTGTGAGTACAAAGATAGGTTTGTTTTTTTGTATTTACATGTATGTAGTTGCTGGAATGTGTTAAATTGTATTCTTTTGAATAAGGCTGTTTATTTATATTTCTTTTAAGCAACTGACCCTGTATTTGTCACCTTAATACAGAGAGACCATTTTTAGGTATTTTTCTTTCTTTTTACATAAAGCTTTCTTTTTAAGACCTGTTGGAGTTTTTCTTTAGTGGGGAACTCCACAGAATTGAGTCTGTGCTCACCAGGGAATTGGTGGGAGAAAGAAGTCAGGGGGAAATCTCTGTGTGTTAGATTTACTAGCCTGAGTTTGCATACCCTCTGGGTGAAGAGGGAAGTGCTTGTGTTTTCCAGGACTGGAAATAGAGAGGGTGGAATCCCTCTGTTTAGATTCACGGAGTTTGCTTCTGTTTATCTTTCCAGGAACCCAGGGAGGGAATACCTGGAAGGGAGAAAGGAAGGGAAATGGTTTATTCCCCTTTGTTGTGAGACTCAAGGAATTTGGGTCTTGGGGTCCCCAGGGACGGTTTTTTGGGGGGACCAGAGTGCCCCAAGACACTCTAATTTTTTGGGTGGTGGCAGCTTTACCAGGTCCAAGCTGGTAACTAAGCTTGGAGGTTTTCATGCTAACCCCCATATTTTGGACGCTAAGGTCCAAATCTGGGACTAGGTTATGATATGGTGTGCAGTGGTGAGATAGATAGAATCCAGAAGCCAGTAGGAATATTATATTTTTCTTTTCTCTGCTAGGGGCTTTTAAGCAGAGAGAAACAGTCTGATTTTAAAAGGAACCAGAGAGAATTTTTTTTCTCTGCTCTCTCTTGCAGTTTCTGGCTTGCATATTAAGCAAGCAACCATTAAGTAACTATTACGGGTCTTTTGTCACACAATAGCACTCCCATTAGGAGTCAAATACCAGCACTATACACATGCAAATAAAGTGGTTTTTCTGGTTTACTTTACATTGAAAACATTAGCTAGAGGAAGAAAGGGAAAAAGGCACTGTTGCTAGGCAGACGCCAGGAGGCAACAGAGCCTGCAGTTCAGACAACAAACAACAGAGGGCACCCCAACACAAGAAAACAGGAACCATGACTTCCAAGGAAAAAAGGGAGGCAGAAGCACAAATCAAAGAAGCTGAACACAGGCGACAACTGGAAAAAAGACAAAAAGAGGTGGAGCTGAAAGAAAAGGAAGAAAGCATCAAACTGGCAGCCTACAAAAGAGAACAAGCAGCCAAAGAGGCAGCCCACAAAAGAAAACTAGAAGAAGAAGAGGCGGCCCACCGAAGGAAACAAGAAGAAGAAGAGGCGGCCCACCGCCGAGACATGGAAAAACAACAAAAAGAAATGGAAAAAACAACAAAAAGAAAGTGAAGAGAGGGAAAAACAGAGAAAACATGAATTGGAATTAGAAAAGGCTAAGCAACAGGCTCCAGCCAATCCTAACAACCCTTTGCCAATTATGGTTCCACATCACAGGAAATTTCCCACCTACAAGGCAGGTGATGACACCGAGGCCTTCTTAGAAAATTTTGAAAGAGCCTGTCTTGGGTACCGCATCTCTGAAGACCAGTACATGGTAGAATTGAGGCCACAGCTCAGTGGACCTTTAGCAGAGGTGGCAGCTGAAATGCCTAAGGAGAACATGAACGACTATAAACTTTTTCAAACCAAGGCCAGATACAGAATGGGGATAACCCCGGATCATGCCCGTCGGCGTTTCAGAACCCAAAAGTGGAAACCAGATGTGTCATTTCCCAAACACGCCTACTACGTTGGGAAAAATTATGAGGCCTGGATATCAGGACACAATGTTAAATCCTTGGAAGAACTGCACCTCCTCATACAAATGGAGCAGTTCTTGGATGGTGTTCCTGAGGACATAACACGGTACATACAAGATGGAAAACCCAAAAATCTCACTGAGGCAGGGGAGATTGGAGCCAGATGGATGGAAGTGGCAGAACGCAAGAAAGCTACTGTCAAGGGGAACGAATACCCCAGAGGGCACAACGACCACAAATCCTACAACCGAGGGCAGCCAAAAACCCCGCTTACAACCCAAGTAAAGCCACAGACACACTATTCTTCCACCTCACCAGTCTCCAGTAACTCACCTCGACCCAGTAACCCATCAGATGGAAGATGCTTTAAGTGTAATGAACTGGGACATATCAAGGCCCACTGTCCAAAGAACGCCATTCGAGTGCAGTTCATTACACCACCATCACCCAAAAGATCCCCAGGCCCAGATGCCTCTCAAATACCCTTGGAGCGAAGGGAAAATTTGAGAGTGGGCGGAAAGAAGGTTACTGCGTGGAGAGACATGGGGGCACAAGTGTCAGCTATCCACCAATCCTTCGTAAACCCCAAATTCATCAACCCAAAGGCCCAAGTGACAATTTACCCCTTCATGTCACAAGCTGTAGACTTGCCTACAGCTCAACTGCCTGTCCAGTACAAAGGCTGGTCAGGAATGTGGACTTTTGCAGTCTATGACAATTATCCTATCCCCATGCTACTGGGGGAAGACTTGGCCAACCAGGTGAAGCGGGACAAGCGAGTGGGAATGGTTACACGTAGCCAAACCAGGCAAACTTCCAGACCCATTCCTGTTCCTGACCCGTCCACAGACGTCCCGTCTGTGTTACCAGAGACCCAGACAGAGGTAGTGGACCCGAATTCCATGCCAACCACTAAAACAGCCACAGCACCTCCAGTCCCAGGCCCGGAACTGGAACAGCAACCAGCACCAGCAAATGCAACCACATCTTCAAACTCAACACCAGAGGGCGCCAGCGAGCCAAAACTGGCAGAAGCAACAGACAGCCATACCCAAAAGGCTCAGCCAGAGCCTGAAATACCCTCAGGTGCACCAGCGAAAAGCGATTCACCAGCAACGAAAACAACCCCATCACCTACATCACTTCCAGAGGGACCAAGCCCAAGTCCCCAGTCTAAGAAAGAACTGGTGACCCCAGCCTCAAGGGAACAGTTCCAGACTGAGCAGAAAGCAGATGACAGCCTTCAGAAAGCTTGGGCGGCGGCACAAAGCACCCCACCGCCTCTCGGCTCTTCTAATCGATCCCGGTTTGTTATAGACCAAGGACTTTTATACAAGGAGATTCTTTCGGGTGGACACCGGGAAGAATGGCAGCCGCAAAAACAGTTGGTGGTTCCAACTAAGTACCGGGGGAAGCTCTTAAGCTTAGCCCATGATCATCCCAGTGGCCATGCTGGGATGAACAGAACCAAGGACCGGTTGGGGAAGTCCTTCCACGGGGAGGGGATGGGCAAGGACGTTGCCAGGTATGGGGCGGCAGTTCCAGCTACAAACTGACCATGCTGCACTAAAGTGGCTTCATACTGCCAAGGGGAATAACAAGAAACTTCTTCGTTGCAGTTTAGCTGTCCAACATTTTGATTTTGAAATTCAGCACATCTCAGGAGCTTCTAACAAAGTAGCGGATGCACTCTCCCGTGAGAGTTTCCTATAATCCAGTAGTTAAAAAGTGTTCTTAAAATGTAAAAGTCTGTTAGTTATATACTTAGTGGTATATGTAAAGGTGCATGTGTTGTATTACTCTGTTTATTTTAAAGTTCTAGGAGGAAATTGCTGCCAGTGAGCTTCCCCACTGTCTGCAATTTGGGGGGTGTGTCATAAACAGATAGCTAAGGGTTAACGTCTCTTTCACCTGGAAAGAAGTAATCTGAAACACCTGACCAGAGGACCAATCAGGAAACAAGACTTTTTCAAATCTGGGTGGAGGGAAGTTTGTGTGCGAGTCCTTTGTTCTTGGTCTTGAATCTGTCCCTCTCTGCTATGGGAAGGATTTTTCTATTTCCTGCTTTCTAATCTTCTGTTTCCAAGTTGTGAGTACAAAGATAGGTTTGATTTTTTTGTATTTAAATATATGTAGTTGCTGGAATGTGTTAAATTGTATTCTTTTGAATAAGGCTGTTTATTCATATTTCTTTTAAGCAATTGACCCTGTATTTGTCACCTTAATACAGAGAGACCATTTTTATGTATTTTTCTTTCTTTTTATATAAAGCTTTCTTTTTAAGACCTATTGGAGTTTTTCTTTAGTGGGGAACTCCACAGAATTGAGTCTGTGCTCACCAGGGAATTGGTGGGAGAAAGAAGTCAGGGGGAAATCTCTGTGTGTTAGATTTACTAGCCTGACTTTGCATACCCTCTGGGTGAAGAGGGAAGTGCTTGTGTTTTCCAGGACTGGAAATAGAGAGGGTGGAATCCCTCTGTTTAGATTCACGGAGTTTGCTTCTGTGTATCTCTCCAGGAACCCAGGGAGGGAATACCTGGAAGGGAGAAGGGAAGGGAAATGGTTTATTCCCCTTTGTTGTGAGACTCAAGGAATTTGGGTCTTGGGGTCCCCAGGGAAGGTTTTTTGGGGGGACCAGAGTGCCCCAAAACACTCTAATTTTTTGGGTGGTGGCAGCTTTACCAGGTCCAAGCTGGTAACTAAGCTTGGAGGTTTTCATGCTAACCCTCATATTTTGGACGCTAAGGTCCAAATCCGGGACTAGGCTATGACACACCTTTGTTGCCCTTCTCTTGGAACTGGCAGAATCCGACTGAAGATCACCTGATCCTTGATTTCCTTAAGCATCTTCCCCAGTCTGGCATAGTCTCCCTTGATACATTCCAGTGAGAATCTAGCTGTATCATTTGTTCCCACATGAAGGACAATCAACGGATTCTTTCCTGCTCCCATTAGGATCCTTTTCAGCCTCAGGTCCACATCGCATATCTTAGCACCCAGCAGACAGCATACCATTCTGTTCTCCGGCTCAGTTCTAGTTACAGGCCTGTCTATTCTTCTCAATAAGGAGTCCCCAATCACGTAGACCTGCCTTTTCCTGGTGACAGTGTGATTCTCCGGTCTATCCCCTGCTCCCACTGGCTGCAAGTTCTCTCAATTCCTATTCACCCTTGCAATCCTCCGCAATCCTTCCCGTATCCTCCTGGGGCTCATATTTGGTGTTGTCTCCATTGACTCTTCCCCTCTCCCTGTAGGACTAGCAGCTCTTCTCTTTTTCCTTGCCCTCTCACCTTTAGCGACCACCTGCTGTGCCCCTTCTTCATTTTCCAACTCTGCAACCCTGTTCCTGAGCTCAATTTCTCTTTCACTGGCCAGTCTTTGCTTCTGCCTGGTTCTCTTAGTCACATGCTTCCACCGTCCACTTTCCTCACCCAGCAGTCTCTCCTCAGAATTCTTTGGTCCTGCTGCCATCTGCAAGTTGGAGCTTATCCCTTCAGCCTCCTCATGTCTTCGCTCCATCATCTGCTCAAACCCCCTTAAACTCTACCAGAGTTTCCACCTGCATCTCCAGTCTTCAGATCTTTTCTTCCATCAGCTCTATCAGGCAGCACTTCATGCAGACAAAAACTCTTTTCAGGTACCCCCTCCAGGATCATGTACATGCTGCAGCTTCCACATCCAGTCATCCTCACTGTGTCTTTCACTACTGCCTCTGTATCAGTCATAGCCCTCCCACCTAAAACCTGTTAGTCCAAGAAACAGGAAACAAAACAAACCCCCAACAGGCACCAGAACACTGGCAGACCGCCACCCAGTCCCTTCACTAGCCTGTCAGTTCCTCTGCCTAGATCTCTTAGGCCTTGGCTACACTGAAGAGTTGCAGCGCTGGTGGTGGCTTTACAGCGCTGCAACTTACTCACTGTCCACACTTGCAAGGCACATACAGCGCTGGCTGTACTCCTCCTCTGCCTGGGGAATAATGACTGCAGCACTGGTGATGCAGCACTGCTCCACCAGTGTGGCCACCAAAAGCGCTGTTATTGGCCTCCAGAGGTATCCCAGAATGCCTGCTCAGCCACTCTGCTCATCAGTTCAAACTCTATTGCCCTGGCCTCAGGTGACCCGCCCTTTAAATGCCCCAGGAATTTTAAAAATCCCCTTCCTGTTTGCTCAGCCAGGTGTGGAGCACAATCAGTGAATCTTTCCAAGTGACCATGCCTCCACGCGCCAAACGAGCCCCAGCATGGAGCAATGGCGAGTTGCTGGACCTCATCAGTGTTTGGGGGAGGAAGCTGTGCAGTCACAGCTGTGCTCCAGCCGTAAGAATTACGATACCTATGAACAGATATCAAGGGCCATGCTGGAAAGGGGCCATGACTGGGACACGGTGCAGTGCAGGATTAAAGTGAAGGAGCTGCGGAGTGCCTATTGCAAAGCCTGTGAGGGAAACCGCTGCTCTGCTGATGCCCCCACGACCTGCCGTTTTTACAAAGAGTTGGACGCGATATTTGGGGGTGACCCCACAGCCAATCCAAGGACCACGATGGACACTTCAGAGCGGGGGGGGGAGCAAGAGGAGGGGGGAGAGGAGGAAACCGAGACTGAGGGTACTGGGGTGGAGGGAGACACCCCAGAGTCCCAGGAGGCATGCAGCCAGGAGGAAGGCAGCCAGTAGCAGCAGCCGGTACTTGGTGAAGGACAAGCAGAGGAGCGGGTTCCCTGTAAGCGGCTTTTATTTTCAGGATGGAAATGTTTCGGGGTAGAGGAGGGAGGGTTAGTGCTGCATGCATGCATGCCTAGATGTGGAATAGCCCATTGATGTGGTCTATCACGTCGCGGTAATTGACCTCGGTAATCCCTTCAAAAGTTTCAACCAGAGCGTGGGCAATGCGCTTGTGCAAGTTTATAGGGAGAGCCACCGTGGTCCTTGTCCCAGTCAGGCTAACACATCCGCGCCACTGTGCCACGAGGGGTGGGGGGACCATTGCTGCACACAGGCAAGCTGCATAGGGGCCAGGGCGGAATCCGCATTGCTGTAGAAGACCCTCCTGCTCTTCCCAGGTGACCCGCAGCAGCGAGATACCTTCCAGGATTAACTCCTGTGGAAAATGTTGGGAGAATGTTCACTGTAGGTGCCCCCTGCAGCTGTTTGATTTCCCCAATGCACAGAAACCCTTGCATAGCCCTGAAGCAATCAGTCCCCTTACTCACCATTTCGGGGCTCCTGTGGGTTATGTGCGCTCTCTTTGGTATGTGAAAATTATGCTAAGTGAAGACTGTAAACTCCTTCACTGTCTGGGAATAACTGTCTGAGATATAAACAATGCTGCCTCTGTTAACTGTAGCCTATTTTTTCCTTTCCACAAGCGACCTTGAGTTCTCAGCTGCCCGTGTTAACAGCAGCTCAAAGACTCCAAAACCTGCGGAAGAAGCCATGAAAAAGCAAAGACGATATGCTGAAAGCAGTTATGGATCACTCTGCCAGAGAGAAATCAAAAACTGCAGGACTGGAGGGAAAGGGAAAGCAGGATCCGCCAGAGAAACGCAGCAGCCAGGAAGAAAAGCACAAAGCAGCTGATAAGCATCCTGGCATGACAAGCGGACTCTATGCAGGTGCTCGTAGCCATGCAGGCAGAGCACTACCACGCCGCCCCCCCGCCGTCCCAAAAGCTCTTTCCCTTGTGCCCCAATGTCAGCGCCAAACCCCCTTCCCCAGCATCCAGGTTCTTACCTCCACCAGCTGCCTCCAACACCTGTACGTTCACCAACCAGCCCTGAGAACTATGACCCTTACCCTCTGCACTCAGTCCCCATCACCATGCAGTATAGGCATCCCGAAGTGCAGCAGTCATTGCACAGCACTCCAGACAGGACATATTCAAACCTGTGACTGTACAGTTCCCCACCACACCCCCGTGCCCTTTTAGGTTCCCAAAATGTTGTGTGTCTGTCAATAAAGTTATTTTCTTTTCAATAAGTGAATTCTTGGCTTTGAAAACAGTCTTTATTATTGCAGAAAGTCAAAGATGCCTGTTTCTTTCCTGTTCTAAGGTACTGCAAGTCAGCTTAGGAAAAACAGATTCCTACTAACATTGTAACCACTGCACTTCACTCCCGTGCAAGGCACCAAACATTACTGTTGGTTTTCAGCCTCAAATTCCTCCCTCAACTCATCCCTGATCCTCGAAGCCCTGTGCTGGGTCTCTCTAGTAGCCCTGCTCTCTGGCTGTGCAAATTCAGCCTCCAGGCGTTGAACCTCAGAGGTCCATGCCTGACTGAATGTTTCACCCTTCCCTTCAAATATTATGGAGGGTACAGCACGCGGATATAACCGCAGGGATGCTGCTTTCCCCCAAGTCTAGCTTCCTTTTAAATGCCAAAAGCACACTCCACAGTCATTCGGCACCGGCTTAGCCTGTAGTTGAACAGGTCCTTGCTCCTGTCAAGCTTCCCTGTATACGGTTTCATGAGCCAAGGCATTAACGGGTAAGCGGGGTCTCCAAGGATCACAATGGGCATTTCAACATCCCCTACTGTGATCTTCCGGTCTGGGAAAAAAGTCCCTGCCTGCAGCTTCCTGAACAGGCCAGTGTTCCAAAAGATTCATGCATCATGCACCTTTCCAGGCCAGCCTGTGTTTATGTCAATGAAATGCCCATGGTGATCCACAAGCACCTGGAGAACCATAGAGATATACCCCTTCTGATTAACGTACTCGGATGCTAGGTGGGGTGGTGCCAAAATAGGAATATGAGTCCCATCTATCACCCCTCCACAGTTAGGGAAACCCATTTGTGCAAAGCCATCCACAATGTCCTGCATGTTCCCCAGAGTCACGGTTTTTCTTAGCAGGATGCAATTAATGGCCCTGCAAACTTGCATCAACACGACTCCAACAGTCGACTTTTCCCACTCCAAACTGGTTCCCGACTGATCGGTAGCTGTCTAGAGTTGCCAGCTTCCAGATTGCAATAGCCACCCGCTTCTCCACCGGCAGGGCAGCTCTCAATCTCGTGTCCTTGCGCCGCAGGGTGGGAGCGAGCTCAGCACACAGTCCCATGAAAGTGGCTTTTCTCATCCGAAAGTTCTGCAGCCACTGCTTGTCATCCCAGACTTCCATGACAATGTGATCCCACCACTCAGTGCTTGTTTCCCCGAGCCCAAAAGTGGCGTTCCACGGTGCTGAGCATTTCCATTAATGCAAAAGCACTTTAGTGTCATACGCATCAGGCAACTTGATATCATTGTTGGACTCCTCACTGTCACTTTGGAGCTGAAGGAATAGATCAACTGCCAAATGTGATGTGCTGGCGACCCTCATCAGCAAAGTCCTCAGCAGTTCAGGCTCCATTTCCCACAGAAATCGCGCTGCACAGAAACCGTTGGGACAGTCACAGTGGTGCCAAATGTAGACGGAAAAACAGGGACTGCTGGGATGCAAAGCGATGCATCACGGGCTGTTGGGACAGGAAGCAGAATGACCCGCACCCTTCCGTCCCCTTCCCTCAACCCATGGCCCCAAAATGGGATGAGGTGCTCTGTGGGATAACTGCCCATAATGCACCACTCCCAACAGTGCTGCAAATGCTGTAAATGTGGCCACACTGCAGCACTGGTAGCTGTCAGTGTGGCCACACTCCAGCACTTTCCCTACACAGCTGTACGAAGACAGTTGTAACTCCCAGCGCTGCAGACCTCCAAGTGTAGCCAAGGCCTTAGTCTCCCCTGCAAACTCACCCTGTAAACTCCCTCTGAAATGCCCCTGTTTACAGCTCGGTTTGCTGGCTGCTGTGCCACTGCAGCTGTCTATGCTGCTACCTGGCTACTTTTATAGGACCCCTAAGCAGACAAGCCCTGCCCCCTAAACAGTGCTCAGGTTCTCTCCCAGCACACTGCCCCTAGCAGCCTCCACACATACAAACTACAATACACAAAATACAAAAACCAATTGAATTGAACCAGAATGAGAAGAACAAAAAGATGATTTCCATTCACCAAGTATTAGATACATAGCCACTGCCTTTTTTTGTCCCTCTGACTGTATGAGGATGGATTAGCCTTCAGAAAGCACAACCCATAGACTGAGTGAGTTTATGTAAAGCTTACTGCAGGCAGGGGGTGGGGGAGAGAATCTGTGGGGGACATGAATTCTGCACATGTGTAATGGTGCTGAATTCCCCCAGGAGTAGTTATCACAATGGATCAGAGAGTCTATTTTGAATCTGAGATTTCCATAGGAGATGTTAGGGCACTGGTCTGGCACTTTGGAGATCCAGGTTCAATTTCCTGCTTCACCATAAAGCAGGTAAAATGGGAATCTATGCTTCCCTACCTCACAGGGGTGTTGTGAGAATAAAGATTTTGAAGCACTCAGATACTACAGCAATGGGGCCATATAAGTATCTAATATATATATCTAGCTAGACTATGTCTTCTCACATCAGAGAATTTCATGCCTTTTTCTTTGGGGCTACAGTGAACCTAGAGTAAGGCCCCCCCCCAAAAAAAAAGCTGTTCACCTTGATCCAGGATCATGATCCTCAAATCCTAGAGGAGTCAGATAACTTGCAGAAAAAGGCCTTTTCTGATGTGTGAAGAGAAGAGCTGAAGCAAATGAGAATACCCTTGCAAGACTGTGGGAAGGGATCCAGGAATCCAAGGTGATGGCTTCCCATTAAGGTTAAATAAATAGTGAAATACTCCTTCCCCAAGGCAAGTCCATAATGGGGGGAAGGTGCATAGTCCCCTACATCAGGGCTGAGAAGGAAGGCTTTTTCTTGCTCCTGGGATACAAAAAAAAAAAAAAAAACAAAACAAAAAAACAACCATTTACTTTTTTTTTTAAATACTCCTGTCACATCAAAAGGGCCAGGATCCACTGATTTCAATGGCTACTGTTACACACATTCCCTAAAACTGGAGTAACCCTGATACTGGGGAAGGGACCTCCTGACTGCAAAGGAGTAGCTGTTCCCTCTTTTCTTGGAAGCCAACACAGGAAGACAGATTTGTTTCCAGGCAAGTCATATAGTGTTGAATCCAGGGTTTTTCCTTAAGACCTATCCCATAGGGAGAGAAGAGAGATTACTAGGACAAGACACCTGCCCTTTCAGGCTAAATTCATAATGCTCAACAAGTCACTAGAGAGGAGCTGAGGATGGTAGCAGGAAGCCTTTGGGAGTCCTAGGAAATATCACTCAGGCAACTGATCAAAAGAACTCTGGCTAGGATTAGGTTTAAAAAAAGCATTTCTAGGAAGGAACAGAAAACCTCATATTTTAACTTAGACAGCCAGCAAATAGCTGACCAGTACATATAAGATGGCTGGACAGCTACTGAGAACAGTATGGCACCCTGTTTTCCTGCTGAGGGGAACCTTTAAGCTGATTGTGAACTCTATAGGGATGTCTGTCCTGTCTAGCGTGACAAAGCTCCAGCCTTGTCTCAGTGGGTCCCACACTTCCAGGCAGATTTACGGTAGCCTTAGAGGCTTACTGTGATCTGCCATGTAGCCCTTCTCTCTACAGGCAAGGGTCACAGCCTCCTGAATCATTCTCATCATAAGCCAGCAAAGGAGATGGGAAGAAGCAACCTTCCATTACACAGTCTCTGTTGTCTTACAGTCTTTGTGATTAATCGGGGGGGGGAAGCCCAGGGGCCCTCGTAGTAGCATTTATTGGTAGCTGACCTTTTGAAACAGGACAAGTACAATTCCCTGGGCCACTTCCCCATAGCAGCCCCCAACTTCCTCAATATCTACTTCACCCTTACCTCAGGGCCTGCTTCCTTATGCCTGATAGGGTTTGTACTGCCCAGTTTCTCCGGCAGCACAACTTCTTCCTACAGCTCCTGACACACATGCCTCACTGACTAACTGGGAGGCTTTTAACTAGTTCCAGACAGCCCTTGGTTGGCTTCAGGTGTCCCAATCAACCTACCTATCTCGAAGGATCTTTCTAGAAGGATCTTAATTGGCCCCAGGTGTCTTGATTAACCTGGAGCAACTACCATTTGGTTACCATGGTATCAGGGATTTGTTTAGCCTGGGACTAACATACCTGTTCCTCACTACTTTCCTGTATCTATCTGGCCTTACCCCTTCACACTAGGGAAGGCATAACTGTGGACTCCCTCTGGGTGAGGAGAACTGCTTATTCCCCCAAATCATTTGGGAGTATATTCAATCCCCAAGCAAATTTATTAAGAAAAAATAAATCTCAAAACATGACTGGTATCAGGAGAAGTCTAGGAGGTCTCTGATCTTCCCCAATCCCCACCTCTCCAACATATTTTTTGTGGAAATTGATATGTTTTGTCAAAACAGCATATTTTATTGAAATGAATCGTTGATTAAAATGTTCTGACCAGCTCTAATAGTGAGGTCTGACCCTCAGATTCTGGGGTGGGGTGGGGTGGGGTGGGGGGACGAATCCTATCCTTCTTCCTATTCTGATCCTTGCCCCACCAGAGCTGTCATGAAAATTCAAGACCATAAGGGTGGTGCCAGCAATTGAGAGATCCTTATACTAAGAAAAAGGATCTGCATTCAACTAAATAAGTGGCTGAAAACAGTGGATAAAACATGAGGGTAAACCACAAAGGATTTTAGATAACATCAGAGGAGAGATTAAAACCTCCTGTTAAGATTTAGCAGCTAGTAATGACTCATTAATTCATTCAAGCACTTCATGTGGTAAGGAGGAGGGTGGAAAAAGTGTTTCCCCATGGATGATCTTATCTCCCCTTCACACAAGCCAGGTGGGCTGACTTAGTCTTTCACAGCCCTAGAGACCACCTAAAATCATTGCCTTGCTCTGCTGCCGCTTCAGGGAGAGCACTGACCTTTTAGGTGAGCTTCTCTACACTTTTTAGGGAAGCTAAGTAGGCTGATTTTGTCTGTCACTGCCTGTGCCTCTTTCCACTGAGGTAGTGGAGATTCTTCTTAGAATCGTAAACTCATATAAGATTAGGGTTGGTACCTCAGGAGATCAACTAGTCCAACCCCCTGCTCAAAGCAGGGCCAACCCAAACTAAATCATCCCAGCCAGGGCTTTGTCAAGCCAGACCTCAAAAACCTCTCAGGATGCGGATTCCACCACCTCCCTAGGTAACTCATTCCAGAGCTTCACCACCCTCCTAGCGAAATAGTTTTTCCTAATATCCAACCTAGACTTCACCCACTGCAACTTGAGATCATTGCTTCTTGTTCTGTCATCTGCCACCACTGAGAACAGCTGAGCTCCATCCTCTTTGGAACCCCCATTCAAGTAGTTGAAGGCTGCTATCAAAACCCCCCTCACTCTTCTCTTCTGCAGACTAAATAACCCCAGTTTGCCTCGTAAGTCATGTGCCCTAGCCCCCTAATCATTTACATTGCCCTCTGCTGTACTCTCTCCAATTTGTCCACATCCTTTCTGTAGTGGGGGAACAAAACTGGACGCAATAATCCAAATGTGGCCTCACCAGTGCCAAATAGAGGGGAATAATCACATCCCTTGATCTGCTGGCAGTGCTCCCTACTAATGCAGCCCAATATGCTATTAGTCTTCTTGGCAACAAGGGCACACTGTTGACTCATATCCAGCTTCTCCTCCACTGTAATCCTCAGGTTGTTTTCTGCAGAACTGTCACTTAGCCAGTCAGTCCCAGCCTGTAGAAGTGCACAGGATTCTTCCATCCTAAGTGGAGGATTCTGCACTTGTTCTTGTTTAACTGCATCAGATTTCTTTTGTTCCAATCCTCCAATATGTCTAGGTTACTCTGGACCCTATCCGTAACCTCCAGTATATCTACCTCTCCTCCCACCTTAGTGTCATCCACAAACTTGCTGAGGGTGCAATCCATTCCATCATCCAGATCATTAATGAAGATGTTGAACAAAATCGGCCCTAGGACTGACCTCTGAGGCACTCTGCTTGATACTAGCTGCCAACTAGATATAGAGCCATTGAGCCCGGCCATCTAGCCAGCTTTCTATCCTTCTTATAGTCTATTTATCCAATCCATACTTTTTTAACTTCCTGGTAAGAATACAGTGGGAGACCGTATCAAAAGCTTTGCTAAAATCAAGAAATGTCACATCCACCACTTTCCCCATATCCACAGAGCCAGTTATCTCATCATAGAAGGCAACTAGGTTTGTTAGGCATGACTTGCCCTTGGTGAATCCATGTTGACTGTTCTTGATCACTGTCAAGGTTCCTTTCCCAATCTGAACTTTAGGGCACAGATGTGGGGGACCTGCATGAGAAGCTCTAAGCTCAATTACCAGCTTAGATATGGTCTGGCTGCCACCACTCGCAAGCACTACTTTCCTTTCCTGGGTAGCCTTGAGAGACTTCACCAATTTCCCAGTAACACAAATCCAAACTCCTTGGATCTTAAAACAAGGAGAAATTAACCATACCCCCTTCTTTCTCCCACTAGCTCCTGGTGGATCCAGATCCAACTCCTTTGGATCTTAAAAACAAGGAAAAATCAATCAGGTATATAAAAAAAAAGGCTTTTAATTAAAGAAAAGAAAGGTAAAAGAAAAAAACCTCTGGGAGACATTAGCATACCAGCTACTCTCACAGACAACAGATTCCAAACACAAAGGATGTTCCCCTGTGCAAAAACTTAGTTACACAAAAAAAAAATACCCAAATACCCAATTTGACTATTCCTCTAATTGCACAAGACAGGTTACAAAGAAATAAAAATAAACCTATTTATTTCCTTCACTAATACTCACTACTTAATAAGAGGCTGAATTCTGGAGCTTTCCCACTCCAGTCAAAGTGAAACTGACTAAACAAAGGAAACTTCCCTCCTTCCTTTTGAAACATATTGTTCCCCCATTGGTTCCTCTGGTCAGGTGTCAACTAGGCTAGGTGAACTTCTTAACCCTTTACAGGCAGGGGTGAAAGTAACTTACAGGATTTACCGGTACTGCTGGAGTCCTGAGGGGGGTGTGGCCTCATCCAGAAGAGGTGTGGCCTTTCAAAATTTAAAGGCCCTGGGGAACCAGCTGTGGCTGGGAGACTTAGGGCTTTTAAATCAACAGGGGCTCCTAGCTGCAGAGGTGGCTGGGAGTCCCCTGGGGCTCAGGGCCAAATTAAAGGGTCCAGGGCTCTGGCTGTCAGGGGGAACCCCAAGATTTGCAGGGCTGGGGCAGGGATTTAAAGGGCCCAGAGCACCTGCTGCTGAGGGAAGCCTGAAGCCCTTTAAATCCTGGCCCCAGCTGCAGGGAGCTTTGAGCCCTTTAAATCCCTGCCCCATCCCAGTGGCTGGAGCTGTGGCTGGGATTTAAAGGGCTCTGGGCTACCCGCAGCGGCAGGGAGCTCTGCATCTTTTAAATCTCAGCTGTGGCTGGGATTTAAAGGGCTCAGGGCTGCCTGCAGCTGCAGGCAGCCCAGAGCCTTTTCAATCCCTGCCATGGAAGTCGATGTGGTCCTGCATGGCATACTGGCTCTTGCTGGTATGCCGGACTGGACTGGCTTACTTTCACCTCTGACTGTATGTATGTGTATGAATGTGTCACAAAAAATGCAGCTGCAGCCTGCCACTGACCAGCAGTGACTCCAGCAACCGGCCCCTGTGGGCTGCTGCCTGCAGAGAGCCAGTAGGTGCTGCTGGGCTGGCTCTACCTAGAAGTAAGTAACCAAGGCAAAAACCACAGCCAACCAGCCAGGGAGGGAGCTGGCCAGGGGGAGGGGAAGTCAGAGGTGAATGAAGGACAACTGGAACAGCCTTCATGAAATATACAAGATATTTAGAGAAAGTTTTGTCAATTTCAGGCTCTGCACTCTGCAGGAAGGACAAAACAAAGAGATCTGAGATTGCACCCGATGTCCTAAGAAAATTTCAGGTGTTTAAATCAATATATAAAGAGGGTGGATTGGAATGAAAACTACTATTTCTTTCAAAGAAGGCACAATAATTTCCTTGAATATTCAGTTTTCCCCTCCAATCCCCTTGTGGTTTTGTCTATGGGGGCTATTTGCTTTCCCTGTGAATCTTTAGTTGCTTTAGCAAAATTGCTTTGCCCATAATAAACCCTAATCATCATGACACATCTTTCCACCCTGTTTTCCTTTTGTGTGTGTGTGTGTTTGTTTTTTTAACAGTAACATTTCAGAGAGGATCTGCAAGCAGTTTGGACACCACAACCATGATCCTCTGCTGGGGAGGGAATGGGATAGATTTGAACTTGGAAATAGTTCCTGATTTTGATTGTGTTTAGGAGATCCCCTCATCCTGGGGGCAGAAAAGAACTGCCCCTGCCATAGTCACACACCTCCAACAACAACTGGGAGTGAAATTAACAAGGATGCCAGAAATGGCTCCTAACTCTGGGCACGGAACTGCTCAGGGAACAGCTGAGTTTAAACTGTTCTTTTGCAGGCAGCAGCAGCAGGCATCTCAGCCAGTGTCCCTACTGCAAGCTAGAGCCTAGAGGAGAACCCCTGCTGGGGTGGGGGAGGAATGCAGAGCCTTGTCTGCAGCCTGGCTGGAGGAGGAGGAGGGAGGAGCCAAGAAACCAATGTGACAGTGAGTTTTCCCCTTCCACCTGCTTTTATTAGCTCTGGATTTAAGCTGTGCAGCCAAATGCTTGTATTTGTTGTGTATATTAGTATTGGAGAGATCCCCTCATCCTGGGGGCAGAAAAGAACTGCCCCTGCCATGGTCAAACACACCCTCCCCTCGACCCCCTCCCCCCAGCTACTGTGAGTGAAATTAACAAGGATGCCAGAAACCTAGCCCTGGGGGCTGAACCATCAGGGAACAGCTGAGTTTAAACTATTCTTATGCAGGGAGCAGGCTTCTCTCTCCATCCCTCAGTCAGTCTCCTTTTCTTACCTGTCCTCCATACCGGTCTGTAACAGCTTAATTTCACCTCTATTTACAGGTAAAAGAGGCATTAACCCTTAACTATCTGTTTATGACAATCACCTTCCTCTCCTCCAAGTGCTTCAAAATGGATTCCCTGAGGACCTACTCCATGAATTTTCCAGAGACTGAGGTTCCCCAGATTCTCCTCTTTCAAAGATGGACACTACATTTGCCTTTTTCCAATCGTCCAGGACCTCTCCTGGACCCCTGTGAGAACAGAAAAAAAATGCTTAAGGCCCCTGCAGGAAAATGCTACTGCCAAAGGCACAGTTGTGTTTGTTTGGGGTTCCCCAATCACCATCCCCCATCTCCTTTTTTCTTTTGCCTTCTCTGGTTGAGAGACAAATGGTATCAAACATGGCCATGGAGGTTACCCTCTTATGTGCTGCTCTCCGAATGAGGCAGAAATCAAACCAGAAAAGCAAAGAAGGGAGACTTAGAGAGTGGGAAAATTCTGGATGGTGATTGGTCCTCATCCTGTCAGAAAGAGGGAAGCAAAGGAACCCAGAGCCTGTGCTGTCAGAAACCAGCTCACAGAATTCACTCTCACATAGGCCATATACAAAGAAAATGAGTTTTGTTCCAGCAACGGGGGCACTACTTAAGCTCTGCAGATTTATATAGCCAGTACTCCTGGGGGAATTCTGCACCAAACATTTTAAAATTCTCCATATTTTATTTGTCAAACTAAGACAATATAATCACACCAGTTTCAATTGTTTTAGTAATTTATTTCAAAATACCTGTCAGCAAGTATGTCTCTAACAATACAGGCAACAAATAAAGATTCAGGAAATGTTTTTTGACAAACAGATTGCTTACTAGGCATATGAATACAGAATTTTGAGTTATTATTCATTTAAACTACAATACAGAACCGTATTTCCCGCAGGAGATGTGGGAAAGGAAAAGACTTGCTGGGAAGGAGTCTGAGAGTGAACCTGGAGGGTTGTTGGGTGTGAGTGGGAGAAGTATGGAACAGGTTTCTTGGGGGGAGGGGTTGTTAGGGAGTTGGGGAACCTTCCCCATGCAGACTCTGGCTGACCCCTAGCCTCTCCCATTCGATCAGGCACATCTGCCCCCATCTCCAAGTGTCCCTGCAATCCCCACTCAGCCACCCCCCTCTCCCTGTGGCCCTGCACCCCCATTCAGCCGTTGGTTCAGTGCTGTCATCTCCCTAATTCCTGTGACCCCACTCTAGTCTGTCCCCCCCACTAGCCCTTCTGAACCCCAGTTTGTGCCCCCCAGCAGCCCTATGTGCCCCACTCTGTCTGCCCCCCCCCAAATCCCATGCCTCCTCACCTGGCCCCAAGGATAGGGCACTGTGAGGAATGCAGCCACTGCCACCTCCCTCTCCACAGCGTGCTACTCCTGCCAGAGAAAGCTGCCTTCTCTTGTGGTGCCACAGAAACCACTGGTGGGCAAACAGTGTAACTGCAGTGCCTACCTGGCAGAATATATTTTTTGCAGGGGAGGGTGGAATCTGTGGGGAACATAAATGCTGCACATGCACAGTGGTGCATCATTCCCCTGGAGTAAACCAGTAACTTGAGAGTCCTTGTAGTAAAAGTTCTCCACAAGAAACTGCAGTTTTCTGTCACAGCACATCCAAAGTTACCAACTTTGACACCATACTGACAAAGGGTTCTTGTCCATAACTTCATTAGTATTTGCTTTGTATTGGCCCAAATTGGCTGAAAATGATTGAAATGTATATGGAAATATATTAAAGGCAAGACTGAATGGATTGAGGAACTTATTCATACACAAGAAAAAATATTGTAAATAGCCAATCTGGGTGAAAATTTTTAGTATTTATGGATTATGGATTTATGGATAATAAAATTTGTAAATTTTTTAAAATCTTGCTTACTGGAGTATTTTTTGCATCACTATTTTCTACAATCACCACTCTGACAGCTAATGTGCAATAAATTACCATGTCTATATTTTAGCAGTAAGTATGGGTGATGGTATTACCCCCTCATCATAATTTGTTTTTCTTGCCTTTCCCCGTAGACTGAACCATGTTACTATTTATCCTAAGAAAAAGTGTTTGTAAACCAGCCTAATTACATCACATGATAAATTTAATACATGATGCATTTTTCTGAGTAGATACCTAAATTATTATTTTCCTTGACAACCAGTATATTTTCATCAGCAACAGCCCTGAAAAAAGTGTAACACAAACCTTTTTACTGGAATCCCTTTATATCTGGCATTTATTTCTCAAATCTCTATAATTGACAGTTAATCTAGGTTGTTATTAATTGGTATAATTATTAATAATCAAAATTTTATTTCCTTATTCAAATCTAGTGTTCATTTTGAATTATGTGTGTTGCTGTTGGCACTGTAGTGGTTATTCCCTAAGCAGAATACTCTTTTATTACCCAGTCTGATAGTCATAGCATCCTATTCAGTCACACTTATCAGACAGTGGGGATAGCTCAGTGGTTTGAGCATTAGCCTACTTAAATCCAGGGTTGTGCGTTCAGTCCCTGAGGGGGCTGTTTAGGGAACTGGTCTGGAGATTGATCCTGCTTTGAGCAGGGGGTTGGACTAGATGACCTTCTGAGGTCCCTTCCAACCCTGATATTCTATGATCACTGTGAATGACAGGTTCAGCAGTGTTTTTTTGTCTAGGTTCTTGCACTTTTGACACATACACAAGTCTGTACAGGGAAGCCCAGCAGCAAGACAGGAACACCTCCCTGCTTGATGCTTTCTGGCACAATGCACAATGCAACATACTATCCAGTACTGGACTTCATGTCATCCCTGTTTTCTAAATGCCATCCATGGCTAACAGTGGAAGGAGCATTCATACTTTTAACAAGGGAGTGCCTCATTATAGCAGTCTGGTAATTTGAACACTTACTGTGTTGGTGTAGATAAGTACTCATCTGCTTTGTCCAGTGGCAATGATTTAAGGAAAGTCTGGAATGTCAAATGTTGCATGCTTTCATACAGAGGTGTGTGTGCTCTCATGCTGTGATGATAATGGTGACCACTCAAAATACCACTGATCAAGGGCGGCTCCAGGCACCAGCGCAGCAAGTGCGTGCTGGGGGTGGCCTGCCAGTCACTGTGAGGGCGACAGGCAGGCAGCTTTCGGCAGCAATTCAGCAGCGGGGATGCCGATGGAGCGGCACTCATGGACCTCCTGCAGGCATGCCGTTGAATCCGCGTGACTAGCGGACCGCCCACAGGTGCGCCACTGAAAGCCGCCTGCCTGCTGTGCTTGGGGTGGCAAAAAACATAGAGCCACCCCTGCCATTGATTGATCCTTGTGCAACAACTTCTGCAAAGTCCTGTATCCAACATCTTTTGCCAAGGACACCAAGAAATGACATGCAGGTATGGAATTCACCAAACTGCACTATCAAACATTTTGTGTAGTCATCATCCTTCCATCAGATTTGTTGTGCCTTAGCATACATTGCTCAGTCAAAAGACCAAGACTAGATGCTTAATTTCAACATCATCAGCTATATCAATAATTTATTCAGAACAGTGTAGACAGTAAACATCTCTGTTGGTGATATCTCAATGACTGTAAGGTATCGGATAGACGACTTCAAGAATACAATCATGTTGAAGAGCAGTATGTAAATGTGTCCCAGCCAGGAAACGTACATGAGTCAGCATCGAAAGCCTTCATAAAAAAGTATGCCAGTTCAGTTCTCAGTGCTGGTTCCAGCTTTGATCTATACCTGTCAGCCTCTAATGGGGTATGTGCATCATGACTCAGGTTTTGTGGACCCTGCCTCTTGTTTTGATTGTACCAATCTATCGCAAAACTAAAGGGCGCTTTAAGAGAACACATTCCTTTTGGCAGTGGCACTCTGCCTGATCTTGGGGTTGATTCTGTGATGTGGCTCTGCAGCATTATTCCATTTGTATGGGGAGATAGTGCCATGCGCGGATAGGATCTCTTCTCCAAAAAATCAATATTGTTCCCAGACTAGAATTGTTGGAACCTTCTTTGCAAAGCCCAGTGGAATCTCAGCAGAACCTTTAACAAGCTGTAGCTGAATAAGGCTTGTACAATGGCTAATTACTGCATTCCAAGCTACACAATGTCCCAGTTTGTTTAGCAGGGAAACCACTTGAGATGATCCTGCCAAGTGTCTAACTGTCAAACCAAGGCAAAGAGATTTGGGCATCTGTTTTCACCCCTGGACACAAGGTAAACAATGTCTTAGCAAAGCTATATGAGTTTAAAGTCCACCTCATCTGGAAGATCAACATAGCTCGCCAGAAGCCTCTTGCCTCTGATGCTCGAATAATCTAGACCAAATTGTAACGTTCAACTGGCAAAACAAACTTTGCAGTAGCCACATTTAAGTCAACTGATGTTGGTGGCCAGGAACAACTCATTCCAGGACTGTCACCCAATGTGCTCTTGATGATCAGTGTGGCATTATACAGAGTGCTAACTGACTTCACATCATGAGCTGGTGTACTTACTGTTGATCTATTGGATGGCAGATCAGCTTGTGATGGAGAATGAATTTGCTACTGTTTGCTCAGAGCTGTCCCTGTACCCAGGAGTGCTGGAACAATTTATATAGTAGGGTGCTGAGGGCCATTGAACCAACCCTGTATATGATGGAAACCACTTCAAGCCATGGGATGCAGCAGCATCCTCTGCACTCCTAGTTCCAGCACCTATGCCTATATCTGTTCCTGCCTCTGACTGATAATGAAATTTATTAATAAGCATACATGTTGAGTTTGTCAACATACATCAGCTCACTAACATTCTTGCAGTGTGAAGCATTGAAAGGAGAGCTGAGGGAAAGTCACGTTTCAGATGATATTTCAGTCTGTCAACTCTAATATAAAAACCCTGCATGATTTCTAAAAATAGGTTCTCCACAGAGACATTGATTGTAGTCGTAAGGCAAGAGCCTTGCTACTGTGGTTTAAATTTATATTTTACTATTGTATTCAAAATTTACTACAAACTTAAAGGTTAGAAAATGCTGTGATGTTTAAATTTCCAGTTGTCTCTACCATGACTATTCCTAAATGATTATGAAAAAGTCTGCCTATACAATGTCTCTCTTACCTGTAATTTGAACCATCAAGACTTCATGCTTGTTTAGAAGCTCAGTGAAAATCTGGGTAATTCCTCTTATCTGAAACATCTACAATGAGCACCTGTTAGATGATGACAGAAAATTGTGGAGGCGTTGCTGTACAGCTGCTCAGCACACGTAGGTTTATCCTCATCTGCAGACTTTATCAAAAATCATGTGTAGTCTCTAACATGTTTTATGATACAGACTGCAACTGTCACATGGTCTTGGCCTTGTATATGTATGAGCATGTTCTGAGCCTCTCAACTCTGCAACTCTTTTTAACTTTCCTGCATCTACGGTTTCTGCCTGAACTCATTGATCTTTCTTGCGTTTATGGGCCACAGTGATGTACAGCTCCCTTTTCTTGCATCTGACACAGATAACAGGAAGGACTGATCCTGATGCACAAATATGGAGGCCATATTTTGACTGAAGTGTCTTCCTAGAGCTAGGCAAAGGTGTGGAACTGGTGCTGGAAGAGGTAGACTGTCTATCATCCTGTTTCCCCAGTAATATTGACTGCTGAGCATAGCGTTTTCTTGTACTGTCTCTAAACTTTTTGTCTATAAAACACTACAGCAGTTGTGGTGGAATCCTGCATCATTAGGGACGTCATCAAATTCTCCTGGCAGGTGCTGTTGAAATGATTCAGCAATGTATCTATTATCAACATGCAAATCCAACCATGCTTGAGCATATTCATGGTATTTAAACTGCCTGACGTATATATTTGAGTGGATTTCTTGACTGAGGCTAGATGCATGTAACAATGCAAACCAGTCATGAAAGTGGATTTCTTGTGACTCTTAGATGGTTAATTTCCTGATCTTAGTCACCATCACTGAGCGTGGCCATATTGGTTCTGTATGAATACATGTGTTAACTGGTCAAATCCAAAGCCTCCAAACTTTACTGATGTCTCTTTTTATGTGCTGCAAGTGGCTGGCTCAGTACTGGGTTACGTTTCCCATATTTGCACACTGGAGGCTGAAAAGTAAAAAGGTCTAGGAGAAACCAATGAAGTTATTTCTTGAAAATCTATCTGGTTGACAATGTTAATTGATGTGCTTGAAATATCCTATAAATGTTAAATTGTTATTCCTAGGAAAATGTGGTGGTGCCAAGTACAAGCACTTTTTATTGTGTTCATTCCCTGTCCTTGTTTTGTCTGAAATTAAATATATCATCCTTTGAGACATCAAAATCTTCCTTTAAGATATAAAGATTTTATGTACTTTTTATACAGTGCTGCCACTAACAAAAATAGACTGTTTGCCATGAAATCACATGCAACTATGAATATTTAGGAAGAAATTAAATTAAAATACCATGCATTTATCATCCGAATAGTTTGTCTGGAGTCAAAATGGAACACATTAATAGCTATACTTAACCATGAGTATTGCCGATGATAGATAAATTAGAGGGTTGAGTAACATTTTGCCCCAGTAATTTTACCAAAATAAAGATATGGCTGATGATTGCACATTATCTGTTTGCATGACCAGTGAGGAAAATTAGGTGTATAATATGGACTAGACAGACCAGACTTCTCATCTTTCTAACAATTTCATGTACATTCAAAGAGCCTTTTAAACATGTTTTCACCCATGTATTATGTATAAGGGTATGATGTTTTCACTATTTCAATACATTTTGAATATATTTCAATCATTTTGAACTATTTTGGGCCCAGATTAGGCAAATATTGTGGAAATTGTAGCCAAAAGCTCTTTAATTGATATGCTGTCAAAATAGGTTGACAGCCAGGAAACTTTGGATGTGCAGTGTCAGAAAACTGCAGGATTTCTTGCAGGGAACTTTTAACACAAGATCTCTTAGGTTATTGCCTATATAAAATGGCATAGAATACGTAGCGCTCCTCTTGCTGATATGGAACACCACAATAATGGGCCTCACTGTACGGCTTACTCCTAAAGTCCTGGTACAGGCCCAGATCACCCTCCCCAGGATTTAAACTCCATGCTCTCCCAAACCTGACACATTCCCCATAATTCACATGAGGCTAAGATACACAGCTACATTACTACTACATGAACTCTCCAGGACCACGGGTGCCCCCAGAACTCCCAGCTGAAGGTAATTGTGTAGGGAATATGGTGTGGGCAGTCATGCCTGGTGATCAGAGCCAGGGATCACAATCCAGGAAACAAAGCCAGAGCCCGACCTGGGGTCAGGATCACACCAAGCATTAGATCAGGAGTCATGCCAAAGGCTGAGCTGGAATCAGGGTCAGGAATCACACTGAGGGTCAGGACTGCAGTTAGCATCAGACAGCAGTACCAAGGATCACACTGGAGTCAGGGAACAATGCCAGGGCAAACAAAAGGCAGGAGCTAATGTGCAATAAAGCAGCACATCAGGAGTTCACACAATTGTTCAGACAACTTCCTGTGCCTCCTTTGGCTTAAATAGAATGTCTGGACCAATCAGTGGAGCCAGACATCTGCTCCAATCCAGAGCTTCGTGGGCAGAGCCACTAGTGGGCCAGAATTGTGCAAGCCCTTTTCCCTAGTGCTTCTAGAGAGCTGTCATGGTCTAGAACTGGTTGGGGACCTAAAGGCCCAGGTTTGGGCCCTGCAGTCCCTCACACTTTGTAGAACAGTTAATAGAGACCCAGACTGTATTTCAGGGACTCTCTGTGGGGCACAGAGACTGCATCCTGAGCTCACCTACTCACTCCTCCACACCTTTGGCCACATGTATCTTCAGCTCATGTACAGAGACCTCTGCAGTGTCTGCGGGAGGATGGTGCCTTCAAAACAGGTGAGCTCATAAGCTGAGGTTATGGGTGCAAATGTGCCCAGGAAGGTTTTATTTCTATTCTCTGTTTTTAAGTCTTTGGTGTAACTGGACAGGATAGAATGGTTGATGGAGAAGGGTGAATTATCTGGACTGTCAAGCATCTCTTCTGCTCCCCTTTCTTAGTTCAGATTCCAGTCGTATAAGTGTACAATAAGAACCTAAATAGAACAGAATCTCAGCAGTAAGCAAATGCACCCTTCTTGAAGTGCTACTTATAGTCTTAAATCTATGAACAGCTCCTGTGACACTCAAGCTGTAGCATTACACTACACCAAATGAACTGTTCTCAGATGTAGCTGCCTGATTCTTCAGAGAAAACCTTGCACCTTCTCTCTTCAATATCTGACCTGGTACACGCTTTTTCCTGTTACTGTAGTTTGCTTCAGTAAAGTTGGCAGCAGATGGGCAAGTGTGTTCAGAATGGGACTATGACTCTGGAGAGCTGTGTGCTATTCTCAGTCCTGCCATTTATGCATTGTCTGACATTGGCAAGTTGCTGAATCATTCTGTGCCTCAGTTTCCCTATTTCCTAAATGAGGATGATGATTGTTTTCTAAAGTGCTTTGCGACCTGTGGATGAAAGACTCTAATCATAAATAAATATTGTTAGGTAAAATTCCAGCTCTAACTTCACATCCTCGTAAAATAAATGGTATTAGTAATGCTTTTCCTAAAGTTTTAAAAACAAAGTCTTGCCAAATTATTGAAAACTCTCATTAAACTGAAAACTGTACCTTTATCCTTTCCTGAAACTCAAAACCAGCCAATCCGAGAAAGGCAGGGGGGAACCAAACACAAAAAACCTACCAATGCCCAGAAAAAACAAACCCCACACACCTCAGACTAATACCACAGATAGCATGTTCCAGCTGAAATATTTCTGCTGAAAAAAGATATGTCTGGTTAATAAAACAGGAGATTTGATAGAAGTCCCGTCTCAACTTAAACTGTAGCAACTTTGGTGCAATGCTATAGATAGATGTAGTCCCATTTTCAAGAGCTGTTTCCAAAACCAGCTGTTTTTCCTCCATATCTGTTCTAATTTTGACTGCACAACCATCCACATATACTAATTTTCTCATCACTTGTCTGATTTTTCAGGGGGAATTAAGACTAAAATCGAGAAGGCGTAGCTGTGGATTGCCATTTTACTTTGTAAATACAGAGTGCATTTTTCCATGACTCATCACCACAGAAGGAAGGTCACCTTAAAAAGTCACCGCTCTTAAAGATAGTCAGGAGCTCTCCAAATTTCTCTACTAAAATATCTACTGCATTTTATTTTGACATTGAAAACATGTTGAAATTGAATTAGATTGACTAACTACCAGTCACAGATGAATTATCATTGTTTGGTTTATTCTGGATTCCCTAAGAGTATGCATACATTTTATTGATTGAGCTGACTTTCAATTTTTGATACAATAGTCCCAGTTTTTAAGGAAAGTTTTGGTAGGTTAGAGCTTTTCACTTCTCTATAGGTATACGTGCTGGCTGACAACACGGATTTTTGGGAACTCTGTTGAAACACTAATCACTTTGTAGTTAAGTCCCTAAATGAGAATCTTCTAGATAGACTTTATCACCAAAAAATGGCATTAGGATGACATATATCAGCAATATTGATAATCAGCCAGGGTTGCACCCAAAACAAGATTCTTCTCACTGACTTCTGGTGAAAACCTCTGCTTGAAAGGATCTGAAATAATTTCCCTTCAAATCTGATCTCTGTTATATAATGCAGTAATGACCTTACCACCAGACTCATAAAACAATGAAGACAGAACACTGCTTGGTGTGATCTGTTAAATTCTTATGCAGGATTTGTTCCTATTAAAACCTTGGTACAGATGAACTACAGTGCACAGTTAATATCCATGAGTTACAGTTTGTGACATTAATTTGCAAGACTGAAGTATCCTGGGCAACATTGGAGAAACAGAAAAAGATCAAGGTGTGACTGGAGTAGTTTACTCAATATAATTTTGTTTTTAACTATTTTATTTTCAAACACAATAGGAATAAACTCAAATATGCAAACTCTGCCCCTTCATCCTACATACTCTTGACAAACATGCATTTGAGCAGTCCTATTCAATTCACATAAATTAGCATTTGTAGGATCAGTACCTATTAAAATGCAATATTTTCCTTTAACGTTTATCTAAACTGCTAACTACAGCAAAATGAATTAATAGTGTCTTCAGACATTCATAAGTATTAACTACATATCAAGGAAACCATTAACATTTGAAATACCAAAACATAATAAATAAAATGTTTGCCTGCATTCTTCAGCTCTTGCTGATTTGAAAAGTGCTTTGCGGGGAAAAGGATTACATCTGCAATCTCCTTTAAGCAAACTGTCTCAGCCACCTATGAAAGTTAGCCCCTTTTGCCTGCCAGCGAGACCTAGGCAGGGAATATACCCTAAAATAGATAGTCTGTATCCCTTATATGATGTAATAACAAACAGAACCAGGGATTTGATAAACTTCACCAAAATCCTAGCAGATCCCTACTTAGCAGTTTTGAAAGACTTCTGGTTTATATTATTTTAAAATGTTTTCTCCAAACGTAGCAGAGTCTCTTCACAATGAAGAGCTAGTCCTGTGTCAACTTTGCAGGTTTTTATTTTGCCATTTTTGAGCTATTGGTTTTCCCATAATTTAGAAGCAGCTGGATGGACTATTGTCACATTTTCAGAACAATTCACTTCTGAGCTGACATCAAGCAAGGAATGTTTCAGCCCCAAATGGTGAATTTTGCAGAGTTGTAAACAAATAAAGAAGGGAGTTATAATGGACCTGCAGACTAGTATATGGTATGTTTCTATAGGGCATCATGGACTCAATGCTAGCAATAAGGCAATCACCCAGCTCTCTATTCCATGCTAATAGTATCATCAAGTTGTCCTAGATCTTGGCTGAGAGCAGCACCTGGAAGCATGGAAGGCAGCATACTTAAGATGAGCCCAAGTAAAATGTGTATGGAAATAAGAAAATATTATGGAACTATAGCCACCACCACTGCATCACCCTCTCAAACACCTGCCCTCAAAGAGGCTCCTATTCCTTCTGGACTTCTCACTGCAAGCTGGGCAGTAGGCACTGGAATAGATATGCTCTCTAAAATGCATTCTTCCATCTGCAGCTGTCCTGCAACCCATACTGTCAGATGACGAGTTGACACTATATTCAGTAATGAGTACTTTGATCTTAAAAAGAGGTAACATTAATCCAGAACACAGTAGCCCATCTCTCAGCAAAGCTAGAACTAGTTGGAAAACCACAGGGTGGGGAAAAAGAGGAAGCAAGAGAAATAAAAAGCTTTAACCGTTTTTCCCTGTCTTTATTGAAATTTTACTTTGATAGACATTTTCCTATTCGTGGTGCTGAATGAAAGTACATTACCTTGTGTTCCTTTCGCTATACTCGTTCCCCTAGAACATAAAGTGAACTTCATATTCTTGCTCATTTTTAAGACCCTGCATGGCATTGGCCCAGGCTACCTAAGTGCACAATTCCCTTTTGGAGACCACAGTGTCCCTCAATAGCTGAACTTCACAGGAACTATCATCCTCAAGAGTTAATAAAAAACTTGCTTTGTGAATGCAAAGAGCAGAGCTTTCTTAGCAGCTGGCCGAAGGCATGGGACTCTCTTCTGGAGCAGTGAGCATAGCCTCTGATCTCACCGCTTTCTGTGAGAGTATTAATAGAATTAAGCACTTTCCAATCTGTTCTCAGTGGCAACTTTCTACAAGTCAGAAAATAGCATCAACAGGGAAGCTTTCCAGAAAGAATGAATTCATGGAGTAGTCAATAATCAGCAGTTAAAGGGATTCATTGGGCAGCTGGCAATGCAATCCTGCAAAATATTAGAAAGGCTCTTGCTGGCTGTGGTATACATTTGTACAGCTTGTCATCTTTTTTGCCACTAGATGACAGTGTTGAGACACTTGTTTTCCTGTCCCAAAGTTTCTCCAAGGCTACTCGATAGATTACATGTCACCAGCAAAACTCTTGTGGTGTCACTTTGGAAGCGTTATTCTTGAAATATGATGGCCTTAAAATCTTAAAAATCGCCTACCAAATGTGCATCATCAATAACTTTTACTGCTTCAGTGCTTTATGGTAGAACATGTGGTTACATCTCTGCACTTTTTTTTTTTTTTAAATGAACACACAGTACACTATAGTGGTAATAATAAATTCCATTTATTGAGGCCTCTTAAGTTCAGAATGAGCCCCAAATGCTTTACGAACGTACTCATTTTACATATAGATCACTGAGCCACCACTAAGAAGCAGTCATCTTTGAGATGGAGGAGATCCTCAGTGGAGGTTTAAGAGGGAGCTATCAGAGTGTTCTCCACGAAAGGTCTTTTCTTGCGCAACTTGCTCCATTTTGTGCTCTGTTTCCAAGGAAATTATGTCTCTTTGGAATTCACAACAATGATAATTTGGTCCACTAGAGCTGCAATTTATGACTTTCCAGACATTACAAAATCCATATTTTTCATGGACATTTGCTGAGGAGGGGTCTTGATGGGTTGAACTAAGTACAGTAGATTCTCTGGAGAAGGTGACTGTTCTACTACAAAAACTATGAAGAGTCCTTGTAGCATCTTAGAGACTAACAAATGTATTTGGGCATAAGCTTTCATGGGCTAGAACCCACTTCATCAGATGCATGGAGTGGAAAATACAGTAGCAGGTATAAATACACAGCACATGAAAAGATGGGAGTTGCCATATCAAGTGGGAGATCAGTCTAATGAGACAATTCAATTAACAGTAGGACACCAAGGGAGGAAAAATCACTTTTGTGTGGTAATGGGAGTGGCCCACTAATTTTCCCCTACTGTTACTCATACCTTCTTGTCAACTGTTTGAAATGGGCCACTCTCATTACCACTACAAAAGTGATTTTTCCTCCTTTGGTATCCTACTGCCCAAGTAAATTTGTTAGTCTCTAAGGTATCACAAGGACTCCTTGTTTTTGCTGATACAGACTAACACGGCTACCACTCTGAAACCTGTTCTACTACATCCTACAGCAAAAAAACTTCAGGACGAGACTTCATAGACAAACTGCTGAGCTTCAGTTCATTTGTAAATTTGACACCATCAGATCAGGATTAAACAAAGACTGTGAATGGCTAGCCAACTACAAAAGCAGTTTCTTCTCCCTTGGTGTTCACACCTCAACTGCTAGAATAGGGCTTCATCCTCCCTGATTGAACTAACCTCGTTATCTCTAGACCGATTCTTGTCTGCATATTTATACCTGCCTCTGGAAATTTCCATTACATGCATCTGACAAAGCGGGTATTCACCCACGAAAGCACATGCTCCAATACATCTGTTAGTCTATAAGGTGCCACAGGACTCTTCATTGTTCTACTACAGTTATCTAGTGGGCTGTTTCAAGCAGATTGGTAATATCTCCTACCAAAAACCAGGGTAGGTTCAGATTTTCAATAAGTCAGCAAATATCTGCCCACTTCATTCATTCATTATTGTGGACAAGAGTAGATGATACTAGAAAAACCAGTCTTCTTAGTCTATTATATGACCTCCAACAACAATTTGACTCCAGTCTTATTAGCAGTAGCTCTGGAAAGCCATTATCATCCTGCTCTAACCACAAATGGATATTAAACTGAGCCATGGAATGTTTTCCTGAGAAAGATATAATGAGTAAAGAATTTAAAAATCACTAGTACAACCAGAAAATTCCATCTCAGATCACCATATTAACTGAACTCCAGCTGCTTTGATCATCAAAATGTGAACGTGGGGGGAAGGTGGGAATTAAGATTCTATTCTCCCTGTCATCAAAAAGAGCAGAGAGGAAGGTTAGGTTAAAAAAAATTCACAGATTAAAGTGATGACAAAAGACCAGATATATTGTAAATGCCGAGTGTCAGATTTCACAATAGATTTGGTTAAAAAGACATGTGCAGACACCCACCTGGGGTTATAAGAAGGTTACTGGATGCACACTGTAGTTCAGTGTTACTCCATGTGAGCAAGCATATCACATGGGCTGCAGGCCATGTGGGGCAAAGGCAAAGTTGTTATAGTATCAGATGCTATGACAGAATCACAATCACAGCACTCCCAAGGCCAACAAAAAATGTTCCATATCCAGGGCTTAAATTCTGCTGGAGCTGTCCAGTGCAGAGGTCCAGTAAATATTTTCAAATCTGTGGGGCTGAAAATTCTCACGCACTATTTCCTAGAGCCCCTCACTTATTTTCTCACAAGAAATGATAGTGTCTGGGAAATAGTGTATGAGAATTTAAAACCTGTCTGTATCTGAAATCAGAGCCAAATATGGAGACCTCACTGAGATTTTAACTGGGACTCAATTTTCAGAGGTGCTGAACACCAGCAGTTCCAGGTGAAGTCAGTGGGAGTTGAAGTCGGAAGGAGATAAAATGGTATGTTTGCCAGGTGTTGTTTCTTTGCTCTCACGGCTCTATTTTTGTAGGGCATATTAGCAAAGAATTTTTCATGCCAATGCTAATTAAGCAAATTTGATGCAGCTTCTGAAAAAATTAAAGTGAATAAAATAATGGGAGCCAGTTGTTCCATGTTGTTTTAGTAGCATCCTTAATGAGCTGACCTGTGAGAAACTATTTTTACATTCTTTTGATTTCCCTTACTACAGAATTCTCATCTCAGTGTTATCTTGCTTCTGGGCTCAGCTACACAGCAGCACAAAGTAGCTTTTATGATGTTCCCACTAGTGCAGCTACATTTTATACTAATATATCATTATGTTGACCTTCCACTAAAGCATAGAAAACTGAGGGTCAGTGCTATGGATAACTTATGTGAGGTGGTATGCACTTGAAATCAATCATAGTAAGGAACTTTCAGGATCTCAGTATTACACTCTCATAGAGCGGGGCTGCCCTGCAGCACCTCTTATCGGCTGACTATGGGACTGCCTGAACTCCCTGCCTCAGTTTCCTCCCCCCAAGATGAGGCTCCTTGGCTTTCCACAAACAGGTCTGTCTTGGAGATGTGGCTTGGCCCTTCCAGTAATGAAAGTCCAACTAAAAAGACCCAAACAAACAAAGTTCTGCCCTTTGTGGGCTTCTCTTCAGCCACCCTCTTAACCCCTTTCTAGGCTACTAGAACACTAGGCCTCACCCTGGTTCTCCTGGAGCACTCAAACCTATGCCAGTCCTGGAACAGGGTCTTCTACAGGTGCCTACCCACACCCTGTAGCTCTATGTATCAGACTGCTCTCTCTTAGCCCTCTTATAAGGCCCAGGTGTCCATTAAACTACCATCTGACCCCTTTAATTCCTCTGAAGACGGGAAGCAGCTAATGAGTTCTGGCATAGGTGGTGCTGGTTCCAGCTCCTCTTACAGGTTTGTTTACACTGCAACTGGGAAGCTAGTCTCCTAGCACAGGCAGATAGATTCATGCTAGTGGGGCTTGAGCTAACATACTAAAAATAGTATGTGGCTATTGCAGCTAAGTGGTTGCTTAGATTCTCAAGACCACCCACTACCTTGGTCTGACCTTGGGTAGCTAGCCCAGTCTCCTGCACTGGGGTACTGCAGTGTAGACATATATATATGCTATGACCTACAGTCATGCAAAAGATAGGATAAATGAAGCTTTCATAATAGACCAGCATAAACAGGTGTAGCTTAGCAATATCAAAGGCAGGGTACAATTTGATGATTCCCTGATGGCTTTGAAAAACATCTCATTGTAAGCTCTCCTCTGGGTTCTTTTCTTTCAGCATCCAGCTTTAGCATGAGGTGAAGTATCAGAATCAGCCTTTTCCTCTTTAGCAATTTATATGAAGCTGCAATCAGGATTTTTTCCAAATTCTTCCTTATGAGGAGATCTGTACCACCAGTATAGTTGGTGTCCACAGGTGCTGAATTTTGCTTTTGCTGGTGGGTACAGTACAAATATTTGTAATAAAAAATAATAATTTAAAGTGAGCACTGTACACTTTGAATTGTGTTGTAATTGAAATCAATATATTTGGAAATGTAGAAAATATTCAAAAATATTTAAATAAATGGTATTCATTATTGTTTAACAGTGCAATTAATCGTGATTAATTTTTTAATTGCTTGACAGCTCTACTTCTATCAAATGTTTTCTTTGCTTTTAAATGGGAAATTTAATCTGTACACAAACATTTTGTCTGTACACAAACATCCACTTTAACAGTCAGTTAAGCTCCAGTCAGGTACTTAATTGCTTCTTGCATAAAAGATTGGTAAGATTCTGGAATAAGTTCTTAACTCCTACAGACATTTTGAAAGGGTTCAGCACCTGCATGGAGCTTTGTCCAACTGGTGTAGGAGTTAAACCTGGTCACTCTCTCAGGGATTTGACTAGCCACTATCCTGCCACTTCTCTAATAAGTTATACCTGTGTAAAAGTGAGTATGAAACACTACCACTGTGATTTGCCAGCAGTTTACACACAACTGTAAGTTGCTCAACAAGATGCAATTCTGTAAAAAAAATCAGGTTCTTGATCCCAAACATTTTGTCCTGCAAAAGGAAAAGACAACCTAAGGAAAATGGGAATTACTAGCCAGATAGAAAGGAAAGCCAGACTAGAAGCATTCTTACTATAATAAATGATAAACAAAGCCATCATTCTTTCATCCTTCTAGGATGAATTAATTAACCCACTCAGTTAATTAAGATTGTCTTGCACGGTGGGTACCTACTTGAGGGAAATCTAGAAGAGAAAGTGCACACTCCTCCTTCAGGTGTGTCACTGAAAGGACCTGTACCAGTGTCATTCTGCTATCTCTACAGAATGGTAGGTCCTTGTAGTAAACCACAGCAATTCACTTTGTGGAGTATTTATACTAATCAATAAACTCAAACTAAGTAATACCTATTTCAGTGTAACAAATGCTAAGTATCCCTGAAAAACCTATAGAAAAGTTCTATTTTCAGTGCAATACCATCATGCTTCCAGTGCCTCTGTCATGCTGGGGAAAGGGTCTCCCAAGAATAATTTAGTGCCTCTGGTTGGAGAAGTGGGGCCCTCAGCCACCATCCATGAAGACTGGGTTGCCTGCATAAGAAAAGAGAGGAAGATGGACCATCAGCAGCATCCTTTGAGGATTTTTTCCAGAAAAGAGCTTGGGTTAACTTTGCATCACTACATAACATTAGCCAAAACAAGCTCAAACGGTCTTTTACAACCATATCTGCTGGGGACATGCAACACCGCATATTTAGAGTGTATTAGTAATGCTAATCAGACCAATAACACAGCTAAGCAAACAGAGCTTCCTCAAAGTGCAGTCAGTCTCTAATGCTGGAGAACAGTGAGACTATAACAGGCCAAGTGCCTTTGAATAGTTTTGTTTTCCCATATTTTCTCCTTTAACCATGTCAAGATCTATATTTTGAAGAGTTAATTGGATTAACTTGTTTTTATTATTTGGCCACAAAAGATCTACACGTTTACAATGGAAAATCACGTATGCAGCAAGTCCCCCTGTAAAGCAACTATAGTAATTAAAAAGGTAGACCTTGAGTAGAACTATCTGGCACTCAACCTAATTCCAATTGTAATTTCACTTATCACGGTTACTCCATTAAAGCAATTTTCTTAAAGTCAACACACTGAAACAGGAGTTTTCACTTACTTCAGTTAGGTGCCTAATGGAATACAGACATAGGGTGGGGTTTTGGAAAGCACTCAGCATTAGCCTAACTCTGCTCCTGTTAAAATCTATGGCTTCAATAGTAGCAAAGGCAGGCCAGTGTGGAGTGCTTGACATTCTTCATTAATCCCTTTTCTTCTTGGTCAAGCACTGCAATGTCCATATTTAGAGCTCTGACCTGCCAAAATCTAACAAGTATAGAACCAGGTTCTGCTACCATTTCTCATCTGGAGTAGCACATTACTCTGCATTTATAAATAGTTTATGTTGATCTCAGTGCTAATTTATATCCTGATCCTCCCAGCAACTTTGTACATGTAAAACCCCTGGACCTGCATGCAGCCTCATGCTCAACTCAGTGGCAGAAATGCACCCACAGGGAATTGTTTGCAATATCAGTTCTAATTTAGCATTAATATTTAAACTATCGCTCTGATTTTAAATCCACTCCTGCCTATCAATGGCACTTCTTTTGTACAATCAGTTCTAACACATTTGAATCTGAGCTGCTTGAAAAGCTATATCTAAAACTGTAGGAGTTCTACCTGTGTGGAAAAGAAAATGGAAAGTTAAAATCCACTGAATTAGGTGGAAAAAATAAATTTTAGCAACACCATTGAAGATGTTCACCTTTCAGTGGGCAATAAGTAAACAAGATGTTAAAACCATAGCTGTAGGGGTCTGCTCACTGTGTTCTCATTGTTTTGTTTAAACAAATACAATTTTGTTAAAAAAATAATGAACACATTATGAAGTGTAACACTAGATGTGAACTAATTTTCACTCAGCTGAATGAAAAAGGCTGTGTTTTGACTTGTACTCTACATAATGCACCTGAGGCATTCTCAAATTTCCTGTTGAATATTTATCTTGGATTATGTTATTTAACTTGCTGTACTTACATAAAAACACCCCATTCCCACAAAAACAGTGGGCTGGGAGCATCTTAATACCCTCAAATCAATCTGGCATGCTAAAGAAATGAACAGAGCTGTGACAGGTGAAAAAAAACCAAACGGTATAGAAAAAAAACAAGTGTCAATGTAAGTAATATATCCAGAATTTAAAGGATTTTTTAAAAATAAGAATGCAGAATGTACAGTTTAAAGGGTGTGCTACCAGAAAATGGAATTGTTTAGTTATAAGCATATTTTGAAAAATTCAAGTTGACAGTATGCCTTCCACTGCTGAAATGCAGAGAGTTCAGGGATAAAATTTTGCAGCCATTTAACAGTGTGCAGCAACTTTTCACTTCAGTATACCTCAAAAGTGAAAAATAGACATCCAGTTTAAACTGCAGGAGGAATTTCAAATAGACAATATGTAGTGCCCAGAGAGGAAATTTCTTCAGGGTACTGGGGTTAACATCCTCCTCTTACAAAGAGCAACTTTATTGACATGTGCAAAACAGGCAAGTGTTTATTATTTTGAGTCCTTCTGCATCTTCTATTTATCAATCAACCTATCCTGAGGAAAAGGATATGAAACTGCAATTGAACACTGGACTTTCTTTGGACTGCCACCAGCTTAAAAACCTCAACTGAGATTAGAGTCCTATGTCACTAGAGACTATACATATGCCTAGCTAGAGATATTGCTTGTCCTGAACAGTTTACAGTATGGGATAATCTCCACAAGGAAATCCTTGCAGATAGTCCCTCCCCGCAAGAGGAGACAATCTGGTCCAGGGGTGGTCATGTGAGGATTTCACTCTTATGTTACATCCAAAAAAGTAAATCACATGTTTTGTTTAAATTACTCAGTGAGCAGTAACATTGACTGTTTTTTAAAAATTATTATTTATAACTTATTATTTTTTCCAAATACAACAAATATACCAAAATACCAGATTCATCATAATACACAAGGGTTAGGATAAAGAGAGGGGTGAGAAAGTGACATCTCTATCTTCAGGGTCTACATCAGGCCTGCACAACTCGTAAAGCGGCGAGGGCCACATTACTCCAAAGAAAACAGCTGAGGGCCGAAACCTCCTGGCCCCGCAGAAACACTCCGCCCCAGGGTCGCTCAGTCCTGAGGAAACAAACCCTCCTTCCCCAGCGCCACCCCACCAAAACAGCTGTGGGCCAAAAAGGAAGGTTGGGGGTGGGGAGGTGACACTTTATTTTAAATCAACCAGGGGCTCCCAGCTGAAGAGGTGGCTGGGAGCCCTCAGGGTCAAATTAAAGGGCTCGGGGCTCTGGCAGCTGGGGGAACCTGGCAGGGCCGGCTCTAGGTTTTTTGCTGCCCCAAGCAAAAAAAAATTTGGCTGCCCCCAGTCCCAGCCCTGGGCTCCCCCCTGTACCTCCCTGCTGCCCCAGTCCTGGGCTCTCCCCCCACCCTGCCGCCCCACCGCTGGGCTTCCCCCTTTTCTCCCCACCAGTGCCCTTCCCGCACCCCGCTGCTGCCCCAGCCCTGGGCTCCCCCCCACTAGTGCACTCCACACACACACACACACACACCTCCTGCCGCCACAGCCCTGGGTCACTGGTAACTCGCTCCCAGGGCGGGTCATTCAGCAGGAATTTTGGATATGCACAAAACACAGACAGGATTGGTTCCCATATGGTTACAGAGCTGCAGTAAAGTGGAACAATTTTCAGCTTGTGTGATTGGAGGATATCTGGATGCATATTATAAGACTGTCCTCCATAAATGAGGAAAAGTTGAGGTGCCTTTATTATTCTTTTGTTCCACTCTTTCTTTCTATGGGGAATTTGCCAATGCAATATCACTGTCTTCCTTTTAAACAAACAAAAAGGCAATGGCTGTTGAAAACAGCAATTCCAGTCCTAATAAGCATTTCTTGCTCAATTTTATCCTACTTTTTCTACAGCAAGTTACAGTGGATCAGTATATTTGACCTGGGAGAAATGAAGTAAGAGCTGCCCAAACTGAGCTTGAGCACTCCTGAATTTTGAGGTGTTCAAATCTGGAAGGCAGGTGCTGAAGGGAGGGGGGCTGTGGGCTCCGCGGGGCAGCATGGCAGCAACGTGTCTGGAGCTGCACGGAACCAGACACGCTGGTCTGAGTGGCACGGTAAGGGGGCTGGGGGTTGGAAAAGGGGTAGGGAGTTCCAGGGGGCAGTCAAGGGACAGGGATCGGGGGGGGGTTGGATGGGGCGGAGCTATGGGGGGGTAGTCAGGGGACAGGCAGCAGTTGGATAGGCATGGGAGTCCCAGGGGTTTATCAGGGGACAGGTAGGGGTTGGGGTCCTGGAGGGCAGTTAGGGGCAGGGGGCAACCAGCGGCCATGGGCGGGGATTCAAAGGGCTCTGGGGTGCCCACAGTGTGGGGAGCTCTGAGCCCTTTAAATCCCAGCTGCAACTAGGAATCTCTGCCAGCAGTGCAGAGCCCTTTGATTTCTGGCTGTGGCTGAGATTTAAAGGGCTCAAGGCTCCCTGCAGCTGCGGGCAGCCCAGAGCCCTTTGATTCCCTGCCACGGCCGGGATTCAAAGGGCTCTGGGCTGCCCGCAGAGTGCCATGTGCAGGGGATTTAGAATACCCTCGTGGGCTGCATGTGGCCCACGGGCCGTATGTTGTGCAGGCCTGATCTAGTCCTACCCCCTGCACAAAGCAGGATCAATCCCCAAATGGCTCCCTCAAGGATTGAACTCACAACCCTGGGTTTAGCAGGCCAATGCTCAAATCACTGAGCTATCCCTCCCCCACCATGGGACCCCTGTGATTATCTAGTCTGACCTCCTGTATAGCACTGGTCATAGGACTGCCCCCAAACAATTCCTGTTTGAATTAAAGCATATCTTTTAGAAAATCATTCAGTCTTGATTTAAAAATTGCCAGTGATGAAGAATTCATCACAGTGATAGAATCATAGACTCATAGGACTGGAAGGGACCTCGAGAGGGGATCTAGTCCAGTTCCCTGCACTCAAGGCAGGATTAAGTATTATCTAGCCCATTCCTAACCGGCTCTTAAAAATCTCTAATGATGGAGATTCCACAACCTCCGTAGGCAATTTATTGAAGTGCTTAACCACCCTGACAGTTAGGAAGTTTTTCCAACCTAAATCTAACGTTTAGGGCCGGCTCTACCGTTTCTGCCACCCCAATCAGCACGCCAAATTGCCACCGTGGACAGCTGAAGATAAGAGCAGATGCGGAACTGCTGCTGCCGCAGGCGGCGCATGCCGCCCTAACGACACATGGACTGCCGCCCCTTGCAGATTGCCTCCCCAAGCACCTACTTGGAATGCTGGTGCCTGGAACCGGCCCTGCTAATGTCCAGCCTAAACCTCCTTTGCTGCAGTTTAAGCCCATGGCTTCTTGTCCTATCCTCAGAGGTTAAGAAGAACAATTCTTCTCCCTCCTCCTTGTAACAACATTTTATGTGCTTAAAAACTGTTATGTCTCCTCTTATTCTTCTCTTCTCAAGAATAAACAAACCATTTTTTTCAATCTTCCCTCATAGATCATGTTTTCTAGATGTTTAATCATTTTTGTTGCTCTTCTCTGGATGTTCTCCAATTTATTCACATCTTTCCTGAAATGTAGTGCCCAGAACTGGACACAGAACTCCAGTTGAGGCCTAAACAGTGCAGAGTAGAGTGGAAGAATTACTTCTTGTATCTTGCTTACAACACTCCTCCTAATACATCCCAGAATGATGTTCACTTATTTTGCAACAGTGTTACACTGTTGACTCATATTTAGCTTGTGGTCCACTATGATCCCCAGATCCTATTCCCAATACTCCTTCCTAGGCAGTCATTTCCTGTTTTGTATGTGTGCAACTGATTGTTCTTTCCTAAATGAAGTACTTTGCATTTGTCCTTATTGAATTTCATCCTGTTTAGTTCAGACCATTTCTCCCATTTGTCTAGATCATTTTGAATCTTAATCCTATACTCCAAAGCACTTGCAACCCCTCTCAGCTTGGAATCATCTGTAAATTTTATAAGTTTACTTTCTATGCCATTATCTAAATCACTGATAAAGATATTGAACAGAACCAGACCCAGAACTGTTCCCTGCAGGACCCTATTTGTTATGTTCTTCCAGCATGACTGTGAACCATTGATAACTACTCTCTGGGAAAGGTTTTCCAACTAGTTTTGCACCCACCTAATAGTAGCTCCATCTAGGTTGCATTTCCCTCATTTGTTTATGAGAAGGACATGAGAGACAGTATCAAAAGCTTTACTAAAGTCAAGATACACCACATCAATCCATGCGTATATTGGCTGAAGCTTCTTCAGATTGTAAACTAAGAAACTGCTCCTTTTTGTTCTTGGTCTCTTCTGTGTTCAGAGAAACAGGACTTTGTATATTCATTGTAAACAAATGAGATTGCAACAAAGAAAATATCAGACTTGAGCAATTTCTACTTCCAACTGAAACATCTCCAGGGCCCCAAAATTTGACTATCCACTTGGGTAAAAAAGGGGTCAACAATACCTTTGTCTGCTAGGTTTCAGAGCCCATTGTCAAATATTTGTTCCCCATGTAGGTGAGGAACATATAAACTGTGATCAAGTCACCCTTTATCCTTCTTTTTGTTATGCGAAATAGATTGGGCTCCTGGAGACTTTCACTATAAGGAATGTTTTCTAATCCTTTAAAAATTCTTATGGGTCTTCTCTGAACCCTCTCCAATTTCTCAACATCCTTCTTGAATTGTGGATACCAGAACTAGACACAGTATTCCAGCAGCAGTCATAGCAGTGTTAAATAGAGGCAACATAATCTCTCTATTCCTACTCAAGGTTCCCCTATTTATGTATGTCAGGCTTTCTCTACACAGACAAGTGAAAGACAAAACTTTCGTTATTCAGAGATGTTAAAAAAATACCCTCCCAAAAGACAAAAGTTTTGTTGATGACAAGCACTGGTGTGAATAACGTTTTGTCAGCAGGAGCTCTCTCCTGCTGACAATGCTAATGCTGACAAACAGTGGCTACACTATGCACCTTTTAGTGGCATGCTTGTAGCGGCACAGCTATGTCACTAAAAGCTGCGTAGTGTAGCCATAGCCTAAGGCTTGCATTAGCCCTTTTAGCCACATCAGTACTGGGAGCTCATGCTCAGTTGATTATCCACTCTGAGCCTCAATTCTTTTTCAGTCACTGCTTCCCAGGATAGATTCCCCACATCGTTGAAGTGTAGCCTACATTGTATTACTTTATATTTGGACATACTGCAACGCACGTTTGCTTATGCACAAATTACAGAGCAATCCAGACTGCTTGGTATCAATGACCTGTCCTCTTAATCATTTACCGCTCCTCCAATTTCTGCATCATCTTATCAATAATAATGACATGGTTTCTTTCAGGTCATTGATTTTAAAAGAAAAATAAAAAGAATCAATTCCCGCAGGACCCCACTAGAAACATACCAGTTCAGTGATGATTTCCTGTTTACAGTTACATTTTGAGACCTCTCATTTATCCTGTTATAATACATTTAATGTGTGCCATGTTAATTTTGCATTGATTTGCTTTCTCAAATGCCTTACAGAAGTCCATGAATATTACATTAACACTGTTACCTTTATCAACCAAACTTGTAATCTCATAAAACAGATAGTGTTAGGATCGCTTCTCCACAAACCCATGCTGATTGGCATTAATTAGATCACCCTTTAATTCTTTGTGGCCAAGTCCTGTATCAGCCTCTTCATTATCTTGCCTGGGATCAATGACAGGTTTTCAGGCCTATAACTACCCAGGTCAACCTGTTTATCCTTTTTAAATATTGGCACACATTAGCTTTCTTCCAGTCTCCTGGAACCTCCCTCAGCACTGAGTCATTGAAAATTAATATCAATGATGGAGCAAGCTCCTTGGACAGCTCTTCTAAAACTCTTGGATGCAAGTTATGCAGACCTGCTGCTTTAAAAAATGTCTAATTTTAGTAGCTTTTGTTTAACATCCTTTTGAGTTACTATTGGAGTGGAAAGTGTTTAATCATCTACATGACTGTGAGATGTTGGATCACAGAAACCCCTCTGGGGCTGCCAATTGATGTGCCAAGCCTACTTCCACCCTGCTTTCCCTGCCTTCCCAGCTTGGGACTTCAGTGCCCTGCCTGGTTTGAGCCAGACCCGCTAGCCTGCTGCAAACCCAGACCCAGGTCTGAACCACATCCCTTAACAGCTGTAGGCTTAATTGAAGTGTTCCTGTCTTTAACATTCAGATGCTCAACTCCCATAGGAGTCCAAACCCCAAATCAATTCATTTTACCCTGTATAAAGCTTATACAGAGTAAACTCAGAAATTGTTCGCACTCTATAACACTGATAGAGAGATATGCACAGCTGTTTGCCCCCCCCCCAGGCATTAATACATACTATGGATTAATTAATAAGAAAAAAGTGATTTTATTAAATACAGGAAGTAGGATTTAAGTGGTTTCAAGTAGTAACAGACAGAACAAAGTGAATTACCAAGCCAAAAAAAAAAATAGAACATGCAAGTCTATGTCTAATACAGTAAGAAAACTGAATACAGATAAAAACCTCACCCTCAGAGGAATTCCAGTAAGCTTCCTTTTGCAGACTAGTCTCCTTCTAGTCTGGGTCCAGCAATAACTCATGCTCCCTGTAGTTACTGTCCTTTGTTCCAGTTTCTTTCAGGTATCTTTGGGGGTGGAGAGGCTCTCTCTTTAGCCAGCTGAAGACAAAATGGAGGGGTCTCCCAGGGGTTTAAATAGACTTTCTCTTGTGAGTGGAGACCCTCTCCTCTCTCCTATGCAAAGTCCAGCGCCAAGATGGAGTTTTGGCGTCACATGGGCAAGTCACATGTTCATGCATGACTCGGCAGCCATTGTTTACATGCTACCCTGAACATCCTCAGGTAGACTTCTTATGCAGATTGGAGTCTTCCAAGATTCATTGTCCTTTAAGTGTTTCTTGATTGGCCACTTAATTTGCACATTTCTTTCTCAAGAAGTTGACCAAATGCCTTACTAAGGCTGCTTAGAAATCATGCAAGTACACAGCCAGTATTCATAACTTCGAATACAACAATGACACATGAATACAAACAGGAAGAATAGATTCAGTGGATCATAACCTTTACAGAGATATTTTACATGGCCTATGCAGCTGTAATGATACTGGTTCTGGTGGAACCCAACTGAGAGTGCTAATTCAGGACAAATTGCTTAAAGCAGGGCAGTTACAGCCCAAGGCTGGGGTTTCTATGCACACCAAGGCAAACCAAATCAGCCAAACAGAGAAGACTTCGGTTTTACCCCACTGGCTAATCACAAGTCACAGAAGCAATTCCCTTAGACACTCCAGTTTCCCAGTATCAGCACCAGTGCCACTCGTTATGGGGGATCAATGGTTATGAAAACCAATACCCTAGAAAAAAGAAAAAAGGTTCTCTCAATCCCAAAGAACCAAGTCCCAGACAAGGTCAATATACAAATCAGATCTTACCCACAAATCATACTGTTGCCAATCCTTTAGAATCTAAAATCTAAAGATGTATTCATAAAAGGAAAAAGATACAGATGAGAGCTAGAATTGGTTAAATGGAATTGTCAAAGTTTTTTCCCCCCACTTTGAACTTTAGAATACAAAAGTGGGGACCTGCATGAACATGTCTAAGCTTAATTACTAGCTTAGATCTGGTAATGCTGCCACCAGCCAGAAATTCAGTGTCTGGCGCACTCCCTGTCCTCCCCCTTCCCCCCGCAGAATTTCCCCTCCCTGGGCTGCCTTGAGGGACTTCACCAATTCCCTGGGGAACTCAGATCCAAACCCCTTGGATCTTAAAACAAGAAGAAATTAACCATTCCCCTTTGTTTCCCCCCACCAATTCCTGGGGAGTCCAGACTCAATCCCCTTGGATCTTAAACAAGGAAAAATCAATCAGGTTCTTAAAAAAGAAAGCTTTTAATTAAAGAAAGAAAAGGTAAAAATCATCTCTGTAAAATCAGGATGGAAAATACTTTAGGGTACTCAGATTCATATAGCCCAGAGGAAACCCCCTCTAGCCTTAGATTCAAAGTTACAGCAAACAGAGGTAAAAATCCTTCCAGCAAAAAGAAACATTCACAGGTTGAGAAAATAAACATAAGACTAATCCGCCTTGCCTGGCTATTACTTACAATTTTGAAACATGAAAGATTGATTCAGAAAGATTTGGAGAGCCTGGATGTACGTCTGGTCCCTCTTAGTCCCAAGAGCGAACAACCCCCAAAACAAAAAGCACAAACAAAGACTTCCCTCCACCAAGATTTGAAAGTATCTTGCTCCCCTATTGGTCCTCTGGTCAGGTGTCAGCCAGGTTTACTGAGCTTCTTAACCCTTTACAGGTAAAAGAGACATTAACCCTTAACTATCTGTTTATGACACGCCCCCCAAATCTCAGACAGTGTTGAACCACACTGGCGGTGATTTCTTCCTAGAACTTTAGAATAAACAGATTAATAAAACACATGCACCTTTACATATACTACTAATTATGTAAAACTACAAGACTTTTTACATTTTAAGGACAATTTTTAACCAGTTGATTCTGGGAAACTTTCACGGGAGAGTGCATCAGCTACTTTGTTAGAAGCTCCTGAAATGCGTTGAATTTCAAAATCAAAATCTTGGAGAGCTTTAAACTCCATTGAAGCAGTTTTTTGTTGTTTCCCTTGGCAGTATGAAGCCACTTCAGCACAGCATGGTCGGTTTGTAGTTGGAAGTGCCGTCCCCAAACGTATGGGCGTAGCTTTTCCAGGGCATACACAATGGCGTAGCATTCTTTTTCACTGATTGACCGGTGACTTTCCCTCTCAGACAGTTTCTTGCTGAGAAACACGACAGGATGGAAGTTTTGATCCAGTCCTTCCTGCATTAAAACTGCTCCTACACCATGCTCAGATGTATCTGTGGTTACTAGGAATGGTTTGTCAAAGTCTGGGGTCTTTAGCACAGGGTCAGACATGAGTGTTGCCTTAAGCTGGGTAAAGGCCTTTTGACACTCATCAGTCTACTTAACTGCATTTGGCTGGGTCTTTTTGGTCAGGTCTGTTAGTGGGGCAGCGATTTGGCTGTAGTGTGGTACAAATCGCCTGTAATATCCGGCCAAGCCTAGGAAGGATTGGACCTGTTTCTTTGACCTTGGGACAGGCCACTTTTGGATAGCATCCACCTTGGCCTGTAGAGGAGTTATCGTTCCTTGACCCACCTGGTGTCCAAGGTAAGTCACTCTGTTTTGGCCTATTTGACACTTTTTAGCCTTAACCGTTAGTCCTGCCTGCCTGATGCGCTCGAAGACTTTTTTCCAAGTGTTCCAGGTGTTCTGCCCAGGAATCAGAAAAAATGGCCACATCATCAAGGTAGGCAACTGCATATTCTCCCAATCCTGCTAGGAGATCATCTACAAGTCTTTGGAAGGTGGCGGGTGCATTTCGCAGCCCGAAAGGAAGCACATTAAGTTCATACACCCCTGCATGGGTGATGAAAGCTGACCTTTCTTTCACGGGTTCATCTAGCAGTACTTGCCAGTACCCCTTGGTTAAGTCTATTGTAGAGATGAACTGGGCACGTCTCAATTTCTTCAATAGCTCATCGGTGCGTGGCATTGGATAATTGTCAGGACGAGTTACAGCATTTACTTAACGGTAGTCCACGCAAAAGCATATTTCCCCATCTGGTTTGGGAACTAGAACAACTGGAGATGCCCATGCACTGGTAGAGGGGCAGATTATACCCATCTGTAGCATGTTTTAGATCTCCTGTTCTATAGCAGCTTGGGCATGAGGAGACACCCAGTAGAGTGGGGTTCTAACTGGGTGAGCATTACCTGTGTCAATGGAGTGGTATGCCTGTTCGGTCCGTCCTGGGGTGGCTGAGAACAATGGGGCGAAGCTAGTGCACAGCTCCTTGATCTGTTGCCGCTGCAGATGTTCACGGATTGCGGAGAGGTTCACCTCTTCCACACCACCATCATTTCTTCCTTCGTAGTAGACACCTTCAGGCACTCAGCATCATCTTCTCCCTGGGCTCTAAACTGACAAACCTTTAAGTCTCTGGAATAAAAGGGCTTGAGAGAATTAACATGGTACACTTTAGGCTTTAGGGTTGAGGTGGGGAATGCTACGAGATAGTTGACAGCTCCCAGGCGCTCTTGGACCATGAATGGCCCTTCCCATGATGCTTCCATCTTATGGGCCTGTTGCGCCTTCAAGACCATAACCTGGTCCCCTACTTTGAAGGAACGCTCTCTGGTATGTTTATCATACCAGGCCTTTTGCTCTTTCTGAGCATCCTTTAGGTTTTCTTTAGCAAGGGCTAAAGAGTGTTGGAGGGTGCTTTGTAGGTTGCTTACAAAGTCTAGAATGTTAGTTCTCCCCTCCCATTGCTGCTTCACCAATTGTAATGGCCCCTTAACGTCGTGGCCATACACAAGTTCGAATGGTGAAAACCCCAAATTGGGATGTGGTACAGCCCTGTAGGCAAAAAGCAACTGCTGCAATACTAGATCCCAATCATTGGAGTGTTCATTTACAAATTTATGTATCATGGCCCTCAAAGTTCCATTAAACCTCTCCACTAGGCCATTGGTTTGATGGTGGTAAGGAGTGGCAACCAAGTGATTCACCCTATGAGTTTCCCACAGATTTTTCATGGTCCCTGCCAGGAAATTAGTTCCGGAATCTGTAAGGATGTTGGAGGGCCAACCTACCCTGGCAAAAATGTCTGCAAAGGCCTGGCACACAGTTTTAGCCCTGGTGTTGCTTAGAGCTACTGCTTCCGGCCATCAGGTAGCAAAATCCATGAAAGTCAGTATGTACTGCTTTCCCCTGTGGGTCTTTTTTGGGAAAGGACCCAGAATATCCACAGCTACTCGCTGAAATGGGACTTCAAATATGAGGAGTGGCTGGAGAGGGGCTTTGACCTGGTCTTAGGGCTTTCCCACTCTTTGGCACACCTCACAAGACTAGACATAGTTAGCAACGTCCTTGCCCATCCCCTCCCAGTGGAAGGACTTCCCCAACCTGTCTCTGGATCTGTTCACTCCAGAATGGCCACTGGGATGATCATGGGCTAAGCTTAAGAGCTTTACCTGGTACTTAGTTGGAACTACCAACTGTTTTTGAGGATGCCAGTCTTCCTGGTGTCCACCAGAAAAAGTCTCCTTGTATAAAAGTCCTTGTTCTACAACAAACCGGGATTGGTTAGAAGAGCTGAGAGGTGGTGGGGTGCTCCGTGCTGCCCAAGCTTTCTGAAGGCTGTCATCTGCTTACTGCTCAGCCTGGAACTGTTCCTTGAGGCTGGAGACGTCAGTTCCTCCTTAGACTGTGGACTTGGGCTTGGTCCCTCTGGAAACGATATAGGTAATGAGGTTGTTTTTGTTGATTCGGAACCACTGTCCGCTGGTACACTAGGTGATATTTTAGGCTCTGGCTGAGCCTCTTGGGTAAGGTAGTCTGCTACTTCTGCCCTCTGGCGTTGGAGTGGTAGATGGGTTTGCAGCGCTGGCGTCAGTGCTGGCAACGGTCCTGGTGCTGGTTGCTTTTCCAGTTCCGGTTCTGGCACTGGGTGCACTATGGCTGTTGCAGTCGTTGGCAAGGGATCCAGTTCTACCACCTCTGTCTGGGTCTCTGGTAACACAGACAGGGCCCTTGTGGATGGTTCCAGAACAGGGATGGGTCTGGAAGCTTGCTTGGCTTGGCTGCGTGTGACCATCCCCACCCTCTTGGCCAGCTTCACCTGGTTGGCCAAGTCTTCCCTCAGTAGCATGGGGATGGGATAATTGTCATAGACTGCAAAAGTCCACATTCCTGACCAGCCCTTGTACCGGACAGGCAATTTAGCTGTAGGCAAGTTTAAAGAATTTGACATGAATGGGTGAATTGTCACTTGGGCCTCTGGGTTGATGAATCTGGGGTTCACTAAGGATTGGTGGATAGCTGACACTCGTGCCCCGGTGTCTCTCCACGCGATAACCTTCTTTCTGCCCACTCTCAAGGTTTCCCTTCGCTCCGAGGGTATTTGAGAGGCATCTGGGCCTGGGGGTCGGTGGTGTGATGGTGGTGTAATGAACTGTACTCGGTTGGGGTTCTTGGGGCAGTTGGCCTTTATATGTCCCAGTTCATTACATTTAAAGCAGCGCCCAGCTGACTGGTCACTGGGCCAAGGTAGGTTGCTGGAGACTGGTGAGGTGGGACAATAGGGTGTCTGGGGCTTTGCTTGGGTTGTAGGTGGGATCTTGGGTTGCCCCCAGTGATAGGGTTTATTTTCGGCTTGCCTCCTCTGATATTCGCTCCTCTTGCTAGTAGCTTTTTTCTTTTCTGCCACTTCCACCCATCTGGCTCCAATCTCCCCCGCCTCGGTTACAGTTTTGGGCTTCCCATCTAGGATGTACCTTTCTATTTCCTCAGGAACACCCTCTAAGAACTGCTCCATTTGCATTAGGAAGGACAGCTCTTCCAGAGATTTAGCATTTGCTCCTGATATCCAGGAATCCCAATTCTTACTAAAGTCTAGGTATATCACATCCACCGCTTCTCCCTTATCCACAAGGCTCGTTATCCTATCAAAGAACGCTATCAGATTAGTTTGACATGATTTGTTCTTTACAAATCCATGCTGGCTATTCCCTATCACCTTACCACCTTCCAAGTGTTTGCAGATGATTTCTTTAATTACCTGCTCCATTATCTTCCCTGGCACAGAAGTTAAACTAACTGGTCTGTAGTTTCCTGGGTTGTTTTTATTTCCCTTTTTATAGATGGGCACTATATTTGCCCCTTTCCAGTCTTCTGGAATCTCCCCCGTCTCCCATGATTTCCCAAAGATAATAGCTAGAGGCTCAGATACCTCTTCTATTAACTCCTTGAGTATTCTAGGATGCATTTCATCAGGCCCTGGTGACTGCTATTTACCAGGATGGTGCCCTCTGAGTCATTGCAGGAGTTGAAGGTAACCACCACCTGTATGGATGACCCTGAGAAGGCCACGTTGTCTTACAATGTGAGTGCCATATGTTCTAATTTATAATATCTAATGATCAGCACAAAGCACAGTACAAAATTAATTGATTTTTGCAGTAATTCACACCCATTTTGCTGTGAAGGGATTGGCAATGTTGTGCACTTCAACAAAAGAGGGTTCGATGGAAATTAACCATGCGTAGCCACAAATCCCTTATAATCTCTATGCACTGTGAAGTGTTTCGGGAGCCACTCTGGGCCATTTACCTCACCTTCCAGTGCATGTCTGAAAACGTGAAGGTAACTAAAAGATCTAGGCATTAATCAAACGGTGACTCAAAGATTTCTATTGTTATTTTGCTATCTGTGTCTGCTGCTACAATAAAAATGCCTGCCATGCAATGTTTGATATTTTTAGCTCTTCCTGTGTCCCATCTTGAGCAAGAGGGGCCAGAGACAGTCAACCAAGAGGGAGAGGGATCCTCAAGCAGCACAGGAAGGCTAGATTTTAGGCAAATAACTTTTTGCCCAACCGTTCCAGCCTGGTCAGCATTTTGAACACGCTAGGAAGGAGAGGGTGACAAAAGCTGAACAAATAAGAGAATGAAGGTTACTGCCCAGAAACGAACGTCTGTGAGTTCATGTAGTGATACCTGAGCAAGGTGGCAGTGCCCAGCCAGAACCTGGAGCAAAGTTATTTAAACCTCCCTATACAGTCAGTACCCAGATGGTTTATTGGAATACAGCACATAATGCTAACTGGTAGAAGTTCCTCAGCGGCGCTGCCAGGCTGGCTCTATGCCTGAGTCTCAGGGGCCATCTCCGGCACCCTCTGTACCTGGATCTCTGCCTTAGCGTTGGGCATGCCAAAAAGATGTTACGGGGGCATCCCTCCCCCATGTAATACCCTTTGGCCTATGTGCCCAAGGCAGGGAGCCTGACAGTGTTGCCGGCTTCAGAGATTTTACTGTGAGTCTCATAAAATTTGCTGTTTTACTTTAAGTTTCTGCTCCCGGGAATCATGTCAGTATATAAGAACCTGAGCTTTTATATTAAAAAAGCCCTCACAGTTGCAGAGAAGAGCTTAAAAACATGAACCGTGAAGGCTCAAAAACCAAGAAGGCAAATAAAAAGAATGGTTAACAAGGCATTTGCCTATACACAGGCACAAATAACCAATATAGAACAGATCCTGACACTGAAACAATGGCAAAAGAGCATGGTACTTTGAAGAGGTTTCGACATAATACTATGAGTTTTTAACATTAATTAAACCCTTTCTGTACCTATTCTTCTCTCTCTCCTATTTTCACAGCTATGATCTTGACCTTGTTTTCCTGCAAGTCTGAACTTTGACTTGGCAGCACACAATTGGCAAGCTGAGGGCATTTTTAATGCTGATATTAGATGCTAGATGAAATGCACACTGAAAGTAGACTCCCCTGCCCTGGGTTATATAAATGCTACCTCCAGTTTAAATGTAAGTAGTAGCTGTTTATCTTTTAACCTCTTTTACACTTCAGTAGAAAATACAATAAAGAGCAAGTAAATGCAGCATCTTCAGTCTCTTCCCCCCGGCCCTGTTTCCTGGCTTGCAGCATCTGTTCAGAGACACATGGATTTGCTGTAGCATTCATTGTGTTCAAAAGGCTAAATGAATTGCAGGGGCAGGCAATTATGACAAGCCAGAAGTGCAAAATGCTGCAGTTCAGTTATTCTATGGCTTTGGGACTATGGGCAGCTATGTGTTAACATCAGAATGTTTCTATCTTCTATCTTCAGAAATGCTGTAATATTACAGGATTCCTGTTTACAGATGAACTCCTTAATACAAATAAATGTAAGTTCTCTGCACATTGCACTCCTTATTTTCAAGAGGTAACAGTAGTCTTTTAAAAAGCTCTTATTATTTTCATTTAAATTCTTTACCCTTCAAGGAAACACTTGGCTCTAACCCCAATTTAGATTAACATACAACCCCCATCAGAGCTCATTTATGTTAATAACTACCATTAGTGAATTTATATGATAAACAATAAAATATTCCCCATACTAAAAGCTTTCAGTAGGATTTTTTTAAAACACTGTGACCTAAAGGTAATTTAGACAGTAGTAACAACTCCTTTCTGGCCCTGTTCTCTGACTCCATATTAATTTTTAAATGTCATGTGTATTTATTTGGTATCAAAGTGCTGAACCTCAGAATATTTTAATCTAGTTATAGAAGAAGCAACTTTTGCCCACTGTTCTTTCTTGCCACTTCCATATTTGGGGTCAATTACTTTTATAGCCTTTAGCCTTCTTCTAAAACTCATGATTATACACCTGGCTGTCATGCAACGTGGCCTCTCTAAAGTCGGCTGACATCCAGTACAAGTATCAAGTCTTTGACCTCCACCTGGTCATCTTCCACCTATTATTGCAAGGGCCTTTCTACCAGTATATGTGTCAGATCTCTGTTGGACACTTTTGCTCATTATGGGTCTAAATTCTGGTCAGACTAACCACATTCTACTCTGGGTTCCAAATGTATCGATTCAGCAGGAAAGTCTTAAAAGTAGTATAGATTTTTGTTATATTGTTTGTGGTTCCCCGTGCAACACAAGGTGGTATAATTTGGGGTTTACCTCCCAGAAGGGAATGCGTGTCTTAGGAACTGGGATGTGCTGTGCCTTCCCATGCAGAGCTCATCTCAGCATCTGTATGTGTTGCTGCAGCTGGGTGTGTCCCTACCTGTATATGTGCTGGGGTAGTGCAATTTGAAGCCTGGGGAAGGCTTGGCAGGCTGCATAGCACTGCAGTGAGAGGGAGCCCAGGCTAGTAGGTCAGGTGCGCTCAGTGGTACCCCAGTTCCAAATAGCACCCTGGAGGGTGGGGACACCCAGGATCTTCTTAAGCTAACATTTGTAGCAGGTTTATTCAACAATACACAACATGCAGTACTGCAATGAAAGAGCATTCTTCATGACAAGCGTGCTAAGACACTATAAAAATCTTTCATTTGACTACTTATTAAAGTTTAAGAAATTTAATAAACTTTTAACCTGTTAAACATCACTGTGGAGTTGGGTAGAACAGTTATTATTCAGAGAGCGTTTCATAACTACAGCTGATCGAACAAATTTTTTTGGAGAAAATTTTCAAATAAAAAAAATTTATTTCAAAATGTTTGTGGGAAAATTTCAAAACAATTCACTTTAGATGTTTTTATTTTAACTGACATTTTTATTTTGAGTTATTTTTGAAAACTGAAAAATTCTAGATTTGTCTTTATTTCTCCTTTCTCTTCCTTTGCCTTCTACCTACCTGCCCACATGCACAGAGCACAATAGACTGAATGATATCTAGAGACTTTCCCTCCCCCACTTTTTTCCTCTCTCTTTTATTCTACTCTAATTTTTCAAAAATCTCTCCAACTTTGAAAAAGTTAAGAGTGACAAACGAAAAAATGAAGCTGTGTAACTCTTAATTTATAGTTTCCCATTAAAAAACATTTTTTAAAAATCAAAAGTAATATTTTTCCACAACAAATTTTGATTTAAACTTCTTTTTTTTTTGGGGGGGGGGGGAGGTTTCCGGTGAAACTATTCAGCCAGCTCTATTCATAACCTTGAAATACTATTAACAAATGCTCTGGCACTAGCCTTTTCTAATTCATATTCATTCAGAATAGTTAGTAAATCAGAACTCTGGTAGTGTATGGAATGGAATCTAAGACATTAACTCTTATGAAAAATGCATGCAATACTATAAAAAGACCTATATAGTTAATTAAAACCAGGATTTTTGTGTCAGTGGATGGCTAATAATTAGATACCCCAAGGATCATTATTGTTTTATTCCTCCGTAGTAATCACATTTTTTAAAGATCAAACCAGGGCAGAAAGAAGGAAAATTGAACATTTAGATATGAATTTTATTAGGCAAACAGAAATAGAATAGCTTCTTCCTTTACACACAATTGACTTAGTGATTCTTGACATGGATAGATTAGGAAAAGAGAAACCATTTAAAGGACAAGTGCTCAGAAACTGTATTTCCTGAGCAGTTCCTTCATACATTTATGCCTTCTATGCTGTTTTTGGTTAGTCCTAGATTTTTAAGACTCTCCTGTATTGTAGTTTACACATTCTAGTACTCCTAGAAAATATGTTGAATCATCCAGGATTGAAATATCCTGGGCAAGGTGCAATGCTGGAATTTTATTTAAAAATTCCTTACATCATAAAAGGCAATTACACCTGCTAGTTCAGGAGGAATCTCAAAGGTACAGATGGCAGGTATGAAAGAAGCAAAGCATCTGTCACTGGGTGAACGCACTGCCAGATTGACACTTTGCAGACACAGCATTGCAGGGGTTCTTCTGCTCTAGCACTGCCTGTTGTCTGTCATCTGATGCCACAGCAGTCTGCAGCTTCTGTGATGTAGCCCTCTGGCCAACTCACCTTCTGGTTCAGTCTTCTTCCAGGATAACAGAAAAATCTAAAGTTTAATTGTCCTTATGCCAGGCCTTTAGCCCCCATCAGGGACTCATCAGTTTCTACCTCTTTTAATCCAGAGATTTGTATTCCCCCTCTTGCTGTGTGAGGCCTAAGGGAACCCAAGCCCAGCTTCTCCTCTAGGTTCCAGCCCAGGAACCCTGTGTTAGGCAGCTAATGACTGCTCCTTACAATCCCTTGGGCACTTCCTGGGCTGCTCCCACCTTTTCCCTCTTTGTCCACATCTCTCACAGGGCCATGGACTCCACTCTCCTACCCTGGAATTCTCCCTCCACAGCTTCTTGCCAACAAGCTACTGAGGTATTTCCTCAACACCACTCTCTGCCTCTCTAGCAACAGTCTTTCTCTAACTGAGCTGCAGCTTTTATGCCAGTTGCTGTTAATTGGCTGCTTAGGGTATGTCTACACAGCAATAAAAGACCTGCAGCATGGCTGCAGCTGGCCTGGGCTTGCAGGGGCTCATGCTGTGGGCTAAAAAAATGTTGTGTAGACATTTGGGTTTAGTCTGGAGCTCAAGCTCTGGGACCATCCACCCTTGCAGGGTTCCCAAGCTCAAATATCTACACTGCAGTTTTTCCGCCCCACAAGTCTAAGCCAGTAAACTTGGGCCAGCAGCAGGTTTTTTATCCCCCTGTAGACCTATCCTTCATCTCAGCTGGAGCAATAATTGGTCCATCTATTAATTCTTTTCTGGCTGTCACAGTGTGGGGTCTATACACCATATCAGAATGCCATTTGTGCCTTTGCGAATCTCTCTCTCTAAACAAATTGCATGCCAGAAACATTGTGATAAATTATATTTGCCTTCTCCCAGGTTTAGTTAAACAACTCTTATTACAGAGAGTGGAACATGAATTCTGAAGTACTTTCCTGAATTGGGTAAAGAAGTTTGTTTAAAATTCCACTGCTCAGGTGTGCCCATTAGGCAGTTCCACAGTCTAAGCAAGGTCATTTCTTGGTATCCAGTCTGAATTTTAATTTGCTTAATTTTCTCCTATTACTCCTACTTATTCCTCTCAAATCATGCTAGACCATTTCTCTTCCTCCTTATGTTTACCCTCTTCCAAGTGTTTATAGACCTTTTGATATCCCCCTTAGTCTTTGTCTGGGCAAGCTATACATATTTAAAATTCTTTTGTATTGTTCCTCATAAATCAATCCCACCAGCCCCTAATCACTTTTATTGCTCTTTTCTGAATTATCTTGTCATCTCTAGAAACTTGCTGGTACTGGAGTGCCAGAATTGAATGCAATATTTTAGGTACAGTCTCATCGATGCTGCACAGAAGAGGAATGATCACCTTCCTGCTCTATGACAACATATCTCTTCTTGTGCAGCCCTCCAAAAAAATCACACAGGCTTTTCTTCCTCCCCCAGATTATAAAGGTACATTTACAAGCATGCAATCAGTCCAAAGAAGAGGAGCTGCAGCTCCCAAGAAAAACAGAAAACTGACAGAGAGATGAGAGGGAAAGGAAAGAAAAGCAGAAGTGAAGGAGAAGAGGGGTGTTCAGTGAATGAACAGCAGGTATAACATGAAAGTGTAATATGGAGGTTCACAGTAGATAACGGATCATACATGAAAAGGAAGAGAGACCTGATTCTCCAGTGTCTTACTCCTTGTAAACTTGTGTACTCCTTTACATTTGTGGCTGTAAAACATATTTTTTTGTTCTCTTAGGAAAGTGCATTATTTTATTTAGTGTTGAAATAAAATTTACTAGACAGTAATCATGAGATCCACTTGTATACTCCTTGTATACTTTTACAAGTTTTACATCCACATTGCAAAAGTGTAAATAACTACACAAAGTGCAAAACAGTGGAGAATCACGCCTCATATGTTTTCAATTCTTCCAATCTGTTCAGTCTTTCATATGCCACCCTTTCCAAATCCTTCATATCACAAAGTTCACAGTCTAGTCCTCTATGCTTGAGATGTTGAGGCCCTGCATTTCTGCGGCACTTGGTTCTTAGCCATTATGAAACCAGAGCAGCTTCTTCACACTAAATGTGGTCCAGAGACCTTGGAACTGCACTAGAATGAATAGCTGGGCTTTTGAGTGGGACTATCATTTGAAATGTGAGGGAGCAGGGCCCAGATTCAGAGCTGCACTGAGTTTCTACAGGGAAGAGGAGCCAATCAGGAGCCTGCTGAGGTTCCTTGATTCTCACAGCAAATCCACTCCCTGTAGAAGCCTAGATGCTGCTTTAAATTATGTCAGCTTTCAACAATCCCAAAGTAATCACACACCAGCTAGTTGGATCATGCTGTGTGTGCAGTCATGCACCGTCCCCACTCACTACACCGAAACCAGGACAGGGCATGGCACAGGAGACAGGCATTTCAGCTGTGACAACTGAGAGCTCCCTCATGCCAGGGGAAATCACAACTAGCCAAATCCAGCTGCTCTCCAACCCTTACCTACACCTTGTTACAATGTTTAAAATTAGGTACCATGATAACAGCTTTCCAGTCTTCAGGAGCTGTTTCCATTCCTCGGGTGTATTCACATTATCAGTATCGCTATTTCACATTTCCTTTCCTTAACAACTCTTTGATGCATACATCTTATCTGATAGCCAGATTCTGCTATCCTTACACAGTGTTTAAACCTTACCCAGTGAATCATCCCGTTGATTAACCACTGCAGATCAATGGGAGCAGAGAGAGACAAGAGGCAGGGAATCCCATGAAATTTATGAGCTCACTATGGCCTCTGTCTCCCCAGTCTCTGTCAGTTGTTTTTGCCTATTCCCCCAGGTTCTGTGCTTGATTCATGCTCTCATGTGCAGCTTTCCCTCCCTGTTGGCTTTTTAAAGTCCACAGAACCTGTTAAAGACCTTGGTAATTCACCAAAAAACAAGGGCCCAATGTGGATTATTGCAGGTTTTAAGGAGACAAAAATGGGACTAGGATGGAGAATCAAGATATGCATGTGGGAAATCAGGAAAAGGAAGGGAGAGTTTGGGGGGGGGGGGCGGACAGATGACTTGTGTACATTAAGGCCAGAGAAAACCAATGGAATTTAGGAGCTTTGCAAGCATTCATTAGTGAGGAATAAGGAAAACCCAGAGGAGTTTAGGATTAATTGGATCAAGGTAATTAGCAGCCAGCTGCCTACGTAGATGTGCTCTGGCTTCATTGTTCAAATTGTTCATTGTTACAAGCATCTGGAAGAGCCTCCTCCTCCTTTGTAGGCACCAAAAGAAATCAGTCTAAAAAGCAAGCTTTTATCATACATGACTTTTCCAATCATGCCCCCCAATGATTCTGGGGTAGTCAAAGCAACTACAGCAGTTAAAAACAAATCACCCAGTATTACGTATTTGCAGATTTTTGCAGCTGTCTTAATCTCAAACATACTAAGGTCCTAAATCTCAGATCTGCAAACCTACTCCTCCTGTTTTTCTGCTATTTACAATTGGTAATCAATAGATTCCATTGGTTTATTTCTATAACAGGTACACTTCATTGCTTTCCCTGATGGATGCCTGCAAATCGAAGGGAAAAATAAGATCACAAAATTGGTCTGAAATCAACAAGATGAAATTCTGTAAAGACAAGTGCAAAATACTACACATAGGGAGGAAAAATCCAATGCACAAATAAAAAGTGGGGAATAACTGGCTGGTGCTAGTACTGCTGAAAAGGATCTAGAGGTTATAGTGGGTCACAAATTATATATAAGCCAACAATGTGATGCAGTTTGGAAAAAGGCTATTTTAATAGGAGTGTTGCATAAAGACAAAGGAGGTAGTTGTCATGCCCCACTCAGCACTGGTGAGGCCTCAGCTGGAGTACTATGTCCTGTTTTGAGTGTCACACGTTAGGAAACATCTGGACAAACTGCAGAGAATCCAGAGGAGAGCAATAAAAATTATAAAATATAACCTATAAGGAAAGGTTAAAAAAAGTTGACATGTTTAGCCTTATGAAAAGAAGACTAAGGGTGACCTGGTAACAAGCTTCAAAAATTGTAAGGACTGTTATAAAGAGAATGGTGATCAGTTGTTCTCCATATCCACAGAAGCTAGGACAAGAAAAAGTTGGCTTAACCTGCAGCAAGCAAGATTTTGGCTAGATATTAGGAAAAACTTTATACCTGTAAAGATAGTTAAGTACTGGAATAGGTTGTGACAGGTTGGGTCACAGAGATCCCCTTGTGAACTGTCACCTGATGTGCTAGGACTACCTCTGAGCCTGTTTTCCCTGGCAACTTGGGACTTCAGTACCTTGCCTCGTTGTGACAGAAACACTAGTCTGCTACAAACATAAGCCCACGTCTAATCCATGTCCCCCAGAAACTGCAAGCTTAACTGAAAACAACTTAAGAAGTGCCCCTGTCTCCAACACCCAGATACCCAGTTGCCAACGGGATCCAAACCCCGAATAAATCCATTTTACTTTGTATAAAGCTTATACAGGATAAACTCATAAATTGTTCGCCCTCTATAATACGGAAAGAGAGATATGCATGGCTGTTTGCTCCACCACAAATTACTTGCTTGTTCTGGGTTAATTAATAAGTAAAAAAGTGATTTTATTAAATATAAAAAGTAGGATTTACATGGTTCCAAGTAATAACAGACAAAAAGTAAGTTACCAAGCAAAATAAAATAAAACACCTGAGGCAAGTCCAAGTCTAATGCAGTAGGAAACTAAATGCAGGTAAATCTCACTCTCAGAGATATTCCAATAAGCTTCTTTTACAGACTAGACTTCCTCCTAGTCTGGGTCCAGCAATCACTCACACCTCCATAATTACTGTCCTTTGTTCCAGTTTCTTTCAGGCATCTCTTTGGTGTGGAAGGTTATCTTTTAAGCGAGCTGAAGATAAAATGGAGGCGCTTTCAGGGCCTTATATAGTCTTTCTCTTGTGCAACATCACAAACCCAATATGAACAGGAGTACTTGTGGCACCTTGGAGACAAACAAATTTATTTCAGCGTGAGCTACAGCTCACTTCTTCGGATGCATAGAATGGAACACACAGACAGGAGATATTTATACATACAGAGAACATGAAAAGGTGGAAGTATGCATACCAACAGGAAGAGTCTAATCAATTGAGATGAGCTATCATCAGCAGGAGAAAAAAAACTTTTGAAGTGATAATTAAGATGACCCATAGAAGCTGTGAGAAGAACTTAACATAGGGAAATAGATTCAATTAGTGTAATGACCCAACCATTCCCAGTCTCTGTTTAGGCCTGAGTTAATTGTATCTAATTTGCATATTAATTCGAGTTCAGCAGTCTCTCTTTGTACACCATATAATATAAATACTAATCCAGGAACCTATCCTTGCAACAAAGCCCAATGCCAGCTCTGTCCACACATCTATTCAAGTGACACCATCATAGGACCTAATCATATCAGCCATACCATCAGGGGCTCGTTCACTTGCACATCTACCAACGTGATATATGCCATCATGTGCCAGCAATGCCCCTCTGCCATGTACATTGGCCAAACCGGACAGTCTCTATGCAAAAGAATAAATGGACACAAATCTGACATCAGGAATCATAACATTCAAAAACCAGTGGGAGAACACTTCAACCTCTCTAACCACTCAGTGACAGACTTGAAGGTGTCAATTCTGCAACAAAAAAACTTCAAAAACAGACTCCAAAGAGAGACTGCTGAACTTGAATTAATATGCAAATTAGATACAATTAACTCAGGCCTAAACAGAGACTGGGAATGGTTGGGTCATTACACTAATTGAATCTATTTCCCTATGTTAAGTTCTTCTCACACCTTCTATGGGTCATCTTAATTATCACTTCAAAAGTTTTTTTTCTTCTGTTGATGACAGCTCATCTCAATTGATTAGACTCTTCCTGTTGGTATGCATACTTCCACCTTTTCATGTTCTCTGTATGTATAAATATCTCCTGTCTGTGTTTTCCATTCTATGCATCCGAAGAAGTGAGCTTTAGCTCACAAAAGCTCATGCTGAAATAAATTTGTTAGTCTTTGTTAGTCTTAACAAGTACTCCTGTTCTTTTTGCAGATACAGACTAACACAGCTGCTACTCTGAGACCCAATATGGGGTCTCTAGCCACCTGAGCAAGACACATGTCTATGAATGATTCAGTTTTTTGCAGGCTGACACCATTGTTTACATGTTAGTTTAACATTCCCAGGAAAGCTCAGATGTGGATTGGTGTCTCTCAAAGTCCATTGTTAGTTAAGTACTCCCAAATACTTGAATAACTCCTTCACGCTATGTTGACCAAATCTGCCTTATGTGCTTCCTACAGCAAACACTTTAAATACAAGCATAGAGCCAACACTTGCACCTTGATATAAAAATGATACATGCATACAAATAGGATGAATATATGCAGTAGATCATAACCTTTGCAAAGATATGTTACATGGCATATCTAGCATACAACATATTCCAGTTATGTCATATTTACACTCATAAGCATACTTCTATAAAGCATAATCGGGTGCAATGTCACATAGGTTACCAAGGAAGGTTGCAGAATCCCCATAACTACACAACATGACCTCTCAAGGTCCCTTCAAGCCGTCCTACATTTCTTTGTTTCTATAAACGACCTGGGATGCAGGAAATCTCGACCACACTAAAATTCAACTGTTTAAATACAGGCTTACTTTTTTGGACAAGGGATTAGGTAGGAAATAAAATGAGGAGCAACTCCTAATAAACCTTATGTAGTAGTCTTATTCATAACATTGTTATTCTAAAGCTTGTAATATGTCAAATTTTCAGGAGTAATAATCACCTTTCCTGGGCTAGCTTTGGCCAATGTCAATCCTGGGGTCATAGTGTGACCTCCATAAAGCAGTAGATACACAGACAAACATACTGACTTAAAGAATAGAACTTTAGAAAACTTTTTAAATTCTGTAAGTAGTTTTTCTTTCTCCTTGCCACACCAGTTGTCATTCAAGTGGTTGACAGGAAACCTAGTAAATAATTCCCTCCACTCTGCTTTCATTAACACAACATAAATACTTCAGAAGTCAGAAGCTAAATCAACTAGATTATGTTTCTATTTAGGACAAAACCCTTCTCCATCCTTTTTGTTTCTGTATTTTTTACTTTTCACAGTTTGTTTTATGTTGCATTACACATTTTTGTGAAGTGATTTGTGTTTTGGTGGCTGCATTCATAACGCTTCCATAAGGACAAAAAAATTGCTGCTGGTTTGAACTATTTTTACTCCCATAAAACTGCCTCTATATTCCCCAGGCATCACTCCAAGCACAAATACTGTTATCTGCCCACATAAAGTGATTGTCTCCGTATTATCAGAGCTTGCAATTTGATTGATACTACCTTTTACACAGCAATCACAGAAGGACAGACCAAGGAAAAGGTACTTCTATCCCATTCTCACTAGCAAATTTAAATATATAATGTATTGTTTTGAGATTTTTAGTTTATAATTCTCTTGAACATGGAGTCACTTTACATTAGATCTAAAATTCACTGATATTTCAATCATATTTGAGTTTCAATTTTGTTCATTTTAATCAAACATAAGTTTATAAATTATCAGCAGAATGTTCCCCAAAGCCACCTGTCCTAGAAATCAGTTGGTATGGGAATGGATATTTTAGAACAAAATATCAGGCTAGATTTAAGTGCAAGATCATCTTTAACAAAAATGATGGACCCCAATCTCCTTAAGTGTACCTTAATCACCTGTTCTCTGCAAAGGTGGGCTGGCTCTAGAGCACAGTAGCTATTTCTCAGGTCTAACAAACACTCACTTTTTGTCCCCAAGCATTACTGCACTGAAAGTTGTGTGCTGCTGTGATCAGTTTCACACTTAGAAGGGAAGACTGACAACTCCTTGGTAACTGGGCTGGCTGCTCTTGTCCTCTTTGAACACCTTGATGAAGCCTCCAACAATGCCATCTGTTATTCCACCGAGAGATATGGTGAGCGAGGTACTATCTTTCATCGGTCCAATCAAAGATAGTACCTCACTCACCTAGTCTCTCTAATAGCCTGGGACCAACAGGCTACAACCACATCTCTTAGCTGAGTCACATACAACGCTAGTACTAGTCTTTCCTTTGTTGCAACAGCCCTTCAAAGTTCTTCAGCCTTCCTCTCACACTGGAGGGCAGGGAGGATAGTTTATTTTTTTCGCCACACTCCGCTGTCAACGAGGCGCCACTGTCAGCCCACCTCGACCACCTTGAAACCGAAACCTCACTTACACACCCGTCAGCTGACTAAAAGCTTTAGTCGGGGGACGTTTGATCTTCAACAGGAGCCTGAGAGCAGGGCCGGGGAGGTTCTCCTGTCTTCAAGGTCAGTCACATTTCTGTCTGCTGGGGCTGCCCTGCTCCGCAGGGATCCCGTCAGTTCCTCCCTGGCCGGACTGGGGAGCGCTCCACGTGGCTCCGCTCAGCTCAGCTCCGCTCCAAGGTAAATGTGCGGAAGCAGCACCAAGCTGGGGAAGCGGGGACCTCCCTCTGGGGCTCCATGGCACCGGGCCGCGTGCCAGCGCTGGGCTGCGAGGGGATATTCCCGGAACATGGAGCGGGCCTTCGCAGGGGGCATGTCCCGGCCCCTCCCCTGGCCGCGGTTGGTCTGTGCTGGCAGGGGGCTGGGCGGGGCGAGGCGCTGCGCGGGGGCGGGACCGCGGGGGAAGAGGTGGCCGCAGAGCCGGGTCACTTCCTCGCACTCGGTTGCCGCGGAGTTCGCACGGGGCTCGCTCGGCGCTGAGCCGGGAGGTGAGGCTGGAGGCGGCGGCGCGGGGTGCCGCGCCCCGGCACAACTTTGCGGGTGGAGTCGGGTCTCTCTTGCAGCGGCGGCTTTGGCGGGGCGGTATCGCAGCCGCCACCTCTGGACTGGGGCAGCCCGCTGAGCCGCGGGATGGGCTAATGCTAGACTGAGGTTTCCCCGGGCGCGGGGCTCTTCCCCTGGGAGAGCCGGGAGGGGACAGCCGGGTAAGCGGGGTGGAGGGCACGGGTGCGGCTGGGGAGCCTCCCTTTATGGGGGGGGGGGCGCGGCAGGTCCGGCGAAGTGCTGCTGCTTTATCCGTCTCTTTGCTCCTTGCAGGTCTCGCTGGGGGTGAGGGGACGCCCCTCCCCCTCGCCCCGCGCCGAAGAAGAGGAGCCGGCGGCTGCCTGCGAGGCGCCCCAGGCCCTGAGAGTGCTGCCTGGCTCCCCTCCTGCACGCCCCGGGGGCAGCGGAACGTACCCCGGGCGGAGAGTTTCTGTCCAGGCTCCCGCGGTGGGCAGCAGCGTCCGGATCCCGGCGAGCGCGAGCCGGAGGATGGCGGGACGCGCTCTGCGGGGCTCTGCGCCCCCGGCCCCGGGCGGGGAGAGGTGGGCGGCGCTGGGGCTGCTGCTGCTGCAGGTGCTGCTGGGCTGGGGCTCGGCTCAGCAGCCCGGCTCCTGCCCCGCGCCCTGCGAGTGCTCCGAGGCGGCCCGGACGGTGAAGTGCGTGAATAGGAACCTGACGGCGGTGCCCCTGGACCTGCCGCCCTACGCGCGGCTCCTCTTCCTCACGGGCAACCGGCTCGCCAGCCTCCCGCCCGGCGCCTTCCTTTCGCCCCCGCTGCCCCAGCTCAGCCTCCTCAACCTGAGCGGCAGCCACCTGGAGCAGGTGGAGGCGGGCGCCTTCGCCAGCCTGACCAGCCTGAGGCAGCTGGACCTGAGCGGCAACGCCCTGACCAGGCTCAGCCCCGAGGCCTTCGGCAACGCCAGCAGCCCCCTGGAGGAGCTGAACCTCAGCAACTCCCTCAGCAACCAGAGCGCGGTGGCCGCCCTGGCCGAGCTGCTGGGCTCGGGGGTGCTGGGCAACCTGAGTCGCCTGGAGCTGGCCGACAACAGGCTGCTCTCGCTGCCCGCGGGCATGTTCTCTTCCCTGCCCAGCCTGCAGCACCTGGACCTGCGCAACAACTCCCTGGTGAGCTTACAGGCTGTGACCTTCCACAGCCTGGCCCAGCTTCAGAGCCTCGACCTCAGCCACAACTCCCTGAAGTGCCTGAAGAACGCCACCATCGCCCAGCTCCGCAGCCGGCCCGCGCTCCGCAGGATCAGCCTGGGCCACAACACCTGGGTCTGCGACTGCTGCATCGAGCACCTGGTGAGCTGGCTCAAGGAGAGCGAGCAGGTGGAAGGGAAAGGGGCCTTGAAGTGCTCTTACCCTGAGAAGATGCGGGACAAACCCCTGGTGAAGACCAACAGCTCAGACCTGGACTGTTCTGTGCCTGTAGACATCCAGTCCCAACTGCAAACTTCGTATGTCTTCTTAGGGATAGTGCTGGCTCTCATTGGAGCCATTTTTCTCCTAGTTTTGTATTTGAACCGAAAAGGAATCAAAAAGTGGATGTACAATATCAGAGATGCATGTAGGGATCACATGGAGGGATATCACTACAGATACGAGGTGAACGCAGACCCCAGGTTACCAAACCTCAGCTCTAGTTCTGATGTATGAAGATACACTATGGAAGCAGGGCAAGGCACAATAGCTATGCATGAAATGTAGACTTAAGCTTTACCCCCATGCTCACTTCCCCTCTCCCAGAGAAACAACAGATTTATTTGTGCCATGTGGGGAATATGCCTGCATGTAATGTAATGGTGATGACAATTTTCTGTTACCCTGAAACATTGAGCAATTGTGCATGGTGTTGGGCTGTACATAAGAAACATGCTGCTATTCCCTCTCTCCCCTCCCATCCCCCACCTGTTTTTCTTTGGAACTTGCTCTCAATACTCTTTATTTGAAACATTTTTCAAGATCTAAAGTGAGAAAGATCGTCTCTTCGATGTTCCCAACCTGCAAGAGCATATAAAATTTACCAATACAGATACTATCCAACAAAAGCTGCCTCAACTTTTTTGGGAAAGAAGCTTTATTCATCAATTACAGTTTTGTTCTTATGTATCCTAACAGAGAAGAAAATAATTTATTCCATAAACTACTACAGATTTTAAAAGCTCCTAATAACTCTGTACAAAGAAGCAACTAAAATAGTGAGCATGCACAAATACTTTGTAGTTTTACATGTTAGGGAAAACTTACAACCTCAATAAGCCGCTTACTCTTTTGTAAAGTTCTTTTTATGGTAGTTTACGTGAAAATAGGATGCTTTTTTAATATAAACTGCATATAAATTCAGTTTGAACTTTTAAATAATTCAATAAAGGTTCTTACAGAGAGCTACTGTTGTGCTGAAATTTGTTTAATGATACAACTGTAAAATAAATGCATGGAAGTATAAGTTTGGAGAATATAATGTTATTCACAGGTAGTTGTTCCATTAATTCATGGAAAACAAATTCTGTTTTTATAGAACAGGGTCTAGTTTAGAGTCTAGTTATAAGTATTCACATGGCAATTTGTGAAACACCGTATAAGAATGTATAGATTCCACAGGGAGAACAGATTTTCTTTAGTAAAAAGCCCAGCAAACAAAACAAAAAAAAGGAACAGAGGCTAATACTAAGTTCTCCCTTACCACTAAAATACTGCAAGATTATAATTAAAAGCAATAGTTTAGATGCAATTTTCTAAAACTTTAAGCATGCATCGTCACAGCTGATTTTAAACTGGAGTGTACATTTTCACACAATTTGTATTTGTTTATAAAGTAGATTTTTCCATAGTAAATTAAATATTGACAAATCCTGAAGGCACAATTTGGCACATGAAACTTAACTTATTTGAAACTTGCAATCCTTGGGCAATACTGCAGTAATCTACACTCTGCATCATGTTTTGAGATCTGACCTAATTTTTACTGCTTCTTAAAACTACTAACAGGTGATCTTTAATAATAATTCTATATATGTTTGTGCTTAACATTTGCCTATAAGTGACATTTTGTTTAAATATTTATGCAAAATACATAAGGAAGGACTTTATCATATTGCCTAGTATTTAATTTTGATGGCACATATCGAAAGGATAGCAACTGAACCATCTGTAGCCACCAATAACCTAATAAGCTTTCTCTTATAAACAGATTCTAAATGAAGGGGGACAGATTTGCATTGAACTTTTAACACTTAATTTAATATTTCCCCTTTTTGGCTGAGCATTTCAATTATTTTATCTGACATTCTGAAACAATACTTAACATAATATAAAATTTGTCTGGTACAGAGATTATTTTTGCTTTTAATAGTGAAAATTTTAGTAGCTATATGCCTTTCATAAGACTTTTTATGAACATAAAGTAGCTCTTAAACTAAGATATTGGGTAAAAATATAAACTTAGTCTGACAGCTGTCACTATTTAAATAGCTTTTTTTTTATTCCTGCAGCCTGTGGCATTCTCAAAGTAACTAATTTGTTTTTAAGACTAACTTCTGTAGCTTGAAATCATCACATTCACTAACGCTGACATTTGTTTTAAATGTACAGCATATGCAATTTTGAGAATAAGGAAAAGGGACAAACAATCAAAATTTTGATGAATGTATTTTAAAACTAATGACCTATGATAGCTTCTCCTCTGATGATGAATATAAGAAACGCAGAACACTAAGTTCAGTTTACAGATTCAAAAAAGAACAAAAAGCCCAATACCTTCCCAAAAGTCAGTTAAAGTATTTCAACCATAGTGCAATTAGTGTCTGAATAATTTACTGTGCAACTATGAAAAATTCCTTAAAGCTCTTGATTACTTACTAAATGCAGAATAGTCTGTTATAAGATAGTATTTGTTAGCTACATGATAAGCTATGTTGTATTGGGTATTGCAGAGATTGTCACTTTCCATGTCATTGGCCTGTAGGTACTACAGCTGTAGGCACATAATGTATAATAATAATTTCAAATATATACCAGCCAAGCAGTTTCCTGGAGGTGTGGCCTTTCTTAATAGATAAGTTTAAAATATCAGTCTGTCATACATAGCTTATTAAGGATAGCTAATTGACTATCTTAGTCACATAATCTGTAACTAAAGAATTCAGCAAGTCAGTGTTTGTGTAGTGGAAAAGTGTCTCAATTGTACCAAAATCTATTAGACTTAATGATTATCAGTGTTTTTGTATGATAAAGTCACTGTAGTAAAATTGTTGAGAGAATTAGTGACACCTGCTTTAAAAATAAGTTCTGCCATTTGCTTTCAAGAAGATTTAGTGTATGACCATTAGACTGTGACAGTGTCGTGTTATGCTGATATTCATCTAAAATGTTTGACCAATAATGAATGCTTTGGTGTTTTTTTAGAGACTATAAAATGCATCTGATCTTTAAAAACTTTTCTATACAATTAATGGTTGGAGCTTGTCTTCCTTTCCCTTACGAAATAGTTAGTACACAGAAGACAAGAATAAGAGAGTTATACAAGTGCTTCTGAATTTTTGAAAAATGTACATTGTAAATGCTTTGGGATTGCAGAGTTTTCTAAAAGCATACTCTTTCCTGCTGCTTATCCTGCTTTGACACCTTAAATTTCATCTAATTACTACTTCCAAAGCAATTTAACTGGTGGGAAGGCTATTTTATTCCTTCAGACTTTAATAAGAAGTATGCAGTATTAAATGCTTTCAACTTTTTTTTTATATAGGCAACAGCTGAAAGTTCCAAATGGGCTGGTTGTCATTCAGGTTTCATAGGAAATAGCATCTGGCCTAAAGCAAGGGGGTAAGCTTCAAGAAGGATGACTGGTCAAGAATCAAAAAGGATAAATACTATTCGATTAAGGGGTACATCGCTGTCCTAAAAGTAGTCTAATTATAACAAGCTTAATCTTCTTCTTTAAGAGGGGGAAGCAAAGTGAAGCTGGGAGTTAGAAGAATTTTAGTATGTTTCTCATAAATATGAAAGTGTAGTTTGGATAAGTTGTCATTGTCCATTCAGGGATAGAAAATTCCCCAAATTTTCGTAGGCCCAGTCAGCTGTTAAGTAGCTAAACGTTTCATATATTCAGCAAAACAGAGCATGACTGCTAGATTAAAACTCCAAAAGTAATCAGAATTTTTACATACCTGTTTTTAAATCTTGTTGGCTAGTTTAACTTTTAAGCATGGCTAATAATGCCCTTCTAACAGATAGTCGGGCGAAGCCATCAGTTCAAACCAATATACAGTCTGCCAAAGCTTCCATTGAAGTTATACATAGACATTATGGTAACATTCAAAGTTTTGTTGCATTGAGAGCTAAAGCTCTAATTTTATAACTAACAGGTGTTTTCAATGAGACTTTGTTATAGATCTATACTGTAAGTATACTGTTTCTCCTTTTCTCATTCCCCAGAAATCCATTTGTAGGTATTTATAATGAAAGGGTTCCACAAACAGAAAATCAGTCTGAGTACTGCATTTTGAGATTCACCGTTGTCATTTTCTCCTAAGTTTTGATACTAAAAGGGCCATTGTCAAGGTTGACAGGATCAAAACTTGACACACACTTATTCCTTTCTGCAGCAGCTGAGTGTTCATGGGCAACCGCACATTAACTCTGAACACATGATGAAGGAAAATAACATTTGGTAAGAAAACATTTAAATTCCAAGCTTCCAAATTATTTTGTATACTGTGATGGAGGGTGAGGGGTTGAAACAATAAAATCTTTTTAAAACTATGAAAGAGACCTTGATTAATTCCCATTTTAAATTTGTCAGCAATGATAGTCCCAACACAGCTGATCAGTACAATTATTGATTGATATCAGATAGTGTTCTTACACTGTCGGAGACCCATGGGCTTTCTTATTGTGGACTGTCTTCGTGGGTCTACACGCATCTTTCTAACAAGGTATGGCAACGAGGTTTTTGTGCAAAGCAAGTAGAGCTAGGTTATTGTAACTTTTTTAATGCAGGTGTTTCACCTGTGACATTTTTGGTGTGGCACAGTGGAATACAGATGTATATAGCATCAAACAGATGTGATCCTTTATAAACAAATGTACATTTGTTTTTCTGCCCAAATGGGCTTTCAGTGCTCTTTTAAGTGTAAGTTTCTTTTAAATTGTCAAACCAACAAACTTGCAGTCTTTAAGACTGTTGAACATTATGATGTTCTGGGCCTGTTACAGTTCCTATTAGATCAATGGAGACTCCCACTGAATTCAGTTAGATTTAGATATCGCTAATGTAATCAATATATATCAGAATAATAAAAATGGGGATTGATTAAGCTACTAAAAGTTATTTTGATAGAATTATTTATACTGTAGCTCTTTAAAAATAGTAATTATTTACTTTTTTCCCCCAAAGCATTCATTGGACAGCATTTTCCTCTTTTGGAAAACGGTGAAATAATGTGTCTCGAGTTTGAGTTCTCTAAAATTATGCATGAGATAAATAGCATCAGAACAAACTAGTAGTGATATTTTAATAGACATTGTGGTGAAAGATTTAGAAAGTTTAAAGTATGATTATTTTAGAAATCTTATGCATGGAAGAGACTTGTACAATTTTTAGATTCAGGGCATGTGCAAATTAAAGCTATGTTTTATAATTAAGAATGATTGTTCAACAAAGACATGTTGGTTTTTGCTACCAGATTACTTATAAATGTTGTGTGCTCTCTCGCTTTTGATTTGTCTACTTTAATTTTTATAGGCAATGCTGGATTGTGGTTTTAAAAAAGAATGTAACTTTTCTTTATAGTAGAGATCATGGATTTAGTACCAATTTTCATTAATTAATACTGATAAAAGCCATTTGTGTGCAAACTGCATGACTCTTTTTTTTTTTTTTTTGGCAAGTAAATTTGACAAGTGATATAAGGGATTGTGGCCTAATTATTCTTGTTGTTTTGAATGTAATGTGATAGCTTTCTGATTTTTTAAGCTTAATAAGTGCACTACTTTCCAAGTTGCATATTGATTTTTAACACTATTAATGCTGATGGATTTTCAGGTTTTTAATGGTTAGATCAAAAAAATCTGTATTTTACGGTCTGCAAATATATATTTACATATCATGAAATATAAAGAAATTATGGTGGCTGATAGTGTCAATTCTCTTACTATAGGGAAATTATTACAGAAAAATTGCCAAGAGTTCTGCCTACAGAGGTTGAGGGCTCAGTCACTTAAAACAACAACAACCAAAAAACACCTTTTCCCTTGGGAATAAATCTCATTTTAAAAATCCCTATTTTCTAGGAACATTTTAGATTGTGACAAAGTGGAAATAAAAGTGAAGGCTGCTGTTTTGTCGTCTGAGACATTGATGTTGCAGAGTGTTGAGGTCATTACAGTACTGTTGTGTTCTTTGTTAAAATACATTGGCACAAGAAGAAATCTGAATGCATGGTCAGTTTTAACTCTAACTTTCTTTTGTTTTGTTCTTAATGTTAACGCAACACAGAAAACTACTTAAATGTAAACATATTGGGGTTGTCTACATACTGGAGTTTTACAGTCTGAAAACATCCAAACGTGTGTATGTTGAACTTTATGTACTAGAGTAGTCCCATTGAAGCCAATGAGTTGGTTCATGAATTTAATATAGGGAAATATTTTTCCTTTTAAGCATATAAACAAAAATGCATTGTTGATACCATTAAAAGTAAAATATTAACTGTCAAGAGTTTGTGGCATCCATTATATTGGTTAATTAATTGAGAATTGTTGTTTACTCCTAGGGATATTCTGTGCCTCTGCGCATATGCAGAATTTATGTCCCTGGCAGATTTCTTTGCTTCCCTGCAGAAAAATTACTTTCTGATGGGAAAGCAAAGGGAAGCTGTCATAGTATCTTTCCCCAATCTGAACCTTAAGGTCCAGAAGTTGGGGTACTAGCATGAATTCCTCTAAGCTTAATTACCAGCTTAGATCTGATAAGCTGCCACCAATCAGGAATTTGAGTGCCTGATGCACTCTGGTCCCCCAAAACATTCCCTGGGGACCCCCAAGACCCAGACCCCCTAGATCTTAACACAAGGAAAGTAAACCCCTTTCCTCACCGTTGCCTTTGTCAGCCTTCCCCTCTCTGGGTTACCCTGGAAGATTACTGTGATTCGAACCCCTTGAATCACAACACAGAGAAATTAGGTCTCCTGGAGAGAGAGACAGATTCACGCTGCATGAATCTAAAACAAAGGGATTCCACCCTTCCCCTCCCTTCTCCTTCCCTGTTAAGTACAGACTTAATTCCCTTGAGCCTCAACAAGGGGGAAAAAAATCAGACAGGTCTTAAAAGCAAAACTTTTAATAAAAAGAAAAAAGTAAAAGGTCTATCTCTGCAATTTAGATGGTAAAAAGTTACAGGGTCTGTCAGCTTAAGAAATTGGAGAAACAGCCTCCTCCAATAGAAATACAATTTAAAATACTTCCAGCCAAATACACATTTGCAAATAAAGGAAAACAAATAAAAAGACTATACCGCCTTTCTACCTTTTTATACTTACAAAATTGGAATAGAAGATTAGAGAGCCTGTAGGTACGTGTGGTCACTCTCAGAGCCGAGAGAGAACAACGCAAAACCCAAAAAACACAAACAAAGGCTTTCCTCCACCGAGATTTGAAAGTATTTTGTCTCCTGATTGGTCCTCTGGTCAGGTGTTGCAGGTCACTGTTTGTTTGTTAACCTTTTACAGGTGAAAGAGACATTAACCCTTAGCTATCTGTTTATGACAGAAGCCTCGAGCGGTCATGAGACCCTCCCCAGCAGTATGTTTTTTTGGGTGCCCAAGACAGCCAACAGCGAGGTAAATCACTTTGAGGTAGGGGGAGGGACTGGAAAGACCTGGCTGGTGGCTACTACTCTGCACTGGGCTCAGCTGCTAGTCTTAGTTGTGCTGGGGAGGATGGGACTTCCTCTTCCCCCTGCATGGCATCTGGGCCATGTCAGACTCACCCCCCCCCAAATTTCTATAGGCAAGTCTGAAAATTCTCCCTCCCTCATACCCCCTGCGCTTCCTGCACCTATCACTCCTCAATTGCAGAGGGAGGGATCTCTGTACAGGGAGCTGCTCCCCATGCATCCAGACCTGCCTGCCAAGCAAGCCTCACCACCCCAATGAACCAGCTGGATTCCCACCCTACCAAGGCCCAACAAGCTGCATCTGGACCCACCCACTGAGCCTCCAACCCCCAGAACCTCCTGCTGAGCACCAACTACTTTCACCTGGACCCCCCTGCAAAGTCCCATTACTGTTCCACCAGAACTCTCCAACAAGCACCTGTACATCCAGATCCTTGCCCGCTACCGGACCCCCACTGAGCTGCCCACACCCAGACTGCCCCATGCAGAACCCTCTCAACCCACACTAAGCCCCTCCACACTTGGATCTTGTCTTGCTGAGCCTGCCTGTCCACACCTGGTGCACCTGGCACAGAGGAGCAGGCCTGGTCCTTGCGGTATGTCAGGGTTTGGGTGCAGCCTCACCACTAAGTCCGTGCACCGGATTGAGCTGCACAGTGATCTCCCACCTCTGTGCAGCCAGTGGCCTGTGCTCCCCAGTGCCATGCTGGAGCCTCCACATTTATTCGACAAATAAAATTTGCAGAATTTTAAAATTTCATGCACAAAATTTTAATGTTTGGAACAGAATGCCCTCAGGAATAGTTGTTGAAGCAACAGCCTGTCTCTTCTACTTAACCAGTATTTTAGACTTTGGGCATATCACTTATGACCTAGACTTTTCTCAAATGTGGAACACCTATAACAGGGTGAACTGGCTTTAAATCACCAAGTTGAAAACCTCCATTTAAATAATCGATTTTTAATCAACTTTTCCATTTGTACTTGAGCTATTTGGAAAGTTGTATTCTCATAGGTTGATATAACCATTAAATCATGTTGATTTACAATTTGATAGAGCCTTTACACAAGATGTGGTGCATCTTTTTGCTACACTATAATTTATTTAAGCAATTATGTAGCTTAATAGTTTCACATTCTTATTAGCTGTACATTTTTAGTGGGTTAGAAAATGGTGAATGATGTTGCTTATTTACTACATAAATTATCTTTTTTGCTCATGATTTGTGTTAAGCTGCATTAGGATAACTTAAATTTAAACACACAGCAACATAAAATTTAAACAGATCAAACTTAAATGTTTTTAGATATATAAACTCATCAAAACATGTTTCACGTTTACAATTTAAATGATTTATTAAACAGAGAAATTAACTATAGTCAGTAAACTAAATTATTCTTTCAGGTCAGCCTGGGAAAGTTTTCAAATATGGTTAAGTGAAAGTGACTGAATTTAAGATCCTACTCCCCTAAATCCTGATGAAGATGACACAATCTCTTAAATTATTTAGGCTGACCTATTGTGCCATATTAAGAGAGCTCAAAACTTAGCTGTTTTTCCCCTGATTCTTTCTTTATATAGAAAGCAGCCTCTAAATCACATTTTTGATAGGCTCATGGATTCAGCATATTTATTTTTTATTTGAATTTTTAAATTTTATAATTTTAGGCCTTGATAGATTGTGTATTAAATTCAGATTTTCTTTTAAAGATGTTTATATTAAAAAAAAAATCCAATTTTAAAAAAATCTGATTTTTTTCTATGCCCCCCCAAAAAACCTCACATTTTCTCCCCACCCTGCCTATCGCTCTCAGTGGAAGCTGCTGGTGCTTAATAATCAATGTTTTCCAAAGTGACTAACGATTCTGGGTGCCCAGCTTGACACCTTTAAGGGGCTTGACTTTTCAAAAGTGCTGAAAATCAGGCCTGTGCAAATTGTCTTAAGTTGGGCATCCGAAATTTGATCAATTCTAATCATCTTTTAAAAGTTTGGCCAACATCTCTGAAGATCAAGTTCCTGGCACCTCTATGCCTCCATGTGAGGAAGCTGGTGAACAGTAAGTACCTCACAGAGATACTGAAAGTCTTAGTTTGTGAAGTGCTTTGAGATTCTTAGTTCTCTCTACTCCCTTTCTTGTTCTCTCTGTTCATTTAGTACCTGCCTTTGTCTGTTCCCAGAATCTTCCCACTGTCCATCAAGAGCCTTCTCTGTAACTTCCAGCATATGCAACAGCCTTCCTACATCTCTTGCTTCACTCACTCACCATCTATATCTTAAATATTTTCTCCCTCACCTTTCTCTCCACCTTTATGGTATTAAGCAATCAAGGATACAATTTATGTGAAAGCAGCCACCTACAAAATAAAATTAGGTGCTTTTAAAGCAAATGAATTCACAAGGTTGAGTATATCTTAAGACTTCAGTGGGGTTTTTCTACGCAGCATTTCTTTTTCCTGCATACACTTTATATTCAGTTTTCCAGGATACCAGAAAATGTCTCAGGTAGGACAGAGTGACTCCGATCCAAAGCTCTGATAGTGTAAGAGAGGTATTTTTGGTCTGAAAAAGCAATCTGGGAAACATGGGTTTCCTTCCCCTAGCAGGGTTAAATGCCTCAATTAAATTAATCAAATGTGAAGAAGTTCTGTCTCAAGCGAGACAGAGGAGGGCAGAGCATGTGGAGAGTGGGAGTTTTAATATGGGACTACTAGGAAATCTGACTTTGGAGAACCAATGTATCCAATCTTTGTACTATTATTAAGGAGAAAAGGAATTTTGTCTGATAAATGGAATAATACATAAAGATTAGTGTCTGAGTTTGTATAATTTTATTACCTACTGAGAAAAGGAAAGATGGGATTTTGCAAACTAGAACCCAGAGGAAAACATAACTACTGAAAAATACACCTGGCAAAGAAGACTACTAAGGTACCAGTACACATGTAGAAAGAATTGGGGTAAAAAAGGATTGTTATTGTATGATATTGAAATACTTTTTTATTTAACTTGAAGGAGTTAAGAGGTCTAGATTCTGTAATTATTTTGCAATTTGCTTTTAAGTAAAATGGCTACTTAATAGTTTGTGTTTTTCACTTCTAGAGTATGTTCTGATTTTTTTTCATATCCCTAACTCTCTCCACATCTACAGAACCAATACGTTTGAACTATCTGCACAGCACTCATACTCATCTGGGGGCACGTGTCCAATATTTTAGTGTTACTTTTGTGTGAGTGCATTCGTATTTGTATGCTTCAAGAAAATAATTTTAGAGGATAAAGTTCAATGTTAACTGCGAGGTAAACTAGCTGGCATAAGCCTGATTTCATAATTTATCTGTAAATACAACTATGTTACATCACTGGTGTAAATTAGAATTTACAAGGAACATACATCTTTCAGGAAGCTTGAATGTCAATTGTGCAGGATTTCTAGTTTAGTCCAGCAAATGACAGAAATTTACTGCAAACATAGGGATGAATGGCTTTGCATAATAGTTATGCAGACTAGGCATTTTCCACAAAGTGGCACAAGATATTTTTACAGCGTAGGTTTCCAGGGAGACAGTCACAATCCAGTAGGGGTTACTGTTGTCTTGAATAAAGCTCTTCAGAGCTTCATAGTTTGTCATTTTTATGATCACAGATACCTGTATATCTAACACAATAGGACTTGATGAATGAGATGAAGTAGCATGAACTGACTTGACCTATTAAAAAAAAAAAACAACAACAAACTTGTAGGAGCCTAGTTAGACTATAGATCAGTACCTCTAACCAGCCAGAATCGTCTTAACTTCAAATACAAACCCATCTTATCTGAGTACTAATCATTTGAAGGATTTATATAAAATGTTCTAAAATATATTTGTGTAGCAGTTGCTACATTGCAGCATAACTAGGGCAAAATAGGTACCTATATGTATTTTGTAAAAGTGCCTAGAGGCTTATCTCTGAATGCTTTCTGAGAAATGAAAAAGTGGAAGTGAACAAAAGGATGGAGTAGTGTAACTTGAATTAGACAATAAAATCTGGTGTACCTCCTACAGAAAATCACAGTAGTAACTAGACACATTCTTGGTGAGATTTTTTTTAAAAATTCTGACCATGCAAATATATTCTCCCCCCCCCCATTTCCTTTTAATAATAGATCCCACAATAGACTGAGACAACTCTGCTTACAGAGCAGTCACCTCGCAAAGCAAAAGTGAAGAGCAAGAAGGTAAATGTCTTCAATATAATTTTATAACAGGTCAGTAAGGTAAGACATGGAATAGGACTGAAGGTCTCTAGGCAGTTGCAGTTCTTTCTGCCATAACTGTAAAATCAAATGGAAAGGCTGAAAGTTTACACACTGGACTAGGGTGCAGTTTCTTACAGATATTTCTGTTTACTGAAGTTCATTCTCCTGTGCTTCGTTTTGCTTGAACCGCAGCTAATGCTCTATCAGACATTTAATGTAGTTCAACAGAACATACAAATGCGACAGTCTACTGTACCTATTCCATAAGATTTTTATACCATGCTTATCATGTATCTGAATGCACATGAACTGTTCATATGTGTGGCAGTACAGTGAACCCCTTTGGAAAGTTCACTATTACGACTATAAAATTATTACATAAGGTAAAAATGTATGAATATTTCACCAGTCTGGAATTCATATGTTATGCAATAGTAGTTAATCGCCACTGTGTTACTGAGGGTTTGAAAGGGTGGGTGGGTACATAGCTAGAAAAAGAAGGTGGCTCAGTCCCAAAAAAAAACAAGGCATTTCATGGATGTATCAGGAAAGTTCCAAGAAGGCAGTTCAGTGGTAGTCCCAGCAGCAGAGGTAAGCATGTAAGCATCCTACATAAACTAACTTACACCTGCCCCATCACAGACATACATGCCACCCCAATAGTATAAGCAAAGCTCCTCCCACAATCTACAAGGTACATATCCACTGTGATAAGATCTGTGGCTCACCTGGGTCAGCTGACTTGGGCTCAGAGAGCTATCAAATTGCAGTGTAAAGTCTCAGGCTGGAGCCTGGGCTCGGAGACCCCTGCAAGGCTGAGGAGAGTCTATGAGCCTGGGCTCACATCTATACTGCAATTTTTAGCCCCACTGCCTGAGCCAGCTGACCCTGGCTCTCAGATGTGTGGGTTTTTTTGTTTTTTGTTTTTAATTGCAGTGTAGATTTACCCTAAAAGACCTGCAGCATGGCCACAACTGGCCTGGGTCAGCTGACTCAGGCTTTAGGGCTATAAAATTGCAGTGTAGATGCTTGGGCTTAAGGCCAGGCTCTGAGTCCCCAGGAGTGAGAGGAGGGTTACAGAACCCAAGTCCCAGCCTGATCCCAACCTCTACACTGCAATTTTTAGCCCCACAGTCAGAGCCCAAGTTAGCAGACCTGGGCTCTGGGACTTTGTGCCATGGGTTATTTTATTAGCGTGTAGACATCCCCACAGTGTTGGGAGAGCCTGCTCTAAGACCAAACAGTATTTCCACACTGAAAATGCTTTAATTAGTATTTGTACCCTACACATCCATGATAAATTGGGCCCACTCTGAGGATGTGCTGCTTTTGTTTGTGCTGTGTTTTCCATTATTATCCATAGTGGGCCAGATAATGCATTTTCTGTAGACACAGAACTCTAATTTTGAATCCATCACAATTAGCCTGCACAAGCCCAGCAGAAGTGGAGGTCCTCTCTCACCCTGCAGAAAAATCTGCTCTTACCTGATATAAGAATGGCCATAATGGGTCAGACCAAAGGTCCCTCTAGCCCAGTATCCTATCTTCAGACAGTGGCCAATGCCAGATGCCCCAGAGGGAATGAACAAAACAGGTAATCATCAAGTTGCCAATTCCCAGCTTTTGGCAAACAGAGGCTAGGGACACCATCCCTGCCCATCCTGGATAATAGCCAGTGATGGACCTATCCTCCATGAACTTATCTAGTTCTTTTTTGAACTCTGTTATAGTCTTGGCCTTCACAACATCCTCCAGCAAGGAGTTCCAGAGGTTGACTGCATGCCACGTGAAAAAATACTTCCTTTTGTTTGCTTCAAACCTGCTGCCTATTAATTTCAGTTGATAACCCCTAATTCTTGTGTTATGAGAAGGAGTAAATAACACTTCCTCATCTACTTTCTCCACACCACTCATGATTTTATACACATCATTCATATCCCCACTTCCCTATCATCTCTTTTCTGAGCTGAAAAGTCCCAGTCTTCTTAATCATTCCTTATATGGAATCTGTTACATAGCCCCAGTCTTTCTCATTGCCCCTCTGTGAACCCTCTCCAATTCCAAATCTCCTTTTTGAGATGGGGCGACCACATTTGCACACAGTATTCAAGATGTGGGCATACCATAGATTTATGTAGAGGCAATATGCTATTTTCTGTTTTATTATCTATCCCTTTTTTAATGATTCCCAACAGATCCCTATGGATGGATATATATCCAGAAGCTCTCTGCTGTTGCCCTGACTCTGTCCCCCTCCCACCTCTTCGGTAGTCCAGCTGTATTAAAACCATACTGACAGGGTCTTCTCCTGACTGTAGCCCCAGAAAGAGGGCTCGATGGGGAAATGACAGAGGCCTAAAGTATATTGATTTTTTTCCTAGGTAAGCTTCTGAGGGCCAGAGAGCAAATGAGTTGCACTCTTTTTTTTTTTCCTCAGACTCCCAGAACATGGAAACTGGAGGCTCGGAGTAGTTGAACCCCTTTTCCACATGGTAGCATCCTTTTACACTGTGCAGATTTTAGGATGATGATCTGAGCCTTTCATTGCGGTTTTAGAGCATGAAGAATGCAGGTTTGGGTTTCAGATATGTAGGTAACACATGAACCACATTTGCTGCCTTCTAGATGAGAGGGTAATAACTCTTTTTTGTTGTTTTTTATAAGCTCATTTCACAGTAGGGTTGCCAACTGTCTAATTGCACAAACCCAAACACCTGTGCTCCACCCCCTACCCCACCCCTTTCCCAAGGCCATGCCCCAGCTATGCCCCTGCTCACTCCTTCCCCCGTCCCTCTGTTGCTCGCTCGCTCTCCCCCACCCTCACTCACTTTCACTGGGCTGGGGCAGGGGGGTTGAGGTGTGGGTTCTGGGCTGGGAGTGTGGCCGAGGGGTTCGGAGTGTGGGAAGGGGCTCTGGGATGAGCCTGGGTGCAGGAGGGTGTGTAGGATGCAGGATCTGGGAGGGAGTTTGGGTGCAGGAGGGGGCCCAAGGCTGGGGCAGGGGTTTAGAATGTGGGAAGAGGTGAGGGGTGTGGGCACTAGAAGGGAGTTTGGGGGTTGAAGGCAGGATCAGGGGGTTGAAGTGCAGGAGGGAGTGAGAGGTGCGGACTCTGCGAAGGACTTTAGGTGCGGGAGGGGGCTCAGGGCTGGGGCAGGGGGTTGGGGTGCAGGCTCCGACTGGGCAGCGTTTACCTCAGGCAGCTTCCAGAAGCAACCAGCATGTCCAGCTCCTAGGCTCAGGGGCAGCCAGGTGGCTCTATGCACTGTCCCTGCCTGCAGGCACCTCCCCTACAACTCCCACTGGCTGCGGTTCCTGGCCAATTGGAGCTGCGGAGCCGGTGTTTGGGACAGGGCAGCGCACAGAGACCTCCTGCACCTAGGAGTCAGAGGGATGTGCCGGTCGCTTCTGGGAGCCACACGGAGCCAGGGTGAGTAGGGAGCCTCCCTTAGCCCTGTTGTCCTGCCAACTGGACTTTTAGTGGCCTATTAAAATCTCCTGGATTGGTTTCAGTAGCCACTGTGAGATCGATTCCGGGAGACTTCCAGTTAACCTGGGAGGGTTGGCAACCCTATTTCACAGTGTAAATTCACAGAACAAACATCCATTTTAGGAGAGAAGAAATTAGAGAAATTCATTTGAATCCTTTTTACAGATTTTATTTTGTGCACATTGCTGGACTCTATTGTATTTAGAAATTAGTGCTTGAGATTTCTCTCATCCAGACTTCTAAGATAAATGTTTAACAGCCAGATTTTTTCCCTTTATTAAAAATGACTCATTCTCTATGTCCAACTTTAGATAACACTAAAATAATTGCCTCATTTTCTTAAGTATTAATTTCAGTAATGTTAATCATGCTGAACTAATTTTATAGCTGGAAGGGTACCACAGGACAACTGGGCAATTTTTGGCATCTAGCAAGTTTTGCAGGTCGCTTTAGAATTCATAACTTGTAAGACAACGAGATGGAGGCCACTCCTGAGTGGATAGTTTTAACCAAAACACTCCTCTGTCTCCACTTTCTTTTTATTGTATTTCCAACAATGAGAAGCTGCCAATATTTTGACAAAGGAATGCCACAAACACCATTTTCCCCCATAGCCTGTCACAAAACCTGTGTAGCTGGGTGTGTGTGCTTTCAGAGAATAGGAATGAGGGAGAGGGGAAGATAGTCATGCATTTTCTCATTGAAACAAAGACACTCAATCATAACCAAGAAGGGAGAGAATTCAACCCTGCAATAATACAGTAAGTACACTTGCTCGACATACTTGCATTTTGTGCAATACCATCAATACACTTCAGTTGTTTGGGTACAGCATTCAACTTACTTAGGCCGTGGCTACACTGCAACTTTCGCGCTCAGGGGTGTGAAAAAAACACTCCCCTGAGCACTGCAGGGTACAGCACTGTAAAGCCTCAGTGTAAACAGTGCCGCAGTGCTGGGAGCGTGGCTCCCAGTGCTGCAAGCTACACCCGTAGAGGATGTGGAGTACGTGCAGCGCTAGGAGAGCTCTCTCCTAGCGCTGGCGCTGTGACCACACTCGAAACTTGAAGCAAGTGTAGCCATAGCCCTCTGTTTTCAAATTGAGGGTAAAACCATGGCCCTGATCCTCCTATGTAGCTGAACAGCACAACACATGCACCCCTCCTGAGTGTGTAAAGGTGGCTTTCTATCACCATTATGCTGGTCCTGGTTCGGCTGTGTGTTGGGCTAATACCCTGCCATAAGCTAGAGAAGCCTGAAGGCTCCTCTAAATTATGTCAGCTGGCCCTAAGGAGCCATGATGATACCCAGTGTCGCAGAAGCAGCATAATGGTTCCTTTACCAGGCTCCTCCCATGCATTCCGCTGCTTCTGTGACATGGGAAGTTTCCTCACTTGCCCTGGCCTTGTGGCTGGTATGTGCTGGCATTGTGGTTGTAAAGCAGGCCCACTGCAGGCAAAGTTTGGAGGCCTATGGTATCTTTTTCGGAGAATTTTGAAAGTACTTGACATTTGTGGGAATTGGGGCATTCCAACAATGAAAACATGAGAATCAGACGTATTTTCTGAGTCCAGGAATATATCATCCTAGGCAGGGATGGATTTAAAATTGTTCAGATGGAGCTCTACCAGAAGCAGGGAAATTGTCCCTTTCAACTTGATGGTTTAATTTTAACAAGAGGCTGCTTGGATCCCCCTTCAGCACAACAGTTATCCCTTTTGTAGACAAAGTAGTACAATGCCAGACTGACACTGAAAGGGAGAAAAAAGGCAGTGCACTTCACTAAAGCTCAGATTTCATCCCCTGTATCATCCTGGCTAGTGAATACTAATGCAGAACATTTGTAGACATTTCTTGAATGTGATTTTATTGGCAATAGGATCTTAGATTCTGGAAATAATGTTTAAGCAGGAGGAAGATGACCAATATTTCTTTCAAAATGTAAACTCTAGGGGCAAAGACCAGCTTTGTTCTGTTTGTACAGCACCTAGCACAATAGGGTCCTGATTTAAGACTAGGCTCCTAAGCCCTACTGCAATATAAATAATAGCAATGTTGCTCTGAAACTTTATTCATGTTTTCTTTATGTTGAAAACTGTAATAAAATTGAACACAACAGCTTCTTCCAGGAATAATGAGACGGTTCTGCATGAGTGCTTAACATTAGAAAAACTGCACATTCTGGGTCAGAAGTGTGAAGAGTTATAATACCGCTCTATTTTTTTTTTAAAGTGCAAATGTACTGAAAAAACCTCTGGATGTTTAAAAATGTCTACTAAGCACTAAATGGTACAAATACTAAGAAAAAAATACTTTATTAAAGACTCAAAACTACTTATAATAAAATCTAAGTTTTTAATATCTAATGTTTCAACATGGGGTGCACCTATCAAGGAATGGGAGGAGCATATTTGGATACAGACTGGCTAACCTAGTGAGGAGGGCTTTAAACTAGGTTCGATAGGGGCAGGTGCCAAAAGCGCACAGGTAAATGAAAAACATGGGGACTTGGGAGAAAGGTCAAAATCTGGGGGGAGTATGGGCTGTTATAGCAGGGATAAGGGAGAGACAAGAGAATCTGGGGAGGAAATCAAAGATATATTGGTATCTTAGATGTGTGTATACTAATGCAAGAAGTATTGGGAATAAGCAGGAAGAACTTGGAATGCTAATTAATAAACACAACCATGACATAGTTGGCATCACAGAGGCTTGGTGGGATAATACACACAACTGGAATATTGATATAGAAGGGTACAACTTGCTGAGGAAGGACAGCCAAGCTCTAAGATACAACCATATATGCTCCGATCCCTCAGACAGAGACAAACACCTACAGGATCTCTATCAAGCGTTCTTAAAACTACACTACCCACCTGGTGAAGTGAAGAAACAGACTGTCAGATCCAGAAGGGTACCCAGAAGTCACCTACTACAAGACAGGCCCAACAAAGAAAGTAACAGAACGCAACTAGCAGTCACCTACAGCCCCCAACTAAAAGCTCTCCAACGCATCATCAAGGATCTACAACCTATCCTGAAGGACGATCCCTCATTCTCACAGGCCTTGGGAGACGGGCCAGTCCTTGCTTACAGACAGCTTCCAACCTGAAGCAAATACTCACCAGCAACTACACACCCCACAACAAAAACACCACCCAGGAACCAAACCCTGCAACAAACCCCGGTGCCAACTCTGTGCACATATTTATTCAAGGGACACCATCATAGGACCTAACCACATCAGCCATGCCATCAGGGGCTTGTTCACCTGCACATCTACCAATGTGATATTTGCCTTCATGTGCCAGCAATGCCTCTCTGCCATGTACATTGGCCAAACCGAACAGTCTCTACACAAAAGAATAAATGGACACAAATCTGCCATCAGGAATCCTAACATTCAAAAACCAGTAGGAGAGCACTTCGATTTCTCTGGTCACTCAGTAACAGACCTAAAAGTGGCAATTCTTATACAAAAAAAACTTCAAAACCAGACTCCAATGTGAAACTGCAGAACTGGAATTAATTTGCAAACTGGATACCATCAGATTAGGCCTAAATAACGACTGGGAGTGGTTGGGTCATTACACAACCTACACCTAATTTCCCCAATACTAATTTCTCCCTACTGTTACTCACAACTTCTTGTCATCTGTCTGTAATGGGCCACTCTCTTAAGTTATGTTTCCTCCCTTGGTAACCTGCTGTTAATTGATTTATCTCGTTAGACTGACCTCACACTTGGTAAAGCAATCCCTATCCTTTCATATATTTATATGTGCTCCTGTATTTTCCACTCCATGCATCTGATGAAGTTGATTCTAGCCCACGAAAGCTTATGTCCAAATAAATTTGTTAGTCTCTAAGGTGCCACAAGGACTCCTCTTTGTTTCTGCTGATACAGACTAACACGGCTACCACTCTGAAACCTGATGAAAACAGTATGAGGAAGCACTGAAAACTTGACCTCCTGGGAGAACAATATAATACCCTGAGATGCGATATAAAACATTTATAACCTCTCTTTTTAAAAGGCTTCAAGGGAGGAAGTTTCAGCTTCTACATTTGTTGCATAATTCTTCACTGTAAGAAACATATAAACTGAAGAAAGGAAAGATCACAGAAGGTTAGCAGTATTTCCATCTTGCTTCTTAAAGTACTTGTGTGGTGACAATTTACAAGCTAAAGCATTTTATACATTTCAAATACACAAAACCAATAATTTCTCACTCAATCAGGAAAAATTATATTGCTTATCAGAAATTCTTGGGCTATCATATGCAGTTTTCTCTGTCGCTGTAGTAGATCCCCCTATTCTGCCTAATATTATAACTGTAGGCTAGCACCTAGTAATAATATAAACTTACAAGTAACGCTATGCTTAAAAATTGCTTCTTAATATCTCTTTATATCCATAAAAATGAGTCTGATTATATTCTCCTATATAATATTTTTCAAAACAATCCCAACAGTCACAGCCATGTTACATTTTTTCACACACTGCAGATAATGCCCCACTTCTCACTGACATTTATCACACTCTGGGAATCTTGATTCAATTTTTGTTGGGAATATTTAGTCTAATGTACCAAAATTATGCAAAAGTAAATGAAATTGAGTGCCTAGAGCAATTATTTTCATCTGACTGCACTTTCACGCCAGAGTCCTGATGAAAGAGGGTCTAGAGTCTCATTCCAATTTATGCTGAGGTTAAACATATAAAAAAGTGTATCTAAAAATAATTCTAACCAAGAAATCACATTCCAATTCATTTGCAGAGATGAAGCATTTAAACTGATTTCATTAACCAAGGCCGTTTGTCTTATGTGCTCACAAACACAAATTTCTCAGTAGTAAGTGGAATATGTGTGGGAAATATCAATTGTGCAAATGAAATAAATATCTATGAATTTAAAAACAGAACAAATATTCCCTTCTTTTGTTCCCAACCAGCAAACCCCAAACTACCTTTGGTGTTTCTTCAGTGTTCCCAATGAACTAGTGTTCATTCTGCTCAAACACATTTGTGACAGGGGAAAGGGGTCACAACAAGGAGAAGTTCCAACTGCCAGAACTCTTACCAGAAATCGTTTTTAATGAGCATGTTCACTCCTTTCAGGGCAATCTTCACAATTTCCCTTTGCTGTGAGTTAGAACACCTGGGATTTGTCAGTGAGGCTGTGTGTTGAGAACAGACCAAAAATAGTTCCGCGAAGGATCCCATGATGAATTGCTAGCTTTTATGAGTCACCTTTGAAATGTGAACTAGTGTATGTGGTGATTTGGTTTGCATCATTAGGACAAGAAAGTTCAGTGAACTTAACCGTAAACATTTGAATAATTTGAGTGTATACAAGAGAAGGGATTTCTTTTGATGTAAAATATGGCCAAACCTAAATGCAAATAAAATTTTGAATGCAGAAATCTGAAGAATCTTATTAAATGCAACTATCCTTTACTTATCTGCCCCTCCACATGCATGCTTTTAACAAAGCAACAGCACAGAAATGCAACATATTGCTCCAGAAGAAAACTTTAATGCAGATGAAGCTGAGAATTGATTACCTTTACAAGCACAAGCTGTACTACACTGTTGGCATTTAAATTTTCAGTATTTAAAAGTCAGAATCATCTCAATTAAGGTTCCAATACAAGGTTTAATTCTACATTGCATATGCAGGTTGAAAATCCTTTCGTGATTTCCAAAGGAACTTTCATTCTAGGCCCCTTCAGACATAACCTAGAAAGTCACCACACTCTAAATTTGGGGCGGAGATTCCCAGCAGATCTAGACAACATAAAAATGAAAATGTCTTATACTAGTGTACCATACCATTGCTACTATGTGTAAAACAGTACCGGTATTAGTGCAATAGTGGAAGATTGCCTGAAAAATACTAGTGTAGACTAAGGATCAATCCTACAGTAAGCTAAACTCGGGACGACCCCTATACACATGCACGAGTGAGGTCTTGAAATGCAAGCCTGCAGATGGCAATTTTGTTGTATGTTCAGGAAAATAAATAAATAGAACTCTGCATCCCTGGTAGGTAACCTTTAAAAAAATAGTATTTTTAATCACAATCTGTTGGTTAAACCAATGGGGTTCTCTAAAACCCACTCCTGATTCCCTTTCTTGTCTTCCAGCAGTGAGAGGCTAGACTTGGGCAAGGGGTGCGGTGAGAGAAATCACTACTTCAGGTGATATTACTCCCAGGTCACCATCTTCTCAGCTGGTGTTTAGAGGGGCTATAGTGATCTAGTGTTCCTGTTGTTTTGGCTTCGTGAATAACCTGTGCCAGGGGCAGGGCCGCCCAGAGGGGGGAGCAAGTGGAGCAATTTGCCTCGGGCCCCGCAAGCCCTGACCTGGCGGCGGTCTGGGTCTTTGGCGACATTTTGGTGGCAGGGGGCCCTTCAGTTCTGCCGAAGACTCAGAGCAACTGAAGGGCCCCCCACCGCCAAAATGCTGCCAAAGACTCAGACCACTGCCAGGTGAGTACAAGCGCCTCAGCTCCCCTGCTTTGCCCCAGGCCCCCTGAATCCTCTGGGTGGCCCTGGCCAGGGGTCAGCAACCTCTGGCACACAGCTCGCCAGGGTAAGCACCCTGGTGGGCCGGGCCAGTTTGTTTACTTATTTGCACCGTGGTGTCTAGGAAGTGGACCTCCCATGTAAATTGGTCCAGGCTGAGGCTGATGGTGGGGTGGAAGCTGTTGAAATCATGGTAGAATTTTTCCAGGGTCTCTTTCCCATGCATCCAGATGATGAAGATGTCATCAATGTAGCGTAGGTAGAGAAGGGGCATGAGTGGACGAGAGCTGAGGTAGCATTGTTCCAGGTCGGCCATAAAAATATTGGCATATTGTGGGGCCATGCGGGTGCCCATAGCGGTGTCACTGATCTGGAGATATATAACCAGATCAGCCACACTATCACCGGTTCATTCACCTGCACGTCCACCAATGTAATATACGCCATCATATGCCAGCAATGCCTCTCTGCTATGTACATAGGCCAAACTGGACAATCTCTACAGAAAAGGATAAATGGACACAAATCAGATATTAGGAATGGCAATATACAAAATCCTATAGGAGAACACTTCAACCTCCCTGGCAGCACAATAGCAGATCTTAAGACAGCCATACTGCAGCAAAAAAACTTCAGGACCAGACTTCAAAGAGAAACTGCTGAGCTTCAGTTCATCTGCAAATTTGACACCATCAGTTCAGGATTAAACAAAGACTGTGTATGGCTTGCCAACTACAAAACCAGTTTCTCCTTCCTTGGTTTTCACACCTCAACTGCTAGAACAGGGCCTCATCCTCCCTGATTGAACTAACCTCGTTATCTCTAGCTTGCTTCTTGCTTGCATATGTATACCTGCCCCTGGAAATTTCCACTACATGCATCCGACGAAGTGGGCATTCACCCACGAAAGCTCATGCTTCAAAACGTCTGTTAGTCTATAAGGTGCCACAGGATTCTTTGCTGCTTTTACAGATCCAGACTAACATGGCTACCCCTCTGATACTTGACTCACAAGGTCGTTTACATCTTGTTTACCAAGCACATTGTAAATGGACTATTCAAGGTGGTGGCCCATTAAGAAACACAACAGGCCTTAGAAGAAGCTTATCCCCACCCAGTGGGCCTTCCTGTGGCTGCTTCAACCGGATGGATAATGGCTGCTATGACTCAGCAAAACATGCACGGGCATGTGACTAGATCATGTAATACTGGACTCCATCTGGTGCCTGTACTTTTCCACAAACTGTATTGAGGACTTTGCTTGGAACAATGAAGTTACGTCCACATGGAAGAAGCTATAAAAGGGGGAAGTGACATCACTTGGCCTCACTCCTCCTACAACTCAACACTTGTAAACACCTCAGGAACAAAGACTGGACTTGGGGGTGGTCTCAGGAGGGAAAGGAGGAGGCCCAGCCTGTGTATGGAAGATTGGTGAACTATTTGTACCATCAGGGTAAGACACTGCTTGATTCAAATTCTGTCTAGTTAATAGAACTCAGATTGTGATTTTTGTTTTATTTCTTAGGTTATCTACTTTGAGCTGCATACTTATTACTTATAATCACTCAAAATGTATCTGTCTGTAGTTAATAAATCTGTTTTATATTTTACCAAAAACAGTATTCTTTGATTGAAGTGTATGAATAATCTTAGCTCAGTTAATGAAAAGCTTGTGCTTGTTCCGTCCACATTGAGGGAGGGGCAGACTGGTTAGTAATAAATTTACACTGGTTAGGCTTTTGACCAGGGCAAGACAGTGCAGTTCTGGGGTCCTAGGCTGGTGGGGCTGAAGGGAAACTGGCTGAAACCTCTCTATTGTTAGTTCATGAGTGGCTGGCAAAAGCATTTATATAACTCAGCTGGGTGCGTCCCCGCCTGTGAATGTTTATGTAAGTGCAAGACCTGGCGAGCTCTGCAGCTTGTCACAGCATCACAATGTGAGAGGGAACCCAGGCTGGTCAGACAGAGGACTCAGCGGTAGAATCATTGAATATCAGGGTTGGAAGGGACCTCAGGAGGTCATCTAGTTCAATCCCCTGCTCAAAGCAGGACCAATTCCCAACTAAATCATCCCAGCCAGGGCTTTATCAAGCCTGACCTTAAAAACCTCTAAGGAAGGAGATTCCACCACCTCCCTAGGTACTCCAATTCCAGGTTGCACCCTGAAAATGCCCATCAGAAGCCCCACATCAGAATATCCCATAGTCCAACAGCTATGGCACTCATCTGAGCTGAGAAAGACAAAGTGGGGGGACTGAACTGGAGTCTCCTACATCCCGGGTGAGTGCCATATCCACTCGGCTCAGAGTTACACAGGAGGCTGCTGCTGCCATCATTTTGTGTAGAGTTAGGCGCGCACCTAAGCCATTTTTGCAAACAAGGGCTTATGTGCCTAAGCTGCCTGACTCCAAGTGACGGGTTCTCAGCTGTGGATCGCAAGCTAAGATAGGAGTCTACCTGCATCCCAGACTTAGGCACCAGGCTCTGTGAAGGGGTAGGTTTTAGGACAAACCCCTCTCATCAGAATCAATGGCTGAGATGGCTCCATGCCTAGCATGCTGGCTTTTGTGGATCTGATTCTTAGGTGCCTAAATCTTCGCATTCACTGTATAGATAGCTTAGCTGCGTAACGCAGGCTTTGTGGATCACATTGTTGTTCCTAAGCATCTGAAAGATAGGCATTTCGATGTCTATCTTTCAGATGCTTAGGAACAACAATGTGATCCACAAAGCCTGCGTTACGCAGCTAAGCTAAGTCCCTTTGTGAATCCAGTCCACAGAGCCTGGAATAGCTGCCTTCTTTTACTTCTATTATAAACTGAACTAAAATACAATAATGATGAAAATTAATCCAATGAATACACCTGAACATTCCTCTGTATTGAAGCCGGGGAAGAAAGACACCACAGTTGGTACTGATATAGGAAAAAAAAGTGGAAGAACTATGCGATACGAACATCCAAATCAGTGTCCATTGGTCAGGACAACACTTATCCTGAGACTGTTGTTATGGAGGGAGCATGCTCAGGAAAAAACCACACAGAATGAGAAACTATAATCCCTAATAGAAACATACATGGCTATCAGTAAATATTCATCATACTACTCCCACTCTTGCCAGGACGTAATTGCCTATAAAACAGCAGAACACAAAAATGCACAAGAAGAGGTGACTGAGAAGGAGCTGTTAGTAGTCTGATGAATTATTTTAATAACATGGCAGCCCAAAGACATTATTCTGAGAATCCATAAGTTCAGGAAGATAGAGGCATGACTGTATATGCTGCCCCTCAACAGGTAAAAAAGAGGCAGCATTTTCCATTCTATTTGCAATTCAACTTTTTGAAATGGATGTGCCTGCTTGGTTTATCCCTTCTGTTCTGTCTGGAAAATGCACATATAGTGGAAATAATTATGGAATAAAATAGTTCCCCCTTGACTCTACCTGATGAGACTATTGCTATGGGTTTCCTAGTATGGTATCTAGAATATATTTCCCTGATGAAAGCTAAAGTCTAATATCCCAAAGTGAAAATCATTGAGGACAAAGTGATGATTGGGATGCAAATTTATGGAGTCTTCTCATCTTTAAAGCAGCTGGCTACTTGAGATTGGTTTTTAGACAAGCTCCTAAGGAAGTCTTGGTTTCATTTGTATGGTTGAGAAAGAGATAAAGAGTTCCTGCCTTTTCTTCGGGGGTGTGGGGAAGTGATGGGGTGAGTAGAGGAGAAAGCATAACAAAATAGTAGAAATATAACCTTTTGTCATACTGTCTCGAGAATTCACTCTGTGGCTCCCAAACTTAGACCAGATGCATCTCTTTCCTCAGAAGTGTCTTATGAGAGGCATCCTTGGAAAAAGTGATGGACTTCCAACTTAACCAGTCCCTAAAAGGTGAAGGAGAGGGAATGTATTGGTTCTCTGAAATACTGCAAACTTCTTGCTTTGAGGCTGCTAGTGGAGGAGAAGGAAACTTGGAGGTGAAATAGGGTCTTTGTCAGTGCTGATGGGTCATGAAGGTCTAAGCTCACCGAGACTGCCTTTGTGTCTGCTGAGCCAGAAAAACAAATGAACTGGAGGTTCACTATGTGACATGTGTGACCAGGTGCCTGAAATGGCCACACTGACAATGCCACACTCAGGGAAGACTGCAAGAAACAGAGCAGGCAATCCCAAAAACTGGTGGTTTATTTTATAAGAGTCATCAAACCAGTATCAAAAGGGCTTCTATAGTACCACACTGGTTAAGAAGAAGCCAAACACAGTCCCCTTTAGGCATTCCAGCCCTTGGTTCGTATCTAAGCAAACAGGTCTAATATAGTGAGAGGTTACCAAAAACCCAATTCACCATATGAGCAGTTCTACTAATCCCAAAAGATCAGACACTTACCCAAATATCACACTATCAGCCAATCCTTAGTAAACTAACTACGGATTTACTAATAAAAGAAAAGAGTTATTGAATGGTTAGAAGATTATATACAGTACATTATATTGGCATTAGCCACTATCGGAAGACAGGATACTGGGCTAGATGGACCTTTGGTCTGACTCAGTATGTCTGTTCTTATTATTACAAATGCTTGCAAGGTCCTTATATCAGATTTGTAGCAGTGATGGATGAGTCTCCTGGCTTGCAAAAGTCTCTCTGGAATCATCCCAAAAGGGAATCCAAATGCTGTTTAGATGTAGAGTTTGTTAGAGTCTTTCCTTGCATTTTCCAGGGTATTCCAAACAACTGCTTGGAAGATCTCAGTCCACTGGCTTAAACCAGGGATCGGCAATCTTTGGCACACGGCTTGCCAGGGTAAGCACCCTGGTGGGCCGGGATGGTTTGTTTACCTGCAGCGTCTGCAGATTTGGCTGATCACAGCTTCCACTGGCCGCGGTTTGCCTATTCAGGCCAATGGGGGCTGCAGGAAGGGACAGCCAGCATATCCCTCAGCCCACGCCACTTTCCACAGCCCCCATTGGCCTGGAACGGCAAACCACGGCCAGTGGGAGCTGCAGTTGGCCAAACCTGCGGATGCTGCAGGTTAACAAACCATCCTGGCCCGCCAGCAGATTTCCCTGACGGGCTGCATGCCAAAGGTTGCAGATCCCTGACTTAAACTTTGTTTAAAGTTCAGCAGACAAGAGGGACAGGATCAGGCCTGAGATTTCATTTTTATTGCTGAAGCAGGCTGTCAAGTGTTTTGAACTCAGCATGTGACTGAGAATTATTCTTCTTCCTTGAGTATACACTGACCCACCACTTTGAAGTTAACATTCAATTTCCTATGCATGCACAGGTAATCTAGTTACACTCATTAACATAAGGCAACAGCTGGTCATTCATTATAACAGGGATAGATAAGATGAAGACAATGTAGGTAATAGTATTAGTTTCCTGCAGCGTCTCACATCTTTGATCTTAAGGTTAACTGAACACAGTCACATACATAATGTAAGGCAATTAAGACATAACAAGGATTTAGCATCTAAAAGATAATTTGGTTACACAGGTACACAAACAAGACAGGTACACAAACAAACATTTAGCATCTACCCTTGATTTCCATTACTGCAAATTAATGTGCAGCTCCTCCCCCGTCCTGTTCACTGACCCAGTACGAGGTTGTTCAAGATAGAGGAAGCCAGCCTTGTGACTTTTTACACAACTTTGGGAAATTGGGCCTGAGGCTCCTTTGTGTGCTCTGCGTTGTGTGTCAGTGTGTTCACCTCAGACCAGACCCACACAGACAAACCACCAGGAACAAGGCTTTAGTCTGTAAAGAACATAGAACAGGATTACAGTCCAGCAGCCTCCTCTCTGCTTGCCTGCTACCTGCTCCCAGCTCAGTCAGTGCTGAGACCTCCTCCTGGAGGGGGAGCGGGGGGAAGCAGAGGGTACATCTGTTGGGTCTAAACTTTTGGTGAACTTTGGGGAGCCAAAACACACCCAGACTGGCCGTCTCTGCATAATCCTTTCTGAACCCTTTATCGAACAAAGCACTGACCTGCAAACTACTCATGACACCCCCTTTCTCAAGTAGCCATTAGCCTTTATCTCTATGCATTTACTTGTTAAACTTGCTTTTCCTGTAAAATCTTGATTGATTATGCATGACCATTATCTTTTGTTAATCACTTTGTTTACTTCTGTGTATAAATATTGATGCTCACCCCTAATAAAGGGGCCACACTTAATCTAAAGCTTTGAGAGCTAAGGATAGTGTGAGCCCGTTGATCAACGCATTGGTGTCTGGTCTCTGACAGAATTGTGTGCCCCATACCAACTCCGCATGAACTCGGGTGCTGGAGAGGTGAGTGAGGACTTGCTTTATTACCTAACAATTTGGGGGCTCGTCCGGGATTCCTTCTGGTGCGGTACCTCTGTCCAGTGGTCAGACCACTCATATATGAATTGGCAAGGCGCCACAGGAGATTTCTCCCAGCCAATTCAATATTGAGGGGTCGTGTACTGGACAGCAGGGTAAACGCCAGTTGGAGGGCTCCTGTCAGACACCATGGGTCAAGGGACTAGCGTGCCTCTTGAGAGTCCGTTGGGGATTGTAAATAAGTTATGGAACGAAGGGAAACTCCCAGTACAGACAGGAATGTCTAGGAAGAAGTTGTACACACTATGTGTAAGGAATTGGACTGGGTATACCGCGGTATTGGCCGACCCGGAGATGAGGTGGCCTTCGTATGGCTCTTTTGAACAGGCTGCCTTAAGAGGAGTAAAGAGCCAGATCGAAAAAGACCATCCGGGACAGTTATGTTACTGGTTTTGTTGGGACACAGCAGCAGAGCTGTGGAAATCTTTAAAAATTATGGCAGTCAGGTACTCTCCTGAGAGTGAACCCCCTCCAGGTTATTTCGATGAAGGGTGTAGACCACGGCGTGTTTTGACTCGTCAGCTGGTCCCCTCTGCACCTGCCCCTATTCCTCCGCAGGGGGACTCTCTCCTTGTAGCAGAGGGGAATCTGCAGGATACCAGATTGGAATTTCTGCAGAAGGATGAGGAGGAAATGGAGGGGCAAACCTCGGGAGGAGTGGTTACTAGGCTAATGTCCAAACAGGTACGGCAGGGTGCATGCCCCCCCCCCTGAGGATAGCCCAGAGGATGTCCCCGTCAAATCTCTTGCGAGTAATAAAAGTATAGTTAGAGAGATGCCTTTACAGGTGCACGATCAACCTTATATGGGCAATGATGGACGGTTACAACATGCTAATATTGTGGAATATAAAGGATGGCTAGAATGGGACTTGAAAGAGTGGGGACAGTTGTCAGGGTCTTTTGGGGAAAATCCCCGAAAGATCATAGAACTTCTAGAAAGATTGTTTTTAAGTTATAATCCTACTTATACGGATGTGGATCAGTTGTTAAGTAGAGTTTTGACCGGAGAGGAATGTAGTAGATTGTGGATGGCAGAAAGGACATGGGGAGATAGCAATGCAGCTAATCATACTTGGATGGATAGGCGGGATCTGGCCGCTGGCTGGAATCCCCTAGACTGGACTCAGCCAAGGCTGACTCAGCTGCGAACAGATCGAGAGCGATTGTTAGAGAGACTCAAGGAAATGGCTCGCCGCTCGCCTAATCAGGCTAAGTTCATGCAGATTCGGCAGGAATCTGATGAGCCGCCCAGAAAGTTCTGGTCGAGGCTATTGGAGGGGGCCCGAATGTTCACTCAGATGGATCCTGAGAGAGAAGCAGACCACCCTACTCTTATTTCATTTTTTGTGAATCAGTCGGTGCCCCCTGTAAGGGATTACTTCTTAAAGTTTCGCCCTGGTTGGGGAGGTGAGTCAGTCACTTCAGTGTTGGACGTAGCTGATTTTGCCTGGGAGAAAGAAAGGGAAAGTAGTAAAAAGAAAGAGAAAAAGGAAGAATATAAGCTGATGGCTTTAGCTTTTCACGGCGGTGTTCGAGGCAAAGGCCGTGGCCGTGGCAGGGGATTCCAGGGTGCTCGGGGAAGAGGGTCCTGGCGACCCCAGCCATCAGGAAATTGTTTTCAGTGCGGACAGCCCGGTCACTTTAAACGTGAATGCCCCTGGGGACGCCCAGAGGGTCTGGTTGCATCCGCAGATGCTTACACAAGTGAGGAATACACCCCTGCACCACCAGCTCAGCCCATTCCCCAGGCCTGGATCAACTACGGGAAACAGCAGCAGCCGCAGCAAACTCAGCCTCCTCAATGACGGTACCCCGGGGGCGAAGGCAAACAATGTGATGGTCTTATTTCCTTAATGTCTTTAGCCGGCTCCTTTCTCACTTTCTCCCCTCCCAGCAAAGAGCCTCGTTTAACCCTTTCAGTCCAGGGACTGCCTGTCTCTTTCCTCATTGATACTGGGGCTACTTTCTCTCTTTTAAATCATGCCCCCTCTCCCTGGCTATCCTCTGAGGTTAAAACTGCGACTGGGGTGGAGGGCAACCCACAGTCTCTGGAACTCACTTTGCCTTTGAATGTTGTTTACGCTGATAAATGTTTTCCTCACCGTTTTCTTTTTTCCCCAGCTTGTCCGATCCCTTTGATGGGCCGGGATTTACTCTGTAAGCTTGAGGCTACTTTAACCTGCACTCCTGAAGGGGTAGGATTATTGATGACAGTGTTAGGAGATTCGGCCCCTACTCAGGGTAATTGGGAAACACCCCCCTCTCTCTCCCCTGACCTCACTGACTTGCCTTCAACCCTCTGGGGAATTTCTGACACTGATGTTGGCCTGCTCCTTTCGGCAGAGCCCGTAAGGATTCAGGTGAAGCCTTCCTTAACCCCCCCGTCAGTCCCTCAATACCCCCTGTCGCTGGAAGCCCGGGAGGGCATCCGCCCCATTATCGAGGGATTCATTGCACAAAAGCTAGTCCGCCCTCAGCGCACTCCCTGTAACACCCCTATACTGCCTGTCAAAAAGCCTCCTAAAAAGGACGGAGACCCTGTTCGTTGGCGCTTTGTACAGGATCTACGAGTTGTTAATCAGTATGTGGTCCCTCTTCATGCAGTAGTTCCTGACCCAGCTACTATCATCAGCCAAATCCCCTGGGATGCTGAGTGGTTCACTGTTATTGACTTAAAATCAGCTTTTTTCAGCATTCCTGTGCACCCAGACTCTCAGTATCTCTTTGGTTTCACCTGGGAGGGACAAAGTTATGTCTGGCAACGACTTCCTCAAGGCTACAGAGACAGCCCCACGATTTTCAGCCAGTGCCTCCGCCACGACTTGGAAGGTTTCACCAGTCCGCAGGGATCCACACTGGTCCTATACGTAGATGACATCCTATTAGGTAATCGCGAAGAAGCTGCCCTCCGCATCGATGGTAAGGCACTTTTATTATACCTACACACCAGAGGCCACAAGGTAGACCCTAAAAAGATTCAGTGGGTCTCACAGAAGGTCCGATATCTGGGCTTCATGTTAACCCCAGAGGGAAGACAGATGGACCCAGCCCGCATAAAGACTATTCAAAACTGCCCTCTACCGAACACCAAGAAACAACTTCGAGGTTTCTTAGGATTAATTGGCTTCTGTCGCCCCTGGTTGCCGTCCTGCAGGGAGTTAAGCAAACCGCTCCACCGACTCACTGCTAACCTTGCTCCTGACCCTTTGCAGTGGTCCCCGGACACTATTCAAGCCTTTCAGTTACTGAAGGACAGTGTGGCCTCCTCCATGTCTCTCCGCCCCCCCAATTACAGCAAACCCTTTCACCTTTTTGTCCATGAGAGGGGCGGAATTGCTAGTGGTGTCCTTACCCAGCTGAGCGGGCCCCACCATTTCCCGCTTGCTTTTTACTCTCAGCAAATCGACCCTGTCGCTCAGGGAACCCCATCCTGCACCCGGACTCTGGCAGCAGCTGCCCTGCTGATCACAAAGGCAAAGAGCCTAACCCTGGGTCATTTTACCACGGTTTGGACCTCTCATGCCTTGTCAGCCCTTCTGCGTAGGGGCACAACCCAAGTCTTTTCGGCCCATCGTCGGCAACAGCTAGAGGCCGAACTCTTAGAAGACACTAACCTAATTTTTGAAAGGTGTGGACCCCTTAATCCAGCTACCTTGCTTCCTGACCTGCCAGTCCTCCAGGATCAGCACGACTGTGTGGAAGTAGTTTACAGCATCTTACAGATAAGAGACAACCTGTTTGACGTGCCACTGGACAACCCCGATTGCATCCTCTTCTCGGACGGAAGCTCCTTCTATGTTGATGGCAAGCGTTTCACTGGTTATGCTGTCACCTCTGAATGGGACATTCAAGAGGCCGCCTCACTGCCAGGCAACTGGGGAGCCCAAGCCGCTGAACTCTATGCCCTGGCCCGAGCTTGCCAGTTGGCCGCTGGTAAGACCGTTACCATTTTTACTGATAGCAAATATGCTTTTGGAGTTGTGCATTGTCATATCCACCTCTGGAAGTTTCGAGGTTTCCAGACAGCTGCCGGTAAACCCATTCAGCACCTCCCCCTCATCCACAAGCTTTTGGACGCCCTCCAAAAACCCTCTGTCCTGGCTGTAGTTCACTGCCGGGCCCATACTAAAGATAGTAGCCCCGTTACCCGTGGGAATGCCCTGGCTGACGCCTCCGCCAAGAAGGCTGCCACCTTACCTTTAGCCATGCCCACATTGGCTATTGCAACCTCCTCCTTTACTCCACCGCACCCCGTACCAGTACCCGCTGCTGAACTACAATCGTGGGAAAGCCTCGGGGCCACTCTGGTCAAAGGGACCTGGCTTATGCCAGATGGCCGAGCCTGCCTCCCTCGCTCCACATACCCCGTGGCAGTTCGCTGGCACCATGATAAAGGGGGTCACTATGGCACGCACGCCCTCGTGGACACTATCGCACGCTTTTGGTATGCTCCAGGCATTCAACCCTATTGCCTATCAATAGTGAAAGCATGCAGCACATGTCAGCGTAATGGACCTGCTCCGCCTCTTAACAAAATTAAGGGTGGAAGACCTCCGCCTGCTGCTCCATTTCAACATCTTCAAATTGACTTTGCAGATATGCCAAAGGCTTTTGGGAAAAAGCACCTCCTTGTTTTGGTTTGCCCTCTGACTTCCTGGGTCGAAGCTTTTCCTACTGCTAATTGTACTGCTGCCACAGTGGCGAAGATTCTCCTTAGAGATATTGTACCCCGTTTTGGCATCCCTCTTGTGCTCGACTCAGATCGCGGACCTCACTTTACTGGTCATGTCCTTGGCCGTTTAGAACAAGGACTGGGCATTTCACACTCCTTTCATACACCCTACCACCCCCAGTCTAGCGGGAAAGTTGAGCGTATGAATAGGGAACTTAAGTTTACATTGGCTAAATACTGTCAGGAAACAGGATTAAAGTGGCCTCAGGTACTTCCCTTGGTCCTGTTTCACCTTCGCACTCGCCCAACCCGCGCATTGGGATTATCCCCCTTTGAACTGCTCTATGGACACCCCCCTTTCAAAGGCGGGGCGCTACCACGTGCTGATGTTTCACTATTGGGAGGGGATCATATGACCGCGTGTCAGTTTCTCTCCCTACAGGCTCGCCTTCGTACCCTTTGGAAAGCCTCGCAGTTTTCCCAGACCGTGCCGCTGGAGGAACAAATCCACCCGTTCCAACCAGGGGACTTCGTCTGGGCCAAAAAGTTCGTTCGTGACGACACCCTCCAGCCAAGGTTTACTGGACCCCACCAGGTTCTTTTGACAACCCAGACTGCAGTGTTCCTGGAAGGACGCAAATCTTGGATCCACCACTCCCACGTCAAGCCAGCCGTAGTGGACCACAGTGACGGACCAGCAGCTCTTGTCACCACTGAGGACACTGCCTTCGACCAGTGGACCAGCTTACCTCTCTCAGACATTAGACTTAAATTGACTCGAAAAAAATGAGAGGACCCTTTATTCTGACAACTGTATGGTTTTTTTTATGCTTTTTTAGTTTATTTTCTGCTTATGAAGATAATGCTTTTATTAGATATTCCCACGAGGTTAAAACTCGTATTTTAGGAAATAGAAGTGATTGCTGGGTATGTACTCAATTTCCAGTAAATGCAGCACAGGGACTCCCCTTCACACCCATTCCCCTAACCACTGCTAATATGACTTGGATGCCACCGACTAGAATAAAAGATCCAGTCCAACCCAATCTTACATGGGACAAAACAGGAGTGCCAATTAACAAATATCTCAGGGTAACCAATCAAACAGGATCACTGTGTTTTGTTAAAGAAAAAGGGTCAACTTTTGTGGGAACAAGTAAATGCAACATATATTTTAATGGCACCGCCTTTAGTAAAAATCTTGGCTTCAAGCCTTGCGCATCCCACTTATCCCATATGTGGATCCCTCACCCCGATCCAACCTTTTCAACTTTTTCATGGAGGGGCAGGTTTTCAGAGTCAGTTTTTAAAAAGCCCTGCTCAGATCTCGAGGGTGTCCAACTAATTGTTAAAGGATACACAATTGCCTTCTACAACTGCTCAAGCAGTACTACACTGCCCTTTGAGGACAACACTACCAAATTGTGCCTCTGCAGTTCACACAACGACCCCTCTGCGTTACCAGGGGAACAGTGGTACAACGGGTGGTGGGTTACCTCCTACTTTGAGAAATGGAATACCCAAAACGCATTATATGGAACATACTGGGTGTGCGGGCCCAAGGCTTATTATTTTCTCTCCCCTGATTGGGCAGGGTCATGTTATTTGGCATGGCTAGCACCGCCTTCTCGCATCTCCCTCACTCCCCCTCATTTTCCCCACGTTCGTAACATCCGTGAAACTGACAGAGATATTAATCTCCGTGATGGTTTGTCCTGGCAGCGGTGGGCTGGTCACACTAGCTTGAAGGGTGCTATCATCCACCTACAGGGACTATTAGAATCTTTGACAAATGAAACTGCAACCCTATTTGAAAATCAGGCCGGGGAAATGTCCCAGCTGCGCCAGTTAGCTTTGCAAAACAGAATGGCTTTAGATATGATGTTAGCAGCCCAGGGAGGAACTTGCGCCCTCATAAATGAAGAATGCTGTGTTTTTGTAAATGACACCTACTCTGACACTTTTCAACGTACCAAACACCTAAGGGAAATGGCTAAAAACTACTCCTCTGGCCAGCCACCTTATGATTGGTGGGGAGCCTTATGGAATTGGCTGCCCGGACTTGGGTGGGTTAAAAACCTCTTGGTGGGTGTTGTTGGGGCCATAGTAGTCCTTATAATACTGTGTTGCTGTATTCAGTGTGTCCCCTCCCTCATAAACTCATGTAAGTCAGTTTATTCTTTTCCCACTTCAGCTAAAAGCCTTACTCTCTTCGAATTGGCCCAGGCTGAAATTGCCAAGCGGCCCTTGAGATCTTGAAATAGGGTGTAGCTTTTTGATTAATAGTTATCTCAAAGCTACAAATGGAGGAATGTTGGGTCTAAACTTTTGGTGAACTTTGGGGAGCCAAAACACACCCAGACTGGCCGTCTCTGCATAATCCTTTCTGAACCCTTTATCGAACAAAGCACTGACCTGCAAACTACTCATGACACCCCCTTTCTCAAGTAGCCATTAGCCTTTATCTCTATGCATTTACTTGTTAAACTTGCTTTTCCTGTAAAATCTTGATTGATTATGCATGACCATTATCTTTTGTTAATCACTTTGTTTACTTCTGTGTATAAATATTGATGCTCACCCCTAATAAAGGGGCCACACTTAATCTAAAGCTTTGAGAGCTAAGGATAGTGTGAGCCCGTTGATCAACGCATTGGTGTCTGGTCTCTGACAGAATTGTGTGCCCCATACCAACTCCGCATGAACTCGGGTGCTGGAGAGGTGAGTGAGGACTTGCTTTATTACCTAACACATCCTGGCAGGAATCAGGAAGTTCTCCCAACATGCTGCAGTTTATACTCCACAGCTTGTAGTTCCCAAGGCTGCTCTTGAAGCACACAGGCCCTTGGCCTACAAATGGGTTAGTGATTGATGATCTAGGACATCTCTTTGCTATTCACATACAAGTGAATTGTCCTGATACAATTGTAATGCCTCTTGTTAAGTTGTTATGGGTCATACTCAGGTTAGCTGGTTTGCCAATGTCTCAACATGATCTCCAGAAGTGGAAGAATGATGATTTTCAGCTCTATGAAAGATCTGCAAACCAAAGGCTCAAGCCATGGACTTGCTTTCTAAGAGGCTCAGTTGTGCTGTGTAGATACCACCCTGAAGTTTAAGGCTACATGGAGCTATTCTTCTCCTGAGAAAGAGCTGGGAGGAATTTTGCCTTCCTGGAAATGACATCCCTTCAGGGGGTGTAGTGTACTCTGCGGTATTCTGTGTACACACTGTAGGCCCGTGCAGGGCCAAAGTCCCACTTTCTTCCTGCCCCTTTTGGGATGAGGTGTGCACAAAGGGAGGCTCCTGGTGTGCACAAAGGGAGTATTGGGCACTGCACTGTGACAGGCTCTAGCATGAGGTGAGGAAGCTCCTTGCACACTCCCATCCTACTGTCTCTCTCTACACATCTCCTTAAGGTCCTGTCACAAGCTGGAGTTTTCCCTGGAGTTTTAGCCATCATTACAGTAGAGTTAGACCCTCAAACAAAGGAAATCCCAACACTTATTTTGGCTTTTTATAAGAAGCGGGACACAGTTAACCAAAGTGGCCTGTGAAAAATCACAGGAGATATAACAGAATGAGTGGCCTTATTGGGCTTGTCATGAGCAGCTTGTAAGGCATAATTGGCCAAACCACGGTCCTCCTGAATAAATCATAGAATATCAGGGTTGGAAGGGACCTCAAGAGGTCATCTAGTCTAACTCCCTGCTCAAAGCAGGACCAATTCCCAACTAAATCATCCCAGCCAGACCTTAAAAACCTCTAAGTAAGGAGATTCCACCACCTCCCTAGGTAAACCATTCCAGTGCTTCACTATCCTCCTAGTGGAAAAGTTTTTCCTAATATCCAACCTAAATCTCCCCCACTGCAACTTAAGACCATTACTCCTTGTTCTGTCATCTGCTCAATAGCCTCAGCTTATTCCTTTTACTTCCTGGAAGATTGTCCACAAAAGGAAGCCTTTTTCTCCATAAAGGAAAAGTTTTATAATGGTTCATTACCACGTGGCAATTGACTAGTCTCATGCAGAGCTACATGATTGCTCTGAATGATTCAGAAGATCTAATTCACAGGAGTCTTTATTCAGAGAGGTAACCTAGATGATTTTCTGGCCTTCAAATTTCTCTGGGGCAGCTGAGACTATTCAATAGCCCAGGTAGAGTACAAAATAACTTAAAACCCTGGTTAGGAATCAAATGGATAGAATCAAGTTTCTTAGCCACAAGTGAGTTTATGACAGGGTGCAACCACAGCGCTCTAGCAAGATCTAGCAAGCTCCCACTAACAGTAAGGGACACCTTACCCTTTCCACTCAGTTCTAGACTATCACTAAGTTAGTGAGACTCTTGCTGAGCTGAATACTAGAGCAAGAAAAACCCAGGAACACTCATGGGCACAGGAAGATGAGGTGCCTGGAGAGCGAGAAAGGGTAGCAAATTCCAGTTGCTGTTTTCCATCTACCTCTGAAGCCAAAAGGTCATTTCTCAGAACTGATGATTCAGGACTGTACTTAAGAGAGAGATCTAGACAACTTCAGGCTCTCTCTAGTTCACTCTAGCTTTGAACAGTGAACAGGATGACCACCTCTTTACCCACCTATCTATAATGTGTAGGGAGAAATGCTATGTGATCATGAGGGACTTCAATGTGAGTGACATATGGTGGAGGTCTCATGCTGCCAATACTAAAACATCCTTGGAATGTCTAAACATTATAGATGACAAATTTCCTAATTCAATAAGTGTTTCAGCCAACACAGGGGAATTCTTTATTAGACCTTGTCCTAATAGATAAGGATGAACTGATCACAGAACTAAAAAAGTTAATGGTAGGTAAAGTGATCATGATTTCATCACATTTTTAATATGTTAGCAGAATAAGGTCCAGACCAGTCACAGATATACACACTGGAAATGGCCACAGTACTGCAGCAGCAGTTGCATCAACATCAAATATAGAAGTAAAATAACCTCTCTACTCCTACTTGAGATTCCCTTGTTTATGCATCCAAGGAATGAATTAGCTTTTTTGGCCACAACATCTCACTGGGGGCTCACATTCAGCAGTTGGGAAGCAGTGACTCTGAAAAAGACTTGAGAGTCACAGTGGATAGAATCCCCCTTCCTGTAAGTATGGCCTGCACTCTTTTTTCCTAGATATAGACAGCTACATTTAGCCGTATTAGAATACATAATGCTTGCTTGTGCCCAGTCTACCAAGTAATCCAGATCATTCTGAGTCAGTGACCTGTCCTCTTCATTGTTTACCAGACCCCCAATTTTGGGTCATCTGCAAACTATGAGGGGTACATGGGTGGCCAGTGACCTGGCCATTGGGGGTGGCTAGCCCCCAGCCCTGCCTCTCCCGCCCAAGGCCCTGCCTCACCCCATCTACACCCCCTTTTACCTCCCCTCCCCTGTGTCCGTTACAGCTATTCCCCTATTCCATTTTGTTTCCCCAGACTCCATTTTGTTTTCTGTTCTCCTGTGGCCGCCCTTCCCTGGCTGTTAAGGGCTTGTCTACATCAGAAAGTTGCAGCGCTGGTGAGGGAGTTACAGCGCTGCAACTTAGGAGGTGTACACATCTGCAGGGCACCACCAGCGCTGCAACTCCCTGTTTGCAGCGCTGGCCGTACTCCCGTTTTGTCTCGGGTGTAGAGGATCCAGCGCTGGTGATCCAGCGCTGGTAATCAAGTATAGACACTTACCAGCGCTTTTCTTGACCTCCGTGGAATAAGCAGGTATCCCAGCATACCTGAGGAAGCCTCTGGTAATCAAGCTGGTCTCCTTCCCCGGTTTGCTCTCGCGTTCCCCGAACCCCGAGCAAGCAGGTCTCCTTCCCTGCGGTTTGCAGGGTGGTTCGGCGAACGCGAGAGCAAACCGGGAAAGGAGACCAGCTTCGCCGCGGTTTGCTCTCGCGTTCCTCGAACAAGCAGGTCTCCTTCCCTGCGGTTTGCAGGGTGGTTCGGCGAACGCGAGAGCAAACCGGGAAAGGAGACCAGCTTCGCCGCGGTTTGCTCTCGCGTTCCCCGAACAAGCAGGTCTCCTTCCCTGAGGTTTGCTGGGTGGTTCCGGGAACGCGAGAGCAAACCGCGGCGAAGCTGGTCTCCTTCCCCGGTTTGCCCTCGCGTTCCCCGAACAAGCAGGTCTCCTTCCCTGCGGTTTGCAGGGGGGTTCCGGGAACGCGAGAGCAAACCGCGGCGAAGCTGGTCTCCTTTCCCGGTTTGCTCTCGCGTTCGCCGAACCACCCTGCAAACCGCAGGGAAGGAGACCTGCTTGCTCGGGGGTTCGGGGAACGAGAGAGCAAACCGGGAAAGGAGACCAGCTTCCCCGTGGTTTGCTCTCGCGTTCCCCGAACCTCCCTTGAAGCCGCCCAACAGCGCTGCAGTGTGGCCACATCTAACACCACTTGCAGCGCTGGTTGCTGTAAGTGTGGCCACTCTGCAGCGCTGGCCCTATACAGCTGTACTAATACAGCTGTAACAACCAGCGCTGCAAAATTTTAGATGTAGACATGGCCTAAGTTGTTTACCAGGGCCACTGCCCTTCTCAAAGGGAGGGCCCCTTAAGTTGTTTAACAAGAGCCATTGCCCTTCTCAAAGGGATGGCCACTTGTGCTGCATGCTAAGTGGGACCACTGCCCTTTTCAAAGGGTTAGTCCTGTTATCACCTCGTTGAACCTGGGCTTGGTGTAGGGTAGGCAATGTCCAGAGCTGCAAGGCCTATTGTGGTTTTAAGATCCTGGGCATGAGTCATAGTCTCATGTGCTCTTGAGTCACCTATTGCACAGGACTATGTCCAGGCATGTCTCTGGGCTTACCTTCAGTTTTTCCTCTGTGCCCCCTCCCCTGTGACAGAGGGAGCCTATCAGGATTACTGGTGGGAAACTGCCCAAGTTTGCCTTTAAAACCAGACATTTTTGAAACACACCTCAGAAAGGTTCCTGCATTGCTGCCTGGTCTGATCAGCCAGGGGTTCTGGGGGGTCCTTTCTCCGCTCTCGTTTTATTTTTGAGCGTACCCCCGTTTTTTAAACCCCCCCCACGAAGAACGAATTGCTACCTGAGAGATCTCCTGATTATTGAGACTGTACCGAACCCTCCTTGCCTCTTCTGATGTTGCTGCTGCTTCTGCCTTTGCTGCTGCCTTGGGGACTGGTAAGAATCCCTCTGTAAAACTTTCTATACTTTTATTTTATTATTTTAGCTGCTGGCTCTGTTTCCCCAGCACACAGACTCAAGCTAAACCTTGGTCTGTGTCTTAAAACCTCTCTTAAACTACAGGGCTCTTTGCCACTGCTAAGCTCTGCTCCTGTGGGCTTTGCCTTGGGGCTCTCTGCTTTCAGCTGTATCCACCGCTGTAGCCACCATCCCTTAGCTTCCTTGGGAGCTGGGTCCTGGATACATACCACTCTGCCCTCTGTAACCTCCCCATAGCATAAGGTGCACCATAGGTCTTGTTTTTTTTTTAATTTAATAAGTCATAGTTTGTTAAGATTGTAGAGCTTGTAAGTTTCTGTGATATTTGTTGTGTTGCCTAATTGTTGGTTAAGATAAGTTTAGAAAATCATTGCCTGGTTGTATTCTGTAGCTGCTTGTCATTTTATATAAGTTTGATTAAGTTAGGGGATAGATAAGGTTTTTACTATTTGAATTTGTCTTCCCACTGCCCCAATCCCCCCCCCCCCCGAGCTCCCCAGTCACTCATTGCAGTCTCTCTGCTGTTAAACTTGCAGCCTGTCTGCTCTCTGTGTCTCCCTGAGTTTAAATCTCCCTCTGTAGCGCCTCTATCTTTGGTTTCTGCTCCACCACGTGCTCCTCTTCCCCCATCCCCTAACCTCATTCCTCTACCACTGCCTTTCTCTCTCTCTCTCTCTCTTTTAATCCCTTCCCCCACGTGTTCACCCCGCTCCTACTGCTGCCAAACCTCAATTGTATTACTGAAGTCTAGCATAAAACCCCATTGGTTACCCTTTTTCTCTCTCACACACCTCACATTTTATATTTACACCACTGTGACACATTTTTACCTAGAGTTGTTGGTTATTTAACACATTTTACCCATAACTGTTAGTTGGTTATATGCTGCTGTGACACACCCTTTACCTAGAAATTGTTAGCTACCTGTTACATTTATACTTCAGTGTTAGTTGGTTACCAACTGTATTGTACCCCACTGTATTGTACCCCACTATTGAAACCCCCTATACTATACTAAAAGAACTCCCTCCCCAATTGCCTACCTTAACAAACCCCATACCCCTCACTATTAAATTTTCCCTGTTTTTGCATTTTCTTAATAAAGTTTATTTTGCACCCCACCTGTGTGGTAATTGCTCCCCAAGATCCCATATACCTGCAGGCAGGGACACCCTGCAGGCCCCAGACCCAGCGCCGGGGGGCCATGGGGTGAGGGCCCAGCCTTAGTGGGCTGGGCGGCAGCACTCCCGGCCCCAGCGCACCAGGCAATGTGACCCCAGCACTAGCCGCCCTGCAGAGTGAAAAATGCCAGCAACAAAAATTCAGAAGTTATTAACAACTAATTCTCAATAACAATATTTAAAGGAATATCATACTGTCAGTCCATCACTAGTCATTTCAAGGTGTAGCACATCTGCTCTAAGGTATTATTAAAAGGCTTGGAGAATTTAAGCACTTATCCTGCAAACTTTCACACACTTGGCATTAAATTAAGCCAGTGTATATCTGCTTGCAGAATTAGATCTTAGTGTCTTTTGATTGAAATCAGCTCATTTAATTTTATCCCCTTTTTGGATCATTGACTTTCTGATTTCAGGGATGGATTGAGAGAGTTCAGTGTTGGGGAAAAAGAGATTTATAGAAATATATTGTTTTCTTTTTTAATGCATGTTTTTAGCAGACTGCCAGATAGCCATATTAATTGCTATGAATCACTAGTCATAATATACCCCTCCTTTTTTTAAAAAAAAAAAGAAGCTATTCAAACTATTAGGAATTCCTTTAAATGAACACCTTTAATAATGTAGTTTAAATGATACATGTGTACATACAAGATGGGATTTTACTAACCATTTTCTGACTCAAAAATTTTTTTAAGAGGGATTGAAAGTGTAATGCTGTCAGAGTTGCATTTTATTTAGGAAAAATTAATATTTCTGTATTCTGCTATTCAGCATGCTTCTAAAGGGGTAACAGATTTTTTGGGGGCGGGGAGGAAAAGAGTAACTTAAAATTTTAGCATATTGAAAAGTAATACTTTATATATCACTACCAACTCCTACAGCTAATACTCCTAAATGCAGGGAATGAAAGACTACGTACTAAATCTCTGTGTGTGCTAGTTAGTGTAGGTTCCACTACCTCATGTAACAAATACAATTTTATTGGCGTTATCTGCCCCTTCCTGTGATCTGTTAAATCAAACTGCACTTTAGTTGACACGTGTGAATTAGTCACATCTCATGTGCTTTGTCTTTGAACAAACAGAACAATAATTGGGCTGAGTTATGCTCCAAGAATGGCCTAGTTTCTGACTATACTTAGTCAATGACTCCTTTAAGAAGGTTACCTTTGCCCTTCTACCCATCTACCTTTCAACAGATCCATGCAAACCTGAAATAGTACTATTGCCAGTGTAACTGACAGGACCTATCCAGGAAGAGCACCTGAACAAAAATTCCATTCCTAAGAGAGCTGTTATACATTTCCTAGTCAGCTGTTATATCATGTGATCTCCTGCTGTGGTCTATAGAGCCATTTATCAGCCTCCGTGAAAATACAGCTCTATCTTTGTTTTGCAGCCACGGGTTTCATTTTCAGTGTCTGAAGGACAAATAGTTCATATAATTCTAGCCACCAGCACAACAACCAAGCTTGTCACACACTTATTGCCACATCAGTATAAAGTTCTGGAGAAGAGCCATAGAAAATTCTTGTAAATGAAAAATGAAACACTCTTCTGAGCAAAATGGAAAAATAATCAATCATATCCTCTGTCGCAGTGTTGTACACAGTGGAAATCATGTCCACATGTCCACTTTGCCGTGATAAATTTCACTGGCAAAAGAAGCCAGAGCACCTGCAGCTGAGGAGGAAAATAGACTGGGTTTTCCTTTCCTAGTTATAAACTGTTTGGCTGTATCAATGTGCACATTTAATTCTAGATAATGAATAAAATAATAAAACATGACAGTGAAAAAATTGTTTCTAGAATGAAGAATTTAATTTCTCCTTCTACTGTGGACATAGTTGTAAATACAGATAAAATCCATAGTGTCTTGCACATAAGCACACTTGCTTCTGAGCAAACTATAACCAAAATTCAATATGCACTGAAAAGACTGGGGCATGGTATGGATCGTATCAGGAATTGTAGGGAAAGCCAAACAATAATTGGGAAACCTGGATTGCTAACTAATGAAATATGAGTCAGACAACACAAGGAGAATTTACAGGTTACAATTACTTATACCAGGTACCCTTTCATCTTATTGTAAAGAAATGAACCTATTTAATTCACAGAAGGAAACTTTTGTGTCATTGCAGTTGATGGAATTTTTAGGGTGCTGCCTAAAGTCCAGAAATGCTTTAAAATATCGTTAGGAAAGGTATTGAAAACAGACAATATTCTTTAGATTTTCTACTAGCATGCTAGAGAGGCAATTAACACTGAGCTTTAGCCCAGAAATTGCAGACTGGATTAACATGATTTTTTTTGTCTGCCTTGCAAATTCACAACCTTCTTACCCCATCCGCAAGAGACAATAGGATTTTTCAGCACAATGTCGGAGAAAGAAAAGTATGCAAGTGATGACCTAAACAAGCCAAGCGGTGAGATTTCTTAAGATTAGCAGCTAAGCCAAATAAAAGAATAGCCCACCTCACAAGAGAAAGAAAAGCAAAAAGTTTTGGAGAGGAAGAGGACTTGCATGGATGAAGACAGTGTGGTAGCCCAAGCAGCTTCCATTGTGCTTCAGCATCAGAAGAAAACCTTCAGTACAAATATGAAACACGGGGCAAAATTCACCCCGTGCAACCCCTGTGCTAACTCCCTTGACTTCATCATAGTGACACCCAGGGTGAGTTTGACCCAATTTATTTAAATGTTACACATTCACGTTAAAAAAAGGCAGAACATAAATTGACCTATCTTTCTGCCATTGGTTCCTCACACTGTGGCCCAGCTAAGCCAGGTACTCAAGAACATGCCTAACTTCACCCATAGGCATACTCTTGAGGACTTTGCTGAATTTATGTCACAATTTTCTGTGAGGTGGCCATGGTGCTAGCAGAAGACTGAGAAATACAGTTTAGAATTACACACTATTTTCAAATGTAGTTCAAAGTTCATAACTTAGTTCACACATTGAGGGTTTGTTTGTAGTGTTGAGAAGTTATCAACTATGCTGAGCAAAATCAGTAGTCTGCCTGAAATATCTGGACTGCGACAGCTACAGAAAATGAACAGCGAACTGCATGAAGCAGATGTACAGTAGCTATAGAAACCACAGCTGATACAAAACAAATAAGCACAGGCCATTACCTACAATTTGTTTCACGTTCCTTTAACTGCGTCATAACATCTGTTCTAGGATGCCTTGTAAAGAAAGCTGTGAAAATATGTTGAACACAAATATTGCTGAATGAAAAAATAAAGCCATTTCAGATTAAATGATGCTAAAGGAATATTGAAATGTGCTAATGAAACTAATGAGAGATGACATTAATCCCAAAGTGAAATGCAAGAGAATATTAGTTATAACAACCTGTCTACTTAGTGGTACACATTACCATCCCTTGCTCCAGCATGATGCAAGACAGGGTTCTAACAGCCTTAAAGGTTAACTAAAAAGCAAAATAGTAAGAGGTCTGTATGATTTTAGCTCCTTGGCACTGTATAATGTCTTCCTCAAAGATGGTTTTTCCCTCAAAAATTTCTTCCCCACTTTAAAATTAGTTTGCTAATAGGAAGGGGGAAGTAGCACTTAGATTTCAGCTTCTTTGAATCTCTTTATCCCTCTTCACCTCTCTAGCACACCACAAGAACATCCAACAAAACACCTGGCATATTTCAGTTAGGAAAACAAGGCAAGGCCTTAGAAATAAAGAGATGTTAGAAATAACCAAGTATGTCTTTATCATAAAACAGGAGTAAGAGGCCTACAGAAAACATTCATTTGCAGTTCACCTTTAAGGAATCTCTGCTGTAGTGGTTGAAGCAATGGACTGAGACCCAAGAGAATGCTATGGTGTGCGATGTTTTACTGTAAGTCATCATGCTGAGGGTCAGAGTGTTTGAAAGGTAGGTAAGTGCATGGAGAGAGAGAAAAAATATCTGGATATGATGTAAGGAGCCCTGTGGAAGGAGGCAAAGCTTTGTATATGGATAGGGTGAGGCCTTTCTCCAGAATCAGATGGGTGGGAAGAAGAATGTATGGCATTCAAGGACTATGCTAACATTCAGGTAAAAGGATGCTCTAATGTAGTAGCAGAATAAGCATGTTTCACCTGTAGTAGGTGTAGTTAATGGCACATTTTGCTTGCCCTGTGCCATTAACTGCAATCAGATCATTCTCCAACATCTGTGTCCCTCCAGTTTATATAATTTCTTTTTGAGGGAAGTGGGCATGAAGAAAGCTAACTAGTAGCAGAACAAAAGTAATGCTCACACTAAATCCTAGAGTCTAAGGCCAGGTCTACACTATAAACTTACCTCAGTATAACTCTGTCACTCAAGGGTGTGAAAAAGCCACACCCCCGAGTGATGCAGTTATATGGACCTAATCCCTGGTGTGGACAGCGCTATGCAAACAGGAGGACTTCTCCCATCAACACAATCCGCTCCACGAGAAGTGGTAGCTAACTATGCTAATGGGAGAAACTCTCCTGTCAATGTAGTGTCTTCACTGAAGAACTGCAGCATTTTAAGTATAGACCTGCCCTTAGTGCTTGAGCTAACAAAATCAGACACAGATATGGATAGCGTAACGAATATGTTATCACAATATATCAGCCTTCTCCACCGTACTGTCTCTTGAGCTTCCCCTGTTAAGCCTCCTCCACAAATCAACCCCCTAGAACAAGAGCATGTGACGTATTTATGTAGAACACCAATGTTAAATTTCAAAATATGACAATTTATCTAGCAGGGCCATCTAGTTAATTATTACGATACATTTTCATTGCATGGCCTAAGACTTTTCTATAGAAATAGAAAGTTAAAGTTACACTAGTACTCAAAAGTCCAATTGTGCTAGGCACTGTACATGCACATAGAGACAGCCCTTTGTCCTGGAGAGATTAGAATTTAAATAGACAAGACAAAGGGGGAGGGAGGATGGAAGTGTAATTCCCATTTTACAGATGGAAAACTGAGACACAGAGGGATTTAAGGCCCCACAAACCTGCAGATACTTTCACAGATGTGTAACTTGATACCTTAATAGTCCTGTTGAAGCTAGTTCTAGAGACAGTGGCTTCAGTGGGACTACCCACAGCTTGTAAAGTAAAGCAAATGCATAAGTCTTTGCAGGATTGGGGCCTAAATGATTTTCCCAATTATGACATCATCCAGGGTACTATCTAGGCTGCAGAATAGCTGTGTCTCCTCGGTTCTTCAACCTGGAATGCCTTTTATACTTCTGTACTGGTGAACAGCCACTCCTGGCTAGTTAACACACAGCCTCCAGCATGTAACTTGCGCCCAGTTGCACATACTAGTTAGCCACCCATTAATTACTCTTGAGAACACCAGCAGATTCCTTGTCCCTTAGAAGTGTGCATCTTGTACTGTTCAATACACGATTGAACAATGCAAAATTTCATCAATGAAAAATGATATGCACCAGTCTTGTTATCTCAAATGGAACCTTCCCACACACTTTAATCCAAACACACTGGTTAAGATAATAAACTTGTTTTACTGTTTTAACTACAGAAAGAAAAGGAAGATTTTAAGAGGCTACAAGTAATGAGGCATAATAGTCAGGATTGGTTACAAAAGAAATAAAAAGGGTTTAAGCCTCATTTTCACTTAACAAGCTAAAGTGAACTTAAAACAAAAGGCCTTTCTCACCATAAGATTACAGCAGTCTGTGTTGTTTGAAAAGCCTCTGAGACAGGACCTTTCCCCCCAGTTCAAAGATGTTTCATTTGTCTTTCAAGCATTTCAGCTGCTGTGACTAGAGATGTGGGAGAGAGGTAATTTGGGGGGGGGGGGAGTTACATGGAAGCTACACACACACACACACACACACACTGTGTCTTTGCCAATATGTAAAGTTTTCAGGCACACCCTTCTTCCTGCCAAGAAATGCCCATTTAACTAGGTGATTGTCTAACTGATTATGCTGATGCCTGGCTGAAGGTACCAGTGTGTGTTTGTCTCTGAAGAACTGGTTTGGGCCTGCCTTTCTAACACTGGAACATGTTACAACAATGTTATACAGTAGAAACATATAACTTGACATACAATGACAATACACACATTTTTACCAGGACAATAATTTTCAACAGATTATGAATTTTTTTCATGTTATACCTCACATGGCATAATTTGTACAAAATATATCATAGTCTTATAAAAGTGGTGCTCATAATAACATAGACTGTCACACCAATGTCTATGGCAGAGTCAGGGACTAAACCCAGATATCCTGAATCAGATCAGAGGTAGATTGGGAAACAAGTTGGAGTCAGGCATAATATTCTGACATAAGTAAACTAGTAAGATGTGCACAAGATGCTAATAGAAAAAGTGATTACCTCTTGAGGGCTGGTTTCGAATTTGGCTTGGATCGCCAGTGTGATAGCTCTGTCCCTAGTGAGGACCTGTAGATACCCACCTAGAATTCAACACACAAAGATACACAGTTAGTACCAGGACAGCAAGAGTATTGCAAGGCAGAAGTAAGGAGCAAAAGCATTTCTCTGCTTGCCTTGAAGTTAACTGAATAATATCTCTCAAATAATTTATTTAGTGCATTTAATGATTTTTTAAAATAAAATTCGTTTTTCCGTTTATACAGCTTACAGCAGGCAAATTTCACAAACATGTTTAAATAAAATACTTGTAGTATAATTTCTTTCATTATTCATTGAGGTGTAACTTGCACTCATTTTCGTAAACACTACAGTTCATCAAGAAGAAAAGGTTTCTGAGAAGTGAGAAATGGCTATAATAGATGCAGAGAGGAAATAAAGAGAAACAACATCTTTCTCATTTTACCATCCAAAGGATATGAATCCAAAAGGGAACAGCACGAGTTTGCCAGTAGCATATTTAAAAGTCATCTTTGGGTGAAACTTCTTATCTGCCTTCCTATAGGAGAAGTTCATGTGTGTTGTAACAACTTCCTGTCTTCCATCTTTAGTACTGGTAACTCTTGATATTTGGTGTTTTTCTTAAAGGCGGAGATGCTGTTTCAATAGATTAAAAGCTGCGATTCTCAGGCAACGTCGTTTAAAAAAATGTTTTTAGCCCTTATGGTTGCAGAGAAAAAGTTTGAAAGCATGAAGCATGAGAACCCTAAAGGCTCAGAAACCAGGAAGTAAATACTAAAAAATGTACTATGTAAAATAATCATGATTTTTAAACCATTTTCATGATATGTGGGGCCTCACTTGTTTTTGAATGCTTTTGACAATACTGCATTTTATACCTAAACTGCGAGCTCCTTGGGGTGGACGTTCCCTTTTCATGATATGTTTGCACAGCGAGGTTAGGGCTTCTAAATGCTATGCATGCATGACTAATTATGCATTAGTTCAAACATGCTAGAAGCCTGACTCTAGCACTTTATGCACCCTGCACTCAGAACGCTGCTGTGTACCATAAGCTTTCTGCAGAAGCACAACATTATACAGCCCAATCTGACAAGGACAAGCCAAATAAAAGCTAATAGGACTCATAACCTAAATGGGAGGCAATTGTGCTGTACAACAAGATATAATGGCACAAAAACACTTAAAACTCTCGTTGGTCTGACACAGAAAGCTACATATAGCTTTCAGCCAGAACAGCACGTGTTGAACTCTGGGCTTTCTATTCAATTTAGAATTAGTTTGTAATGATTTTGTGAGAGCTGCTGCAGTATCTCTGTTCATTTGTGGTCAGTAGTTGGATAAGATCACTTCTCCACTTTTCAAAACCACAGAGTGGGATTTGAATACAGTATGGCTACCGCCAAAAATTTAACGATGTGCTTCAGTATGTGCACATATTTTATTATTAACACCGACATGCTAAAAAGCACATAATATTAGTCTGCATCAAAGTTGGAGAAAAATAAGCTAAAAATTGATATAGATAAAACTGATGGGAGGAGGAGGAGAATGAAAAACTAGTTGTTTGTCCCATATTTTGATTCTGTAAAATGGAGGTGTTATTTTCGTTATTTCTTGTCTTTAGTTACCCCAATGGAGACACTGTGTCATTGACCTACTAGGAATTTAACAAGCAGATTCTGAGTTTAAACTGAAACTCAGAGCTCACTTTCCAGATTTCCCCAAGGATGGACTGTCAGCTATTATTCAGTACAATATATTTCAAATTATAAGTGTCGCATTGTTGCTAAAATGCCTCAGCTGCCTGAAGCCCACCTTATCGGTGTTGAATAGACACACCCGTCACGCTTTTGTAGGTGGAAAAGTTAGAGATGGAGGAAAATGTTAAGAAATATTGAGGAAAGTGGTCAGACTGCATCTTCCATTATTTATTATAAACAGCTTAAAATAATGCAAGAGAAAAAAGCTGGTGATTTGGCTAGCCAACCCTCCACAGAACAAGAACACTATTTAACAACAGTTACATAACTGATGGCAGGGAGGTCCCATGGGAGTGATTCTCTTGTGTGCCTCCATACCCACACTACACTTTAATTTTTCCTAAGAGATCTGCAAGTATGGCAGATTAGGCCCTTCAGAAAGAAGGCTCAATTTGCTGTTGTGCAAGATTCTCAGGAGACAGAATTGACAGTTCTAACTATCTTTTCTTACCATTTTTCTTTAGATACCTACAATAGAAGAAATTCTGAGCTGAGTAACATTCTACATGTCTTTGATGTCATTGCATGTGTGTGTTGAGGGGTGGGGTTCAGCAGATGTCTATTCCTGCAGTTTACTCCTCACTTTATGCAATAATCCTCTGCCATCAGAATCATTTGCTAACAACAACTTTTTTTCCCTCAAATATAGGATCAAGTCTTAAGGGGGGAGAAAGGAAGTGAAAGGAGCAGATGAACCATGAAAAAGCCAAGGCCTTTCATGGTTTGTATCTATGAAAGGGATCTATTCAAGCAAAAAATTGCCTTTTTTCTTCCAAAAAGGATAAAGTTTCCTTGGAAAACAATCACTGAGTGTCTCTGCTATATTGTCAATAGTAATTATCACGATCATGAAACAAGAGTACTTGTGGCACCTTAGAGACTAACAAATTTATTTCAGCATAAGCTTTCATGAGCTACAGCTCACTTCTTCGGATGCATAGAATGGGACACACAGACAGGAGATATTTATACATACAGAGAATATGAAAAGGTGGAAGTATGCATACCAACAGGAAGAGTCTAATCAATTGAGATGAGCTATCATCAGCGGAGAAAAAAAACTTTTGAAGTGATAATTGAGATGACCCATAGAAGGTCTGAGGAGAACTTATCATAGGGAAATAGATTCAATTAGTGTAATGACCCAACCATTCCCAGTCTCTGTTTAAACCTAAGTTAATTGTATCTAATTTGCATATTAATTCGAGTTCAGCAGTCTCTCTTTGGAGTCTGTTTTTGAAGTTTTTTTGTTGCAAAATTGCCATCTTATGTTTATGCTGAAATAAATTTGTTAGCCTCTAAAGTGCCACAAGTACTCCTGTTCTTTTTGCGGATACAGACTAACACAGCTGCTACTCTGAAACCTATCATGAAACATACATCACATCATTTGTCAATAATATTTTGACTTGCTAGCTAGCTACTGACTATGTGAATGAGGTACAAATAAAATAGTTAATGCACAAACAGGGCTAAATTTTGGTTACAAAATATTGTGTGACTACTATACATATTTCCCAGAGAATGGTTCTTTTCACTGTAATTCCTCCTCCCCTGCCCCAAAGGTGCCATGTCAAACAAATAAAAAACAACAAAAAAACGGCCATAAGATTCATTATGTAAAATGAATTATTTAGAACAAAACAGTTCAGCATGCCAGTTATTTCTACATAGGAAACTGGGAACTCTGCATGTTTAGACTCATTGATAATTACTTCCTACCAATCCTAAACTAGGCCATGTTTAAATTAGTTATCTAGCGGTGGTAGACTCTATATCCCATATAATAATCCTTATCCCCTAAACCTCCCAGTCCCTGAAGGTTCTCAACTGAAATTTTCAGAACTAGGCTTTCATAATGTTTCTCATTAACTACAATTTATCTTATGCAAAACCATTATTAAAAGCTTTACACATAAAGCTGGTTTACTGCAGAGGATTTTTACAATGTAAAGTTTTTGTAAATCTTAAAGCCTTTCAAGCCTTTGACTTTATTTCTGAAGTTCATGTTTTTAATTTGAGCAGATTAAATATGTAATTAGTAACTCCATCTCTAATCTTTTAAAGACTTGTTGCTTTAGAGTTTAATTAAGTTAGTATACAAGGAGGGTCATATAGATTCCTGCTGCCTCTGGCAGGACTTCTATTTTATTGACATAGGGTCTGATCCTGAAATCAATACTCAGGTATGTTGCCCAGTCCCACTGAAGCCAGGAATGTGTATGGATGCCCACAAGAAGTACAATGAAAAGTCTATTTCACACCGCTGTATATGTAAGGGACAGCCAAACTCACTGACCCTCTGAGCCGCATATGATAATCGTCAGGAGTTCAAGAGCTGGAAGGCACCTGCCAGGGCTTCTGGTAGGTGAAGAATATAAGGGGGCAGGGGCAGCTTGAGATCTCCATGAGCCGCACTTTAACTGTAAAAGAGCTGCAGAGTTTGGCCACCCCTTGTAGATATAGACAAAAATTCCAAGCTTTCTGAAAAGTCTTATTTCTCAGGCTATAAATGAGTTCATTGGTGATAGACTGTGAAGCTTCCGGAGTCCAAACACTAGAAAAGGTCCCAATGGTATATTGCTGAGTGATAGATACTGTTGCTCAAGGGGAAATAATAGTCAAAAATGTCTGTCAGCAGAAGTAGAATCACTTTCTGGAGGGACACAAGAGAACCATCTTGGAATCCAGTGGAGAATTTCATCCTACTTCAGTATTAGCTATTTTTCCCAAAAGATTTGTGGTTTAAACAAAATTACATGAGAATTAAGTAAGTGTTCTGTAGCACAGCTTCAATACAAGTTTATTTTCTTAGAATCCAATAATAATTAGGAATCAAGAAATATTGTTGTAACATTCAAAGTATATTTGCTAATGTAACACTCCAGACCCAGTGATGTCATTGGCAGGGGGGATTGAACTCAGAGCCTCTGGTTCTAAAAACCATCAGCTCAGCTAAAGGAAAATATAGCAGAGTCAAAGCTCTGTGTGGTCTAGCCCCCTAGGTTGAGAGTGCCACCCAGTATGTACATGTTAAATTTTGTATTTATTCAGTGCTATATTATGTGTCCTATACATGATTCATAGTTCCAATCCTCCCCACTCTCACCAGTGAAGCCCACTGACACATTTGTAAGACAATGAATTTTTAAAAAATACTAGTATTTTGGAGAAAAAACTGGTTGCAAGATCCTCAGCTGAGGAATCTGGCACTGAACCTTTAATTGCTGGAGGGATTTAAAATAATTTGAATCAAGAAGCTCAATTATAATATTAACCAAAAAGTAATTATTAATCTACCATAAAAAGTGGATTAAAGTTAAAGGTTTGGCTCACAAGCAGGTTTCTGGAGCATTCTGGGGTCTTACCCAATGTGCTCAGTGTCAATTACTTTTTTCAAATCAATGTTTTTGTGATGTAGAAACTGTTACACTCTAGTGCAATCCAACCCACTCGCCCAAAACAAACATGCAATAACCATGAACCAATTGGTCAGCAACAGTCTGACCAGAATATGCTAATAGCAGATATGTACCAACTGCCCCTAAGTAGCTGCAAGCACCCAATACTATGCGCACCCACACAGCCTAAAACAGGAACAGGAAAACTGAATTCAGGGAGCAGGAAACAAAACTAGCATAGGAATTGGGAGCAGGAAGGCAATACACAGTCAGAGAAACCTGCTGGACCTCAGACAAGAATTCAGAGCCAGAAATTAATGAGGAACAGGGCCGGTGCAAGGATATTTTGCGCCCTAGGCGAAAATTCCATCTTGCGCCCCCCCCAAATGCCAGCTCAGAGGGGCTGGGCTCAGAGCTGGGGGTCAGGGCTGTTGGAGGGATGAGGTCAGGGGGTTTCCAGCTCAGAGGGACTGGGCTCGGAGCTGGGGGTCAGGGCTGTGGGGGGGATGAGGTCGAGGGGGTTTCCAGCTCAGAAGGACTAGGCTCGGAGCTGGGAGTCAGGGCTGTGGAGGGGATGGGGTCAGGGGGGTGCCTGGGGGCACTGGGGCAGCTCAGCTCTACAGGCTGCTGTTCTCTCCAGCTGTCCAGGCACAAGGGGAGCAGGAGCAGGGACCAGCTAAGGACCAAGGGGGCAGGAGCACAGGCACCTGAGGCTGACCCATGGGGAGGCACTTGCTTACCTTGCCCAATGCATGAGCGCTAGGGTCCTCTTTCTTCCTCCGCTCCACCAGACCACTGCTGAGGCTCTTTTCTTCTCCGTGCCCCTCGCTGGGGCTGACGTGGAAGTTGAGCCAGGGGGCAGCCGCGGCTTTCCTCCAGAAGCGAAGCCCTGGTGTTGCACCCCTGTCGCAGGGCCCCTGCCACGTGCCCTAAGCAGAGCTGCGCAGCTCTGCCCAGCCGCCGGCACCCCCCACTGGGCAACAAGAAAAATTGCATAGGCTGGAGCCCCTGCTCTGGGAGGGAGAGGGATTCTGAGCCTCTGCCTGCAGCTCAGGGATTCCCCTGGGTCAGCGCAGCCACCGTCAGCTCAAACCTCTGTGCTGCCGCAGCAGTGGCTCCCTGACCCCAGGGGCGCCCTGGGCTGCTGCGGCTGCGTCCTGACCCCGGGGGCACCCTGGGCTGCCGCGGCTGCGTCCTGACCCCGGGGGTGCCCTGGGCTGCCGCGGCTGCCGCGCCAGCGCCCTGACCCCAGAGGGCGCCCTGGGCTGCCGGGCTGCCACCCTGACCCTGGGGGCGCCCTGGGCTGCCGCGGCTGCATCCTGACCCCAGGGGCACCTCGGGCTGCCGCGGCTGCTTCCTGACCCAGGGGGTGCCCCGGGCTGCCGCGGCGGCGCACTGATCCCAGGGGCGCCCTGGGCTGCTGGGCTGCTGGGCTGCAGCGGCTGTGCGCTGACCCCGGGCCCGGGGGCGCCCTGGGCTGCCCGCTACAGGCAGCTCAGACTGCCTCTCCAGCAGCAGCAGCTGCAACCATTTAAAATTTTTTTTGAGGGCGCCGCTTTTTGGCGCCCTCAAATCTTGGCGCCCTAGGCAACTGCCTAGTTCGCCTAAATGGTTGCACCGGCCCTGATGAGGAATGAGAAAAAAGTTCACCCAAGGCTCAGGTTTGAACACGCTATCACCACCTCTAGGTATGTTTTTGTAGATTTTAAGGGACCATTAGGTCTAGACTGACCTCCTGTCTAAAACAGGTAATTGAATTTCACCGTATACTGAGCCCAATAAACTTGGGTTTGACTGAAGCATATCTTACAGAGAAGGCATCTAGTCTTGACTTGAAGGAATCAATAGATAGAGAAGCCATCACTTCCCTTCATAGGTCATTCCAATGGTTTAGTCACCCTCACCATTAAAAATTTGTGCCTAACTTCTAATTTGAATTTGTCTGGCTTCAGCTTCCAGCCACTGGTTCTTTTGATACCATTTTCTGCCATGTGAAAGAGCCCTCAACTACCTGGTATTTTCTCCCAAGGAGGGTACTTATACACTGTAACCAAGTTACCGCTCAGTTTGTTCTGATAAGCTAAACAGATTCAGCACTTCAAATCTGGTTGTTAGTCATTTTCTCCACTCCACAAAATGGCTCTTTTCTGCCCTGTTTCCTTTTCTCAAAGTCCTTTTTAAAATGTGGACCTAGAACTGTACACAGTATTCCAGCACTTGTCTCCTCAAAGCCATGCATAGAGCTGAATACCCTCTCCCTACCACAGCTCCCATTTACCCCAGGATCTCATTAGCCCTTTTCCCCACAACATTGCGCTGGGAGCTCACATTCATTATGAATCCTATATTCTTTCCAGAGTTCCTGCTTTCCAGGATGCTGTCCTCTATTCTGTAGATATGGCCTATATTCTTTGGGTCATATTTTCAAAGGTGTTGATGCACCTCTCTGCATTTTTAGGTACTTAAATACCTTACAAAATCTGACCCATTTTCCTAAATGTATGGCCTTACTTTTGGCATTATTAAAGCACATTTTCTTTGAATAGGCCCAAAATACTGAGCAATCTAGCTTGCTCTGTACTGTTCTGTCCTCGTCATTATTTGCCACTCCACCAATCTTTGTGTTGTCTGCAAATTTTATCTGCAGTGATTTTATATTTACTTCTACGCTATTGATAAAAATTTTGAATAGTATCAGGCCTAGTACCAATTCCTGTGGAACTCCACAAAAATAACCTCATTAGATAACTATGTATTGTAAAGGTTCTGGGTGAATTCAGATTGACACCACATTGACCAAAGTCTGTAGCTGCAGTCTGTGTGAGATAAGTTGTCCTGCAATAAGAGCAAAGGTCCTCTCATGGATCAGTAACTGGTTACAAGATAGGAAACAAAGGGTAGGAATAAATGGTCAGTTTTCAGAAAGGAGATAGGTAAATAGTGGGGTCCCCCCGGGGTCTGTATTGGGACCAGTCTTATTCAACATATTCATAAATGATCTGGAAAAAGGGGTAAACAATGAAAAATGGCAAAATTTGCAGATGATACAGAACTACTCAAGATAGTTAAGTCCCAGGCAGACTGCGAAGAGCTACAGAAGGATCTCACAAAACTGGGCAACTGGGTAACAAAATGGCAGACGAAATTCAGTGCTGATAAATGCACATTGGAAAACATAATCCCAACTATACGTATAAAATGATGGGGACTAAATTAGCTGTTACCACTCAAGCAAGAGATCTTGGAGTCATTGTGGATAGTTCTCTGAAAACATCCACTCAATGTGCAGCGGTAGTCAAAAAAGCAAACACAATGTTGGGAATCATTAAGACAGGGATAGATAATAAGACAGAAAATATCATATTGCCTCTATATAAATCCACGGTACGCCCAAATCTTGAATATTAAATGTAGATATGGTCACCCCATCTCTAAAAAGATGAATTGGAAAAGGTTTAGAAAAGGGCAACAAAAATTATTAGGGTTATGAAACAGCTTCCGTATGAGGAGAGATTAATAAAACTGGGACTTTACAGCTTGGAAAAGAGATGACTAAGTGGGGGATATGATAGAGGTCTATAAAATCATGGCTGTTGTGGACAAAGTAAATAAGGAAGTGTTATAACTCATATATAGTCTCATAACACAGGAACTAGGGGTCACCAAATGAAATTAATAGGCAGAAGGTTTAAAACAAAACAACAAAAGGAAGTAGTTCTTCACACACACAGTCAAGCTGTGGAGCTCCTTGCCAGAGGATGTTGTGAAGGCCAAGACTATAACAGGGTTCACAAAAGAACTAGATAAATTCATGGAGGATAGGTCCATCAATGGCTATTAGCCAGGAAGCAGCAGGGATGGTGTGCCTATCTTCTGTTTGCCAGAAACTGGGAAATGGATGATAGGGAATGGATCACTTGATGATTACCAGTTCTGTTCATTTACTCTGGGGCACCTGGCATTAGCCACTGTCAGAAGACAGGTTACTGGGCTAGATGGACCTTTGGTCTGACCCAGTATGGCTGTTCTTATGGGTGCAATTTTGAAAGCTTACAGGTTTCACAAACCATGTAGACTTGTTCCATGCTCTGGATTCTGGTCAGTATAATCCTATCTCACCCTTCTGTGAGCAACTGTCTTCTTTTTCATAGATTCACAGATCCATAAAATCTAAAGTTTATTTCAATTTCAAGGGGATGAATAGAACTAGACTGAGCTGCACTTACCTCTTTGAACATCTTCTGAGCCCTGGCTTAGTGTGCATCAGCAGGGCACATGGACCAATTCACACACAATACATTATCATGCTTTAGAAGTCACACTCCCCAAAACACATTACCCACCACGTAGACAATCTCCCCTTGCTTAATACCCAGAGTAACAGCCTAACACTCCTTCTCTTGCTTTATGGGTTGATATTTCCAAATGGCCTCTGTGCATGTATTTGTTGTTAAAATTGGAAAACAATCAACTACAGAAACAATTAGTAAAAATTAGATGTCTAACTGCAAGTCAGGAAATTAAACGTCTAAAATCTATCTTTTTGCCCTCCACAGTTGCTTGTGAGTGTAATGCGTTGAGACCCGTAAAATATATATATCTGTCACAGGGCAGGGCTACATTTCAGCTTCCAAGCATACACTACCCTGCCCAATCTCCTTTAAGAAGGTTTATTGTGCAAACATAAGTGAATAAAAAACAGTCCCTTCGCTCACCCTTTGCCCTAGAGTTTCACAGCCTCCCCTCCAAGGGGACACTGGTAATCCTGCTTCTTGCAGCTTCCCAGTCCCAACCAGCTCTGCTCCCCTTCTGGAATACCATCCCCAGGGCTACCATCCCAGACAATGGTCCCTTGCTCCAGAGCCCCATCACCAGAGTTAGTCTTACTCCTCTGTGGCTCTTCTCCCCAGGCACAGCCTACCCCAAACACTCTTCCCCTTCCTCCTTGCTAACTGGTCTTTATAGCCCTCTCTCCCTCTTTAATTAGTTCAACTGGGCCCACCTGGAGCACTAGGCTTGGTCTACTCACAGGGACTAGCTCCCCTCTGACAAAATCCTATTGTCTCTCCCATTTAAATGCATTCACTGTTTCTTACATTTTATATATACAGTAATTTAGGACTCACTTGAGATCTAGAAACCTGGGCATCAACATGTGGTACAGATTAGTAACACTAGCCCTAGTGTATTGAGTTGCTATTCTAACTTTTTAACTGACCTAGATGTAATAGTGGTCAAGGAAATCCCTCAGGCTACACTTCTTGTTAAGTCAAGTGGATAGCCATGCCCAGGACGACTTGGTTCTGTTCGTGACTGGCAAGTGAAGAATAATAAAAAGGCTACAAAAGTCAAGCCAGAAAAACACATTTCTACAATATTCAAAAACATCAACATATTGTGCAATGTAGCATTTATGCATGTCAAAAAGGTAACTGTGTGTCCTTCTCACCCATCCAATTCTGTTCCAGCTAGTCACAAAGCTTTATCTTCATTGATCTATAACTTCTGTGTTACAAAATTAAATGTATATTATACACACACAGTAAACAACAAGGAGTCCGGCAGCACCTTAAAGACTAACAGATTTATTTGGGCATAAGCTTTTGTGGGTTTTTACCCACGAAAGCTTATGTCCAAATAAATCTGTTAGTCTTTAAGGTGCCACTGGACTCCTTGTTATTTTTGTGGATGCAGACTAACATGGCTAACCCTCTGATACTTGACATATAGTAAAAACAGTCATTGATAGTAAAAGGTCCCAATGCAGAACTCTTACTCATGCTGGTGAGCACTGACACAAACAATACCATTAACATAAATGGAACTAAGCAGTCCCAAGTTTAATTAAGGATTCTGTAGTGGGGCACAGAGTGGTCAGAAAAACAAAGGCCCCCAATCCTGCAAACATGCTTATATTTGTACTTAGCTTTACACGTGGGACTATTACTTATGTGTATGAAGGTAAGCACCCATGAGTCTGTAGGAATGAGATCTAACTTCACCTATGATGTTATGGAAGAGGTTCATTTCAGTCAGGCCTCCAGTAAGGTCATAATGTGAAGTAGTATGGGTTGGTTTTTTTTAAGTGCATCCTAGCACTGCTTTAGTAAAGAGTCTTGCAAGCTTTCCAGTATGAAGTAATTTAATCTAGAAGTGTCAAGCGATAAAAAAAATTAATCGCAATTAATCGTGTTGTTAAACAATAATGGAATACCATTTATTTAAATAGTTTTGGATGTTTTCTACATTTTCAAAGATATTGATTTCAATTACTACACAGAATAGAAAGTGTATAGTGCTCACTTTATATTTATTTTTATTACAAATATTTGCACTGTAAAAAACAAAAGAAATAGTATTTTTCAATTCTCTTCATACAAGTACTGTAGTGCAATCTCTTTATCATGAAAGTTGAACTTACAAACGTAGAATTATGTACAAAAAATAACTGCATTGAAAAACAAAACATTGTAAAGTATCAGAGGGGTAGCCGTGTTAGTCTAGATCTGTAAAAGCAGCAAAGAGTCCTGTGGCACCTTATAGACTAACAGACGTATTGGAGCATGAGCTTTCGTGGGTAAATACCCACTTCATCAGATGCAATGTAAAACAATGTAAAACTTTAGAGCCTACAAGACCACTCAGTCCTACTTCAGCCAATCGCTCAGACAACCAAATCTAGTTACAATTTACAGGAGATAATGCTACCTATTTCTTGTTTACAATGTCATCTGAAAGTAAGAATAGGCATTCGCATGGCACTGTTGTAGCCAGCGTCACAAAATATTTATGTGCCAGATGTGCTAAAGATTCATATGTCCCTTCATCTTCAAGCACCATTCCAGAGGACATGTGTCCATGCTGATGATGGGTTCTGCTCGATAACGATCCAAATCGGAGCGAACCAACGCATGTTCATTTTCATCATCTGAGTCAGATGCCACCAGCAGAAGGTTGATTTTTTTTTTTTGGTGGTTTGGGTTCTATAGTTTCCTCATCTGACTGTTGCTCTTTTAAGACTTCGTCCCTCTCAGAGTTTGGAAGGCACTTCTGATTCTGAAACCTTGGGTAGAGTGCTGTAGCTATTTTTAGAAATCTCACATTGGTACCTTCTTTGCATTTTGTCAAATCTGCTATGAAAGTGTTCTTAAAATGAACATGTGCTGAATCTTCATCCAAGACTGCTATAACATGAAATATATGGCAGAATGCTGGTAAAACAGAGCCAAAGATATACAATTCTCCCCCAAGGAGTTCAGTCACAAATTTAATTAACGCATTATTTTTTAATGAGCATCATCAGCATGGAAGCATATCCTCTGGAATGGTGGCCGAAGCATGAAGGGGCATATGAATGGTTAGCATATCTGGCCAATAAATACCTTGTAGTGCCGGCTATGAAAGTGCCACGCGAACGCCTGTTGTCACTTTCAGGTGACATTGTCAATAAGAAGCAGGCAGCGGCATCTCTTGTAAATGTAAACAAACTTGTTTGTCTTAGTGATTGGCTGAACAAGAAGTAGGACTGAGTGGACTTGTAGGCTCCAAGGTTTTACCTTGCTTTGTTTTTGAGAGCAGTTATGTAGTAAAAAAAAATCTGCATTTGTAAATTACATTTTCAGGATAAAGTGATTGCATTACTGTACTTGTATGAGGTGAACTGAAAAATACTATTTCTTTTATTTGTCATTTTTACAGTGCAAATATCTGTAATAAAAATAATAATATAAAGTGAGCACTGTGCACCTTGTATTCTATGTTGTAATAGAAATCAATATATTTGAAAATGTAGAAAAAATCCAAAAATATTTAATAAATTTCAATTGGTATTCTATTGTTTAACAGGCAATTAATCATGATTAAGTTTTTTAATTGTGATTAATTTTTTTGAGTTAATCGCATGAGTTAACTGCGATTAATTGACAGCCCTAATTTAAACATCATAAAGCTGGGGTACAAAGCCTAGGGTTGATACAGTGTATACAGTATTGAAGTTAGCAGTTCTGATGGATTTTTTATTTCAATTAGTGCAGTGAGTAAATAGGAATTTTACTAATTTTGAATTTCTTTTTCTGCTGATCCAGCTAAAAATAGCTGTGTTTTTATAAACAGAAAATAGCCATATTTCATTGGTTTCCAGATGAACTGTAAACCTAGTCCCTAACAACTTGCTATAATTTTTGTATTTTATAATTATCCTGGACACTTTAGTTTAAATGAACACATTCCCATACACATATATGGTTTTAAACTATGCTATTCTTTAAAAACTCTTTAAGAGCTTTAAAATAATATCTCCCACTCTGTACTCTGTTATCCTTTGCCATCTGACAAACATTAACAATGATTCCTTTTGAAAGAGGCACTAACAATAGCAACAACTGCACTGGCATTTCCTCCTGTGTCTTGAGGAACTGCCTTCTCTTTCCCCCTTGCCGGCCTATGTCTTTTACCCCTTCACAGCATCTTCACACCACTGAAAGTGATTTAGCCAAGGTTACAAGCTAGGTTAAACGTCCTGGTCTCAGTTATTATTCTTGATGTCTGCTGCCTTTGACATAGTTAATCATTCTTCTTCTCCATTCCTGCTACATTAATCTCCTGTGACTCTGTGCTGTCCTGCCTCTCCTACCCGCTGACCTTTCTTCCAGGGTCTCTTGTGGTGGCTCGTCATTTTCTCGCTCTCCCCATATCAGCTTTTCAGTCCCAGCCAACTCTGAGCCTGAAAAGCTGATATGAGGAAAGAGAGAAAATGCCCCTTCAGTTCTGTACGCTCTTTCTATACTCTCTCTAGGGGACCTTATCCACTGTACTCCCAAGGTTTCAATTACTGCCTCAATGTCGATGATTCCCAAATCTACCTCCCTATCATCAGCTGTTTCTGACTGTCTCTCAGGTATCTCCTCCTGCTGACATCCCAAAACCCTTTTCTCATCTTTCCATTTGTTCCGGGCTTGAACAATTTACCAGACATCTGCTTGACAGATAACTAAATCTGCTATCCTAAATGGCTATAGAAGATGAGGTTCCCACCAAGTATTTCAAAAGGCAACACTCTGGTGAGAGGCATAGCCTCCTGAGAGCCCTAGCCTTGGGGAGGGGGAACTTGCTGAAATTTTGATTGGGGTAATGTCCCTGGGCCCAGTCTCATGGCAGTGGCACTGGAAGAATTTGTATAGTGGAGGTGCTGAAAGTCATTGAACAAAACTGTAAACCCCATATAAGATGGAGACCACTTCAAGTCAGGGAGTGCAGCAGCCCCTGCAGCTCCCCTAGTTCCAGCACCCCTGTCTTATGGATTCCTCTTTCATAAGAAATCCATTAATTCCATACTGCTCTACCTCACATCCCAACTCTTTCAGCCTCTCACCTTTTTACCCTCCAGACCAATATCTCAATCCATCAGGTTTCTCACACTCAGGTACCTCACTGAGGCTTCTCCAGGTGGTCCCCCTAAATGGCCATTGTTCCTCACAACAGCAGCTGTGGCAAGCATGTTGGCCTGTGGCTTCTGCTAGCTGCGGTGAGGGCAGGCTAATCATCCTATGAGTTCTGCTTATGGGGTGGCTGGCCAGGGAAGAAGGATTCCCCATCGGTGATGGGGAGGTAGTTAGCTAGGAAATAGGTTCCCATTGGTTCTTGACATGGGCAGGCTCCTCTGACCACTGGAGGCTTTCTCAGTTGGTGTGGGGGCATGGGTATGACACTGATAGAGTTTTGCAGGGGGGAGGAGAAAGGAAGGGGAAAATATTTTACCCAAAAGGAGGTGGTGAAGAGGGGCTCCACAGGGTGGTTGGTAAGATCTGTCTCCCAGCTGGTGGGTAGGGGAATTCTCTAGCTTTTGGCATCACTATAACATAGCTTCTCTGTACCATCTTTCATATTTAAGCACCAAAATCTGTTTTACAGAATACAGCTATTAGTCCAATGAGACTTTATTTAAGCATTTACCCTATCTTTTCCCATTAACAGAAAAGTGTGCATTGCATACTAAGCACTGCAAGCAAGCAAAGAAGAAAGGGAGAGAAACCTTATTACTCTCCCAAAGAGCTGTCAAATCAAAATAGGGACCAATCCTGAGAGGCACTGAGCACACCCTCAATGCCCACTGATCTCTCAAGACTAGGCCTTTGGACTCTTGTCAGATTGATGAAGGTTTTAATAAAGATGCTCTATTGGCTTGTCATAAACAGATGGTTAAGGGTTAATGTCTCTTTTACCTGTAAAGGGTTAAGAAGCTCAGTGAACCTGGCTGACACCTGACCAGAGGACCAAATCTTGGTGGAGGGAAGTCCTTGTTTGTGCTGTTTGTTTTGTTCGTTGTTCGCTCTTGGGGCTAAGAGGGACCAGACGTGCACCCAGGTTTTCTCCAATCTTTCTGAATCAGTCTCTCATGTTTCAAAATAGTAAGTACTAGCTAGAAAAGGCGGATTAGTCTTATGTTTGTTTTCTTAACTTGTAAATATGTATTTTGCTGGAAGGATTTTTACCTCTGTTTGCTATAACTTTGAATCTCAGGCTGGGGAGGGGGAAGTCCCTCTAATCTATATGAATCTGAATACCCTGTAAGCATTTTACACCCTGATTTTACAGAGATAATTTTTACTTTTTCTTTCTTTTATTAAAAGCTTTCTTTTTTAAGAACCTGACTGATTTTTTCCCCTTGTTTAAGACCCAAGGGGACTGGGTCTGAACTCACCAGGGATTGGTGGGGGGAAAGGAGAGGAGGGAAGGTTAATTCCTCTCT